>NC_136383.1:121944755-123151421 GCF_965140285.1 Lepidochelys kempii
TTTTTTCACATTATAGCCTGGACACTAACCTAAGAAAAACTTAGCATTTTGAAATCTCAAGGATCAAATTTGTCAGCAAATAAAAAAAGTAAAACAAGACCAAAAAACCTGAAAAAAAATCTTAAGTTTCTTTATAGCATTTTAGAAATAATTTTGCATTCATCATATAAAAACTCATTAGATATGATGTTATTTGCTTTACCAGATTATCAAGCATTCGCATAAGGGCTTCAAATTCCTGCTCTCCAATCTGCCATTTTGGATGGGATACAGTACCCTCAGCTGCTGGAGACTCAGGAGAACGAGATTTGGCTTTGTATTTTCCAGGGTCTAACAGCACTAAGTTGTCAGGCCCACCTGCACTGGCCAGGGTACGTACCTTAAAAATAATTAAACCACACTTTAATTTTTTTAACATAAACACTGGATAGTTATAGAAACAGTAGAAGGACTCTCTTCTATTTTGCAAATTCTAATCTTACATTTTAAAATTAAATAAATCATTATAACCTTGTAATAAGGAAAGTGTTTTAAGCAATGCGAAAAATTACATGTTGCAACACTCTTGCTTTAATGAAAAGTAGACTGATGATTTGGGAGAGATTTATGTAAGATCAGTAGTTCTAGTCTGCCAGTTGAACACAGTTGCTAAACTATCAGTGTAATTGCTCCTGCATAACAAAATCAATCCAGGAATTTTTATTTTATTAGTTTAGATTGAAATTGTCATTTTTTAATCATTCAACTATTATCTGTTTGAAGATTATGTATGATGTTGTTACAGATAGCAGATTCATTATATAATATATTAAGATTCTTACTTGAATCTCACAGGCAACTACTAGATTATGAATATAGTAGAAAGCCTCTTCAACGGTCTCCCCAACTGACACCAAGCCATGGTTTCTGAGAATAAGGACCTAAGAGAAATGGACATTGAAAGGAATATGAGCTGCTACAAGAAACCTACCTGCCAAGAACTAAACAAACATACCTCCCCTCCTTTCCATTTCCAAGTTAAAAAAAAAAAAAATCACTATTTTCTTTTAATATTGACCTATGTATGGAATAACTGACCTTGCTTTTAGGTCCCAAATTTTTCTGAATTAACACTTTTTCTTCATCGTCAACCAGAATACCATGGTAGTCATGATAGGCCACTTCTCCAAGACAGAGTGCTTCTGGTGAAATTGGCAAGAGACCACACTTCATTGCAGAAACCTGAGAAACATAACAGTAGATTTTGAGAGAGAAGTAAATAAAAACAAGAAGTCAGTCATTGCTGTACATTATATACACTAATGAGTGAAGTGGAGGGTGAAATGTCATTGTTAATATTTAAATACATCTGAGATATTTAAAAGCAGAAGAACTGAAGATTGGTCAGAAGACGAGACAGAAATGTGAAAAGATTTAGAAAATCAGCCTCTTATTCTTAATTCATACTCTCTTTTAAGTGAATATTTTAAAATACAAGATTATAAGTGACAAGTTTTCCTGCAGATTATTACACAAAACCATGGTTAAAAACCACCATTGTTAAAGCTTAAAATCCTCAGAATATGATCCAAAATTAGGAATTTACTCAATTTCAGTCTTGTTATCCACCTGAAAATAATTTTATTGCTGTTCTGAATCAATTTAATAAGAAAAATATCAAAATAAGAACTGCAGTAAAGCAATTTCCTGAATATTTGAAACTCAGTCATTGGGTTGGCTCCTAAAAAAGCTTCTGAGGTGGATTTGATAATGATTTATAACTAGTTGTTCTTGGAGATGGATAAAAACATGGGCATCCACAAAATCCACCGTTTGAGATCAATGGTGCTACTTGTGCTGTGAAACAGTTACAGATGTGCTACCAGAACAAAATGTAGATAGGATGCAAGTATTCTAATATATAGCATATACATGCAGAAAATATTACAAAGTGTGCCTTACTGGGCCACTGGAGGACGCTTTACCTCGTTATGACCCATGGACTGAAAAGGTTCTATTACAGTCTGAAATTTGCCATTTGCCTACTGTTACTTCTAAATGTTGATTCAAGATTTCATATTCATAGCACAGATAGTGTCAATTTTTACGTAGGGCCCAATTTTGTAAGCACTCACAAGGCAGGAATATTCACATGAATAGGCTCATTAACTATGTGACTTCAAATAGGACTCCTCACTAGAATACAGGTTTAAAGGGATCAAGCCCTTAAACTACCAAGTAAATATATGACTACTTGGCACCAGCTACACTTCTCTTAAAATCTATAGTAAGAGGAACTGCTTACCGCTGCCCCTGCTGGTGTATGGATATGAACGATGCATTTAACGTCAGGTCGAGCGGCATAAATTGCAGAGTGCAATGTAAAACCAGCTTGGTTTACTCCCAGGTTAGTGCTTCCACGATCAACTACATCTCCTTGAATATTGATTTTAACCTGACAATATAAGAAAACATTGTAATAAAAAATTTTATAAGTTATGGTTGTCCCAAATGTATTTAATTCAGCATCTTCCTACAGCAGTTTTAAAAATTATATTATTGTATTTTAACAATATCATACTACATATATGTTACATATAAATGTATATAAACCAATGTCATTAACAGCAACAATATTAAGCTTTAAGATCAATATATTGTAAACAGCTGTAGAATTGGTCCTCAGTAACACAAAACGAGCTTTCTATATCATTGCTTTTTTGTAAGAAATCAAATCCATCAACAAGCAATTGTATAACAAATTATTTTCCCCCTCTACATTGTTCAACTTTCACTCCCTTGATTCCTGTGATGACATTTCCACTAGTTCTTCACTGATCAGAGGGTCTTCCAGCCTAGACACGGCCTGAATTACTAATGTAAAAACACAAGCAAGGAGAAAAAGCCTTTTAGAAAACTAACACAAAACCTTTCAGTCCTCTTTTATATATCATAATGCAGCGAGAAAAAGAGTACAAGCTCACTTCTTCGCCTACTTCTTTTCGGGTCACCTTTTTTTAAGTTGCTTATAATAAGGTTCCCTTAACATTCAGCTCCTGGAATGTTATTCAGGCGCCACCTTTTCCTCATTGATTAATCCCAAATCTAGAAAGAAAGAAATCTGATCCTTTTTATACTTGATTGCTTCTTCCTTCCTGGCTGCAGACAAATATCTACAGGTTGTCAATAAATCTTGACACTATGTATAGAATACTTTACTTTGGTCTTTGATAGGCAACTAAAGTGGTCTTTGAAAGTCTGTAGACTCTTTATATGTAAATTGGACCATCATCAGTGTTTAATTTTGAGAACCTTAGATACTAGTTGATTAAGAAATGCACTTAAATTCTCGCCCTCTAGGCTTATTGAGATACCCCATAGCCACAGATTTGTACTGAATGCTTGGTTTTCTAGAAGTTCAGTATTCTAGGTAAGGTCTTGATTTTCTTTAATTGTTGCGGAAAATAATATATAGAGTTCAGCTATTTTCCCTCTTTTCTCCTTTATCCTGTTCTCAACCCATACTAACACCAATTTAGACAAAGCTATGCACTATTCCAAAGTAGTGACAGTGAGGACTAAGACATTTAGTTTGGGGATCTGAGGCCACTACAGGCATAAGTAATGAATTAGTCTTAGTGCTAAATTCTTTCAGCATTGCCATGGATAGTACCATGGCATTATGTCCATTTGAGGGGTGCTGCAGTTTGCACTGCTGAGTCACTGCTGGATCTTCCTCGAGCTTGATGAGAAGTAAACCAGTCTTGCATCACTGGGCTTTATTTATATATATTTTTAGAGAGATTTTTAGTTGCAGTGGAGGCTTCACAACACCACCCTCCCACAAGCAGTATCTGAAACTCACATTTGGCAAAAACAAATAACCTTTGACACAACTGTGCTAACTTGATTTTTGGGTTATCTGTCACCACAGTTCCATTGCCCTAGGTCTAGGCCTGTTATTATGCACTACTATTTACTTTTAACAAGATCTGGAAAAGAGAATATATTTGGTTAATCCAAATCTATTATCTTTCTATAATCCAAAATTAAAGGCAGCAAAGGAAATACGTAGCACTTCATGTCTTGAAATCACTGTAAAATCATTAAACTATAAATATATATAAACCTACAAAACAGGTACTGTAAGTACATGAAGAAACTGAGGAAGAGAGATTACAGAAATTGTCCAAGGTCACAGATGGAATTAATGTTGGAGAAAGGACTAGAACTCAGGAATTCCCCATGCTCAGTCTTGTGCAGCTTTTATACAATTAATACCCCAAATTAAAATTTAGGATAATATAGATGTATTTCAGTATATGAAAAAAACTAAGGACCAAGAGTTTATGCTCAAATTACAATCTGAAATTTTATGCCCATTAAAAAAAGAAGAATTTTACTTCCAAAATAGATACTGAAATCAGTCAAACTCTTAAAAAAAAAACACAACAAAACTGTTCTGGCCATGAGACTGCAGCAGAAAATAACTTAGTATTTTCTATAACATGTTTATCCAAGTTTAACATACATATATACGAGACAGAATTTAGATGTTTATATCCATGTTCTATTGGTATAGAAATAGAAATTAGCACTTACCAGACTGGATGCAGAAACCTCACTATAAAGAAGTCCAAAAGGTACAATCAAGAAGTGCTCCTGCTCAGAACTTACTCTGGCCTAAAAATACAACAAGAGTGAAAGCTAAATCTTTACAATAAAAAATTGTAATATTTTAAATTCAAGTTCTGTTTTGTAAGCCCTAGAAAGTATACCATACAATAAAATTACAAGAGAGTTGTTGAACACGGGAGATGTACATATTCCAGAAGCATAAACTAACAGTAATGCCATATCCACTATAATTGACATAATTTATTAAACCATAGTACACTTGGTAATAGACCATGTTTACTAAGGCCACAGGGAGGCCCAGGATACAGTCTCTCAGGCTGGTGGAAGACCAAGGTGTAAGTAAGACGCCAAGGGAGTGCTCAGATCCTACAATAATGAGGGACAGATAACCACCTGGATAGATGAGTGGTTTGCCAATACCCTACGGGAAACAGAATTTGGGAGAAGCAATATTGTCACCCATAGTGTTAGTGTCCTAGAAAAACCTCTGTTTGCCAGAGGGTATGTGGGATTATGAAGCAGAGGACTTGTGGAAATTTAAGCAACCCAGCTAAACAGTTTGAACATCTTGACACTGGGTGGGATGAACCCTTTAAGTGAATGCCTTTTGATGGTGTTGGGGAGGTTAGCATACCTCGGGGCTCTCCACCAACTATCCTTCTCTTTATGTAGCAATATTTGCCTCAAGGTTTAACACACAGATGATGGAGTTCATAACTCAAAATTAGTTTATAGTTTGTAAACTGTTTAGGGCAGGAACCATATCTTTGTTATGTTTTCAGAGTGCTGTGCACAAAGTAGCTAGGGCCTCTAGATGCTATTGCAATATTAGTAGTAAATATAACTTATACCATGCTGCAAAATAAACCATGGCGGCTAGTTAGACCCTAATAAAATTCATGAATTAAAAAAGGAATGTGGGTTAATGGTAGAAGAGGAGATAAGGAAAGAATTATCCATTTAGTTTCATAAAACTACTAATGGATCATTTAGATGGAGGTTTGAGGTTGTCTATGGGTCTTTGGAAAACCGTCCTATTTTGATCTCTGGTACAAGGGTGTGCACAGATAATCCAGTGCTTTTGCTGATCTGTGCAGTTAAGCTAGTAGCATATCTTAAAGCATGCTCTGATTTATTTTACAGCATGGTATAAGTTATAATTACTATTTATACTGCAATAGCATCTAAAGGCTGTAGCTACTTTGTGCACGGCACTCTAAAAACATAACATGGTAAGCCTTTCCATGGCTGCCTGCAAACCGAATTCTGTTGCCCAGCCGAGTGTGTGTGATGTCTCACACCAAACCGGCAGGCACTCAATATAAGAGGCAAAATGCGACCTTGTACCAAAAAGCACGTGCTATCTAACGTGAATCGCTTGATTCAGTGTGAAATAGTCTTCCCTTTGTTCTCTAAAATGTATCTTTTTAAAATACTACTCTCCCGTTTTTTCCCTCCCGCAGCTGCAAATGTTTCTACACTCCCCATATCATCTCCGTCCCAGAGGCTAGCGCAGATCAGAAGGCGAAAAAAAAGCACTTGCGATGACTTGTTCTCAGAGCTCATGCAGTCCTCTGGCACTGAAAGAGCTCAGCAGAATGCGTGGAGGCAAACAATGGCAGAGTCCAAGAAAGCGTTAAATGAACGCGATGAGAGGAGGGAGGAACATGCTGAAAGGAAGCAGAATGCAATGCTGAGGCTAATGGGGGAGCAAACTGACATGCTCAGGTGTCTGGTGGAGCTGCAGGAAAGGCAGCAGGAGCACAGACCGCCGCTGCAGTATAACTGCCTGCCCTCCTCCCCAAGTTCCATATCCTCCTCACCCAGACGCCCAAGAACATGGGGGCGGGGAGTGGGAGGAGGGCATGCTACGGGGACCCAGCCACTCCACCCCAGAGGATTGCCCAAGCAACAGAAGGCTGGCATTCAGTAAGTTTTGAACTGTAGTGTGGCCTTGTCCTTCCCTCCTCCACCACCCCACCCAGTGCTTCCCTCCTCACCCACCCCTCCCAGGCCACCTTGCGAGTTTTCCCCCTATTTGTGTGATAATTAATAAAGAATGCATGATTTTGAAACAATAATGACTTTATTGCTTCTGAAAGCGGTGATCAAAGGGGAAGTGGAGTCAACCAAGGGGGCGGGTTTTCATCAAGGAGAAACAAACAGAACTATCACACCGTAGTCATGAAACTGGTTTTCAAACCTTCTCTGATGCGCAGGGCATCCAGCTGTGCTTTTCTAATTGCCCTGGTGTCTGGCTGCACGTAATCGGCCGCCAGGCGATTTGCCTCAACCTCCCACCCCGCCATAAACGTCTCCCCCTTACTCTCACAGATATTGTGGAACACACAGCAAGCAGCAATAACAATGGGAATACTGGTTTTGCTGAGGTCTAACCGAGTCAGTAAACTGCGCCAGCGAGCTTTTAAAAGTCCAAATGCACATTCTACCACCATTCTGCACTTGCTTAGCCTATAGTTGAACTGCTCCTTACTACTATCCAGGGTGCCTGTGTATGGTTTCATGAGCCATGGCATTAAGGGGTAGGCTGGGTCCCCAAGGATAACTATAGGCATTTCAACATCCCCAATGGTAATTTTCTGGTCTGGGAAGTTCGTTCCTTCTTGCAGCTGTTCAAAAAGACCAGAGTTCCTGAAGAGCCGAGCATCATGCACCTTTCCTGGCCATCCCACGTTGATGTCATTGAAACGTCCCTTGTGATCCACCAGTGCTTGCAGCACCACTGAAAAGTACCCCTTGCGGTTTACGTACTGGCTGCCAACGTAGTCCGGTCCCAAAATAGGGATATGCGTTCTGTCTATCGCCCCACCACAGTTAGGAAAACCCATTGCAGCAAAGCCATCCACTATGATCTGCAAATTTCCCAGAGTCACTACCCTTGGTAGCAGCAGCTCAGTGATTGCACTGGCTACTTGGATCACAGCAGCCACCACAGTAGTTTTACCCACTCCAAATTGATTCCCGACTGACCAGTAGCTGTCTGGCATTGCAAGCTTCCAGAGGGCTATCACTACTCACTTCTCAACTGTAAGGGCGGCTCTCATCTGGGTATTCTCGCGCTTCAGGGCAGGGGAAAGCAAGTCACAAAGTTCCATGAAAGTGCCCTTACGCATGCGAAAGTTTCGCAGCCACTGGGAATCGTCCCAGACCTGCAACACTGTGCGGTCCCACCAGTCTGTGCTTGTTTCCCGGGCCCAGAACCGGCGTTCCACGGCATGAATCTGCCCCATTACCACCACGATGTCCAAATTGCCAGGGCCCATGCTTTGAGAGAAGTCTGTGTCCATGTCCTCATCACTATTGTGATCGCGCTGTCGTTGCCTCCTCGCCTGCTTTTGCAGGTTCTGCACATACTGCAGGATAATGCGTGAGGTGTTTACAATGCTCACTGCAGCAGCGGTGAGCTGAGTGGGCTCCATGCTTGCTGTGGTATGGCATAGAATCATCATAGAATCATAGAATATCAGGGTTGGAAGGGACCCCAGAAGGTCATCTAGTCCAACCCCCTGCTTGAAGCAGGACCAATTCCCAGTTAAATCATCCCAGCCAGGGCTTTGTCAAGCCTGACCTTAAAAACTTATAAGGAAGGGGATTCCACCACCTCCCTAGGTAACGCATTCCAGTGTTTCACCACCCTCTTAGTGAAAAAGTTTTTCCTAATATCCAATCTAAACCTCCCCCACTGCAACTTGAGAGCATTACTCCTCGTTCTGTCATCTGCTACCATTGAGAACAGTCTAGAGCCATCCTCTTTGGAACCCCCTTTCAGGTAGTTGAAAGCAGCTATCAAATCCCCCCTCATTCTTCTCTTCTGCAGGCTAAACAATCCCAGCTCCCTCAGCCTCTCCTCATAAGTCATGTGTTCTAGACCCCTAATCATTTTTGTTGCCCTTCGCTGGACTCTCTCCAATTTATCCACATCCTTCTTGTAGTGTGGGGCCCAAAACTGGACACAGTACTCCAGATGAGGCCTCACCAATGTCGAATAGAGGGGAACGATCACGTCCCTCGATCTGCTCGCTATGCCCCTACTTATACATCCCAAAATGCCATTGGCCTTCTTGGCAACAAGGGCACACTGCTGACTCATATCCAGCTTCTCGTCCACTGTCACCCCTAGGTCCTTTTCCGCAGAACTGCTGCCTAGCCATTCGGTCCCTAGTCTGTAGCGGTGCATTGGATTCTTCCATCCTAAGTGCAGGACCCTGCACTTATCCTTATTGAACCTCATCAGATTTCTTTTGGCCCAATCCTCCAATTTGTCTAGGTCCTTCTGTATCCTATCCCTCCCCTCCAGCGTATCTACCACTCCTCCCAGTTTAGTATCATCCGCAAATTTGCTGAGAGTGCAATCCACACCATCCTCCAGATCATTTATGAAGATATTGAACAAAACCGGCCCCAGGACCGACCCTTGGGGCACTCCACTTGATACCGGCTGCCAACTAGACATGGAGCCATTGATCACTACCCGTTGAGCCCGACAATCTAGCCAGCTTTCTACCCACCTTATAGTGCATTCATCCAGCCATACTTCCTTAACTTGCTGACAAGAATACTGTGGGAGATCGTGTTAAAAGCTTTGCTAAAGTCAAGAAACAATACATCCACTGCTTTCCCTTCATCCACAGAACCAGTAATCTCATCATAAAAGGCGATTAGATTAGTCAGGCATGACCTTCCCTTGGTGAATCCATGCTGGCTGTTCCTGATCACTTTCCTCTCATGCAAGTGCTTCAGGATTGATTCTTTGAGGACCTGCTCCATGATTTTTCCAGGGACTGAGGTGAGGCTGACTGCCTGTAGTTCCCAGGATCCTCCTTCTTCCCTTTTTTAAAGATGGGCACTACATTAGCCTTTTTCCAGTCATCCGGGACTTCCCCCGTTCGCCACGAGTTTTCAAAGATAATGGCCAATGGCTCTGCAATCACAGCCGCCAATTCCTTCAGCACTCTCGGATGCAACTCATCCGGCCCCATGGACTTGTGCACGTCTAGCTTTTCTAAATAGTCCCTAACCACCTCTATCTCCACAGCGGGCTGGCCATCTCTTCCCCATTTTGTGATGCCCAGCGCAGCAGTCTGGGAGCTGACCTTGTTAGTGAAAACAGAGGCAAAAAAATATTTTTTTTTTATCTGTATAAAATATCTGTAATATCTGTAGGAGAGTGGAGCTGCAGCAGAAGCGGTGGGTGACGACGGATGCCATGAGAATATATATTTATACAGAACAACAAGAAGACCTGCGAGGTGGATTCGTGGCACCAGGAGAGCAGAGCTGCAGCGGAAGCTGTGGATGACGACGGCTAGCAGTCCTGCTGAACTATCTGCTGACAGCAGTATGGCGTCTGCACGGAAAAAAGGCGCAAAATGATTGTCTGCCATTGCTTTCACGGAAGAAGAGGCGACTGACGACATGTACCCAAAACCACCCACGACAATGTTTTTGCCCCATCAAGCATTGGGAGCTCAACCCAGAATTCCAATGGGCAGCGGAGACTGCGGGAACCGTGGGATAGCTTTTCACAGTGCAACGCTCCGAAAGTCGACGCTAGCCACTGTACTGTGGACGCACTCCGCCGACTTAATGCGCTTAGTGGGGACACACACAATCAAGTGTATAAAATCACTTCCTAAAAATTGACTTCTATAAATGTGACCTAATTTCGTAGTGTAGACACATCCTGAGACTCACGAGCTGCAAGTGGCTCTTTAATGTGTCTCTTTGCAGCACATGATACTAAAACACTGTGTGATTTAATTATTAACCAATCAGGATGCTTTTACTATGTTATTAACCAACTGTAGTTGATAAAATAATAATATTTGATCAGTCATTTTGCTCTGAGAATACTACTTACACACACACACAGAAAATGAAACAATGAATTCACACTACTGTGGCTCTTTTGGGTAATGGTGATCACTAGTTTGGCTCTTGAACCACTGAGGTCTGGATATCACTGGTGTATAACATTAAATTAGAGCTGTCAAGCGACTGAAAAAAATTGTGATTAATCACACGATTAAAAAAAATTAATCATGATCAATTGCGCTGTTATACAATAATAGAATACCATTTATTTAAATATTTTTGGGGGTGTTCTACATTTTCAAATATACTGATTTCAATTATAACAGAATACAAAGTGCTTACTTTATATTTATTTTTTATTACAAATATTTGCACTGTAAATAACAAAAGATATAGTATTTTTCAATCCACCTAATACAAGTACTATAGTGCAATCTCTATCATGAAAGTTGAACTTACAAATGTAGAATAATGTACAAAAAATAACTGCATTCAAAAATAAAACAATGTAAAACTTTAGAGCCTACAAGTCCACCCTGTCCTATTTCTTGTTTAGCCAATTGCTCAGATAAACAAGTTTGTTTACATTTGCAGGAGACAATGCTGCCCGCTTCTCGTTCACAATGTCACCTGAAAGTGAGAACACGTGTTCTCATGGCACTGTTGTAGCCAGCGTTGCAAGATATTGACATCCCAGATATGCTAAAGATTCATGTGTCCCTTCATGCTTCAACCACCATTCCAGAGGACATCCGTCCATGTTGATGACGGGTGCTGCTCGATAACAATCCAAAGTAGTGCAGACTGATGCATGTTCATTTTCATCATCTGAGTCAGATGACACCAGCAGAAGGCTGATTTTCTTTTTTGGTGGTTTGTGTTCTGCAGTTTCTGCATCAGAGTGTTGCTCTTAAGACTTCTGAAAGCATGATCCACACCTCATCCCTCTCAGATTTTGGAAGGCACTTGAGACTCTTAACCCTTGAGTATGGGCTTTAGCTATCTTTAGAAATCTCACATTGCACCAGGAGAGCACTTCTTTGCGTTTTGCCAAATCTGCAGCTAAAGTGCTCTTAAAATGAACAACATGTGCTGAGTCACCATCCAAGACTATTATAACATGAAATATATGGCAGAATGTGGCTAAAATAGAGCCAGAGACATACAATTCTCCCCCAAGGAGTTCAGTCACAAATTTAAATAACGCATTATTTTTTTAATGAGTGTCATCAGCATGGAAGCCTGTCCTCTAGAATGGTGGCCAAAGCATGAAGTGGCATATGAATGTTTAACAGATCTGGCATGTAAAT
The DNA here is from genome assembly GCF_965140285.1 of Lepidochelys kempii. Taxonomy (NCBI): domain Eukaryota; kingdom Metazoa; phylum Chordata; order Testudines; family Cheloniidae; genus Lepidochelys; species Lepidochelys kempii. Next base: position 121,956,518 of record NC_136383.1, read on the forward strand.
ACCTTGCAATGCTGGCTACAAAAGTCCCATGCAAATGCCTGTTCTCACTTTCTGGTGATGTTGTAAATAAGAAGTGGGCAGCATCATCTCCCGCAAATATAAACAAACTTGCTTGTATTAGCAATTGGCTAAATGAGACGCAGGACTGAGTGGATCTGTAGGCTCTAAAGTTTTGCATTGTTTTGTTTCTGAGTGCAGTTATATGACCAAAAAAAAAAAAAAAAAAATCTACATTTGTACGTTACACTTTCATGATAAAGAGATTGCACTACAGTACATGAGGTGAATTGAAAATACTGTTTCTTTGTTTATTATTTTTACAGTGCAAATATTTGTAATAAAAATATAAAGTGAACAGTGTACACTTTGTATTCTGTGTTATAATTGAAATTAATATATTTGAAAATGTAGAAAAACATCCGAAAATATTTAATAAATTTTAATTGGTATTCTATTGTTTAACAACGCAATTAAAACTGCGATTAATTGCGATTAATTTTTTAAACCACCATTAATTTTTTGAATTAATCGCAATTAATCGACAGCTCTACATTAGATGGAACGTTTTTTATGTGATTCCCAAAGTCAGGAAATATCATTTCCAGAGATCAATTGTCTATAAATGCCAAACTAAAATCCAATGCAGCCAACAATTCAGTTTTTAGATTCCTAACAGTTATTTGAAGATGCAGTTCCTCTCTGGCTGGGCTTTTTACACTGTATCATTCTTGGTAGTCATCTTAATTCTTAGATGGAAATATAGGATTTATTTAAAGTCCTCTCTCTTTTAGAAGATTCCCCGGGTGGGAACAGCAGTCACAATCTTACATCCGTACAGCTGAGAATAAGGCAAACAGTATAATGCAGGGCATTCAATCTGAAACTGCGGACAATACTGAGCAGTCACAATCCCACTTCTTTTTACACGGACAGGGCTTCCTACAAAAAAGGATGAACTAAAACTAAAAGTTGCTTATTTTGTTTTAATTATTTAGTTCCCCATTACCCTCAAGTGTATTTCTCCATTAATGAACCATGTATGTATATAAAGTTGACTAATTTTTAATACTGCAAAATGGGTTTTACATTTTAAACTAGCAAATAAATTGATCAATGCATTGTTACATTACATACGGGATTCTTCTGGGGAAAAGGGGTATTGGAGGGCTAGATTTCATGCTACTTTTAGCCTTTAGAAAAAGAAAGGAAAAAAAACAAAAACAAATCAGATCCAAAGTCCATTTACTTCAATGGGGACTGAATCCAGTGCCAAAAGTATCACCTGTTATACAATTACCATTCCCAGATTCCTCCCCAAAAAGGATAACAGAATCCAGAAAGTATTCTTTTCTTTTTTCTAATCCCAATGGTCCAAGACTGATGGAGATCTCTTCACATTTTAGGATATAATTTTACCTCACCTCCATCTCCTCTAATTTAAAGTCTCTACTTCACAGATGTCATTGCTCAAGTACAGCTCCTTTTATAAAAGATACTTACACCACTCTGTAAAACAGCCACCACAGGGTGATTTAAGACTTGCTATTAGCTTAACCTCTACTGACCCAGACATATAAGGAGAGCTATTGTTTTCAAAACTCAAGCAATCCCACTTGACTCTGTACCATGTTGTTATCTCATTAATTTAATTGTTGCTCAATCATTAATGTTTATCCTTCTGCAGGCATTCCAAATCAAACATTCCAGTGTGGACCTGTTCATGTAAGGTCAAGGGAATTCATGCACTTCACACATCCAGTATCAGCAAGACCAGCTGTTAAATTTAATGCAAATACAATATAAAGTCTTCAATTTATAGTATTTGTTTAATTAGTGTAAAGTTTTTAAGTGGAAAAAACTGTATAACTTTTAAAGCAAATATGCAAGGCAAATACATCCAGTAACACAAAGACCCATAAAGTTAATAAGGCACTTCATCAAAAAGGCAGGTGAGAAATAAAAAGAGTGTCAACCCCAACCACCTTTGTGCCTATTTGCATAACTGCCCTAATAATGATACAATGACCACAAAAAACTAACAGCTATTTGGAGGTCATTTTCAACATAGTAGATAGATTTTTCAAGACGACGACACTTCCTCCAATGGATAACAAGTAAAGGGTGAACCATATTATGTGGTTACACAACAAACCAATAGAGTAAGGAGTCCTTTACATGGAACCTTTTATGTTCTGCTGATAAGTCAAACTTTTAAGGCTGTCTACAGATCACTATTTACGATGCTCTATTTTGTATGAGTGGTACAAATATTAGTCTGCATGTTCTCACCATTTAAGTTTGCCTGTTCCCCCTACTATTAGCCATAAATAATCTACGTATATAGAATTCTGCAATCCAGGAAAAGAAACGAAGGTAGTGAGAAAAATGGAATTTTAGGAGACGTTCCTGATTGGCAAGACAAAGATCTGATCCTGCATGTCACAGACAAGTGAAAGTTATTGTGAGAACAAAAATTCCTTCATCTCTCTCTATCTTAGCAATGTTTCAGAGTACCAGCCGTGTTAGTCTGTATCACCAAAAAGAAAAGGAGGACTTGTGGAACCTTAGACACAAACAAATTTATTTGAGCATAAGCTTTCATCTTAACAATGTCACTTGAGTACAATGAACAGTTTTCAGAAGTATAACCTGAAAGAGGGGGACAGAAACTGCTCTCCCAAATAAAGGAAAATACCCATGAAGATACAGTTTAATTTTTGGAGATGTGATAAATTAGTTTGATGCAACTTAAGGGGAATGGCTCTAGATTTGGGCAAAAAGGTGAGTCTAGTTCAAGTAGAAATGTAATGAGAAAACTGAACTGCAAACACTGATCTTAGAATCTGGCACTGTGGGGAAACTTTTCTTTGCTACCTTTTATGGTTCAAATCGATAGTTTTGTTATGTATATTGATAGCATTTCAACATTTATAATCAAACTATTTAGATATAGTGCTTTTTCCCTCTCAAGCTAGTTACTGGTTGTTATCAGAAAAGACTTGCTGGCATTCTTTCATCTGCAAGAGATGGTAGGAATTGCAGCCTGTGATGTAGATGGTTTGCAATGTCTCATGTGACTGAATAGTCCAATCTGAGATTTGCATGATCTTTGGCAGTTATTGCAAATGTATGTATCTTGGCTGAGAGCTGCTTGCTTCCTATGGGCTCTTTTCTCTTCAAGCTGTAGGAGCCAGCTCCTGTCATGGACTTTGATACCCTGATGGAGACGATGGCGCCACTTGTTACGATCACTTGCCAAGATTCCCCATTGATCAGGATCAATTCCGAATTCCTTCATAGCTCACTTGCATGTGTCTTTATAGCAAAGCTTGGGATGTCCTGTTGTTCTTGTTCCCTATGATAGCTCCCTGTATAGCATGCCCTTGGGTATGCGTGAGGCTTCCAACCTCAGATGGCCCAGCCAGCGCAGACGTCTTTGCTTGCACAGGGCTGCCACACTTGAGAAATTTGCCCTTTGAAGAACCTCTGCGTTGGTGACCTTATACTGCCATTTGGTGTTAAATATGAGGCATAAACAATGTAGGTGGAAACTATTTATCTTTTTCTCCTGATGAGCATAAGTTGTCCATGTTTCCCCACCATCCATGAGCATGCAGAGGATGCAAGCTTGGTACACTAGCATTTTGGTCTTGATGGTAAGCTTTGAGTTGTTCCATGCTCTTTTAGTTAGGCTGCCACCACCTTTAGCAGACTTTCTAATGCGGACATTTAGTTCTTCCTCCAGTGAGAGGTTGGTGGTCACTGTAGAACCTAAGTAGCTGAACTTTTGGACTTCTTTTAGCCGGTTTGCATTTAAGGTAACTGAAGGATCTTGTGGAACCCCCTGCCCTAATACAACCATTTTCTTGATGCTGATGGTGAGAGCAAATGCCTGACAGGCACTTGAAAGGTGGTCCATGAGTTCTTGTAGTAGATCTTCATTGTGGGCTATGAGGGAAGCATCATCAGTGAATAGAAGTTCCCTTATTAGCACCTTTTTGACTTTGGTCTTTGACTTAAGTTGGAACAGGTTGAAGTTTCCCATCTGATCTTGTGCGGAGATGCACTCCATCTTTCATGTCCTTAAATGCACAGTTCAAGAATACCAAGAAGAAGATTCCAAAGAGTGTAGGGGCAAGAACAGAAACATATTTTCTCTGCGTCAAATTCAAGAAAAGTGCAGAGAGCAAAACTGAGGATTGTATATCGCCTTTGTGAACCTAACTAAAGCATTCTACAGACAGCAGAGCAGGTCTGTTTGCAATATTAAAAAAGATAGGATGTCTATCAACCCTATCAAGTTGTATATGTTCATTCCACAGCAACAAGAGAGCAACTGTCCAGTTTGATGGGTCCACTTTGGACAACTATCAGGAAAGAAATATAGTAGAACCTCAGAGTTATAAACACCAGAGTTACAAACTGTCCAGTCAACCACACAGCTCATCTGGAACCAGAAATATGCAATCAGGCAGTAGCAGCAACCAAAAAAACCCAGCCAAACAAAATAAATACAGTACAGTACTGTGTTAAACGTAAACTACTAAAAAAATAAAGGGAAGTTTAAAAAAAGATTTGACAATGTAGGAAACTGTTTCTGTGCTTGTTTCATTTAAATTAAGATGGTTAAAAGCAGCATTCTTCTTCTGCATAGAAAAGTTTCAAAGTTGTATAAATCAACATTCAGTTGCAAACTTTTGAAAGAACCACCATAATGTTTTGTTCAAAGCTACGAACATTTCAGAGTTATGAACAACCTCCATTCCCAAGGTATTTGCAACTCTGAGGTTCTCCTGTAATGTCCTTATTTTCCATTAAACTGAGCCCTTGATATGACTGGTAACTACTGCTTACAATATTCTGAAGATTTGATAAGGGATATATATACCCAACACCTTCTGGACAATTCTTGCTTGTAAATATTTTTATTACCATATTTGTCTCTCCTATATGGGGCTTGATTCTCCAACTCCCTGATTCACAGCTGCTTGGACTTAGGGAAAGATAGGCCTGCACAGGGGCAGCCCTAATTTATGTTAGTGGAGAACTGGGTGTAGCAAAGCTCTGCTCTGCCACTCTTCCTCCTCTCCTCCCTATGCTCTGCCCCTGGAATGCCCCCAATATGGTCCTTCCTCCCTCTTTATACCAGGAGATTGGTGGATGGATGGCTGACACAACAGGTGGTGGAGCTACCTTTGCCAGATCTTTGCTAGTGGAGAGTTTCCTGACATAATAAGATGCTTGCTACAGAAACAGAATAAGAGTAGTAAGTGAGGCTATTTGGCCCATTTCAGATTTTTAAGAGAATTTCTACTTTTTTCTTTTTAAAGGGTCAGAGCTGTATAAACGCCAATCTACAATACCACCAGATTTATATTCATATCTATCCATATTAGTTGGTTGTCACAATTTCAGATACATCAGATATACAGTATCCATATTAAGGGGGCACATTGGTATGCCCCTCTAATATGGTTCTCTTGAACTTTCTTAGTTTCCAGTAAGGGAAATAACTGCTATAATGTCCATTTTTCAGATCCTTTCAGTCCGAGTGCTACGGTAGTATACATACTTTATTTGAATAAGGCGGCAATTATTTTACACATAAGGTATGTATTAATAGTCCACTAGTGCACATCGTGGTGTCTCTTAATGTTGTCTTTAGCACCATGACTATTACTCATCATTGCAGATCATTTGTCAATTAGTATTTTATGACTTGTATAGCTATTTCCACTCAATCAACAGCCAATTGATGCTTATTTTAATTATTTTCAGAAAAACATTTGCATGGTGGTACTGTACACATATTGCTTCAAAACTGTAACATTCCTCACACGATATTCCTCTACTAAATTACTGTCAGGCCTAATCTGATGAAGACATCTTTAAAAGGCAGAGAGGCCTGCAGAAATATCTTTTTAAATAGGTCTTTAAAAAAACCCAAAAAACCCAAAACCGAACTTACTAACAGACAGCCTGATTATTTTTCCTGCCCAATATTTCCTTTTAATTTAAGGCTCAGTGAAAACAGAAACTGGCAAAGAGGATCGTAAGTCGAAAAGCAATTAAGGGAGGAAAAAAAGGCTTGTTTGGTTTCTCCCCCGGAAGAGGTGGATGACTCTTCTGGGAGGTGAGCCTCATAGCTTGAGAAATGATGCCATAAAGCACACGTAGCTAAGGGATCACCTCACCATTTAAATTCACGTCTCTTATACAGTGTTTGTACATCCCATCTGAAATGTATTTAATTACTGCAATAAAGTACTAAATTAGTATTTTTACATTGGCATTATTTCCCTTATACACTTGCCAATTTTGCCTTCGATAGTGTCACTACAGTTTTATTATCATTCCTTATATTGAGACACATCAGCTTGGATGGCTTGCTGTCCCCTCAAGCTTGACATGGCCACAACCAAGAAGCTTCTCATTTAAATCCAGTCTACTATCCCGTTCTTCATTAGGGTTGATAACAGTGCCATCCTCCTCATAATTTAGTGGTGCGGGGGAAGGGTGGAGGGAGAGTGGTTAAAATGTAACCCTTCCTTCCCTCTCTTTTTCACCTTCCATCTAGCATCGAACATGCACTGTTGCTTTTTAATCAGATTTCTAAAAAATTCTTTCTATGCTGATTGCCAAATCATTCTTCCATGTCAGAATCACCTCTTGCCTTGAGTACTGCAATCTCTCTCGGGACCTTTTGATGCTAACCTGGCCCTCTACAGTCCATTCAAAATGCTGCTGTCGAAGTCACCTTTCGTACCAATGTCAGCAACATCACCAGCTCCCCACTGCACTATGCATCAACTTTAAACTTCTTATAGCCTTGTTTCAGAGACCCTACATCTCTGCCAGCAGCTCCTTTCATGTGCCTTTGTCCTCACTACTCCACCAGTGATGCCAGTCTTTATATACCTACCTCTATACCTGCTCTGAGCCATGGAAGAAGGTATGGATATGTTTATGAACTTTATGCTTAGAAAGGCACCCCTTTACTTCATTCAAGTCTCTCTTACAGTATCAATTCTGTCAGCTCACCTATCCAAACTGATGGGGATGGTATAAAAAAATTGTTAACAAAACCATTAAGATGTTCATGTTCTTTAACAAGAAACTATGTGATCTTATTAGCATCACTGTTGCCTTTCAATTAACCTTTTCCCTTATTTATGACCCTCACTGGGTTGTGTCATGGCTGGGCAAGAGCTATTTGTTTTTACAAAGTGCACACCACAGATTTTAGATACTTAAGAAAATACTTATAATTACTTATAATTATAATTACTTATAATTAAAATACTAATAATTATTTTATCAGTAATAATAAATGTCATTATTAATTTAAATAGTAACATTAGTCATCTAAACCAACTGAAAAAAAATTAAGGGCAGCCACTTGTAATATGTCAGAACAACAACTTCGCATTTGGAATATCCATAAACAATTCAGCTCTGTTATGAAGACAACAGACTGGGTTTCCTACTACAGCTGTGACTCTAATAATGACACTCATTTTAGCTCCTCATCTGGCTCATGAAACCTCCCTGCGCTGCCAGTCATTCTGTCAAGTATTATTATGATGAGTGCCAGTAATTACTCACTCAGTCACAATGAAGATAGCTGGCAGAGAGTGTTAAGCTAAGTGTTCTAAGATCAAATGTACCAGGGGTTTCTGATTCTCAGAAAGGGTTACTATTGTACTATGACAGGTTTCAGAGTAGCAGCCGTGTTAGTCTGTATCTTTAAAAAGAAAAGGAGTACTTGTGGCACCCTAGAGACTAACAAATTTAATCTCCCCACTACATTTTCCACTATATGCATCCGATGAAGTGAGCTGTAGCTCACGAAAGCTTATGCTCTAATAAATTTGCTAGTCTCTAAGGTGCCACAAGTACTCCTTTTCTTTTATTGTACTATGGGCATTTTAAAAATTTTCAATAATATTTAATTAAATGAACAAAAATAGACATATTATATTGAAAAAGAACCCTAAGAAGTTGCTTACTGAATGAAGCATTATTCATTCTACTTAAGTCATTAAATGCTTGAGCCTCTGAAAAAAAAACAAAAACAAAACAACAAAAAACTGTTTCATCATGAGCACTTTGGTGTACAGTCTCTTAAGACTCTATTCAAACTAAACTGGCTGACATCCAAGCTGTTCTATTCTTAATTCTTGACATGCCATGATGAATCTCTTCACTATTATACTGTTTTCAATACCACTTCATTTCTGTTGCAATCAATAAGAGAGTGGGAAAGAGGTGGAAAATATCTATCTATAGAACAATTGTTTAGCTATGTGTTGATCCAATACTCACTGTTATATGATTGTAAATAAGCTGAGACCACCCAAAAAGATCCGCTAGTCTGTAGAAAGCTGCCAATTTACATCGCAATAACTTCTCCCCTTTCTCATAAGCAATGGAATCTGACCCTCTAAGGTCATTCACTGGTGTCACCATGCCAAGACCTGAAAAGGAAGAAGTAAAAGCATATGTAAATCATGTGCTCAATATCTCAGTTAATGTCCAACAATATTCTACCACATCTACTGTAGCTGTTCCTATAATGCTACTGACAGTTCACTGGACAACCAAAGAAGTCAAAAATTATTAGTTTCAAAAGGGATATACCTCCACCAGCTAGACCTCTGATAACGAGCATTTCCTTTTCCCGTGGATAGGCCATTTGGTAAATATTTGTTAAATACAGATAGCATTATTCAGTTGTATTGCAGATTTATTAGCGACAGCATATTTTTCAGTTAACACATCTAATTTAAACGGGCTTTAATATAAACCAGGGTTTCTCAAACTGCACTGCACTGCGACCCCCTTCTGACAACAAAAATTATTACATGACCCCAGGAACGGGGACCGAAGACAAAGTCCAGGCAGGTGGGCCAAAGCTGAAGCCCGAACCCCGGCCTCCTGGGCTTCAGCTCTGGGTGGGTGGGGGTTGTAACCTGAGCTTTTGGTTTCAGCCCCAGGCCCCAGCAAGTCTAATGCCAGCTCTGGTAACCCCATTAAAACTGTGTCACGACCCACTTTGGGGTCCCAACCCACAGTTTGAGAACTGCTGATATAAACAATATACACAAATAATTATTCTTTATAACACTCCAGCATTTACAAGTTACTTTAATTGATTTGTTTGTTTATTTTTACAGCATCCCTGTGAACAAAATGGGCTGGTATTTCAGCTGGTTCACAACATTGTCTCTTAATTTCAAAACTTCCTTAAAAATAATTCAAGTACCCATTACAAGTTATGGCATATCTTTACCACAAATGATCCCTGTGCACTCACTCATGTTTAATGCAGCCATTCCACCTTGTGGTGCCGCTGGGTAGACATTTGGTATATTTGTTGTCATGAAATCTGCAATCTGCTGTAAAGCCAACAAGCCTGTTGGGTTCTTTCCTTTCTTAAACTGTTCCTGGATCATGGATTCCAATTCTTCACAAAAGGCCTAGCAACAAAGTATTGGATATTGTTAAACATCACAAAATTGCAGAACCCTAACCAGCTAGATTGCTAGCCTCACACATTCCTTCCCGAGTATCTTCTCGGCACTCTTCAGAGGGAAACACACTGCACACTCCCCGCCGCCCAGTCAGCTGGTGGCAGACTTATTGGGCCTGTTTCTGTCACTTAAAAATGTTGCTCTCCGGAGTTCCAAGTGGCATGAGTTTTATCAGCCTTTGTAAACTAACAACTTCCCCCCTGCTCATGAAGAAGGATAATACAACATGTAAGACTGTTAGACATGAAGTAGAGAGCTAAAGCTTGCATGAAGGGGGAACAAACTGAAATAGGCGTATTAGTTGGTGGGATCAATACAACAGGGTTGCTGCCTACCAGAAAGGCAACAACCCTAATTATGACATCATAAAACATGTATACCAATTCTTTTCAGAGAATACATTTCACGAAAAGTGAGTCTTGTAACCCACTCATTAGCTATGCAAAGACTAAACTGCCGAAAGAAGAGAAAGCCATCTGAGCAAAGAGCAGATTTTAGTCAAGGACACATATTTAAGTACCATAATAAATTTAAATCAATCACTTTATCCTCTGGCTTCCCTTCTGGAAGCAAAGGGTATCAAAAATCTACTGAATATTTCACGAAGTAATGACATATGAGGAAAAGTTACAAGAGCAAAATATGTCTACCTTGGCTAAACAACAATTAAGAGTTGAAGTAATTACAAATATTTGGATTTAAAACATTAAAAAGCAAGGAGGAATTTAAAATGGAAAAAGGAAGTTAAAATAGGAGCAAACAGATTCAATTAAGTGAGCATTAGAAAAGCATCTTCCTAAAGAGCATGGAACTGTCTCCCCAATAAAATGATGAAACTCTACTAATTGGGACAATGAAACTTGACTGGACACCACACTAGAAAATTATGCTCTAAGGATCACTCTTACATAGGCAAGGAGATCAAATAAGTCTTAGGCTACATCTACACTCTGAGGTTGGGGTGTGATTCCCCTACTCATGTATATATACTCATGCTAGCTCTCATCGAGCTAGCATGAGTATAAATAGCAGTGTAGCCACAGTAGCAAGGGTAACAGCAGTGGGGGCATGTAGCCTTAAACATCTCTAACTTCTGTTGAACATATTGTGTCACAGTGCAAAGTAATCAAAATCAGAATATATAACACTGAGGGAAAATATGGTATTTTCTTACTGGGCTTTGCAGAATCATGGAGACTCTCTTCTTTTGTTCCATCATGTTGAAATCTTGGCGCAGGTCAGGAGCCATATTCCTCTCTCGCAAGTACTCGGGGTTATTTTCATCAACTCGATCAAAATACCTTTCTTTGTGAGGTGCTGTTGTTGGGGGTGGTGAAGTCACCACCGTTGCTCTGGAATCACCATTCATAGCAGAATTTTAAGGGTCCTAGGGAAAATCAAACCAGGAAAAAGGTTAGAACCTAGACTGATAATACACAAGTATTTACAAGACAGCAACACAGATCTGTATTCAAACATGTTCTTGGTTTCAACACAGCACAAAATCAAGAACTAAATTAGTTTGGCTTCCACACTGCATAAGCCACAGTTTTAATAGTATGCATGGAGGAAGCCAGGTATATTTTGTTAAATTTAAAAGCGCATAAAAAGTAGTATATATTCAGGCATATAATTTTGAAGTAGTAAGGTGGAAAGTCAAACAAGACAGCTATTCAAATAGTCTCCACTACAATAGGCTCTCTACGTAATAATGCACCTTTAGTTATCCATTCAGTTTTCACATTTCCCACAGACAGTACTAGAAGGATGGAGATCAGAATATGAAGTTTTCTAATGTACAACAATGACATTTAGATATGCATACGAAGTGGTGCAAAATGACATGTAAGATTCAATATTCCCAACATCAGCACTGAAATGGAATCACCAGGTTTTACTGACTACGTCAGTCCAAAATACGGTGAATTGTATAGTTAGACAGCAATATTTGGGAAGCATTTTTAAAAAGAGGTTTAAAGAAAAGTATAATGGTTTATATTTAACATATTAAATTTAGTTAACTGAAGACTACTTGGAGAAATTCTCTTATACTGCTGTCCCTCCAGAGTGTCCTGGTATTGTTAAAATTTAAATTATTTATAAGGATTTCTTTTAGCAGTATACGCTCTCACATTTTTACTCACATTGCACCACAGCGTTCACATATTAAAATACAAGATCTTAACAGCTAAAAAACCCAACAACATTATTTTACTATATATGCAAAAAGCAAACACCAAAATAAAACAAAGGTCAGATTAAGTAGCCCACAAGCAAGCTTTGTTTTAAATTATTTCTCATTTTTAAGGTGTGTTCCTATCAGAGTAAATTGCAAAGCTCCTTTTGTCACTATTTTATAGCAGCTGATCTCTCACTTAATTACAGCCTTTTATACCAAAAGCTATTGCCCTAACTACATGGCCTGATTTTCAGAAGTACAGAGCTCCCACAAGAGGCCAACAAAAACACACTCAAAGCTCACCTAAAAGATGGCCAAGTTGACCTAAACACATGAGAAGCTGCTACCGCCAATAGATCAGGATGGAGCAGACCTGTATAGAACAACAGAACCTGCATTCCTCCTGAAAACATGTTTCTTCCTGGAAGCCATTCACTGATAAGCGGTTAAATAAGACCAACTTTGTATCACTTTTGAGACTGTGCCTTCCAATCCCTGAACATCCAGCCTATTTGTCTGCATTATGTTGTCCCATCAAATTTAGACCACGCTTTTTTGGAGCAGAGAAACTAGGTTTTCTTTCATTTACCATACAGGACTGACAAACTGACATCACTTAATACACAAAGTAGTTTACTCATTGTTGTAAAATTGATTTTTGCTGAATATGTCAGTATAATATGACCATATATTATAAATACATACAGTGTATGCAGGACTTGAAGACCCTTGCCCCTCAGAGTCGGTAGAAATTTTGCCCAAACAAATAGGGCCAGAGAGCAACTAGTGCCTTTCCCCGTGGGAGGAAAAGAGAAAAGGAACCAAATAGCCATAGAACTGTTGCGGTATCATGCTAAAGTCATCCCATTCCCCCACTCTGATATCTAAGAATAGCATCTCTTTAGATCATAAAAGTGCCTGTTGGTGTGTCATTGCCTAGAGATAGTAAAAGGAAACCCAATATACAATTCAGATTTAAGAATCACATCTGGTCAGTTATACAAATCAACTCCAGGAAGAGATGGGAGAACGAGGGAGGAGGGCAACCCAGACACTACTAGTTTTTAAAGAGGGGATGATGCATAGTGCAGAGAGGCTTGAACCGCTAGCTCTTCTATAGGAAGGGAGGAGCAGGGGAACAGAGCACTCCAAACACAGCATTTCCTTTATGAAGGGAGGAAGGAGCCAGGCCTAGAGCCACTCCTGCTTTCCCTAAAGGGAATAAAACAGAAAATAGGAAGTGATAGCACAGCTGCCACATACAAACTTCTGTGGTTACTTTAGAAAGAGGTTGGGGGCATCTTGAACAGCTTCAGTGCCGAATGCTGCAAGAGTTGAAATAGTAAGGTGGAACTGGCTGCACTTGGAGCCCTTTTCCCTATCTGCAGGATTTACAGAACACACTTGTGATAGCAGTGGGGAGCATCTAGTGGAGAACTTCTTGCTCTTTTGGAGAGCTCCATTCTAACTCAAAAGGAGCCTGATAGTAAAAATAAATCCCATCAGGCAGGTAACCTTTGAAGAGATATTTCAAGCCAACCTTTCACCAAGATCTCTTTCACTGTTCAGCCACAAAAAAAGCTGAACTTGTGACTTAGGAAAGAGCAGCCTTTAACTGTTTTTGAACAGTAAGTCACCTTTGCCTGTGCAAACTAGGCAGAACTACAGGAGTTAAAGCAGAATGATTTATCAAGGCAGTTTTCTGTCTGTATTTGGTATCAATGACAAGTAACTCCCTCACTGCAGAGATACAGGGAATAAAGCAGAATCATCATTCCTTTCCAAAGAATTCTCTGCTCCACACATTACCCATAACCAGTTTTGCCTTCAGCTAAAAGTAAAAACCAGGCAGTTTGTTCAGTCTAAAACTGTGATTATTTTCCATATTCTCATTTCATATTGGTTTTGATATCCCTTGAACTAGTCACAGCATTTTTGCTTTGAGGTATATGTATTCTTGTAGAGCAATTAGGTCTGAGCACACACACTTGTTAAAAACAAACACACACTAATTGCTTTAGGATACTTGACAGAGAAAAGAACAAACCACTCATCACTTCCCTGCTTTTGAGCGGAGTTCAATCATTCACTCTTAAAAGCTTAAAGTCTGATTGCTACTTTAAATTACCATTAGCACCTAAATTAAAGGTCTCCATAAAGCAAACAAAGACATTTGTGCCAGCACAGTAAGTGTCGTCTTCCCCTGCCCTTAATCCAAGACACCCATCTCTCCTTGGAAGAATTTTTAAATCTTCTATGCCTTACAGCCTCAAATGAGACATCCTCTCTCCTGTCCCACTTCCATGCTCGCTCTGTACTTCCCAGTAACCTTGTCCTAACATTCCTTCTCCCTTTCCATGTACTACTCTAGCTCACGCAGATCATGCCACCCTCTTCTGTGCACCACTCTGCTTACATCTGAACTGTACCTCTCAACTCCCTCCATTTTGTTCCATGCTCTCTCCCCCTGTTCCTATTCCATCACACTTTCTCTTTATGACATGTTATTTCATAATCCCAAAGAAGAAGGTAGATTGGACTAAAATGCAGAAAACTGTACACAGTAAGTTAACATTTGGTGAGGACGACAAACCCTTTGGCCATTCCTCCTCCCACCCTCCCTTTCATGATTTTCTTGCCTCCCTTTTTTTGTTCCCCTACACGCTTGACTAAAATGCATCTCTTACATTTTATTTTGGAGACTACATTAAGACAGTTGCAGAACACCTTCCAGACAGAAGCACTGGTCATCAGGTGGCATTCATAAATTGAACATAGAGCTCCTGCGTACTTCTGAAGCCAAGTGAATAATTTGTTTAACAAGTTTAAACTCCACTGTCCTAGTAAAAAAAACGGGATTTCAACACTGGATAACTGGGTTCAGCAGTAACGTACAGTTAGGTCAGCAAAATAAAGCACAGTGCTTAACTAGATCAAAATTTACACTGCATTCTTGGACATCTACGAACCCAAATCATTATGGCCAAAATTCTGAAGAGGGTATCTAGTGATTTTTGCAGCCAACTTGAGACAATTTAAAGGGGGTTGGTTTTCAAAAGGTGAGTGCTCAGCACTTAATGAAAGTCAAGCCCTTTAAGGTGTCTCAAGTTGGGCACCCAAAATTACTACTCACTTTTAAATATCTTAGCCAATGGCACTTATGTCTTCAAACCATTATACAAACAGAAAGTACTTAATTCTCAACAACAGTGATAATGAGAAGAACAGACTGATTATTTTAAGGCCAAAAAGACCATTATAATCATCCAATCTGACCTCTGAGACTACAGAATTTGACATAGGGATTCCTGCATTGAGCCCGATCACTTGTACATAGTTTCCCGTCCTACAAAATAAAGTAAGGAACAGAGGTTAAGTGACTTGTCCATGGACACACAGGGAGCATACCAGAATTAGAAATGAAGAGGACCTACTAGTTCTGTTCGCAGTCTACAGTCATATAAAAATAAAAATATATGTTTTGAGTATATTCTTTAAGTACCATACAACAGTTCCACTACAAGGTGAGGATTCTATATTAATTTAAGTCAACAATGCTTTTATTTATTGCAAAAAGGTTACTCCATCAATAGTTGAGATTATTAAGAGAGCAGAAGGTCAGCTGGCAGCTGATATTACTTGACATTGATTGTACATCTGAAAAAACCTGAGTGCTGCAAATTAACTTTATGTTATATAATTTAACTTTTATTTCAGACCAGTCTTAGAGTTACAGAAATTCCATATTTTTATGCATAATGAACAAGAAGAATGAACAACAAAGAGTTACATCACTAAGGAAACCTTTTTAATAAAGTGTGAAGAGCGGAAAAAATAATTTGAAAAGGCAAGAACAGTACTATTAAAATAATAGCATAAAAACCTCATCATACTAGATTCTACTCTCAGTAGCTCTATTGAGAGTTTAGTCCCAAATTGATATACCTCCAAAGAGTAACCTTTGAAAACTATTCTGTATCCAGTACTAATTTATATTAGCTTTTAAAAAAATCTGAAACCCTTACTGCACTTCTGTGATATTTTCTATGTGCTTATTTCAAGGGGCGTATGAACCAACCTGCAATAACAGTCTTTCATTATTACTTCCACTTATTTCAGATTATTTTGAAAATTACACAGTGGTCAAAGCTGTTTTCAAAAGGTTCTCCTTTAATGTAAGGAATGCATCATTAGACACAACATTGATTCTGCTTCACTGTTTCCCTTTTGCATGAGACTGATGCCAGCCTGACAAGATAATATCAAAATGGGAATCTAGTATCTTGCTAAAGTCATTGTGTTCCCCCACTCTGATATCTAAGAATAGCATATCTTTATATCATAAAAGTGCCAGGAAACCCAATACATAATTCAGATTTAAGAATCATATCTGGTCAATTATATAGATCAATTCCAGTACACCCAAACCCACTGTACATTATTAGCATATATATGGCTTGATTTCTAAGGTTCAGTTTTCTTCACTTTGGCTAGTAATTAGAGCTAATAAAAGACTATTTTTCAATGCAATACTGGTCTGTTCCATTATGAAAGATGTCTGCCAACTCATTCACGGTACTTCCACTGACAATAAGGTAAGGATTTTTTAATCTGAAGCAAGCCAGAGAGATTTGACAAAACTTTACAGAATCCCTCACAATCTGTACTTGTTAACTTCATTAGGAAACACTCTCCTCCCCCCCTCCCTTTTTTTTTTTTTTTTTTTTGGAAGAGGAGAAGTCTGACTGGTGGTCCAATCAGAACCCACATCAGATATGGAAATGAGATAATAAAGACAAGGAAGCAGTACAGGCTTTGCTTTGCTAGGCACATACATATTCATTCTGTGATGCTGAATGTCCTGTGCTGATCCAAAAAGCTAAACAAGAATGGGCTTTCTAGATTTCCCCCCAAAGTTAAGGCCTTGTCTACACCTAAAAGGTTTCCCACTATAGCTATACAAGCAAACCCTACTAGTGTACGTACAGTTTAAGTGGGCAAAAAAGTCCTTTTGCTGGTATTATACCAGTCCCCTGAGCTGATATAACTGCATTAGGGATGCCAATTTTGGTTGGACATATTCCTGGAGATATAATTACATGACATATCTTAATTAAAGATGAATCTGTAATTCCCGGAGATTCCAGGCCAATTCTGGAGGGTTGGCAACTCTAAATTGCATCTACACTTGGGCTTTTGCAGACATATCTATGTTGGGGGGGTGAGAGGGATGGTAGGGGGGAGAAGAATCAAGCCATCAAATCCCTAGTTGACACAGCTATATTGGGGGGAAAAAATAAAGTGTAGATCAGGCTGAAGTGTTTTTGCAATTGGCTATTCCCAAATAATTATATAAAGAAAATTACGGTGAACACCACAGATTACAAAAAGTCATAACAAGTTACCTCAATTTACAGTAACAGTGAAGTGAAACAATCTATTCGACCACCCCTCTGGTAATCATGCACATATAAACATTAGAGACTTTCAAAGCAAACTACTAAATTCAGATGAAAAGTATATTTAACATACTATACATATATATATAACCTAGCTTCAGAGTACAATAAAACTTTTGCTGGACACTAGTATAGGAAATGAGGAACTGAAGTGTTTATTGTACTTGTACTTAAAAGAGGGAGTTTTCTGTAAAATTCAAAGCAGTATCTGAAACCTTTGGGGGGGGGGGCATTTTAAATTTATTTTTAAAAAGCAACAGCAATTCTTAGTTTCATTCCAAATTTAATCCCAAAGGGAAGTTTCAACACAGAGTTACATGTATGGTGGGAGGAAAGACTTTATCATGGAAATACTGCTACCCAAACCACAGCATTGTGTGCACCAACATCTAGAAACTTGGAAGAATATATCTTTCACACTGTCCAAGTTACTCAATACCTAACAACAAAGAAAACCATGTGCAAAAATATTCTTTAACTACCTGTATTACAGGAATTCAGGAAATATACGTGGTTTCAAAATATTAAAGACGTTTGACTCATGGTTAAATATGGTGAAAAAAAGTTTCACACACTAAAAAAGTAAGTCTATCAAATATAAAAGGTACATAAAAATGTAGTGAAATCTAGCAAAGTAAAATTTAATTGTGGTAATCAAGATGGCAGCTGGTAACACATTTCAGACCCCAAGCTTTAATACTTCACACATTTTAAACTAGTCCCCAAGATAGGCGTTAGACTAGATTAGCTTTGGTTTACTGTTCCCTAAGGCATTTATTAGCCTATTGGAAATGTATCAGTGATGTCAGTCCCCCTTCCTAGTGGGCAGGTGTCTACACTGCATACACAAATTGGAAATATTGGACCAGACCCTGCAGTTCCTTCTCAGGATTCCAGAAATCTGACACTGCAGTTTAGAAATGTCTTCAAAAAAGGCCTCAGCCAAGGCCAGACTGAGGGCAAGTGAAGAGCAAGTATAAAATGTATTTTTAATTCACTGGCTACAATACTTCAGGATATCCAAGCTCAGACAGTATACATGAAAGAGGCTATGGTTCTGTGGAAAAAATAGTATGGGTTCATATAATTAAAGACTGTATCATAATAGATACAGAAAACAGCTGAATTAAGGCTGCACAGGCAACCTTAAGCATTTCCTAACTTCTGAGTGCTTGACTTTCCAATTGTAATGTTCTTTTAATGTATTTTTTGTATATAGTATATAATTACAGCTTTATCATATCTTACACTACCGCACTTTGATTACCTTACTTTTACCTCAGTGATTCCTACATATTTGCTCTTGCTCTTCTAAAAAAACTTTTTAGAAACACATTTATTCAATCATCTGCCCTAGAAAAATTAGCAAAACTAGTGTAGAAACAAGTTATTTATGATGTCCCATTAAAGTTTCCATCTTTTTCAAAAAGTGTATTCTTCAGTGTGAACATTTTGGCAATTTTTTCTTGGCATTTCAAATGTTTCCTGTTGAACTTCAAAAAGGAAAAGCTGGCACCATCTTAGGAAGCCCAAGAGCTAATAAAGCAAGTTCATGATCAGACTAGTTAGCAGGCAGAGAAGTCTAACATACCAGACAATTTTCCTTTTAGCCAAACAATCTTAGCTGACATTTCTTCTAAGCTTCCTCTTCCCTTTGTGTTCAACAGGAAGAGATTATTTCACAAGCAGGAACATTTATTGCTGTCCTTAGAATCCTAATAAAACTGGCTGTTTGTTTATTTGTACAAAACAGAATTGCTCACTTGAACTGGCACTAAATACAAATGTAATCTTCATGTTTGATACCAAAAGACATTGTGAATTCAAGACTGGACTCATATGGTTTATACCGAACACTATCAAAAGCTTAACTTGCCAGAAGTGATGCAGTTTATGGGTGGATTATTATGCCAGTCTTGGCGATAACTGGTTCTGGCAAGCAGAAGGATTAGAGAGACAGAGAGAGGAAGAAAAGAGACAGAAAAACTGAAGCTGGTGGAGAAAAGCTAATTATACAAAGGTTCACTTAAGCTACGGCATTTATAAACTCTATCAGCAAGTATTCCCCATTATCAGCCTGATCCAAAGCCCACTGAAGTCAGTAGGAGGACTTTAAACATATAGTATTAGAATGCATTACAAAATTACATGAAGATTAATATGGACAGGATCAAAGACTGAGATGCCACCAGCAAAAACATCGAAGTGGACACTGAGGTCTATAGTTTGTAACTGGTGTCCACATGCACACTGTGCATTGTCTCGCATCTTTCAGAGGTGTCAGAGATGACAGCATCTGCGAGGCGATGTTCTGAAATGGCTCAGTGTAGACCACTGCTTCCAGGATAGATTGAAGTCTGGAAGATCCTGATTAAGCCCAATCCCAAAAAGGCTTGCAAGAGTTCAGGTGTCTTCAGAAGAGTCTGGAGGTCCTCATGAATTGGCAAGTTCAGGTAGGCCCTGGTTTGTTTGTACTCATAAGTTGTATGTGTCTCTCTCCAGATCTTTAGCGTGGGTACATGTTCTGGAGTGGGCAAACATTGAACAGGTGTTGATTTTAATGTTCCAGTTACAATTCTCATCATGATATTGAGCTGCATGTCCAGAGATTTGGTGAGCTGTCTGCTCAGACTGGTGAGCAATATTCAGTGATTGAGTGCACCAGTGAGAGAGTTGCTCCTCTAAGCGTGTGTGGGCATTGGAACCTCATGTTGTGCCTGTGAGTTTTCACGTTTTTATCTTTTTTTGCACCTTTTCCAGATTAGCATTAAAAGTCAAGTTTCTATCCAAAGATACACCCAAGATAGGATTCATTTCAGACCCATTGACTGCAAAAGGTAACATTAAGTGGCTCCTTGGTGGCTTTGTTGGTTAGATAAAAAGCTATTACCACGGTTTTGTAGGCACTGGGATGGAGCTTCCAATTTTGAAATTATTCTGGCCATTATCTTGAGGTCAGTGGAGAGAATGTCACTGATGGTGGTGAGGTCTTTGCCTTGTACTGCACCAATGTGGTCACCACAAATGAACTTACATGAAACTGTGTCAGGCAAGTCACTAATGCAGATGCTGAATAGTGACGGAATCAGCACAGATATTTGGGGTAAGTCACCACTGACCTCTGAACTGCCCATTCAACAGGAAGCGATATTTACAGGTGCTCAACATTATGGCCAGGAGTCACTTAGTACTACAGCATTTGATGACTCTTGATGTCTTGAGTAATAGCCCATATCTCTATACTGTATCATAGCCAGCAAAAATCAATCAATCAATGCTGTTCCCGTCTTCAGATTCCACTGGAAGCCAGTCTTGATGTAATTAGTAATGGCAAGAACCTGGTCGCAGTAACTTCATTCTGGTCTAAAACTGACCTATTCCTTTGGCAGGATGGCCTCAAAGATGGGGTAAGACAGGTAAGTAAAACTCTTTACATTAATTTACGAGTTATGGAGAAGAGTGATATTGGGCAATAGCTGGCAGCACCAGTTGGTGGTTTCCCTGTGTGAGGAGGGCAACCACTATCGCCTCCCACCAGCTTTTTGGGATCTTCCCCATCGAATCTATGGTGGTGCTTAGGTCTGCCAACCATGGTTGTCCCTTTGGCCCCAAATTCTTAAGGAATTACCAGCAGCTTTTCTACTTTTAGTGGCCATAAGGAACTAGTTTATTTCTTCTGTAGTTTATGGGGATGATAGTGGTGAAGTGGCAGGGCTTTGTTGGACACCTAGAAAAAGCTCTTTCTGAACCTTTGACTAATCAGCTTGTTAGTTCTAGTCTATAAATTACAGAGAAGGTGTGAGAAGACAGCACTGACTGCCACTTTTGGTTGATGGTGTTTACTGAGTCAGCGGTTCCAAGCTTACAAAGGAGTGCCCAGGCTTTGCAAGTGGCATATGAGAAAAGTCAAGATCCTACACCATGTCTTTCCATTTGTTCAGGCAGGTAGAGTTCAATGTCTATTAGTCCTTTTGTTGTGTCTGGATCACCACTTTTCTCATATTTTTTGAAGACTAGCTGCTACCAAACAGAACAGACCTTGCAATAGCCATGAGGACTGTATCACAGAAACTTTGAGAAGAAAGTGAACAATGGCATCATAGTTTTCTGCGATCAGCTGGATAGGGTGCATCTTGTCTTCAACTTCTGTGGTATGTGCAACCTACTATAAACCAGAACAAAAGAGAATTTCCTATTCTGATTATTTTTGGAGTAAGAATTACAATAGCCTTTAAAGTGGTTTCGTTAGGAAGGACACGTAAACAATGAAGCCTAAAAATCTGCTTCAAATTCGACAGAAAATTGCATTTAGAAAACTAGTACAGATCTATTTAGTAGCAGATAGCTATGGGCCTTTTGCCATGGAAAACCTGAAATTGCTCTTTGATTGCTAAAAACCAATAAAGATTCTTCTTGCTTACAGAAATCACAGAAAAATATTGTCTGGAGAGGCATTTCTGTAAGTATGAAGTCATTTATTGGTACATTCTACAGCGTATGTCTAAGAAAAATAAGATCTAATGTTTGAAACATCGCAGTAAAAATGACCTAAGAGTACCTCAATTCCCAGCTGCCTTCTATTTTTCTGGTGTTCATTTCCATTAAAGGGCAAACTGCAGTGATTAGTATTTGGTACCTTTTACAATCATATAAGTTACCAAATATGTCCCCTAGTACTCTCAGTTAGGAAAGGACTTTAGAACCACGTTTGAACATATTTCCAGCTAAACCAGTTTTTACATAGTTAAGTTAGAACATCTTTAAACATGCTTCTAAGATGGCTTGGCCCTATCTACACTTGATGACCAGAGTGTAGAAACTGATTTAGTTGACATGTTTCAGAGTGGTAGCTGTGTTAGTCTGTATCAGCAAAAACAACGAGGGGTCCTTGTGGCACCTTAGAGACTAACAAATTTATTTGGGCATAAGCTTTCGTGAGCTAAAACCCACTTCATCTCCCATCTTTTCATGTACCGTGTATATCTACTTGCTACTGTATTTTCCACTCCATGCGTCTGATGAAGTGGGTTTTAGCCCACGAAAGCTTATGCCCACATAAATTGTTAGCCTCTAAAGCGCTACAAGGACCCCTAGTTGTTTTTGCTGATTTTGTTGAAACCAGTTAAACACAGCTGCTACTTAATCTGTTCAAAGTTCAGTACATTTGAGAAGAGGCTCAGAATATGTATAGAAGGCCAGATGCTATTCTTCACACATGCAGAGCAAACCAGCACTAAAGTGGGATAGGTGATTCCCATCCACCCATCCATACTAACCAGGGATTGAAAAGAGTGCTACTTCCAAACTTCTGAAGGCAGGAGAGCTCTAGCCCCTCTGCCGGGATCAGACAAGTGCTATTCTCCAAGAACTCCCCTCCAATTTAGCTGAGAAAGCGAGGAATCTCCAGACAGGGAAATCTGAAGTGGGAACAACAGTATAAGCAAATGCCGGTTGAGGAATTTCCCTCTACTTCCTAGGTCTTAGTGGAGCAAAACTGAACCTGACAGGAGAAGTGATATCCTATTTGGAAGTCCCTTATCTGCAACCTCTTCAGGAGGATGAGGATCCAGGATCTCTACCCCAGCAGCAAAGCTCTGTTCTCTGAGGAGAGAAGGGGCAGAGCAAGAGTTTTCTCAGAACCAACTAACTCTGTCCTGTATATGGCAAGAGAGAGAATAGATGACAGAGCCCTTCTTAAGCAGAAGTGAAGACAGACCTAGCTAGAATCCTAGGGTAAAAACACAATACAGACAGTTCCCTTTTCACTAACCAGGATACCAGTTAGGGAGAAGGAAGAGAATTCAGACAAAGAAGAAGGAAGGGATACCTTAATTTGGTTTTAGGAACTTCATGGTTAATGCAAGGCAATATGCATTTTTTAATATCCATGTTTGGTAAGAAATGTAATTCCCAAGGCTCCTCCATGCTAAAAACCCAAGGAGAGCACTTTGTCAACATCTGCAGGTAGGCTAGGTGACCTGGCTTCTATTTGTAATCATCAGAAGAGTTGTGAAACAGTGATAATAATACCGTGAGGGTTTGTCTTCCCTGCAGCATCAGTTTGAGTTACCGACACTGGAGTTGACTCCTCTCAAGTCAGCCTAGCTTCAGTGAGAGAGGTCATACTGTAAAACACTGCAGCTGCACAGAGTGCCTGGATCAGCAGCACAGAGTAGCTGAATCCCCATTGCATTATTAGCTCCAGTGTCAGCAGCACTTGAGCTTCAAAACTTCACTCCTTGACAGGCCTGCTAGGTTGACTTTAAAGCACCATTTACCTTGAGCTAGAGATACCTGTGTGTGCATGGGAGCTAGGTTAGGGGCAACAATTGAGTTATACCATGAGCTAACACTACAGTGAATTTAAGCTCTGGCAGCTCAGAATCAACATCTATATTTGTGTACATGGAGATTATTCTACCAAAGTCAATATAACACCCTAGCTCAGACAGTGGGATCTATATGCTACTAGAAACATTAGCTTCATGACATTAGTCTTTCCCTCCAGTCTCTTGGAGCTTGTGAACTGACAGAGCAAGACCAGAGAAAACAAGTGTGCTTGCCACGAGGAAGTGGGACCATTTAGGGAGAACAGGAAAAAGGAAAATAGGTAAAATTACTAACTACCTCCCGGGTAAAAGTTGCCCAAGAGCCTCTCAATTGGAAACATTCATTTGGGGTTAAAAACTAGTCTACCCACATTTTCACCCAAGCGCCCAACACACCCAAGCTCCCAGATAAAGGACATGTTGCAGAATATAAAACTAAATTTCTAGCAGCTAACAGGAAAAGTGCATCTTTCACCAGAAAAAAATGCATTTCCTTAATTTTTAACGCAGACAAAATATCTATCTCATATAGAGAGATTGTTTTGGGCCTAGTTTCTTGCATTCTCACTTGCTTCCTCTAACTTTGTTCTATCAGATCCCAGACCTCAACAGGCAGGAGGCCAAGAGTAAAGGCACGAAGTTAAGGTTTCTTCTGATACACAGATCCAAGTGTTTGAGCTAAAGTTCCTTTAACAGAATAATCTCTATGCATAAAGCAAAAGATCTGGCAGTGGCTTTTTTAAGTACCCGTGAAAGACAAAAATTTTGTTGACAACATCACAGTGTAGACAAGCCCTAAGAAGGAAAGGGAACTAGAGATACTTAACTTGAATGTATCTGTTTTACCAGGTCCCTGTATTCTTCCCAATCCCAGCCTCCTACTTTCCTCTGCCTCCTTGATCAGCTCCTTCTCAGGCTTCTGAGCTGAGCAGGCTTTGCACAGGTCCTGTTTCCCACTTCCTCTTCTGATAATATGGTTTTCTTGTCTTCACTAACATTCCACAACCAGTTCTGTGTCACCAACATAAGAACACAAGCATGTATAGCACCTCACCCACTGACAGAGCAGCCATTTCTAAACTTTCAAGTCTTTTCTAAAGGTAAAGTGAAAGGTTTCAAACTAATGACCTAGTTCATCATTACCATTTTCTTGGTTTGATTGTTTCTAACCAGTTTCAACTTGTTCTCCTACTCTGTCCAATGGCTCCGCGAGAAAACTGCTGGCACGGATTGAGCAGTTTATTGTAGCTGGGTGAAAGATTCAGTACAATGCCGCCAGAGTCAGGCTATACTACAGAACAGCTCACATCACTGATTAGAGACACACACACATTCTGGGAAACAAGCCTGAACAAACATGTTTAGCTTATCTCCAGGGCCTAAAATGAGGTACACCAAAGAGGTTCACTACATGGGCACCGGACATTTTTACAAACTGATCTTTCTGTGCAAACTGGAAAGCCTGAGTTTCATCAGTATCCTTCCCCATTCCTTCCATGCAGGCACATCATCTGTACAGCTAGAGGCCCCACTGTGCTGGGCGCTATACAGATATATTGTAAAAGAAACAAAACCTACCCCAGTGAGTTTATAATTTAACTAAAGATATGGTAACAAAATAAACCAAGAGTTAATTATACCTTGTCAAGATTCCTTCCCCACTCTGAACTCTAGGGTACAGATGTGAGGACCTGCATGAAAACCTCCTAAGCTTACTTTTACCAGCTTAGGTTAAAACTTCCCCAAGGTACAAACTATTTTACCCTTTGCCCTTGGACTTCCACTGCCACCACCAAACGTTTATCTGGGTTTATTTTATTAGGAAAGCATTGTTTGGAAACGTCTTCCCCCCCAAATCCTCCCAACCCTTGCACCCCACTTCCTGGGGAAGGTTTGATAAAAATCCTCACCAATTTGCATAGGTGACCACAGACCCAAACCCTTGGATCTTGAGAACAATGAAAAAAAGCATTCAGTTCTTGAAAAGAAGAATTTTAATAGAAGTACCAGTAAAAAAGAAGTAACAATAAAAAGAATCACCTCTGTAAAATCAGGATGGTAAATACCTTAAAGGGTAATTAGATTCAAAACATAGGCAAAACCTTAAGTTACAAAAAGACACACAGACAGGAATATCCATTCTATTCAGCACAGCTTAATTTCTCAGGATTTAAAGAAATCATAATCTAACGCATATCTAGCTAGATTACTTACTAAATTCTAAGACTCCATTCCTGTTCTGTCCCCGGCAAAAGCATCACACAAACAGACTCTTTGTTTTTCCCTCCCCCCAGCTTTTGAAAGTATCTTGTCTCCTCATTGGTCATTTTGGTCATTTTGGCCAGCGAGGTTATCCTAGCTTCTTAACCCTTTACAGGTGAGAGGATTTTTCCTCTGGCCAGGAGGGATTTTAAAGGGGTTTACCCTTCCCTTTATATTTATGACATACCTATTACATTACACTTGAGATGTAAGTAGCAGAAGAGGGGGTTCTGTAGGGTTTTTAATGAGTTACTCTATCATGATGTTTCATATTTAGCTCTATGCTTTTAATACTGCTTTGCACTTTGCAATGTAGCTGATGTCTTTTAAAAATTTACTTTAACTTTCAAAAATAAAATGACAATCAAGACCAATCTCACCCTTCAAAAAAACAACTTTTTAAAATGTGCCTTACTTCCCTCAAGACTAATCATAACTAAAAAACATTTTCTGGTAGCTCAGAATCACCAAAACCCCAGTCTTATGCAAAGGATAAGTAGTTAATTTATTACCCACTAGACAAGCAGCTGAACTACACTTAAAAATCTCAGGAGCACGGACAGATGACCTGCCCATACCTCAATTTCTTTGGTAAATTCCACTGAATTGTACAAGAAAGAGGATTTTTCCAGACTTGTTTATTGCTATGCTAAATTCCTTATTTTGTATCACTCAGTTACACTTCATATTGTAGTTGGAGAAGCATTCACACAGATAATTCAAGGGCACAGTAATAGGCCACAACTTTCATTCAAAGAATTTATAAGAACTGTGACAAGCAGCCATTTCCAGCCTCTGGTGTGAGCAGGGTTTAGTATTTTTAATTATACTGTTGACATTTTTCACGTACATTTTTAATGCTCAGGGAGCCTTTAATGGGGTCAGAGCAGCACAAGCGCTCTTATTCTTCTGGTATTTCCACCGGCCAAGAATTTTAATACCGGGAGAATACCATATGGTTATTTTTGCCATATGAACTCTTCAGGCTTGAGAGTTAGTGAAGAAACACAAGACATAAATAAGGGGATATTCAGGTTTAACCCAAATACTGCTTATTATTAGGTTCCTGTGAACACAAATGCCCAGCCCACGCCTCAGGGTCAGACATGCCAGTAAGCAAATGCTCTCAGGATTTTTAAGCACAGGTCAGATCAGATCAGCAGCTTGTGCATCTAATTTCTCAGTGGCAAGTTACTGATCTGACCTGACCAGCACATAAAAAGCCTGAGGGCACAGACTGGTCAGCATGTCTGAACCAAAGCTGAAAATGAAAACTGGCCTCACACAATACAATACAGAGGCTAATAAATGGAAATTGCACCCAATACTGGGCTTCTGGGAAAACACACACACAATTAGCTGCACCCTACTTCTTAAAGTAAAAGGTGAAAAGTGAGGTGGAAAGGAATACCCATTTGAAGACAGAAACACACACAAAGAAAGTCTGGATGATTCCTTACCCGCTGCTTCCCCAAAACAGAGCACTCTGGGACAAGGTGAGGCAGAATTCCTGAAGGGAATAGGAATGCCCACCATGCACTCTGACTGCCGCTTCCTTCTTCTCGGCAGTGCTCTCTCTTGCCTCTCCATGGATTTTTAAAATTTTTTTTTAATTTCTATAGCTTACTTCAAGTATTGCCCTCCCACATTCTTAGGACATAAGCACTGGAAGGCACTAGAAATAGGAAGAAGGTAGGAGAAGGAAGGCAAACAATCTAATATTAAAGGGGAAAAAAACCCTTAAACTGGCACACATCTTGCTAATAATTAAAATATACAGGCAATTTTAATAATTGTAAGTAATAAAAATGCTAATGTTAATTTGTAATGCATAAAGGTATTGACCTCAATGGGACAGTGCACAGGGAAGATCTTAGTAGCCTCCGATCACATCCTAGTTGTAACTAACTAGAAACATGACTAGATTTTGTCATACAAAAGCTTTTAGATCTGCTTGGTGGAGGAGTCTGCCACGATCAACAAGCATACAGTCTTGATAAAAAAAAGCCACCCGAGTTCAGATCTTAATTTACTGTATGCTAAAGAATTATATGTACACCCATCAATTCTACAGCTTTTCACAGAGTTTATAACCAACCAGGCATTATTAAGTGAGGTTTTTCTGGCAGCAGATACATGGCTGTGTTATGGGAAAAAAAAAAAGCTGCTGTCTGGATAACTCAGGGTATGGCTACACTGACAAAACTAGGTTGATCTCAATTACATTAACAGATAGCCACTGCAGTAATTAAATCGCTTTACACGTCCACACTACGTTCCTTGTGTCAGAGGTGCGCATCGTCATCAGGAGTGCTTGCACTGATTTAACTGTCAGTGTGAGGCATTGTGGGATGGCTTCTGAAAACCAGTAACAGTTGATGTAAACAATGCACTGTCTACACGGACACTGTATCGACCTATCTCAATCTAAGTGCTACACCTCTTGCAGAGGCTGAGTTATTAATTTGATGTAGCAACATTTTAGTGTAGATGCTTACAAAATTAGGTTGACGCAAGCTGCCTCTTGCATCGACCTAACTGCAGTGTAGACCAGGACTGAGTGTTGCTGTAATCAGGTCAGATGAGAATGTCATGACACCCTATGTAACCTCACGTCTTACATATCTCACTTGCTTCACCCATCTGGTGTCTCACTTTGCTACCTGTAAAATGGGAATCATACTTGGGTACCACAAACTGATACTGAGAGACAATTAGTGTTTGTATGGCTCTTTGTATATCTAAAGTGGCGTGTAAATGGTAAGCCTAGAATAGTCTTTCCCAGAGTAGGACCGAAGCATAACAGTGAAATTACACTTTTGTTGTTTATGCTGTACCCATTCTCTGAACAAAGATTTTCAATCTGGTACTTTCTGTTTTACTTTACTATATGGCAAAATAGAGTAATCCTCTAAATTAAAGAATGCCTCAAATGTTATAATTCTACAATAATCCAGACATAATCAACCTTTCCCCCCCTCATCACAATCTGAACAATAGCTAGTCTTGAAATCAAAGACCTGTAACACTTGAACAACAAAACTACTTTCAAACGTTACATTGACTAATTTCATTTTAAAAAGACATGGATCGCTTGCTGCTGCTAAGTAGCAATAGTTTGTTACACAGAAGTTCAACTTTAGATGGATAAATCTGAGCCTTTGCTGAACTACTGAGTTTAGTCTCCAGAGTTAATTTCTAGGCCCATAATTGATTTGCAAGTTCCCCAAAAGAGGACAGTGCGGGGAAAGGTCCTGGGGGGCACAGTTGGGGGAACTGGAGCAGGAAGGAGGACGTAGGGGGATACTCACTGCAGTTGGGGGCAGTATTGTTCCCTGTCATGGTGGCAGGGCAGCTGGCACAAGCCCAGGATGCAGTGACAGCCGTCAGTCAGCAACTTTCTGACAGACACCTTCCCCAGGAGTGTCCTGGGTGGGTGGGATCTGGCAGCTGTGGCTTATGGAGGAAATGGACTAATCAGGTGTGGATGCAGGGGAGGGAGCAACTGGGGCTCTTTCTGAGCTGCAGCTTGTCTGCTGCAAACTCTACCCTTCCTTTCCCTCCCAGATATTTCATGTTATTTGAAAACCCTGCTGGGAAAGAGAAAGCAGGCTCAAAAAAGAGACTATGTCCACAAAACCCCAGATGTATGGTGTCACGGAGCGTGGAGGAGTCAGGGCATTGCACCCCCCCCCCCCCCCCCCGCGATTCACTGCGACTCTCCACCAGCAAGTAAAACAGAAGGTTTATTAGATGACAGGAACTCAGTCCAAAACAGAACTTGTAGGTACAGACAACAGGACCCTCTCAGTCAGGTCCATCTTGGGGCATAGGGAGCCCAGACCCTGGTGCTGGGCCTCCCTCCATTTCCGCAGTCAGCTCCAAACTGAAACCCCCTCCAGCAGTCTCCCCCAGCCACACACCCCAGCTCCTCCTCCAGCCTTTGTCCAGTTTCCCAGGGCAGAAGGTGTCACCTGGCCCCAACCCCCTCCTGGGTTCAGGTTACATGCTCAGGTATCATCCCTCAAGTGAAGTCACTCCCTTATATCCCAGCACCATCTAGTATTGATGCAGACAGTGAGCCAGTAAAACTCCCATGCAATATTACCAGGTTAATATTCCCTACTCCGTTACATCTGGTAACCCGTCTAAGGGCCATAGATGGAATAACAACTTTGATTGAAGATAGCTGGGACTCAGGTTTATGTGACCTTCCCTTTTGTGCAGACTAGTTCACTAAATGAACTAACATTCCAGTCAAGGATGCCCCCCCCCCCCCCAGTTAGATGGGCCCTGAACTAAGTAGAACCATCCGCAGACAGAGATTGTGTAAGGTTTGCCAGCATTAACTGATACCTTTATGCTCAGACTCCTCTTAGCTCATGTAAAAATTATTTTTACAAACCTTCTATTGCTATCTTATGCAATTTTTATTTATTTCTTGCTGCAACAATTTGGGGTGGGAGGGATAGCTTAGTGGTTTGAGCATTGGCCTGCTAAACCCAGGGTTGTGAGTTCAATCCTTGAGGGGGCCATTTAGGGATCTGGAGTGCAAAAAAAAAAGGGACAGTACTTGGTCCTGCTGTAAAGGTAGGGGACTGGATTCCATGACCTTTCAAGGTCCCTTCCAGCTCTATGAGATAGGTATATCTCCATATTAAAAAAAAACAATGTCTTCTACTCTAGGAAGACAATGCCTAAATTAAAAATAACTATTTAAAATCGACCGAGCGGCTAGGCAGCAGTTCTGCAGAAAAGGACCTAGGGGTTATAGTGGATGAGAAGCTGGATATGAGTCAACAGTGTGCCGTTGTTGCCAAGAAGGCTAATGGCATTTTGGGCTGTATAAGTAGGGGCATTGCCAGCAGATCGAGGAATGTGATCTGTCCCCTCTATTCACCATTGGTGAGGCCTCATCTGGAGTTGTGTGTCCAGTTTTGGGCCCCACCCTACTAGAAGGATGTGGAAAAATTGGAAAGAGTCCAGCAGAGGGCAACAAAAATGATTAGGGGGCTGGAGCACATGACTTATGACGAGAGGCTGAGGGAACTGGGATTTAGTCTGCAGAAGAGAAGAATGAGGGGGGATTTGATAGCTGCTTTCAACTACCTGAAAGGGGGTTCCAAAGAGGACGGATCTAGACTGTTTTCAGATGACAGAATCATAGAATCATAGAGTCATAGAATATCAGGGTTGGAAGGGACCCCAGAAGGTCATCTAGTCCAACCCCCTGCTCAAAGCAGGACCAGTTCCCAGTTAAATCATCCCAGCCAGGGCTTTGTCAAGCCTGACCTTAAAAACCTCTAAGGAAGGAGATTCTACCACCTCCCTAGGTAACGCATTCCAGTGTTTCACCACCCTCTTAGTGAAAAAGTTTTTCCTAATATCCAATCTAAACCTCCCCCACTGCAACTTGAGAGCATTACTCCTCGTTCTGTCATCTGCTACCATTGAGAACAGTCTAGAGCCATCCTCTTTGGAACCCCCTTTCAGGTAGTTGAAAGCAGCTATCAAATCCCCCCTCATTCTTCTCTTCTGCAGGCTAAACAATCCCAGCTCCCTCAGCCTCTCCTCATAACTCATGTGTTCCAGTCCCCTAATCATTTTTGTTGCCCTTCGCTGGACTCTCTCCAATTTATCCACATCCTTGTTGAAGTGTGGGGCCCAAAACTGGACACAGTACTCCAGATGAGGCCTCACCAATGTCGAATAGAGGGGAACAATCACGTCCCTCGATCTGCTCGCTATGCCCCTACTTATACATCCCAAAATGCCATTGGCCTTCTTGGCAACAAGGGCACACTGCTGACTCATATCCAGCTTCTAGTCCACTGTCACCCCTAGGTCCTTTTCCGCAGAACTGCTGCCTAGCCATTCGGTCCCTAGTCTGTAGCTGTGCATTGGGTTCTTCCGTCCTAAGTGCAGGACCCTGCACTTATCCTTATTGAACCTCATCAGATTCCTTTTGGCCCAATCCTCCAATTTGTCTAGGTCTTTCTGTATCCTATCCCTCCCCTCCAGCGTATCTACCACTCCTCCCAGTTTAGTATCATCCGCAAATTTGCTGAGAGTGCAATCCACACCATCCTCCAGATCATTTATGAAGATATTGAACAAAACTGGCCCCAGGACCGACCCTTGGGGTACTCCACTTGATACTGGCTGCCAACTAGATATGGAGCCATTGATCACTACCCGTTGAGCCCGACAATCTAGCCAGCTTTCTACCCACCTTGTAGTGCATTCATCCAGCCCATACTTCCTTAACTTGCTGACAAGAATACTGTGGGAGACCGTGTCAAAAGCTTTGCTAAAGTCAAGAAACAATACATCCACTGCTTTCCCTTCATCCACAGAACCAGTAATCTCATCATAAAAGGCGATTAGATTAGTTAGGCATGACCTTCCCTTGGTGAATCCATGCTGGCTGTTCCTGATCACTTTCCTCTCATGCAAGTGCTTCAGGATTGATTCTTTGAGGACCTGCTCCATGATTTTTCCAGGGACTGAAGTGAGGCTGACTGGCCTGTAGTTCCCAGGATCCTCCTTCTTCCCTTTTTTAAAGATTGGCTCTACATTAGCCTTTTTCCAGTCATCCGGGACTTCCCCGGTTCGCCACGAGTTTTCAAAGATAATGGCCAATGGCTCTGCAATCACAGCCGCCAATTCCTTCAGCACTCTTGGATGCAACTCGTCCGGCCCCATGGACTTGTGCACGTCCAGCTTTTCTAAATAGTCCCTAACCACCTCTATCTCCACAGAGGGCTGGCCATCTCTTCCCCATTTTGTGATGCCCAGCGCAGCAGTCTGGGAGCTGACCTTATTAGTGAAAACAGAGGCAAAAAAAGCATTGAGTACATTAGCTTTTTCCACATCCTCTGTCACTAGGTTGCCTCCCTCATTCAGTAAGGGGCCCACACATTCCTTGGCTTTCTTCTTGTTGCCAACATACCTGAAGAAACCCTTCTTGTTACTCTTAACATCTCTGGCTAGCTGCAGCTCCAGGTGCGATTTGGCCCTCCTGATAACATTCCTACATGTCCGAGCAATATTTTTATACTCTTCCCTGGTCATATGTCCAACCTTCCACTTCTTGTAAGCTTCTTTTTTATGTTTAAGATCCGCTAGGATTTCACCATTAAGCCAAGCTGGTCGCCTGCCATATTTACTATTCTTTCGACTCATCGGGAGGTTTTGTCCCTGTAACCTCAACAGGGATTCCTTGAAATACAGCCAGCTCTCCTGGACTCCTTTCCCCTTCAAATTAGTCCCCCAGGGGATCCTGGCCATCCGTTCCCTGAGGGAGTCGAAGTCTGCTTTCCTGAAGTCCAGGGTCCGTATCCTGCTGCTTACCTTTCTTCCCT
Source organism: Lepidochelys kempii (assembly GCF_965140285.1). Lineage (NCBI taxonomy): Eukaryota > Metazoa > Chordata > Testudines > Cheloniidae > Lepidochelys > Lepidochelys kempii. The sequence goes on from NC_136383.1 coordinate 121,989,644, forward strand.
GCGTCAGGATCCTGAACTCAACCAACTCATGGTCACTGCCTCCCAGATTCCCATCCACTTTTGCTTCCCCCACTAATTCTACCCGGTTTGTGAGCAGCAGGTCAAGAAAAGCGCCCCCCCTAGTTGGCTCCTCTAGCACTTGCGCCAGGAAATTGTCCCCTACGCTTTCCAAAAACTTCCTGGATTGTCTATGCACCGCTGTATTGCTCTCCCAGCAGATATCAGGAAAATTAAAGTCACCCATGAGAATCAGGGCATGCGATCTAGTAGCTTCCGCGAGCTGCCGGAAGAAAGCCTCATCTACCTCATCCCCCTGGTCCGGTGGTCTATAGCAGACTCCCACCACTACATCACTCTTGTTGCACACACTTCTAAACTTAATCCAGAGACACTCCAGACAATCCAGAGAAGGAGGAGTAATGGTCTCAAGTTGCAGTGGGGGAGGGTTAGGTTGGATATTAGGAAAATCTTTTTCACTAGGAGGGTGGTGAAGCGCTGGAATGGGTTACCTGGGGAGGTGGTGGAATCTCCTTCCTTAGAGGTTTTTATGGCCCTGCTTGACAAAGCCCTGGCTGGGATGATTTAGTTGGGAACTGGCCTGCTTTGAGCAGGGAGTTGGACTAGATGACCTCCTGAGGTCCTTTCCAACCCTGATATTCTATGAAATCAGGAGATACCATCTAGAAAAACTTGAAAAATTTAAGACTCCAGAAATATTTTGGAAAGTTCTTTCATCTGTGTTATATAGGAAGTCAGACTAAATCACAATCATCCCTTCTGGCCTTGGAATCTGTGAATCTATTTGCTAAAACTGACAAGAAATTATGAACTCTATAGTTTACCTATATCTTGTACTCTCTCTTGTAGACACAAAGCAGTGTAGCAAAAGTGAAAATTCATATTCCAGTCTACCTTTATTTCCCTACACAAAGATCTTTTCCCTCTACCAGAAGCAGCTAAAACTTTCACATATCAAGAATGCATAGCAGCTGTCAAGAAGATTGAAGAAAAAGATCACAGTAAGAACAAACTAGAGGTCCAGGAGAAAGAAGTTTCGCTTTGCAGATTGAAACACAACGCACAGGCAACCTATGGAACTCATTGCCAGGGAATGTTGTGATGGCCAAAAGTATAATCGGGTTCAAAAAGAATTAGCCAAGATGATCAAGGATGCAAGCCCATGCTCTGGATGTCCCTAAACCTCTGTCTGCCAGAAGCTGGGCCTGGATGAGAGGAGACAGATCACTTGGTAATTGCCCTGTTCTGTCAATTCCCTCTGAAGCATCTGGCACTGGGCATTTTCGGAAGATAGGATACTGGACTAGATGGACCACTGGTCTGAGCCAGTCTGGCCATTCTTATGTTCTTATGAAAGAACCCTAAATGAAGCCTGATCATCATTACCTTAAATATTACAATGAGGAATCATGGCACTAAAAATCAAATTATTTAAATTATTTTTTTTATTTTAATTGTTCTGGTAGTGTTCTTTGTTCTGAGCTCCACTGAAGTATGTAGCCACAGAGTTTGAAAACTGTACTCATTTACTCACCACTAGCAATTAGAAAACTTACCATGGGAATTGGGGAGCCTAAATCATCAATTTCCACAAAATCTGAGCTCTCTCAAAAAACTGTCTTAGTCCATATATGAACTGAACATAAATTGATGTGTTCTCTTTTCTGCATGCAATTCCAGCGTCTCCACAGCTGCTCACAGATTAGCCAAGCAACAGCAGTGTGAAACTAACAATATGACAAACCATCCAGAACCCTGTGGGCAGCAATTAAACTCATGATTCATTTCAGTTTCATGAATCTTTTTAGGAATTATTAACAACAGTAGAGGCAAAGAGAGGAGATACTCATAAGTGATCAACTCATACTCATTAGTGATCAACAGCTCAATGCCTAGCTGGCAGCTGGTATCAAGCAGAGTGTCCCAGGGGTCGGTCCTGGGGACGGTTTTGTTCAACATCTTTATTAATGATCTGGATGATGGGATGAATTGCACCCTCAGCAAGTTTGCAGATGACACTAAACTGCGGGGAGAGGTAGATAAGCTGGATGGTAGGGATAGGGTCCAGAGTGACCTAGACAAATTGGAGGACTAGGCCAAAAGAAATCTGATGAGGTTCAACAAGGACAAGTGCAGAGTCCTGCACTTAGGAAGGAAGAATCCCATTCATTCCTACAGGCTGGGGACTGACTGGCTAAGCAGCAGTTCTGCAGAAAAGGACCTGGGGATTACAGTGTACGAGAAGCTGGATATGAGCCAGCAGTGTGCCCTCGTTGCCAAGAAGGCCAACGGCATATTGGGTTGTATTAGTTGGAGCATTGCCAGCAGATCGAGGGAAGTGATTATTTCCCTCTATTCGGCAATGGTGAGGCCAACCTGGAGTATTGTGTCCAGTTTCGGTCCCCCCACTACAGAAGAGATGTGGACAAATTGGAGAGAGTCCAGCAGAGGGCAACGAAAATGATTAGGGGGCTGGGGCACATGACTTATGAGGAGAGGCTGAGGGAACTGGGGTTATTTAGTCTGCAGAAGAGAAGAGCGAGGGGAGATTTGATAGCAGCCTTCAACTACCTGAAAGGGAGTTCCCAAAGAGGATGGAGCTAGGCTGTTCTCAGTGGTGGCAGATGACAGAACAAGAAGCAATCATCTCAAGTTGCAGTGGGGGAGGTCTAGGTTGGATATTAGGAAACACTATTTCACTAGGAGGGTGGTGAAGCACTGGAATGGGTTACCTAGGGAGGTGGTGGAATCTCCATCAGAGGTTTTTAAGGCCCGGCTTGACAAAGCCCTGGCTGCAATGATTTAGTTGGTGTTGGCCCTGCTTTGAGCAGGGGCTTGGACTAGATGACTTCCTGAGGTCTCTTCCAACCCTAATATTCTATGATTCTAAGAGAGATGAACCCACAAAAGAAGAAGGAAAAGGAAAAATAGAAAAGAGCTCTACCTACCCTGTAGCAGCCAGGAGGCTCTGGAAAGGGAAGAGGAGTAAAAATTTAGAAGAGGGTGGAGCTTTAAGTTTATCGGAGACCTACAAGCTGAAACTAACATGAAAGTTGGAGACTTCAAGCAGGGGATAGAGACAGCACCCTGGTAGAAATCCAGCACTTCCAAATTACCAGAAGCTGGAAGTGCCAGGGGGACTGGAATTTTTATCAAGACATTACATTTCTCTAGTGTGGGCTCCCCCACCCTCTGTCTCTAATCTACTTCTGGCTAACAAGTGTCTAGTAAAATAATGTTAAGACCTCACAAAGCCTGTTGGCAATCTAGATTTAGGTGGAATTGGAAGAGCCTATTCCCAGAAAGAAGCAAGAATCTGCTAAGTACCATACTGTCTGAAATTTAGTTATCTGCTAAACTCTCAGCCCACGGCTGTACTTATCCAACCCTCAGGACAGAGTCCAATTCTGCAAAATGCAAGCTTTGTAAAAACAAACAAACAACAAAAAAGCAAAACAGAAATAGGGTTGTGATTGCAAACATAGCCTTCCATAAGAGAACTGATATAGACTGAAACAGCTCTAAGATGTGTTGACTGTTCCAATGGATCAAATCAATGATTAACTGTAATCTGACAACACTAAGGGCTAGATTTTTTTTAAAAGGTTAAAGCAAATTCCCATGCGCAAAGTCCAAACAAAGACACAAACATTAGTAATTCTAGAATTATCCGTCTTCTCTCTGTCCCACACTCAATGCTGTGAAATACCATAAAGTGTAATTTCCATTAAAAAGTCTTTATTATACTCTTTAGCTTCATGGAAATCTTGCGACTGACACAAGTAGAACATTGCTATGAATCAAGGACAACATAATGCTCTTGTAGCTTCACCCCATAGTCTGTAATTAATGGCCTTGGTTACATGGAGGTTTTATCTGCAAAGCGTTAATGCACAATATACAAACCACACCAATACTGTGAACACAGGACAGCTGTGACCTCTTTCAGTTCACATCATTTTGTACACACGGCAGGGTCTTGCTGCATACTGAGCGTGTGGTGTGCTTTGAAGGTACCCCATGGCCCTTTGTGTCATTGTTGAGCAGTGCTAATTCTGAGATTTCTCCCACTCCATGCTGTGGGCTACACAGCAGAAGCCATTGGAATTCTGGTCAAATTAAAAAAAATCCCATGATTCTGCTTTCCCCCTCTCTTATTTCCTCTCTTTTGGGGCATGCTAGCACCATTTTAGAATTGCTGTTGGCCAGCACAGAGCCAACAACGCTATACTGCTATACTGGCAACTATGAATATGCAACGGCTCTCTGGGTTGTATTCCAGATCTCAAAAAAGTTTGGCTTCAGTTTTGGACTTCACCCATCACACCACTAAGCAGATTATGTGGCTACAGTAGAGGCTCCTCCAGCAGCAGCAGCAGCTTCAGCAGTGGTGGAGGAAGGAGGATGGGAACACCGCTAAGCAACTGCTCCTACAGAAGCTGCTCCTAGAGCAGCTTCACACAATGTAGTGCCATTTCTGGGCTCAGAATACCAATGATGACTGGTGAGAAGGTATTGTTCTAGAGATGTTGGAAGACCAGCAATGATGGAAAAAACAAACACACAAACAAAAAACCTCAGGATGCCAAACGCAATCTTTTTTGAGATCTGTGCTGAACCAGCCCTGTAGCTGCAGCGGCAGCATACTAACATGCAATGCCCCATAACCATTGAGAAGTGGGTTGCCATTGCCATCTGGAAGCTGGCAACCCCCGAAAGTTACCAGTCCTTAGCCAACCTATTTGGCACAGGAAGGTCGACTGTTTTGGCCACTGACATCTAGATGTGCACTGCCATGCATAAGGTACTGTTGCACCAGGTTATAAAGTTTGGTAATGCTCAGGAGATTAATGATGGCTTTGTTCACATGGGGTTCGGAAAATGCATTGAGCAATTGATGGCACCCACGTGCCTATCATTTGCTCCCTGAACTAGGGGGCTCACAGTTTATAAACAGAAAGCAGTATTTCTCCATGGTGCTCCAAGGGCTGGTGGACCACTGTGGCAAGTTTACAAACAAACACAGGGAGGTCTGGAAAGGTCCATGATGGTAAGATCTTTGAGAACTCGGCTCTAATTATCTTAATGAATAAAGCACAGTTTGCCCCCACAATCACTATGGACATTAATGGTATGGAGACTACTCTAGTTATCCTGGGGGGACCTGGTTTATTCTCTGCTGCCCTGGTTAATTAAGCCATTCACAGACCACTTGGACGGAAGGAAGCAAAGAACTGTAACTATCACCTTAGTAATTGCAGTGACAGTAAAGTACGCATTTGGTCATCTGAAAGAAAGGTGGCGCTGTTTATGGACTATGGTGGAAGATTCAGAAAAAAAAACTTGCCTAGGATTAAAGCTGTATGTGGTATTTTGCATTTATAATAATAAGGGGTAAAGTCTTAGGGCTCGTCTTCACTGCGGGCTAAATCACTGCTGCAATCAATGCAGCAGCGTCAATTTAGTGGATCATTGGTGAAGACGCGCTAAGTCTACGGGAGAGCGTCTCTTACCGACATAGCACGGTGTAGACACCACGGTAAGTTGATGCAAATTACAAATATTATAAAATTGCAAGGAATCTAATCAGATATTCCATGCAAGATATCTGTGAAAATGTTATGATTTGCCAAGTATGATTAGGGTTGCCAGGTGTCCAGTTTTCGATCAGAACACCCTGTTGAAAAGGGACCTTCGCAGCTTCAGTCAGCACTGCTAACTGGGCCATTAAAAGTCCAGTTTGTCCAGAGCTGGCAGGATCCCTACCCAGTTCCGCGTGGCTCCCAGGAAGCTGCTGTCATGTTCCTCCAGCTCCCAGGCATAGAGGTGGCCATGGGGGCTTCATGAACTGCCTCTGCCCTGAGCACCAGCTCCACAGCGCCCATTGGCTGGGAACCGCAGCCAGTGGGAGCTGCAGGGGAGGCACCTGCAGGCAGGTGTAATGTGCAGAGCCGCCTGGCCTTGCCACCGCCTAGGAGCCGGAGAAACATGCTGGCAGCTTCCCGGGATCCGCCTGAGGTAAGTGCTATCTGGAGCCTGCACCCTGAACCACCTCCCGCACCCTAACCTTCTGCCCCAGCCCTGAGCCCCCTCCCGCACCCAAACTCCCTCCTGGAACCCGCAGCCCCTCCTGCAGCCAAACTCTCTCCCAGAACCCACATTCCCCCCCACACACTCCGAACCCCTCAACCCCAGCCTGAAGCCCCCTCCCGCACCCTGAACCCCTCATTTCTGGCCCCACCCTGGAGCCCACACCCCCAGCCTTGAGCCCTCACCCCCTCCCACACTCCCACCCCTTGACACAGCCCAAAGCCCCCTTCTCACACTCTGAACCCTTGACCACAGCCCAGTGCTCGGAGCCCCCTTCTTCACCCCAAGCCCCTCATCCCTGGTCGCACCCCAAGACAGAGCCCTCAAACCCTCCTGCACCCCAATCCCCTGCCTCAGCCCAGTGAAATTGAGGGAGGGAGGGAGGGTGGGGGAAGAACAAGCAATGGAGGGAGAAGGAATGGAGTGAGCAGCGGCAGGGCCACTGATAAGGGGTGGGGCATTGGCCTCAGGGAAGGCGCGCTGAAGGGGCGGTTTTGTGCTATCAGAAAGTTGGCAACCCTAAGTATGGTGGTATCACCTTTGTATTGTGAGTTATAGATTTGTATGTATAGGGTCATCAGCTGTACAATGAACCCACTGAAAGGAGCCAGGGGATACACCTGATGAGTCAGCAAGACATGTAGGGGCATGACCCTGGACAGAACTCTTAAGATTTTTCCATGCCATGTGCCGGGCACCTTGTGTTTGGGACAAAGGAAGTACAAGCTGCATGGCAAAAAAATATAAAGGGCAGCTACATCATCTCCATTTTGTCTTAATTCCTGCTTCTTACATCTGGAGTAACTTTGCTACAAACTGAAGCTCTGAAAAAAAGGACTGAATGACCTATCCAAGCTTTGGATGTGTTCCAGAGGGGCTTTCAAGCTGCAAACTCACCAATACTGCTAAGAACCTGATATATGAACTCTGAAATCTCCGTATGTATCTGAGGGCTTTATCATTTAACAACTCGCTTCTTGTTCTTTCCTTTTTCCTTGTAATAAACCTTTAATTTTAGGCACTAAAGGATTGGCTGGCAGCATGGTATTTTCGGTAAGATCCAAACTAATACTGAATTGGTAACGTGATCCTTTAGGGTCAGAAGAACATTTTGTATAGTGAGTGGAATTTTTAAATAACTTCTAACTGTACTGGACCAGAACTGGAAGGCAATAAAGGGGGCTGTGAGATTTCTTTTTCAGCTTCTCCATAATCAGTGTGGGAGACGAGAAGCACAGTTTGTGACTGGTTGGTGAGTTTAACTTCAGTGCTACCCACAAGTTTTTGGAGCACCTGCTCTCCCTTTTGGAGCCTGCCCTCACCTTAGCATTTTTAGAGAGGGCTGCCCAAGGCATCCACCGTACCACACACCCATAAGAGAGATGTGGCATGTTGCGGCACTCCTCTTCATATAGCATGTAAAACTGGGATAACCGTCTTAACTGGATTTACATCGCTATATTAGATATTATACTTTTTATTTCCCCCACTTTAGGGTATTGTAGCTCAAGCACTGGTAGAGTTCCACCCCAATCCATAAACTATCAAAGCATTCTTAAAAAGTAAAAAGCATCCATCTTCATTTGAAGCAGAGGACAGGACAGAACAGAACCCCTCCATCATCAAAGAATTTCAGGATAAATTAACTCTGATAACACTGTGTCACCTCTAAAGCAGCAGCAATACTATACTGATGCAACATGCCCCTGTGTATATAATCACACCTCGTGACACATATACCTAACACAAACAATGGAGACTAAGCAAGTGCGAGTCTGAATGTATTTCTGGATGCCAAAAGGTTAGGTTGTATGCAGGAAGTGACTAGGACAATGCTTTCACTTGGAGGGAATAAGAATTAATGCAAGTCTGCTATTTTGTCCCAACCAGCTGAAATTTAGAGGTGGCTTAAGTACATGAGTCTAATTAAATGATGGACCAAGCATACATTATGCTCTATGGTAAAGATTTGATTGTTATCAGTAAATGTTCTTTAACCTCACACACACAAACCAAACCAATGAAAAATATTTCCATGGATGATAACTGAAATGTACAGATAGGCAAAGTATGAAAAATGCTGCTTGAAAACTTTAAGGATATTTACTCTGTATATTTTGACATGGGTTGTAGACAATTTGTGTTTTAATGGTTACAAAGCTTTAACTTTTTTAATCTCAACATCTACTGTCATGAAATATTTGTCTGATCCCCCCATCAAAAATTTCTCTCAACTGTGAATATTTAAAATTGATAATTGAAAAAATGTTTAAGAATAAATTCGGCCAAGACTACTTATGGTCTGCAAAGATTAGCCTTTTGTAAAGCCTGCTTACTTAGAGTATGTATTCACCCAAGAGACAGAATGAGTACGAAGGTTCCAGTAGTCTTGCAAGTTAATATTTACAAGAGAGAACATAACTGCAAGCATCACTAGTGAGAAACAAGAGGATGCTTGCTGGCATTGCACACAGGATGAGTTCAAGGTCTGGTGTAAGGATTTTATTAGATCAGTTCACTTAAGCATTTTATTATTTATTTCAGTAGCATCCACCATTTGCTAGGCACTGTCCATACACACAGGAAAACTAAACTCTTGGAGGGAGAGATTATTTAAAATGACATGCATCATATGAAAGATGAGGAGAAGTGTTTTTAATGCATACAAAATGTAGAAAAAACAAAAACTGCACACCCAACTACTTCCCTACTCTATACATTAATGAATTTTGTCAATTTCTTGTAGGCATCAGTGAAGAAGCAAGTCTTGATGATGGATTTGAAGGGACGAAGGTAGGGTTTAAAAGATACTCCTGGAGGGCATTCTGCACTGATGTGGGGTCACAGAATTCATGTGGCCCACATTTTTCTGTGCCCTGAGCAGAAAAATGCAAAAAAAAAAATTTGGGGGAAAACACGCCACTTCCCCCACAGCCAGGCACCGTCAGGGAAGGGGGCAGGGCTGTGCGCACATGTGTGCCAATGACTTACTCCTGAGGGGATTCCAAGGGACTGCATGCCCGCAGCAGAAAACGTCCCCCACCCCCGCACGTTTCCTGCTTTTCTGTGCAGAAAACAACAGGCAAGCCCGGGAAGGGGCGTGGGAACGACACACCGTGTGTGCAGTTTTTTTTTTGGGGGGGGGGGGGATTGCCCCCCAAACAGAGGCAAGGCATGTGGGGACACACAGGGTTATGTACCACTGCCTTCCCACCCCACCCCGCTCATTTCTGCAAATGCAGAGCTGCCCAACTCGGAGGCTGCATCTAGTCTTGGGCTCTGCAGTTGAACGCAGCCTCTTTGGTCCTAGTTCCAGTTGTGCTCCCCTTCTGTGTTCTGGGAGCCTATTTTCTGTGGAACAGTGAGTTCCTGTGGTAGGGCTGGGTAAGCGGGGTAGGGGAAATGAGGGAAGGGGGGCTGAAGGGAAGTGAAAAGTGGGAGTGAGAAGAGGGGGATGGAGAAGAAAAGGGGATAGGGGAATCATGGGGGGGGAAGCGAGATCCCAGCATGTGGCATCCCCTCGGCAGCAGCTGGGGCTCCCTCATTAAGCAGGCCCATTGAACCGTCAGCCAACAAGCCCTATCCCCCTATACCTACATAAATCATGGAGCAGGTCCTCAAGGAATCAATTCTGAAGCACTTAGAGGAGAGGAAAGTGATCAGGAACAGTCAGCATGGATTCACCAAGGGCAAGTCATGCCTGACTAATCTAATTGCCTTCTATGACGAGATAACTGGTTCTGTGGATGAAGGGAAAGAAGTGGACGTGTTGTTCCTTGACTTTAGCAAAGCTTTCGACACCGTCTCCCACAGTATTCTTGCCAGCAAGTTAAAGAAGTATGGGTTGGTTGGATGAATGGACTATAAGGTGGATAGAAAGCTGGCTAGATTGTCGGGCTCAACGGGTAGTGATCAACGGCTCCATGTCTAGTTGGCAGCCGGTATCAAGTGGAGTGCCCCAGGGGTCGGTCCTGGGGCTGGTTTTGTTCAATATCTTTATAAATGATCTGGAGGATGGTATGGATTGCACCCTCAGCAACTTTGTAGATGACACTAAACTGGGAAGAGAGGTAGATATGCTGGAGGGAAGGGATAGGATACAGAGGGACCCAGACAAATTGGAGGACTGGGCCAAAAGAAATCTGATGAGGTTCAACAAGGACAAGGGCAGAGTCCTGCACCTAGGACGGAAGAATCCAATGCACCGCTACAGACTAGGGACCGAATGGCTAGGCAGCAGTTCTGCGGAAAAGGACCTAGGGGTGACAGTGGACGAGAAGCTGGATATGAGTCAACAGTGTGCCCTTGTTGCCAAGAAGGCTAATGGCATTTTGGGCTGTATAAGTAGGGGCATTGCCAGCAGATCGAGGGACGTGATCGTTCCCCTCTATTCGACATTGGTCAGGCTTGACAAAGCCCTGGCTGGGATGATTTAATTGGGGATTGGTCCTGCTTTGAGCAGGGGGTTGGACTAAATGACCTCCTGAGGTCTCTTCCAACCCTGACATTCTATGACCTGGACCCCTCTGACAAGCCCCCCACACCCAGACCCCCACCTCACTGAGCCCCAAGCAGCTGCACCTGAACCCCCACCCCATCAAGCCCTACTCCCCCAGCACCCAGATCCCCCCGCCAAGACCCATCTCCCCACACCCAGACCCCCCCGCTGAGCCCAACCACCATCATCTGGATCCCCTGCAGAGTCCCATTGCCCCTGCACCTGGAACCCCCCAATGAGCCTCTGTGCATCCAGATCTCCCACTGAGCTGCCCACACCCAGATTGCCCCACACAGAAACCTCTCACCCCACACCTGGATCCCCCCACACTAAGTCCCTCTACACTTGGATCCTGCTGGGTTTAGCCTGCTTACTGCCCACACCTGGTGCACCTGGCACAGAGGGGAGGGGCCCTGGGGTGTTTCTGGGGCAGGCCCAGCCCTTGCACTGTGTCAGGGTCAGGTGCAGCTTCACTACTGAGTCCCTGTACTGCGGGAGGTGGGGGCTTCAGGGTGATCTCCCATCTCAATGCAGCCAGTGGCCTCTGCTCCCCACTACCATGCTGGAGCCACATTTATTTACGGACAAATAAAATTTGCAGAATTTTAAAATATTGTGTGCATGATTTTTAATTTTTTGGCACATGATTCCCTCAGGAGTAAAAAGAGGAGAATGCAGCAGCCCTCCTGGATCAATTCAAGGAAACATTCTACATAGGGGGCTGCAGGAAAGATATGAAGACAGTTGTGGAAGAATATTACAAGTGGGCATTAAGGCAAGTATCATGGATAGAATGAAGTCCTTTTCCCTCTTCAGCAAACTTTCCCTTTTCTGAGGGCTATTTTGTGTTTGACAGAGAGGCTGGTTCTCTCTAGGCCACTGTTCCTAGTCCTAATTATTCTATTATGCTCAGATATAATGGCTGCCAGAGAAAGTCCCATCTTATTATTTACACAGAAAAAAGAAACCCACTGACCACACACCCTAGTTGTCACCTGCCTCCCCACACTGGAACCCATATGGGGTATCATCAAATAATTACAACCCATATTTGATGGGAGCCAGATCTCGAATGAAATCTTTCATAAATCCCCTCTTCTGGCCTTCAAACAACCCCCTCAACCTCACCAAGCTCATCATCAGAAGCAAGCTCGCGACAAACCAGGACACTCCAACTCAAAGTGGCACCAGGCCCTTGCAGAACAACAGATGCAAAACCTGCAGACATATCTCCACTGTTACAATGATTAATACCTGCCACAACACACCGTTCAAGATTCATGGGTCCGACACACACTTATCACAACATGTGGTACTGCGTCAAATGCCCCAACAACTATATGGGAAAAACCAGACAATCACTGCACTCTTAACGAACTCACACAGAAAAATGACAGAAGACAAAAACACCGTATCACCCATGGGAGAACACTTTATACAAAGTCATCATGCCATAACTGATCTCTTAGTACTTGCTCCCAAAGGAAACCTGCAAACACTTGAAAGGTGAGCTTGGGAACTTAAATTCATAAATTTACTTGATACCAAAACCCATGAACTTTATAGGGAAGCTGGTTTTATGACTCGTTACAATTTGTAACACAGCACACTGCCTGTGACTCTTAATTGCCCACTGCAAACCCTTTATGAATAACAAGCTAATCCCCAACTGCCCATTTCATTTCAAGTGACCAACTTCAACATGTTACCCCTTCTGCTTAACAATCTGTCCTAACTTGTATTTAGCTCAGACTCTGCTTCCTTCCCCAGATCTGATGAAGATCTCTGTGTAGATTGAAAGCTCGTAATTTCCAGCAACAGAAATTAGTTCAATAAGAGATATTACCTCACCTTCACACTATTACCTTCAGACACATTTATGCTAACTTTCGTTATATTCTCTCAAATATTATATTCTAAGTGTTTTCTCCAAAAGTTGTTTGATAACAGTATTTTATAAGTTAACTTAAAATGTATGCAACAAATCACTATACTTAAGAAAAAAAAAGAAAAGCAAACGATACTGAACTCTTGTGGAATTGTTTATGCAAAGTCTCATATTTGTTTGTTAAAAGTAGTAGTCACTCATTTTTTAAACGGCTTCTGTGCACACTCTGCATAGAGGCCAACAAAATTAATCCTTCCTTATTCCTGATGGGGCCTTGAGAATGTCTCTCTCCATCCCCCAAAAGCCCCATATTCTGTAATCACCTTCCTTCCGGTTAGGGACAAGACTCCCTTTGCAATCTGTCAACACCGCTCCTTTGCTACCCAAAAGGTTTACATAGATTCATAGATATTTAGGTCAGAAGGGACCATTATGATCATCTAGTCTGACCTCCTGCACAATGCAGGCCACAGAATTTCACCCACCACTCCTAAAAAAGACCTCACACCTATATCTGTGCTATTGAAGTCCTCAAATTGTAGTTTGAAGACCTCAAGGAGCAGAGAATCCTCCAGCAAGTGACCCGTGCCCCATGCTACAGAGGAAGGCGAAAAACCTCCAGGGCCTTCCAATCTGCCCTGGAGGAAAATTCCTTCCCGACCCCAAATATGGCGATCAGCTAAACCCTGAGCATATGGGCAAGATTCATCAGCCAGATACTACAGAAAATTCTTTCCCGGGTAACTTGGATCTTACCCCATCTAAAAACCCATCACAATCTATTGGGCCTATTTACCATGAATATTTAATTACCAAAACCATGTTATCCCATCATACCATCTCCTCCATAAACTTATCGAGTTTAATCTTAAAGCAAGATAGATCTTTTGCCCCCACTACTTCCCTCGGAAGGCTATTCCAAAACTTCACTCCTCTGATGGTTAGAAACCTTCGTCTAATTTCTAATCTAAATTTCCTAGTGGCCAGTTTATATCCATTTGTTCTTGTGTCCACATTGGTACTGAGTTTAAATAATTCCTCTCCCTCTCTGGTATTTATCCCTCTGATATATTTATAGAGAGTAATCATATCTCCCCTCAACCTTCTTTTAGTTAGGCTAAACAAGCCAAGCTCCCTGAGTCTCCTTTCATAAGACAAGTTTTCCATTCCTCAGATCATCCTAGTAGCCCTTCTCTGTACCTGTTCCAGTTTGAATTCATCCTTCTTAAACATGGGAGACCAGAACTGCACACAGTATTCCAGGTGAGGTCTCACCAGTGCCTTATATAACGGTACTAAAACCTCCTTATCCCTACTGGAAATACCTCTCCTGATGCATCCCAAGACGACATTAGCTTTTTTCACAGCCATATCACATTGGCAGCTCATAGTCATCCTATGATCAACCAATACTCCAAGGTCCTTTTCCTCCTCCGTTACTTCTAGTTGATGCGTCCCTAGCTTATAACTAAAATTCTTGTTATTAATCCCTAAATGCATGACCTTACACTTCTCACTATTAAATTTCATCCTATTCCTATTACTCCAGTTTACAAGGTCATCCAGATCCTCCTGTAGGGTATCCCTGTCCTTCTCTAAATTAGCAATACCTCCCAGCTTTGTATCATCTGCAAACTTTATTAGCACACTCCCACTTTTTGTGCCCAGGTCAGTAATAAAAAGATTAAATAAGATTGGTCCCAAAACTGATCCTTGAGGAACTCCACTGGTAACCTCCCTCCAACTTGACAGTTCACCTTTCAGTAGGACCCGTTGTAGTCTCCCCTTTAACCAATTCCCTATCCACCTTTCAATTTTCCTATTGATGCCCATCTTATCCAATTTAACTAATAATTCCCCATGTGGCACAGTATCAAACGCCTTACTAAAATCTAAGTAAATTAGATCCACTGCGTTTCCTTTATCTAAAAAATCTGTTACTCTCTCAAAGAAGGAGATCAGGTTGGTTTGGCACGATCTACCTTTTGTAAAACCATGTTGTATTTTGTCCCATTTACCATTGACTTCAATGTCCTTAACTACCTTCTCCTTCAAAATTTTTTCCAAGACCTTGCATACTACAGATGTCAAACTAACAGGCCTATAATTACTTGGATCACTTTTTTTCCCTTTCTTAAAAATGGGAACTATGTTAGCAATTCTCCAATCATACGGTACAACCCCTGAGTTTACAGATTCATTAAAAATTCTTGCTAATGGGCTTGCAATTTCTTGTGCCAATTCTTTTAATATTCTTGGATGAAGATTATCTGGGCCCCCCGATTTAGTCCCATTAAGCTGTTTGAGTTTCACTTCTACCTCAAATATGGTGATGTCTACCTCCATATCCTCATTCCCATTTATCATGCTACCATTATCCCTAAGATCCTCTTTAGTCTTATTAAAGACTGAGGCAAAGTATTTGTTTAGATATTGGGCCATGCCTAGATTATCCTTGACCTCCACTCCATCCTCAGTTTTTAGCGGTCCCACTTCTTCTTTCTTTGTTTTCTTCCTATTTATATGACTATAGAACCTTTTACTATTGGTTTTAATTCCCTTTGCAAGGTCCAACTCTACTTGACTTTTAGCCTGTCTCACTTTATCCCTACATATTCTGACCTCAATAAGGTAGCTTTCCTTACTGATCCCTCCCTTCTTCCACTCCCTATATGATTTCTGCTTTTTCTTAATTACCTCTCTAAGATGCTTGCTCATCCAGCTTGGTCTACAACTCCTGCCTATGAATTTTTTCCCCTTTCTTGGGATGCAGGCTTCCGATAGCTTCTGCAGCTTTAATTTAAAATAATCCCAGGCCTCCTCTACCTTTAAACCCATAAATTCTTCAGTCCAATCCACTTCCCTAACTAATTTCCTTAATTTTTGAAAGTCAGCCCTTTTGAAATCAAAAACCCTAGTTGCAGATTTATTTTTGTTAATCCTTCCATTCAATTTGAACTGAATTAGCTCATGATCACTTGAGCCAAGATTATCCCCTACAACCATTTCCTCTATGAGATCCTCATTACTCACCAAGACCAAATCTAAAATGGCATCCCCTCTAGTCGGTTCAGCAACTACTTGTTGAAGGAATCCATCAGCTATCGCATCTAGGAAAATCTGAGCCCTATTATTATTACTAGCACTCGTCCTCCAGTCTATATCTGGGAAGTTAAAGTCTCCCATGATCACACAGTTTCCATTAGTATTTACTTTATTAAAAACATTAAAAAGGGCTCTATCCATATCCAAATTAGATCCCGGCGGTCTATAGCACACCCCAAGCACTATCCCAGGGGAGGCTCTAATAGTTTTCTTCCCCAATTTAATTATTGCCCAGACAGACTCAGTCATATCCATTTCATCGCTTCTTATTTCTTTACATTCTATCTCATCATTGATATAGAGTGCTACTCCACCACCTTTACCTTTATTTCGGTCTTTCCTAAACAGCACATACCCTTCAATACCTGTAGCCCAGTCATGACTACTATTCCACCAGGTCTCTGTTATACCTATAATATCTGGTTTCACTTCCTGCACCAGTAACTCTAGTTCCTCCATTTTGTTACCTAGGCTCCTTGCATTAGTGTACAAACATCTTAATTTTTGCTGTTTGGCCTCACTCACATTCTGTACCCTATTAGGCACGGTTATTTTACTACCAGTATAACCTATTAGACTTGTATCTACACTGCCCTTCCTCCTACCTACAGCTGTATCCACTCTTACTTCATTTTCTTTCCACTCTATGCTAAATTCTGGCGTGGAGATTACCTGGACATCTCCCAACCATCTCCCCCAAATTCCTAGTTTAAAGCTCTCTTAATCAGTTGTGCCAGCCTCCATCCTAGAAGTCTATTTCCTTCCCTACTCAGATGAAGTCCATCCCGAGAGAACTGTCCTCTATCCATGAATGCCTCCCAATGGCCATACATCCCAAAGCCCTCCTTATAGCACCACTGCCTAAGCCATCTATTGATAGTCATAATCTTGTCACACCTTTGTTGCCCTTCTCTAGGAACAGGCAGAATCCCACTAAAGATCACCTGAGCCTCAATTTCCTTAAGCGTCCTCCCCAGCCTAGCATAGTCTCCCTTAATACTTTCCAGCGAGAATCTAGCCGTATCATTTGTTCCCACATGAAGGATAATTAGGGGATTCTTTCCTGCTCCCTTTAGAATCCTTTTTAACCTCAGGTCTACATCCCGTATCTTAGCACCTGGAAGACAGCACACCCTCCTATTTTCTGGATCAGCTCTGGTTACAGGCCTATCTATTCTTCTCAGTAAAGAGTCCCCAATCACATAGACCTGCCTTTTCCTAGTGACGGTGCTATTCTCCAGTCTATCCCCTGTTCCCTCTGGCTGCAAGTTTTTTCCATTCCCATTCTCCCTTGTAATCCTTTTTAACTCATCCTGTATCCTCCTGGGGCTCATATTTGGTGTAATCTCCATTAACTCTTCCCCTTTTCCTATAGGACTAACCGCTCTTCTCTTCTTCCTTGCCCTGTCACCTTCAGTGACTACCTGCTGAGCCCCTTCTTCATTTTCCAACTCTGCAAACCTATTCTGAAGCTCTATTTCTCCTTCACTAGCCCGTCTTTTCCTCTGCCTAGTTCTTTTAGTCACATGCTTCCACTGACCACTTTCCTCACCCAGTCTCCCCTCAGAATTCCCTAGTCCTGCTTCCATCTGCAAGTCTGAGCTTTTCCCTTCAGATACCTCATGTCTTTGCTCCATAATCTGCTCAAACCCCTTCCTAAACTCTACCAGACTTTCCACCTGCATCTCCAAACCTCTGATCTTTTCCTCCATCAGCTCTATCAGACGGCATTTCATGCAGACAAAACTCTTACCAGGTACCCCCTCCAGGATCATGTACATACCACAGCTTCCACATCCAGTCATCTTCATTGTGTCATCTGCTACATGGGTCACTCCCACTGCCACCTCTGAATCTGTCATAGCCTTCCCACCTAAATCCTGTTAATCTGGGAAACACAAATCACACCAAAACACCACCACCCACAGCAAAACCAAACCCCACACAAGCACCACAAGACAAACTCCCCTTTCAAACTCCCACTCAAACTCCCCTGTTTACAGCTCTGTTTGCTAGCTCCTGTGCCGCTACAGCTGTCTGTGAGTAGGGCCGTACCAAATTCAGGCCATGAAAAATGTGTCACGAACCATGAAATCAGGTCTCCCCCTATGAAATTTGGTCTTTTTGCATGTGTGTTTTTACCCTATATTATACAGATGTCACGGGGGAAACCAGAGTTTATCAAATTGGGTGTCCTGACCCAAAAGGGAGTTTCAGGGGGGTTGTAAAGTTATTTTAGGGGAGGTCGCAGAATTGCTACCCTTACTTCTGTGCTGCCTTCAGAGCTGAGCAGCTGGAGAGTGGCGGCTGCTGGCTGGGCGTCCAGTTCTGGAGGGAGCACCCTACCAGCAGCAGCGCAGAAGTAAGGGTAGCAATACCATCCCATCCCACCCTTACTTCTGTGCTGCCACCTTCAGAGCTGGGCGGCCAGAGAATGACGGCTGCTGCCTGAGGGCCAAGTTCTGCAGGCAGCAGCGCAGAACTAAGGTTGATAACATCATACCATGCCATTCTTACTTCTGCGCTGCTGCTGGCAGCGGCTCTGCCTTCAGAGCTGGGCTCTGCCTCTGCTCTCCAACTGCCCGGCTCTGAAGGCAGTGCCACTACAGCAGCGGCACGGAAGTAAGGGTAGCAATATCGTGAGCCCCATACAATAACCTTGCGTCCCCCCGCACAACTGACTTTTGGGTCAGCACCATGAAATTTCAGATTTAAATAGCCGAAATCATGAAATTTACTATTTTAAAAATCCTATGACCATGAAATTGTCCAAAATGAACTGTGAATTTGGTAGGGCCCTATACATGAGACACTTCCTTCCTCAACCCTGTGGGTCTCAGAAGAAAGAGGCAGAGTGACTAATGTGTAGGCCTGCTGCAAGGTAGTGCAGAGCTCTTCCACTATGCTGCTATACTATCAACAAACAAACTTTAATAAGCCAGTCTACATTGTAAAATTATCTGAGCAGATCATTTTATACAATATTCTTGCCTTAGAGAGAGACAGTTTAACACCCCACAGCTGTGCAGGAACTTTACAACCCCATTCTAATATAGATCCAAGCAGGGATCAAAGGTTTCTGTAACTAGAAGTTAGAAAAAAAAAGTCTGGTAAATATAAAAATGAATTTAAATACAATGTACAGGCTGTTTCCTTAGCACCAAACATGCTTACTATAATCAAGCCTTCATCACCAAGGGGTAAGAGTGACAATGGAGGATACTCTCTCTTCTTAGTTCCATCTGGGGTATCCATTTCTCTTTACATGCACATTGCATCTTAGAATTCTGCTGCAGTAAGCTGTTTTGATAGAACAAACCAAATGCATTCCCCATAGTTGCGAAGTTAAATACAACCACTTCTCATTGCACAGACAAGGCCCCTAGCACATAAAAGCCATTTGCAAGATACACCTTTAGCAAAGGGAAAACTGAACAACTTTATTTATGCTATCACCAAGATTTTAACTGAGCACCAGCTCAGATTACAAGACTAGTCAGAATACATAAAATAAAATTCTTCCTACCTTGTTTCCGCCTGCATAGTAGTAGCCAGAGGCTCTCTCTCTACTTGGCTTTAAAAATCATGCTCAACCACTGTTAAAACATGACCAGAAAGGTTTCCAATTGCAATTTGGTCAACGAGTGTATATGGTGCAAAATATGTCAGAACAACCAAGCTCTTGTGTAGCTGCTGAATATTATGAAAACTATTCTAACAGTTTGTTCCTGACTACAGCTTCCAGACAATCTTTGGTAGAATTGTTTGCACGATCTTATTACTGAAATTGTACATAAGGATAGTTTTTAAACTTAGTTATAAGGTTATTGTAGTCAGAGTTAGAGATGGCATAGTCTAGTGGACCGAGCAGAGGACTGGAATTCAAGAATACTGACTTCTGATACAAGTTCTCACAAGGACTCCCTCTGTGGCCTAGGGAAGGTCATAACCTCTCTAACATCTGTGAAATGGTGATAGTACTTACATCACAGCAGTGTCATGATAATTCACCTTTGTACACTGCTAAGCATTATTTCATGTATAAGAACATTTGTTCTGGCATCCCATCAGTTTCAACATTTTTAGAGCCAAGTACATGTATAGTCACCTCACAGGTTTCAGAGTAACAGCCGTGTTAGTCTATTCGCAAAAAGAAAAGGAGTACTTGTGGCACCTTAGAGACTAACCAATTTATTTGAGTATAAGCTTTCGTATGATAATGTATGATAATCAAGGTGGGCCATTTCCAGCACAAATCCAGGGTTAAACACACTGTAAGGAGAGTGATCACTTTAGATAAGCTATTACCAACAGGAGAGTGGGGAGGGTGGGGGGGTGGGGAGAGAAAACCTGGATTTGTGCTGGAAATGGCCCAACTTGATTATCATACACATTGTAAGGTGATCACTTTAGATAAGCTATTACCAGCAGGAGAGTGGGGTGGGGGGAGAGAAAACCTTTTGTAGTGGTAAACACCCATTTTTTCATGCTTTGTGTGTATAAAAAGATCTTCTATACTTTCCACAGTATGCATCCGATGAAGTGAGCTGTAGCTCACAAAAGCTTATGCTCAGATAAATTGGTTAGTCTCTAAGGTGCCACAAGTACTCCTTTTCTTTTTAGTCACCTCACATTTACACAGTGTCTTTTCAAAGCAATTTGTAGAGTCCTTCAGATTAACCAGGCTCTCTCTGGTGGGATTTCAAAAAACAACTGGGCGAGGCAATTAAAACACGTCATCTGTTAAAAATGGACTTCATTATGTTATCCTGTTCACATTTCTGCTAAACCATGTGAGCAATTCTCTGTGTGCCTTTACAGAGTATAATCTGAACAGTACTGAACTTTCATCTGGACCATTGGTTATTCCACATGAAAAACATATACACAGACAAAAATCTCCTGAAGATCATTTATATTTCAGTAGTGTCTAGAAAACCCAACCAAGGTAACAGGATTTTTTTGCTAGGTGCTGTATATAAACAGGCTCCTGCAACTAGATCTGTGCAGATCTTTATGCCCATGTAGAGTCTAACTGACTTCAGTGAGACCCTCCCCACATGTAAGTAGCGTCCACCCATGCAGATCCAACCGCAGAACAGGACCACAGAAACATAATCCTTACCCCAAAGAGTTTACAATCTAAATTAAGACCAGAGGCAACTAGTTAGAAAAAGAATAGGAGGAAGGAGGATGTGGACAAAAGTAATAAGATTACTCTGTTATAAGAAGTCAATGTTCACAATTTGATTCTATTAAACAATTTGGCTTTTTGTGTGTGTTTAAGAAGTTTAAACCTCTGCCTATTCTGTTTTTTAAAACAAAACCATCAACTTGTTAGTTTTGTTTTCTCGTATGACCAAGAAGGGTCCAAGATAATAATGATAGTCACTGACACGTCCACTGTAACGGTGACATTTTACTACCCCTAATACTAATACATGTATTATTATTTTCCTAGCCACTGATCATCAATAAGTTCCATCCCATAAAACATCACTCATCAGAAGGCAGTAGTTCGCTGTTAATAAGGACTTGTCAAATTTCCAACTTCTTACAAATTATTGGATTTCTTCAGCTATTTCCCACCACATCTTGGAGCCCTGAAAGTTAACATTTTTTCCCACTTTTTTCTCCTCTATCAGACACATGCACACTGGCTTATTTTATACAGGGTTGCTCATAAGTGCCAGGCTTCTGGTTCAAGAGAAAAAAAGCATGAGGCATCATCAGGATGAACAAACAAAATGGATAAAGATATTCAGCAGTAGCCTAGTGGTAAAGTTGGATACACCATGTAAAATGCCTGGGTTAGATTCTTATTCTTACAATAAAGAGTCTTGTGTTGTACAGCAATGAGCCATGTGACAAAATTCCTGAAGTCTTGTCTACACTAAGAAAAAATATCAGACTAATAAGGTAATTAACCACTGGTGCACAACGGAAACTGTGAACAGACATACTTTTCAACACCACATTGATACCTTCATACCCAAACATCCATATTCCTCCACTCAGCCCTTCCCAAAAGGCCCTCTACAAAGGATCAGCTGCAGAGTAGAGAAACCCTTCATGAGAAACTGCGATCTGAATGTCCCTTTTTAAAAACCAGGACACTGTTAAAATAAGTGCCTCTACTACTTGCAACCACCTTATAGGGAGAAAACTATTTCTCAAGAAGTTAGAGCCCAAACAATTTGCAGCTTTATAGGTCAAGACCGAAACCATTTGTAAGAACATAGGAACTGCCACACAAGATCAGACCAGTGATCCAACTAGTCCAATATTCTGTCTCTAACAGTGGGCCAGGACCAGACGATTTATAGAAGTTTTAAGAAACAATAACGGACAGTTAACGCATGACTTATGCCGTCCAGCATGAGTTCTCTCTCATATATTTAACACATCTAATGTAATTGTAGTTGACGTTATAAGAATGTCTAATCCTTTTTGGAACTATAAGTTATCTGCCTCAATGATATCTGGTGGCAATCAGTTCCACAGGATAGTTAGGATTTGTTTAAATAAATATTCCCTTTAATCAGTTTCAAACGTGTTGTTTTTAAATTTCATTCAAGACCCAAGACTCTTGTATTATGAGAAAGATAAATATTCTCATCAGGTTCTTATACTGTGCCCATCAGTAATCATTCATTATTTTATTTTTCTCTACACTATTCTACACTCCTACTCTCACGCTGCACTGAACTATCCCTATCTTCTCAATCTCTCCACATGTAGGAAGTCTTCTCATGTCTCTAGCATTTGAATGTAGTATTCCTATTGAGAGTGTACCACAGATTCATATAACGGCATTAGAAAATACTGTGAATATTAGAACCATTCCTTTTACATCTATCGTCATGCACTTTTTTGCCCACTGCTGAGAACTGAGCATTTCAGGGGGCTGGTCAGAGTGACATCCAGGTCTTTCCTGAGTATTTATAGTTTACTCAGAGCCAGTAATGTGTATTACTAATTCAAATTATTCCTTCAAATACGTACTACCTTGCATTTGTCAACTCTGAATCTGCCAGCATGCTTTAATCTAGCTTTGCTAGCTCCTCCTGGAGTTCCTTACTCTACTCCAGTGTAAGTAAACAAAACAACAGTGCTATCTTCAAGTATTATTTACTATTCATTCCCTTTCTTCCAGATCACTGATGTATCAAACACCTTGAGTCTTAGTGTGCAACCTGAGGAAATCCTTCTGTTAAATTTTTTTTGCCATGTCAGAAACTGGCCATTTATTCCTTTTGTTTTTGTCTTTTTGCCAGTTTTCATTCTACAACTGGATGCTGTCTCTCATACCATGACTACTTAGCTTCCTTAATAGCTTCTTATGAGGAATTCAGTCAAAGGCTTTTTGAAAGTCCAGATAACTAGTGTAATCCAGTTCTCATCTTGACAATAGGTACAGAGTACTGTGTAACTCCCTGTCTGATGTTTTTCAGGTGTACAAGACAGTCTCTCTTATCTTACACTCCATGCTCCAAGGAATGGTAGGGATAGGACATGGAGCTTTAACCAACTTGTTGCAGGGTGTTGGTGTGAGTGTACACTGAGGTGTCTGAAGGGTGGTGAGATGAGTGTGTCCTGGGGTAGGTGCTGTCTGGTGGGTTGAGGGGCCAGACAACCCCACATACTTTCTGTCCCACTAGTTGCAACCTCCTCCAGGCTTATCCGCCTTCTCACTTGAGGCTCTCCAAGCTGGATCCAAATGGGGAGGTAGAAATGCCTGCAAAGTACCTGAAGAGCAGTACCATAACTACAGGGCCATTTCTGTAGCCCAGCTGGATATGTGAGATCTAGCTGGTCTGCGAGAATGCGAGACTGAGCTTTCAGATACAAGACACTTGGCAGCCCTGCTTGTAAGGCCCACACTTGGGAGAAAATATCTAATTCTATCTATCTAGCATCCCCCTTGTAGTTTCTCAGTGCCTCACCATCATACTGTTAAAATAGCCACTTGTTATATTATCAGAAATTTTGGATAAAATTTATCAGTAGCCTAATTTAAAAAGTTCTAGGCGATAGAAGGGTCTATCAACAATCTAGTAAAATTGAATACATACATTTGTAGGGTATATCTACTCTAAGGCCAGGATCCTCCAACCTCCTGTGAAATGCTGAACTCTCTCAACTACATCAACAGAAATTTGAGGGCATTTAGCCTCTCTCAGGAAGCAATCAGCATGTTGCAGGATTGGGTGCTAACAGGAGCACGATAGGGCTCTCAAATGAAATTTTGCCATGGGCTTTGAGAGAAGCAAGATCAAGCTCTAAGCTTTGCTCTCCAAAATCTAACTCAAAATGTAACTGAAAGTGATTTGTGCCCCATTAGCGAGCACTATCAGGTGGGCAAAGTTCAGTTTTTTGTTCATACTGGATCCATACATTAATACTTGATTATTAGTAGCACTGTACAATAAAAAGAGCTTACATTAACATAAAAGAAATACATTAATCCATCCTCTGGGCCTCCCACTGCACTCTGTCTTGTAGGCTGTAAACTCACTCACCAGGGATGCTAGAATTCCCAGGCACTATTCCTTTACTTAACCATTCTAAAGCCACTGGCAAACGAGCAGCAGAAGCTGAAATCTGGCCTGATTCATATAACCTGAATTAACAAGTATTTTGCCTGGAAGCAATACATGGTCATTCTTTTATTTAGAAGAATGACAGAAACTGGTCTTAAAGACAGTACTGGATTGTTCCCTTTCTGGGAATACAGAAGAAAAATCAAATGTAAATTACAATTAAACAAACATTCTCTTTTCAATATATCTAATATTTTGTAGTAGCAGGATCTAATCTGATAAATGTTATTTGTTGTGAGCTATCATGCTAGTTTGGAATGATATAACTAACTGAAAACACTTATAATTTAAAAAAACTCACATTCCTAACACAAACAATATTAGTCAGCTAGCTAATAAACAAGAATCAAATCCAATACTATTAGTATTGTTCCAAATGCATAGATTAAAGATACAGAAAACAAATACACAGGTCAGAGTGACTAGCCTTTTCTTATTACCTCCATTTTTGCAAAAATATGGGGGCTGGAACAGATGCAATATGAGGCAAAGCAGACAAAGCGGGGAAGATAATTGCTATAGTAAGATATGCTGCAGAGGCACCAAAAAATCGGAACTCTGTGTAGTTCCTGTTACATCAATATCAGTTCCAGACTGGTGGAGTAGAGGATGCAGAAATAACCAAAATAGCAAGACAATTTTCCCTTAATCATTAAATAATTTCCTTGAATTAGTACTCATAATCCCCCTGTAACTTTAGCCTGGGGTATTCGTTTATCAAATTATTGAGCTAGCTCAAGAACTGCACTGCTGACCTGCTAAAAGATAGGTCTGAGGATTTTACATCAAGTTTTTCAATAGATAGGAAAGAACTTTCTCAACAGCAAAGGTCTGAGTTTCTTAGAATCAATTACATAAAAGAGATATCTCAGAGAATGCACCACTATATTTTGCAAAAAAGGGAAACAATGAAAACAATTATAAAACATGATTTAATGGTTGTTTTTTCCTTAATTCAAGAGAAAAAAATAATGAAATATAGATTTGATTTTCAAAATTTCCTCAAATTATTCTCTCATCAAGACACGTTTGCTCCTGCACTCAAGGCAGAAACAATATCCCTACGAGCTCCCAGAGAGCCAACCTGTCTTGCACTCCCACATGCAAGCTGTGCCTTGAATGTAGAATACAGCCCTCCCTCTGGGATGTGCTTCCTGCTTGCACATATGGTACATGTACAAAAACTATTACTCAAGATTCATCATCTTTGCTTTTATAAAATACTAAGCTGCTACATTCTAAATATTTCTTGCTGTCACGAACAGTCATATCACCAGGGAACTATGCCAAAGCCATCTGATGCTGATTAGATCAGTTTCAGAACTAACCGTATTATATGCCATGGATACAGGAAATGACTATGAAACAAACATGTCCATCATATTAATCACATCTTACAAAAAATGTGGTATTAAAACCACTGATTGCATACAGGTATGATATCAAACTGAGAAAAGGTTATTTAAGACATAAAACAGCAACTAATCTTTACTATTTTAGCTCATGAAGTTAGAGGGACACAGTCAACTTGAATTTAAGACGAATACAGCACACTTGAGAAGTCTTAAAATGTTTTTAATTCTTAAAAATTAATTTTATATATACATTATATATATGCACACAAAAACAGTTTTTGTTTTTTCACTCCCCATTGAGTTTCCAAGCATCTTCTCAGAAAGGAGAAAAAGTAAAACTGATAATGCAGAGTACTACTGACATCATCATAAACTGGGGAACAAGGTAAGTAATTTTCCCAGTAACTTTTCAGTGATAATGTGGAAGGTATTATGATCCTTATCATACAAGTCTATACTAAAATTTGCATAGCTCCCAGTTTATGAGCCATGGTTAATCCATAATGTCTAGTTTAAATATATTACACAAACTAAATGGCCAAGTTAATTAACTTTGATAATCTTCTTACTGCCTATGCACCAGCACATACTTTCAAAACGTATGTATTTTTAATAGCAGAAAGGCTGCATCCCATGCAAGGATGTCTGTCCATGTTGAAAGAGTTCTAGTATATCTGCTAAGTCACCCACTGTTTGAAGATGACTGCCAAACATGGCTTCTGCACTACTTTGGAGTTTCTTATCTTATCTGTTTAGGCCTTAAACAGCTTGTGCATATTTAAAAGAAAGTGGCAAGGCAGAAAGGCTAAAACAATAAAGCACATTAAACATACACTTTTCCAGTATTCATACAACAGTAAATGCTTCCCGATACACACAAAAGCCTTAATATTAACCATTCTTAGGCAACTTTCCATAACTATGAACGTTAAGTATTATTTTCATAAAGCTAAGTTAGGCCCTATTATTAAACCTACTGGAATTTAATTGCTTAAACAAGAAGTCGTCATCTTAGCTGTATGCTGTAAAGTGGAAAAATACCTTGTTTTTTATTAATTATTCATAAAAATCAACAGGAAATTCAAATGGCAGTTATGAGGAGTGGTGCGGAATTCAGATTAACAGCCGTTAGGAAGGAAGCTTCCAAACTTTATCTAATCCACACCCTATCCTATCCCCACCAAAACTGATTTATTTGCTTGTACTTCCTTCCAGAAATGAAAGGTTTATTGCTAAAAGATATACACAATGGAAAGGATATGTGATGCAGATTTAGGACACACAGAATTCTGAACTATAATAAAATAAAGATACAGCATTTCAAGAGACTCTCTTTGTTTCCATTTGTATAAAGATTACATCCGATATCTTACAACTAGTGGTGTAGGAAAAAAATAAATATAGCTTCTGATGGCCCATTTAAATACGTTTATATATCTTTTAAACCACAAACAAAATGTAAAGTAGCAGTAAGAATTTTATCTTTAGTTCCCTCATCCCAACATTCTGAACCATATAAACAAAACCATCACAATATAGCTACTCTAAACACATAGGCAGAGATTCAAACAGTTTTATGACACAGTATCTTATTTGTGGATCTGAATACAGTAGAGAAAAATCAGTGAGATCTCAGGCATTGCTAACCTTGTCTGACTAAAATCTTTGAGGGGAAGAGTGTTGAGGGGTGACGGAAATACTCAGTTTATATCTCATTTAAAAGAGCTAGGTTTCAGAGTAACAGCCGTGTTAGTCTGTATTTGCAAAAAGAAAAGGAATAGTTGTGGCACCTTAGAGACTAACCAATTTATTTGAGCATAAGCTTTCTTGAGCTACAGCTCACTTCATGAAGTGAGCTGTAGCTCACGAAAGCTTATGCTCAAATAAATTGGTTAGTCTCTAAGGTGCCACAAGTCCTCCTTTTCTTTTTTTAAAAGAGCTAGTATTTTATTGTACAGCAATTTGAGAAATGTAATTATTTACCTTTATTACCATAGTGTGCAGGAGCCCTCGTCAAGAACCAAGACCCTGTTGTGATGCATGAAAAGAAAAACAGGCCCACCACAAAGAGTTAAAATCCACAGGACAGAGGGATGGGGAGCAGAATGAAACAAGATGACAATATTGGGCAGAAAGACAGTTGGTGATATGAGCACACCAGTAGCCCACCAACCACTGTCACATTTTTTGTGGACATCATGGAAAAAGGAGAGTCAAAGAATTTGAAGGAGAACAATGAAGTCGCTTTGTGGATGTTTACAGGTTGTTCCTCCCAAATGTGATGGACAAAATGGGAGAACGCACAAAGATGCCCGTTTGAAAATTTAACTACTGGGCGACAAAGGCTGACATCATGGTCCAATCAGTAGCACGTCTGTAAATTGTTACTTTACATAGTCATTTAAAAAAAAAAAAAGAGAGAACGAGAACTAAACTACTCTTCTAAAATGGACTTTTTATCATCACATCTATAAATGTTTAACAAATCAGTTTTTCTATTTGTTATAGGGGGAGCTAACCTGGTGCACCTAATGATTTCTAGGTGCCCTATTTAGGTATTTGAGTTACTATACTATATATGAGCAACGAAAGGTTGAACTGAAAACAATATTGTTTAATGTGCAAACTATATTTAGTTTAGCTATAAAAATTCTTAAATTAACACCAAATACTATGTTACATTACACAGCTGATTAAACTAAAGAAAGAAAAATATTTTATTGCAATATCACAAGTTGAGCATGCACTGCAGCTAAGCATTTTAAACATCTAACTAACATAAGCAAACCCTGGGCACTGAACTAAAGGAACATTAGGGTGTTAATGTGAAGTACAGTTATTAAATTTTAAATGTTCACATCTATGCTAAACACTTCCAATGTTTTCCCAGACATTTGTATACTGATGAGTGTTTTTTATTTCAAGTGTTACCATGTTTGAGAAGTGAATAAGCACGAAGGTCATTTCAGGTCTGGGGAAACAGAGAGCAAGTTATGGCTACTCAAGAATTTCAGGTTAACCATATAACTTCCAATGTCTGAAATTCTCAGCATTTGGCACTCAAACATTTGAATGGTTTTCCTCAGCACTAATGCCTTGTCTTCAAAGCTTTTGACATGGTCTCCCACAGTATTCTTGTCAGCAAGTTAAAGAAGTATGGGCTGGATTGATGGACGCACTACAAGGTGGGTAGAAAGTTGGCTAGATTGTCGGGCTCAACGGGTAGTGATCAATGGCTCCATGTCTAGTTGGCAGCCGGTATCTAGCGGAGTGCCCCAAGGGTCGGTCCTGGGGCCAGTTTTGTTCAATATCTTCATTAATGATCTGGAGGATGGTGTGGATTGCACCCTCAGCAAGTTTGCGGATGACACTAAATTGGGAGGAGTGGTTGATACACTGGAGGGTAAGGATAGGATACAGAGGGACCCAGACAAATTGGAGGATTGGGCCAAAAGAAATCTGATGAGGTTCAATAAGGACAAGTGCAGAGTCCTGCACTTAGGACGGAAGACTCCAATGCACCGCTACAGACTAGGGACCGAATGGCTCGGCAGCAGTTCTGCAGAAAAGGACCTAGGGGTGACAGTGGACGAGAAGCTGGATATGAGTCAACAGTGTGCCCTTGTTGCCAAGAAGGCTAATGGCATTTTGGGCTGTATAAGTAGGGGCATTGCCAACAGATCGAGGGACATGATCGTTCCCCTCTATTCGACATTGGTGAGGCCTCATCTGGAGTACTGTGTCCAGTTTTGGGCCCCACACTACAAGAAGGATGTGGAAAAATTGGAGAGAGTCCAGTGAAGGGCAACAAAAATGATTAGGGGTCTGGAACACATGACTTATGAGGAGAGGCTGAGGGAACTGGGATTGTTTAGTCTACGGAAGAGAAGAATGAGGTGGGATTTGATAGCTGCTTTTTACTACCTGAAAGTTGGATCCAAAGAGGATGGATCTAGACTATTCTCAGTGATAGCAGATGACAGAACGAGGAATAATGGTCTCAAGTTGCAGTAGGGGAGATTTAGGTTGGATATTAGGAAAAACTTTTTCATAGAAGGGTGGTGAAACACTGGAATGAGTTACCTAGGGAGGTGGTGGAATCCCCTTCCTTAGAAGTTTTTAAGGTAGGGCTTGACAAAGCCCTGGCTGGGATGATTTAGTTGGGGATTGGTCCTGCTCTGGGCAGGGGGTTGGACTAGATGACCTCCAGAGGTCGCTTCCAACTCTGATATTCTATGATTCACTACTAAAAAAAAAAAAAAAGTCTTTTTTTTTTTTTTTTAACCTCAGGGTAATTAACATGTGAACTATCCCAAATGAAGACAAGGCACCTACTGTCACTATTAACATTTGTGCCTTAAATGTAGCTACTGATGCACAAATTAGTTTCCAGAAATCAAATTTTGTTAGTATGGGATTGTAGTTGTAAATATTTTAACATACGACTTGAAAGATAGAGTTATGGTTACAGATAAAATAATTGGATAACATGGAAGTTGTAAGTGGACGTATCCCAAGCAACTTCAATTCAGCTCATGCATCTCAGCAATCTTGTGCACCCTCCAGGTAAGACAGATATGTGCTCTTTGGGGATGTTTACCATGGGCATTATTTCAATCTAATAAGAATAATAGGGTTGTCGATTAATCGCAGTTAACTCATGCGATTAACAAAAAAAATTAATCGCGATTAACCACACCGTTAAACAAAAATAGAATACCAATTGAAATTTATTAAATATTTTTGGATGTTTTTCTACATTTTCAAATATATTGATTTCTATTACAACACAGAATACAAAGTGTACAGTGTTCCCTTTATATTATTTTTTATTACAAATATTTGCACTGTAAAAATGATAAACGAAAGAAATAGTATTTTTCAACTCACCCCATAAAAGCACTGCAGTGCAATCTCTACCGTGAAAGTTTAATTACAAATACAAGATTTTTGTTACATAACTGCACTCAAAAAACAAAACAATGTAAAACTTTAGAGCCTACAAGGCCACTCAGTCCTACTTCTTGTTCAGCCAATCGCTAAGACAAAGAAGTTTGTTTACATTTACGGGAGACACTGCTGCCTGCTTCTTATTTATAATGTCACCTGAAAGTGAGAACAGGCATTCACATGGCATTTTTGTAGCCGGCGTTGCAAGGTATTTACATGCCATATATGCTAAAGATTCATATGCCCCTTCACACTTCGACCAGCATTCCAGAGGGCATGCTTCCATGCTGATGATGCTCGTTAAAAAAATAAAGCGTTAAATTTGTGACTGAACTCCTTGCGGGAGAATTGTATGTCTCCTGTTCTGTTTTACCCGCATTCTGCCATATATTTCATGTTATAGCAGTCTCAGTTGATGACCCAGCACTTATTCTTTTTAAGAACACTTTCACAGCAGATTTGACAAAATGCAAAGAAGGTACCAATGTGAGATTTCTAAAAATAGCTACAGCACTCAACCCAAGGTTTAAGAATCTGAAGTGCAGTCCAAAATCTGAGAGGGACAAGGTGTGAAGCATGCTTTTGGAAGTCTTAAAAGAGCAACCCTCCAATGCGGAAACTATAGAACCTGAACCATCAAAAAAGAAAATCAACCTTTTTCATTATCTGAGTTAGATGCCACCAGCAAATGAACATGCATCGGTCCACTCTGCTTTGGATTGTTATCGAGCAGAACCCGTCATCAGCATGGATGCATGTCCTCTGGAATGGTGGTTGAAGCATGAAGGGACACATGAATCTTTAGCGCATCTGGCACGTAAATATCTTGCAACACCAGCTACAACAGTGCCATGCAAACGCCTGTTCTCACTTTCAGGTGACACTGTAAACAAGAAGCGGGCAGCATTATCTCCTGCAAATTGTAACCAACCTTGTTTGTCTGAGGGATTGACTGACCAAGAAGTTGGACTGAGTGGACTTGTAGGCTCTAAAGTTTTACATTGTTTTATTTTTGAATGCAGATTTTTTTTTTGTACCTAATTCTACATATGTAAGTTCAACTTTCAGGATAAAGAGATTGCACCTCAGTACTTGTACTAGGTTAACTGAAAAATACTATTTCTTTTGCTTTTTACAGTGCAAATATTTTTAATAAAAAATAAATATAAAGTGAACACTGTACACTTTGTATTCTGTGTTGCAACTGAAATCAATATATTTGAAAATGTAGAAAACATCCCAAAATATTTAAATAAATGGCATTCTATTATTGTTTAACATTGCGCTTAATCCCACGATCAATCATGATTAATGTTTTTAATCGCTTGACAGCCCTAAACAATTATAAAGATTGTTTGGCTACTGGTATTAAGGTAAAAAGACAGATGGAAAAAAGAGGAAGATGGAGAGGTGGGTGAATTCATGGCCTTCCAGGAAGAACACCTATTGCGGGATTGTATAAGGATGGTGACATGGGAAGACCTGAGGGCTTGAATAGGTAAGACCCCAGCCCCAAAGTGACTGGCAACCACAGCTGTATGGGTTTCTGTTTTTCTCCTTTTGTTGAAAAATATTGCACCAGAAAAATTACAGAAGAAAAAGCCACAGGCAACTTCTCTAACAGCTGGAATGTTCCGATTTACGGTAAGTTAGCCCTCATATTTAGCTGGCCTACTTAACCCTTCACAGTTTTTGTCTTACACTCAGGCTTTGTGCTCTGGTCCCTAGCTCCCCAGCCTTCTGCCTATCATGTCTGACTTTGCTTGGCTGGCAGCCACAAAAAAAGTCATCACCTTCGGCTTACTGGGCAGACAAGAGGCCAGAAGCTGAGACTCTCTCATCCCCACAGTCATAATCAAACACACACAGATTAAAAACCATTGTGCCAGACAGAGTGATCACAACTGAGGGTGTTGCACTACATAAGGCCTGGTGAAGTTCCCAGATCTGGCTCAATCCTGCAAATCCATGAATCTCTGGGGCAGCCCTTTGGTCAGTGCCAGGTAGAGTCAGGGTGTGCACCACTTTGCATATCGATGGAGAGTTTGAGAGCATGGTGTGCTACGGTATTTCTACCCATCCTCGTAACATGGTGGAAGAGCATGCAAAACCACTTTTGAATATAATGAATGACTGAAGGAAGGCCAGATCTCTGTAAGATGCTGCCGCCAAACCACTTTATGTTCTGGACTTAGCGCTGACAGTGCATATGAAATGCCTCTAGTCTGACCAAGTCTGCCTGTAGGAGGGCCCAGGTTTCTGACCCATATAGTAATACAGGTATGACATGGGTTTGATGTATCCTGAACTTTGTTTCCGTGCTAAGATGTTATTGCATCCATAAGCGAGGTATGGACTTCGTGCAGAAGTGGCGAATCCTATTAGTCATTTTGCTGTGAACATCTGAACTCTGCTTGTACCCAGATAAGATGAACTTGTTAACACTTTCCACAATATCTGACCCCACCTGTTCTGGGTTCTGGTGGTCCAGCTCCAAGGTTCTGGACTTTGGTCTCCTGCCATGAGATGTTCAACCCCATAGCCTGCGTGGCATCTTAGAGATCTTGGAGGACAGGGTTGAAGTTACTGGACTTCTCAACAGGCAAGGCAGTGTCATCAGCAGTCTTGTAGTGAACGCTTCTTGACCAGTCTTGATTCTGATGTGTGGAGTGGCAAGCCCTAATATCCAGTAGGCAGCTCAACAGAATAGTACCAGGCAAGAACGCATCCCTGTCACACACCTGAGGTTGTGTAGAAACATAGGGAAAGTGATGAACCAATGTGCATTCTCACAGCAGTACTGGTGTGAAGATTGTGCACCAGATTTATCTGAACATCTGTTACACCAACTCATTTCAGTGCAAGCCAAACTGCTGGCATGTCAACCGAATAAAGGCTGCTCTGAGTTGGTATATGCTATGTGAAATGGGTAATTAAATTCTCAGTGCAGCTCAACTAGAAGCTGGAGGGTAAGGACAGCATCCACTGCTGACCATCCAACAGTGAAACCTGATTGCTGTGATGACAATGTCTGTTAAGGAACAACCGCATTCTACCAAGGAGAATGTGAACAAGACCACCTTTCCAGGATAACAATGATACTGGCCTGTAATTGCCACACACAGTGCAAGATTCTTTGCCTTTGTACTGGGACACTATGATCTCTTTCCACACTGCTTGTACTTTGCCTGATGGTCATACCTTTAAGAACAGCTGATGCAGGCCAATGCTCACTGGTTCCAACACACCTTTGAGCAGCTGGAGTGTTACCAGATCTGGCCACTGCACTATATATTGACACTGTGCCTGCTAGAAAACTCTACTCAATTTATTGATTAACACTTATTTGCCTGGGGAAAAAGGCTAAAAATTCCCTACTAAGATGCAAATCAATTTCTCTTCCTAATCCCTATGTCTGTGTAACGGGGTGCCTGTTGCGCCCCTGAGCGTCCAGTCTCTGGGCCCTGCTCCTCACAGACTCAGGAAAACTCCAAGCTGATGCAACTCCTATGCTCTTTATTTGTGTCCGTTTCCCACCACCAGTTTCCTACTATATACAGGCTATTTACAATGGCTTGGCCTAATACAGGCCTGGTCAGCAACAGAGTAGCAGGCTCCTACCTCTCTCAGAGCCTTCCTTCCCTCCTGGTCTCTGCCACCCTTTTCACTCACTTCCTTATAGCTCCTGCCTAATGAGGCTGGCAGGTGCAGTCAGTGATTAGGCAAACGTAGGCTATTTCCCCTGATTGGGGCTGGAGTGGCAGGAGCTGATTGAGGCTTCCCCAGCAGTGCCCTGATACAACCTGAAAACACGTAGAAAGGTTTCTTTCATGTAAACACGTAGAAAGATTTCTTTCATGTGTATAAACAAAGACCTAAGAACTAATTGACACCCAAACTCACTGTTAAATTGTTCTCCCACCTCGAACAGCTCCGATAATTTAATACTGTACTATGAACACATTGCATAGCCAATTTCATTGTATAGTTTACCTGCAGCCAGACATCCTTTATAAAAGTGTTCTACAAAAAAGAACAATGAAGTGTTCCTGAAGCCTTCACCTCTCCCTTATTAACTGGCTTGGTCCCTAGGTAACTTACAAAGGACACAGTAGTTGTTGGAAATGTTAATGGATTACCAATTACATGAAGATTTGCCCCACCTAGTCTAATAAACTTTACTATAAAATAGGAAAGACACTCTTTGCAATGTATGCTAAATTAACAAGAGTACAACATGTGTAGGAGAACACTGATAGCCACAATTGTGGTGTGTGTGTGTGTGTGTGGGGACTCCCTTAGGAATCAAAATAAAAGCTTATGCAAAACATTGGACATGTTAATCAAATCACCTAGAACTTAAAATGACATTTTTGAAGTTAATAGTTAAAGCAATAATTTAGTTGTGCAGATTCCTAGCTGAAAGTTTTGACATTGTTTTCAGAACTGGTGCAAGCACTTTGAGCAAATAAAAGGAGCACCAGTAACTGGAAAAAAAAAAGAAAAGAAAAAAAATTACATTTCCATCTACAAATTGTGTATCTACTATAATTACAAGATCCAAAATGAACACCAGTGAATTTTTTTTCTAAAGCTGCCTCCCCCACAACTTTACGTTATACATTTGACAGCAGTTTATGTATAATCAATTTTAGTGTCCCTTGTATAGCAAGTTCCTTCTTTTAATTCAAGACATTTAATCAATGCTGTATTAGAAGCAGGTTTTTAAAAATAAATTGGTCAATTTAAAAAAAATTCAAATAGACAGTGTCCCTCACAACATGTAGAGTAACAATGCTATCTCGTTTTACTGCAAGTGGACTTACATTTGGATGCAGAGCATGTTTCACATGAGTGGTTCAAAACCCACTAGGCCGTATCTACACTACAAACTCATGTCAACTCAAATTACATCAGCATACAATTGCCTCAGTCAGTACTTCACTTGTGCATATACATACTTGGCTCCTTATGTCAGCAGTCTGCGTAACACCAGGAATGATTGTATTGATGCAGACTGTGAGCACCAGGGATGCATCCCACTGTGTAACTTGCCACCATCTAGTGCATGGTCTTTTGGGAAGTTTTGGCAAAGCATGCTGGGGCTGAAATAAGTCACGCATGGGTGACTGGAATCATGCGGTAAATGTCCCAGTTTCCAACTGTCTCCATCCCATAATGTTATCTGTATCCCACAATTTTCATGCCCTCATTTTACAAATTCCCACAAACCCAGGTGGCCCTCCTCACTGTCCACCATCTCTGACGGAAGCATGGAGCCTGCACAGCTCTGCTCTATTGTCATGAGCATTTTAAGCACAGGGCATATGATCCTGGAATATTTGCAGAGCTGCAATAAATAAAAACCATGATGATTCCTTGGAAGACTGATTGCTGTGGGACATAGCAAGAACTAGTTCAAGGTTGTTGGTAGCTTTCATGGACCAGCTGCAGATGGTGGAGCACCACTTCTGGGCCCAAGAAACAAGCACTGACTGGTGGGTTCACATCATAATGCAGGATTGGGGTGACAAGCAGGGGCTGCAGAACATTCAGATGCTCAAGGCCACATTCCTGGATCTGTATGCCGAGATCGCTGCAGCCCTCCAGCACAGGTACACCAAAATGAGATCTGCACTGACAGTGGAGAAGCGAGTGGCTATTGCACTGCAGAAACTTGCAATGCCAGATTGCTACCAGTCAATCAGAAATCAACCTGGAGTCAGGAAATCTACCAGAGGTGGGGGGAGGGGGGGAGAGAGACATCCTGATGCAAGCATGCAGGACTGAAACTCTCTGCAATATGCAGGACACAGTGGATGGATTTGCAACTATGGGGTTTCTGAACTGTAGTGGAGCCATAGATGGCATGCCTATCCCTATTATGGCACCAGACCAGCTTGCCACTGAGTGCATCAATAGGAAGGGCTACTTTTCTACGGTTATACAATCATTGGTGGATCACCATGGATGTTTCAATGACATCAATGCACTGGTCAGGGAAAGTGTATACCATCTTTAAGCGCACAGCACTGTTCAGAAAGCTATGAGCAGGGACTTACTTTCCCGACCAGCAGATTACCATTGGGAACGTTGAAATGCTAATAGCAATCTTGGGGGACCCAGCCTATCCCTTGCTTCCCTGGCTCATGACGACATAAAGTAGTTACCTTGACAGCCAAGGAACAATTCAACTACTAGCTCAGTAGGTTGACAGTTGAATGTGCTTTGAATGACAGTTGAATGACAATGACAGTTGACAGTTGAATGTGCTTTTTATTGTTTGAAGGTTCGCTGGCTTTGTTTACTTCCAATGATTATAGCTGCCTGCTATACCCTGCACGATATATGAGAAAGAAAGGGGGAAGAGATTCCACCAGGGTGGAGATGGACTGGCTGGCTGCTGAATTTGAACAGCCAGATACACAGCTATTAGAAGAGCTCAACGTGGATCTAGACAGCTGAGGGAGTCTTTGAAAGACCATTTTAACAGTGAGCAAAAGTAGTGAGTGTTGTAGTGTACATTACCTGGCCCTACTCTTATGTGTCCTGCTAGGAATCGTGTGGTGACTGCTATGCGTGTCAGAATAGAACATTCTCAATGAACCTATTAATTTTGTTACGATCACTCTCAGAGTTGTGTGACACTATGGGTCTGTCTACACTACAAGCTTAAGTCAACCTACATTAGGCAGACTTGCAGCCACCACAGAAATTACTGCAGTTTTTCATGTACACACTACTCTCCTTCTGTCGATGGTGCACATCCTCTCCAGAAGGATGTCCACTGACTTAAGAGATATAATGTAGGGCTGAGCTGCCGCCTGGGCTCTCAGCTCCACTCCCCAGCGGGCAGACCCCCTGATACTCCTAGGGGTGCCGCAGACCGTTGAGAAATGCTGCTCTAGAGCCCTGTGGGATAAAAAAGATTGGATCTGCATCTGATCCACAAAGAACCGCATCCATGGATGCAGATATCCACGCAGATATAAAGTGGATATCCAGAGCTCTATTCATCAGCTGTTCGCTGTCATTCTTGTCAATTTCACAGCTCCCATGCTGGAGCCGTGAAATTGACAAGGAAGGCTGGTAGGCTCTCTGCTGTGGGCCCCTTGTAGCTCACAGCTTGGGTTGTTACCCCGGAGCAGGCGGGAGGCTCCCAGCCCAGTGCTCCCCACTAGGATTCGGGCTCCCAGTTCCCCACTCCAGGGTTCATTCCTGTGCAGTGGAGGAGTTATGTCAGTGTACTAGGGCACTTACAAGGATGAAGTGTAGACGCTAACATAATTAGCGTGACGTGAGCTGCCTTATGTTGACCTAACTCTGTAGTGTAGACCAGGCCTGTGAAGCAGGTAATTGGTTGCTTTCAGAATTGCTGATTACTCAGCAGCATATCTTGTGAAATAAGAACTGTGTTCCAACAAGAATTTTTTTCTGTAACAAAATCAGTACCAAAAAAAGCAAATACATTAAAAAGTTAATAAAAACTTAAAAAATTAAGAGAACAGAAGTTATGAAGGGGAATGAACATTAATGTCCATTTCAGCTATACATACAACTACCATGGCTTTCATAGGTCAGCATATGTGAAGGTGTGATTATATTCAATATCCTCCTGAGGCAGTGGCATAGGGGTAGTGCAGCAACCACTAACGTCAATGTGTAATGTTGGGGGGGGGGTAGGTAGGGGGGTAATAGGGAGGTCTTGAAGTTGAGTTCTCAATGGGCTGAAGAGGGAGGGGAGGCCAGGAATGTTGAATCTGCAGGTCCACCGAAGTCTGCAGCATCTGTGTTTACTGCCTGAAAAGCCCCATTAGGTCTCCCTCTCCTTTTCCTGCTGGGACTCTCCTCCTCTCCACTCTATCCTTCTCCAGGCTGTCAGCAAAGTTTATCCTCCAGGCCCAGTGCTCATGATCCGATGCAGCACTGGCTTGCAGGATCTCACTGAACATGTCATCCAGAGTCCTCTTCTTTCTCCTTATCTGGCTCAGGCATTCTGCGGGTGTGGAGGAGGGCCGCAACGGCAGCAGATGAAGATAAAACAAGCAAAAAGATAAAAAAAGAGGTACCATTATCAGCGTATTCACTACAGAAAGCAAAACAAGATGCTGAACTCCTGCCCCTGGCTTCCCTAAAGTTTTAAGCACTAAATTCTCACTTCTGCCTGGGATTGTTTGTGCACAACACCGGCAATGGTAAGTATGACACACCAGGGGTTGGGAAAATGAGGAGGGAATTGCTCAGTTACATGATTCTAGTAGTATAGTGCAATGGCACTGAATAGTGGCACAGTTTTCCAGAGGCAGTGGTTATTTTAGCTGATATCTCACTCCTCAGAGTAACAAAGGCAGGGTGTGCTTCTGGCATCCCAAAGATGCCCAGGCCCATATGCTGCTAGCCTGTGTACTGCAATGGTGCTTCCTGAAGTTATCAATGAGTCGAGTGGGAAACTGTCCTACCACAGAGGAAGGAATAAAGCAGCCTCTCTCTAGAAACCTTCGGCAGAAGATTGCAGAGTACCTCCAAGAAAGTTTCATCTAGATCTCTCAGGAAGATTGAAGGGACATCCCCATAAACAAACTGCTCCGCATCAACCTAAATCTAGAGGGGGAATGAAAAGCAGATAGAACTCTCTCTCTTGGTTGTGCCACTACCTCTTCTAGCACAAGTAAATTAATGAAAAGTCAAAAGATTGTGTCCTTGTACATTAGGGGTACCATCCCTGTAATTGAAAATTTATCTATACACTTACCTGAGATTCCATCCCATGCTTGACTGGTGGGACTGGCTGGACTGTGGAGGAGTCAAAGAGGTCCTGGCTTGCTGTGGAGCTGGATCACCCAGTTGACTGTCCCTGTACTCCTCCTCCACCATCACTTCCTCCTCACTGTTCACAGCAGGCTCCTGTGACTTGTGCTCCTTGGAGATATCCATGGTGCTGGAGGGGGCAGGGAGGTCATGGCGTTTCCACCAAGCATTACATGCAGCTCTTTGTAAAAGCAGCAGGTCTGCATCTTGGCAACAGATCAACTGTGGGTCCCCCAAGCCAGCTGGTATGCCTGCCACAGTTCCTTGGCTTTCATGCAGCACTGCTGCTGGTTCCTTTTCCTGCATCCCCAGAGCAATCTGCTCATAGATTTCAATGTTTCTATGGCTGGTTCAAAGGATGCCTGCACAGCCTCTTCTCCCCACAGGCCCAGGAGATCCAGTATCTCCTGTCTATTCTAGGCAGGAGCACATCTGGAGAACGTAACCAGCATGCTCAGCTGGGCACTTGCACTCAACAGTGGAGAACTGCTAGGTTCTCTTACCAAGCCGGGCAATCAAAAATCAGAATTTCAAAAATCCACAGGGCTTTAAAGGGGAGGGGGGCTTCCGGTCTCCATGTTCTATGGGCAATGGAGTTCACAATGGTGACCAGAATGGCCAATGTGGGGCATTGTGGGACAGCTGCTGAAGGACAGTTAGGGTAACAGTGTCAGCACTCAAAATGTGTCTACCTAAGTACATCAGCCATGGCTCTATACCACTCGGAGTGGTGGTGTTGCTATGTCAGCCTAATAGAGCGCTTTCAGTGGTGGGAGACAAACTGAAGTGCAGACCGATGCACAACTAGGTCAACATAAGCTGCTTTGCATTAACCTAACTTTGTAATGTAGATCAGGCTTTACTTCAGCTACTGCCCTAGAGAGTAGTTCAATATGCTTGACCCCTCATAAGAGAATGTTCACTGGAAAACCAGGATGCAAGAATAAGAACATTGTAATTGGATATAATTACTAT
Organism: Lepidochelys kempii; assembly: GCF_965140285.1. Lineage (NCBI taxonomy): Eukaryota > Metazoa > Chordata > Testudines > Cheloniidae > Lepidochelys > Lepidochelys kempii. Next base: position 122,029,934 of record NC_136383.1, read on the forward strand.
GAGCGTACATAACTTTGTTAAAAATAGCCACACCAGCTTAGGACTTGTCTATACTTAAAACATTACAGCGGCACAGCTATAGCATTTCAGTATAGACACTCACTACAGCAATGGGAGGGATTCTCCCACTGGCATAGATATTCTATCTCCCCAAGAGGTGGAAGCTCAACAGAAGAATTCTTCCATCAACCCTAGCACTGCCTACAAGAGAAGTTAGATCAGCTTAACTATGCTGTTTAGAGTGTGGATTTTCACATCCCTGAGTGATGCAGCTGGGTCAGCATTACTTCTGAATGTAGATCTGCCCTTAGGAGTTCAGGGAGAAGTTTTTTTTTTTGGGCGAGGTTCACTGCTGGTGTAAGATGTTGCAACTCCATTAGCTTAGTGAAGTCGTACCAACAGTGAACTTGACCTCTCATGAGATTCAGGTTACATGAAACAACAAAAATACCTTAAAATAATGTCAGGAATTTGAAAACTGACACACACACACACACACACCCCTCTCCAACAAGTAAAGAAAATTGAACTTTAAGTTCCAACTTAAGTCTCATGGCTGAAGTTTTCGTTCAGTGACAGTGGTTTTAAACAAAATGTCTACTGCCACCCCCAACTTCCAAGAACAGCTCTGGTAAATAAAATAGGTATTCATTCAAAGTTAGGAGAGAACCTTACCATGCTCAACACTGCCAGCTCATCTCATGAGAAAGTGAACAAGAATATGTAAAATGTAACTGATTACCTGCATTTACTACTCCAGCTATTTATGGTATCTCACTTCAACAAGACTGTCATAAATATAAAGGGAAGGGTAAACCCTTTTGAAATCCCTCCTGGCCAGGGGAAAGCTTCTCTCACCTGTAAAGGGTTAAGAGGCTAAAGGTAACCTCGCTGGCATCTGACCAAAATGACCAATGAGGAGACAAGATACTTTCAAAAGCTGGGAGGAGGGAGAGAAACAAAGGGTCTGTGTGTCTGTCTATATGCTGGTTTCTGCCGGGGATAGACCAGGAATGGAGTCTTAGAACTTTTAGTAAGTAATCTAGCTAGGTATGTGTTAGATTAGGATTTCTTTAAATGGCTGAGAAAAGAACTGTGCTGAATAGAATAACTATTTCTGTCTGTGTATCTTTTTTGTAACTTAAGGTTTTGCCTAGAGGGGTTCTCTATGTTTTTGAATCTAATTACCCTGTAAGATATCTACCATCCTGATTTTACAGGGGGGATTTCTTTATTTCTATTTACTTCTATTTTTATTAAAAGTCTTCTTGTAAGAAACTGAATGCTTTTTTCATTGTTCTCAGATCCAAGGGTTTGGGTCTGTGGTCACCTATGCAAATTGGTGAGGCTTTTTATCCAACATTTCCCAGGAAAGGGGGGGTGCAAGTGTTGGGAGGATTGTTCATTGTTCTTAAGATCCAAGGGTCTGGGTCTGTAGTCACCTAGGCAAATTGGTGAGGCTTTTTACCAAACCTTGTCCAGGAAGTGGGGTGCAAGGTTTTGGGAAGTATTTTGGGGGGAAAGACACATCCAAACAGCTCTTCCCCAGTAACCAGTATTAGTTTGGTGGTGGTAGCGGCCAATCCAAGGACAACGGGTGGAATATTTTGTACCTTGGGGAAGTTTTGACCTAAGCTGGTAAAGATAAGCTTAGGAGGTTTTTCATGCAGGTCCCCACATCTGTACCCTAGAGTTCAGAGTGGGGTAGGAACCTTGACAAAGACGTATGGCGCAAACTGCAGAATCCAGAAAGAAGTATTACCTAAAGTCCTTTACAGACTATATGAACTAGGACCACATACCCCAAGACAGTGAAACACAGACACCTTTGTGGCAGAAATACAGCAGTTATTCACACCATCAACACTGAAATGTTTTAAAGAGGAAAGTAAAGAATAAAAGAATAACTGAAATTATAAGGGAACATTGGTAGGCAGAATATGATTTAAGCTAGGATCTCAAACAAGTAATTAAGAAATTGAAAAAAAAAATCTTTCTGAAAGCCACAGTTCAAAAAGCAGTGATTACAATTACAAGAGGTACAATTTAACTTGTCAAGGTATGTCCACACTGCAGCTGGGAGCAAACTTTATAGCCTGAAGACTTTTGTTAGTGTGGTTGTTCATTCCCTCTGGGGCACCTGGCATTGCCACTGTCGGAAGACAGGATACTGGGCTAGATGGACCTTTACTCTGATTCTTATGGCTCACCAGGTAACTGGGTGGCTATGAACTTTCCATTGCTAGCCCAAGCCTCCGTCAGTGCGGCAATGTTCACACAGCTATTGTTAGTCCACAAGCATGAGACTCGCCCTCCAACAGAAGAAGTCTGTCTATCCAGGTTGGGAGGCTTGCTCCCAGCTGCTGTGTAGTCATACTCTAGGGGTTTTGAGAATATTCGCTTCATAAAAGTATATATATGCTTATAATCTGCATGCTGGACATGTTTGTCCAATATTCAAAATCTGTTTGCACACATTCAGAACATATTGCAATGTAGCATTCTAATCTGAAAGGGAACCTAGGTTAGATTGTTAAAATGTTCACCCTTTATTTTCTTCTCAGTTTGCAGAATTCATACAGTAGTTGGTAAAAGACTTTTTGAATTTCTCTCTTTTTTTCCCCCCGCATCTATATTAGGTCAAGCTCATCAGATATCACTCAAGAACTAAGACCCCAACCCTGTAATGGGATCCATGTCACTGGACCCCCTTGTTCCCACACTGAGTGCTACTGCAGTCAGTGAGGGTTTACTTGAAACTAAAATATTTGTTTACCAAACACTTTTCCCTCCACTGAATGTGTGCTTGCTGGCTTGCTAAAAGGGCAAGTTACCAAGAGACATAATAATGAGGGGAAATATTACTTTAATACCACCTTGCAAATATATCATAACTTGACATTTTTACATGAAATGTGCTAAAAGACATATCCAAGATTATCCTATAAAGCGTTAAAGATCGTTAAGTCCAAAGCTGACTGCGAAGAGCTACAAAGGGATCTCAAACTGGATGACTGGGCAACAAAATGGCAGATGAAATTCAATGCTGATAAGTGCAAAGTAATGCACATTGAAAAATATAATCCTGACTACACATACAAAATGATCGGGTGTAAATTTAGCTGTTACCTCTCAAGAAAAAGATCTTGGAGTCACTGTGAATAGTTCCCTGAAAACATCCACTCAACGTTCAGTGGCAGATGAAAAAAAACTAACAATGTTAGGAACCATCAGGAAAGGCATACATAATAAAACAGAAAATATCAATGCCCCTACATGAATCTCCAATACTATATGCAGTTCTGGTCAACCTATCTCAAAAAAGATATCATAGAATTGGAAAAGATACAGAGAAGGGCAACACATTTTTTATTTACATAACACAAGAACTAGGGGTCACCCAATGAAGTTAAAAGGCTGCAGATTTAAAACCAACAAAAGGAAGTACTTCTTCACACAATATCTGGTCAACCTGTGGAACTTGTTGCCAGGGGATGCCGTGAAGACCAAAAGTATGAAATTTAAAAAAATTAGATATGCACATGGATGATAGGCCCATCAATGGCCATTAGCCAGAACGGTCTGTGATGCAACCCCATGATCCGGGGGTCTCTAAACCTATGACTGCCAAGAGCTGGGTCCGAACAACAGGAGATGGATCACTTGAAATTGCCCTGTTCCGTTCATTCCCTCTGAGGCATCTGGCATTGTCCACTGTCAGGATACTGGGTTAGATGGACAATTGGTTGTTCTCATGTTCACAAAAAACAATCTTTGGACCAAAATGTTTTCTCTAATAAGAGTTTAAGCAAAAATGAAGTCAAATAGAAGTGGAAGACATTCAATATGTTTAGTATATCAATGCATGCGTTTTCATCCTGGAAGACCAAAGCATCCTCAAGCTGGAAAGTCAGATCTCAATTAAATCCTGCAACCTCAAGATTACAACCAAAACAAACCACAGCAGGCATTAAACTCACTTTGAAGTAATTTGATATATTGTACTCCATCTTAAACAGCTCAAGAGGTTGTTGATAATTTGAGTTATCCATATTCCTCGATATGGAGGGCAAAACAGAAAATGCATTCTAGATTCTGTTTTTCAGTTCAGTATAACAGCCTATAAAATTAAGACAATTTTCTTAGTACAGTAGAACCTCAGAGTTACGGACACCTCAGGAATGGAGGCGACTTAATACAGCTTTGCAACTTTACTAAGCAGAAGAAAAATGCCGCTTTTAAGCATCTTAATTTAAATTAAACAAGCACAGAAACAGTTTCCATACCTTGTCAAATCTTTTTTAAAAAACACTTTTCCTTTTTTAGTAGTTTACATTTAACACTGTACTGTACTATACAGAATTTGCTTTTTTTGTGTCTCTGCTGCCTGATTGCATACTTCAGGTTCCAAATGAGGTGTGTGGTTGACTATTTTTTTTAAAAATAAGTATGTGTATAATTTAAAAAACCCTCTTTATTCCATGATATAAAGGATTTGTGGTGCTTTCTATCCTTCTATCACACCTGGAGTATCATTATATCACCTTAATTCTGTTGCTCGGTGTTGTACAGAATAGCTACACTGCAGCCTGTATATACTGGAGACTAATCCTGTAGATTCAGGCAAACCAGACTGTTTAACTCAAGCAGTTACAGTTGAGAATTTAACAATTTTAATGAACAAAGTGTATTAATTTGCCAACATAAATCACTAAAGGAGGTAATAAAAAAAGACCACTGTTGGTAATAGCTTTCAGAAGACCAAAGAAAAGAATCGGCTTTGAATGGACATCCACCAGCTGCAACAATATTCTGTGAAGATTTAGACCCACCACTGTTCATGGCCCCCACATAACTGTGGTCTTTTCTAGATAGGATTTCCCCCAGTTTTATTTAAAGCCAACCTAAATTAAGACCCAATGTCAAACACAAAACACTTACAATATATATTTGCTACGTGCACAGATGCTTGTAATGTTTTGTACCCAGGAACAGATACTGGAAAGATGAGAAACACTCTATGAACACAAAATGCAACAGCTGCCCAATGCCCATATCTAGCAACTGGTACGTCACCAATCAATAACACTGTACACAAATACAACAAATTCCCCGTTTTCCTCCTTCTCACTGTTTCCCTCCCTCTAAACCAGCTGCTGTTATTAATCTGTATCACCCACTCTCCACACCTTGCAAAAATCAGCAAGTCATTAGAGATGTTTACAATCTAATTCCATAAAACAGCGGATCAAGGGAGAACCGGGAAAGAGGTGGTAGATGCACCAAGTGGTGTAATGGAGATCTGAACACTGAGCAGCTGCTTCCTGCAGTAACAGCATCAGCCCTACACCTCACCCATCACAGGACTGCAAAGAGGTACAGACACACAGTGACCGTTCCTCTCACCACAGCAACCCCCCTCACCCCAACTGCCAGCACAGCAGCTTCCACACAACTCCCAGAGAAGAGCCCCCAGCCCATCCCCTGAGTCATCCAAACCAAAAGCTTGGGGCCCCTCAAAACCTCCACACCCTGAGCCTGGCTCCCAACCCCTCGCCTCCCCAACCCAATCCCAAAACCTGAACTACAGCCCCTTGCCCCAGACCCCACATCTGCTAAGGCTTCTCCCACGCATTATGTCCCCCCCCAACCACCACAACAGTGCCTCCTCTCACTCCAGGACCAGCACCCTGACCCAGGCTACGTCTACCCACCAAGGTCAGAGATCTCCGCCTCTGCCCCTGCCGCCTAAGGCCTGCACCCCCCGCCCAGCCCCTCCCCCAACGCCTGCACCCCCAGCCCAGATTCAGCCCCTCCACCTAACGCCTACACCCCCAGCCCAGGCTCAACGCCTCCGCCCAACGCCTACACCCCCTCCCCCAACAGCTGCGACCTTTCTTCGCCAGCCCCTCCTCACAACGCCTGCACCCCTGCTCCGCCAACCCCGCCCAAGGCCTGCACCCCCGCCTCGAGACACCTGCACCGCTGCACCCCCAGCCGCTCCCCCCAACGTCTGCGCCCCCTCCCCGCCCAGGCCGCGCCCCGGCGGCGCTCAGCTCACCCCGGCGTGTGGAAGAAGTAACGGCGGCGGCACCCCGCTGCGGGTGCTGGGCGGCAGCTGCAGAGTCCCCCCCCCCAGTCTCCGGCGCGCCTCCGTCTCCTCCGCCTCTAGCCCCAGCACCAAACCCCGCCCCGCTCCCCCGACACCCCACCCCGGCAGGGTGCGGCTTCCAGCGGCCGCAGGCCAACAACCGCGCCGCCCATTGGCGGGCGCAGGCTCGGCAAGCAAGCGGCTCTCCCATTGGCTAAGGGAGGGGAGCGAGGCGGGGCGCGGGCCGGGGCAAGTGGCGGGAGGGTGGGATCAACGGTAGGGGTGTGGCGGGAAAAGCAAACGGGGGGGGCGGGTTGAAGGCTGGGTTGGGGAACAGAGCCCGGTGGCAGGTTGAAGGTAGGGGGTGGGAGGCAGCTACTCTGAGGGGTGAAGGCAGATGGTGGGGGTGCTAAGGCAGAAGGTGTTAGCTGTAGGGGAAGCAGAGACAAGGGGGTGGTGCACGCTAACGGGAGCTGTGTTCTCTTCACCTCCGAGAATCCGGCCCGGTATTTAGGTCCCTTGCTTTATCCTCCCCACCATCAAAATATTGTCCCTCTGCATTATTATTGTTCAGGCAGTGCTATCAACGTGTACAGATAGGACCCTATGAATACAAAAAAAATCCACAAATATTAAATCATTGCTGGTAAAGCATGCAGATGAACCATATAGTGGTGGAATGGTAAAAAAGTCACTCCTACAGCGTGACGTGGATTGGTTAGTAAGCTAGTCGAACATGAACAATATGTTTTAATGTAGCCAAAAACTATATATTCTAGGAACAACTTTTGGGTCATGGTGAATAACTAACTGAACCAAAAAAGCCCAGTTCTAAACAGTGCATATGAGTGGAAATATGATCCTTAGCTGTATGAACAGTAACAGTAAGAAGTGGGGAAGAGGTGATATTACTCAGGGCATTTGGTGAGACCACTAGTGCAAAGGATTCAGAAGGAGTTACAAGAACAATTCAAATTCTGGAAAACCTGCCTTATAGGTAAAAATGAAAAAAATCTTTAGTTTATCCAAGAGAAGATTAAGGGATAACTTGATCACTATTTACTATTTAAGTGCCTATATGGGGAGAAGATTTGATAAGAGAACTGTTTAACAGATGCTGTTATAACAAGATCCAGTCAGAAGCGAAAGCTAAACAAAGTGAGACCAGAAGTAAAGTGCAAATGTATAACAATGGGGGTAATTAAACATTGGGACAATTTACCTACAGATGTGGTTGGACAGTCCATCACTTGAAGTATTTAAATCAACACAATGTCTTTCTAAAAGATAGCTTCCAGCTGAGTTGTGCTGTGAGCTTGTTTCTAGAATCACATGGTGAAATTTTGTGGCCTGTGTTATGCAGGAGGGCAGATTAGATTATCACAAATGGTCCCTTTTGATCTTTAAAAAAACCCAACAACAACAACTATGAAAGAGCCCTTTCCCAAGGAACTGATTATCCCAGGAAAAAAAAAAAATCTTGCTTCAGCCAATTGAGATATCAGACATTAATGTCACCACATTCTATTCACTATCCTTGCTGATTTACTTCCCACCCTTTTGACTACCATCCCCACATATTTTAATAATCTCTGCTTCACACCTGCTAGGTCTAAAAAACAGTGCTTTATAGTCAGAAAGCAGACAGGGCTCTTGCTTTTCAAATAAAGGTACAAATCAGTGAAAACATGCTTTCACAGTAAACTTAGAGCACTTGTCCTGGACAAGTTATTAGAAAGAAAATAATAGAATCCCTGATAAAATTATGTCAAGAACTTTCAAGAGCCATAGTGAAGAGAATGTCTCTGAGAGGCTAGTTGAAATACAGCCACTTATTAAGGTTGCAAGACCTGTTTTAGTCTTTGGTTTGCTCACTGGTTGGCAGAGAAAAGCAGTAGGCCAATATCCTGTCCAGCTGGGCTCTGAAACAGTGAGACATGGAGAATGAGATATTTTTGGCAAAGTGGTGCAAGAGTTTCTATTATGTAAACAAAATTCTCAAAAATTATATGTAATAATGCTCAACACTTAACAGACTAAATAAATATTAGATGGCTTCCTTCTGTCTTCTGTCAGAGCCTGATCAATTGGAATTGCAGATGCCCAGCACCTCAGAGGATCAGCCATCTCCATGCAGCCACCAATCTCTACTCCTCTTGTCTCAGGCCTTCTGCCTCGCTCATCTCTCTCTCTCCCCCCCCTTTACTCTCCACACCTCTTTGTACACTTAAAGCTCCAGTCATTCACTCCTTATTCAGGCAAACCTGCCAGTGAAGTCAATAGATATTTTACCAGAATAAGGAATGTTGGAAAAGGCACTTACTTTTATAAGTGCTCATTTCTTTTGCTTCTACAACATCCTGTCCAAAGAGTTTTAGTTCTAAAGAGTAGTGGCACTCTTCTTGCATGGTAATGCTTATTTCACATACTGAAGAGAGAGAGACAGATAGATGCTAAAAGTACGGATTTATTGCAGTAGAGGAGAAGCATCCCCGCAGCTGCAGTAACACACATTTGAAATAGGAGAGAACAGAAAAAACACAGATTACAGTGAGCCTCTGGAATCAACAATTTTCCAGATAATGAAATGTTTTTCCTTTTGTTAGCCAGAAATAGGTCAAAAATCAATATTTGCCCACTCCATTAATGGAAAAACAGTCTCAAGAGACAGCTACCTGCTATTGAAATTGTTCTCTACACCTTCAATTTACAGTTGCTTTGATACACCAGAGAGCTAACAACTAGAATTGTCTGCTACCAAGGTAATTTATGGTCTGCCCACTACAAGCCAGAATGACATCCATCAAGCCATCAACCATTTCTCATTTAAATCCTTCCTCAAGACTCATTTCTTCCACTGTTCCCACCTAACACCAAATTCATGATATTCACCATCCTATAACTTTCTCATTTTCAGATAAATGTAAGAAATAAAAACAAAACCCCAGAACACAGAACCACTAAGAGAGACATACAGATGCCTAGACTGACCATGTGATTGCTGTAAGCCTTTGGATGCTTCCTGGGAGTACCCTGGTCTGTGAGGTACCTTACTACCACCTGTCTTTAACATGAGGAAGCCTTGTCTATGTCATCTGCTAAGATCAGCTCCTCAGCTTCACTAGGCACAGGCAACACAAGTACTCCCCTCTGGACCTGTGCGGACCATACTGATTCAGAGATCCGCTGCTTCCAAAGAAACAGTACACCCAAATTTATCAGTTCCACCTCAGATCACTGCCCCACTTAACACATAGCATTTAGATATGTTTACAGTGAAATCAAGTATAGATTTATTGAACAAAGCACTGAGATTCAAGTACTGGAAATAAATGGTTACAGATACAATCAAATCATAACAGTCATTGTAGAACCTAGATTTAATTAATTAGATACCCTCATGTCTTGTAGAATAATGCTCATCCTAAATCCTTTCAGCATTTTACAGCCAGGGTGGCTGTGACCCTCCTTTCATAAGACAAACATGTTTTTAGCTGGTCTCCTCAGTAGAGAAACCTGTGCATTCCCTGATATACCAGATTAATCCTTTGATCTTGGTCATAAATGGGACATCCCGTTTCTTTTTTTCCTGTAGATTTTCTCTCTAATAGATTTCACAATCTTTCAGCTGGTATCTGGCTCAATATGCAAATTGGCATCCATTGTGAGGCATACAATGCACTCATGACCATCAGTGCTGGAACAGGGGAGACTGGGGGCCATGGCCCTCCCATTTTTTAAAAGTGGACTGGCCTGACCACTTTTTGCCACAGCCCCAACCCCTCCTCTTCCCCCGAGGCTCTGCGCCCCCAGCCGGGCTGGCAGATGGAGCCCAGGCAATGTGTGACGCCACCCCATGGACCCTCCACCTGCCCAGGGTTTGGGGGCTGAGAGCAGCCCCCAGTCCATGTCTCCGCCCAGGACTGCTTGGCTGCGCGGCTCTTACTATGGCCAGGCTGTGGCTCCGAGGCATCATCCCCTGGCCAGAGCTGGGTTGGGGTAAGAGCCGTGCAGACAGCTGTGGGGAGCCACAAACCCTCTACCTGCTCCGGGTGGGGGCTGCTGTTGGGTCTCGCCCCCCCGACAGGTGGAGGGTCTGCGGCTCCTGGCCCACTCTGGCTTCCAGCTTGGCCTCAGGCAGAAGGGGTGGGGCACCCCCACTTTTGGGAAGACTCTGCTGGGGCTGCCTCATGGCCAGACAGAGAATTAAGTGTGTTACCTCCTGCCTGAAAGAAACATGTCCAAGTTAGGTCACCTCCTGGTGACCTATCTTAACTCCCGAGCTGAAGTACATAATTTTTAGTATAAATACATAATTTCATAAATATGACCCGTGCATACATTTCGTAATGATTATGATGACCAGGGCACCCAGTAGAGCTCTCACATGCCTTTGGTGAACTATTGTGCCTATAATTGACCCAGGAAATGCCTGTAAAGTGCTATGCACCCCCTATGCCCTCTGCCAGTTGGCATCAAGAGGTTTCTTGGTCACACCCTTGTTCTCCTCAGTCCCTCCTCCCTACTCTGCCACCCTTACTTGTAAACTATAGACCAAAGGTTCTCAAACTGTGGTCTGTAGCTCCATTCAGGTGGTCCACGGATAGTTCCTCTAAGGTGCACACCTGGGCGGCCGCACACAAGACCATCAAGGGCTACCCACCTAATTAGTGTAGCCGCGCAGATGTGGATCCACTAATTAGGTGCCAGGACGCTGAAGAAGACCCACATGTAAGGTGAGATGGTGGCCTTGGAAAGAATGGGGGGTAGGTGGGAGGGGGCAATGGGGTAAGAAGAGGGGGTGTGGGGAATTTGGGACGTACAGGGCTGCAGCGGCCAGAGAAAGAGGCGACTTTCCCCAGCTCCAGGGCTGTGGCTGCCAGAGAGAGATAGCCCTCCTTCCCAGCCCCCACTTTGGGGGCTGCCATGGTGGGGGAGAGAGGGCACATCCATCGCATTAGAAAGGTAAGACTACTGATATTAAAATACAAGTTGTGTGCTTTTATTTGTAGAACAAAAAAAGGTAATTATTAATTTTTTTATATATAACGCTTTTATCCAAGTGCTTTACAATAGTTAGCTAATGATACAAACAACATTTGGAAAGCTCATTAAGTGGTTTGCCAAGACCCTCAGCAATTTTCAAGTAGTCCGTGAAAAAAAAAAAGTTTGAGAACCACTGCTGTAGACTGTAAATTCTCTGGGGCAGGGACTGCTTTTTCCAAAATTCGACAGGACATGTACAATATTTCCTTTTCTGGCTGTGGTCTGACTCCCTCTCTTGAGTCATTTGACATGTTCAGGTCTCAGTTTCCCCACCTGTGAAATGGTGGTGATAATTCCTACTCCATGTACCTTTGACGAGGTTTAATTAATTGATATTTGTAAAGCAGTTGAGGTCCTCAGAAAATAGTAGTAGTACTCTTATTTGAGCTCCAAAGCCTAGCAATGTTATGGAAATGATCTGCATAAGATTCACCTAATTGTTCTTTCAACCATCAGTTAATGTCTTTTGGGACTCGAGTTATTTTTTCCCCATTTTCCAAAATAATTAAACACCACAATGGTCCTGTAGCAGAGTTGCCATTTACTGTGATATTCCCCTAGTGTTATCCGGACCAGTGATCTGCTCGGTCACTCCAATCCTTGACTCTGGAAGCCAGCCTTACCCTGCTCTGCTGTGAGAACCCACACTCCTGGGCTGTTCACGCACAGCCTCTGGCATGTAAGCTGCTCCTTGGTTTTTGCAACCAAATGACACTAGCCAATATCTCCGATCCCAGACACAACCCTAGGAACCTCCATCTTGCAATGTCCAGTTATGCCTACTGGACACTGCAAGCTTATATGAGTTCATCAGTTTAACAAAGAAATTGATATGCACCAGGCTTGTTATGCCAAGGGGAGTTTCTGTCACACTTTAAACCAAATGCACTGCTTCAGGTAGAACAAACAAACAAATTTATTAATGACAAAGATAGATTTCAAGTGATTATAAGTCAAAACATATGTCAGATTTGGTGCAATGAAATAAAAGGAAAACACATTCTAAGCTGATCTTAACACTTTCAGTGCCCTTACAAACTTAGATGCTTCTCACCACAGGCTGCCTGGTTGCCCTTCAGCCAGGCTCTCCTCTTTGATTGGCACTTCAGTCGCTTGGTGGTGATGTTTGTAGATGGAGGTGGAAGAGAGAAGATAAGCATGGCAAAGATCTCTCCCTTTTATCATGTTCTTTCTTCCCTCTTGGCTTTGCCCCCCCCCTTCAGGGTCAGGTGAGCATTACCTCATCGTAGTCCCTGACTGACCAAAGGAAGGGGGGTGACTCACACAAGACTCCAACAGATCCTTTGTTATTGCCCAGGTCAGTGTCGTTTGTTCCTGTGAGGCTGGGCTGGGTTGGTCCCATACATGCCCTGATGAGGTCTGAACTGCCCCTCTGTTCTTGGAGAGTTTTTGTCTGGGCTTGTTTAGCCATGAGGACACATTTTCAGACTCATAATTATATACATGAAATTATAACCTATAACATTACTGTAACAACAATGCTCAGTGCATCATGAGCCTTCCAAAGACACGCAACATGACAAACTTTGCATTGGATACCACACAATCATTTTACAAGGATGAACATGGGGGGTAGGGCATTCCCACAAGGTACAGAACATCAAAACTGAGCACCACCTTTTGGCCTAAGGTGCCTCTGCACCACCCTGGCTCTGTTTCTCCTCTTTGGAACCCCTTAAGAGCTCCCTCCAGACTTTCTTGGGACTATCACCAACCACTGCCTGGCGCTGGGTTGATAGCCTAAAGCAATTCAAAGGAGTCCTCAATGTCCTCAAAATAAAGTCCACCATAGCAACACAAAAGTTCATACTCACATCCTGCTCTTCTACCACACACGGAGTTCTTTCTCTGTCCCAGAGAAACGTTCTTCACAGAGCTACTGATTATGCCCTTCCTAGTAGAAGCTCAGCCTTCTAGCTCTGGCTTCCTTCTTCCAATGATTGCACTTCCTATTCTGAGAGCAGGCAGCATATATACCGCTGCATATATATCAACTTCTTCCTGATTGGGAGAGAAGGGAGTCCAGTTTCCTCTCCACCCCCACAGGTCTCCTGGTTGCAGGCCCTTAAAGGGGCAGTATCCTGTTTTTTCCCATCCAGTTACTAATTCTCTGGGACTGAGTCCTCTCTTCTTGCTACGAGACCATTTCCAGGGCCTTTGTTCATTCCAATATCCCTGGAATGGGGTCTTCTGGCCCCCTCCAGTCTTAAAGGGCACATATAGCCCATAACAGTCCCTTAGGTCCTAGAGAATTGGGTGTTTTGCACATTGAGCAGCAGTCTTCCTTCTCCGGGTGTCCTAGACTCTACACACTGGGACATCAGACTCTAGTTTGGGCATTTGTGGGTGAGACTTTCTGGGATTTGTGGGTGGTTCCATGTTGTGGCTTGTAATTATCATCTGATCCAGGCCTTTGAAACAGCTCTTCTGGGATGGTCTCTAATTCCTCTGGCCTTTAAAAGTCCCTCCCCTCATTAGTTCTCTTCTAGCTTTTCCCTGGTGCCTGAAGGGAAAGATCTAAGCCTGCACACTTCCTTGTTGTAGATCCACAAAGGGAAGACCCACATTGCAGATAATACTGCTGAAAGACCTGGCTCAAAGAGGAAAAAACAAATAAAGGTAAAATTTCCTTATGAAAATGGGCATATGGGTCTAGATGCAAGCTCTGTGCATCTCACTGAAATGGCAGGACTTTCCCCTTTATGTTTATTGGTAAGAATGGAGGTGTGCGTGATTTGAGAGCTAAAGTTGGTATCAGAATGCTTTAAGGTAATTTTTCATTGAGACTATCCTAACTTTTAATGCTTTGATTTTTTTTTTCCTGGTACAGGATATGTGTAATCAAACATTATCTTTTGAATTCCACATAGCATCCTTAACTGTAACTTAAGGATATTTCATGTATAGAATTGCCAAAGTTTAGACATCTTATAGCATAGTTAAGGTTGTGCCAAGAGTTCTGTTATAAGCCTTACCTTTGACCAGGTGCATTTTGACCTTTTATAGGAAGGAGTTTTTCCTCATGAAATTTTTAGTAACATAAAGAGGGGAAATTTTCTGCCTATTTAAAAAAAATTCCAAGAAATCTTTCCTATATAAAAAGAAAAGGAGTACTTGTGGCACCTTAGAGACTAACCAATTTATTTGAGCATAAGCATAAAGCATTTATTTGATGCATCCGATGAAGTGAGCTGTAGTTCACGAAAGCTTATGCTCAAATAAATTGGTTAGTCTCTAAGGTGCCACAAGTACTCCTTTTCTTTTTGCGAATACAGACTAACATGGCTGTTACTCTGAAACCTTTCCTATATAAAAGCGTCCCTGTGAAACTTAAGATGCAGAAGAACTATTCTGCTTTACTCACCTAGCTGAAGCCAGTCTCTGGGCTTTGAATTATGTCACTCCACAGCTACACACGTTCACATCTGGAGTTTATTTGGTCTGAAAAATACATTAAAAAGAACTGAAACAGCAGGTAGGAAAATAGGGTAGAGTTTCTGGATCAGAAGGATGATTGATGCTGCCAGATTTTCATATAATCTATGTAACCTTGAAAAATAATGACTTTTTGTTTCACACTAAAATAAATAAATACATTGTTAAACACTGTAATGAGTCTAAACAGAAATCTACAATAGTACATCAAGCTGGTTAATGATTGCATTAAAAACACCAGATTTTGGGGAGGATGATTTCATTGGTAATTATTGGTCTGAAAAAGATCAAAAGGCAAGTGACAAATTTTTTCTTTTTAAATTGTTACAGTACTATGACGTTTCTGAAAAATCCTTTCTGAAGTGAAAGCGAGCCTTTGAATTTGCAAGTGGTTCTCATCTCAACTTTTAAAATCCTGTAAACATCCTGTACTTAACAGATTTTGGGTGGAGTTCTCTAAATGAATGACCTGTATGGTAGCTATAGTGTTTCTAGATATATTTAATAAACTCATTGATATGGGATTCTTACCCTTTCTTTAAGGACACCTTCCTCATCCTTGAGCATTAAAGAAAGGAACAGTGCCAGTCGCAAAGGTTTTGGATTCTTCATAGCCCAGTTAGAACTGAAGAGAAATTAATGTAAGAAACATCTGAAAATAGATCAACGGAAGAATTGAAGAAATCAAGGGATGTGTAAAGCAAGGAGGATGAGGATGAAATATGGCCAAGAGAGATTACAAGCCAAATGGGTACAATCTGCAAAACATCATTCAGGAAAAGCCTGGTATTGATGGCAATAAACAGAAAGTAACATTTTCAAGAATACCTAGGTATGATTTGAAAATAGTACTTAAGTGACCACCGTATGAGTATGTCTACACTGGAGCTGGGAGCGTGCTTCACAGTACCAGTAGATGGACGCACCAGCTCTACTTGAGCTAGCATGCCAAAATATAGCAGCATGGCTGCAGGGGCATGGGTGGTGGCTTGGGCTAATCACCAGTTTGTACCCGGGGGTTGGGTAGGTAGCTTAAGCAGTCACCTGTGTCCCACAGCCACACCGCTATTTTTAGTGTGCTTGCTTGAGCAGCGCTAGTACATGTCTGTCTGCCCATGCTGGGAAGTGTGTTCCCAGCTGCAGCATAGACATACCATGTGTGTCTGGCAGCCATTGGAAAGGCAAACAGAAGTGGGATATAAGTAAAGCACAAATCACAAGAGATTGTTGAGGCACCATACTCACAATTTGTGAGGCCATCTGTCCCTCTTTTGTCATGTTTTCTGTAATTCAGTATATTAGGCCTCAATTCTACAGGCTGTTCTCTCACTGCACCAGAGTGAAGGCCTATCAACTTTAATGGAGTTGTGTGGGAGTAGGAGTTCAACCATGCAGAACAGCTTGCAGGGTTGTGGTCTATGTGGGTAATATGAAGGAAGAACTAGTCACATTAAGGGTTGTTTAGAGCAGTAGTTTTCAAACTTTTTTTTTCTGGTGACCCAGTTGAAGAAAATTGTTGATGCCTGTGATGAGGGGTTTGGGGTGTGGGAGGGGCTCAGGCAGAGATTTGGGATGCAAACGTGAGGGCTGCAGGGTGGGGCCAGGAATGAGGGGTTCAAGGTGTGGGAGGGGACTGTGGGCTAGGGGTGCAGGTTTACCTTGGGCAGCTCGCAGTCAGAGGTGCAGTGGGGTGCTGAGGCAGGGTTCCTGCCTGTCCTGGCACCGTAGACCATGCCGTGCCCCAGAAGTGGCCAGCAGCAGGTCTGACTCCTAGGCGGAGGCACAGAAGCGGCTTCACGTGGCTCTCACCCACAGGCACCCGCCCACCCCATCGGTTGGGAACCAGCCAATGGGAGTGCAGAGCCGGTGCTTGGGGCAGGAGCGGCACACAGTGTCAGAACAGGTAGGTACTAGTCTGCCTTAGCTGGACAGCACCACTGATAAGACTTTTTACAGCCCGGTCAGCGATGCTGACCAGAGTCACCACGACCCAGTACTGGGTCGCAACTTGCAGTTTGAAAACCATTGGTTTAGAGGGTAGTTAGTGTGGAGGGGATAGCGAAAGGCAGGAGAAGCAGCTACAGCGAAGAGCTGAAAGCATTAAACAGCCTCATAAAAGCATTAGACAAATGAAAAAGGAACAATAATGTGACTTTCAAAAAACAAGAAGTCTCCTAATCTTATTTTGTTGACTTGCTCTTTTTGCCTCACTCAATTTCATCTCCCCTTCTTCAAAACATGTTGCATCTAAATCAGGGGCTAATCCTGCAAAAAGTTACTTCAGCAAATATCCTGTTTCCATGAAAAATCCATTTGCTTCAGTGAGAATGTGTGATAAGGTTATACATGGAAATGATTGTTTGCAGTGTCTAGACTGTAGGCCCCTCAGGGAAAGAACCGTGTCATGACCGGGTTGCATGGCCATCTCCCTAACAAACAGAGATTAGATGCTATCATTAGGGTATATACAGGATAGGTAGTAATGGATAGCCCTGTGTTTGAGGCACAGATTGGGAGTCAGCGGACCTGATTTCTGTCCTGGCTCTGCCACAGACTTCCTATATATCTTCAGCTCACTGAACCTCTTTGTTTCGGTTTACCCAGCTGTAAAAGTGGAGGTACAGAGGCGTGGTGAAGCTAAGGTTTGCAAAGTGTTTTTCAGATGGAAGAACTACAAGTTATTCTATATTTAATGAGCTGTACAAATAGTCTGGCATCCCCCAATGTTCCTATTGCTGAAACAAAAAAGTGCCTCATCAAAGTTTAAAGGAAACTTTGAACATTTAAGGGGCTAGAAACCCTTTTGAGATATCAGATATGTTTGATATGGGGTCAAACAGTTTTCCAGCCAAAAATATTTCAATTTCACAACAATCAGCAGCAATCCTGTAAGGTTTTGGGATAGAATAAATATTGATTTGTCGTGAGACCAGATGCCCAACATTGTGCAAATACTATAAACGGAAAGTGTTTTTCCTAGAGTAATTTAAACATAAGGAATATCACAAGAAATTTGCCTCAGTCTTTCCCTTGGCCAAATCCTGTCTTATTCAGGTGAGGAGTGCTACTGACATCTGTGGAACTACTTATAGGAGAAATGTGAGCAGGATTTGGTCACATGATGTTACACCCAAAGCCAGTTACAGTAGTGTTCCATCCCATCAAGTTTTCACTTGATATTGAGACTTGAGCTTTAAGACCTAGCTTCTGTTAAGAGTTTCACAAGTTCATATAACAAGGATTTTTTCCAAATCACCCAATCTTTGTTGAATGTATTCAGATGTAGAATTTATCGTGCATAGTGCTATTTTATTGCTTGACCAGTTGATGTCACTAAATTCAAAGTAACTGCCACAGAGGCTCAAGAAATCTAAAAAAAAGCAATGTTAACTTTGACAACAAAATCTTCACAAAGCATGAAGCAGCACAGACCATATATGTTATCAAACTGTTTTGTATGTGCATGTCAGTAAACTTCAATTTACCTGCTTAATCTCTCCAGCTACAAACATCAAGGGTACAATACTTCCAGAGACATCTGTAACAAAGGAACAATGTAGAAGCACCTTCATTTTCTAAGGACAGAAAGCAAGTAAAGCTAATTGGAAATATTTTAATTATCAACATCTCTATGTTTATAGCTTCCTCATGACAGTATTTGACACTAGAGATGAATATTCTGATTACAAGGCTAAAATGGCAGTGGTTTTAGCACACCAGCTACATAATCATGTTGACCAGTATTGTCTAGTTTGTGCTCTCCCATCTGTCTGTCTCCACCTGTTGTCTCGTCTTGTAAGCTGTTTTTTGCCTCATATCTCCCCATTGGCTTGGCCTACAATTTTCTGTTTTGTTGGCTTTGCTGAAAAATGCCTTTTTAAAGTGCTTTATTGGTGGAATTAAAAAGATATAAAAAGCTTGTGATGGGATGTACGTACCCCACATTCAGATAGACGGAAGGAACTAACTAGAGGCTACAGCTGGAATATTCTCCCTCTACTTGGTTCTTGAAGGGATTATATCTAGTGTTGCACTACGTCCTATCTTGTAGTCTGAAGACTGGCTGGTTGGCCTTCTCTGCCCTTCTGAAATCTTAAAGAGATAGCAGTTGTTGGGTGCTGGTAAGTAGGCAGACCCACTGTCACCCCCCATAAACCCAGTGGAAGGTTCCTCAGGGAGACTCTGTTCCTTGCTTGATTCACACATGCCCATTCACCCAAGATGTTCTTCATCTAATTCTGCTATAGGCATCGCTCAGCATTTTGTGTCCTTAAGTGAAATTAGCATTTCGGTGCTTACTTCTGGATGCAGGGGAAGAAACCCTAATGAGAGTGGCTAGCACTGACAAGCACAATCAGTGGTGTGTCAGTTGGTATAATACATCCGATAGAAGCACAAACTTCTAGTGATAAAATCTAGCAAGATCTTTGCTGCACAGACTGCCTCACTTCAATGATTGTATGCAGTATTGTTGTAGCCGTGTTGGTCCCAGGACGTTAGAGGAACAAGGTGGGTGAGGTAGTATCTTGTTGGATCAACTTCTATTGATGAGACAGACAAGCTTTCAAGCTTACACAGAGCCTTCAGTGACATACTCTCAGCTGGGGACTGAACCTTAAACAAATCGCCAAGTCTATAACCTGTTGGGGTCTCTTGCTAGAGGCACAATTATGGAATAGATGATGGGACTCCCGTAGGGGCATCAAATAACCTCTGCATCCAGACAGTTCCACTACACTTTGCTGGGCTGATTCTCAATTACATTAAGGCTCCCATGTTTAGTGATTTTTTCTCCTTAATATTTATTTATTTATTGATTGCACCTCACAATAGGGTACAGTTTCATGATCACAGAATCGTAGAAATATAGAGTTGGAAGGGACCTCAAGAGGTCATCTAGTCCATCTTTCAGCACTAAGGCAGGATTAAATATACTTAGACTCAGGGCTGGTTCTAGGACGTCAACTTCCATGGGAGTATCTTTGTTCAGTTTTGCTGATTGGCTAGCCATATTTTGTTTTGTTTAGCTGCTCAGCAGGGGTGGAGGGAAGGGGTTGCTGAAAATGTTTTCCATTCTGGCTTGCAAAATGCATAGGTCCACTCCTGCCTAGGACCATCTCTGACAGATGTTTGTCTAATCTATTCTTGATACACAATTATTTGCAGAAATAATGATTTTCTGAAAGATCTTTCCATATACAACATTACTTCTCAATGGTGCTGAAAATCAAAATCAAAGAATCAGATGCTCCTTAAAGATAGCACAACAAAAGGAGAAGTTTCCTTTTTAGTGTGTATGGTAGGTCAATGAAATTACACAGTTGGTATGAATTCGTCTTAAAAATTTATTTACCTCAGAAACGTATACATTCATAGGTTTGTCACAAGGAAATTGGCAGTAATTCATAGAAAATGAATATTTACATGTGTGCAAATTTCACCTATTACACAAGACAGTGTTATGTAGTTTTACTATACTGTGTTATGTAAGTACTTTTGCAGTTTAAGGCACTCAAGATGAATAATAATAGTTGTCAGAGGAAATAAACAAAATGCTAGTATAATTCTAGATCTGAATCAACTGCTTCCTGCAAGACAGTATATTGTAAGTGTCAATGGTCTGGTATGACCTAGTCAGTTGTTTTCAGACAGGACAGAATTCATTTGATCAAAATCTGCAAAAGAAAAAAAAAAAAAAAGCAGAGGTCGAAAGTAATAAACATTTTCTGGGTTACCTCTGAGAAATCCTCTCCTCACACTAGTTCTCTCCACATAGAGTAGAACCAGCTCTAATGACTTTTTGCAAACACTTGATTGACAGCATGCTTCACATTCAGCTCCTCATATTAGAGGAGAAGCAGAGAAACCTAGAGGATTCCCATTAAAACTTCACAAATATTAACCTATTAAAAGATATCAAAAACTTGCATAGTGCTTTACATTTTCCAAGCACCACATAAACCTTAGTTTATACTCAACGTTCCTTTAAGGTGGGCACAGAGATTAAGTGACTTGCCTAAAACCATACACTGTGTTAAAAGCTGGGAGCTGAACCCAAGGATTTTGGCTCGAAATCCAGTTCAAAGATCACATCTCTCTTTTCTAAAGGAGAATTCAATCATAGGTAATATCTAATGTGGATCCCGTTTTATTATTTTTATAAATAGAAAATCTTACCCTATAACACCTTTGTTAAATGCATGAAATAACTTAAATACAAACAGTGTCAGAAATAAAACCTGGTGTGCATAAAGATATAAAAGTCAACACCAGGAGAGATTATTCACCAATCTGGATTCAGAAACCTTATCATACAAACTTGGATCAGTTCTATTCTCCTTCTACGGAGTTTGAGCTCATCACCATGTTACCATTACAGTACTCTTGAGACACAAAAGTTAAGAAACACAGGACATTAAAGTACGGTATTTTTTCCCTCCCTCCCCTTGTTAAACAACATACACTGGAAAAGTCAGTTATGTGGAAATGTTGCTCTTCCTATTAACACCTTGGCTTTAGGATTTTCCTACACAAATATATGTCAACAAAAGTTACATGCACCTACCATTAATAGGGTTGTTAATGCTGCAATTTTATCTTAGCTGACAGGAAGTGAGAACAGTAGGTTTGGGATCATTTATTTTATACAAGGACTCCAAACTGAATAGACATGTTAAAACCAACAGAAAGAACAATTTGTGATTTACACAATGTATAATGGGACCATTGTGCTCTACATATACTGAATTTGATGCGCTGACAACTTTATCCACATGATTTAATAGAAGTTTTATGTATTATTTACCATCCTTCCTATTGCCTTTGATAGTGATGATATGGGAGAAGTCTCAATCTCAATCTGGGTTAGTCTCCAGATTATTCGCCACTTCAGCCTATATCCTCCTTTTTTCTTTCATACATACATGAAAAAGTTTTATTGGCAACTATCTTTCTGACTGAGAACTTGTGAATAGGGTTTCTGATGGAGCAAACTTAATACTGGTCCACAATTGTCCAGAGAGGTTATCAGTAAGCAATATATAAAAATCCACACCCACCATCAGAGCTGAGCATACCACTGCAGGCACTGGGAGGCTGATTGCAGGAGTTAGAGATGGGCCTTCTGTAAGGCATGACTTACAAAGCCCACTTCCTTGATTTCCTATATCCACCATTGAACCAAGTTATTTCCATAAGCATCCTTGTTATTTACAGATTAATTATAAACTATTACAAAATCTCAGTCAAGCACCAGTACTGACTCAAGAAGCAATACAAGTCAGAAAATTAGTATTCCCTGTCACAAATGGACAGTGCTTTTCTTTCAAAAGTTCTCCTTTCCTAATAGTTTTGTCCACAATGCCTCTTTGGCCAGGTCCTTCCTCCAACTTCACATCCACATGATTAGGAAAGTAGCAGCAGCGATTCCTCAAAGGGCACGTCTTGTAAATACCTTTCACAGCAGAGCCAGATCAGCCTTTTTTCACAGAAAGAGCTGTAACGAGGGTCTGAAATCCAGCAGCCTGGTTTGGAAGGGCTTATCAAAGAGATACTTTAAATGCAAGTCTGTAGGCAGTGGGAGAACAAATGGCAGAAACAGTTTCTGTGTGCAAAGTTCAGGAAATCAAACCCAGTGGCATGGGAATTCCTATTTAATTTTGGGGGGAAAACTACCATCCCTCTAAGTGCCCATTTTTCCACAGTGTGTTTGATCTTACAGTCAGTTCATTTTGCAGGCCGTGTCACCTTGGTCCACAGTAACCATAAGGACATTTGAGAATCAAGCTGTCATGGCTGGGTAAGACATGGGTGGAGTAGTATTCAACCAAACTTCCAATGTTCCAAAACATGGTTTCTGAGTCCAAGTAAAACTGTGAATCCTGTTGTAGGGATAGAAAATACACCTGTAATCAATGGCACCTATGAAGCCTTTCCAAACAGACCACTACTTTGCAAAGTATTATGTATGTGACCTAAGCTCTAACCCTAAGCTCATGTCACATAAATGATAAGCCCAAACCAAACCTGGGGATCCAAACACCCTATAATTTTACTGAAGATCATATTTGGGTCTGAACATTATAGACTTCCTATCTTCATAAATGGAAGGCCCAGATCAGAGTTCTCCGGCTCTAAATCCAGATCTGATTTTTGCAGCTCAGGCCTATCTGTACGTTTTTTGCAGAGGGGGGAGGGAGGAAGGGGGAGAGAGGGTGTTTGGAGGTAACGGGAAGCCTTAGGCTGATACTGTATGATGTAACTAGAGCAGGTGTAAATATACCATAGAGGCCCTTTTTATGTACAGCATTCATACCAACCTTTTCAAAGATTCTGTAGTTTCTCACTTTCTCAGCAGATTCATCCCATACAACTAATACCTTGAAAAAGAAAATGCAATATTACATTCAGCATGCATAAAAAAGTCTTCCTAACAAATTTATGAAGAAAAAACTCAAAACTACCTTTTTTGAGGAATCAGTTACATTTCTTTCAAATAACTGAGCATTGAGCATTATGCAAGTTAGGATGTACAGCTACTGCTTCAGACCTACTTCCCTTTTTAAAAAAGGGCATGTCTAAATTGCTAAATACATTACTGTAATTAAACTCCAATATCGTTAATTTGCAAATAACAATTAAATGGGAGTTACATTTAATTAACTTATAGCACAGGTTCCCCTATTGTGAGTTACCTTTCCAGGCTTGGTAGATGAATTCCTAATACAGTATAATCCATTTTGTGGATGTCCTCTTGAGCTGGTAGCTTTGAACATCCTAAAATAATATGGAAACTGTAAATATCACATTCAGAAAATACTAACAAACTTAACAGATTTTGGATAGAATGGATATGTCTACATCTCAAAATCCTTAATGTAAATCATCATTTCACGGATTGTAATGATTTAGCCTAAGAACTAACTAAAGGCTGGGAAGGCAGTTTCACAGACTGATGGTAATGGACACTTAATAGAACCTCATCATTTTAGGAAGACTCATTAGGGTCCTTAAGCAGCTAGTGTATAGGGAGGTAGTGATGTCTTAGTGGATTGCGCACGGGCTGGAAAAAAGAAACTCTAGGTCTCTAATCTCTACTCTCTCCCCAACTTGCTGTGTGGCTTTCAAAACATCACTGACTCTCGGCTTCACTTTCCCAATCTGTATTTCCCTACTAGGATGGATGGTGTGAAGATCTCAGTTGATTAATATTTGCACAATACTTTAGACTCAATTTTTTTTTAATGGATTCTATGCTCATGAAACATGCTGACTGGTAGCACTGAAGCATGAAGGTCTCTTTCTCCACAGACCAGTGAATCAAGTTACATTCAAGTCAAATTGCCTATTGTTCCCCTTCTCCTAACCTATCTATGTCTCTGTCTCTCTTTAGATCATCAGCTTCTCCAGGCATCCTTGGATCATCTTCCTGAGTAATTCAAAACTCACTAGCATATATTGGATGGTACGAAACAAACAACAACAGAGCAGGCAGTAGCAATACAATTTTCTCATACTGCGCTCCCTTCTTCTCCCCCTTCCCGCTCCCCAATTCTCCAGCTTTTACTTGGAGGGATCACCTTTAGAGCGCGAGAGGACAATTCAGTCGCACGCGTTCTATCATTGGCCTCTCTGCTGAGGACTGCCAACAAGCTTATGGTGGCAATTGTTGTTGAGGATACTTGTCCATTGGGAACTGAACTAAGACCATCAAATTCATTTCATATAGGTCATGAAATGGCCATCACATTATAATGACTTTTGGTCACTACCAGTCTGGGCTACATTTGAACCAGTGACCTAGAGTTTAAAAGTTCTATATAACCCTAAGCCAGACTCCAGTCCAATTCATTGTCCCAGAAGGAATAAATCTTATGCATTACTACTTTATGGTGAATACTTTAACATGTAATTAGCTTTCCTAGAGGCCATTGGTTTTCAATTTAAAGGACTTGTCATTTTTTATTTATATACAAACTAATGGTAAATTATTTCATGCGTTCAATAGAAATCTCAGGTTGATTTACTAGTCTTAACTCTCACAATATGGCTTTCTAGACTGCAGGTCATTTTATTTGAGGATTTATAAGCAACTCCTCTTTCCAAAAAAAAGAAAAAACGTTAAGTTTACCTTTCTACTTCAGTGGATTCATAGGTCTGGACAAATACCGAATTAGGCAGTTCAACCTGTTAAGACAGCGTTTAAAAAAAATTAAAATGTGTAAAGTAAGGTAAACAGCAATATTTTAAAAAGATGATTGGAATAACTGAAACAGAGCAAAGTGTCTTTTGACATACTGCAGCTACCTAGGATTCTCTAAATTCAGGCCCAAATTTTATAGGTAACTTCTATGGTACAGCAAATATTTTGTAGAATTAAATTACACCCATGGTCTCCTGATTTTGTTACTATACTATTATTCCCTATTGTGTGCTCCTTCAAAAGCGCTAATACATTCTGGCGTATCTGACATTAGAATCAAAATCTGTTACCAGCGCTCTCATAAAGTTGGCCAATGCACTGGAGCAGTATTCTGAAGTGAAGTATTGTTACTAATTATACTAACTCCTTTCTAACTTACAGACCTGACTCAAGCCCAAATTTACAACCCCCTAAAACTTAGAAGTGTTCTCTTTAGGAATGTGCCATCTGATCTTACTTTTTCATAATCTTCATCTGAATCTTCACCAGACTTGTTTTGCTTTGAAGGTAATGCTGGTTTCTCAAATGAGAAGCTTCGGAAACTCTGCCCATCTGGTGGCGATCTCCTGGAAGAAAGAACAAAACTGAAGAACGTTTCTGCAGAAAAAACATTCAGAGACAATAAATGCAGAACCAGTTTGTTCTGTTTCCGTTAGCTCCTTATTGGTCATTTAACAGTTTTTATTATTCACTTCAAAACTGCTGAGCAATGCAATGGACATAGAGGCTTTCATCTGTAAGGACATTTTTGCAGATATACACCATGTCCCTTACTAAGGAATGTACTTACACTGAAGCATACATTTCCTTCTCTGTAAGAGCCTGCATGTGCTTTAAGAGCATAAAGCTATTTTTTCAATTCCTGTTGAAATCCTGATGTGAAGGCTTTTTACCAGCTACAGTCTAAGACTCTATTGTATCTTTTCAGCATAACCCGACACAGACAAGATACACTTTTGTTCTTATGTGCTTTACTTTAGGTTGTATAATACTTATTCCTGTATTTCCAAGAGCCACAGTTTGTTGCAGGGTTTTCAAATGCTGTGCAGTTAAGATTACAGACAAAATCAGTGACTATATAATGTCTCATAAGGAACATCAGACATATTCACACCCTGAAGACAGTAGGGGAATACCATAAAACTTCCAGACAGATTCCTTAGTGTAGCAATTTTTAAACATGGAATCATAGAAATTTAGGGCTGGAAGGAACCTTGAGAAGTCATCAAGTGTCGTCCCCTGTGCTGAGGCAGACAAAGTAAACCTAGACCATTCCTGACATGTTTGGCCAACCTGTTCTTAAAACCTTCCAAAGATGGGGGATTCCACAACCTCTCTTGGAAACCTATTCCAGAGCTTAACTACCTTTATAGTTAGAAAGTTTTTCCTAGTCTCTAATTAAAATGTCCCTTGCTGGAAATTAAGTCCATTACTTACAGTCCTACCTTCAGTGGACATGGAGAACAATTGAACACTGTCTTCTTTATAACAGCCCTTACTTAACATATCTGAAGACTTATTAGACCTCACCCAGTCTTCTTTTCTCAAGACTAAACATGCCCAAGTTTTGGGGTTGTTTTTTTTTAAAACTTTTTTATAATTTTTGTTGCTCTCCTCTGGACTCTAATTTATCCACATCTTTTCTAAAGTATGGTGCCCAGAACTGGACACGGTGCTCCAGCTGAGGCTACATCAGTGCCAAGTAGAGCAGGATGTTTACCTCCCGTGTCTTACATACAATACTCCTGTTAATTCACCACAATATGATATTAGCTTTTTTGCAACTGCATCACATTGACGACTTATATACAATTTGTAATCCACTATAACCTCCAGATCCTTTTCAGTACTACTACTACTAGCCAGTTATTCCCATTTTGTAGTCATGCATTTGATTTTTCCTTCCTAAGTGAAATACTTTGCACTTGTCTTCATTGATTTCACCTTGCTGATTTCAGACCAATTCTCCAACTTGTCGAGGTCATTTTGAATTCTAATCCTGTCTTCCAAAATGCTTGCAATCCCTTCCAGGCTGGTGTCATCTGCAAATTTTATAAGCATATTCTCCACTCCATTATCCAAGTCATTAATGAAAATGACCCAGGACTGATCCCTGTGCAACAGATACACCCACCCAAATTGACAGCGAACCACTGACAACTACTTTGAGTACAGTCTTTCAACCAGACTTGCACCCACCTTATCGTAATTTCATCTAGATCAATGGTTTTCACCCTTTTTTCAATTGCAGACCCCTAAAAAAATTTCAAACGGAGATTTAGAAATCTTAGTCTGTGAAGCCACAGGGGTCTGGGGAGCACAGGTTGAATACTACTAATCTTGACCATATTTCCCTGGTTTGCTTAAGAGAATGTCAGTGGGGGACTGTGTCAAAAGCCTTTCTAAAAAATCAAAATATATTATGTCTACTGCTTTCCCCACACCACAAGGCCAGTAAGTGGCACGATCTGTTCTTGACAAATCCATACTGGCTATTCTTAATATACCTATTATCCTCTTATCCTCTTATCCAATTGATTGTTTAATAATTTGTTTCAGTATCTTTCCAGGTATCAAGGTTAGATTGACTAGTCTATAATTCCCAGGATCTTCTTTGTTCCCCTTTTTAACAATAGGTACTATGTTTGCCCTCCTCTTGTCCTCTGGGACCTCATCCATCCTCCAGGAGTTCTCAAAGAAAATTGCTAACAGTTCCAAGACTGCTTCAGCTAGTTCCTTAAGTATCCTAGGATTAATTTCATAAGGCCCTGCTAATATGAATACATCTAACTTATCAAGATAAAGAATATTTAGATCTTTCCCTATTTTGGCTTGCATTTCTTCCCCCTTGTTCTTAATGTTGATTGTGTTGAGTATCTGGTCACCATTAACCTTTTTAGGGAAGACTGAATCAAAATAGGCATTAACATCTCAGTCTTTTTCATGTCATCCTGGATCATGCTTACATGTATCATGACTTACAATCAACCACACTGCATCTGTTCTATATCTCCTTGAGAAGTATCATATCAAGTTGGCGTATTACAGTAAAACTAAGAATTGGTTTGTTTACTTTCACTGATGAACATTACAAAAATGTGCAGTAACTTCACTGCAAAGCTTGGGGAAGAGGGAGAATGCTGACTTGGGCCTGATGAACTAAGTATCAGAGATATCATTTGGTAAATATGCTACAGAAAGTTTGATCTGTTTTCATACTTACTGTAACTGGGGAAGTAAAGATTTCTCTGATCTAGATTTGAATACAGGCACAGGCGGTTTAGGTAGCACTTGTGGCACGAACAGTCCAGGTTTGCCATGTTCTTTTGGTGCTCTGGTCTCCACTGGCACTTGTGGAACATACATCCCAGGTTTGCTGTGTTCTTTTGGCACTTTGGCCTCCACTGGCTTCTCCATTAATAGCTTGGGTTTGTTGCTTGGTAATGGAGGTGGGACCCGTGGAGAAAGGTTCATTTGTTTTAGCCCCTCACATCCTTCACTGCCCATTGAAATGCAGACTAGAGGTAGGCTCTCTGCTGATGGCGAGCAGCTCTCTTTGACACAGGAAAGATTTTTGAGATGAGGCATAGGGGGCACCGGTGGTGGTAGATCACTTACTCTACGGCTTGATGGCTGTATTTTTAGATTTGACTCCGCTCTGCAATGAAACTGGGATTCTCCCCTTGTATTTAAGGAATCCTCTGGTTTTATATCAGGTAAGCTTCTTTTAGGAGGTGGTGGAGGAACCATAGGCCCAGTGGACTGGCCTGCATAGGAGTGCACCCTTGTCTCTGCATAGGGAACTTTTCTGATGTGAGGAACTGGAGGTGGCGGGTAGGCTGGTGGGAGGATCATGTTATCTGTGTAAGAAAACCCCACAGAACATGAGGAATTAAATTTAAAAATTGAAAATAAGATTCTACTCTCCTTTTGTTTGAAGTGAAGTTTCTATTTGATTTAGGATATTTTAGGGCACCTATCATCATGATATCTCAGTGCCAGATGGACACTTAACTTTGAAACACAGTTCTGGACTTTACTAAGGGCCAAACCCTGCAGTCCTTACTCTGGCACAAGTCACATTAACTTCATTGGGTGTTTTGCCTATGTTAGGATGGAAGGAAGTCCAGAAGCATGTTGAAAAGAATCATCCATCCTTTTGACGGATCCATGGACTAGCAGCAAGACCTTCCAATATTCAGCTGGCTGACAATGGCTAGAAACACAGTCATTTAAAGGTACTCAGCACTTGTGCTAATGTTCTTGGCTTCCTCAACTGCCACTGGTTTCACTGAGAGTTTAGACATTGAGTACCTCTCAGGTTAAGGCTCCACTTATTCATTGCTTTACAATTATTCACAAAAAGAAAAGGCATACTTGTGGCACCTTATAGACTAACAAATTTATTTGAGCATAAGCTTTCGTGAGCTACAGCTCCCTTCATCAGATCCGATGAAGTGAGCTGTAGCTCACGAAAGCTTATGCTCAAATAAATTGGTTAGTCTCTAAGGTGCCACAAGTACTCCTTTTCTTTTTGCGAATACAGACTAACACGGCTGCTACTCTGAAACCTTTACAATTATTGTAACTACCCATGGCGCTTCACACATACTGAGTTAAAGCATCAGCCTACAGATGTTTTTATATTTCACATGAGTGTCACCTTTATCTGAGATCTTTAAAAGGTATCATGACTGGTGAATATTGTCTTACCATCTGGTCTCCCTAAATCCGTAGAATCTGGCTGTAAGTAAGATTCCTCATCTTCTTCCTGGTCATAATCTGCAGATAAAATTAAAATGTGTTTAAAACTGTAAAGTACTCATTGGGATCTGATCACAGGGAACATGCATATGCTGATTTTTATTAAAAAAAATAGATTTTTTTTATAATTAATGAAAATCTGGTTCCATTACAAGGGAAAACACAAGACAGAAGATTAAGTAATTTTGGCTAGTTCCACTCAGGATAGAACCACAGGCGCCAACTTTCAGCTTTCTCCACAGTTGCTGGGCTCTAAAATAGCAGCATAGACATTTGGGCCTGGGACCCTGTGAATGGGGATAGTTCCAGAGTCTGGAATATAAATATAAACTGGAGCTATAATATAAAGTATTATAGCAATTTTACAGCCCTGCAGCCCAGGTCAGCTGACATGGGCCAGCTGCAGGTGTTTAACTGCAGTATAGACATACCATAAGTGACATAAAGGCTTTTGAAACTCCATTCTCAGCAGAGTCCCCAAAGGCTCACCTTTCCCACGAGTCTGCAGTGTAGACATACCCTTACAAGCCTAAGTCCCATTGAAAATTGTACCCACTGTCTCTGTCATAGGCCTACTCAACCCAGCTGGTCTATAAGGCCCGAACAACAACTCATTCCTCATTCCTCTGGAGGAGGACTCCTCCAGATGCAAAAATATTCTAATACTACACGAATGGTTAATAGGTAAACTTTACAGTTTGTGCCGGAAGCAGGTGGTTTACAGAAAGTCATGCTAAAAGTCCACATAATTCACTGTATTGCTTCTTTTTAAGCTTTTAGAACATATTATATTTAAGTGATTATAGCTCTAAGCGGCTTCTGTAAAAGTAAAGGGCATTTAATCACTCTCATTGTCAGCTTTAATAAAGATCATTTGGCATTCCCATATAGGGCAGACAGACATGGCTGAATGTTCCAAAAAAAAAAAAGTGTCTTCATCCATGCTTCAGTCAGATGTATGGGCGAGCAGAATGACTTTCTGACATTAAACTGATGGACAACTACTAAGAGCTCAATCTTTTACGGTGCTTAGCAACCCCTGTAAGGTTGCTTCTTCAATTGCCACTGACTTCACTCGGGGGTTTAGGATGCTGAGCATCTCTCAGAATCTGATCCCAAGTGTCCCTTATTTTACAATTATTGTAACCTTTCATGTATTGTAATGTTATCATAGGCATTAACAATTTTCTATTGTAATACTAGGCCAAACATTCTTATAGTATTTCAGCTATTTGAATTTTTTTTTAAGCCCATAAAAGTGCTGCAAACTCAGAGTGGTTTGACGAGGAAGGAGTGATCAAAAAGTCTAATTTATTGATGGAGTAAGGAGTAAAAGAGGGAAACATTCAAAATTAAAGTCTCACCTTCATTTTCTGTAGAATGAGAGTAGTTGATATTGATGGGGCGTTCTACTGAGCCATAGAAACTGTCTGCATCAGAACCAGAGTCACTACACAAAGAAAAGGAAAGGGATTTTATAGTAAGAGGTGCACTGTTGCCTTAATGGGATTTAACAGTAGATATTCAGGTTAAGAGCACATTGGCAAGTGCTGGTCTTAGAATATTGAAAGCAGCAGAAAAACTGATCTAGTCTCATTTTTCAATTAACAGCCAAATAAATACTTCTAATTTTTAAGGACTTATAAAGTTGATATTTCAAGTGCTCTTTATAAAAGGTTTATATTTTATTGTACTTAACCTATGTAGTAAGAAAGTCAGACATAGTTAGGAATTACTGTACTTGCTACTGTTTAATGGTAATAAAACAAACAAAAAAATCATGTTTTGTCATCAGGTGCAAAGAATGGGAAGCAACTTTATAAACATATGGGCCCAGATTTTTAAAGGTTTTTTTTTTTTTAGGTGTTACTGTGCTCAGCATCACAAGGCCAACTGATTTAGGAGCCCAACTCTCATTTTCAAAAATGATGTAGGACCTTAGGAGTCTAAATCTCCTCATTTAAACACTGACTGTAGCAATGCCTAATAAAAGCAAGGGCCTTACTCTTTACTAAGGAATTTTTGATAAAGTGCAAGAATCAAGAAAGTGATTCTAGAATTAGCAGGTGCATACCTTAAATCTGTTACAGTTTCCTTCTTGTCATGGTAGTAATCTATTTCATGCCTCAGTGAGACCATCCACTTCTAAAAGAAACAATTTCATGTAAACTTACTCTATTGCTTTTAGTAAAGAAATGTATAAAGTGTCTGCCCTCTGAAAGGCTGGAGGTGCTAGCAATTATGGATTGACTGCATAACAACATTTACTCACTCACAAGGGTATTGTAAGTTCCTGTGCTTTGAACATATAAGGTATTAGA
Source organism: Lepidochelys kempii (assembly GCF_965140285.1). Taxonomy (NCBI): domain Eukaryota; kingdom Metazoa; phylum Chordata; order Testudines; family Cheloniidae; genus Lepidochelys; species Lepidochelys kempii. Next base: position 122,061,813 of record NC_136383.1, read on the forward strand.
GCAGTCTAAAAATGTTACTTACCACTTACGGAACTTTTGCTCTACAGATCTCAAACTGCTACTTAGAAAGCCAGGTAATTTAATATTCCCATTTTATATATGGAGAAAGGATTTAACAAAGTCATTTTCCATGTTTATAAAAACTTTTATACTGTTTATTTCTTGAACCAAAAGTCAGGATCTGAAGACATAACATGCTGTACCAATATCTGGATTAGTACAATAGTGAGAACTCAGGCTTTTCAAATGAGGCCAAGGAGTTAGGTGCCCAAATCACAGTAAGAGAATTAGGCACCCAATTTCTAAATTCCTATGAAAACATATTCATTCCCTCCCCCACCCCCTTGGAATATATTCTTGGGTCATGGGAAGTTATTCACCTTTCTTTCATCTTCAGAGGAGGCAGAAAAAAACCAGGTCCTGTGCTTCTTGCTAATATGAACTAATTTGAAAGGAAACACGTTGTTTGATGTTGTCTCCTCAGCTGCCCGCATAACCCTGAGAAACAGAAAAAGCAACAGTGTAAAAAGCCTAGTCAATGCAGTTATTTCTGTTGCGCAGGTAAATGTAGGGTCCTAATGTTCAGCTACAAAATGGCCCTTCAAATCAACTTTGTCAAAAGGCTAAAGAAAATCTAATACCCATAGTGCCATCTGCAGTATTTATCTCATGAAAATGGAGGATGCTAGCCAAAGAGAAAGGGAGAGATCATTCACTACCGAAATCACCAAAAAGGATACCTGCTACATTTGTAACAAACTTGTTCATTATAGATTTTTAATTTTGTTATGTTATTGTACCCCAACTTCATATCATGACAGGAGGTATTTGTGTGGTTGTGCTCCTCATTTCAAGTGTCCTCACAAGGGAAATTCACGACACTACTTTTCCATTAACATAAAGGAGAACTAATATGAACTTTAGGCCTTATTTTGCCTTTCCACTCATTTTAGTGTAAGAGAGTCCTTTTAAAATAACTGATGCTTAATGACACGTGTCATTCAGCTCCTTTGAGGAGATAGGTTAGATATAGTTGTTTCTGTTTTCCCCTCCTCACCAGGTAAGACCTTACTCTCAGGTGCACAACTCAGACAGACCTCACATGGAAATTGCTTACAAATTCATAACATGGGATTTTGGGGAGAGAAAAAGAGGTTTGGGGCTCTCAGTGCTAAGATTTTTGGTAGTCTGAAAAAATACTTGTATCCACAAAAGCCAAAGGGAACTAGGCTTATGACTATCATCACAGTTACTAGTTCATAGCTCTCATTAGGAAGTGGTTTTCAATGCTATTTTCAATGCTCTTTTCACCTCTTTTCAATGCTATTTTCCTTCTAAAGAACAGCTTTTCCTAGAGTCACTAACTCATTAGAAGACCCTGAACCAGCTGGATTTTGAACTCCAGGGACAGATTTTCAGAAACACTCTGCTCTCATTTAGGCAGCAAAGTTAAATATATTTTTTTAAATCTGGCCAACATGCAGCAGCTGCCATTAAGGACTGCTGAACACTTTAGAAAGATCTATGGCCAGATATTCAAGATTCCCTGTCTAATTTTAAATCCTAGCTATAGTTTGCTGACATGGAGTCTTCACAGAAAAGGTTAAAAATGCAACAGGAACATGTTCTCTTACTAATTAAAGACATAAGGAAGTCAGTGTAAGAAATACCCACGGTGCTTTAGGACTGGTGTTGGTGAGTCAAGTGACATCACTCTTCCTTCTGAGTCACTTGAACCCAATGCTCCTCTGTACTTTTAGACACAGGACTGTTGAACGTGAGATGTAAAACCAAGGTCTACTCAAGGACCCAGATCCTCTTTTCAGACAAGCACGTGCAACTCCCATTGATATGAATGAGAGTTGCACACATTTTCTTAGATTGTAAGCTTTTTATTCAATATTTGGGGCAAGGACAGTGTTTATGTCTGGGTTTGAACACCACCAAGCACAACATGGCCCTAATTCCTGGGACTTTTGGGTGGTGGTATAATATAAATATGTAAATGTAATATGTAATACGTCACCCATGTCAATGACAGTTCCCATATTTCACATGAACAGAGGTGTTAACCCTATTATCATGGCCAAATTTCAACTCAGTTAACTTTATTCTGTTTATATAAATTCTCTGTGCACTTCTAATTGGATATGGTGTTTTCTGCTATCTTCCCTTAAGAGTTGTTTAGCACAGCTGTGCACTGTTGAAGAACTGTCACACATTACTAATACTTTAAGGCTGAAAATCCCCTACAAATAAGTATGAGAATGCGTATGTGGCCTTAGAGTGAAGAATCAGTAGAAAAATAATAAAACTCATAAGTTTGTAGATTCCAAGGCCAGAAGGGACCACTGTGATAATCCAGTCTGACCTCCTGTATAACACAAGCCATAGAACTTCCCCAAAATAATTGCTAGAGTATATCTTGATTTCAGCGGTTGTGACTAACATGGCAATGTACTCCAGATTCTGTATCCAGTTTGGTCTTGTATTGGCAGTAACTATAGTGCTGTTTTTCTAAATCAGTTTTGATTTATTAATGTGACTCTCATATATTCTGTACAGACCTATCAAATTTTGACAGTACTGTACAGCTTGAAAGAATGTGTCAATTAGATTTGTCATCACCGATTTTAAAAGCAAATATTTAATTTACATATCACATACATAGCTAGATGGGTTACAGATTTTTGCATGCATATTCTCTTGTTTATGACCATATGGGTGGTTTTGTATCGTTTCCTTTTAGCATGTCCTCTATAAGGAGGCAACATTGGCTGGCACCAGTTAACTCCAAAAGTATTTCTATTATTTTCTGATGATGATGAAGATAATTAGAAAACATGGGGACTGTGATAATATCTGCCAAAAACAAAAAGGCCACATCTATCAGTGTAAATCAGAAATCAAGTTGATCCTATTTGTTAGCATTTAGATAGCTTCTCTGAAGAAATGGTAAAAGGTGAAAGGAATAGGATCTTCTAGTAAGGAAAAACGTCATATTACCTATTGGAGCAGAGATCTCACATTGCAATACGGTGCAACACCAACAGCAACAGTGAGAAGTCTGCCTGTATTATGGAGTTAATGTAGGTTTTCCTCCCTGAATTAAACACACTACAGCAGTATTACTGTAAACATCTGTAGTGAATATGTATTTATAAGAGCATGTGCCTTGGCACATAGCCTGTATCTCTAAGGGCATTTATGTTGACAAAACAGTTTATTCAGATAACATAATGCCAACAGTTTGCAGCTTGAAAAGGCAACCCCAAGATCCCTTTCCCAGTTGCCTGATCACTATCTGATTTGTATGGAGTGAATGGAATAATCCTTAGTGAAATGTCACTGTGGGTGCATTAAATGTTCCTTAAGTAAACTCTAATTAACAAAATCTGCATAACTAGAAAAAGTTACTTTTCCCTGAGTCAATGTTACTTAAAACTTAAGTAAAAGCCATGCTTTTATCATTAAACGGTGTCTGTGTATAATATAAATATTTTGTACCACTCACCTGTTATAGCCATTTAAAGAGAAAGCACCCTGTGGAGATGCAGATGTGCTAGTCTTAAAGTAGTAAATACATCCCTCATGGATAATCACAAATCTCAGTGGCCCTTGAAAGAGAAGGTGGGAGGAAAAAAATCAACTCAAAGTGAGTGAATTACTAAGCACTTTCAAACAATTCTGCCTGAATTACGCAGTTCTGGCTAGTTTAATAGATCAATATAATTGATGATTTTTTTAGCTGAATGACAAGTCACATGATACTGCAGTCAACTCATAAGCCTATCAGAATGTAATGTGCTGTCAGTTCTCTTCATTTGAGAGACAGCTGCTCTGAAGGGGAGTGGGGAGGTACTTCAAAGGATGTAAGGCTGACCCATACCTGTATTTCTCTAGTGGAGGAAAGCACTAGCATGAGACTGCAGCCCAAACCACATCCAAGGAACATAACCCAAAGGCCAACAATACCCGATCTCCGAAAAAAGCCACACTTCGTGACTGAAACTAAAATCAAAACATATTCACGCTGACCCCAAAACCAGAACTAAGCCTCCCTTGCCTTCATATAGTTAGAGAAGTTGGCAATAAAACTGAGTAGTTTAAAAAAAAAATCAAATTCCAGTGTTTCTCCCTCCTATATCAAAAGCAGCAATTTCTTTCCATATCTGTTATAATGAAACTATATTTTATGCATTTCCTAGAAACAAAGAAAACACACAGCCTTGGATTTCTTACCTTAAAGGTATGTGGATTCCAGGAGCAATTACTGATATGAAAAATATGTTTACTCTAAATCTTAAGGTAGGGGGCTTCGGGGAGGTATACCTCCAGTTCAGAATAATAGATTTCATACATTCCAATCTGGACAAGAAGTTGACTAGAACTTTGTTTTGAAAATAATGGACCAAAATGTTTGAAATAAATGAGGTATTCCAAGTACACTGGAGAGAAAGTAGATTCATTTTCTCAGTCTTATTTTTGGAGGCACTGACATCCAAATCCAACAAACTAGAGGGAAGAAAGAAATGCACATCCTCACCGCACCCCCATCTAAAATTTTTAATATTCTAAAACAAGAAAGCATCGTCTTTAGATATTACTGTAAAATTAAATCCAATACGAACAAAACACATAAAAGGGCAAAGCTTCATTATAAACACAGGAACACTAACTGCCTGCCTATAATGCCTGCCTGTCACTGTCCACAAATGCAAACATTTAAAGCAACCAGATGCAGTCCAACTAACATCCTCCCCAACTTACATTTTAAGATCTGCAGCTGGGTGCCTCCTTTTTTGTGCAGGTATCCTGACTTGGTAACCCCCCCAGGCATTGTCAGTAGGTTCTGTGCTCCAATTGCCTTCATTGGGACTGGCCAGTGCTGCTCTTCTGCGGCCATTGTTCTGCAATTTAGAATGAAAAAAGTATTTCACATTGTATGTATATTTTGCTTTAAGAAATGAACTTTCAGAAAGGAAGCTTGTTTGGAAAACATGTTTAAGGAAATAACTAACAGTACAGCAGCCAAGTATGTGGAATAAACTAGTGTCTCAGAGATTTCAGGAAGTTTGCAATGCATAAAAAAAATATGGTGCACAAAGTCCCCGTTTATTTTTGTACATATCACCAAGGTAATGACAGTGGTCCGGAGAAGAAGTTTAACTTCACGTTGTAGCAACACATTGTGAAAACATTTCCATGAAAGAAAAAAAAAAGGGGGGGGGGGCCTCAATCCAGTAGTAACGTATTTAGCCTTGCTGCTGGAAGGGTTAAGATCCACCCCCATTATTCGAAGAAGTGACATTGTGATTCAAATACAGAGTGCACCTCATTTCTTATCTATCTCAGTTCTTTGTACTGTCATAAACCGGAGTGTGTATTACATAACATTGCTTTTAGTGTCACATGCAATACAGTGAGGATATAATCAAACTCAAATTCACCCTCCCTTGATGTTTCATTTAATGGCAGCCTACATTAATTATTGCTGCCACACTGCACTGAGTATCCTAGCAATTACAGTTCTTTCTGCTCTCCCTTCTTATGCAGTTTACAGGCTACAGAGTATTAGTTCCTTAATAACTAGTTTTATCAGCTTGATTATAATCACAAAGAGACCCTTCTTTCTTCAACTGGCAATAAAAGGCATTGTGCAGGGCTTGGATAAATCCCTTAATTATCTAGTACTGAGAACACCCTCTATGAACTGAATAGAAACTTTGACCTTCACATACAATGCTGTATTATTCCCAAGGCTTGAACAGAGTACCTCAACGGGAGAGAGCAGGGCTCATGAACTGCTAAAGTTCCTCAGCTATTATTAGTTGATTTCAAGCTGTTTGTGACTTGAACAGATGTTGGACGCGGAGCAGAAAGAACTAAAAATTTAAAGGATGCTGTTTACTCCATCTTTTCCACAAAAAAATGCTAACACTGTCAATCTATAACCTAGGAACGTGCTTTCCACACATATAATTTCACTAACTAAATTCCCTTCAGCCTAACGTGCTGACTCAAAGTACCCATTGTGAAGAGAGCAAGGAGTTTGTTTTTGCTGAATGATTCATTGCAGTAGTACAGTACATGCTTCTGTTTTCCCACAGCATGTACAGTGGGTACTTTTTTCTTTCCATACTAGTTTTCTGATTGAACAGAGCCACTAAGAATTTGGTCCATGTTTGTTTAATAAAATCATAATTATTCTGAAACGAGAGAGGAATCAGTGTTTGAGGTAACAGCAGTGACTCTGAAGCCATAGGCGTGAGCTGCACCACAAGTAACTAGTACCCTACTAGCTTCCTTTTCAAAACAGAGCAAGACAAAACTGCACAAGGTGCCCTAGGCCGCAAAGTTCTGAGGCACTCTGAATGGAACCAACTATCTTACCAGCTCTTGTCCCCACCCAGGGCCACCTGGCTATATTTTAGATATGTATGAGGTGTCTATACCTCAGTAATGAACTCTTCCCCAGGGGACTCCCCCAATATCATTCCATCCACTGAGTTTCTCTATATTCCTAATAGTTTTCCTCATTACGCTGTTCCCTCTCCGTTCTCACTGATTCTATCCCAACCTTCAACTCCCCGATCTACTCAGCTCGCTGTTCCCAGAGTCTCTTCCTCTTGCTCAGAAGATTGCCAGTCCATGCTGCTCCCTCTGTTCTCTCTCTGACCCGCCCTCCCAATACTTCCAGAGAGGCCCCATCTCCTATGCACATGTCCTGCTTTCTCGGAGGCAGTGATGTATTAACTTATGGGCCAAAGTGGTGAAGCCAGGTACACAAATGTCACACAGAATACTAGATTGTGGATTTGATTTGACCAGGTCACAATCAACATAACCCACTCTCACCACTGAATGACACCACCTTATGTTGCCTTGAAAAAATGGTCATTAAAAAGTTACCAGAGCAGGATCCAACCTACTTGCCAGCTCCCTGCTGTGCTGACAATGATGGGGAAAAAGCCAGTAATATTTTACTTCTCCCTCAAGAGCAATTAAACTTGCCCTGGATGAGAACGTTTTTGCGAAGTGTTATGCATTTATGCATACTTGCATTGTCTATCTGCTAAATTCAGTGCTAGTTTTCCTAAGCAGCCTAGCGCTCAGGCATGGATGTTAGTTTTGCCCTCTATTTTTAGAAAGGGTTCGAGAGATGGAGGGCGGGGGGCTGCAATGTTTTTAGTCTCAAACCCAAGACAACAGATGGAGCCATGATGGATTAACTCGAACACCACCATTAGCCCACTATAGGCTCCACCAGTACAACGGGAACTCCCTCACTTGCCCCAAATACTTTCCCATTCTCACTGAAATAGTTCCTCTTCTGCACATACGCTGTATCTGCGCCACCTTCCACTGAAGCCTCTCCCCAACCCATTACCTAATCCCCAATCATGAGACGACTTGTTCCACTGCACTCACAGAGATCTTTGATAAAAGCAACATGTTAATGAGCCAGAGATGCACTATGCACAGAAGCTTTAAACTCCAAAAAATCATTGAAGTTATTCCTGCAAACTGAAATCAAAACTGGATTAAATATTTTTTGTCTATACTGCAGAAGCTGAAAAGTAGGCATGAGGGAATGTGAGCACATTTTCAGTTGGCTGTAGAAACCCAAATGTTGCAACACTCTAGTGTCATCATGGGAGTGATTTCCTTAAAATGAAGGGTGTGAAGGGGAAATCCGGGACTGACAATATTTTTTTTAAATGACAAACATCAGTCAAAATATACATTGAAATCATCAGAAATCAAACTGATGAAATTTCCTGAGATTTGGTTATGTTTAAAAAGGAGATTAAGTAAAAATGGAATCTTTCTATTTAACAGGATAGTGTCTCTTCTGTGTTATACTAGTATAACTGGAATAAACTCATTGACTTTAGTGAAGTCTCACCAATGTAACCGACCAATTTCAAGCCCCATATATATCTTCATATCACAACTGCTTACTCTATTAGGGAAAAAACATATTTTTCTAATACTACTCTTGATAATACCTCAGATCCAAAAATATCTACGGAAAAGAGAGCACTAGATTCTATTCTGCCTCAGATTTCATGGACACAACTGTCAGAAAAGTTCTGATTGCAGGATCTTTATTACTGCTGATACAGGAGAGACAAAGAACAGCTTGATTTTCAAATCCCAACTGGAGTTGGCAGTTATTGCAGTAAATCACTGTATGATTTATAATCTGAGCACATTAAGCTCTCGGATCACTAATAGACAGGGAACGCCAACTCATTTTTCAGATTATGGTTACATGTCTAAATACCTGAGACTGCAGGCCAAGACAAGAGACCCTGAGCCAGGTTCTGATCTTAGATGCGCTGCTAGCGTAGATGCTCTAAGCTGACAAGAGACAGCTCTCTCGTTGACTTAATTACTCCAGCCCCCACGAGTGGCAGTAGATACATTGGCAGGAGAAGCTCTCTCGCCAGCATAGCGCTGTCCACAGTGGCGCTTAGATTGGTGTAATTTACATTGCTCAGGAGGGTGCCTTATTTGCACCCAAGAGACATCACTTACACTGATGTAAGCTGCATTGTGTACCTAGCCTCAATTACAGTGGTGTAAGTACACCAAGTTTAACCAGGATAAGAATGGGGCCTCTTGCTGAGGCTACTCAGAAAATTTTCCCCAACTCATTCTGTGAGTTCCTTGTAACAGCAAAAAGCATTTGTTTTTAAGAAACAGATACATTCTTTTGCCTAATTTTCGTCATGCTGACCAAGCCAAGAAAACAACCCATCCTTCTCCCCTCCCAAAAAAAAAACAAAAACAGAGTGCCCACTGAACACACATCCTTCCTCACCTCAAGTAGTACTGAGACTGATCCAAAGACAATCAAAGCACACCAGAAAGGGCCTTGTCCCTGTTGTACCTGACTCCTCAGGGATTTTCTGGGACAATCCCATGTCTGTTAGGAAGACTCTGTGCTCTATAGTATGCTGGGGTGGAACACAGGAACAGTAATTTATAGCACTATATTCAATACTGAAGAGTTTTCTTTGAAACACTGCACAGTGTGGTCACGTTACTCTCCAGCATACCTCAAAGCCTATTCATACTCTACCTAGAGCAAGTACTTAACACATATCGAGTGTTTCTTCTTTTGCAAAGCAACCATTAGAAATAGAGTTTGCAACATTTTTGGTAAATGAACGGAGTATTAAGGGGTTAGGTTCGCCTGAGTCTGTATCACAGGTAATTTGAACATAGCTGCAGTTGCTGTGATGGATTACTTGAGAAGTTATTTGGACAAAAAAGTATTGCTACAGCATGTTTGTGCCAACGCTTGTGAAAGCCATAACAGCATACATAAGAGAAGGTGACTGAGGTAAATCTTCTACTGGACCAACTTCTGTTGGTGAGAGAGAGAAGCTTTCAAGCTACACAGAGCTCTTCTTCAGGCCTGGGAAAAGTACTCAGAGTACTAAAGCTAAATACAAGATGGAACAGATTGTTTAGCATAAGTAGGTAGAATACATGCTAAGAGACCATTCCAGTTAAAGTGACCCATTTACACCTCTGCAGTCACAGGCCAAAAGGGGTGTTAACGCATCACAGATTACTGTAATAAATCATAAATCCAGTTATTTTTTAGTGTCTAACAAAATTATGAATTTAAGCTGCCAGGCACAGTTTTGAAGATGTTGTGCAGGTTTCCTTTGAGGACAAAGATTGAGAGGTCAGACATGGAGTGATTTTATAAGTATTCGCCCATGGGTGATACGGTGTTTTTGTCTTTTATCATTTTTCTGTGCGAGTTCATTCAAGAATGTAGTGATTGTCTGGTTTCACTCACCTAGTTGTCATTGGGGCATTTAGTGCACTGGATGGGCACACTACACATAGTGAGAGGTATGCCTTGGATTGATGGATCTTGAAGGGTTTGTTGGTGGTGGTATCAATCATAGTAGCAGTGGAGACATGTTTACAGGTTTTGCATCTGTTATGGCAGGGTCTGGTGCTACTTTGAATTGGTGGGTCCTGTGGGGAGCTTGCTTCTGATAATGAGCCCCCTTTTTTGTCCTGCGACTACAGGGACATTAATAGGCCCCTTCACCTTGAATGGTCCCTTAAATAATTGCTAACAACTTCTGCTCAACAATCTGTTCCATCTTATATTTAGCTGTGACACTCTGAGTACCTTTCCCAGCCCTGAAGAAGAGCTCTGTGTCAGCTCGAAAGCTTATCTTTTTCACCAACAGAAGTTGGTCCAATATATTACCTCACACACCCTGTCTCTCTAATACCCGGAGACCAACACAGCTACAACAGCACTGCAAACAACGGCATACGGACAGCTGAAGGCAGATGCCATTCACGTTATATTGTCCTCTTGGTAATACCACTTCAACATGAGGTTGCAGAGAGGTCCTCAATCTTGGTATAATGGCCTTTGGTTACTGAAACTCATCAACTGCACAAAAGTTGCAGATTTCTGCGGCAGATGGGGTGCTTAAATCAATTATCTAAATCTTATCGAGAAATGAAATCTTATTCCTACCCATTCCTCCATTAATCTCTTGAGCACATAGGGTATATATAGCAGCTAGATTCAGTTATGCATTTAGATTTACATAAAAAGAACCCAAACTAATGTAATTTTGCCCTCAAAATCTGGAGTGTATTGTAGAACAACAACAGACTCTTTTGGCCCTAAAATCAATTAACCTAAAAATATGTGAATGTTGCAAAGACATCCAGCCTAAATTAAAGCAAATACAGATTAACAGATAAGGACTTCACCCTGCATGGCACGGCATGCCCCAACTCCCACTGAATTCAACTGGAAATGAGGCAACTTGGTATCTTGCAGTTACTGCTCAGCATCTTGCAGGATTCAGGCCTAAAAACCATGTTATTTTTCTCTCTGAGCTTTCACCAACCCGAGGTTATACTGGATTTCTTAGCTTTCCATGATATTATTTACACCCTGTGTTGTTAAACACTGGGGATCAATTTGGTCAGCAAATGAAAAACAGCCTCTCAAATTTACAGCACAAAACATTAAATCTGAGTTCAGTTTGTCAGAAGTGTCTCAGCATACTATATTTGAGAATTATAAAAAGTGCCATAATTTCACATGTACTGTAGCATTTCATCTTTAAGTCCCATCTTGACAATACACCCACGAAAAGTGAGATCTCAGCTGGGAAGCTTTTGAACCTACAAATAATACAACAAAAGGAATGGTGCAGTAAATAAAGATAGAAGGAAAGACAATTGAGAATTCCATCTTTCACAGGTGGCCTAGTCAAGAGAGAGAGAACACTATACACGTAGCCGGCTGCAAAGACCATGGTTACTGAGGAAAGGAAAAAAACAGCATATTCTCAGCATGTCAGAACAAAACTCTACCATTTCAGCTTCAGCTAGCCACACATTTACTTTCTGTTCCTAAAACTGGATTTTCTAACCTTGCAGAGATCTCAGGTGCTCTTCCACTAGAAAAATCAATTTCACACTGAAACATCTAATAAAAATCAGATACGCAACATAATTTAATTTTCTCAGGTTAATCCTTTTCCTGCCTCCGTTTTCAGCAACAGTTCTGTCAGAGAGGATAATTACCGATACTGGCAATGCTGTGGAAGTCCAGTCAGTATTATGGGAAGAGAGACACTGGGGACTGAATCCCACTGCAAAGCATTCAATTATGAACAAGTTTAATGTGCACATAGTGTCTTCACTGGCTTTTAATTTCATGGAAGTGTGTTCCTTCCCCGTTCCCCCTGACCCCCACCTTTTTTAAAAATGATGACTGATTCATTCTTAATCCACATACAAGAGTCAAGAACAAAAGAGGATTTTTTTCTTTTTTCTTATTAGTTTACTCTTTATGTAGGTAAAAGGAAAAGAGCATAGATTAACAAACCACAAACTCATACTAACCTGATGACAAGATCTGACTGGTACACAGCTTTCTTACTGAACGTGGCACTGAACGAGCTTTTCCTTTGTACAGATGAAGCCATTAGCCATTTATAATCTGCCTCAGGTAAGAAAGTTAGCATATCTCCCCGTAGTGTGCACCTATTGATTAAATATCTTTGTCACGGTTGCTGCAGCAGCTTCAGGTTTCATATTAGAAAAGGGAGGAAAAAAACCATGCCCTGACCCTTCCAGGCAGTGCAGTAGGGTCAAATGGGACGCCTCAGCAATGGGTTGCTTCCTTTTTTGTTGGCTGTGTGTGTCTCTGTGTGTGTTGCTTCCTGTTCCTGGGGTCATTGGGCAGCATTATCTCTATCAGAATTTCCTGATACACCAGAGAGGTAGTAAAACGAAACTTACAAAAATCTCAACCTGTGGCAGACAGCTACCCAAAAAGGGAGAGAATTTTCCATTACAGCTGGTTTGGTACTTTTTTCATGAGGAAATGGAGGATTAAAAAGAGGAAGTTTTGGGGGGGTGTGGCTCTGTGCTTGAATTTACACTCAAGTGGAAGCCTGGTTCAGAATGATTGCTTAGTGCTTAAGAAGAGAAGCAAATGTTTCAGATGGTGGTGGTTTATAATAATGGAATGGATTAAATATTTATCTCTAATGTTACCCAAAGCAACCTGAGATTGCCCTTCTTCTTTCAAACAAAGGAACTAAAGACAGCCACCTTGTTAAATACTCACAAAACTGATGCAGAAAGTTCACCCTCTATGAAAGCAGGAATATCTTAAGTACTGTCAGCATGCTTCACCTTACACAAAGCATAAGGGAAGACAAAACCCTTCCCTAAGGCGCTTGTAACGTAAAGGCAAAATTCTACAATCTAAGGGCCATCAGATGATGATGATGATATATAAAATACCACTATTTTATACTGTTATAGCCCCTTCAACTGAGGGTCTTAAATTATAAAGATGCAAAAAATTCACATGCCCTACTGATGTCAGTGGGAATTAACCAGGCTGAATTAAGTGACACCACAGGATAGAAAACACAGTAAAGCCACATAATACAATAGATGACTAGCACTGTTCAGAGTGGTAGGGACAAGACATTTTTTAAAGAGGGATGCTGTGTACTGAAAACCTATTTTGGTGGATCAGCACCAACGGGCTTTAAGGAAGATGTGTGTTTTAAGAATATACGAGTCCAGGTCTCAAAAGGGAAGGGGAGAGGTTCCAAGCACAAGGAACAATATGGAAAAAGGAGAAGGCTACAAATGGTATGGTTAGGTGCATGGCTTAAGGAGAACAAAAGCTGTACGAGAAGGATGAAATAATCTAGGTTGAGATACAGATAGCGGTGGTATTGGGTAGGAAAGCAGTTCTCAACCTTTTCCATACCAGGCCACCCCCGAAGTCCTCCTTCCACCTTCCCTGGACCCCTCCCCTCACTTAGTAATAAGAATAGGCAAGGGTGGCTGAAAGTACCTGAAACCTCTACACAATTCCAAGGTTGAGTACCACTGGGACAGAGCCCTGAAGGTGAGTTATTAACGTCTCTACACTTAGCCACAAATGTTAACAAAACCTCACGGTGGGAGCCGTGCTCCCGCTAATTTTTTATGTCCGTGTACAGAATGAATTTTGTTATGTGCACCAATATGGAGGTGATGTGTGACACATTACCTTCATGTTGGTGCACACAACAAAATTTGTGTGGTGAGGGTTGGGCCGAGGGGTTTGGAGTGTGGGAGGGGGCTCAGGGCTGGGGGTGTGGGTCTGGGGATGAGGAATTTGGGGTGCAGGAGGGGGCTCAGGGCTGGGGCAGAAGGTTGGGGTGCAGGGGATGAGGAGTTTGGGGTACAGGCTGTCCCTGGTCTGCGTTGGGGGGAGAGGATTCCCCCCCCAAGCCCTCTCTTACTGCAGGAGCTTGGGGCTGGGGGAGAGGTGCCTCTCCCCAACTGCAGCAGCTCCGGCGGGGCTGGGCCGGGCCGAGCCGAGGGATGGGCTCCTCTCCCCTGGCCGCAGCAAGTCCGAGACTGGTCTGTGCTAGGGCCAGCAGGGAGGGGCACCTCTCCCCACAGCAGGGCTTAATAGGCAGCTGTGCGACCACATGGCTGCACAGCTTAGAGAGAATTTAAGAGTAGGAGGTAGGTGGGTATGCATGACGTTATCCAGGGTACAATCTGGACTGATGAACAGCTGTTCCTCAGTTCTGCAACCTTTTACACTGTGCCAGTGCCTTTTACACTGCTTTGGTGAGAGTCACCACTCCTGGTCTGCTCACACACAACTTCCAGCAAGTAAGTTACCCCCATTTATATTATATGAGCGCTATAGCCAGTCACTTATGAATTACACTGCAGAGAGACACCAGCAAATTCCCTGGCCCAGACTTTACCCCAGAAATGTATGTCTTGTACTGCCCAGCTCTCTCCTGGACAATACAAGCTCATACAACGCCCCTCGTTTTATTAATAGAAAATGATACGCACAAATCCTGTTATCCCAAATGGAGTTTCCCAAGCACCTGAATCCAAATATACTGATTTAGATAAAGCAGTAAAACAAGTTTATTAACTACAAAAGATAGTTTTTAAGCAGGGCTGTCAATTAATTGCAGTTAAGTCACAATTAACTCAAAAAAATTAATCACAATTTATCAGTTTTAATCAGACAGTTAAACAATAGAATACCAATTGAAATTTATTAAATATTTTGGATATTTTTCTACATTTTCATATTGTGACAAAAGTTCCTCCTCTGCCTTGGTGAGGACCCAATGTGCTTATTGGCGGATTTTCTCGCCTCAGAGGTTCACAGCAGCCCTCAGTTTGGACCACTTTTGTGACTCAAATCTGCCGTTCACTCAGTTAGCCTTATCACTGTCCAGCATGGGGAAAGGAAGAACAACAATCCCCACAGTCTCTGCTAATCCACCTAGTGGTTTGGAGAACAGGCCAGAGACCTTCCCCTCTGGTGGAACCCACAGTCCAGTTCAACTCCTCCAGTACCGAGTTGGGGGGAACCCGGGCCCGCCCTCTACTCCGGGTTCCAGCCCAGGATCCTGTGGATTGCAGCTGTCTACAGTGGCTCCTGTAACAACTGGGTGACAGCTACAACTCCCTGGGATACTTCCCCATGGCATCCTCCCAACACCTTCTTTAGTCTCACCACAAGACCTTCCTCCTGATGTCTGATAATGCTTGTACTCCTCCGTCTTCCAGTAGTACGCCTTCTCACTCTCAGCTTCTTGGGCCTCTTGCTCCCAGCTCCTCGCACACTACAAACTGAAGTGAGCTCCTTTTTAAAACCCAGGTGCCCTGATTAGCCTGCCTTAATTGATTCTAGCAGCTTTTTGATTGGCTGCAGGTGTTCTAATCAGCCTGTCTGCCTTAATTGTTTCCAGAAAGTTCCTGATTGTCCTGGAACCTTCCCTGTTACCTTACCAAGGGAAAAGGGACCTACTTAACCTGGGGCTAATATATCTGCCTTCTATCACTCTCTTGTACCCATCTGGCCCAACCCTGTCACAATATATATTGTATTCTGTGTTGTAACTGAAATCAAAGTGTATATTATTTTTATTACAAATATTTACACTGTAAAATAAACAAAAGAAATAGTATTTTTCAATTCACATCATACAAGTACTATAGTGCAATCTCTTTGTCGTGAAAGTACAACTTACAAATGTAGATTTTTCCTTACATAATTGTACTCAAAAACAAAACAATGTAAAACTTCAGAGACTACAAATCCACTCAGTCCTACTTCTTGTTCAGCCAATCACTAAGACAAACAAGTTTGTTTACATTTACAGGAGATAGTGCTGCCCTCTTCTTATTTACAATTTCAACAGTAAGTGAGAACATGCATTGCATGGTACTTTTATAGCCAGCATTGCAAGGTATTTACATGCCAGATATGCTAAACATTCATATGCCCCTTCACGCTTCGGCCATCATTCCAAAGGACATGCTTCCATGCTGATGATGCTTTTTAAAAAAATAATGTGTTAATTAAATTTGTGACTTAACTCCTTGGGGGAGAATTGTATGTCCCCTGCTCTGTTTTACCCACATTCTGCCATATATTTCATTTTATAGCAGTCTCAGATGATGACCAGCACATGTTCATTTTAAGAACACTTTCACTGCTGATTTGACAAAACACAAAGAAGGAACCAATGTGAGATTTCTAAAGATAGCTACAACAGTTGACGCAAGGTTTAAGAATCTGAAGTGCCTTCCAAAATCTGAGAGGGACAAGGTGTGCAGTGTGCTTTCAGAAGTCTTAAAAGAGCAACCCCAATGCAGAAACTACAGAACCTGAACCACCAAAAAAGAAAATTGACCTTCTGCTGGTGATATCTGACTCAGCTAATGAAAAGGAGTATGCGTGGGTCCACACTGCTTTGGATCGTTATTGAGCAGAACCCATCAGCATGGACGCACGTCCCCTGGAATGGTGGTTGAAGAATGAAGGAACATCTGAATCTTTAGCGCATCTGGCACATAAGTATCTTGGGATGCCAGCTACAACAATGCCACAAGAACACCTGTTCTCACTTTCAGGTGACATTGTAAACAAGAAGCAGGCAGCATTATCTCTTGCAAATGTAAACAAACTCGTTTGTGTGAGTGACTGGCTGAACAAGAAGTAGGACTGAGTCGACTTGCAGGCTCTAAAATTTTACATTGTTTTATTTTTGAATGCAGTTTTTTTGTACATAACTCTACATTTGCAAATTCAGTTTTCATGATAAAGAGATTGCACTACAGTACTCGTATTAGGTGAATTGAAAACTTCTATTTCTTTTGTTTTTTTACAGTGCAAATACTTGTAATCAAAAATAAATATAAAGTGAGCACTGTACACCTTGTATTCTGTGTTGTAATTGACATCAATATATTTGAAAATGTAGAAAACATCCAAAAATACTTAAATAAATGGTATTCTATTATTAACAGTGCAATTAATCACAATTTTTTATCACGCAGTTAATCACGATTAATTTTTCTAATTGCTTGACAGCCCTAATTTTAAGTGATAACAAGTAATGAGGCATAAAAGTCAGAATTGGTTACAAGAAAATAAAATGCAACGAATACCTAATTTAACAAGCTAAGTGAATTTAAAGCAAAGTTCTCTCTCACTACATGTTACAGCAGTCTTACCGACAACTCCTTTCAGTCAGAATCTCTCTCCCATTCCAAAGCTGTTTCCTTTGTTCTTCAGATGTTGTGGATGCCGTAGGTAAAGAGAAAGGAAGGAATGATTTAGGGTGCTCCCTCTCTCATCTTATAGATTCTCGAAGAAGAGAAAACATCTCTAGCTGAGGTTCAAGAGACAGAAAGTCTGTGTGATGGGAACCTACAGCTGTTATTTTGCCAAGATAAAGATTTTTACTCACATCCTCTTTCCTGCCAAAGGATGGCCACTTAACCAGTTGATGGTCCATTTGATTTTGCTGAACCTGGCTGAGGCACTGGCTAGCTTTTTGTCTCTGGGGAACTGGTTTGTGGCTGCTCCTCCCATACTTGGAACATGTCCAATAATAACACACAGAGGAATTCTATAACTTTACATGCAAAGTTGCTCCACATTTTACTAGGACAATAATGATCAGCAAATTATGAGTTTTCATTTACCATCTCACAAGGCGTACTTTGTATAAAAGTTATCAGTCTTGTAACAGGGCTGTACATAGGGGTACAGACTGTCACAGTAAGTAACCCCATTTTACAGATCAGGTGCTTGAGGCATAGAGGTTATTTGCTCAAAGCTACATTGGGACTCAGTGACATAGACAAGACTAAAGCTCTGTATTTCCGGAGTAGTAATCACTTGCTTTAACCACTATACTGCACCATATTACTCTACATACAATACAAGGTGGATCCCAATTTAAACCTCCTCCAAACAATAGGATGATAAACCTAAGGACAGAATCTCCACATCTCTCCAACATCTCCTCACCAACTCCAAATCAGAGTGGATATAAGCAGGGTGGATTATTTAAAATCACCAATTTAAATTATGATATAAATCAGCTAATAGGAAACCTTGATTTAAACCATCAGTTTTAATCATGTATTGCACTTGTACATTTTAGTTATTTTTCTTAAGAGGTTATTCTTATTGGTTGGTAACCATTAAAACATGTGGATTTGCAACAAAATATAGTCTTTACACTAAATTTGGTACTTCTTTTTGATGACTAGGAGGATACACTATAGCAGCTGTGGCCAAACTGTGGCTCGTGAGCCACATGCGGCTCTTTTACAGTTAAAGTGCGGCTCCCAGAACCCCCCCCCATGCACACCTACAAGACTGGAGCTTGAGGCTTCTGACCTGCAGCAGCGGGGTGGGACGAGGGACTTCTGGCCTGCGGTGAGGTGGTGGGACTAGGGGCTTCTGCCCTGCGGGGGCGGGGGAGGGTCGAACGGCTTTAGCCTAGTGGGGATGGGGGGCATTGGGGCAGAAGCCCCGCACCCCAGCAGGTGTCGCCCCGCGGAGCAGGTTGTGCGTTTCTTGCTGCTCTCAAACTTCTGAAGATTATTGTATGCGGCTCGGAGGGTCAGTAAGTTTGGTCACTCCTGCACTATAACTATACACAATTAAACAATTATATAGTGTAACTGAATTTTTTTTATTATGTTAGCAAAATGGTGCATAATGCAGTACATATTTACTAGGTGGTGATTACTTTTTTACTTGCTATTTGCATCAAGCGCTATTTACTTTCAATTTGAATTTCCATTAAAAATGGAAAGAAACAGTATTTTAAATTATTTTATTAAATAAAACTACCTTAAAAATGCTGGATACATGTGCTTTGATAAACAATGGATTTATTTAAAAAAGAAGTATTATCTATAGTTAGTGAGGAGAACCAATTTTTTTCTGGTTACTATGTCTTTCAAGATTTTAGAAATAGTAAATCCTGTCACATCTAGGTTTTATTCATTGCTTGGAAGAGGAAAACAAGCTTTCCTGCTTTTTCAATTCCCAGTTGGTTTCTTAACTTTGAATAAACTAATCATTGAAATTAACTAATTGAATAAACTGAAATAAAGAAAATATTCACTGTGCACCTGCAGAAGAGGCTACTGCTGACGCAAGCTGGTTTTGCCCTTCAAACACATTCTGATTCCAGGTACTTCAACAGTGACTTCCACCAGTACAGGAGTTTGACTTTCTTTAAAATTTGGCAGCAAACATGTGCTGCTTAACATTTTGTGTATTTAATTTAAATGACTTTAATCGATAGTAAGCTTAGGCCTTAACATAAGTAGTCAATTTCAAATTTAGTTTTAAGTAAGTTTATTTAAATAAAATACAATTTAAATAAAAAACCCAAGTTATTTTAAAACAATCAGTTTTTATCAATCTTAGATGCAAGTGACTTCCTCTTTCCTCCCAAGCTCTCCACATCACCACTGATATACCATCAGCAGGCTCCTTTAACCCAGGATCAACACTTCTGTGCCACACTTCTCCATCTCCTTTCTCTGCAGCCCACATCCAGGCTGCTATCAAACCCTCTCATTTAATTCTCTATATTAGTGGTTTTCAAACTGTGGGTTGCAACCTAGTACTGGGTTGCGGAATGTAAGGCACAGGGTCATGACAGCTCTGGTAGCACCACCAACCAGGCCATTAAAAGTCCCGTCAGCGGTGCTGTCCGGCTAAGGCTATTCCAACACCACGCTGCACCTCCAGAAATGGCTAGCAGCAGGTCCGACTCCTAGGCGGGGGGGACCACAGGGCTCCATGCGCTGTCCTCACCCCGAGCACCAGCTCCAAACTCCCACTGGCCGGGAACCAGCCAATGTGAGCTAGGGGGGCAATGCCTGCAGACGAGAGCCATGCGGAGTAACTTGCGTACCTCCACCTAGGAGCCGGACCTGCTGCTGGCCACTTCTGTCCCTTCCTTTCCACCTCTTAGGGGCAAGTGCAAAAGCCTATCTCAGTTGACTCCTGCCTTTGCTACTACAACATGTTGGTCTCCGGTGTTCACATTCCCACCTCAATCCCCTCTCATTTATCCAGAGCATATTCCTTTAGCAACTACTTGGTTCACATTATTTCTCTCTTTGAATTCCACACCGGCCTCCTTCCACACTCAAGGCAGACAGATACATAGTGCCAAAAGGATTTATCATTTCAAATTCCAAGAGCCCCTTTGGAATTTTCTGGCTGATTTTCAATTCTGTGGAGATACTCATAGGGAGGGAAATGCAGTCAAAACCAAAACTGTTTCCTGTAGAAGGCATTGGGGTTAGAGTGAGAAACTAGGTAAGAATGCTTACACAGTTCCTGATTCTGGAGAAGATGCAGTTTGAACGTGTGTCATTTCCCAGCACAGGAATAATCAGAATCACTGTGCCTTTTAGAACCATAAATGGGAAGGCTGATAAAAGTTAAATCTTCCTGAAATGGATTAACAAGGGAAGAGTCAAACTTGGCAACTGTAGGAATGTAACAGTACCCCAGTGAAACAGACAGGGAGTACTTTTACATACATCCTTCTGCACAAAGAGTGAAATTCACCCCCACAAAGAAGGCCAGCACAAGGCCTACACACCACTAAGACTCAGGCCTTCAGTGTAGGACTCCAAGGGCTCATAGGCTTCATGCTGGCTCTGCACAGGGGAGAATTTCACCCAGAAGGATTAACTACAATTTTACCCCTTTAGTACTACAAGATTTCAATCAGGGAATTAGACTGCAGACAGAATATCACAAACCAAGGGCTTGTCTTCATTATCAAGTTTTGTTGACAAAACTTATGTCGACACCGAACAGTGGACAAAACAAAAATGGCCAAAGGGCGTTCACACTTGCTCCCTCTGTCGACAGATCATGTCCCCATTGGGAAAACCATTATCGACTGTGTGAGCAATGCACCGTGGGTATGTAAGGAAGATGTGGGAAGGAAGACCTGATTGCTGCGCGAGTTCTCCCACAGCCCCCTCAGCTGCCGAGAGCAGCACCATGAGCAGCTCTGTGAGCTCTCCGTGCTGAGGAACGGCAAAGCGGCATAGCAGTCTGCCTGCTGCCATGTTCCTAATGCCGGGCAGAACAGGAGCATTCCAATGGTTTGCTCTTTGTTTGCTCCCCAAATGGAGCAGCGCTCAAATACTTCCAGGAGCTTTGAAAGGGGAAGGGCGCATGCTGCAGAGCAGCAGAGATCAAAACACTGAGCAGGGCAATTAGGGCAGGCATTGTGGGCTACTGGAGGAAGCCAGTTCTGTCGACAAAACAATCAGCAGTGTCTACACTGGCTTGTTGTCGACAGTAAAGGGAGGGGAAAAGACAAAAGTCTCTCGTATGGGTGGAAGTTTTTTGTCATCAACACTGGGCATTTTTCGTGACAAAAGTCCCATTGTAGTGTGTTCACTCTTGCATACAGTTTTTGGTGACAAAACTTGGAAGTGTAGACAAGGCCCAAGTGGCATTTGAATTTCATGCCAGCAGAAATGTGGAATTTGGATCCTTCCCTGATTCTTCTGTGTTCCCCACTCTCTACCTTTCCCAGTCAAAACCTGTTCTTCCTCTACCTTAGGTGCATGCAAACAAGAGCAATGAGATATACATCTCTAACACTGTGCTGCCCTTGCTGGCATTCGTTCTCTAGTCCAGATGCAGCACCGTGCTGAGCGGGCTCTGCAGTGCCGCAAGCAGTTTCCTCTTGCTGACCAATTTACAGGAAGCACTGTGTGTGGCCAAGAGCAGACCGTAAGCAGCCCTGCAACAGGCCACACAGGCGAATGAGCAAAGCAGCAAGAAATGAAAATACCACTTTTTTCTTTATAAAGTGCTAATTTCTCCAGGCCCCAGGAAAAAGTCAGCTGCCTGAATGAATACCGCAGAGTATCTTTAATAACCTTGCTACATGTCTGTATTGACCTTGCATTGTAGACTTGGGGAGAGAGAGAGAGAGAGAGAGAGAGATGTAAAATAAAACAAGGGATTAAATTCCCTCTTGCTATACGTCTGCTGGCTTCAATGATCTTACATCAGGACTGGATCTGTCCCAGTAATTTACAGTAATTCACCAGTGAAATCTAAAAGTGATCTGAAACTTGTACATTCCCAGAAATCCAAACCTTAAAATGGAGTTTGGCCATTTCAGTCACGGTAAACGGTAGAAAGCACATCATAATCATATTGACAGATGTCTCATCTGACAATGCACTCTGCAAGTGCAGTTCCTATTACATCCAATGGGATTTGCTCATGTGAATTCCATTTGTGCAGTTTATTTGTTCAGATTTACTTCTATTAGCCCCATCAGAGTTTTCTAGATGCTTTGCAAAGTGAAAATCATATCAACCATTAAAAACAGAAAATAAGGTCTCCTGCAAAACCCAACCCAAATGAGCTCCAATCCCTTCACCCCAAATAAAGCCCCAATCCGTCATTCCCCAACTCCCCTTAGCCAGAAAAAAGCCTGAGGAAACCTGTCAGTCTTGTAGAGGATGCAGCAACAATAACTTTGAAGACACACTACTTTAATTAAAAATAGAAAAAAAGTCAGGTCTGTCTCTCAGCTTAGAGTCTCTACCTCCCCTCTACCTGAGCTATGAACAAACTTCAGCAGAGTGTGTGCTTGGAACCTCTACGAAGCAAGACAGCACTAACTAGCTGTAGACATGACCATGACGCAGATGAAGATCCATATATCAAGTGGAAAAGGAAGAAAACTAATTTTAATGGAGCTGGACTGATTCACAGATCAACCTCACCCAAAGCTTTTCACAATTAAATTAATCTTCACAATAAGAGAAACAGAAGTATCACAGCACTGCAACTTGGCAGACCACCACTGCACTCAAACAGGTTGTCATGCATCAGCGGGATCTGGACAAGTATTTAAGAGCTTGTATACCTGGGAAAGCTATTCTATAAAAACCTAAGGTGTGCATTTAAACTGATATACCAGTATAACTCCTTGTGTAGGCACTCTTATAAGACTGGTGGGGGGTTTATCGTATGTCATATTGGAAGGGGTTTAAACTATGCCAAAAAACCCTACTCTTATACCACAATAAGAGTGTCCACACAGGGTGTCATACCAGGAAAACTATGGCAATATAACTATATTGGTATAAACAAAAGGAGTACTTGTGGCACCTTAGCGACTAACCAATTTATTTGAGCATAAGCTTCCGTGAGCTACAGCTCACTTATGCTCAAACAAATTGGTTAGTCTCTAAGGTGCCACAAGTACTCCTTTTCTTTTTGCGAATACAGACTAACACGGCTGTTACTCTGAACCCTGTCATTATATTGGTATAATTATATAAGTAAAACTTTCCCACGTAGATAAGTCCTTAAAAAAGTAGACTTCAGAAAGCTTGATGCCCTCCCTCCCCCAAATCCTCAGTGTACTATATTTGTTTCTAAGACCCCAGGAAAACCTTATCTATATTCCAACACTGCTTTCAGAAAAAATAATCCTGCGACATACATCTGCTGTTGAGTTTCTCTCTTCATCATGTTAGGGAGCACAGTGAGCAACCAGTGTCTCTCAGTGCCCCGTTATAAAGCCCAAGTAACCAATTGGAGAATAAGAGACAAGAGTCACTATGTAGAATTAGAGTACTTGTGGCACCTTCAGCCCATGAAAGCTTGTGCTCAAATAGATTTGTTAGTCTCTAAGGTGCCACAAGTACTCCTGTTCTTTTTGAGGATACAGACTAACACGGCTGCTACTCTGAAACCTGTCATGTAGAATTATATACAGTTAGGAACATTCCTTAACCTAAGAGAGGCTTATCTTTAATTCACTGGCAAAAAGTTCTTTAACTTGAGACCCTTAATTCTAAGGCAAAGAAGTTCTTACCCCAAACATTTTAGCCCCTCATCTTAAATCATAATTTCTTTGGAATCTTGAGGTCCCCTTAGCTAATCAAGATTTCCATCTGTTCCCATTCACAGGTGTCTGACCCTAGTTCAAGCTTTCACCCCCTGTAACTACTTCTCTGTTATACGTACCTCCTTATAAACATGGCTGTTAATTAAAGGGCTAGTTGAAATCATTATGAAGTGATTTTAGGGTGACACACACATCTAGCAAATAAAGACATTTAAAATCATGTAGGTGAATGACGTTGCACCTTGCAGCCACCAATGCCCTATTTCTCCATAGCCCACAGACAGTGAGTGCACTGCAGATGGCTGCAATGGGAGTTTCCTCAAACACAGGGGGAAGTTTTTGGCTAGAGTTCTCAGCTCCGACTGTAACATGCTATCACTGAAGCATTTCAACTAGTAGGCTAGTTTGCGATGAACTGTTTACAATTATAGGTTGTGGGTAACACAGATGATCTCATCTATGAACTGTGCTCAGACCATACAATTAAGCTGTCAGCTTTAATAAACAGAACAGTTTGAGAGGGGTAGCCATGTTAGTCTGTATCCACAAAGAACGAGGAGTCCGGTGGCACCTTAAAAACTAACATTTATTTGGGCATAAACTTTTGTGGGGAAGTGGGGTTTTTTTTACCCACGAAAGCTTATGCCCAAATAAATCTGTTAGTTTTTAAGGTGCCACCAGACTCCTTGTTGTTTTTGCAGAACAGTTTGAGAGATCTGAACTGAAAATTTGAAAATAAATGGGCTTTAAAGATCCATTATTACTTCAGGAGTTCCAAAGTTTAAAAGCAACAGATACAGAGCTGAGTGAGCAGAAAGAACAGTTATACTGGTTTTTGCTTAGAGAGTGATATTTTAGCTAATACTTTTATTTGTATAAGTCTGCAACACATGCAAAAATTCTAGCTTGCCTTGTTGCTTATGGACAACTGAGTAGCAAGCAGCTGAAACTCCTTTCTTATCATTGAGACTCTAGTCTGCCCATTCTATCAATAAAACAGAGAACTTACCTGGCTTTTATTGCCTATTTTACTTAATACATTAAAAAAAAAAAACACCTATCATAACTCCCACAGCAAACCTACATTAATGTCATGCGAATTTTACACAAAGATTCAGAAAATGCAGAAATGATGGCTCTAAAATCAACAATAGCTCAGCTACACTCCACATCCCACATATTTTAGGACCTACTGCTGGTCATAAAATTTATTTAACCAGGAAAAAAAGGAACCCCAGTTAATACAAGTGTGCAGTGAGGTAGAGTTACTGTTGGAACCTATTTTTTCTATTTCCTAATGGAAAGATTTTTTTTTTTGGTTTGGTATATTTAAGGAAATCTTGGAATTTGCAGATTATCAGAGTGCAGCAAAAATTGCAAAGAAACTGAAACACTGTGGGATCCATGCTTACTTTTGTGTTTACTGTTTTCTGGCTGTTCCTGATGCTAAGGCATTTTGGAAGCAGGAAGCATGTGCACACATCCCTCATTGAAAATCTCTCTAGTACAAACTTCAAGCAAAACACATGCAGCAGTAGCCCTGGGCCTGATCAGGAGAACATGCAGGACATGGGAACAGGGTTTCATTAGTTTCCATTTTAAGGAAATCTGGGATGTTGCAGTTTTGTCTATTGTTCTTTCAAAAACATAAAAAATAACTGAGTAGAAAAGACACTGAATAAAAATCATTTAAAAGAAGATCCCTAGAGTATGACATTTAAAAAAAAAGAAAGCCCATCAGTAACATCTTTTCAAATATCTACCAGCAAACAGCTGCAATGAGAAAGTTTATAAATACTGTTATTGTTCCAAACAAAGACAGTAACTCCTCACTTAACAGGTTTCAGAGTAACAGCCGCGTTAGTCTGTATCCGCAAAAAGAAAAGGAGTACTTGTGGCACCTTAGAGACTAACAAATCTATTTGAGCATAAGCTTTCGTGATGAAGTGACTTATAGCTCACGAAATCTTATGCTCAAATAAATTTGTTAGTCTCTAAGGTGCCACAAGTACTCCTGTTCTTTCTCCTCACTTAATGTTGTCCTGGTTAATGTTGTTTTGTTGTTACGTTGCTGATCTATTAGGGAACAAGCTTGTTTAAAGTTGCACAATGCTCCCATATAACATTGTTTGGTAGCTGCCTGCTTTGTCCACTGCTTGCAGGATTCTGTGGAAGAACAGCCCCTCCTTATGGGGATTAGAAAGGGGCAGGGGGGTGGCGGTAGCCCCCCCGCATCTACTCCCCTAAATTCCCTGTAAGGTCTGTGGCTCGGCAGCTGCACAGCCGCAGTTCAGCTGTCCCTCCCCCCACTGCCGTGCAGCTCCTGACCCGCCCTCTGCCTTGGAGTCGCTCCCGGGAGCTTCCTGCTTGCTGGGGGAGGGGGGAGAGGGGTGCTGATGTCAGGATGTCCCCCTGCTCCATACCCCGTCTCCACAAAGCGGAGGAGGGGGACAGGGCTCAGGGACAGAAAGGAGGGAGCTTGCTGGAAGCTGTCACTTCCTGTCTGAACTGGCTGATCTGTTTAAAAGGGCAACGTACTTGAAGTGCGGGTCAGTGTACTTAAAGGGGCAATTCACATCTCTCTCTCTCACTCATGCACGCAACCCCCACCCACAGCACTTTGGAAAGTCAGCACCTGTGCAGCCGTGCATGTGCTGTCAAGAGGAGGGAGTGTTGTGCTCCAGCTGGATAGCGTGGGCTCACCATGTTGTTTTTGTAGGGAACTGTTTGCAGCTACTGCCCTGCATCTATTGTGTTTCCTCCTTCCTGCCTCAGTCCATGCTGCCTTGTAGAGTGTGAGGCAACATTAACAACAGTGTATTAACCCTTGCGGGCTCAGCCAAGTGCTAGTTCATCATTTAGCAGCAAGGCATTCCTGGGGAAATATCCCACCCTCTTACCCCACCACCTCAACCAAGCTTTACAATCATTCATTGCTGTGTACAATATTAAACTGTTAGTTTAAAATTGTTTAAAACTTATACTATATATGTATATAATGTCTTTTGTCTAGTGAAAAAAATTTTCCTGGAACCTAACCCCCTCCTATTTACATTAATTCTTATGGGGAAATTGGATTTGCTTAACGTTGTTTCGCATAAAGTCACTTTTTCAGGAACATAACTACAATCTTAAGTGAGGAGTTACTGTATTTAACTAGATGCTAAATAAACCTAGTGAGCCACTCTCTCCTTCCCCCGTCCCCACTAGGAAGCATATGATCCTGTCTCTGATATACAGGAGGTGGAAATTAGCCCCTCTCCTGGTGGATACTGGTACTACTTTATATATCAAGTTTTACCTCTGCAGGCAGATTGCTGCACCCAGCACCAAGGAGGAAGCTCAACTTCTGTCAGACCCTGAGAGAGAAAATGAAAGACATTTTTTTAAATTCTGCTTACAAAAAAAAATAGTGTGTGATACAATTTAAAGACAAAAAAATAACAAAGATCATCTTCCATTGTAAATTTACTGCTGCACAGCATTAGACAGTGCTGCTCTCCGAACAGAGATGCAGCAAAGCTACAGTATAGAGATTAGACTTCGGATTTGGAAACTTTAACTAGGAACAGGTGACTTAAAAA
The DNA here is from genome assembly GCF_965140285.1 of Lepidochelys kempii. NCBI lineage: Eukaryota > Metazoa > Chordata > Testudines > Cheloniidae > Lepidochelys > Lepidochelys kempii. The sequence goes on from NC_136383.1 coordinate 122,089,192, forward strand.
TAAACCCAGTATCTACTTCTGCGTGTTATTTTCTATATTACAGTACTGCCTAGACGAGGCCCCAACTGGGCTAGGCAATGTGCAGCCACATTAGGGAAGGGACTACCAGTTACAAAGAGTTTCTAATCTAAACAGACAGGATAAAGGGTGGGAGAGGAAACTGATGCACAGAGGGGAAGTGCTTTTCCCACAAAGCAGGTCAGTGCCAGTGCCAGAGCCAGAAACAAAACCCAGGTTTCCTGATCATCCAGCCACGTACCAAACCACTGGACCACACTGCCACTCAAACCACCAAAAAAGACTTTACAGAATGGGCTAATCTTAATCTAGGAAGGAGCCTGGTACTGTAGTAATCTGGTTATAAATAATATACCACAATACTTACACTATAAGCTTTTGGGGGCAGAAACTGTCTTTTTGTTGCATGTTAGTACAGTGCTTTAGCAAATCTGGGTCCTGGTCCATGACTAAGGCTTCTAGCCAATGCATCAAAGCAAATAATTACTATACTACTTCTTGGAGGATGGGAAGAGGAGGGGGCATGGTGGACACAAAAGTATCTGGAAAAGTCAGAGTTAAAGTTAGGTTTAAAGACAGAGCACTACTATGTTCCATAGGGATACGGTGCTGCTGGGTGTTTAAGAGGAGAGACAGAAGAGTTACCAGCAGACTGTGCTTAAGAATGTCAACAGCAGAGCCTGGCAGCCTCTACCTCCTCATGTGTTTCTTTGCTTAAGTTTGGGATACTGGGTTTTTATTCACCTTCAGATGAAATACTTGGTTGAAAGGGATTCCACTATACGGGACAGCAATAAATGGATTTTTGCAGGTGAGGAAGCTACTATTTTCCCCTCTGATTTAAAATAACTCTGCAAACAGTTATATTTTTGTGAAACTAGTTTGCTTTACTGTATGATTTATAAAAATGCATTTACCATTGCTTGAATACTAAGGGATCAATCAGGGGAGATCTTTCAATGACACTGCAGCTTATTTTAGAGTTAGGAAGTCCTAGGTGGGAAGTGGGGCTCTTTTTTTGGGGGGGGGGTGTTAAAATCCTCTCGTGAACAGTACTGTGCTCCGAGTGCGAGTATTAGCACAACACAGACCTGTTCCTTTGAAGCTAAAGATGTATTTAAAAAAAATTCAGGATTAATGCAGGCCCCTCTCCAGATAGGATAGACATTCCATGTACAATACCACAGCACACATTTGATTACATTTAACAGAAAAAATATTTACATGAATTTAAAGCTTTATGAAATCTGACCACAGTATTTCTGATTGAATTTGTACATAATTATAATTGTCATAGTACCAAGAGCATGGTGTGTAAAAAAAAAAAAGCACACAATTGGAGTTATGATTTTAAATACTCAGATATCGCTCGTCTTGTGCAGATACTTGTTTTTGGAAGCCATGACCAGACTACGGACCAGATTTGGGCTGGGTGTGAGCAGCTGCCAGTGCATTCTAACCTTGAGGACAAGAATGATTTCTATTCACATGCAAGCAAAAGAGAAAGAGGGATTCAATTAAGATCAGCCCCATATCTTCCACATGTCTCTTCCCTAACTAATTTGGGTATTAACTCCATGGATTCTTATGGGTGTGTGTGTACACAGACATATTTTACACACACACACACACACACACACACTCCTGAACACTTATTTTCACGGGGGGCGTGCGGGGGGAGGGGAAATCTACTTACTTCAAGTCCAGATAACTTGTTTTGATTTCACAATATAATGAAAAAAATCAGTAAAAACTCATCCCTCTGAAGTGACATTTTTCTTTCCACTTTCAGAATGTTACACTGGAAAGCAACCAAATGAATTCATTACTCTTCCTTTTCATCTCTCAATCATGGTTCCCTTTTGTCTCTGCTCTATAGCTGCCTTGGTTCACCCCAGCGAACTAGGGGCATGGGCAGTTGACATGCAGACTGCAGGAGTTACAAAGTAATTCCTGCTTTTTCTTGCTTTTGTTAATCTTGCAAATAATTCTTCATGGATCATGACAATACTCTAAAATTATTTACAGTGGATTCTAATACAACCCTTTAGTTGATGCAAAGGTTCATTAGAACAGAAAGGAGTGTAAATCATGACATTTATTGTACATTTATTGTGCCCCAAGGATTACATGAGAAAGAGAGAAGTGTGGGTGGAGAGAAAGATCTCTACTAAGTTTACCAGAAGCTTTTAAGAATTTAGTAGGGCCAGATTCTATTCTCACTTATAGCCTGTGCCAATGCCTGTGAAGTTGGTGGGCTGCCTGGGAACATGAAAGCAGAATTTGTTTAGAAAAGTCACTTACATCAATAAAACACAAATGTGTATTAGAGTTCCCTTGGAAACAGCCATCTCACATGAGCGAGGCTAATAATTGCAACTGTTTTAGTTTATTTGGATGGGATAAAGTTAAGTCTGAAGTTGGAAGGGACAGGGTAAATATTATAATAAAAAATAAGAAAAGTAATACAACACTGACCTTAAAACAGTTGCTGTCAAGTAGTTCATGCCCTAATCTGACCTACTTTAGAACTAAAATCTGACAGCGAATTGGGGAATTATATATTATTTTCATTTTTTTTAAAATCCAGGCTTGTTGCAGATGTACAAGTTGGAAGGCATCACCAATACGGACAAGGATCAGAATATTAAACAGGAAGATCTGGATGATCTTGAAGACTGGGAGTGACAGAAATGGGATAAAACTCAATAGTACAAAGTCATGCACGTAGGGTCTAATAACAATTTCTGCTACAAGCTGGGAGCTCCTCAGCTGGAAGTGACAGAAGAGGAGACAGACCTGGAAGTGGGGGTCAATCACAGGATGACCATGAACTACCAACATAAGGAGGCTGTGAAAAAAGCAAATGTACATTGCTAGGACAGATTGAGAAGTATTAATGCCATTGTACAAGGAAGTGGTAAGACTTCATTTGGAATACTGTGTTCAGTTCTGCTCATGGAAATTCAAGAAAGATGAATTCAAATCGGAACAAGTGCAGAAAAGAGCTACTAGGCTGATCAGGGAATGAAGAGGCTATTTAGGAGATTCCGCAGAGACTAACAAATTTATTTGAGCATAAACTTTCGTGAGCTACAGCATCCGATGAAGTGAGCTGTAGCTCACGAAAGCTTATGCTCAAATAAATTGGTTAGTCTCTAAGGTGCCACAAGTACTCCTTTTCTATTTTAGGAGAGGAGACAAGAACTGATGCACTCTCATTGTGCTGGGGAGCTGCCCACACAAGCGGTGCAGATCCCTTACTTGTCAGAGAATAGCACAGGAAGCTACCTGCACCTCAGTGCGCAGGGCGGTTGAAGCTGGGCAGGTTCATACATCCACCAGTTAACGGCCCAATTTTCTCCCACAGAAGGGTTAGGGATAAAGCTTAGTGAGCAAGCGCACCTGCAGAGCAGCTGTACCATTTAGCAGTGGCCTGAGGGCAGTGGTGAGAGTTCCTGTCCCTGTGGGCATGCAGCTGATTTACTTGAAGCTTTGTTCTGGAAAAGGATTTTCCACATCACGAAGATGTTCTCTGAAGAAACAGATTTCAAGCTAAGAGATTTCCACTAAGGCTTCCAATAGATATTTGAAAAAAGGGCAGTTATAGCTACTGGAGAGTATCAGATAGTATCAGCTACATCTGTCCTGTGTATCTGAGTATCAGAGAGTATCAGCTACATCTGTCCTGTGGTTTACTTATCAGATGTATCAAAAGGATTCCCTCCAAAACCCACAAATCAAAAATTTATCTAACTCCCTTGTACTTTCTACAGCTAGACAGACTCTGGACTACATGAAGTGAGACTGGATTTTCAGTCCAGTTCCCAACAAACACCTACAACACACACACAAAATGTAAAGCAAATAATTAGCAGAGCATACTAGCACTAATTGCTAGCTGTGACGCATGGCTAGAAAGGGTTAAACATCCGGCAAAATAAATAACCCTCAAAAGATACGTGGGGAGATGATGTTTGTGTTTTTGTGTATTTACATCTGTATGAGTAGGGTCAACAATGTAATCAACAGTCCCTGTCTGTGCTGTATTCTGATAATTCAGAGGCCAAAAGAACAGCCTAGCATTTAAATTAATTGTAAACACGGGATATCTCGGTATTCATCTCTCTTTGAAATGTACTGTGAATGGTGGAGGAACAAGCAAATGGCCTTATGTTAATTCGTATAGCTAAGTACTTCCTTCAAAGTCATCCCAATTACCTTTTGTTCCCCGAAGAAATCCCAACTTGTCAAAAGACATGAAATTATATAAAAGATCCTTGGATCCTGATTCTGTCATCTCAGATCTGCTTAAGCTTCATCAGGGGAAGTTTGAGTCGCAAGATTGAGGTCCCAGTTGTGCTGGTACGCCCTGAAGGTGATATTGGACATTGGACTATAATCTGTGAACTATTTCTGAGAGAACTCTTTGCAGCTACAAAGCTCACCAGCTCTGCTATGAATCTGCATCTCAATGAATTGAACTTACGTCTCTATGTATACTGATCTTTTAACCATGCTCTCTCTCTTCTGTGTTTTAATAAATTTTAGTTTAGTTAATAAGAATTGGCTGTAGCGTGTATTTGGGTAGGATCTGAAACACTGATTAGCCTGGGAGGTAATCTGTCCGATCCTTTGAGATTGGTAAACATTTTCTTTTAAATGAAGAAATAAGATTTACAGAAATCTTCATCATATTTGACGTGGGTACCTGGATGGAGGCCTGAGGCTGGATCACTTTAAGGAAACGGTGTTGTTTGGACTTCTGAGTAACCAGTAAGGTAATAAAGAAGCTGTTTTGTGCTGGTGTGGTAAATCTAAGTATTGGACTATCCATCAGCTTTATGGTGATTCTTTGACACATTCTTTGCAGTTCACCCTAATTGAGTGACCATAGCTGGCTCCCCACTAGGACCTCCCTAGCTGGCAGTACCAATGGAGCAGCCCATAAGAGCAAACTCTTCTCTCTGACCTCTCCAGAGTATGGTTCCAGGGTACACAATCCAGCATCTTTCACAAACATTAAAATAAAATAGCTACTTATACTAGTTGCTACATCTCCTCATCTAGATAATCTGCTTCTGTTTCTCAAAGGTCTAACACTTCCTTAACTTTTAGTTTGCTGCCCATTTCAAACAATTTTGTAGCATCTGTAACATGTGGAGGAGGCGCGAGGGGGAGAAGAATTCTCTAAGCTCTCCTTATATCCCCAACACAAGTCCCCAGTCAGACATTATTTAGGGATGGACAGCCTGTCAAAGACCAGTTTCCACATCTGCAGCAGCAGGGGTTGGAAAAGGTTTGCTGCTTCCCACAACAGCTGGTGTACCCGCCCCTTTAACAGCCTGCCATAGGGAGCATATTCTCAAAGAATGAGGCAGAGGTTTAGATCAGTGGGTGTCAACCTTTCCAGAATATTATACCCCTTTCAGGAGCCTGATTTGTCTTGTGTAACCCAAGTTTCACCTCACTTAAAAACTTCTTGCTTACAAAATCAGACAAAAATATAGAAGTGTCACAGCACACTATTACTGAAAAATTGCTTACTTTCTCATTTTGTCTGCATTAAATTTTAGTTTGTACTGACTTCACTAGTGCTTTTTATGTGGCCTGTTGTAAAACTAGGCAAATACCTAGATGAGTTGATGTACCCCTGGAAGACCTCTGCATACCTCAGGGGTACGCTCACCCCTGGTTGAGAACCGCTGATTTAGATGACTAAATCCCATTCCACCCAGAAAATTGCATTGCTAGAACTGTCTGCAATGCTTTGAAAACATTCCTATCTGAGACTTTACTAGAGAGTGAGTCAGTGACTTCTGAATTACAGGAGCTCAAAAATGTTCACGTCTGGTTGATTAATTAGTCACTTAGGAGTTGCAGGTGCTCAGCACCTCTGCAAACCAGGTCACTTACTTGTTTGCCTATATGCAGACCCAAGTACCTAACTCCGGTCAGCCAAGTTTCCAAATGAGGGACAGTCTTCATAGAATATGTCTTGACTGAAGAGTAGTCTGGGTAATTGGCACCTGGGCGAAAGCAGCCACCTTGCCATGCCGAGTCACTTGTCCTCACCGGCACTGCGTGGGCTTCTGGGGGTATATCCCAAGGTTCTTTGTGCTGCAATAAGCTGAGCCACGTTACAATTCTTTCCCAGTGAATTGTGGGAGAACTCATCTATCCATCTGGGCACGTAGAGGGAATTGTGGGATGGCACTGAGTACTTTAGCCTGCATCCTCACTGCAAAGTGGACAGGGTACCGGCCCAAATGAAAGCACCACTCGAACTTCTGTGAATAACCTGAAGTCAAGGGAGTTAGCCCCAGTTGAAAGCACTACCAAACTCGGGTGAGAGGTTTGTGTGTGGATGGCAGGTGGGTTAGGGACAACACCCAGTAAGACCCTGGGCTAACTGCAATGAAGACATACCCAAGTGTTTGGGGATGAAAGGTGCTATAAAGCTGCAATTATCTGAGGTGGTCTCAAGCCCTTATCGCTGTAACACAGACCAAATCTGTGACCAGGAGAGCAATGGAGAAGTAACAGGTTGTACACACTCCTCCCAGTCCAAAAAGACTGGATTACTTCTCAAATGTTTAACAGATATATTTGTTAAGCAATGTGTCAAGTTAATAATTCTTTCAGTTTCTAGCAGCACTGTCACAAGAATAATGATTAACCCTTCCAAATTTTCCTCAGAGGAGCCACACTGCAGGGTTAGCTGCAAAGATATAAAGTAACAGCCGTGTTAGTCTGTATTCGCAAAAAGAAAAGGAGTACTTGTGGCACCTTAGAGACTAACCAATTTATTTGAGCATGAGCTTTCGTGAGCTACAGCCACAAGTACTCCTTTTCTTTTTGCAAAGTTATAAAGTAATTTCTTAAGGCCAACGTCTGCCCTCAGATGCATGTAAGCAGCTCACACTGAAGTTAAGAAGAGTTATATGTCTCGACCCACGAGCAGATTTGTCCCCTAATGATTTTGTAACAAATTTCAGCAAAAGTCTGGGAATTTATGACGTATCCTGCCTATTTAAACAGTCACGAGTGGGAAAGGGTTGATTTTAAAAGGGATAGTAGAAATAGTTTTGAAAGGAAAATATGCAAACATTTGTTATTAAAAGATTAATTTGTTTCCAGGATGATGATTAGTTTCTGTTGGTATAGTAACTGAAGTTAAAAATAGGTTAGGGGAAACAAAGGTTCATGCCAAACCACTCTCTGCTACTCTATTTTTTGGTCTGAGGAGGCAGACTTTGCTAGACTAAAAATATCTCAGTTTTGTCTAATCAGTTTCCAACTCCCTTCCTCCTTTCTTCCCTCACATTTAAATGCAACCTATCTAGACATTTTAGTTTTCAAGTTATTTTTCCACATTAACCTTTAAATAAGAGGAAAGAATTATAATCTAAGCTTCTTAGATGTTTTAGAAGAATCTCACAAACCATAAACACTCATTATGTTCAAGCACTCCGATACTAATCAAGTTTAAAATTTGCAATGTTATGTAGCTCGATCCTTGAGGGGGCCATTTGGGATCTGCGGCAAAAATTGGGGATTGGTCCTGCTTCGAGCAGGGGGTTGGACTAGATGACCTCCTGAGGTCCCTTCCAACCCTGATATTCTATGAGTCTATGATCTGCCAAACCGACTTCTTGCTACAGAAGTTGTGCTCCAGAATCCAAGCATTCACTTTACACTTATGTTGCTAGCACTTTTAGTTGTGCAGAAAATCTTCTATATAACAAAATAAATATTAACTAATACATAGTTGTCTTCCTGAGTTTGCAGCCAGCCTAAAACAATAGCTCTGAGAAAGGCAAACTGCCCCCATTCATATAAATGAATAATTAACTCAGAATCCTAATGGCAAAGTTATCTTTATATATATTTTTAACTCTCTCATTGATCATTGTTTTAGCACAAACACATCCAGCCAAATCAATATACTAACCTACCACTGTTGGGTGCAGGAGCAGTAGGGCACTGGGCAACTGATTGCTATCAAGAGTTGCTGGAATGGAAAAAATAAGAGTTCGAAGCCTCTTTCACACGTTTAAAATCAACTCTGTGCTGTTGCACAAATGGGAGGTAAAAAGGAGACTCATTCCCTTTTCTGTGCCAAAATCTCAACCACCTGCTTGGTTCCCAATTTCCAAACTGCCCCCCATGCCTTCCAAGGAGCCAAAAGTCCCAAATGTCTCCTCTGCCAAAACTTTTAGCTCCTTTCTCTCTCTCTTCCCCTTCTCTGCAAAACTTCTACAAGCAGTTGGGAGTTTTAAGTACAAAATTCTGGAGCACACTAGAGTTCTGGGATGGAGGAAGAGTAAAAATCAACCAATTTACTATCCAATTAAATAAAAAACCTACTAATTGTTAAATTAAATATGAAAATGAACAAACATACACTTTTTAATTTATTCAGATCTGCTGCAGAATCTCTAAGCTGCTGCAAGGAGTGCTGCATCTACCAGCGGACCCGGAGGAGAATTTCAGGGCAGAAGAAAAAGATTTCCCACCCCGCCAGGGCAAAGGCTCCTTCAGCTGGTTGAAAATCAAACATAAAAATAGAGTCAAATGTACTCAGTGAAATATTTTTCCAAATGTTCCTCTTTGTTATTTTGATTCTCTTTAAAGCAAAAGAAAAAAGAGAAACAAGGAAATTAAATGCAAAATCTTATGTTAACACAACATGAAGATGGAGAATGATTAATCACCCCAATGTAAGGATGTTTAGAGTTAAGGCTGCCTCTATGCATTATTATAAGGCCAATCACTAAATCGCACAGCAGAGGTTTGTCTTAATTATATACTTGGTGCTTTAAAATGGTCAATTTCACAAAGCTGAATACAATTATGAGTCAAATCAGTTGGGAAAAAATTTAAAGAGAATAATGTGCATGCTAATTGGAAACTTAAGAACATTTTACTAGCTGCCTAAAAAGGTGGCAATCACACAATTGAGAAAAAAGGCCACACTGATTAAGAAAAGCCTAGCTGACTTAGAAAAGAAGTGAAAGCACACAATTTTTTAAAAAAAATATGTTTGCAGTGTTGTTCGCAAAGGAAACCTGCACAACACCTTCAAAAGGTGAGCCTAGGAATTTGAATTGATAACACTGCTAGACACTAAAAACCCTGGATTTAAATGGGACACTGGTTTCATGACCCATTGCAACATTCTGAAACACACACCACCTCTGCTTGCTAACCATTAATGGCCCACTTCAAACCCCTTTTGCATAACAATCTAACCCTTTTTGCCCACACTATCTTAAGTGACCTCCTACCACCTTATGCTTTATTCTTAACTATCTTTCCTTACTTGTACTTAACTCACTCTGATTTCTTTCCCCAGATCAGAAAAACTCTGTGGCTTATGGCTACAGAGGTTTTCGACCAGAGGTACAGAGAGGTCTTCCAGGAGGTACATCAGTTCATCTAGATCTGTCTCTCTCAATCTGGGGGTCACGACCCCGCGGGAGGGAGGGTGTCGCAGGATGGGTTGGGGGGGTCACAAGTGCAAGGCCAGTGTTAGGAGATGACAAGCAGGGCAATTGCCCGGGGCCCCACGCCACAGGGCCCCCCCCTCCCACAAAGCTAAGTTACATGCTTCAGTCCTAGGCAGCAGCGGCTTGGACTTGAGCCCCAGGGCTCAGGCTTCAGACTCCTGAAAGGGATACAGTAGTCAGAAAAGGTTAAGAACCACTGCACTAGAGAGCTTATGGTGCAGCTGCACTAATGTAAGCTCTCTGTGTAGTCGTTCTACACAGAGCTCTCCTGCCCATATAGCGTTGTCTACACTAGCACTTAAGTCAGCATAAGTTATGTTGCTCGGATTCACACCCGCAAGTGACAATTTATGTCGACTTAAACTGTAGTGTAAGCCTTGAAGTCTGAAAGCTTGTACCTTCCACCAACAGAAGCTGGTCCAGTAAAATCTTGTCTCTTAAAAAAATATAAGAAATAAAAGAAAGGGGAACTTGAGAATAATGAATGTAAATCAGAAACTAGTAATTGTAGAAAACTGGCAAAGGAAGCAAAAGGACACAAGTAGAAATGTACTGCCAGCAGCGTTAGACAATAATGAGTTTTCTGAAAGTATGTTAGGAACAAAAAAAATCCTACAACTGGTATTGGTGTTAGTAGAGGGAAGTGGTAGAAGTGTCAACAATAATGCAGAAGTGTTCAAGAAATATTTCTGTTCTGTATTTGGGAGAAAGCCAGATAATATAGTCACAGCATGGTAACAAAACACTTTCCATCCCAACAGTAACTCAGGAGGCTGTTAACAGCAGCTACTAAAGATAGACATTTTCAAAATCAGCAGGTCCAGATAATTTAGATGCAAGAAGCCAAGCCCTAGCCAAGGAGCTCTCTGGGTTGTCAAGGTATGCCTACACTATGATAAAAAAACATAGCACTGAGTTTCAGAGCCCAGATCAGCTGACTCAGGCTAGAGCTCTAGGGCTATGAAATTGAAGCTTAGATGTTTAGCCTCAGGCTGGAGCCTGGGCTCTGACACCCTCTCAATTTGTGCTGTCTTATAGTCTGGGCTCCAGCCCAAGCCCAAACTCTACAAGTTTGAAAGAACAAGAAGCAGTGGTCTCAAGTTGCAGTGGGGGAGGTCTAGGTTGGACATTAGGAAACACTATTTCACTAGGAGGGTGGTGAAGCACTGGAATGGGTTACCTAGGGAGGTGGTGGAATCTCCATCCTTAGAGGTTTTTAAGGCCTGGGTTGACGAAGCCTTGGCCGGGATGATTTAGTTGGTGTTGGTCCTGCTTTGAGCAGGGGCCTGGACTAGATGACCTCCTGAGGTCTCTTCCAACCCTAATATTCTATGACTCTATGAATACAATTTTATAGACCACAGCCCAAGCCCCATGAGCCCAAGTCAGCTGACTTGGGCCAGCCACATCTGAACCATCGGTCTTCTATTGCAATGTAGACATGCACTTGATGATGATTTTCAAATCAGTCGTGGAAAGCTAGAGAAGTTCCAGAAGACAGGAAGAAAGCAAGTGTTGTGCTAATATTTAAGAAGAGTAAAAGGGATGACCCAGGTAATTATAGAATTGTCAGCCTGACATTAATCCCAGGCAAAATAATGGAAAAACTGAGATGGGACTTGATTAATAAAGAATTAAAGAAGGGTAATATAATTAATGCCAGTCAACAAGGGTTTATGGAAAATAGACCCTATCAAACTAATTTGGCTTTTTTTTTTATGAGATTATAAAATTTGGTTGATAAAGATAGTAGCGCTGATGCTTAGATTTCTGTAAGGCATTTGATTTGGTACTGAATGACATTTTGTTTGAATGACATGTGCTGGAAATCACTTTAGATAAGCTATTACCAGCAGGACAGTGGGGTGGGAATAGGTATTGTTTCATATTCTCTGTGTATATATAAAGCCTGCTGCAGTTTCCACGATATGCATCTGAAGAAGTGAGCTGTAGCTCACGAAAGCTTATGCTCTAATAAATTGGTTAGTCTCTAAGGTGCCACAAGTCCTCCTTTTCTTTTTGCGAATACAGACTAACACGGCTGTTACTCTGAAACCTGTCATTTTGTTTTAAGAAACTAGAATGATATAAAATCAGTATGTACACATTAAATGCCTAAATGACAGGTCGCAGAATGCAATTGTAAATCTAGTGGGTATTTTTAGTGGGGTCCTATAGGGATTGGTTCTTAGCCTTATCGCATTATAATCTATTAAAAAGATTGGTTGCATTTAGGTTGGGTTTAGCTAATATGCTAGCTATTTCTGACCTAAACACAACCATTTCCCCCAGTATAAATGCAGGGTGGCACTTTGTCAGTCCATGTAGCTAGGCTAGAACTCAACCAGCTACAAATGGTACGACGAGGTAATACTCTCAATCTACCCTGGAGAAAATGGTCAAGTTTAGGTCAGGATTATTTAGCACACCAGTGAAGCACAATCTGAGCTCGACCTCTTTTCCTAGTCGAACCAAACCCCAATGTCACTTGAAAGTGAGAATATGCATGCTCCTAACACTGTTGTAGCCGGCATCCCAAGATATTTATGTGCCAGATGCGCTAAAGATTCATGTGTCCCTTCATGCTTCAACCACCATGCCAGAGGACATGTGTCCATGCTGATGACAGGTTCTGCTCAATAACAATCCAAAGCAGTGCAGACTGACACATGCTCATTTTCATCATCTGAGGCAGATGCCACCAGCAGAAGGTTGATTTTCGTTCTTGGTGGTTTGGGTTCTGTAGTTTCCACATCGGAGTGTTGCTCTTTTAAGACTTCTGAAAGCATGCTCCACACCCATCCCTCTCAGATTTTGGAAGGCACTTCAGATTCTTAAACCTTGGGTTGAGTGCTGTAGCTATCTTTAGAAATTTCACATTGGTTCCTTCTTTGCATTTTGTAAAATCTGCACAAAAGTGTTCTTAAAATGAACAACGTGATGGGTCATCATCCGAGACCGCTATAACATGAATGCGGGTAAAACAGAACAGGGGACATACAATTCTCCCCAAGGAGTTCAGTCACAAATGTAATTAATGCACTGTGCCATGCAAATGCCTGTTCTCACTTGCTGATGAATAAGAAGAGGGCAGCATTTTTCTCCTGTAAATGGAAACAAGCTTGTTTGTCTTAGCGATTGGCTGAACAAGAGGTAGGACTAAGTGGACTTGTAGATTTTTTTTGTTACATAACTGCACTGAAAAATAAAACAATGTAAAACTTCAGAGCCTACATTTGTAAGTTGCACTTTCACGACACAGCGGTGGCACTAAAGTACTTGTATGAGGTGAACCGAGAAATACTATTTCTTTTATCATTTTTACAGTGCAAATATTTGCAATAAAAATAATATACACTTAGATTTCAACTACAACTTAATACAATATATATGAAAATGTAGAAAAACATCCAAATATTTAATAAATTTCAATTGGTATTCTATTGTTTAGCAGTGTGATTAAAACTGCAATTAATTGCAATTAATTTTAATTAAAAAAATTAATTGCAATTTATCACAAGTTAACTGCAATTAATCGACAGCCCTAGACAGAAGCAGTACCGCAGATCATAGGTGGTCAATGATCTACAGATTGAGAGCCAATGCCATTAATGGAAGTAAATTCAGAAAGCTTTTTAACTAGTCTCTGTTACAAGTTATTTCTAAATATAAAAAGAGTTAAACAGGACTCCCTCCAGCTCTGGCCTTCCTTGAGTTTCTGGGCCTTCTGAACAGGTTGTAACTCCCATAACACTTTTATTTGATATCTGTTCACTCCACCATCAACTGTCCACAGAGATGGTCAGAATCCCTTTAGTGGCATGGTAGATGGCTAGGTTTATAAGTGGCCAAAAGTGCTATCATACAAGGGCAATTATTTAGCCCAGCTCTTTATAATATGTTTTTTTAATTGCCAGAGCCTATGCATTCCAGTTTCCCTTTCCCTGGGCTAAGAATGACAGGGAGAAGAACTTCCTGAGGAAGAGCTCTAGTAGAGAAACCCTAGCTAGTCAAGTTTACAGATTTAATAATTTTATTAAGATGATGTTGAAGTAAAAAGAAAACCGTACGGCGTTTAAGCATAGAAGTTTCTGGTTATCAGGGAATAAGGTACAGATTATCAAGGGGTGCGAAATTCAGTTTAGGAACGGGTGGCGTAAGGAATACATAATCTGCAATCTCCCCAACTGGGGATAAAAGTTTAACGGGTCAAAGTACAGACATTGAGATATGGGGGTATGTTGTTCATATAATGGCTATGGTCAGGTGTGGAGTAGAATGAGTGGATACGATGAGGATGCATTTACCCTCATTTGGTGGGATTTAATGTTCAGTGAGTTTATGGTTCCAGTTCATATGGTCCAATGGAAAAAGTCGCTCAGTCCCTTTCCCAGTTGATGCACGATGTCATACCAGCTCACACCTCCTGGTACTGTTGGTGGCCGGTGATGTGTTCAATGTAGATATCCCTAGGCCATCGGATGGTGTCCGAGACCATGAGGTGCCGCATACCACACAGCAATTTACCACAGGAATTCAAGCTATTCCCCTTCCTCACTTGTCCCAAAGCAAAATCTGCATGAGATGAACACACTAGTATTATAGAGAGCAAATTTTAGCCGTGGTCTAAACTACGAAGTCATGTTGGTATAACTACATGGCTCAGCGGTGTGGAAAATCCACACTCCTGAGTGATGCAGTTATACCAATCAAACTTCCAAGGCAGACAGTGCTATGTCGACAGGACAGCTTCTCCTGTCAACATATTTACCTCCTCTCAGGGAGGTGGAGTTCCTACGCCGATGGGAGAAGCTTTCCTGTCAACACAAGTAGCGTCTTCACTTAGCACTACAGCAGCGCAGATTTATCAGTGCAACTGCGCTGCTGCAGTGCTGTAAGTGTAGACAAGTCCTTAGTTTCTGAATGGGAGGTTTGTTGAGCAGATTTGTTGCATTACTGTAACTTCTTTAATGTTTTCAAACCAGTTAACTTCTTTAATTTTTTTTTTTTTTTTAAAGTCTGTGTTTCTGCCAAAGCATTTATGGCTGAGCACCTGCAGCTTCTGTATTGAGATCCTCAAAACCTCCAGAAGTCAGGCCATTACTGTATGAAATTCACCCCTTGCTTGGGGAAAAGTAGTTTTCACAAAATTCCTTCTGGGCAATCTACCTCTATAACCTCATCATCTCAGATGCTATTTTCAACACACACACACACCCCTACCTATTTGCACTTATAAACAGAAAAGAAGTTTATGGTGAGAGCTCTACTATTTTAAAAGGCAAGTTTGCAAGAACAGCAGCAAAAAATCTTCAAGACTGGAGTTCACAAAATATTATGGAGGCCTTATACTGTCTCTAGAGTTGAGGATACATTGAAAGTTCCACTGTTAGCCTTAGTTTGACCTGCCCTCTAATTTTATGTCTCAGCAAACAATTTGAAGATGTGTGTGTGTAATGTAGGTTAGGAGAAGAATTTTCTTCTGAAAATTTCATCCCGTTAGGAAACCAGAGTGTCTGAAGTGGAATACAAAGAGGTACACAGATGAGACTTTCAGGGACACAACTTCCATTCCTTTCAGATGATGTCATTGTATCCTCTCACTCTGAGGATACCCCTCTGGGGTACGGGACCCCTATTATTAGAAAGAGACAGGTAATAGTAATGGGGAATTCGACTGTTAGAAATATATTGTTTGATTTCTGATGACCAGAAGAACCGCAAAGTGAATTGCCTGCTGGTTGAAGACCTCATGAGACATCTAGATAGACTTTCAGAGTAGCAGCCATGTTAGTCTGTATTCGCAAAAAGAAAAGGAGTACTAGTGGCATCTTAGAGACTGATAATAAATTGGTTAGTCTCTAAGGTGCCACTAGTACTCCTTTTCTTTTTGCTAGATAGACTTATGTGCAGTGCTGGGAAGAGCCGGTGGTCATGGTATATGTAGGCACTAATGACATAGGGAAAGGTAGGAGAGAGATCCTGGAGACCAAATTTAGGCTGCTAGTGTAGCCTATAGATAAGGTTACAATTTAGTCACAGAGGTGACAGCAGTCACAGATTCCGTGACTTTACCCCACTTCAGCTGCTGGGCTGCAAGCGGGATTGTGTAACCCTGCTCTGCAACTAGGGCTGGATGGCTGGAACCAGGACCCTGCAGCCCCTGCCCTATGGCTTGGGAGGGGTGAGGGGGCTGCAGCAGGGACTGCACACCTGTCCCACAGCTACAGCCAGCTCCGGAGTGGGAGCTCAGCACCGCTGTGGCTGCGCCCCACACTGCAGCCGCCGGGGCTGTGTCCCCCACCATGGCAGGGGACTCGGCCTGTCGTTCCCCCTCCCCCATGAGACTCCATTCCTCCCACCCCTACTTAGCCCTGCCTCCAGTTATTTTTAGTTAAGTCACGGACAGGCTCCGTGAATTTTTCTTTACTCCCCGTGACCTGTCCATGGTTTTTACAAAATCTTAGCCTTACCTATAGGGCTAGCTTGCTTGCTTGCATAAAAATCTTTTCTTATGAGTTTAATCATTTGTTACATTATAAGTTTGTTATTATAATAGGTTTATCAATTTGAATTAGGGTATTTTAGATGTAACGCAAGGAACCTACAGGCAACATCCTGTATGTTAAGCTAAGGCAAGTTAACATACATATGATCAATACCTTCACCCTGAATAGGTGGTGATGAGCTAAAGTATATAGTATATATGTTTGTGACCTTTCACACAGATAAGTGGGAAAGTTAAAGCAAGTTGGTAGGTAAGGCCACCCAAGTTCATGGCCTTTTTCAGACTTAACAGGTACACCACAAAGAACAAGAAAATAACTGGTGAGGACAGATATAAGAGAGGTGAGGATGAGCTAATGGTCTCTAATAGTTACAAATACAACATTAATATGCATGAACATGCCAGCCTATAGAGTAAGGGTACCCTAACATTTTTGTGGCTGAGGAAGTTAAGTTTGGACATGGAAGGAGGGCACTTAGGGATCAGGCCCTATAATAGGGGCAACCGACCATGTTGGGGAAGTTCAGATTCAGCTTGTTTATTGTTAGTTCATCATTGTTAGTTCTTAATTGTTAGTTTTAAGTAAACTAAGTTAGCTTCTATAGTCTTTCTATAGCTTTTAGCTCTAGTTTCTTCTAAGTTCTTCACACTTCATTCAAGACTTGAGGAACCTGGACCATCGAATTCACTTGGCATGCCTGAGGCAAGGCTAGCCTTTTGTCTCTTATCACCAAGTTATTATCAAGGAAGGGTGTGAATATTTAAATTGATAAACTTTTATAGTTTATAATACCACATGTACTGCTAGAATAACATTGCTTTTGTAATTAATTTGATTTGATTACTCCATTACTGTTCCATTTATCTCAATAAAAGGTTTAAAGCTGCCTTTTGTTCTCAGTGTGAGTTTCCTTATCATACATCTCCCTGCAAATTCTGTGTAGTCTGATTCTGACACAATAACCTTATCTTCTGATCAACTGGTGAGCCTATAACCCATATTATCTAAACAATATTATTAATCTCCCATAAAATCAGGCAACACTAGGTAAGAGACTGAAGTCCAGGACCTCCATGGTAGCATTCTCTAAAGTTCTTCTGGTTCCATGCACAGGGCCAGTTAGACAGGCAGAACTGCAGAGTCTCAATGAGTGGATGAGAAAAATAGAGTTGGGAGGAGGGATTTAGGATTATTAGGAACTGGGGAACTTTTCGGGAAAGGAGGGGCCTATACA
The DNA here is from genome assembly GCF_965140285.1 of Lepidochelys kempii. Classification (NCBI taxonomy): domain Eukaryota; kingdom Metazoa; phylum Chordata; order Testudines; family Cheloniidae; genus Lepidochelys; species Lepidochelys kempii. The sequence goes on from NC_136383.1 coordinate 122,106,465, forward strand.
GGAAGGATGGGGTCCACCTAAACCAAAATGAAACCAGTTTTTAAACTGGGGAGTTCTTAAACCAAGGGCTGGGGGAAAGCTGACAGAGGAGCATGCAGTTTGGATAGAGACATCAAGTAGGGGAAGATTTATTAAAGGACATACTCTGTATCTTAGTAAAGAGGAGAGGATAGAATTTGATAAACTACAGGTAGGAACTGAAGAGAAACAGTCAAACGAAGAAAAGTCAATTATACCGCATGAAGGCAGACAACTTGTATACAAACGTTATGGGTGAACCCTAGTGCCTGGTATTAAATGAAGATATTGATATATTAGGCATCACAGAAACTTGGTGGAACAATGATAGTCAATGGGACACGGCAATACCAGGGTACAAAGTATATAGGAATGACAGCGTAGGTCATGCTGGTGGGGGAGTGGCACTACATGTGAAAGAAAGCATAGAGTCAAATATAGTAAAAATCTTAAATGAATCAAACTGTATCACAGAATCTCTGTGGGTACAAATTCCATGCTTGAATAATAAGAGTATAGCTGTAGGAATATACTTCCTACCACCTGACCAGGAGTGATGGTGACTGTGAAATGCTCAGGAAGATTGAACAGGCTACAAAAACAGAAAACCCAATAATAATGGGGGATTTCAACTACCCCCATATTGACTGGGTACATGTCACCTCAAGACAGGATGCAGATATAAAATTTCTAGGCACCACTAACGGCTGCTTCTTGGAGCAACTAGTCCTGCAAGCGACAAGGGGAGAGGCAATTCTTGATTTAGTTCTAAGTGAAGCATAGGACCTAGTCCAAGAGGTGATCATAGCTGAACTGCTTGGTAATAGTGATCATAATGTAATTAAATTTAACATCTTTGTAAGGGGGGAAAATACCAAAGAAACCCACCCCCGTAGCATTTAACTTCAAAAAGGGGAACTACACAAAAAGCGAGGTGGCTAGTTGAACAGAAATTAAAAGGAACAGTCACAAGAATGAAATGCCTGCAAGCTGCATGGAAACTGTTTAAAAACACCATAATAGAGGCTCAAACTAAATATACAACCCAAATTAAAAAAAAATTAAGAGGACCAAAAAAAAAAAAAAAAGCCACCATGGCTAAACAGAGTAAAAGAGGTGGTTAAAGCAAAAAGACATCCTTTAAAAACTGTACATCAAATCCTAATGAGGAAAATAGAAAGGAGCATAAACTCTGACAAATCAAGTATAAAGGTGTAATTAGGCAGGCCAAAAAAGAATTGGAAGAGCAACTAGCAAAAAACACAAAAAGCAAACAGCTTTTTTTTTTTTAATAAAGTACATCAGAAGCAGGAAGCCTGCCAAACAATCCGTGGAGCCACTCAACCATCAAGGTGCTAAAGTAGCACTCAAGGAAGGCCAGTCCATCACAGAGAAACTAAATGAATTCTTACCATTGGTCCTCACTGAAGAGGATGGGAGGGAGATTCCCACACCTGAAACATTCTTTTTAAGTGACAAATCTGAGGAAATATCCCAGGCTTAGGTGTCAGAGCAGGTTTTGGAACAAATTGATAAGCTAAACAGCAATAAGTCATCAGGACCAGATGGTATTCACCCAAGAGTTCTGAAGGAACTCAAATATGAAATTGAACTACTAATTGTGGTATGCAACCTCTTACAGATGACTGGCAGATAGCTAACGTGATGCCAATTTTTAAAACAGGCTCCAGAGGCGATCCTGGCAATTACAGGCCATAAGCATACTTCAGTACCAGGTACATTGGTTGAAACTATAGTAAAGAACAAATTATCAGATACATAGATGAATATGATTTGTTGGGAAAGAGTCAACATGGCTTTTGTAAAGGGTAATCATGCCTCACTGATCTATAGAATTCTTTGACAGGATCAACAAACTTATGGACACGAGTAACACTGTACTTGGACTTTCAGAAAGTATTTGACAAGGTTCAATGTGAAAGGCTCTTAAGAAAAGTAAGCAGCCAAAGGATTAGAGGGAAGATCCTCTCATGGACCAGTAACTGGTTAAAAAATAGGAAACCAAGGGTAGGAATAAATGGTCAGTTTTCACAATGGAAAGAGGTAAACAGCAGGGTCCCCCAAGGATCTGTACTGGGACCAGTACTGTTCAACACATTTATAAATGATCTGGAAAAGGGGGTAAACAGAGAGGTGCAAAGTTCACAGACAGTACAAAATTACTCAAGATAGTTAAGTCCAAAGCTGACTCTGAAGCGTTTCAAGGAAAAAGTGGGCGACTGGGCAACAAAATGGCAGATGAAATTCAATGTTGATAAATACAAAGTAATGCACATTGGAAAACATAATCCCAACACCATACAAAATGATGGGGTGTAAATTAGCTACTGCCACTCAAAAAAGAAATCTTGGGGCCATTGTGGATATTTCTCTGAAAACATCTTCTCAGTGTGCAGCGGCAGTCAAAAAAGCTATCACAATGTTAGAAACTATTAGGAAAGGGACAGATAATACAAAAAATATCATAATGCCACTATACAAATCCCATGGTATCCCACATCTTGAATACAGCATGCAGATCTGGTCACCTCATCTCAAAAGATACATTAGAATTGGAAGACACAGAGAAGGACAACAAAAATGATTAGGGGTACGGAACAGCTTCCATATGAGTAGAAATTAAAAAAGACAGACTGTTCATCTTAGAAAGGAGATGACTAAGACGGGATATGATAGAGGTCTACAAAATCATGAATGGTGTGGAGAAAGTGAACAGGGAAGTGTTATTTACCCCTTCATAGAACACAAGAACCAGTGGTCAACCAAAAAATTAATAGGCAGCAGGCTTAAAACATAAGGAAGTACTTCTTCACCCAACACAGTCAACCTGTGACACTCATTGCCAGGGGTTGTTGTGAAGGCCAAAAGTATAACTGGGTTCAAAAAAGAATTAAACAAGTTCATGGGGGATGGATCCATCAATGGCAATAAGTCCCAGGTGTCCCTAAGTCTCTGACTGCCAGACAGGGAACGGATCACTCAATAATTGCCCTATTCTGTTCATTCCCTCTGAAGCATTTGGCACTAGCTACTGCTCGACAACAGGATAGTGGGCTAGATGGACCATTGGTCTTGACCCAGTACAGCCATTCTTATGTTCTTGTGAAACAGTTTTCACAGTGTAGTTTAAAAAATTAGCACTCAATATATTTCAGTGTCTCATGGACTCTTTTCAACAAAGAACATAGTTTAGATTCCTCAACTGGCCTCAGTCTTCAATTAAGGATGTGTTTTATATTCCTTATTTGATCTAGACACTTTAACATAGGATACTTTGAAAAGCCCAGGAGAAAAAACAAAAACAAATGATCATTAAATGCATCTGTGTCATAAGAACAGGCGGACATATACAAATGTGAAAGAGACAGTTTAAAAGATACACACTCCATTCCACATTCTCATTAGAGAAGGTGGCTAGCATCCCGCCACACCCCTCCCAAAAAGCCTCCTTTCAACCAGGCTCGCACATCATCTCAGCTATTCCATGACCCCTCCATTCAATTGCCTGCACCCCAGCTTCCTCCCACAGACTCTTGTAATATCCTGGTTTGCCCCAACTCACCACAGCCTTTAGAGGCAACTCTGAAGTGCCTCACTTAAGGGACACATTTAAAAGAGAGTGAGGTTCCATGGAAGTTACAAGCATTGCTGGCTATTTGGAGAAGGATCAATAGGTCACAAAGACCTGGGGCCTAACAGAATTTTTTCCCCCAGCAACATGGATCGGCCTGAGGACTTATAACACTCCTTCCCTAGGACCTGTACAGGTTAATCGGGGCCCTAAAAGGTGTAACACACTTCCCATTTGTTAAATCCTTCAGGTTTTGCAGCATCAACAGAAACCCTTGGAATCCTCTGCGTCAAAAGACTGAATGCAGGGTGAAGTACTCCAAGGTCATTTGGTATTTCTGATGAAACTCTGGAGGCTGCCTGGGCCACTATATCTGGGTAGGAAAGGTCTCATGGAGGTGGTAACTGCTAAACACCTCACCAACATTACAAGACTCACCTATCAGTTATCTTGGCAAAATCTGACACTTCTAGAAAACAAACGGGCCTGCAGAAGCAATAAACTCAGATCCTGATCTTGCAAACACTTACATACATACAGTAATTTTATGTATAATGGGACTACTCGCATCCGTAAGCATCTGTACGATCAGGGCCTAAACCACCAACAAATAACTGACCAGATGCTCACAGGGCTACACGTCCCACCGAAAGTAAAAATATGATGAATTGCCAGAAGACTTGTAATTGTTGTTTTTGTCAGATGTTCAGCACCATGCAACCGGACAGAAATTCCAACAGTAACAGGACACTTACAAGTTAAAATTCATATAAAAAAAAAAGAGAGAGAATTAACCACCTGTGTTGCTAGCACCTCAGATTTTTAGAAATTGAGTTTATTTTTCACCTCTTAGGTTCTTATGCTGCAAATGCACATCTGCCTAATTTTATTCATATCAAAGACAGTTGGACTACTCACATGGGTAAAATTAAGCACAGCTGTAAGAGTTTGTAGGCTCCAGGCTTTAGACTGTCCATTTCTTGCATTTCTATCAGTTTGAGCAATGTAAACAAACCATTCAGTTTTTAATCTTTCAGTTTCTGATTGCATGCATCGGAAAAATAACTGCAATGTTTGGTTTTCAGCCACTACATTAGAATGCTAGATAGCTTTTAAAAATAAACTGTTCCCATTCATATTTTTATTTCAGTGGAAACATTTCTATTGGCATTAGGTTTTGTCAAATATTACTTAAGAAAATGTAGGCTGACCCGACAGCACCCCTTCAAGTATTTGATCTTTAGTAACTAAACTGAAAACTAAGGATGTGCTCTTGCAAGCTTATGTGCAGCGTCTATCTGTGCATGGGAACTTAAAGCATCAGGATCTAAATTGTGACAATACTGGTCTTATAAATAAGTCTGTATAAACCAGCCTGAAATTTCTGCAACAAGACATTTTTGAGCTATGAGAGATCACAAATACAAAGATTTAAACCTTAGCCAAAAAGTGGTTCCTTCCACACCCCAAAAGAAGAAAAAAAAAAATCTGTCTTCTTGCCTTTGACAAAGCATGAAAAAATTCAAGCCAAAAGGAGTTTATTGAACATTTGGAGATTTATAACAAAAACACACAGAGATGAGATTATAAAGGAAACAGTATTTAACCTACCACTATGCAGGCTCACTAGTAACTCCCTATCAGTGGGGCACTGACTAGAGATCAATGACTCACCTCCTCATGGTGAAATACAGAAAGGTGGTGGGGAGGAAGAGAAACATTCTAACATCTTTGGAGATAAAAGGAAATTAATGTTTTGCATCTGGTGTGCAAGTTATGTCTGAATAAAACATGCTCCAGAGTCTGCAGCTATACATTCCTGCACAAATAAATAAAAATTAGAAATAAGAAGGGAGATATGTAGTTGGCCATGTGAATTGATTTCAGATCCCAGTCTCAGATTCACAAGCTAGTAGGAGGCAGAGACTAGCCATTCACAGCAGCAAGCCTATCAGATAATTTATTTTAAATACCTTTAACTAAATACAATACTAGGACTCATGGAAAGTGGCAGATTAACACCACACTGAAAGCTGAAGTGATTCACATCTACAGACCAAATACAGCACAAACAGCAGCAGGAGAAGCGTCTCCACATCACCCCAACGATGGGCCCACAGCCTACCCATGATAGCCACCTCATAGGAGTACAAGAGCAGGTAAGTCCCCATGCTCATTTATTCCTGGCCTTCTCTGTTACTCACAAGCTCAAAACATGCCAATTATTATGGTGTTTTCTGGAATGTGAACTTTCCACTGAGAAGCAGGCCAATTCACTTCTTTCCTCCTCCCCCTCGCACCCTCCTCCCTTTAATTCTGGATGGCAACAGCTTTCAGTCATCATTGACCTGGGCTGGATTCAAGCTGGTCACCTAAAAGATTCAAGGACCCAGATCCCACTACATACTATTACCTAAGCCAGCTTCCCCAGCTCTGGTGACCTGAGCAGGGATGTTCATAGAGTTCAGTTTCTCAGATAAACGTTAGATGCAAAGCCTGAGGGGACTGGAGGTATGTTTAAAGCAGAGGAAAGTGATCTTCAAAGCTTTCAGGGGCTTAAGGAATATCTTACCACTACTACACTGCTGTCCCTGAGGAAAATGTTTTTAAGCCATCTAGTTCTTTGCACACCTCACCTTTAAAAAGCCTCTCAGCCTTATGCTTTAATATCTAACTTTCACATGACTGGAAAAATACCAGGAAGCACTTGTGAATGCCTACAGTTTGTAATTCAAATACCAAAACACCATAAAGGCTCAAAGTTAGTTGGAAAGTGATGATTTTTAAAAGACAGAATTTGTTTGAATCTGAGTGGGTGCCTTGTGCTAAGGCCAAAAGAAGATCATCTAGTCTGACCTGGAAACAATGTAAGTTGTTTCCGTACAAGTCTCCCCCTACTTTCCCTCAAATACAACAGACTTCTGGGCTCACCCTACTGAGCTGCTCTATCCCTCCCTCCATCTGACCTCCTGAGGTCCCTTCCAACCCTGATATTCTATGATTCTGATCTACAGACACACAAACCAAAGAGAGATCTGAAAGGAGGAGTGAATGCTGATTGCAAGGGTCAGATGCTAGATCTATTCTCCCCTAAGGACTACCACAGAGACTCTCCTCTGAGAAACCATGGTGACAGGCATACTATTTTTAGGGTTGCTAAAGTTGTCAAAAATAAGGGTCTGCTTTCTTAGCACCCCACCTCTCCTCTCCATATCATCATCGTTATTATAATTAATATTAGCAATAGTAATAAGCAGCACTCACCTACACTTGCCAGAAGTATTATTTGCAGCTTTTTGAAGTACTCAGCAACTCCTGATCTTGTTGTACACAGAGATGAAGAAATAAGGGCCATCCCTTGTAATAAGAGACTGTTGGCAACCCTACCATAAGCACCTTTCTAGCACCAACTACACCAGGCATGCCGCGTTCCAAGCCCTGCGGATAGTACGCTGAGCTTCCAGCCTGGACCTGTTGCAGGTAATTTCTCTGAAGCCAAATAATGGGTGCAAAACACACAATACGCCAACAGGTCCCAGCAACTCAAAACGTGCCCGGCTCACCAAGAGGGAATGTTTGCATTTGAAACAAAACTTTTTTTAAAATTTTTTAAGCCACTGTGAGTCATCGGAGTTTCCAGCCGCCTTTAGGCTACGGCTGCAGGATTAGCCCGGCAGCCCTCGACCTAAGCAATGCTGCTTAGTCTGCAAAGCGCTCGGTGACTAATGCCACACACAACTCCCCCCACCCCACCCGCGGCCAGGAGAGCAGAGCGGGGCCGCCCCCAGTCTAGAGCGCTTGCTGCAGCGCGCTGCCGGGGACGGAGCCACGAGCGGCCTCCCCGCAGCCCATCCCGCGAAAGGCAGCAGGCGAGGGGCCGCCCCCCTCCTACCGTGCAGCAGGAGCAGGCAGGGGGCGAGAGGCTCGCCCAGGGCCACGGGAAGGGCGCCCCAAAGACAGCCCCGCCAGGCAATCCCCGGGGGCGCGGCCTGGAAGGGGTTAAGCCAGCAGGAGACCCCCCCCAACCCGCCCAGGGAGCGGAGCAGGGGCGGCCAGGCTCTTTCCCGGGCGCTGTGGCTCAGCCCCCCCGCCAGCAGCTCACCTGGCTGCCGCCGGCTTCCAGTCGCACCTGGAGCGGAGGCCCGGCCGCGCAGCCCCTTCCAGCGCTGGAGCCGAGCCCCTGCCTGCTCCCTGGGAGCCCGGCCGCTTCCTCCACCTGCTCCAGCTCGGCTCTTCCTCCCCGAGACGCGCCCGGCTCCCTCCCGCGCGCCCCCCGCTGCACCTCTGTGGGCGCGGGGAAGGGGCCGGGACTGGGGCGGCCCAGGTAGGGTGCAGGAGAGAGGCTCAGCCCGCCCCGCGAAAGTCACGGGCTGCCTGCAACGAGACGTGGTGAGGCAGGCCCGTGAGTGACAGTGCGCAGGTCTGAAGGATGTTGGGACTGTCAAGTCCAATCTGAGGGTGAATCTGACCTAACACTATTAGCCCCATACAAAAAGTGTTGTTTGTTTTTTTCTTTAGCGAGCCCGTCATGTACTTCTACGCACGCCAGGGTTTATGCGTTACTAGTCATTTTGAAGCCAGCAGCAGATCGTGATTGTGTTTGTCTAGATCTGCTCCTGGATCACTTTGCACCCCAGTGGTAAATGAGCTTTTGTGTTGTTGTGGGCATTGTGGCTATTAAAGAGAGATGAGGACAGGCCAAGCAGGAGCAAGGATATCTGGCTTCTAGTCCCAGCTCTGTCACTATCTTGCTGTCACATGGGGTCTGAGCTTTGAAAGATATGTTTACACTTGTGGTGAGGAATCCCAGTGAAATCATGTGTTTAACTTGAATCCACTAGGGCAACCCACATATTTGAAGTGAAACATGCATAAATTTTTGCAGGGGCTAAATTTATTTATGCCTTAGTTCCCCATCTGTAAAATAAAGGAGGACAAGGTATTATCAGTTTAATAAACACATCTGTAATCTGGTTTAATGAATGCACTAGAGCTGTTCGGTTTGTTTTATTTTAATTTTCAAACAAAGTTTCATTCAAAAAAATTCAGGTTTTTAAGTTTTCAATTAAAAAATTGAAATAAAATGCATCTTCTCGTTGTATTTTGGTTCCCGCCCCCGCCGCCATTTTTCAAAACGTTACTGTTTTTTCCACTGCACTAGGCACTTGTCTGCATCTTTAGATAAAAATCTGTCTCTAAATCACTTTTTGAAAATGGGACTTTAGGCTCCTAAACTATTTAGGAGCTTTTGAAAATTTTATCCTAAGTGATTTGCTGATGGCCGCACAGCCAGTCATTGTCAGAGATAGGATTTGAATTTAAGAGTTCACGGCTCTCAGTTCTGTACTCAGACTACTAGACTACACTTCTTTCTACTGAGGTAAATACATAATTAGCCTCTCCCTACCACTCCTGATACTTTATTCACTAACTTTTACACTCTAATAATAACTGACTTTGGTTTTAGGATGTACAACACAGAGTGTAGATGTATCATAGTAGATGAAAAACTTACATTTTTCCCCATTTCCAATCTTTTGAATGTTTTAAAAGTTGATATTCACCCCACTGCAGATGACCCTGCAAAGCTGCCCACACCACTTAAGCCCTTAGAGACAAAATCCTAGCCCAGAGTAATCTAAAGGTGTTTTGTCATTGACTTCAATGAGGTTGGCATTTAGACCCCGATCCTGCAAACACTTATGCACATGCTTAACTTTAAGCGTAAATAATCCTGTTCACTTTAAGGGGGGACTACTCACGTATAAAGTTCCAGCTATGCCTTTGTAGCAATGTAGCATAGACACTTAATACAGCAACAAAAGGGGGTTTTCCGTTGCTGTAGTAAATCCACCCCCTCAAGAAATGGTAGCCTAGGTTGATGGAATAACTCTTCTGTTGACCTAGCGGTCTCTACACCAGAGCTTAGATTGGTTAAACTACCGCTTTCAGGGGTGTGAATTTTTCCACATCCTTGAGTGACATAACTAGATTTATCTAAATTATAGGTGTAGACCAGGCCTAAGTCTTTGCAGGATCTGGGTCCTAGTTCTTAATTTGAGGCTTAAGTGGTGTGGAGAGCCTGGAATAAGTCCTCTGCACTGGGTGGAATTTCAAGCACAATGCAAAAGCATTTCAAATCTGCTATATTTTTTTACACTCATAACAACCATTCTGTAAAATTCTCTATGACTATATTTGAAAACATGTTCATTTTCAAGAAGCTGAGACATTTATGCCAAACCTCAAATTCATATTCTGATTGAAAATAAAATTTGTCAGGGAAGTGCCAGACAAACACAGTATGACATTTTAATGTCCTTTGAACAACTGAGATTATGTTGTGATTCTAACACATTCCCAATTTTCAGATTCTTGAGTAGGTTGGTAATTTGAATCTGAAAGATACTTTGCATCTCAAGAATTTCTCAGGTGATGTGCACTCTATCATGCTAAAATGGACTTACAGCCAGTATTGCTTTAATTTCCTTCTGCTTACGTTAGTTTCTGTCACCATCTGGGAATATATTGCAACTGAAATCACAGAAACAAAACTTCAAGAAAACCAGCCCAGAGAGGCTCTGATCTTGATTGGAGCCTCTGAATGCAACTATAATATAAGTAAAGAATATTTGCTTTTTGGATATATGAAGATACTAACTGTTCCTCCAAGAAACATACATTTAGCATTTAAAAATAGAAATATTTTAAATGTAAAGATGTTGTGTAGTTGTGTTAATCGAAGCCCTAAAGAGGCAGGAAAAGGCTCTCAGGTACAAAGATAAATAGATAAAATAAGAACAAATATTTGCATATAGAGTATTTCTTCCGTGTTCATTGGGCACATATCACCTTTAACAAGAATGAGCTCTCAAAACTGGAGACTCTCATACAAAACCAACGTTCCACACAAACTTCCACATGGCTGGACTTTACAAACACAAGACAAGCCATTTACATGCCACAGGGGGCTAAAATAGTGGTGCCCGTAACTCACCCAACAATATTGTTAATCTATCCAACCACACACTTAGTCCGGCAGAAGAGTGTGTCCTATCTCGGGGACTCTCTTTCCACCCCACCACCTCCACAAACATGATACAGCCCTGCGGTGATCTGGAAGCCTACTTTCGCCATCTCCGACTCAAGGAATATTTTCAACACACCACTGAACAGTGCACCACAGGAACCCTCCTACCAACACTACAAGAAGAAGAATTCTGCGTGGACTCCTCCTGACGGTCGAAATGACAGACTGAACTTCTACACAGAGTGCTTCTGCAGACGTGCACAGGCTGAAATTGTGAACAAGCAGCATCACTTGCCCCATAACCTCAGCGATACAGAATGCAACGCCATCCACAGCCTCAGAAACAACTCTGACATTATAATCAAAGGGGCTGACAAAGGAGGTGCTGCTGTCATAATGAACAGGTCAGATTATGAACAGGAGGCTGCCAGGCCTCTCTCGAACACCACATTCTACAGGCCACTATCCTCTGATTGCACTGAGGAGTACCAAAAGAAACTACACCATCTGCTCAAGAAACTCCCTGCTATATCACAGGAACAAATCTACACAGACACACCTCTAGAGCCCCAACCAGGGGTATTCTATCTGCTACCCAAGATCCATAAACATGGAAACCCTGGGGGAGCGGGAGGCTCGGATACACTCAATGATACCACACCAGGTACATAAGTATAACTGGTTTTATTGCCAAAATATAATAAGCTTCCCAGCCTTCACACATTACTAAATACGTGCTTTCCAGCAAGCAAGCAAGAATCAATGCTTACACCGCTTCTGCTATGCACAGTCCTGGACCCTCCAGCCTTGTCCTTGTGGGCTTGTAGCAGGCACTGCTCCAGCATGGGGAATTCCTGGGCACCCACAAGGCCAGGGTCCGCAGGTGAGACTGTTCATCTAAAGCAATTCTCATAGTTCCCTTTATCATCATCTCCTTCAATGGGGGGTGGGGGCGTATTCACCCACAAGGAGGCTCTGGCAAGAAACAGTACTGCTCTCTATTCCCACACTCAACACTCTCCAGGCCTTCCTTATCTCTTTCCTTGTTTATCCAGTCAAGTGTCTGCAAGCCAGCCTGGCCGGTCAAAGCCAGTTCACTACTAGCTCCCTCCGAACCATTCTGTAACAATAGCCCAAGGTAACGGGCGGTCAGCCCCAACACCTGGACGCCCCATCATCTGAGGCATTGGCACTCTTACGGCAGGGTTATCTGGCTATTTGGACTCTCTCCTCAGACCCTACGCTACCAGCACTCCTAGCTATCTTTGAGACCCCACCAACTTACTGAGGAAACTACAATGCATTGGTGATCTTCCTGAAAACACCATCCTGGCCACTGTGGATGTAGAAGCTCTTTACACCAATATGCCACACGAGGATGGACTACAAGTTGTCAGGAACAGTATCCCTGATGCGGCCATGGCACACCTGGTGGCTGAGCTTTGTGACTTTGTCCTCACCCACAACCATTTCAGATTAAGGGACAACTTATACCTTCAAGTCAGTGGCACTGCTATGGGTACCCGCATGGCCCCACAGTATGCCAACATTTTTATGGCTGACTTAGAACAACGCTTCCTCAGCTCTCATCCCTAGCGCCCCTACTCTACTTGCGCTACATTAATGACATCTTCATCATCTGGAAGGGAAGGAGGCCCTTGAAGAATTCCACCTGGATTTCAACAATTTCCACCCCACCATTAACCTCAGCCTGGACCAGTCCACACAAGAGATCCACTTCCTGAACACTACAGTGCAAATAAGCGATGGTCACATAAACACCACCCTATACCGGAAACCTACTGACCGCTATACTTACCTACATGCCTCCAGCTTGCATCCAGGACACCACATGATCCATTGTCTACAGCCAAACCCTAAGATACAACCGCATTTGCTCCAATCCCTCAGACAGAGACAAACACCTACAAGATCTTTATCAAGCATTCTTAATACTACAATACCCACCTGGGGAAGTTAGGAAACAGATTGACAGAGCGAGACAGGTACCCAGAAATCACCTACTACAGGACAGGCCCGACAAGGAAAATAACAGAACACCACTGGCCATCATGTACAGCACCCAGCTAAAACCTCTTCAGCACATCATCAACAATCTACAACCTATCCTGGAAAATGATCCCTCACTCTCACAGACCTTGGGAGGCAGGGCAGTCCTTGCTTACAGACAGCCCTGCAACCTGAAGCAAATACTCACCAGCAACTACACACCACACGACAGAAACACTTACCCAGGAACCAATCCCTAGAATAAACCCGTTGCCTACTTTGTCCTCATATCTACTCTCGTGACACCATCACAGGACCCAATCACATCAGCTACACCATCAGGGGCTCATTTACCTGCACATCTACTAATGTGATATATGCCAGTAATGCCCCTCTGCCATGTACATTGGCCAAACCAGACAGTCTCTATGTAAAAGAATAAATGGACACAAATCCGACATCAGGAATGGTAACATACAAAAGTCAGTAGGAGAACACTTTGGTCTCCCTGGACATTCTATAACAGATTTAAGAGTAGCCATACTTCAACAAAAAAACTTCAAAAACATACTTCAAAGAGAAACTGCAGAGCTACAATTCATTTGCAAATTTAACACCATTAATTTGGGCTCAAATAGGGACTGGTAGTGGCTGGCTCACTACAAAAGCAATTTTCCCTCTCTTGGTATTGACACCTCCTCATCAATAATGGGAGTGGACCACATCCACCCTGACTGAATTGGCCTTGTCAACACTGGTTCTCCACTTGTAAGGTAACTCCCTTCTCTTCATGTGTCAGTATATTTATCCCTGTATCTGTAATTTTCACTCCATGCATCTGAAGAAGTGGGGTTTTTATCCACGAAAGTTTATGCCCAAATAAATGTTAGTTTTTAAGGTATCACCGGACTCCTCATTGTTTTTGTGGATACAGACCAACACGGCCACCCCTCTGATACATATCACCTTTAGTCTCACACTAATAACTAACTAACTTTCTAAACTACTACATGCTACAAGGGGCCACAGCAATGGTTCCCTCACCCCACCTAGCAATATTGTTAACCTATCCAACTATACTCTCAGCCCAGCAGAAGCAGCTGTTCTATCTCGGGGCCTCTCCTTCTGCCCCTCCACCCCCACGAACATGATACAGTTCTGTGGTGACCTAGAATCCTATTTTCGACGTCTCCGTCTCAAGGAATATTTCCAAAATACCTCTGAACAACATACTAATCCACAGAGGTCTCCCTGCCAACACTACAGAAAGAGGGATTCTAGATGGACTCCTCCTGAAGGTCGAAACAGCAGACTGGACTTCTACATAGAGTGCTTCCGCCGACGTGCACGGGCTGAAATTGTGGAAAAGCAGCATCACTTGCCCCATAACCTCAGCCATGCGGAACGCAATGCCATCCACAGCCTCAGAAACAACTCTGACATCATAATCAAAAAGGCTGACAAAGGAGGTGCTGTTGTCATCATGAATAGGTCGGAATATGAACAAGAGGCTGCTCGGCAGCTCTCCAACACGAGTTTCTACAAGCCATTACCCTATGATCCCACTGAGAGTTACCAAAAGCAACTACAGCATTTGCTCAAGAAACTTCCTGAAAAAGCACAAGATCAAATCCGCACAGACACACCCCTGGAACCCCGACCTGGGATATTCTATCTACTACCCAAGATCCATAAACCTGGAAATCCTGGGCGCCCCATCATCTCAGGCATTGGCACCCTGACAGCAGGATTGTCTGGCTATGTAGACTCCCTCCTCAGGCCCTACGCTACCAGCACTCCCAGCTACCTTCGAGACACCACTGACTTCCTGAGGAAACTTCAATCCATCGGTGATCTTCCTGATAACACCATCCTGGCTACTATGGATGTAGAAGCCCTCTACACCAACATTCCACACAAAGATGGACTACAAGCCGTCAAGAACACTATCCCCGATAATGTCACGGCTAACCTGGTGGCTGAACTTTGTGACTTTGTCCTTACCCATAACTATTTCACATTTGGGGACAATGTATACCTTCAGATCAGCGGCACTGCTATGGGTACCCGCATGGCCCCACAGTATGCCAACATTTTTATGGCTGATTTAGAACAACGCTTCCTCAGCTCTCGTCCCCTAAAGCCCCTACTCTACTTGCGCTATATTGATGACATCTTCATCATCTGGACCCATGGAAAAGAAGCCCTTGAGGAATTCCACCATGATTTCAACAATTTCCATCCCACCACCAACCTCAGCCTGGTCCAGTCCACACAAGAGATCCACTTCCTGGACACTACAGTGCTAATAAACAATGGCCACATAAACACCACCCTATACCGTAAACCTACTGACCGCTATTCCTACCTGCATGCCTCCAGCTTTCACCCTGACCACACCACACGATCCATCGTCTACAGCCAAGCTCTGCGATACAACCGCATTTGCTCCAACCCCTCAGACAGAGACAAACACCTACAAGATCTCTGTCAAGCTTTCTTACAACTACAATACCCACCTGCAGAAGTAAAGAAACAGATTGATAGAGCCAGAAGAGTTCCCAGAAGTTACCTACTACAGGACAGGCCTAACAAAGAAAATAACAGAACGCCACTAGCCGTCACCTTCAGCCCCCAACTAAAACCCCTCCAACGCATTATTAAGGATCTACAACCTATCCTAAAGGATGACCCAACACTCTCACAAGTCTTGGGAGACAGGCCAGTCCTTGCCTACAGACAGCCCCGCAACCTGAAGCAAATACTCACCAACAACCACATACCACACAACAGAACCACTAACCCAGGAACTTATCCTTGCAACAAAGCCCGTTGCCAATTGTGCCCACATATCTATTCAGGGGACACCATCACAGGGCCTAATAACATCAGCCACACTATCAGAGGCTCGTTCACCTGCACATCCACCAATGTGATCTATGCCATCATGTGCCAGCAATGCCCCTCTGCCATGTACATTGGTCAAACTGGACAGTCTCTACGTAAAAGAATAAATGGACACAAATCAGATGTCAAGAATTATAACATTCATAAACCAGTCGGAGAACACTTCAATCTCTCTGGTCACGCAATCACAGACATGAAGGTCGCTATCTTAAAACAAAAAAACTTCAAATCCAGACTCCAGCGAGAAACTGCTGAATTGGAATTCATTTGCAAATTGGATACTATTAATTTAGGCTTAAATAGAGACTGGGAGTGGCTAAGTCATTATGCAAGGTAGCCTGTTTCCTCTTGTTTTTTCCTACCCCCCCCCCCCAGATGTTCTGGTTTAACTTGGATTTAAACCTGGAGAATGGTCAGTTTAGATGAGCTATTACCAGCAGGAGAGTGAGTTTGTGTGTGTATGGGGGTGGGGGGGATGTGAGAAAACCTTGATCTATGCAGGAAATAGCCCGACTTGATTATGTAAAGAGTTGTCACTTTGGATGGGCTAGCACCAGCAGGAGAGTGAATTTGTGTGGGGGGGTGGAGGGTGAGAAAACCTGGATTTGTGCTGGAAATGGCCCACCTGTTGATCACTTTAGATAAGCTATTACCAGCAGGACAGTGGGGTGGGAGGAGGTATTGTTTCATGATTTCTGTGTGTATATAAAGTCTGCTGCAGTTTCCACGGTAAACATCTGATGAAGTGAGCTGTAGCTCACGAAAGCTCATGCTCAAATAAATTGGTTAGTCTCTAAGGTGCCACAAGTACTCCTTTTCTTTTTACACTAATTACACTAATACTGAAACATATTGCAGTTAATTTAAGTCAATCTATTTTAGGGCTCAATTATGGCTCTGCAGAGGCTGCGCAGTTCGGGGAGGGGAATAAAGTGTTTGTGGGGGGTGGAGGGAAGATATTTGAAATATGCGCACAACAGAAATTTAGATGAAGGGAAGAGCAATCTATTGTGCCCAGGGGTTTTAGCTGGGAATTTCCATTCACTAGGATATGTCTAAATTAGGGTGACCAGATGTCCCAATTTTATAGGGACAGTCCCAATATTTGGGGTTTTCTCTTATATAGGTGGTGCGTATTACCCCTCACCCTGATTTTTCACACTTGCTATCTGATCATCCTCGTCTGAATGAAGCCTGTATCTCCTCCTTTCAGCACTGTTTCCCTGCAGCAGTGAAAGGCTGTGGCAAGTCATAAAATTAATTACTGTCCTTGTTTATCAGGATGGCACTGGGCAACCCATTGCTGGCGATTACACACATGAGAACAGACAGGAAGGACCACGGTTCACCAACACCCATCCGCTGCAAGGGCTGGAAATTGATAGCATGGGGTGTGACCACCTGATCTTATCTGATCATTCCTGTTCAGTCCTCCAAAGAAAGGTGGGAAAACAGAAGAGTTTCTGCCAGGTACATCAGGGGAAGATTTCTTCCTCACCCAAAATGCAGTGGTCAATTTAACTCTGTGCATGTGATCAAGAAACACAACAGTTAAACACTTATCCCCATTCATACCCCCTCAGTGAAACTGGTCTCATTGTTCTTTTCCCATTTTGAATCCAAGTAAGTGGATTTTACCAGTATCTGCAGGGATAGAGAATTCCAAATACTAATAATCCTCTGAAAGCCCCTCCATGTATTTAATAATCTGAGTAGACCACGTCATACTGTGATCTCCTCCCACTCTTTCCACTCTGTTACAAAAAAAGTACACAGTTATGGAAAACATAATTCCAGTCTACTGCTGAGTAAATTACTTTCATGCTGTCAAAGTGATACAAACATCGTAGCTGCAAAGTTTCCAATAGGAAACTACTGTTAGTGTAAACAAAACCTTTGTGTTATCTTATACCAGCAGGATTGCTGGGAGTGAATTCAAGCCAAAGAAAGGGATAAGGCCTTTCAGAAAAAGTGGTGTTTAGCTTGTGTTTGTGCTTATAAAGCACGAACACTAGGAGATTTAATGGCTGAGGTTTTTAAAGCCTCCTAAGAGATTTGGACACGCAATTCCCATTAAGATGAATAAGAATTGGGCATCCAAATATTTTGGGAGTCTGAAAATCTCAATCTGCAAAGAATGAAGTGGATTAAATATGCTAATGAAGGGTATAAATGGGGAATGAAGGGGATTCCATTTAATGGGGGTGGGAGGATAAGGGGACCTGAATGCTGTTAGGAGGCTATGTCTGCATCTTGTCCTGAGCATCCCGGCTGTAGACCTGGAAATACCTAGGAACTTGTGCCATACTTTTTTATGGGCACTGTGTGTGCAAACTAAGCCTTGGTCTACACTAGAAGTTGAGGTCGAATTTAGCAGCGTTAAATCGATTTAACCCTGCACCCGTCCACATGACGAAGCCCTTTTTTTTTTTACTTAAAGGGCTCTCAAAATCGATTTCCTTATTTCACCCCCAACAAGGGGATTAGCGCTGAAATCGGCCTTGCCGGGTTGAATTTGGGGTACTGTGGACACAATTAGACGGTATTGGCCTCCGGGAGCTATCCCAGAGTGCTCCATTGAAACTGCTCTGGACACCATTCTCAACTCAGATGCACTGGCCAGGTAGACAGGAAAAGGCCCGCGAACTTTTGAATTTCAATTTCCTGTTTGGCCAGCGTGGCAAGCTGCAGGTGACCATGCAGAGCTCATCAGCAGAGGTGACCATGATGGAGTCCCAGAATCGCAAAAGAGCTCCAGAATGGACCGAACAGGAGGTAAGGGATCTGATCACTGTATGGGGAGAGGAATCCGTGCTATCAGAACTACGTTCCAGTTTTCGAAATGCAAAAACATTTGTCAAAATCTCCCAGGGCATGAAGGACAGAGACCATAACAGGAACCCGAAGCAGTGCCACGTGAAACTTAAGGAGCTGAGGCAAGCCTACCAGAAAACCAGAGAGGCAAACGGCTGCTCCGGGTTAGAGCCCAAAACCTATGGCTATGATGAGCTGCATGCCATTTTATGGGGGTTCAGCCACCACTACCCCAGCCCCAGCCCCAGTTGTTTGACTCCTTCAATGGAGATTGAGGCAACACAAAAGCAGGTTTTGGGGACGAAGAAGATGATGATGAGGAGGAGGTTGTAGATAGCTCACAGCAAGCAAGCGGAGAAACCGGTTTTCCCAACAGCCAGGAACTGTTTCTCACCCTGGACCTGGAGCCAGTACCCCCCGAACCCACACAAAGCTGCCTCCTGGACCCGGCAGGCGGAGAAGGGACCTCCGGTGAGTGTACCTTTTAAAATACTATACATGGTTTAAAAGCAAGCATATGAAAGGATTAATTTGCCCTGGCATTCGCAGCTCTCCTGGATGTACTCCCAAAGCCTTTGCAAAAGGTTTCTGGGGAGGGCAGCCTTATTGCTTCCTCCATGGTAGGACACTTTACCACTCCAGGCCAGTAACACGTACTCGGGAATCATTGTACAACAAAGCATTGCAGTGTATGTTTGCTGGCGTTCAAACAACATCCGTTCTTTATCTCTCTGTGTTATCCTCAGGAGAGTGATATCATTCATGGTCACCTGGTTGAAATAGGGTGCTTTTCTTAAGGGTGGAGGGGCTAGCCATGCGCTGGGGGGAGGCAAAATGCGACCTTGGAATGAAAGCACATGTGCTATGTATGTAATGTTAACAGCAAGGTTTACCGTGAAGGAGTGTACCCATTGTTCTAGAAAATGTGTCTTTTTAAATACCACTGTTCCTTTTTTTTTCTCCACCAGCTGCATGTGTTTCAAGGATCACAGGATCTTCTCCTTCCCAGAGGCTAGCGAAGATTAAAAGGTGAAAAAAATGTACTCACGATTAAATGTTCTCTGAGCTCATGCTGTCCTCCCACACTGACAGAGCACAGACGAATGTGTGGAGACAGACAATGTCAGAGTGCAGGAAAGCACAAAATGACCGGGAGGAGAGGTGGCGGGCTGAAGAGAGTAAGTGGCGGGCTGAAGAGAGGGCTGAAGCTGAAAGGTGGTGGCAGCGTGATGAGAGGAGGCAGGATTCAATGCTGAGGCTGCTGGAGGATCAAACTAATATGCTCCAGCATATGGTTGAGCTGCAGGAAAGGCAGCAGGAGCACAGACCACACTACAGTCCCTCTGTAACCAACTGTCCTCCTCCCCAAGTTCCATCGCCTCCTCACCCAGACGCCCAAGAACGCGGTGGGGGGGCCTCCGGCCACCCAGCCACTCCGCCCCAGAGGATTGCCCAAGCAACGGAAGGCTGGCATTCAATAAGTTTTAAAGTATTAAACTTTTAAAGTACTGTGTGGCCTTGTCCTTCCTTCCTCCACCACCCCTCCTGGAGCTTCTCTCCTCCACCACCCTTCCTGGGCTACCTTGGTAATTATCCCCCTATTTGTGTGATGAATTAATAAAGAATGCATGAATGTGAAGCAACAATGACTTTATTGCCTCTGCAAGTGGTGATCGAAGGGGAGGGTGGCGGGGAGGGTGGTTAGCTTACAGGGAAGTAGAGTGAACCAAGGGGCGGGGGATTTCATCAAGGAGAAACAAACAGAACTTTCACACCGTAGCCTGGCCAGTCATGAAACTGGTTTTCAAACCTTCTCTGATGCGCACCGCACCCTCCTGTGTTCTTCTAACCACCCTGGTGTCTGGCTGTGCATAACCAGCAGCCAGGCGATTTGCCTCAACCTCCCACCCCGCCACAAACGTCTCCCCCTTGCTCTCACAGATATTGTGGAGCGCACAGCAAGCAGTAGGAATATTGGTTTCGCTGAGGTCTAACCGAGTCAGTAAACTGCGCCAGTGCACTTTTAAATGTCCAAATGCACATTCTACCACCATTCTGCACTTGCTCAGCCTGTTGTTGAACAACTCCTGACTACTGTCCAGGCTGCCTGTGTACAGCTTCATGAGCCATGGCATTAAGGGGTAGGCTGGGTCCCCAAGGATAACTAGAGGCATTTCAACATCCCCAACAGTTATTTTCTGGTCTGGGAATAAAGTCCCTTCCTGCAGCTTTTGAAAGAGACCAGAGTTCCTGAAGATGCGAGTGTACCTTTCCCGGCCATCCCACGTTGATGTTGGTGAAACGTCCCTTGTGATCCATCAGTGCTTGCAACACTACTGAAAAGTACCCCTTGCGGTTTATGTACTCGCTGGCTTGGTGCTCCGGTGCCAAGATAGGGATATGGGTTCCATCTATGGCCTCACCACAGTTAGGGAATCCCACTGCCACAAAGCCATCCACTATGACCTGCAAATTTCCCAGGGTCACTACCCTTGATATCAGCAGATCTTTGATTGTGTTGGCTACTTGGATCACAGCAGCCCCCACAGTAGATTTGCCCACTCCAAATTGATTCCCGACTGACCGGTAGCTGTCTGGCGTTGCAAGCTTCCACAGGCCTATTGCCACTCGCTTCTCAACTGTGAGGGCTGCTCTCATCTTGGTATTCTTGCGCCTCACGGCAGGGGAAAGCAAGTCACAATGTTACATGAAAGTGCCCTTATGCATGAGAAAGTTTCACAGCCACTGGGAATCATCCCAGACCTGCAACACTATGCGGTCCCACCAGTCTGTGCTTGTTTCCCGAGCCCAGAATCAGCATTCCACCGCATGAACCTGCCCCATTAGCACCATGATGCCCACATTGCCAGGGCCCGTGCTTTGAGAGAAGTCTGTGTCCATGTCCTCATCACTCTCATCACCGTGCTGACATCGCCTACTCGCCCAGTTTCGCTTTGCCAGGTTCTGGTGCTGCATATACTGCTGGATAATGCGTGTGGTGTTTAATGTACTCCTAACTGCCAAAGTGATCTGAGCGGGCTCCATGCGTGCTGTGGTATGGTGTCTGCACAGAAAAAAGGCACGGAACGATTGTCTGCTGTTGCCCTGACGGAGGGAGGGGCGACTGATGACATAGCTTACAGGGTTGGCTTACAGGGAATTAAAATCAACAAAGGGGGTGGCTTTGCGAGAAAAAGAATAGCCCCCTCAAGGACAGAACTCAAAACCGGGTTTAGCAGGCCGTTGATTTCACGGAGGGAGGGAGGAGAGAATGAATACAAAACAAATCTGGTCTATTTCTTGTTTTGATCCACTTCATCTATCTTTATACATCTTGCGGGCAGCAGACTGTGCAGTACGACTACTAGCCATCGTCATCTCCTGGGTGCTTGGCAGAAGACAGTGAAGTATGACTGCTGGCCATCATCTTCTGCTGGCTGCTGATTAAAAGACAGTGCACTGCCAGTAGGACTGAATCGCCACGAGATGAAATTTAAAAGGGAAATGACCTGGCTGAGTCACTCCCATGTTTGCCCCGGCGCCCCTGACCTCATCGAGGTCGGTTAAAAGAGCACCCAGGACTACATTGACGACGGCTACCAGTCATACTGCACTGTCTGCTGCCAAAAGGCAATAAACTGCTGCTGTGTAGTAATGCAGTACCACGTCTGCCAGCACCCAGGAGACATTGACGGTGACGGTTAGCTGAGTGGGCTCCATGCTTGCTGTGGTATGGCGTCTGCACAGGTATCTCAAGAAAAAAGGCGCAAAATGATTGTCTGCCCTTGCTTTCACGGAAGGAGGGAGGAAAGGGGGGCCTGACAATATGTACCCAGAACCACCCACAACAGTGTTTTAGCCCCATCAGGCACTGGGATTTCTATCCAGAATTCAAATGGGCTGTGGAGACTGCGGGAACTGTGGGATAGCTACCCACAGTGCAACGCTCTGGAAGTCGATGGTTGCCTCGGTACTGTGGACACACTCCGCCGACTACATGCACTTAGAGCATTTGTGTGGGGACACACACAATCGACTGTATAAAAACGCTCTCTACAAAACCGACTTCTACAAATTTGACCTAATTTCGTAGCGTTGACATACCCTGAGAGAGACATCTGCCCACTGTGTCATGCAAAGGGAAGTGAGTGAATGCATTTTAATTCCACTGAAATGTGTCTGTGGAGCCTGCAAGAAGGAGCATGTTAGCCTCATACCACAGAACTGCTGGCAGCCTCCCTGCAGCATCAATCCACATATTCTGTGCTGGAGTAGGAGTTGCAGCCTCCCTGAGTCAGATCCACTAGCCCCTCCTGGCCCCCACGCTCCACCCCAACTCCACTCCAAAGTGAATGTTAACACTGGCCTACGAAAGCCTGGCACAGAGATGATTTCCACAGTACGCTAAAAGGCACAGACAAGCCTGCATGGCCACACCATCACTTGATCGTGTGGAGCATCAGGGTGTTGTACTGCCCCATGTGGTGGCCCTTCAAACCAATAGTGGATTTCACTCTTTGTGTCTCACTTTTCCCATTTGAAAGAAATACGTATCCCACAGAAGTGTTGCAAGGACCAATGCATGCCTGTGAAGCACATGCTATGTCACTGCTAAGAATTAATGCATAACTCTAGGGTTGTGTTGGCTGATGTATTTTCATCTGTCCCTCTCTCCTCGGTAATTCATCTTCTTTAAAATATAGATAATATTAGTCCTGCTATGCGTGCAGGGGACTGGACTAGACGAGTGCTCGAATTCCCTTCCAGTCTTACAATTCTATGATTCTATTTAATACAAAGAAAAAACTACTGGAAAATAATTAACATGAGAACAAAGAGAAGAACTAATGACTTAGTATTTATATTTCAGTAGTATTTAGGCTCCAATGGGCATAGGAAGACCTGGTGCCTGCACGAAAGAGCTTACAGTCTATGATCTCAATCCTGAAGTTGGGCATATTCCTGGCTTTACACATGCAAGTAGTTCCACTAAAGTCAACGAGACTTTGACTTGTATAAAATTAAGTATATATGAGTAATTGCTTGCAGGACAGGACCTAGAAATCCAAGCAACCTACAAGGGATCTGGGAGATGGATGCAATCAGAATATATATAATTTAATACACATTTTTAAAAATTGAAATAATATAAACTATTCCTGCTTGTGTCCTAGTTTGCTAATTTCTGGTAGCAGTCACCATAGAGGAGGTTCTTGAAAGGAGCTGAAGAAGGAGAGGGTAGCAGCCTTATGGATCTGTTCAGGAAAGTCATTCCATGTGTGGATGAGGAAAAAAAGAATGAGAAAAAGGAGCCAAGATGGAAAGGATAAAACGAAATCAGCGACTCTGGTACAGTTAACGGTGAAGCAAAAGTCTGAGCTGGAGAAAATGAAGCTAGAAGCAGAGGAGGAAGAAGATAATTATGTTTTGACTGGAAAGGAGTATTCAGTTGGGGGAAATCCAGTGAGTAATAGGATTAGAGGGACAACTGAAACTGTCAATATATATGATAAACTGCTTCCTCATTAGTATAAAAGAGCATGGATGGATGGATATTTCTGCAGCCATCTGATAAGCTTTGCTTGCTGATTTAATTGGTTCCTAACACCTGAGCTGCCATGTTAAATCCATTGCTCACACAGGGCCCAACCCCGCAGCCACTGAATCCAATGAGATTTTTGCCACAGACTTCAATGGGAGCTGAATTGGGTTCAGAGGAAGCATTAGAAATTTCTGCAAGATTAGATCCTGTGCTGACTCCTATGCTTTGAATGCACAGTTTGAAAGGTTTGGATCAATACTGGAAGTGTAGTGTACAGGCTTAAACCTGGAGTCTCAGCATGAGCCAGGTTGAAAACTTCTCAGAAATATCTATGCACAGAGACTGAGCTGAACTGTCCTGTACCCTGAATTCTGACCTAGAGGTGCCAACTGTAAAGGTGAGAAAGTTCTGGTTTCCTCATCAAACTTTCTTGATGGTAAGGGATACAGCAAGTCACCAAGAAGGGCCTGGACCCTCTTCCGGCCAATAAATGAAAGGAGCTCTAAGTTCCTAAAAAGCCAAATTTAACAACCAGAAGCGCAAAGACAGCATTGGGTTTGTAACAAGTGTAGACATCTGTCCAAAAAATGTGCCAAGAATTCAACTAATAAGCAAAACACATGACTAAAAGAAACAAGGCAGTGTTGTTTCATCAGGGACACTGTATGGTACTGTTCAGTGCAATTCAGAAGAGCACATACTCAGTGACTGTGACTGACATAGCGAAACAGGACTGACAGAAGTCCCTGACTTGAGACCTGAAAGAATATTTCAAGAGCAATATTTTCCAGGCAAATTTGTCCAGGCTAATGCTATATCACAGGCCCATCTGTAACAGTCCCTGTGGCAAAATCTGTTAGACTGGAATTGGGTTAGGGAAATATGAGGTAACCATTATTCAAGACTTACCACTGACAGGCAATTTTATTTTCTCTCTAGCATCATAAATGTATATGACATTTTTAGATAGCTAATGTTAGTCAAACAAGGAACAGAATCGATTCCTGTTATGGTCTAAAGGCACAAGCAAGGACAATACAGGACAAAATAAACACAGGAGAGGCTAGTGGAGTTCTAAGGAATAACTTTGACACTACAACCATTGTTTGTATCACATAGCAAAGTCAAATGAGGATACAGTAGGAAGAATGCCAACCTGCTGTTTCTTGCCAGCCTGCCCCAGTGTGCTAGGTCACTGCACACCACGGAAAGCCAGAACATTGCAATAATCAACCAAAGCCTTATTATTACCCAATGCCCTCAAGGCTTACAATTTCCATGACAAGCAGGAAGCCGATAGCAAGCTAATTTGTAGTAATTTGTAGCCGATAGTAAGCTAATGTTTGAGCTACTGAGGCTCTGGGAAGGCAATATAGTATGATATAGAGGGTATAAGGGATAGTGTAAAATTAAGGTGGGTCTGAATTTCAAAATTCAAATCCCACCAGTCTCTAACTGTATGCTATGGGTTTCTCAGTCTTCATTTTGTTTACCCATAGATCTTTGTTCCTTCTGCTAACTCTGAGGCATAACCAGGGGGAAAAAATCAGATGATTGCAATTTATTTTCCCAAACATGACGGAGCAACCACATACTTTCAGCATAAAGTGTATTTTACATCTCCCTTACTCTATCCCACAGGGGAGTTGAAATGGTCAATTTGTTATTGCTTGTAAAGTACTTTGAGATCCTCAGATTAAAGGCATGAAGAATGCAATGTATTATTGGGCTAAATCCTGCAGTCCACACTCAGGGCTAAATCCTTTTTGCTGAGCTAAGCCATGGTAGCTGGGCTTGGTCCTGGGGCCTCCTCCTCTGACACAAGTTGGGAGTCTTGTGTAACCACAGAAGAGAAAGTAGGATTTGTTCCTCAATTCTTGCTCAGGTAAAACTCACTGAAGTCAGTAAGCAACTCCATGACTCATTCTGCTCCTAATAAAGTCTGAAAATTTTGCCAGCATCAGATGGAGCTACCTGATATTGCACCATCTGAAGTCAATGGACGGACTCATGGGCTCATATCCTTGAAGGTAATTAAGCACCTAACTTCTATTGAGTTCAGTGGGAGTTAGGAAGATAAATATCTTTGAGGATCTGAGCCTCAGTGACTTCAGTAGGACTGGAATGTGCCCTGAGAAGTGCACAGTTTGACCCTTTATGATTATTTATATTGTACCGTGGTTAAAAAAATATATAGTCCTGCTCACTGACGTACCTCTCAGCTGTACCTTCTTTTGAAGGACATGGCTCATTTTAGTCTCAAAGTCAGCTACTTTCCCCACAAATCTAGTGTCCCCTTTTATTGTAGATCAGAAATACAGAATAATGAAACTGACATTACAGAGTTATTCACACTAAAGGAAGGAATACCACAGTATTACAGGCTTCCTGTTTAGAATTATGGGTCCCTCTCATTTTGTGTCTTTGAACCAGATTGAGAGGTATGCTATATGCACTCTGTCCCCTGCCCTCTCTAATGTTAACTAAATACCCATGCAGATAGCTCACTTTGAACATCAAAGAGTATATTTTGCATAAATTGTGCTTCTAATTATAAATATAATATTTGTTTAGTTAAATAATAGTTAAAAATAGCATTTGTTTAGTTAAACATATCAGACATGTAAATGATTTCTCCCCTGACAGCTGCATCTATATTATTCATATATTCTAATAATAGTTAATTTAGCTTTTCAAGCCAAAAAGTGTCATTCCTATAAGCAATAATGTTGTTGAGCAGTGTACTAGTGCCAGGTCTTGCTCTCACTGAAGTCATGGTAGTTTAGCCATTGATTTGACTACAAGCAGGATTGGAACTTTAGTCTCACTTTCACATTAGTATATGAAGGGATCTAAAATATTTTTCCATGTCACAGAATGCAGCCAGTTATAAAACTGTGTGCAGGAACTATTCTTTGCATGGGGGTTAAAATTACTTTGAAAAAGCATTTATTTTAAAATAAGACAAAATAACATTAAATCAATGGAGTACAAAATAAATATTATGCACCAGTATAAAAAAATGGGGAAAAATACAACATCTAACCACTATAGTAGTGGGCCTTTCACTTCATTTAGTTTTTCTACTTGCCCAATTCAACATCCAATAAATGGACCTAGTATTCAACCATTACATTATTGAATTAAAATTATATTTACAAATTATCACACCAGCTTTAATCATTACAAGTAAAAATACAAAACATAATACAGCATGAATTGCTAAAAGAAAAACTAATTATAGATCACTGGTGAAGATGATCATATGGTTACAATATGGGACTGAAAGTTCTGGACTCTAACTAGCTCTGCCACAAATTTTCTACCTGACCTTGGTCAAGTTACTTAACCTTTCTAGGCCTCAATCTCCCCATCTGTAAAATGGGAATAATACTTCCATACCTCATAGGGTTATTGTGAGATTAATTAATGGTTGTTACACTTCGAGATCCACAGATAGAAAAGTGATATAAAAATGTGACCGATTATGTATTTAGATTACTTCTGGGTTGTGTGTAGGTTGAACAATGAGATTGTGGCTATACTGGGTCCCAGGCCTGCTGTGATATCTCTCATCTTTGGGACAGGAATAGAGAGGATTGCCAAGAAAGAGTACTGAAAAGGATCCCCATGCACAGTCATAGCATCTGAGAGGGACAATTGTTCTTTTGTTTTGTGTATGGTCTGCAGCCTTCTCAGGAATTTTGCCCAGGTTATGTTATTTGTTCAGGATTAGATCAGATCCTTGAATAGTATTTTTGAATTCTTTAAGCATGGCATGTATTTAACTGTAAGTAGGATAGTAAAATTGTGTTATACAAACTAGTATCCCATGTGTGTCTACCTTCATGAATAACTGCTAACATTTACATAAATATACAAAAAACTGACTTCCGTGGAACTCATCATCTCAGTAACATTTGGGATGCTTTAAATAATAGCCAACCCCTCCACTTAATTTCTCCTAAATAGCCACTTATTTGAATCTTGATTTTTAAATCTTTACAATCACTCCGATATAGGGTTGCCAGGTGTCCAGTTTTCTACCAGAAAGTCCAGTCGAAAGGGGGAACCTGACAGCGTCTGGTTGCATATACTGACCGGACACCAAAAGTCAGGTTACTGCAGGCAGGGAGGTGCCGGGTCATCAACCCACACTAGCCCCTGCTCAGCCAGGGCCGTCCCCTACCTGCATCTCCTGGGCAGGCAGGCTCTGCTTCGGGGGCTGCAGGTGCCATCCCAGCCCCGGAGCAGGAGGAGCCCTGCTGGTGAGGGTGGCATGTGGAGAGGATTGAGTGACTAGTAAGGGGGAGGGGGGAGAGCAGCGAGCAGGGGGCAGGGCCTGGGGAGAAGAAGCAGATCAGGGGGTCCAGTTTAAAAAAAATTAAAAAAAAAATCAGAAAAGTTGGAAGCCCTCCTCAGGTAATTAAACTAAAAAATTCCCCACTTAGTTCATTGAAAAGTGTTAAAATCAGTGCAAGCCCCAGGGTGACCAGACAGCAAATGTGAAAAATTGGGACGGGGTGGGAGGTAATAGGAGCCTATATAAGAAAAAGACCCAAAAATCGGGACAGTCCCTATAAAATCGAGACATCTGGTCACCCTAGCAAGCCCTAATGTAGGCAAGGCTTTGGCAGCTGTAATCATTTCTGCCACTGTGTTTAACTAAAACAGTAATAATGGTTCTCCCTGCTGGAACCTTTGTCTACAATAGGGCTCCCACTAGTTTTAATACTGGCTCATCTGGGGATTCAGTTGGGGATTCCCTCACCGCCTTACTTTCCATTACGTAAACACTGTTTGCTACATTGGTATCAATCCTAGTAGCATCTATGATGAACCACAAATCCAACTGATATTTAATTACAGTACTTCTACCTAGCTAACAGCTTGCCACTTCAGCTAACCAATCACAGAGCAAACTCAGACCTTGGGGGAATACCTTTGTCAAATAAATTATCATAGACTACATTTCTTCTTGCCTGGAGATGGAGTGTTCTCTCCAGTTCTGCCTAGAAACCTGCCTGTAATGGATTACAACAGGCCCACACGACTATGGTAAAGGTTCAGTTTCCTGGGCCTCTCTTCCCTTCATTCTTTGTGTCACCAGCATTCATAATGATTTTTAACATGAGTCTAGGTATAGCTGGGATGGCTTTGATTTCTTTTCACATTTCCAATGACCTGTCATAGGGTATCTTTATTTTCCATCAAATCTGTTTTGAAATGTATTTTTTTGAAGACAGTTAAGTAAATTTTTCATAACCTGTCCTGTGTTCAAAACTTTCATAAAAATATCATTCATAATTGATCATAAGCTTTAATGAAGAAGCTTTCATTTTGTCTTTTCTTCTTTGGTTTATACTCAGCAGGCAAACCAGCTGGTAATGTCTAACATTGCTAGTCTGCTTTATATTCTGCTGTTTCAATATTTCATCAGCACATCTTTGTACACAGGTATTGTAATCCTACAATAAATATAATTTTCAAGAGTTCTTCCTTACACAAACGTTTCAAAATACAGGCTATGGGACTGGTTTTATGAGAGAAATCTGGCTGCATTAGGCAGCCAGTCCACCAGTCT
Organism: Lepidochelys kempii; assembly: GCF_965140285.1. Lineage (NCBI taxonomy): Eukaryota > Metazoa > Chordata > Testudines > Cheloniidae > Lepidochelys > Lepidochelys kempii. The sequence continues at coordinate 122,135,962 of NC_136383.1, forward strand.
CTGTGTGGGCAGAGGAGATGGACATTATTGTACAAAGTGGCCCATAGAATGAAAAAACTGTATGCAGGTGTTTGTAATCTTGTTTTTTTTTTTTTTTCCAATTTTCAATGCACTATGTTTCAATCTATAAGGTCCAGCCCTGAAAAGTAGAAGCAGCCTTAGCTTCCATTGACTTTGATAGCCACTGAGCATTATGCAGGAGCAGGGCTGCACCCTAATTTCCGTCCAGTTCTGCCCTGCTTACTCAGGAAAAACTTCCCTTGAAATCAGTTGTGTGCCTACCCTAACTGGTGCAAATTGGGTGACTAAAAACATAAAAGGCTACGTAGTACCAACCATTTTCACATGAAAATCATCCGGTTTGTGCATGCAATCCTGGTGACTGCATGGGCAGAGATAAGCACTGTTGTTCACGTAGAACTTAATCTTCCTGTTTAGAAAACTTGGCCCAGCAAGCTTTTACATTTGTGTGATACCTGGTTCAAATCCTCTAGTATTAAGTACTGCAAATCCTGACACTTGCAAAGTCAATGGGTGTTGGGGCCTTGATCACAATGGGGATTTTGCCCCTGTATAGCTACATTGATGTAGCTGCGCCAGGATAGACTCCGACTATAGATGGGTTTCAGAGTAACAGCCGTGTTAGTCTGTATTCGCAAAAAGAAAAGGAGTACTTGTGGCACCTTAGAGACTAACCAATTTATTTGAGCATGAGCTTTCGTGAGCTGTAGCTGTAGCTCACGAAAGCTCATGCTCAAATAAATTGGTTAGTCTCTAAGGTGCCACAAGTACTCCTTTTCTTTTTGCGACTATAGATGGGTTGCATAGATGTAAGAAGTGATGACTTGCACATCCACTTCAAACCAGGTGGGCCACGTCAGTGCAAGTCACTCTTTCAATCAGTATCTAGCCCTCGTGCAGACAAGCTGGACTGGTGTAAATTTACATAGGGTTAGAGGGTAAAATTTTCAGAAGTGCCTAAATGACATGGAAGCCCAAGTCTCACTGGAAATAAATTGGAATTAAGCTCCTAAGACACCAAAATGGTTTTGAAAATTGTACCCAAAATTAAAACCCAGTGCAGAGGTGGCTTCAGTAAGCAGTGCAGGATTTGATTGAAAGCTAGTACAGAACATACAGCAGTATAAGATCAAAGAAAGTGAACTCTGAAGAAAGACTTCATTTTCTTCTGTCCTCAGTTCCCTTTTTAATGCTCCCCCTAATTACACTTCACAGACACAGCAAGGCTTCAGAGCATGTGCACCTCTTTACTGGATGTGTATGTATAAATACAAAGTGCATTATACACACATTTACCAATTTGCTGGTAGAAAGACTGACAGGCAGAGGACTAGGGAGTTGATTAACTACATATAAAGGTTTAATGGAACAGAGGGACTGGCAGAGCACATGTATTTATAGGCACACGGAATTAAGAATCTGTAGCATGCAGAGTCTCCCTATGGCAGCTTTGTTGCCTATGATCTCTCCAATAGTGTCAATGTTTCTGAGATGTTGCATCCCATAATGCTTTATGGAAATATGCTTATGAATGTATATATATGACATAACTGGAACATATTTTATGCTACATATGCCATGTAACATATCTCTGAAAAGGTTATGATTTACTCAATATATTCATCCTATTTGTATGCATGTGTCATTTTTGTACTCCAAGTTATGAATATTGGCTGTATACTTGTTTAATTTTAAATAGCCTCAGCGAAGCAGTTGGTCAGCTTCCTGAGAAAAGACTATTCTCAGTAAGTGCCCAATCAAGAAGCCTTTAAGCCAACAATGAACTTGGAGATGCCAATCCACATCTGAGCTTTCTCAGGAATGTGGCTTGGCTGGTAAGGAACTCAGTCATGCATGCACATGTGACTTGCACAGGTGACTCCAAAACTCCATTTTGTAGCTGGATTCTACACAGGGGGAGGGAGGGGTGTCCACCCACAAGAGAAAGTCTATTTAAACCCCTGGGAGACCCCTCCATTTTGTCTTCAGCTGGCTCCAGAGATAGCCTCTGCACCCCCAAAGGATACCTGAAAGAAACTGGAACAAAGAACAGTAACCACGGGGCGGGGGGGAAGGGGATGAGTGATTGCTGGACCCAGACTAGAAGCAGACTAGTCTGTAAAAGGAAACTTACTGGAACACCTGAGTGTGAGATTTTATCTGTATTCTCTTTTCTTACTGTATTAGGCATAGAGCTGTGTGTTTTATTTTATTTTGCTTGGTAATTCACTTTGTTCTGTCTGCTACTACTTGGAACCACTTAAATCAATCTATTCTGTATTTAAAAAATCACTTTTTACTTATTATTTAACCCAGACTATGTATTAATACCTGGTCAGGGGGCAAACAGCTGTGCATATCTCTCTATCAGTGTTATAGAGGGAGAACAATTTATGAATTTACCCTGTATAAGCTTTATACAGTGTAAAACAGATTTATTTGGAGTTTGGACCCCATTGAGAGTTGGGCATCTGAGTGCTAAAGACAGGAACACTTCTTAAGCTGCTTTCAGTTAAGCTTGCAGTTTGTGGGATGTGGTTCAGACCTGGGTCTGTGTTTGTGACCAGCAAGCATATCTGGCACAACCAGGAGGGTTCTGGAGTCCCAAGCTGGTGAGGAAGGCAGGGGCAGAAGTAGTCTTGGCACATCAGTTGGCAGCCCCAAGGGGGTTTCTGTGATCCAACCTGTCACAGTTTCCATTAGTTCTTTGTTGACTAATCAGCCACTTTCAGTCTCAGGGCTTGGCTACACTTGCGAGTTACAGCGCAATAAAGGAGCTCTGGGTGCACTAGGTCACTACCTGTCCACACTGGCAAGGCACATAGAGTGCTCTGACTCCACAGCTACAGCGCTGCTGGTACTCCACCTCGGCAAGTGGAATAACGTTTGCTGCGCCCTCACTGGAGCGCTGCAGCACCAGTGTGAACGAGGTGTTGCTTTACTGCGCTCTGATCCGCCTCCAGAAACGTCCCATAATCCCCTTAAGGCAAGTGACCACTCTTGTCATTGTTTGGAATCGGCTGTAGGAATGCAGAAATGCCCTTGGAAAGCTCCCTTTCTGATAGCTGGCTGCTTATGTGTTCAGAGACAAAGCAACCATTCGTGTGGAATGCTGTGTGTGAGAGAGAGAGAGGTGGGGGGGAGGAGCAATAGGGGGGTCTGCTGCTGTCCCAACTTACAAGACAGCATGCTGACATGCTCTTAGCCCCCCAAAACCCCACTCTCTCTCCCCCCCACATACACACAACACACTCCCTGTCACACTTCACCCACCCACCCACCCACCCCATTTGAAAAGCACGTTGCAGCCACTTGCATGCTGGGATAGCTGCCCATAATGCACCGCTCCCAACGCCACTGCAAGTGCCGTAAATATGGCCATGCCAGTGCACTTGAAGCTGTCATTGTGGTCAGACTGCAGCGCTTTCCCTACTGCGCTCTACAAAGGCTGGTTTAACTCAAAGCGCTCTACACCTGCAAGTGTAGCCATGCCCTCAGTTTCCTAAATAGGAGCCATTTTGCTGCCATTCTGGTAAAAGAGATCCACACTATTACTGAAGGTTTAAACCTGCCAAATCAAATTTTCCTAACTCACAAGGAGTTGGGATGAGAGTCACTAAAGTTGTCACAGAGAGGTGCCCACGTCCCTCCCTATGCTAGCAAATCTCTTTATGCCCTGGAAGCGTTTACCCTTGCAGAGGCCAGGCAGTGTTTCTACTGCTGCACTCCCTGCTCCTTCTAGCAGTAGGGAGCTGCATGAATTCCCACTAGGATCTCTATAGTTGAGTGCTCCAGAGAGAAGGCATTCAATAAACACTCTTCTGGTCAGCCTAGCCAGGCCATCATTCCAGTCAGAGGTGCACTGGTGGCCTCCCACCTCCCCCACCAAAGCATGTGGCAGCTACCTTGCTCCACTGCAACCTGGCCCTCTGCCAGACAGAAAAGGTGATCTTATGGTTAAAGCACTGACCTGGGACTTGGGAGATTGGGAGTCAATTTCTAGCTCTGTTACAGACTTCCTGCATGACACTGTGCAAGTAACAATGTGCCTCAGGCCAGGCCTTCACCTAAATCTTAGGTCAGCCTAGCCACCAGCCCTGGGCCCCCAGCTCAGCCTCTGTCATAAGGTAGACACTTGTTTCGTGTCCATAGGGAGACATGTATGGGAAGGCGCCCGTCCATCCTCTTTGCTACACCCCATTTTCCCAGATAAAGGTGCATCCATAACCTAAGTCCAAGACCTTCTACTGGCACTCCTCCCAGTCTGACTGGTTCCAGGTATGGCTCTGCCCCAGCATCATTCAGAGTAAACCCCAGACCCCCAGCCTGGCTGTAACAGCAGCCCAGGTAATCACACTAAATTATTGGGCACTCACCCGATATGCCCAGGCTTGCTGCATCTGATATGGAACACTGGACTTCCCAGTTTCCCTGGCTGTCCCAGAAGCGCTTCCACTATAGTTGGGACTGAACAGCACTCTGGTAGTTCCCATGCAACCCTGTTTTCAGCTATTGAGGTTCTTCTTCCATTGAGAGCCTCTTGGTGACTCCTCAGACCAGGTTATCCTCTTGTCTGGTCTCCCTAGGGGGCCACCACTAGTCTGTCACACTGTTCAGGCTGCTCATGCTCAGCTACTTCAGCCTTAAAGAAGGCTTCTGACCATTTGACTGGCTCCCCCATTAAGGCAGCTCTGGGCTCCCCTGGAAAGGACCTTCATGATTTTCCCTGTGGAACTAGTAGTCTCTGGGCATAACCCTCATGTAGCGAGGTCCTATAATCTGAGCCACTGTCCACAGTCATGCCCCCTGTGGGAATGGTTTGATCTGAAACAGCACCAGTACACCTCCAGAGTCAGTCCCAGTCTATCCACGATGGCAGCCTTCACCACAGGACAGGAGGCCACCTGCTTTTCACTTACTGTTCAATCAGCTGCCTGTGCCTCACCTGTCAAACGATGCCATACATAGGCAGGCAACTCATCCGGTATTAAACTGTACAGTCTTGTTGCTCAGGTTTGTCCCAAGCGTCGTACTCAGACAAAACCAGATGTAGTATTGTCCAGTATTGGGTGGGGGGTGCCGTTTTGAAGAGTGCACTGCTCTGCCCTGTGACATTACCCAGAATACGATCTGGATTCTTGAACAGTTGTGTCCCCTCAGTTCCCCCACCTGGGGTGCCCTTTACCCTGCTTTGCTATGAGAGCTTTCACTCCTCGTCTGCTCACACACAGCCTCCAGCATGTAAGTCACTCCCAGTTGTACTGTATGAGTGCTATGGCCCGCCACTGATGAGTTACACTGCAGAGCAATACCAGCAAGTTCTCAGTCCCAGGGTTTCCTCCAGAAATGTACGTCTTCCACTGCCCAAGCTAAGCCTGCCTTAGCCCTGTAGTGCCACGGGGGGTGGCAATCCTGCAGGCAGGATCCAAAGCCCTGATGGGCCGGATCCGGCCTGCGGGTTGTAGTTTGCCTACCCCTGCCTTAGGTGATATTTCCAGCTTACAAGCTAATCATATCAGCAATGCAAAAGCCATCACAGACTCTCATAAGCACTGTTAACTGCTACAGAAGTTTCAGAGTCCAGGATAAACTGCCCTCTCTCACAAACCAAATCCAGCGAATGACTGGATCCTCTGAGAACACTGGGGGTGGAGTGGGGGGTGGAAATCTTAGGAGGAGGCATGAGAGGAAGTTAATAGAGAAAATCATCCAGAAATAAATGTGGGAGATTCACTATGATTAATCCACTACAACATGAAGCATCATATCATTAGCAAAACATAAAACTGCTTGATGGAATCATAATCTGGGTATCCAAAGAAACCAGGCTCAAATAAATAACAACTATAGCATCACAGCGGCCAGAAACACTCCTACAGGAAATGGATGCTGACTAGAACTGAACATTGTGGAACTGTATCAAAGAACAAGTAAACTGACAAGTCAGGACAAGAGAACCCTGAAGTTAAGAGAAGACAGAAGGAAGAGTCTGGAGAGATATTGTATGGTCCTTGTTTCTGGCTCTTTATGGCTGGGGCTTGATTGTGTATGGAGACTGAACTACCCTTTTATCCTTACAAATGATTCTTTCATGTCAGGTTTGAAGCACATTGGCAGGGCAGTGTGGGGAAGCTTGCGCTGCTGCTTCTAGTGCTGTATGCATTCTGTACATGAAAGACTTTGGTCTCCAGGGTTATCAATCCAGTACTTTTTGCGGGACACTAAATTCCCTGGAAAAAGATAGCAAAGTTGTTGGTTTGTTTTTTTTAAACGCGACATAGCTTAAGACATACATTTGCAAAAGATAGGGCCAGAATCTGATCTCATTTTTGTTGGTATAAATCCAAATTAACTTCATTGACTTCAGTGGAGTTACTCCTGATTTACACCAACACAGCTGAGATTAGAGTCTGGCCTTCAGTCTTCTAGCAGTTAAAATGCAGTCTGGCCTGTCCAAAAGGAATCAATTGAAATTCAAACTGGAGGGGTTTATGCCATGCTACAAATAGAAAAGCCAAACAAAACAAACATCAGAACATTTGAGAGTCAGCAGAATCCTAATGAGAATCTTCCTTTATTAATTCAAGTTTCTTTTAACCCCCTCTTCTTCCAATCTTATTCCCTCTGCAGCCAAGACCATTTAGTATGGATGACAGGTAGACAGTGGCGTGGGAGCACAGGAGACTTTAGTTCTTCCTCTTAGTTGTAGCCAGACAGTGGCAAGTTTCCTATCCTGACATTTGCCCATTCTATAATAACAGCATTGTTATGGTAGATCCTGAGCCATGTATGGTGGGTGGGAGGTGCGTGGCGGTGGGGGTGGGGAAATAAAGTATATTCCTATCCCAAACTTCTAGTCGCTCTTAAAATCCTTCTATTTTTCCTGTTTAACCAATATTTCAATGTAGTCCAGATCAAACTAAATCTGGATTACTGCACTGCTCTGTACCTCTGGAGACCTGTATTTAAATCTCAGTCAAACTGCAAGAGATACTTTGGAAAACAAGTATCTTTGGAAAAGAGAATAATTAAAGAAAAAAATCTACCTCATTATTTCCTCCAACGCAGACCAATAGGCTGTGGCATTCCAGGGTGCAATCCAGGCCGGTGAGGGGCTGTCTCACACCTGCCCTGCAACCTTGTGTGTGTTACAGTTAGGGCTGTCAAGCAATGAAAAAAATTAATAGCAATTAATCACACTGTTAAACAATAAAAGAATATCATTTATTTAAATATTTTCAGATGTTTTCTACATTTTCAAACATATTGATTTAAATTACAACACAGAATACAAAGTGTACAGTGATCTTTTTATATTTAGAAGTATTTGCATTGTAAAAAAGAAAAGAAATAGTAGTTTTTAATTCACCTAATACAAGTAAAAGTTGAACTTACAAATGTAGAATTATGAACAAAAAAAACTGCATTCAAAAATAAAACAATGTAAAATTTTAGAGCCTGCAAGTCCACTCAGTCCTACTTCTTGTTCAGCCAATCGCTCAGACAAACAAGTTTGTTTACATTTTTAGGAGATAATGCTGCCCGCTTCTTGTTTACAATGTCACCTGAAAGTGAGAACAGGCATTCTCATGGCACTATTGTAGCCAACGTTGCAAGATATTTACGTGCCAGATACGCTAAAGATTCATATGTCCCTTCATGCTTCAACCACCATTCCAGAGGATATGCGTCCATGCTGATGACAGGTTCTGCTTGATAATAATTGAAAGCAGTGAGGACCCACGCTTGCTCATTTTCATTATCTGAGTCAGATGCCACCAGCAGAAGGATGATTTTCTTTTTTGGTGGTTCAGGTTCTGTAGTTTCCATATTGGTGTGTTGCTCTTTTAAGACTTCTGAAAGCATGCTCCACACCTCGTCCCTCTCAGATTTTGAAAGGCACTTCAGATTCTTAAATCTTGGGTCAAGTGTTGTAGCTATCTTTAGAAATCTCACATTGGTTCCTTCTTCGCATTTTGTCAAATCTGCAGTGAAAGTGTTCTTAAAATGAACAACATGTGCTAGGTCATCATCCGAGACTGCTATAACATGAAATATATGGCAGAATGCAAGTAAAACAGAGCAGGGGACATACAATTCTCCCCCAAGGAATTCAGTCATAAATTTAACTAATGCATTTTTTTTTAACGAGTGTCATCAGCATGGAAGCATGTCCTCTAGAATGGAGGCTGAAGCATGAAGGGGCATACGAATGTTTAGCATATCTGGCACATACATACTTTGCAATGCTGGCTACAAAAGTGCCATGCAAAGAGACAAAGAGATTGCACTACAGTACTTGTATGAGGTGAATTGAAAAATACTATTTCATTTATTTTTTACAGTGAAAATATTTGTAATAAAAATATTATACACTTTGATTTCAATTACAACACAGAATGCAATATATATGAAAATGTAGAAAAACATCCAAGATATTTAATACATTTCAATTGGTATTTTATTGTTTAACTGTGAGATTAAAACTGCGATTAATTGCAATTACTTTTTTTAATCACGTTTAATTTTTTTGAGTTAATCATGTGAATTTACTGTGATTAATTGAAAGCCCTAGTTACAATGCTTTGCTGCTGCAGCTGTCACCTGGGCTGCTCAGATAGCCTTTCAGCATGCAAGTCATACCCTGGGTATCTGTGTATAACTGCAGCCTGCCAGCCACACTTAGGTTACACTCTGGCTTTTAACAGCCTGGGTTACTTCTGCAGGGTGACCCCAACACTCTCCCTGTCCCAGACACCCAGAAGTATGTTCTGTACTGTGCAGCCCTCTCCTGAACAGTCCAAGGATATTAGGTCCATTATCTCATTAAGGGAACAATACCCAACAAACTTGCCGCCTTAAATGGAGTTACCCAGAAAACTTAACCACATTGGATTAGTTTTAATTAAGGAATAAAACAAGTTTATGTAACTAAAAAGAGGCTGTAAGTGAGTACAAGTAATGAGGCATAAAAGTTAGAAATGGTGACAAGAAAAAAGATAAAATGCTTTCTGGGGCCTAACTTAAAACTATACTTGATTCATAGTAAAGTCCTTACCACATTCTTCTAACACCATTAGTGACCAAAAATTTTTCAGGTCAGGACCCCTCCCCCAAAGTCTAATGGCTGTTTCCTTTGTCTTCTGAGGTGCAAAGAGGGAGATTGACAGGGAAAGAGATAACTTGGGATGTTTGCCCCTCACTTTTATAGCTCAGTCCCCACAAAGTTCTTTTCAGTTGAGAGCAAGGAGATATTAAGTCTGGTGAGGAAAGATGCTTCATGCTATTTTCTTTCACCTGTGTGTGCTGAGATGCAGATTCTTTGTCTTTTCTCTCTTCCTGTCTGAGGACTCTGTTTACAGCTTATATAGAAATTGAGGTAGCCACACATCCCTTTGTTTAAGACCTGCTTGACTAGTTGTGTGTAATCGGGGCTATGTGAGTTTGAACAGGCTCCTTTAACATTTCCTGGGGGGATTTAAATGATACCTCACGAGTCACATTTTATACAAAGATTACTAGAATAATGTGCAGGGTGTGAATACAGGAGTGCATTCAGTTACACAGGGCCCACTATTCTGACATTTTTGGATGTCAATGCATTGTCAGTTCCACCCACAGAATGACTGGTCCATGACTGGTATACAGATACCATTAGTGCCTAGGTATTTATTGATTCCCATAACCATAGTGTCTGAGATTGTACCTTCTATACTCTTTCAAGCCATGCACTACCCCTCAGTGAGACTACTCTGACTTTGTCCACATAGGGAAAATGAGGTGTTAATTAGCACCCTTTAAAAATATTTCTTATCACACAGCACAGGCAGAAACATTTTGGTTTTGAAATGTGTTGGCTAGTTGTGTATTCCTCATGAGTAATACACACATTATTAAACATCACTGTCTGTCAGAAATTATGACTTGTCTGCAGACTAATTTCAGACATCCTCTGGGCAGGCATCTTGAGAGGAGGTTCACAGCAGTTCAGCTTATGTGTCAGAGGTTGGGAGGTGCACACAGTATCTGAACATTTAGGCTGTATAGCAGAAGTTCTCAAACTGTGGTCCATGAGCTCCATTCAGGTGGTCCGCAGATAGTTCCCTCTTAGGGGTGTGCCTGGGCGGCTGCACACAAGAGAATGAAGGGCCACCCACCTAATTAGTGGAGCCGCACAGGCATGGCTCCAAAAATTAGGTGCCTGGACCCTGGAGAAGACGCACATGTAAGGTGAGGTGGTGGCCTTGGGGGGAATAGAGGGGTAGGTGGGAGGGGCCAGTGGGGTGAGAAGAGGGGATGGGGGGAATTTGGGACATGCAGGGCTGTGGCAGCCAGAGAAAGAGGCGACTTTCCCCAGCTCCAGGGCTGTGGCTGCTGGAGGAGAGACCCCCCAGCCCTCCTAGCCCCAGCTCGGGGGCTGATGTGGGGCGGGAGAGAAGGAGAGACCCCCGTCCTTCCCAGCCCCGCTCCAGGGCTGCCACGGTGGGGGAGAGAGGGCACATCTATCGCATTAGAAAGGTAAGACTACTGATATTGAAATATGAGTAGTGTGCTTTTATTTGTAGAACAAAAAAACATTAATTATTGTTATTTTTAATATAGCGCTTGTATCCAAAGCACTTTACAATAGTTAGCTAACAATACAAACAACATTTGGAAAGATCGTTAAGTGGTCTGCTGAGATCCTCATCAATTTTCAAGTGGTCCGTGAAAAAAAAAGTTTGAAAACCACTGCTCTATAGCATGGAAGTACCCTAACATACTGTCTTCCCCACTGTAAACTGAAGGGCTGATAGTCTGTTAACTTGGTCTTGATGAACACTGCCTTCACCAAGATGAAATTCCACCCTCAAAGCTGACCCTGTGGGCCCTGATCCAAATCTCACTGAAATGAACTGGACTCGTTCCACTGACTTTAGTCAGACACTAAGCAAGTCCCTGTCATATGGCTTGTTCAGTATGCTATTAGGAAAGATGAATTGTTGTGACAAAACTCATTTGTAATCAGAAGTGTGGGAAAGCAAATACAATGTACAATGGAAGCGACTGAACACTGATCTTTTTTGACATTTAAATATAAAGGCCATGTTATGTCCTCTAATGCTCACACAGATATCCCTGCAGGGGTACATTAACATGCTTACTGCCATGCGACACATCTCCCTTCTGAAGATCTAGTGTACATATTCAAGAGTGTTTATAGTTTTGGGTCCAGGTCCTTTTAAGAAATCTCAGACTGGTCATCAAAAGTCATTAGTCACTTTTGAAAATCTAAGGGCTTGTCTATATTGGCACTTGACAGCGCTGCAAACTTCTTGCTCAGGGGTGTGAAAAAAACACACCCCTGAGCACCGCAAGTTTCAGCGCTGTAACGTGCCAGTGTAGACAGTGCACCAGTGCTGGGAGCTGCGCCCCTCATGCAGGTGGTTTTTTTAGAGTGTGCCAGTGAAGAGCTAAGCCCTAAGCCACTGCATTTGAGCTTTACTAATATGTTCCATTCACTTTTTCATTTCCTTTAATAACAACCACCCCCAAACCTCTTTTCATTTGCTTTTCATATTTTTCTTCACTCTCAAAAGTGAATTAATTCATCTAAGTCTGTCAGCCCACAGACACACTTTAAAAATAGCAATGGCCTGGGTTTGACTTGCCCACAACATCTTACTCGTAGTGTTTGAAGTAACACTTCTACCTATTTTTGGACCATTTTTGTAATTTGAGTCTAAACATAGCTGCCGCCCTCTAATTACTGCCTACGTAGGATGTATGTTTTGTACACAAAGTCATCCGTTTCTCTTTTCTTTGTTATCCACTCCACCCACACACACACTCACCACAGATGAATGACAAATGTAAAGCAGAACCTCTGTGCTTGGTTAGTGGCACTAGAAAGAGGAAGTTCAGTCAGACATGTTAACTTTTGGTTAGTGGCTTCAGTTTGGTAGTGGTGGGACAATACTGTTGCCCCTTTTTCACCTGAGCAGCTAGTCAAAGTTTGGGACCCTGCGGATTTTCTACTCCCAAGTAGACTTTGGGACTAGAATCTGGTATCTTATTGGATGTATTGGATTTGCCAGTGAAACTTTTGTTGGTAAAATTCTGTGAGTCAGCGTGTGAAAAAAACACCCCCCTGACTAACATAAGTTTCACCAGCAACAGTGCTGGTGTGGATAGCACTATGTCAACAGGAGAGGCTCTCCTGCTGACATAGATAATGCCGGCCACTCATTGAGGGTGGTTTAATTATGCCAGCAGGAGAGCTCTCTCCTGCTGGCAAACAGCAGCTACGTGGGAGGCGTTTTTTACCACTACATCTGTGCTGCTGTAAGGTCTGTAGTGTAGACATAGCCAAAGGTGGAGGGATTCTGATTAACTGATCCTGACAGTTACATTAACTGAAGAGTTAGTTCACCCTTCAATCTCAGCAAGGTTTTAACTCTACCCATAAAAAGGTTTCAATGAGCTCCAAACAATACTTACAAGATTTGGGTCTGATTCTGGAAACGTGTGTGAATACCTTTACCCACATGAGTAATCACATTGAAGTCAATGGGACCGTGCATACAGGAATATACCGTCATATTGAATCAGATCAGAGTTCTTTAAAGTACTGTGTTTTGTTTCCAACAATGCCAGTATCATAATCTTCAGAGGAAGGTGCAAGAAACCCCGATGGAAAATTATGTTATAACCTGCTCATAGTAGATTTTTTTCTTCTTAATCCCATCATTAAAAGGTTGGTTTATGCCCTGAAGCCTCAGGGTTTGTATTCCTTTTAAAAATTAACCTATCTAGCATCACTGTGGATGTTCCCATTATCCATACACATCAAATCCTTTTATAAATTCTGCTATTAGCCTCAATGAGATCTTGTGGCTCTGAGTTAGCCATAGGCTAGTGTGCACTATGTAAAATGGTGTTTTCTTTAGTGTGTTTTGGTTTCACTAAATGTTCCCTTGACGTATTATGAGAAATGGGAAGTACCTTCTCTATTTGTTATTTTGAACACATCTGTCACTTCTCTCCTTATTCATCTCTTCTCTGAACAAAACAGTCCCCATCTTTATATTCTGTCCTCATGCCGTAATCTGACTCCATGTCTCATTTGCTTGTCTCTGTAACCCCCTTAATTTCTTCTTTACCTTTCTGAGACAGGGTGAACAGAATTGCACACAGTATTCCAGGTGAAGTCATACCATTGATTTTGGTATTACGTTTTCAATTTTTTTTGTCTGCTGCTGCACGTTCACTGGAGATTTTCCTTAAACTGACTACAGCTAATCTAGAACCCACTGAGGTGTATGAGTGGTTCAAATGATTCCTTCTAGTATGTTATTACCTTATATTCATCAAAGGATTTCATCTGCTGTCACACTGCCCATTCACCTAACTGGTTGGGGGGTCTCCTGAAGCTCTCCATGCTCTTCTGCAGTATTGACTAACCTAGAAGATTTTGTATTTTTTGTAAATTTTTGCCACCTCAGTTGTCACCTCCTTTTCCAGATAATTAATAAATGAAAGAGGGGAAAAGGGAGAAGAGAAGAGAGGGAATAGAACTACTATACAATAACAACAAAACATGGCTGCTGTACAGTTGGAAAAGTGAAACTAACTGAAGGCCCTGATCCTCTTGGTGAGCGGTGTTTGGTGCAATAATGCAGCAGGAGAGAAGCACAAAGGTGGCCTTAAACCACTTCTACGCTCCTCCTTTATGCTCCCCTAATCCTGAGTAGGGTTGCCAGGCATCCAGCTCCAGCTCTACTCTGCCTCAGCACTGATGCTGATGCTCTGCCTCCAGCTCCTTTGGCTGCTTTTTCTGGCCCCTCTGGCTCTGATTGCTGCAGCTCTCCTCCCTGCACAGGTCTGCTCTCTGGGCTGCTTCCGTGGCTCTGCTCCCAGCACTGACCTGCTCCCTGGGCTGCTTCTCTGGTTCTCTCTGGCTGGCATGGCCCTGCTCCCCAACTCAGCTCAGGCCCCTGCTCTCTCCTTAGCTCGGTCCCACTCTGTCTGACCCAGGCAATTCCAGCTCACACAGAGGATGGAACGTCTCCGGCCTCCTGACTCCCTCATTGATCTGCCCTGTCAATCAGGCTGACCTGGAGCATTGGCCTCTCCCCAGTCCCCTTGGGGACTGTCCCCTTCCCCTTTCTTTTGGTACTGGGAACTAGTCAACCAAAAAACCCCCACTGAATTTTAGTAAGGGGCCAACAGTCCCCTTACACTCAGATCCCCATTTTGTCACAGATATTTTTAGTAAAAGTCAGGGACAGGTTGTGACTTTCATGATTTTTTCTTTATTGCCCACTCCATGACTTTTACTAAAAATATCTATGACAAAATCTTAGCTTTGCTGATGAACCCAGGAAGCTGAATAGCACATACTGCCTCCTCAGCTGCCCCGGAACCTGCATGGGGCATAATAAACCAAAAACTTCTCCTACAAAACCCGCAACCAGGCAACTGGCGGCAGCATCAATGACTAATCATTCACTGGAAATAGATGAGAAAACAGATTACCTGTCTCTGTCTTCAATTATGCTCCTGTGTAGTTCCAAGGAATTTCAAAGCAGGATGATGTGAGAGGTGATGCATCAGAGAGAAAATCATATCTCCATCATGTTGTTTGACAGTCACATGGTTTTTAGTCTGCCACAAGATTGATAGTTCATGTTTACACAGTTTCCATTTTAGGCAAGCAAGCTGGGATAAGGGGCTTATTTGCCAGCAGATCTTTTCTCCCTGTTTTCTCTAATATTCCCCACTCCAGTCCTAGGACTCCTGAGGAATTTGGCTTGCTATGAATATAACACTCAGTTAGAAGGATGGGAGAGCGAGCTTGGAACAGTTATACAGTCAGGGCTTAGCTAATGTTCACTCCTGACCCAGGGCATTCACAGGGTAAATGACGCCAGATTTGCACCTACTACTAGAGTCTGCATTCTGCCTGATGACAGATGCTCTAAATGTCAAGACCAACCTACTCCCAGCCAGTCCTCCCTGAGACTTGAGACATGAAACTCTTGGATGGGGACTCAGACTGTTGGCGCTGCAAAATTATTATTCTGCTCAAAATTTTCAAAGATAGGCACCTCAGCTGTACCCCCAAAAATATGTACATCTAGAGTCAATGGTCTAGACACCACACTCAGGTTAAACAGCACTTTTATGGCACTCTGACTAGTACCCAGGACCTTTGCTTCCAAAACCACAGGTTTCTACTTCTTCAACTTAAGGCTGTACTATTCTGTAGACGTACTACTAGAGCTTGTGTCATCTAGAGACTGCAGCCTTTACACTGCAGGTAATATAGGCAAATATAGGCAAATAGCAGGTCTGCTATTCCAGAGGTCAGTGGTACATGTGCACTTAGTCACTAAACTAGTGTAAGCCCAAACAGCTAATTTTGCATGCAACTATATCTGGAGAAACAAAAATGGATAATTTTGTACCCAAGTACCCATTTCCCCCACACAAATCCGTACTGTGGTGTTCAGTAATCACTCCAAGGTGCTTGAAAGATCCTCTTTATTCATTGACCAGTTCCAACAGCTTCTCTATAACAGAACATAGGCTTCTGTAGTAGTCTGCCCCAAGTTCCCACCCTGGGAAGCTAAACCACTTAAAGGTACAGTTCCCAAAACCAGAATATTGTCTTATGGGATATCAGTTTCACTAGTTCTGAATGAATGCTGTGAACACAAACCGCCATAAAATGCTAAGTACTCTGAAAACAAATCAGGGCCTAGGTATCTCAAACTGGGCACCCAAAATTAGTGGGAACAAGACAGCTTTAGCCTTAATCTGTGTGTCTTAGTTACCCAGCAATAAAATAGGGATAATAATACCACTTCATCTCACCAGGATGTTGTGAAAATAGATTCATTAGTGTGTATGAAACACTCATACTATGCAAAAAGAAAAGGAGTACTTGTGGCACCTTAGAGACTAACCAATTTATTTGAGCATGAGCTTTCGTGAGCTACAAGTGAGCTGTAGCTCACGAAAGCTCATGCTCAAATAAATTGGTTAGTCACTAAGGTGCCACAAGTACTCCTTTTCTTTTTGCGAATACAGACTAACACGGCTGTTACTCTGAAACCTGTCACTCATACTATGGTGAGAGCACCAAAGAAATACCCAGGTAGAAATAATTGTGTGTTCAGAGCAGGGTTTGGATGGTGTGTGTTAAATACGAAATGTTTAATTCACTGAATAAGGCAGGAGTCCTGAGGGAAACTATGTGACCATGTAACTAAAGACTGTATCATAATGCATACGCACGGGGGTGTGGGTGGGGGGGAATTATAGTTGTACAGAAACCTTAATTCTGACATTTCCTAATCTGATTGCTTGACTTTGCCACTTTAATAGTCCTCCTTTAAACAGTTTTTTGTTGTTGTTGTTGTTGTTTTTTTAAGACATTACAAAAAACTCTTCAGGTCATCTTCATCATGAGGAAGCAAAAAGGACAAAAGCCCAATTTCTCTTCTTTTGCAGAATACTTTTAAATGGTCCTATGCTTGCAAAGACCCAAATAGGAGGCAAAGGCAGCAACTGGAAACTCAAGTATAACCAAACAAGAATCTCAAGGCAACAATACTTCATTGGAAGTGTTCATGTGTTAGACACAAACGCCATTCTGAACTGAATGAGAGCTAAAGGGACAGAACAGGAAATGTTGAAGGTTCACCCGCCCAGTTGCAATAATGTCAGATTGTTTTCTGTGACATAGGAGGGAGCAGTTTCCACTGGGTTGACAGAAAAGACACCATAAAAGTCACTTTAACCATTCATGTCAATGCAGTGTTTGTCACACAGGTGCAGGCTGGTAGTTTGGACACAGGACCGGGAAGCAGCAATTCCTGGGTTTTAATTCAGCCTCTGATGCTGACTACTTTTTTGATTTCTGGTAAAGCTTCGAGCTTGATAACACTGCCCTGCAGTTCTGGCTGCCAGGGTCTGAGTAGCAGTGTACACCAAAGTACTGAGCTCCAGCTCCCCCGTGTGGACGCCGTGGGCACAAACTAAGTGGTTTCTAGTCCATGTTAGTGCAATCCTCTTCAAGCAGGACTATGAAGAAAAGGAGGACTTGTGGCACCTTAGAGACTAACCAATTTATTTGAGCATAAGCTTTCGTGAGCTACAGCTCACTTCATCGGATGCATAAAAGTGGAAAATGCAGTGAGGATGCACACACAGACCATGAAAAAATGGGTGTTTATCACTTCAAAAGGTTTCCTCACGAAACCCATAAGCTCACGAAAGCTCATGCTCAAATAAATTGGTTAGTCTCTAAGGTGCCACAAGTCCTCCTTTTCTTTTTGCGAATACAGACTAACGCGGCTGCTACTCTGAAACCAAACAGGACTATGTTAATGCAAACTAGGAACCTCGTGCCTGCAGAGTCCAAAGGGGGCGGGGAAGGAATCGGGGAGTTTACAGCTCAGCACTTACAACTACAGGGGTGTGGATAACAATGTGCACTAGACTCTGGGGTTGTGTACATATAGCCTTAGTCTGTCTTCACTGCCAAACAGTGTGTTTTTACTGCAGAATAATTAATGTGCATTAGCTATCCCATTGTAAAAACAGAGGAGTTTTACTGTGCAGTAAACTAGGCACGATCAATCCCAGGCCTTCTGACCTCACCTAGCTACCTCAAAGTACACACTACAGTGCTTTGTCTCCATTTAGCATTTCACCGCAAGATAACTATCACGTTTGTTAACTTGCTATTCAAAGGTGCTCCCCAACACCTTTTTAAGGAGTGAAGAAAAAAACAGACTCTGCCTATTCTCAGGTAAGGGTGTTGTGAGGATCAATTAATGTGAGCAAAGTGATACCTGCCCTGATTCAGCAAAGGGAGTTAGGTGTGTGCTTTGCTCAATCAGGGACTTGATGGTGAAGAAAAAAAGGTGTGTGTGTGTGGGGGGGGGGCCTGCAGGTTTTTAACATGGTTTTTGAATAGGAGTGGGTGGCTTGATGTACTGGCGCGTGTGTGGAGCTGGCAGCATTTGAGTATGGGCAATGGTTTTGTAGGAGGGTGAACTGATGGTATTGCATTTTCGTGTTGTAATTTTAAGTTATTGGCAGAGCACTTAGAGCTTGTGCTTTGTTTATTCTAAATCTAAAATATGACAGATATGCTGCTCATCATCAGTACAGACAGGCACATTTTACAAAATCCAGTTACCACTATGAAACATTCTGGACATAGGTACTTCATATATCAACTGTGTCATTGCAAGAAAGTTAGTATGCCAGAGTCTTTGGCCTTAAAGTGGCTGCAGACAGCCAGTGGAGAATTCCCTCTGTGTAGGGACACTAGCCATTAGCATAATTCTCAAGGAAGCACCTCTGCTGCCTTATACAGCTGATGCCCTTCCAGTCTCAGCATAAAGGGAAAGAGAAGAGGCGGGTGTGTCAGGGCATTCTGGGGGCAGGGGACGGTGAGAGTGTAGTGGAACAGAGCTCTGCTATGCCTGATCTTCCTCTGGAGTAAGCAAGAGCTACTGCTGTGCAAAAACTGGGAAGCTCTAAGTCTGGAATCTGTAAACAGGTCCCTGCAGCCACCCCTATTCAATGCCTCCAAGCACAGCTCAGATGATTTGGAGAATCATGGCCATTGAACTAATTTGGTAGCATTAGATGCTCAAATTATTTTTATCCAGAAGATCAAACAAATTCAGGGCAGACAAATTCAGACTTCTCTTTGCTGCTTGTGCTTGATCCTCCAGACCTCAAAAGGTAATCCTGTTTTTTTAGAGTCCCTAGCACTCCATGCTGCACTATTTTAAAGTTAGCATTAAAAGAGTGATTTTGTTCCTGGCACTGCCACTGACTTGCTGTGTGACTTTGGACCACGGAACTACAAACCTCAGTTTTCACCTCCTTGAAATAGAAATAAAAATAATCTTGTTGTGTTGTAAGATTTGCTTCATGTTTGTACAGACCAATGGATGGAAGTCTAGATACACAGTTTTCACTTATAGAGTCTACCTATCAGTCTACCTAGATTATGGACAGGTAAACCAAGTAGAATACAAAGGACAAACCAGGTGGACCAAAGCTTTGAAAATATTTGTGAATTCAAATTATTTCATAAAACAAAACCCATATTGTTTCCCATGGTGATTCACTTAAAGAATATAGTTCTGGTTCTGCCATCACGCCCACCAGTAACATCTACGCAAGTGAAAGGAGAATCAGACCCCATGTGTTTTTCCATTCAAGGGAGTGTGCTATGCAAATTAATATGGAAAATAAGGAACATAGCATGTATGCTGTTCTTCTATCTCAGAATATAGAGAAACACAGATAAGTGATCAGTTGCTGGGGGTAATTGCTTGCATTGTAGCCCTGCTACTGAAAGTTTATCTATTTCAAGGGCTTCCATCATGGTAGTATCTAGGTACCAAAAATAATACTATTCACTTCTATAGTGCCCTTCAGCCACAGATCTCAAATCACTTTACAAACATTAATTAATTAATCCTCACAACACCCCTGTGAAGTAGGCAAAGATTATCAGTAGTCCCATGTTACAAATGGGAACACTTCCCCTCCCCCACCTCTAGAGTATAATGGATAATGTGTTACAACCTATGGAGCCATTACTATCTGTAAAGTGGCAGTCACCTTGAGTGCCTCCAAGCACCTGGAAAGAGTACCACAGTCCTTTTCTTTCCTGGCACCCACTGCAGGGTGTCAGCCAAACTTGGGATGTCTTCAGTGGCTTGACCCTCTGGCTGAGTCAAAATCCAAATGAACTCCTCCCAAAGTATTAAAGAGTCTATTTCCCCTCGCGAGGGTCTTCAGCCCCAGCTCTAGGCCCTTTAAATTCAGCCCTTTGTTCAGGCTCCCATATAATCCTTCTTGGGATTTACACCACTTTATCTGTGGCCAGTAGGAGAACCCAGGCCGGCCCACTACTCCAGGTTCCAATCCAGGGATCTTATGAACAGCAGCCACAAATTGCTTACTCCAATTCATCACTGCTATTTCTCAAAAAGAAAAGGAGGACTTGTGGCACCTTAGAGACTAACCAATTTATTAGAGCATAAGCTTTCGTGAGCTACAGCTCACTTCTTCAGATCTGAAGAAGATCTTCTTCTGCATCTGAAGAAGTGAGCTGTAGCTCACGAAAGCTTATGCTCTAATAAATTGGTTAGTCTCTAAGGTGCCACAAGTCCTCCTTTTCTTTTTGCGAATACAGACTAACACGGCTGTTACTCTGAAAACTGCTATTTCTGTGAGCATTTTCCTACCAGGCTGCTTTATCTCCAGTCCTATCTCAGGACCCAGCATCCTCAGGTTCGTTCTTTCTCTCTCTCTCTCCCCGCACCCTCCTTCAATCTCAGTGTAAGTTCAGCCAGTCATAAACCCTGGCTACTTATCAGGTGGCTTTGGCCAGAAAGAAGCACCCTTCCTCACTCCTCTGGTCCCAGCCAGGAATTTACTGAACTGCTAAGGCCCGACAGCGCCTTTTATCTGAGCCTGGCTGCTTCTGTAAGGCCTCTCTAGGCAGCCCTGGAGGACCCACCTTCGCTGCTCCATTCCTGTCACTTGCTGCTTCCTGGTGCAGGGGGTTTACTAGGACTGCAGAGCAATAATACTGCTGTCGCAACAGTTGCATCTGCAGAAGAGGCCTGGACCATGGCATAATTTTTCATGAAGGTATGAATGGAGCTCCACATAGCTGCCCTGCAAAGGTCTAGTATAGGTACTTATTGAAGAGATCCTATTGAGGTTGCCTGTGTTCTTGTGGAATGGGCCCTCACCCTGTCCAGAGTAGGAATACACAGCAGCTGATAACAAAGAGTGATACAGCCAGAGATCCACACAGAAAGTCGCTGAGTAGATAATGCTTCCATGTGATTGCTCCACTATAGCAACAAATAATCTAGGTGTCTTCCTAATTGATTTTGTTTTCTGCAGATAGAACATTAAAGCCCATCTGACGTTGAGAGTGAAGTCTCCTCTCCACCTTGGAAACATGAGGTTTTGGACAGGATAGTGGTAAGCGAATAGGTTGATTATGTGAAATTCAGAAACTACCTTAGGGATACATTTCAGGCGGAGTCAAAAGAAACCATCTCCTTATGAAATGTGGTGCATGGCAGGCCAGCTATGAGTGCTCCCACATCACTCATCCTTCTGGCTGGTGTGATGGCGAATAGGAAGACAGCCTTCATGGACAGGTGGAACATGTGGCCAGCAATTCAAAGAGTGGTTTGAAAAGTATTGATGACATAAGATTGATGTCCCATTGCTGTGTTTGTTTCACCACCAATGGAAAGGTCCTAATGAAATCTTCCAGGAATCTGACTGTTGCTAGGTGAGTAAAAGTAGAATGAAAAGGAGTACTTGTGGCACCTTAGAGACTAACCAATTTATTTGAGCATAAGCTTTCGTGAGCTACAGCTCACTTCATGAATGCATCCGACAAAGTGAGCTGTAGCTCACGAAAGCTTATGCTCAAATAAATTGGTTAGTCTCTAAGGTGCCACAAGTACTCCTTTTCTTTTTGCGAATACAGACTAACACGGCTGCTACTCTGAAACCTAAAAGTAGAATATCCTTCAACCAGAGGATGGAAGGCACTGATTGCTGCTAGCAAACTAATGGAAAGCCCCAATGTCTTGAGAGTGAGGATGTAGTCTAAAGTAGCAGGAATACCCACTGTTTCTGGAGTAACTGATGTATCCAGATAGAGAAATGCCTCTGCTTAACTAGTTAACATTTTCTGGTGGAGTCTTTTCTCCTTTGATTGAGACTTAATTGAACTGCCTCCAAACATGAATGTTCTAGATCTGATGCCCTCCAAACACCAGGTCAAGAGGTGAAGAGGGTCCGGGTTTGGATGTTTTATCTTTCTGTTCTCCTGAGTTAATAGATCCAGGAAGGGACAGATGCTGATGGGAGGATTGATTGACATCCATAAAAGTCCAGAAACCAGAATTGTCTGGGCTAGTTCAGTGTGATGAGAATGACTCCAGCTTTGTCATATTTGAATCTTTTGCACAAACTGTGGAAGCCGTGGGATGGAAGGAAAGGCATACCTCAGGTGGTCTATCCAGGATAACAGAAAGGCATTTCCCCTGGAGTCCTTGCCCAGTGCTACTCTGAAACAGAAGGGGAACTTCTTGTAAGTCTGGGAGGTGAACAGGTCCCAGGATGGTGTTCCCCACAAAGATTTCGTTCAGGATGGAACTGTGTATCTCCTATTTGTGGTCTGTGGAGAAGTGCCTGCTGAGATTGTCTTCTAGAGAGTTCTGTGCATGCTGTAGATATGTTGCTGAGGCTGTGATGTGGTTCCTTATGCACCTCTTCCATAAACTTATTGCTTCTATACATAGCGCAGTGATACTCAGACTTCAGTGGTTCAGGAGCCAAATTAATGATCAACTTTACCCAAAAGAGCCACAGTAGTGTGAATTCATTTACTATAGTACTACTGTATAGATTCATATTTAAACAGTATGACAGGGGAAATATTTAGTTTATATATGTATATATATATATATATATATATGTATATATATATAACTCCATTTATTCGACCCTTCATTATGCAGCTCTCGTGTTAACCAGACAACCAAAGCACACAGGCCAAAAGGGGACGCTCTCTCCTGTGGCCACTAGATGGCGCTGTAGCATTGCACTTTCCCATTCTCCAGTTTATACGTATTTTTGATTATCAGATCTGGCCCCGGTTCCAACTAGATTGGATAAACGGGGTTTTGCAGTATATTTTATTCTCACAGCAAAATGACTGATGAAGTATTATTATTTTATCAACTACAATTGCTTAATAACACAGTAAAAGCATCTTGATTGGTTAATAAATAAATCACACAGTGTTTTAATATAATATGCTGCAAAGAACTGCAGGAGACACATTAAAGAGCCACTTGCGGCTTGTGAGCCTCAGTCTGAGTATCACTGCCATAGAGTAAGAGATTTCACTCCAGCTTGTTTGTTTATATAGAAGACAGTTGTCATGTTGTCTGACATTATCTGTCTGTGACAGGACCATACAAGTGGGAGGAATGCATTGTAGGGTTGGTGGACTGCCCTTAATTTTAGGAGATTGATATGCAACATGCACATATGATATGTACATGAACTCCTGAGGAGTTCATGCAGGGCTGTCCCTAGCTATTCTGGGACCCTCCGCAGCCCTCTGCAGGGTATGTATGTGTGAGGTCCTAGGCCTCCATGGGGGGGCGGGGGCTGGCTTGGGGGGCAGGGAAACTGCCCCCCAGCTCTCACTGGTGGTTTGGCTGGGTCTGGGTCTATTCTGACTGCCAGTGAGTGCAGGCCTGGCACTGCTGCAGTCCTCAGGGGAATGGGGGCAGGGCTGGGGCAGAGCAGGGTGGGAAGAGGCGGGGTTGGGGAAGAGGCAGGGGGGCATGGGGAAGAGGCAGGGCAGGGGCTGGAGCAGCACGCAGCTGCATAGGGCACCAGGAAATTTGGGTCACCAAATTTCCTGATGCCCTATGCAGCTACATACTTTGTGTATGGGTAGGGACAGCCCTGAGTTCATGTGTCTTGCACAGAGTGACTGCCCAAAGGGACTCTCCTGCCTAGGAGGGATGCATCTGTGATTATGGTTGCATTGGATATGTACAGAAGGAAAGGGACTCTTCCATACACTTGTTCCAGATTCATTCATCATACAAGAGAAGTCCTGACTTTGGCAAGAATTATTTCCTTGGTGTTCATTTTGTCTCTGTCTGGTAAGTAAACAGAGTGGAGCCAGACCTGTAGGAAATAGAGGTGAAACCTGGAAAATGGTGTTATGTAGGTACACAAGGCCATGTGGCCTAGTAGAGAGAGGCAGACTTGACTGTGGTTTGAGGTCTGAGAGTGACTTATGCTGTCAGGCTGTTCATGGCCTGGACCCTGTCCAGAGAGGTAGGCCTTTGCTGAGGTTCAGTCTAGGGGTGCTCCTATAAATTGTAGTATTTTTGTGGGAGACAAAGTAGATTTTCTGTTTACACAGTTTCCTAAGGATGCCAGAAGGTGGACAAAGATAGGGCTGCCAACTGACCCTCTTGGTTGGATCTGTCCATTAGGAGCCAGTCATCCAGATACAGGAAGATGGTATAGCTGCTTCATCTCATCTGGGCTGCCACCTCCGAGAGGACTTTCATGAAGACCCTGCTTCAAATGGAAGTACTATGAACTGGTAGTGGTCTTGTCCCACCAGGAATCTGAAGATATGAATGTTCACATGAAAGTAAGCATCTCTCATGTTGAAACCCATGAACCACATGCCTTTTCCAGGGAGTGGATTATTGATGCCAGTGTAACCATGCAAAATTTTGATTTGCGAATAAAGATATTCAGCTGATGTAGGTCAGCAATGGGTCTCCAGCCTCCTTTTTTCTTGGGAACTATGAAATATGGGCAGTAGCACCCTTTCCCTTGATGCTGAGGTGACACTTGATCTATAGTCCCTTGCTGTAGGAGAAAGCCCACCTCCAGATGGAATATCTCCTTGTGAGAGTGGTCCCTGAAGTGGGGCCAAGCCCCTGGAAAAATTCCCCCTGCCCCCGCTCCCCTGGCGGCAGAAGCCATGAGCCCCAGCTGCTAGGCAGGCGGAGCAGAAAAAGCCCCCGTGCCCCGACCCAGCTCCCTGCAGCAGTGCCGAGAAGTGGAAGCCCCCCTCCAGCAGCTCCCGACCCCCTCCCTATGCAATGTTCCCTCTATTTTTTTCCATCCATATGTGGAATGAATTTTTTTATGTGCAGCATGAATATCAAGGTAATGTGCCGATGTGTGCCACCAGTAGAAACGAAAAACCTAGATATAATATATATTTTTAAAAGGTTACCATGAAGAAGAAGAAAGATTATTAAAACAAGGGATAATTAACAAGGTGCACTGCTTAGGATGTTTATTTAATATGAAATCAAATAAAAAGAAAATTAACACTGCAAAATTTTCAGTAGCCTTTTAGAATCTTACATGTACCTATTCCTTTGAGGCATAAAATAAAATTATCAATTTTCTTGACATAGAAAACAAAATATTTTATCATTAGTATTGATGCATGAAATAAAATAATTGTTACAGTTTCTTTATGCTTGAAATTAAAGATTACATCTCTTGGCTTGACACACAAAATAGTTTTTTATCTAGTGTTTTTATGTATGCTATATATCCCCTTTTGTTGTGACTTGTGACACATAAAATTAAACATTCTTTTGTTATGACACATGAAAGAAATTACTTTATTTATTTTCTTAATTTAGGAGACCACTAATCACTGTCATGGAATGAGACCCCGAGCCAGTAGTTGGCAGGCTAGATGATGGGGCAGATACTTGCCACTGGTCACGAACCTTTTCTCTTCTGTCTTTACCACTTTTTCAGTGTTTATATACAGTGTCAAAGTTTACTTCTCCACCACTTGAAGTGTGAAATTTGATCCTCATTAGCATATCCAGGTGATCTTCTTTCAATCTGTTTCGTGATTTAGTTTTGATATTATTCATAAGGCTAAAGCCACGCTCACAGTCAGCACTGGAAGCTAGAAAGGTTGCACATATATCCACCAGTCATAAAACTACACTGTATTGTTCTGCATTTTATAGACTGAAACTCATCATTTCCTGGAAATTTGTCATCAACTTTGCTTCATGTTTCTCCACAATTATGTATTTTTAATCATTGTACTGGCTCACAATGAACTTGTTCTTCTCCATGGTGTTTTGGGCAGATGACTTCACTTGACTAACGTCCAAAATTTTTCTATATTTGTCAACTAGCTTGCTAATGTTTTCAGTGCCAAATTCATAACTGATTTGCTGTGATGAAAGTAAGGCAAAGTCAAAAGCTGCCCATTCCTTTAGTTCGTTTTCTGGAAACCTTTGATTCAGATGATCACACAGTAGGGATATGAAACGTAGAATAGATTCACCGCTGAACTGTTTATCTCTTGTGCTAGATGCAATTAGATTTTTCATAGTGTTGCTCCAAGAGACTGTTTCTTTGAGACACTGTCCTCTCATCTTGCGGATCTGGGCCCTTGCTAACTGTACAGCTTCAACTGTTGTTAAAAAGAGTTCTTCTGAAAGCATTTGGTCAGTTTTGTTAATTCATATAAGACATCATTTAATGCAGTTAGAGTGATATGGTAATTAGTATCCGAGAGCTTATTCAGGCAGTACTTTGCTATCGGGTCATTATTTTCTGAGATTTGATGTTCAAAGTATCTAAGAAGGGTCTCATAATTGCTCATCAAAGCACTTACAGCAAAATGTCTAGATAGCCATCTCACTTCATTAAGAGGTTTAAACAATATAGTCTCATTTTCTGTGAGATTTGCCATTTCCTCAAATTGTCCTGTTTGGACTGAGGATCAACAGAGGACTGTATAAATGGTCTTCAAAAGTGTCTCTATTTTCTTCATCATTGGTACCAGCATTGACTATCCCCAGATCTTCTCGATGGGCCACACAGTGTTGTTCTATTAAATGTGGAATGCACTGCTTGACTTGTGTGGCAACACCATTGTTTCTCCCTAGCATGACAGAAGCACCATCTGAAGTGAACATCATCATTTTCATCATGTCCAGCTTATTCAGAGTGTAGAAATCTTTTATAGCAGCTGTAATAGCTTGCACATTACAAGCAGATAATCTAATAATTTCACCAAGCATTGTCTTATGCACTGCAGATGCTGCAGTTCTGAATTTAAAGTAAATTATAAGCATCTTGTTAACAGAAATAGCTGTGTTTTCATCAATAATAAGTGGATGATAGGAAGACAGACGAATCTGCAACATGATTTCTGCATGGACAACACTGTTGACTGACTCCAAAAACCCAAAAGTATAATTTTTGTGACACCAGCTCGTTGGTACATGCAGATATTTTGCCATTTATATTTTGCACAGTTCATGGAGCTCTTCATTTGTACTGCAAGCAGAACATTGTCTATGAGCATTTTTATTTCTTCTGGCTTTGAACATTGTCTTTCCATCAGTTCCAGTCTCTTCTGTCTGGCTGTGACGTTAAGAGTGTAATATAATATCTCATTGAAAGGTGATAAGGCCAGAAAGAGTTAATTAACTCAGGTTTCAGAGGAGCACCTGGGTTAGTCTGTATCCGCAAAAAGACCATGAGTACTTGTGGCACCTTAGAGACCAACAAATTTATTTGAGCATAAGCTTTCGTGGGCTACAGCCCACTTCATCAGATGCATAGAATGGAACATATAGTAAGAAGATATATATATACATACAGAGAACATGAAAAAGTGGAGTAAGAGTGGAATAATATGCAAACTAGATACCATTAACTTGGGTTGAATAGAGACTAGGAGTGGCTGGGTCATTACACATATTGAATCTATTTCCCCATGTTAAGTATCCTCACACCTTCTTGTCAACTGTCTAGCTCACGAAAGCTTATGCTCAAATAAATTTGTTAGTCTCTAAGGTGCCACAAGTACTCCTTTTCTTTTCACAGACTAACCTGACCCATGGCTGAACTTTAAAGACTGGTTAGGAAGATATGTAAATGAATAGAGTTTTGAAATGCAAGCGTGTATTGTTGGAGATAGAAGAGTAGATTTTTGCTCAGGTCTTGTGATGTAAGCAAACAAGTCTTGTCTATGGCTATAGCTTTGATTCAAAGATTAAAAAAAGAATATTAACATATGCTTGCATGAAATAGTATTATTGTCTATGTCTCTTTGAAGGTTGTGTTAACCTGTATCTGAACTGTTTAATGGATAAATTATCCTGTGCTAATTGCCATGATGTTTGGAAGAAGGAAAGTTAAGCCTATTGTTTTCTCAGGCCAAAAGGCTGCAGAAAATGTATAAAAACCTTGGGACAGGATGCTTCTTCATTTCAGATATGCTTTGGGTTTCAAGCCATAAGGATTGAGATCCCCAGTCACTGACTGGAGTCACCCTGAATATGGACATTGGAGTATAATCTATGGACTATTTCTAAAAGGACTTTTGGCAACTACGAGCTCATCTCTGCTATGTATCTGAACTTCAAGAATTGAATTCAAGTCTGTATGTATATTGATCTTTTAACCAACACTCTCTCTCTTTTCTTTTTAAATAAATTTTAGTTTAGTTAATAAGAATTGACTATAAGTGTGTATTTGGGGTAAGATCTAAGTTATTATTTGACCTGGGTCTCTGAGGCTTGGTCCTTTGGGGTCAGGAGAACCTTTTCTTTTATATGTTTCAGAGTAACAGCCGTGTTAGTCTGTATTCGCAAAAAGAAAAGGAGTACTTGTGGCACCTTAGAGACTAACCAATTTATTTTATATGATGAAATAAGATTTTCAGTAACCATCATCATATCTGACATGTGTGTCTGGATGGAGGCCAGAGGCTGGGCACTTTAAGGGAACTGCGTTGTTTGGACTTCTGAGTAACCAGTGAGGTGCAATAGAAGCTGTTTTGTGCTGGCTTGGTAAATCTAAGTATTGGAATATCCACCAGCATTTGGGGTTTGTCTACCCTGTTCTGTTCGCAGTTCACCCTAATTGAGTGACCTCAGCTGGCTCCCACAGGCAGCATCGTCACACTGGCATTAGTGGTTTCTAATAGAATACTTTGCAAGTCAAATCCCAGTGGGTGAGAATTTATGCTTCTAAGAATATGTACAGCAGATTCATGACCTTTGCTTGATAAATGCCTCTTCATGTCATCCAACTTCCATCCATCGTCCCATTTCTTTCTTGTAGAGAAATCTTTGGATATTCTAGTTTCAGCATACATTTTGCAGATCAAG
Organism: Lepidochelys kempii; assembly: GCF_965140285.1. Classification (NCBI taxonomy): domain Eukaryota; kingdom Metazoa; phylum Chordata; order Testudines; family Cheloniidae; genus Lepidochelys; species Lepidochelys kempii. Next base: position 122,164,755 of record NC_136383.1, read on the forward strand.
CCCACATCAGCAGTGTACTGGACTATTTCCCTCAGTTGTACATGAATCTTGCCAGTTAAGATTCTGTTTCGACTATTTCACCCAGCCACTCTCCTTTGAACGTGAGGCAGCATTTCTTCTTAGGATTTGCCCCTTCGTTGGTTGATGCTGTTTGCCTTCGTTTACACGTGGCTGTTAAAAGGAGCAGAAGGCGGTGAAATATCCTGCTTTTTAGGTAAAGATCAGGGAGCATGTATATAACTGATATTAAAAAGGCAACTGCTCCTGTTGCCTTGCCAAGGCTGAATCAGGAAAGTAGAGCTGAAGGTGGAGGCTGAACTGGCAGGGATTGGGATAGATGCTTTAAATTGTTTTCAGATAATGGTTAAATGTTATTTAATGGAGTTTGAACACTTTTTGTTTGCAAAATTTAGGCAAATTAAACTAATGTGACCTGTGATTCTTAGCACTGTATACTATTAAAATCACACGATCCATTGTCTACAGCCAAGCTCTACGATACAACCGCATTTGCTCCAACCCCTCAGACAAGACAAACACCTACAAGATCTCTATCAAGCGTTCTTACAACTACAATACTCACCTGCTGAAGTGAAGAAACAGATTGACAGAGCCAGAAGAGTACCCAGAAGTTACCTACTACAGGACAGGCCCAACAAAGAAAATAACAGAACACCACTAGCCATCACCTTCAGCCCCCAACTAAAACCTCTCCAATGCATCATCAAGGATCTACAACCTATCCTGAAGGACGATCCACCACTCTCACAGATCTTGGGAGACAGGGCAGTCCTTGCTTACAGACAGCCCCCCAACCTGAAGCAAATACTCACCAGCAACCACACACCACACAACAGAACCACTAACCCAGGAACCTATCCTTGCAACAAAGCCCGTTGCCAAATGTGTCCCCATATCTATTCAGGGGACACCATCCTAGGGCCTAATCACATCAGCCACACTATCAGAGGCTCGTTCACCTGCACATCTGTCAATGTGATATATGCCATCATGTGCCAGCAATGCCCCTCCGCCATGTACATTGGTCAAACTGGACAGTCTCTACGTAAAAGAATAAATGGACACAAAATCAGACGTCAAGAATTATAACATTCAAAAAACAGTCAGAGAACACTTCAATCTCTTTGGTCACTCGATTACAGACCTAAAAGTGGCAATTCTTCAACAAAAGAACTTCAAAAACAGACTCCAACAAGAGACTTCTGAATTGGAATTAATTTGCAAACTGGATACAATTAATTTAGGCTTGAATAAAGACTGGGAGTGGATGTATCATTACACAAAGTAACACTGTTTCCCCATGTTTATTCCACCCTCCCTCACCCCCCACTGTTCCTCATACATTCTTGTCAACTGCTGGAAATGGCCCACCTTGATTATCACTACAAAAGGCTCCCCCCCCCCCCCCCCGGCTCTCCTGCTGGTAATAGCTCACCTTACCTGATCACTCTTGTTACAGTGTGTATGGTAACACCCATTGTTTCATGTTCTCTGTGTATATAAATCTCCACACTGTATTTTCTACTACATGCATCTGATGAAGTGAGCTGTAGCTCATGAAAGCTTATGCTCAAATAAATTTGTTAGTCTCCAAGGTGCCACAAGTATTCCTTTTCTTTTTACTGATTTGACTGGTAGATACTACAGTATCCATTTTTTCCCCACCTATGGGATCTAGCTGCAGGGTTTAGCATCTGCACAGACAATAAACAGCCAGCAAGTGGCAGCACTAACTTATATAGTGATGGTTTAACTCAGTGGTCCTCAACCTTTCTGTGGGAATAGCATATTCCTATTCCCAGAAGACTGTGGCAGGTGCCAGACACCCCGCCGCCGAAATGCCACCGAGAAGTGGCAGCGGCAAGAAGCGTCACTGCCGAAATGCCACCGAGAAACAGCAACGCTTCTCGGCGGCGTATCGGCGGGCGGTGTCCTGCAAGTGCTCACAACTGCCCCGGCAGGCACCATTGCGCCCGAGGGCACCACGTTGGGGACCCTGGGTTTAACTCAGTGATGTGGAGTGTAGATTTACTATGGCTTGCAAGAGGTTATGGAACATTTATTTGGAAGTAAAGAATATTTGCAGCTTTTTATCAGTCCCAACATTGTAGCAGCACCAGTTATCAGTGAAAGATGCAGTGAACGTAATTAACCAAACTGAAAAATACACACAACTGAAGTGTATTTTGATTACAGCCCATGTGTAAACCAACTGCATCATATGAGACTGCACATAACAAAACAAATGAGCAAACCTCATCTTCTTAATGACATGGCTATCCTGGTTAGTGCAAGAATGTAGCAGTGGTTAGGAGTTCAACATACTGGATTTGAGGGGAAGCTGGTAACCAGTGGTAGGCTAGCAATTAAATATTTAATTGCTTATCATCAGTTCTGAACTGGAACTCAGAATCTAAACACCTCTGGACTTTGGGTGCTTCTGGACCCAGGACACTGGATCCTAGATCCTGCTGCCAGGGTTCGGAAGTGGAGATTTAGGGATGCTGCTGCAATGTAAGCCTGAGCTGCAATGTAAGCCAAGTGCTGCAATGTAAGCCTGAGCTCAGACAGGGGCTCAAGCCCTAAGCCCTCTTTTGTCTACATACAAATCTCTCAGCCTTGGGATTGGACTCAGGGTTGTGAAGAGCACAGCAGGCCACAATAATATGGACAGCACTGATGACACTGGCATCCAAGTGGGTTTGTAGACCCCTCCAATGGGATGTCAATCTGCCAAATGCACCTTCAACCAGCATTCCATACCTGCTTAGAGTCCATTTAAACCTTTTTTTGCCAGGCTCTCTGATATCGGTATATGGCTTCATAAACGAAGGCAAAAGAGGGTTCACGGGGTCCCCAAGAATAGCAGTGGGAACAGTAACTCCATTTATGACAATGACATTTGGTGGCATCCTTGAATGCAGACTTCCAATCAGCAGAAAATCCTGGCATCATGAACTTTTTCAGTGCAACCCATGTTGACGTTCCTAAATCAACCTCTGAAGTCCACAAGGTCCTGCATGATGATAGAGTAGTCCCCTTTTTGGTTTGTGTACTCAGATGTTCCATCAGGAGTGCAGACTAATGGCACCTGAATCCTATCAATGGCCCTGGCACAGTTTGGAACTCTGCTTTCCCAAAGCCAGCAGTTACTGCCACTTTCAGGTAAACCGCACACCTGATTGCCTCAGAAACCTCCACCACCACTCTACTCACTATCGACTTTCCAAACCAACTGGTTGTCAGCAGACCTGCTACAGCCTGAAGTAACCAGCTTCCATACAGTTATAGCAACCTGATTTGGGACCGCATGGTTGCCCTCATGTGCGTGTCCTAATGCTGGAGGGGCAAGGCAAGCTGCTCATACAACGCCAGAAATGTAGCTTTCTTCACATGAAAGTTCTGGACCCACTGCTGGTCGTCCCAGGTCTGCATGACTGTGTGGTCCCACCAGTCTGTGCCTGTGACCCTGCTTAATTTGTGATGAAAGAGGCACCAGGGTTCAAGCAAATTTTTTACATTCATAACTGATGCAACAAGCCCAGAGGTGCTTGGGCTATGAACTGCCAAGCCTAGAGTTACCGGGGCTCAGCCCTGGCAAGCCCTGGCACAAATTAAGCACTGCCTGTGGCCCTGCTCCAGAAGTGGCTATCATGACTGTCATGGGCAGCATCAGCGAGTTTGAGTCTGCCATGTCTGTACCCTCCTCCTCTTCTTTCTTCTGCTCTATCATTAGCTCTGTCAGGTGCCTTCAGTGGGTCAGAAAATGCCACCAGAATATCCACCAGCTCTTCCTGTTTCCTTAAACAAGAGTGAAAGCACAAGCAAGAGAAGTTCTTCAAATGGTGATGCCTTCTCGTTGCTGGCTCCGGTCACTGGGAGCACATGGAACAAAATGATGGCTCAGCAGGCTGTGCTGGCAGGCAGCTCAAATGTCCTGTGTGAGTGGACAGTCAAATGTTCCCACACTGCACCGCAAACAAAGGGGTAGAGCATTTTGGAAGGGCACTAGGAAGTCTGTGGTATGTTTGGTTGAACTTAGGCCTGTGTACTGCTGTACATATGTTGGAGCTCCAGGTTGGGGCTTGGGTTCAAAAAATCTCGACCTAGGGTCAGCAATCAACGTAGATGCTCCAGCACTGGGTTCTCAAACCCAGGGTCTACTGACTCGAGTTCCATTAACTCTGGTCTTACATTCCATTGCAGACCCTCTAAGCTCTGCCTTAAGCTTACCCAGATCCTAGGCACTAAAATTCTTTCTGCTTCCAGGCCCTTGCCCTCATTTTTGAGAGTATGTCTACATTGCAATCGGAAGGTTTGATTGCAGCATGTGTAGCCATGCCCAAGCTAGCTTGGAGCTAGCAGTGAAAGCTAGGGTATGTACCCAGTGTCCCAAGAGGGCAGGGCTAGTCCGTAAAGCTGCCTGTACTACCATGGCTTCACTGCGATTGTTATTAGATCAAAGCTAGCTCAGGTATCTCTACAAGTGCTGCAATTACACCTCCTGACTGCAGTGTCGCCATATCCCCATTGCTGCCTTCTAGGGGCACAATTGTTAAATTTAAAAAAAGCTAAGGAGACGTAGAAACATAAAGCTTTCTTGGGGTCAGGTCTCTGTGGGTACATCTACACTGTGCTAAAAACCTGCAGTGCTGAGTCTCAGCACTCACGGGGTTTGCGGGGATTGGGCTGCAGGTCTAAAAATTGTAGTGTAGATGTTCGGGCTCAGGCTGGAACCTGGGCTCTGAGACCCTCCCCTCGCAGGGCTGCTGATCCCAGGCTCCTGCCCGAGTCCGAACATTCGCAATACAATTTTATAGTCCCACAGCCCACGCCCCAGGCCAGTTGCGGCCATGATGGGGTCTTTTATTGCAGTGTAGACTTATCCAGTGTGTGTGTGTGTGTGTGTACGTGCACGTGTGGGGTTGCATGCATGCCCATGCAAGTTCCTCCATCTCTGAAAATGCGGAGGTATTTTCCAAATAGTGTTTGCCAGTGTGACAGAGTGAATAAACCCCACACTAGATAGTTAAGGGTGCAGGAACAGCACTGGGCCTGGGAAACCCTGCCGTGAAAAGCCGGCTGGGCATGCTCTGCTTAGAGGACGGACTTACAAGGAAGTCTCTTCAGCACAGCAGGGTCGTGGGCAGAGAGAGGCAGACCTGCACTTGCTGCTGCAAAGGGATTATGTCAGGTAGGCATCCCTAGCGGGAAATCTGCTGCACTGAACTGGGACTCCCTACCCTGCTGAGAAACATGAACTAGGTCTCGGGGGCCAACTGCCAGCCGTGATGAGCCCCAAAGAGAGGAGAAGAGTGGTAGGAAGAAGCCCAGGTGGTGGACTCCTGCATTATGGTGCTCAAGAGGGCCCCTGGGTTGGAACCTGGTGGAGTGAGAGGGCCTGGTTCCCCTACCACACAACTGCTAGGCGTTTCTACCTCAACCCTGCCTAGAGTTAGAAACAGCCAAACTGCCATCAAATCAACATGGCTGACACAGAGCCCCTGATCTTCCTTCTCAAGCTCTCTGCACTATCTCCCTGTTCCATCCAAGCTTGCAAGCTTGGGGCTCATCTTAAATCCTACCCTCTCCTTCTCCACCACATTGACACTGTGACCAAGTCCTGTAATTTCTTCCCTCACAACAGTCAGATTGCTTGCTGGTGGTTCACGAAGAGCAGGCTGGTTGCATGACTTCCTTCTTTGTTTCCAGTTTCACAGGCACCTAGGCTCTTGCTTTCAATTAAAAGCCTGTAAAAGCCCTGGAAATAAGGAGGAGGAGTCAGGCTAGCTGCATCTACCGGCTTTCACTGCTATGAAAGAGAAGGAGGAGAGGAAACTGAGGCCCCATCAGGGTCTGCAGCCTTGAGTGGGGAGGCCACTGCTAGCTATCAGTGGGAAAGGAATGTCTACGGAAGCAGTAACTGTAGAACTCAGAGATACGCTGCACAATTTTGAATAGCAAGGGAGGTGGACCCCAGACCAAAGGGCAAGAGATGTGGGATGTGTGACAACCTATTGGTCTGCAGTCTGGATGTGCATGAGAACACCCATAACAACAGTCTGTGGTAACAACTCAAGCCCTCGTGAGGATTCTTAACATTAATATAGCGCTCTCTGTTTTCAAAATGCTATACAAATACAAACTCAGTAGTAAATGCTCAACACCCCTGTGAAGCAGGTAACTTATTCTTTGCACCTTGCTGATGGTGGAACTGAGACACAGGGAGGTAAAGTGACTTGCTCAAAGCTAGACAGCAAATCCATGTCAGAGCCAACAATAAAAATCAGAAGATCCTAGGCCCTATCTTCATATTCAGTCCACTGGATTACTCCATATCTTATTAATTACATATTTTAAGTACATTGAACCAATAGACTGAACTGGTTCTGCCACTGGCTTGTTTCATTTTACCTGTCTGCAGAATGGGTACACACAACAAATATTTAGCTGCCTCAGAGGTGTTGAGTATCTTAATCAGTTAATGTTTGTGAAGTTTTTTTGAGAGCCTGGGATGAAAGGTGTTGAAGCAGCAAAGTACTATTATTACTACTAATATTAAGATATTTAATATGTCCAAAGGAATAAGCATAAAGAACAGAGAACTTTACACTGAGCAGATTAAAAGCAGAAGGAAATGGCCAAGGGACTTTACAGAGTTGCTCACTTTAATGAACTACACTGATAAGGCTGGAAACACCCCACATACCCCTCTTCTCAATATATTTCTCTGGAAGATTTTAAGCAACAAAAAATTCTTATCTGCTGTTCTGTCAGAGCCAAGACCTTTGGTAATTGCATGCAATGGGCTATATTCTTCTCTCAGTTACCACTGATCTCACTCTGGGTTTGCACTGATGTATCTGACATCAGAATCTGGCCAAATGCCTTGCACATCTTGTCAGATTACACCATCATGGGTATGTCTACACTACCCGCCGGATCAGCAGGCAGCGATCGATCCAGTGGGGATCGATTTATCGCTTCTAGTCTAGACATGATAAATCGATCCCCGAGCGCTCTCCCGTCGACTGCTGGGCTCCACCGCTGCGAGAGGTGCAGGTGGAGTTGACGGGGGAGCGGCAGCAGTCGACTTGCCGCAGTGAAGACACCACGGTAAGTCGATCTAAGTACGTTGACTTCAGCTACATTATTCACGTAGCTGAAGTTGAAAAACTTAGATCGATTCCTCCCCCACAGTGTAGACCAGGGCCATGAGTCAAACCAGATCAAGAAATATAACCCAGGTGTCATGATTTTACTCCCCTTCATCTGCAGTGGATGTCCTGCTAATGTTGCTGGGAAGGATGCAGAAAAATCAAGAGTAGTTCTGTCTTTATGTGTTTCAGAGTAACAGTCGTGTTAATCTGTATTCGCAAAAAGAAAAGGAGTACTTGTGGCACCTTAGAGACTAACCAATTTATTTGAGCATAAGGTTTCGTGAGCTACAGCTCACTTCATCGGATGCATACTGTGGAACGTGTAGAAGATCTTTTTATACACACAAAGCATGAAAAATACCTCCCCCCACCCCACTCTCCTGCTGGTAATAGCTTATCTAAAGTGATCACTCTCCTTACAATGTGTATGATAATCAAGTTGGGCCCAGCAGGAGAGTGGGAAATGGCCCAACTTGATTATCATACACATTGTAAGGAGAGTGATCACTTTAGATAAGCTATTACCAGCAGGAGAGTGGGGTGGGGGGAGGTATTTTGTCATGCTTTGTGTGTATAAAAAGATCTTCTACATTTTCCACAGTATGCATCCGATGAAGTGAGCTATAGCTCACGAAAGCTTATGCTCAAATAAATTGGTTAGTCTCTAAGGTGCCACAAGTACTCCTTTTCTTTTTGTCTTTATGTGGTAACTAAACTTATTATCATTACTATTTATTCTTGCTTTAGAACATTCTGCAACACACAGCATGTACATGGGGGAGGGGAGCACAAGTGTAACCCCCTTTTCTTTTTGTCTGGTGTTCTGCCGAAACCCATTGCTGTAATTACAGCTGCTGTTCTGAGTTGATAGGGAAACATTCCAAGACAAGGTGGCAGTATAGAGGCTTGAGTGACTGCAAACAAGTAGTTGCCATTTCAACACACTAGGACTGCAGGAAGTTAACAATGCTCAATTGCTGTTTTGAAGCTAGTTTGGAAAGCTTCATTAAGGGAAGACATTCCTGCATGTACACACATACACCCTAAGGGCACGTCTTCAGTGGCAGCGCTTTAACGTGGCTTGTGTAGCCGCAGCAGAGCGTTGGGAGAGAGCTCTAAAAAACCCACCTCCGTGAGGGGAATAGCTACCAGCGCTGGGAGTGTGGCTCCCAACGCTGGTGCACTAGCTACACTGGCTCTTTACATTGCTGAAACTTGCTGCGCTCAGGGGTGTGTGTTTTCACACCCCTGAGCGAGAAAGTTGCAGCGCTGCAAAGTGCCAGTGTAGACAAGCCCTTAGTTAGAGACTGGAAGCTCCTGACCAACCAGCAGTGAGTTCTATATGGGGTACAAACTGGGAGCCATTGCTGAGCACCAGTCAGATCCAGCTCAGCCCTGCAGGGAGGAGCTAACGCTGCCAGTGTAACCCAGACTGAATCTGTGAGTTGGATCTCAGTGCAGTTTCCTGTAATCTTATAAAAATCAGTTGGATTTAGGCTGGGAAAACACCATAAAGGAGGAATTGTAGATTGGAGGCCAAATGTCTTCATGAGTTGTATTACATCATGGAACCAAAGACACCATGTGAGCCTTACAACAATGCAATTGTCAGTTTCTCTTATTTTGTATGTGCTCCATATTGTGAATGCTGAAACAATTGGTTTGGTGGTACAACTAAACGTTTTATCTAGTTGTCAATATAATACCTAGGGCCTATGTGAAAGCAGAAGATATCCAATTGTCAGAAGTTCCAATCTATTTATTTTGTAAGATATAAATATATATAATTTAAGGTTTAGGCCTTGTACTATCTTCTTTTTAAAATAAAATAACAAATCTCTAGTTAGTGATGTTAGTCTAGCAAGGGAGCATTGTAACTCTGTGTTGTAACGGTTTATTTTTGGAGTGTTATTCTCTAAAAATAAATTTAAAACTGCTAATTATGCCCACGTGAGTGTGCGTAACCTGTTTTACGGAAAAGACTGCCACTGAATGCTGAAGAAGAGAAAGAAAGTGAATCCTATTATAATTCCCACTTTTAGTATGTAGAGGATTCCCATAGAAAATCTAATCTCTCACAAGGATATGAACTCATGGTCTGTGCAATTGCTGTATATCAGATAGAGGAGTTCTGTAGCACAGAATTGATTGGTAAGTAAATTAAGTAAGTAAATTGACTTACCTCCCCTTTATGTAGGTTGCACAAGTGCTTTACCAGGGAGCTGCGGGGAGTGGGTGTTGGGATTAGACATGGTGCAGAGGCATACAGCCTCTGCTTGGATGGCCCCGATCTCCTACAGATCTCTGGAGTTTCTTGCAATCCTTGGGCATACATCAGATTTTGGAGGTGGTCCCTAAAACGTTTTCTACAGACCCAACCCCAACTGTGGAGAGCTTTACAAGGGAACCCCTGCTATGTCACTGTCTGTGGGTTTTTCCATGGGAAGACACAATCTGGGCCTGTATTATTTACCTCAGTTTGAGTTGCAGTTTGTATGAAAGACTGTGCAAAATATATTTGCATTAAATAGTAGGGACTATTAAATGGTGGTATTTTAAGAATGGCATTTGAACATCAAATACTGTCATGGAGTTAAGATTTTCCCCCACAGAAAGACTACCCTTTTGCACTGGAATAAATCAGGAGTAAGGCCTTTCAAGTCAATGGTAGTACACTGGTGGAAATCCAGTATCACTATCCAGTATCAGACCTTGAGAGGTCATCTAGTCCAGTCCCCTGCACTCATGGCAGGGCTAAATATTATCTAGACCATTATGTCAACTATATATTCCCCTTTTGAGTAAGCCTGTCACCCAGGCTGGAAAAAGATTTTGGTTTTCTATTCCAACACATCAGTATCCCCTGTGTTAGGGGACTGGAGAACCCCCATACAGGCCTCACCATTAGATGCTCCTGTGTCCCCTGGGTGAGGCACCTTTACCCTTCTTGTTTTTAATGTTTATCTTTTTAGTATGTGTTTCATGTTTTCCAGCAGTAGGGGGAGCCATGGTTGGGCATGTCTGGACATACTGTGTATGTGCATGTCACAGGACTCATATGTAGCCTAGGGTTGCCTACTTTCTACTTGCACAAAACTGAACGCCCCTGCCCCGCCCCTTCACTGAGGCCCCGCCCCCTCTCACTCCACACCCGCCCCCCTGTCACTTGCTCTCCCCACCCTCACTCACTTGCTCATTTTCACCAGGCTGATGCAGGGGGTTGGGGTGCGGAAGGGGGTGAGGGTTCTGGCTGGGGGTGCAGGCACTGGAGTGGGGCTGGTGATGAGGGGTTTGGGGTGTAGGAGGGTGCTCCGGGCTGGGCCCGAGGGGTTTGGAGGGAGATCAGGGCTGGGGCAGAGGGTTGGGGGTGGGTGAGGGCTCCAGCTGGGGGTACAGGCTCTGGGGTGGGGCAGGGGATGAGGGGTTTAGGGTGCAGGAGGGTGCTCTGGGCTGGGATGGAGGGGTTTGGAGGGCAGAAGGGGGATCAGGGCTGGGGTAGGGGGTTGGGGCATGGGAGGGGGGTTGGGGTGCAGGCTCTGGGTGGCGCTTACCTCAGGCAGTTCCTGGAAGCAGCAGCATGTCCCACCTCCGGCTCCTACGCGGAGCCGCAGGCGGCTCTGTGCGCTGTCCTGTCCGCAGGCACCGCCCTTGCAGCTCCCATTGGCTGCGGTTCTTGGCCAATGGGAGCTGCAGAGCCGGTACTTGGGGTGGGGGCAGGCGGCAGGCAGCAGCACGTGGAGCCCCCAGCTGCTTCCTTAGCCCCACTGCGCCACCGACCAAACCTTTAACGGCCAGAGCCGCCAGGGTCCCTTTTCGACCGGACATTCCAGTCAAAAACCAGACACCCTAGTGTAGCCTATGATATATTTGAGTGTGTTAAGAGCTTCTCTGTGTGGTGTAGAGGTGACAGACTCCTCTAGACAGAGGAAATGGTTCATCTGACCACGGGGAGTGATATTTTACTTGGTTGCTGTAATTGTGGGCCAGGATCATATTTTTAGATCCTATTGTAGTTTTCAATAAATGGTTAAACCACCAGGTCTCTCTCAAACTTGACTGAATTGCTCTGGGGGAAGGTCAGTTCATAACACCTGACTTTCAGTAATCACACTTTGGTATCTCAGGGAAACACATAATTCCTGTGTTCAGCTGCTGCTACAAATCACTGTATAAATCACCTGCTATATGGTGCTGTGGCATGAGATGAGCAGGCTTTCACCTTACCCCAGAACGTAAAGCAGATACCACTTGTACAGTGGCCAGAATTTTACAGCCCACTTACACATCAAATCTGATGTTTGCAGGGTTTGCAGTTTAACATAATAGCTTCCCAACTATCTTGCAACACAATTCTCTGCCACTAAAAATCTGTTTAGTGGGCTGTTCTCTGAAACCATTCCTGATTTTAGGCTTAGTCTACACTAGAAAAGCTATACTGGTATAACTATATGCAGCTAGTGGATGTTAACAGTATAGTTATACAAGTAAAAACCCTTGTGTGGAAGCAGCTATTCTGGTATAAAGATGACTTATATGTTCCTGTATGAGACAGAGCTATATATCCTGTGTGAGACGAAGCTATATCCACACTAAGGGCTTGTCTATACTACCCGCTGGATTGGCAGGCAGAGATTGATCCAGCAGGGGTTGATTTATCATGTCTAGTCTAGATGCGATAAATCGACACCTGTGACAGTGTCCCCCATAAGGCTTTATGGAAATATGCTTATTAATGTATATATATGACATAATTGGAATATGTTTTATGCTACATATGCCATGTAACATATCTCTGTGGAGGTTATGATCTACTGAATCTATTAATCTTGTTTGTATGCATGTATCATTTTTGTATTCGAAGTTACGAATATTGGCTGTATACTTGTCTGATTCTAAGTAGATTTTAGTGAAGCAGTTGGTCAGCTTCCTGAGAAAAGACTATTCTCAGTAAGTGCCCAGTCAAGAAGCCCTTAAGCCAACAATGAACTTGGAGATGCCAGTCCACATCTGAGCTTTCCAAGGAATGTGGCTTGGCTGGTAAGGAACTTAGTCATGCATGGACATGTGACTTGCCCAGGTGATTCCAAAACTCCATTTTGGAGCTGGACTTTGCATAGGAGAGAGAAGAGGGTCTCCACCCACAGAAGAAAGTCTATTTAAACCCCTGGGAGACCCCACTATTTGTCTTCAGCTGGCTAAAGAGAGAGCCACTCCACCCCCAAAGATACCTGAAAGAAACTGGAACAAAGGACAGTAACTGCAGGGGATGTGAGTGATTGCTGGACCCAGACTAGAAGGAGACTAGTCTGTAAAAGAAAGCTTACTGAAACTGGTGAGAATTTTTTCTGTATTCAGTTTTATTACTGCACTAGACTTAGACTTGCATGTTTTATTTTATTTTGCTTGGTAATTCACTTTGTTCTGTCTGCTACTACTTGGAACCACTTAAATCCTACTTTCTGTATTTTATAAAATCACTTTTTACTTATTAATTAACCCAGAGATTAATACCTGGGGGTGAGGGTGGGGGCAAACAGCTGTGCATATCTCTCTATTAGTGTTATAGAGGGTGAACAATTTATGAGTTTACCCTGTATAAAGTTTATACAGGGTAAAACGGATTTATTTAGGGTTTGGACTCCATTGGGAGTTGGGCATCTGGGTGTTAAAGGCAGGAACACTTCTTAACTTGCCTTCAGTTAAGTCTGCAGCTTTGGGGTACGTGATTCAGACCCTGGGTCTGTGTTGGAGCAGACTGGCATGTCTGGCTCAGCAAGACAGGATGTTGGAGTCCCAAACTGGCAGGGAAAGCAGGGGCAGAAGTAGTCTTGGCACATCAGGTGGCAACTCCCCGGGGGTTTCTGTGACCCAACTTGTCACAGACGCCCAAGTGCTCTCCCGTCGACTCTGGTACTCCACCGGAGCGAGAGGCGTAGGTGGAGTTGACGGGGGAGCGTCAGCCATCGACTCACCACAGTGGAGACACTGCGGTGAGTAGATCTAAGTACATCGACTTCAGCTACATTATTCACGTAGCTGAAGTTGCGTAACTTAGATCGATCCTCCCCTTCCCTCCCAGTGTAAACCAGGCCTTAGTGAGGTTGTACTGCATTAACTATATAGGTATAGTTAAAACAGTACAACTTGCTAGTGCAGACAAAACCTTAACAATGATTTCAAGTAACAGCTTGCCAACTATCAGCAACAGAACATAACATTTTTAAATGGCTGTTGGAAACCATTCTTGAGACTAAGGTAATCACAGTTTGATTAGTTATTGTTTCAACAACAGGCTAAGTGCTCAGGTACTACAGTGATGGTTGCAGATGAGAGATAGATGCACTTTCCAGACAACAAAAATGACAAAGTCTCTGCCCAAAGAGTGTACTACTATCTAACTAGACAAGAGTGGTTGGTGGCCTGTAAAAGCAGCAGTGCGGCTGAGTGGGGCAAGCATGTGTTTTGTCAGTTTATTTTTTCCTGAAAGAGAATTATATTCTGCGCTTTTATTAATATTTTTGTTAGGAGCAGACTCTAGTTTGAATATCTTTTGGGAGAAATAGGATGGACTTGAAGGATAAAGTGGAGGCAAAGCAGGCTGGGTCAGGCCTTGGTCTTAATCTACACGGCTATCAACAAGTGAGGGCATAGCTGTATCAGAGACCACTTCTCCATTCTTGATCCTCTGGAACAATGCAGCTAACAAGGCTGACGCTGAAGCTCTTGAGTGCTACAGATAAAGTTAGCATTCAAGGGTGCTGAACTTTGCAACTTCTGGAGGAGATATCACCAAGAGAAAGCCTAACTGTCTTCAGAGGTTGCCACAAAGTCTTCATGCCATATAGAAACCAAGCAAACACTAATACACAGAAAGCAAAGAAAAATCCTTCCAAGATTGGAACCTGTGAAAGGTGACAACCAGAATCCATTACAAAGTTTATGATGTGTTCAGTGCTTAGATATGCTGGGCCTTGTCGGGCTCTCTCTCTGAGAGAATGGCAACATTCTTTTAGAAGGATTTTCAATGGAATTCATGTCTTGTTCCTGGTGTCCACTGTGAATGCCGGCTCTATCTCTTCCTGATCATGTTATCTGAAGTTTATTTCTTGGTTGTGCATAGCACAAAATGTGGGAACACAGGGCACATATTATAAACAAATCTCTTTAAAAAGCTATCATGAACTTTGTGATTTTTTTTAAAACTTTGGAGTTTATTTAATTCCTAATGAAACAACCCATTTCTGTTAAAATTTATTCTGATACAATTCACAGATAGATCTAGACATTATGTTTCTAGGAAATCACAGGGCACCAAAATAGCCAAAAATTAAGGCCTGCTAGATTTAGATTAGATAAGAGGGAGAGTGGAAAAAGATAAGAGGGAAGGGCCTTAAGCAATAATGATAGGGCTGGCCATTTTGGCTGATGAACTGAAATTGGGTTTTTTGATCCATTTCTAAAAATGTTTTTTGAGCACAGCACATTTTCCAGCGTGAATGGGAGTGTACAGCCTCTGCTGTTTAGTCAAAGTAGGGCTCATATGTAGGCTGTAAAAGACTGGGGTTTTCCTTGGTCATTCAACCTGGAAATTTCACCCTATTCATTTCCTATGCTCCCTTCCTCTGTAGAACCAGAAATCCCCTGAGGTGGGGTTAGAAGCCAGCCGTACCAAGCCAGGAGAAGCTTTCATTGCCCTGTGGCATGGAATAAAATAAGAATAAATAATAATAATAAAAGATAATAGAGCAGTTCTATTTACTTTTCAGCATACATCAAATGTCTGTTACAATGTGTCTGGGCCCATGCACAATTTCTTACAATCAGAACTCAGCATGCCAATTTTAACAGAAAAAACAAACAAACTTAACCCCTGAATATTTCTAGGTTTTTATACCATGCTCACTACCATGGTGGATGAGCACAATGCAGATACACAGAGAAGGCGGCTCCCAAACCCTCAGACAAAGGCCTGAGAGAATAGGTGGGTCTGGCTTTTCAGAGTGCACTTCCGTAGCTCGCATTGAGTCTGGCCTACCACTAGAGGGCAAGGGGAGACCTGAAACACTGCAAGGAGACAGGTTTCAGAGGGGTAGCGATGTTAGTCTGTACCAGGAAAAAGAACGAGGAGGATGCCACAAGTAATCCTCGTTCTTTTTACTGCAAGGAGCATGCTCTTTTATACTTCATTATATTCTCTGATGCAAAGAACTGACCTATGAGCCCTGGGGAAGCCTGGGACAGCCCCTCCCCCACCCAATAGGGGTCAGCTAGGAAGGTAAAAATTAACACTGGCCTAGCCCTTTTTCTTGTAAAGAGCCTTGAATATATGAATGGGCATAAACTGATCACTAGGTTGAATGGAAAAAGCAGCTGGGCCCCCATTTCGGCAGTTGGAGCCTGTGGGAACCTAGAGATCCCCTGACCCTCTAACACACACACTTTGTATCAAATGAGCCAGTTTGATTTGGAGTGTATCCCACAGAGGAAGCTCACTAATCCTCCCAGAGTCTCTGGCCACCCTTGTGCAGAGTGGTCTGACTATGGTGGGTGGGAACTGCTTATATTTTGTTGGGAGGAAAGTGGCAAAAGATTATTCTATAGGCCTGAACAAAAATGTTATGGCCAGTTCTGCGGATGTGAGATGTGACAAGCCGGGGCACAGACAGGATTTATAGGATCTGGACAAAGGGTAGAAATAAGACTTCCCTTCCCCACCACAACCACACACACATTTTTTTCATCTCTCCCTTCCTTCATTTTATCAATCTCTCCTTTTTTTCTTGACACTGAAGAAACCAAAACAACAACAACAAAAAACCCCATAAAACAATCAACCCACCCAATCTGAAATGACTTTTTCTTTTTTTCTGCCTTTTTAGAACTTAGAAAAAACACAGTAAAAGATTTCACGTCACAAAATTGAGCAGCCAGTTTATGCCAGCTCACATTTTCTTTATCTGTTTGGGAGAGGGGCTGTCATTGGCTTCCCAGGATCCACAGGCCAGCTCTGTGAATCAGAGTGGTTAATAAACAAAATGTAAAAAGATTGTCTTGCATGCAGACAGTATTACAGCACTTCACTTGCCTTCTAGTGTTAGCCCAGACTCAAAAAAACAAGACAGAGAATTGCAGTCTTACCAGGAAAAGCAAGCATGTGGGAATGGGGCTCTTGGAGTATTTATATTGTGCTCATGTATTGTGAGAGGCTCAGGATCTGGTCATGAAGAAAAAAAGGTTATTGCTCTATTATTAAATCAGATTCTTGGCAGGAGATTAGATACGGCATAATAGACCATGTCTTTTCTGCCTGCTAATTATTTTTCCAATCTTGATTTTAAAAGCTTTTTATTTTTCTAAATATTTTGTTTATTATTTTCCTAAAATATATGTATACACACCCCCGATGACATGATTGTGTATATATAGTTACATGATGGTTTCAGGCTGCCTCCTATTAACCAGGAAAGAACTGTCTCCTAGCTGACTGAGCTCAAAGGTCAACCACTGACGTGTTTACAATAAACACCCAGGCTAAAGAGGAGGAATTTATTAACCTAGAATATGATTATTGCTTAGTTAATACAAAGCACATTTGGGCTATTCTTTTATTGTATGGACATTTTAAATTAAAGAGAATATAAAACCTACAAAACAACCTAAATGGGTTAGTAAAGTACTGAAATGGTAATGGGTTTTTAAAAAAATTAAAATCTCTCTTGGCCTAGAAGCTGAATCACAGATCACAGCTTCATTGTTCTAGGCCAGAGGTTGTCAAACTGTGGTCCGTGGACCACCAGTGGTCTGCGAGCTCTATTCAGGTGGTCCGTGGATAGTTCCCTCTAAGGTGCATGCCTGGGTGGCCATACACCAGAGAATGAAGGGCCACCCAGCTAATTAGTGGAGCTGTGCAAACGTGGCTCCACTAATTAGGTGCCTCGACCCTGGAGAAGATGCACAAGTAAGGTGAGGTGGTGGCCTTGGAGGGAATATGGGGTAGGTGGGAGGGGGCAGTGGGGTGAGAAGAGGGGGTGGGAGGAATTTGGGATGTGCAGGGCTGCGGTGGCCAGAGAAAGAGGTGACTTTCCCCAGCTCCAGGGCTGTGGCTGCAAGGGAGAGATGGCCCTCCTTCCCAGCCTTAGCTCTGTGGCTGCTGTGGCGGGGAGAGAACCCCCCTCCTTCCCAGCCCCAGCTCGGGGGCTGCTATGGTGGAAGAGAGAAGGCACATCTATCGCACTAGAAAGGTAAGACTACTCATATTAAAATATGAATGGTGCTTGTGTGCTTTTATTTGTAGAACAAAAAAAAGTTAATTATTGTTTTTTTTAATATAGCGCTTTTATCCAAGCGCTTTACAATAGTTAGCTAATGGTACAAGCAACATTGGGAAAGATCATTAAGTGGTCCCCTGAGACCCTCAGCAATTTTCAAGTGGTCCACGAAAAAGAGTTTGAGAATCACTGTTCTAGGCACTTTGTACGATCAAGTAAAACAAAAAAGGTCCCTGCCCCAGACAGCTTGCAATTTAGGATTATGACAAGACTCAACAGGTAAATATAACAGGCAGGAGGAAGACTTGAGGAGTGGGAGGATAAAGAAAGTAAAATGGACCCATTTTGCATCAGTCAGTAGTCTCTGAGGTCCCAGGTTGTCATCTGCCTAACCGAAAGGCAGTGAGAAGCTAAGGCAGTATCTTCATTGCTTGAATACAGCTTGAAAGTTCAGAATATAGGAGCTGAACCAATCAGAGCAGAGGGATTATAGTAGCCTGGGTAGAGAGATTTGCAAACTCACAGTGCAGTTACTGAAAAATTATTCAAATTGCTGCACTCTGATTGACTAATAGTCGCTGTCAGTCAAATCAAAGTACAGAGGTTTGCATACTCCATAGTTTTTGAGAAATAAACATGCAGTGTGTCACAGTTCAAGGCAATTGTACCTGTATTCCCCCTCAGTGGTCCCTCAAGGCCATCCACTCCTGGCTCCTTAGCCATCACCAGTCTTAGGTAGAGACCCGTGTTTCTTTCTCTCCTGGTGGGATTTTTCCCAGGCTGCACAGTTCCCTGCCTGCCCTGGGATATTCCCAGAAAGCCAGACTGCCTAAACAGGCCAGCATCTGCACTTGGCTTACTCTTCAAAGTCTATGAACAGTGGCAGTTATGAGTTACCACACAGCTCTTTATAAGCAAGCACATTTATTTTTAAGGTCCAAGCATTGCAAAGAAAACATTAAAAACAATAGAAGTTCCTACACACTTGCTAAGAATTCCCATATGCATGGTGAAAGAGGTCACCCATCAATCTTACGGGACCTCAGTAGGCAAAAGTCCTTCCAACCCTTCCCAGGAAGCATTGGGGCCCCCCTTGGACAAGAGGCCCTGTCCATTTGCTGGATCAGAAAGAAGGCCCCGAGTTGGTTTAAACTCAGGCTATTTATCAAAAAGTCCTTTCTTTGTATGTTGGTGTAGCGGGATAGTCACCCTGCTCCGGCCCTGAAGGGGTTAAACCAGCCCTGGGAGAGGGCTGAGGCTGCGAGAGGCCTGCTGCTGGGGAAAGGCTGATTGGGGAAACAGCCACAGCTGGGCCATGCCCCAATCAGGCCACAGCGGGCCCTGATAAAAGGGCTATGAGCCAGGAGCTAGACACTCTCCCCCCAGCTTCAGAGGGAGAAGGACCTAGCTGCCTGGGAGCTGAGGGCGCAGGCAACTGAGAAGGGCTGGGGAAAGGTGAGAGGAGCAGGGGAGCTCCTGCCTGGCAACTTCCCAGGCTGCAGGCCTTGTCAAAGGCCGAACCAAGTACTGGGGTTGCAGAGGCTGCAACCCAGGGGTTAGGCAAAGGCAGCAGGTCCAAACCCCTCTTTGCCAATGATGAATGGCTTGTATACTGCAGTCTGCCCCAGTGAGCAGTGGCTAGATGGTGACTGGCAGTAGCCATAGACTGAGGCGAGGTGGGGATAGAGGGCTGGGGGTTCCCTGGGGAGGGGAGACCCAGAGCTGTGGGGGTATGGAGGAGGACAGAACCCTGCTGTAGAGGGGCACCAGGGTCTGGGAGGGACACGGGGGCCAACGACAGGTGAGACAGACTGGCAGAGGGTGCTCCGGAGCTAGAAACAGAGCTAATTCCCAGGATGACCAGCAGGAGGTGCTGCCGGGTGAGTCCCACGTCACTTCAGTTGGTCTCTAGAACTAGTATGTGTGAGCCTCTCTGGAAGTATTATAACCTGAGTGAATTTGCGCAGTCACACCCTGTCCTCCCCCATTCTTAGTTCCTGGAGAAGAAAGACACACAACCTCTGATCCACAATGATGCATAAACCTAATACAGTAAGAGCTCCCAAAGACATGTGGGAGACTGACATAGCTGTCACACAGTGATTTGACAAAGCAGCTGCCCATAACTAATTAGAGTCTAGGGAATTGTGGTACTAATGAAAAACTGTGCAATCAGTTATGCATCAGTAATGATCCAACAACAACTTGCTCTCTGGCTTTCAGAGTTACTTTCACATGAGTATAATCAAATATAGAAATGACTTATGTGATCATAATCACTGTGACCTATGGGCATACGGTAACCATTCAATGTACATAGCACATTACTTTAAACTCCCCACAACAGAAAGTATGAAAAACCCACTTCCCAGGATTATTCCACCATAAGGAAAAGCACTGTGATGATAATGAAAAGGCAGACCAAGGGTTGACCACAAAGGTGTGCCTGGTACCATGCTCTGAAGCTCAGTAAGTTACCTGAGTTTAGGTTCATTCACTGAAACCACTTTGCTTTCAAACCTTAGGAGTCCACATCTAGGGACTGTGACATCACACTAATTGTGTGGCCATGATGGTTTAATGCAGATGAATCCTAAAGCATTTATAGATTAAAACCAACGCGAACTGTATCTAGAATCAGATAGGAAACCAGTGCAGTTTTTGGAACACAGATTCAATACACCCACCACTGAAGCACGGGACTAAGCAAGTAGGATATTGCATTCTGCATTAGCTGAAGCTTTGGAGAGTGCTTCAAGGATAACCTCAAGTAGACCACATTGCAGTAGTCCTTTCTGAAGCATGACTGTGGTGATGTCTATGCTGGCAAGGAAAGGCTACATCATCCTTACTAACCATGGAAGAAAAGAGACGTATTGTACAGTATGAACTGCCTGGGATTTCAAATACAGCAAGAATCCAAAAATGTTTTGAGAAGGCAGGGGTGTGTGTGTGTGGAACAGCCACAGCTCCCATCAGTTCCCCCTACCAATATGCATCACCTCAACAAAAAGCCTCAGCCCATTTGTTGTCATCCAAGTCCCTGTTTTGGCTAGACATAAGGAAAGCAAGGAAACTGCACCACTGAGCTCACCTATGAGAGTCAGGGTGAGAAATCTGATTTACCTGGTTAGCAGTTAAGTACTGTTGTGGAGGGTGCTTAAGACAAACCTGTTAGCTAGATACCATTTATGAACAAAGATGACTCAGGTTTTCAGTATTAATTTGTTGCTCAGTTGTATTACATTCCTCTGATCTACTTTTTTACTTAAATTGATGGTGATGATGAGATACTGAGATTTTATTTATTTATTTAAATAACATCACCTCTCCCTTGGCCTGTGGCATAATGTTGGTCAGCTTCTGAATTCTCGGAAGCCAGAGTCTTTTTCATTGTTAAAAAATAAATTAATATTAAATTTTAATAGCCAGGAGATTGGGTACTAAAGTTAGTAATAGCCTAGAAGGGAAATGGCAGAGGACTGAAAATGAAAGAGTTAGAAGGATAGAAACAGAAAGCTGACCAATTGTGAGAAAGAACATCATGTTCAGGGTGCGGGTAAGGTCTCTGCTGAGCAATAAATTTAGTTTCAATGGCTTTCCCATGTTAAGCTTATGTTAACTGGTTCTGACGTAGAGGTTATGCTTATTTGAAATGACCTGGGAAATGACATATGAGAGAGAGAACTGAACCTAGTGGCACACAGTTTGCCTCTTTCTCCAGCTTGAGGTTGGAAGTTTTTCTACAAAGGCTACAGTAAATAACATCACTGAAAATGCATTAGACTTTACTGGTAATCAAGAAGGAAACTAAGAGGCAGTGTACAGAAATGTATTTGTGATGGGAAACTGATGACACAAAAGAAACCTGCATGAGGGCACATTCTCCGTTTTATCAGTTTTGCATTTTTTCTTGATCTTTCTTTAATCTTCTTTCTAGAGAAAAACACATGACATAGTATGGAGAAATGAATGATCTCATCAGAACTGGCTGTTGTCCTTACACTATTAATCAGCAAAACTGGATTATCTCTCTTTACAGATAATAGCCATTATGGAGGACCTCAATTTTGACTCTTGAGTCCTTCCTTGGACATGATCTGAACCAAAAGTTCAGATTCAAACATCTAAACTTTGATAAAATATTGAACTGAACCTAGATTAATCTTTTCACCTTGTGCTCATCTCTGTTTAAAAACCACTGGTTTTGTGCTGATCTCTCTACAAATTTCCCCTTAATCACTCTGCTCCCCAACAGTTTCCCTATCTATAAAATGAAGATGAGAACATTTACTTGCCTCATAAAGCACTTTGAAGTCTAGCAATAAAAAGTGCTAAGAATTATTATTAATAATAAACACATTTATAAATTGCTATGTATGCCAATAGTGCCATGTAAACTATACCAAATGCCCATTATGATCTACAGTCAATTATCAGGAAAAATAACAGTGTTTAAGAAGTCTAAAAGGAGGTCTGCAGACAGTTTATGTATAACATATGTTTAATGGTAAGGGGATCCAACTATGAGGTGGATCTGCATTGTTTTAAGCAGCATTTAATTAAGCATAGTACTAAACACACTTGTTAAACAGACCACAGGTTTTTTTAGAATACCTTAGAAAAATCTTCAGTAATATTGGCCTTTCACAAAGATTGGGCAAGTAGTTCTAATAACAGTTTTAAGAGTGGGGTGTGATGCTAAGGGACTTGGTAAATTCACTGCATGCACTTCCTTTTAGTTTACTGAAACTTGAACATGTCATAGCCTCCTATTTAGATTAGCCAAAAGCAGGAAAGTGAGACAGAGAGAAGGAACAATTAGTAATGGGGAAATGTTTACGAACTTTACTGTAAAAGGTGATTTGGTCCCTCTTGCATTACTGTATTCAGAATTTGTTTGATTTTTGTTTCTTTGTTTGCAGTTCAGAGAAAAGCCTAAAGATTAAAACAGGGGTGGGCAAACTATGACCTGGGGGCCAGCCCTCCAGATGTTTTAATCTGTCCCTCAAGCTCCTGCCAGAAAGTGGGGTCCGGGGCTTGCCCCGCTCTGGTGCTCCAGCCGCGGAGTGGGGTCAGGGTCTTGCCCCACTCCGCACTGCTTCCACAAGCAGCAGCATGTCCCCCCCTACAGCTCCTATGCATAGAGGCAGCCAGAAGGCTCTGCACACTGCCCCGCCCCTAGTGCCGCCCCCGCAGCTCCCATTGGCCTGGAACCACAGCCAATGGGAGCTTCAGGGATGGCGCCTGCAGACAGGGCAGCGCGCAGAGCCACCTGGCCGCACCTCCGGGTAGGAGCCAGAGTGGGGACATGCTACTGTTTCTGGGAGCCCCTTGAGGTAAGCGCCGCCCAGAGTCTGCCCCCCAGACCCCTTCCCACGCCCCAACGCCCTGACCCAGCCCTGATCCCCCTCCTGCTCTCCAAACCCCTCAGTCCCAGCCCAGAGCACCCTCCTGAACCCCCAACCCCTCATCCCCAGCCCCACCCCAGAGCCCACATCCCCAGCTTGAGCCCTCTCACCCTCCCGCAACCCAACCCCCAATTTTGTGAGCGTTCATGGCCCACCATACAATTGCCATACCCATATGTGGCACTCAGGCCAAAAAGTTTGCCCACCCCTGAATTAAAATGACAGTTCATTGAAAGCCTAAAGATTTCCAGGATTTTATTATTTCCATTTCTTCAAGCACCTGGAGTATTTTCTGTCACTGAGAACCACGTAAAGGAAAACAATTCTAAATGCTGTTGTAAATAACAAAAACCGTTTGATGCAAGTAAATAGCAAAAGCCAGGTTTCCTGTTCGTGAATAATTTATTTGGAATTGTCTCTTCCTGCTCATATCTCTTCTCGTAATCCCTACTATGATCTTCCTGCCTTTTGTGTCTTCTGAGGCAACTTGCCATGAGGAATAGGCTTAAAACTGCCCCATGCTGTTCCAAAACTGTATTTAGCAATGCTTGCTCCTGGTACCTAGTTCTCTGGGGCAGGGACCATCATTTTACTATGTTTATACTACACCCAGGACAATCAAGCTCTGATCCTTGATTAAACTGTTTAGTGTGCCTAGACATTACTGGAATATAAATAATAACAAGAAGCTTCCAGCTTCAATTTCCCTCACTGAAGCTTTTTAAGGCAGGTTGGTGTAGGGGACTAGTAATGATATCCAGAATCTTTCATCTTTGAACACTAGTTCAAATCCAGCCCAGGTTGATAACAGGTAGATTAAAAGATGTTGCCATGTATTGACCGGCGGTGGCTTATATGAAATGAGTTCAGTGGTCTCAGTTCAGTTACCAGTGTATGTGAGCGTGATGGGGTGTACAAACCCCACACTGAGGAACTAGGTGTTAAGGAGCAGCTCTGGTCACAGGAGGCTACACCCAGCCTTCGGGGTGTGCACTCAATGGAGGTGGAGCTTAAAAGGGTGAAGAAGCGAAAGGAGACATAGCTATACCACATTAGCCTCCTAAAGGCCTGGAGGGATCAGAAAGACTGCTTACAACACCATATTCACCTGAGTCGGAGCTAGACCCCCAAGTCATCATATCGCCAGGCCCAGACCCGATTCAAATGGGGCAAGAGCTCTGACCAGAACTACAGTCACAAATGATAGAACTGTTCTAGAAGTTTTCTTCTGGTTCTCAACCCAGCCAGGATGGACACATTTGATCTAACATCATATCATGGCCAAGACATGACAGAAAGTCCATGAGATCCACAAGCCTTTGCCAAGAAGAGTGTTGGAAGTGGTTCACAAAGAGCTGCAAGCTGTGCTAGACTTAGCAGTAATCAAGAAGTCCCACAGTGGATGGAGGAGCTCTATTGTGCTGGTGCCAAAGATGAATGGGTCAACTCGATTTTGCTTAGATTTTAGGAAAGTCAATACAATATCCAGGTTTGACACGTACTCAGTGCTCCAAATGGAGGAGCTGCTGGAGATGCCGAGGACTGCTCAACACATCTCCATCTTAGACACGATGAAGCGGTACTGCCATAGCCACTGTCGGCGTAGTTGCATGAAAAAATGGCCTTCCATACTTCATTCAGCATCTACCAATTTGTAACCATGCCACTTGGGTTCTGTGGGGTCACAGCTACCTTTCAGTGGCAAATGGGTCAGGTGCTGTGACCACACGACCAGTACGCAGCTGCCTGTATTGATGACATCGTCTTCTATAGTTGCAATTGGGAGGACTATGTGAAGCTCATCACCACTGACATTTGGACCCTTGAGAAGCCAGGGCTCACAACAGATCTGGCCATCAACCAGGAAAATGTGAAGTGACGCACCTTGTGTACACTATGGAGAAAGGCTGGCTGTACCCACTGATTGACAAAGTTTAGGCACTAGCAAACGGCTCAGTACTGCTGACCAAGAAGGAGGTCTGACTGTTCCTGGGCTTGGCTGGCTATTACAAGTGGTTTGTCAAGGTTCCTTCCCCACTCTGAACTCTAGGGTACAGATGTGGGGACCTGCATGAAAACCCCCTAAGCTTATTTTTACCAGCTTGGGTTAAAACTTCCCCAAGGTACAAACTATTTTACCTTTTGCCCTTGGACTTTATTGCTGGCACCACCAAGCGTCTAAAAGATATATAACCGGGAAAGAACCCGCTTGGAAACGTCTTTCCCCCCAAAATCCTCCCCAAACCCTACACCCCCTTTCCTGGGGAAGTTTTGATAAAAATCCTCACAATTTGCATAGGTGAACACAGACCCAAACCCTTGGATCTTAAGAACAATGAAAAAGCAATCAGGTTCTTCAAAGAAGAATTTTAATTGAAGAAAAAAAGTAAAAGAATCACCTCTGAAAAATCAGGATGGTAAATACCTTACAGGGTAATCAGATTCAAAACAGAGAATCCCTCTAGGCAAAACCTTAAGTTACGAAAAGACACAAAAACAGGAATATCCATTCCATTCAGCACAACTTATTTTCTCAGCCATTTAAACAAACAGAATCTAATGCTTCTCTAGCTAGATTATTTACTAAGTTCTAAGACTCCATTCCTGTTCTGTCCCCAGCAAAAGCATCACACAGACAGAGAGAGCCTTTGTTTCTCCCTCCCTCCAATTTTGAAAGTATCTTGTCTCCTCATTGGTCATTTTGGTCAAGTGCGAGCGAGGTTATCCTAGCTTCTTAACCCTTTACAGGTGAAAGGGTTTTTCCTCTGGCCAGGAGGGATTTTAAAGGTGTTTACCCTTCCCTTTATATTTATGACATGGTTTGTACCAGACTTTGCCACAATCACAGACTTGGTAAAGGACAGTAGCCCCCAGAAAGGTCAAATGGACAGAAGCTTGCGACAGTGCATGCAAAGACTTGAAGAAATGTCTGACCCACAAGCCTGTCCTTTTCCACCCTGACTTCTTGAAACAGTTCATCCTACAGACAGATGCTTTGGATATGGACCTTGAGGCAGTGCTATCCCAGAATGCTGATAGCAAAGCACACCCAGTCCTCTACCAGAGTAGAAAGCTATTCCCTCAGGAAGTAACCTACTCAACCAAAAAAAAGGAAGCCCTGGGTATGAAGTGGATTGTAGATGAACTACATTAATATTTACTGGGGAGCCCCATCCTACTAGTCAAGGACCATGCCCCTCTCCATTGGCTGAATTCCATGAAGGATACCAATGCCCAGATCTTGAGGGGGTACCTTTCCCTATAACCCTATGATTTCATGGCATTCCATCATCCAGGGAAGACACACCAGAATAAAAATTTCTTTTCTCAGGATGGAGGGGAATGGCGGGCAGATGACAGTCCCCCAGGTCTCAGACTAATGGGGAAGGTGTGTGATGGCATGTACAAACCCCACATTAGGGAACAACGGGTTAAAGAGCAGCTTTGGTCACAGGCGGCTCCGCCCAGCCGCACCTGCTGGGCATGCTGTCAATGGAGGTGGAACTAAAGGTGTACAGTACAGCTGGGTCAGGGTGGTCAATGCAAGGGAACAGATCTGCACTGGTAGCTCCTGCAGAAATCCAGAAGGTGCCCCACACCGTCCTGAAGCAGACGTCAACTCAGAGCAGCAAGCCACCGCAGAAGAGACAGAAGAAAGTCTGCTTGTGAGTGGGAAGGGGAACCTTCTGATCCCTTCTTGTGGGCCATTAGTCAGGCCTTTCCCGTGCCTCTGGAGGGCCATGGACATAGTAGGAAGTAACCCAGGGAGTAGGCTGGGTGATATCCTGGTTCTGGTCACACACCTGAACTACTTGCACAAGGGCCCTGGCCTGGAACCTAGAGGAGTGGAAGGGCCTGGGTTCCCCTACTGCCAACCCCTGCATTTGAACCCAATAGGCACTACCACCAGCATTCAGTCTTGAACCCATGAGGTGCTACCATCAACCACAGGCTTGACCACTAGGTGGTATGGCTAGCCAGTGCTCTGACCACTAGGAGACATGGTCCAGGGAGATGGTCTGCCATCACCATGAGACACAAAAACCACCACCCCAATACAACTCTAATTGGTTCTCCTAGAAGAGAGATAAAAGACTGAATCTACCACATAGACTGAACTTTCTATCACCCTGAGAGGTGGTTCTGTCAGTTCTGATTTGACGTATATTTGCAGAGCTCTATGGGGAAGCTTACACTGCCACTATTCTGTGACTAAATGTAAGCGGTCCCCAAGACTTCATCTGGAGTCCTTCACAAACACTAAATTAACATAAAATATTCTGTAATCAAATGTAAATATAATTAAAAGTGAATCATATAGGAATGGAGGGCTGGAAAAGACCTCAAGAGTTTATCTAGTCCATCCCACTGTGCTCTGGCAGGATTAAGTACAGTATACCTAGACTATTCCTGATAGGCGTTTGTCTAACCTGTTTTTAAAAAACCTCCAATAACAGGGATTCCACAACCTCCCTAGTAGAGGTTTGTTTCTAGTATGGTCACATCACTATTTTAACAAACTCTTACAACTGTAACTTACTTTTTTTGTAGGAAACCTATAATGTTGAAATCTAACTTTCATTCATCTCCTAGTATTTTATTTTTAATGCTACCTTTGACCCTTGTTTGCTCTGGCTCACTGTAAAGAATCATTAATTGTTTCAGTCTTACCACGAACCTGGATTTTTCTGCCATCATCACCTGAACATGAGTAAACAAGAGCTGTTCTAAAGTTCAGTGTCAGCAGCTTAGTTCAGAATGGTGATCACATGATCGCACAGTCATGCATAAGATGGGAAAGTACTTCTGCTATGCACTGATATACAAATGGGAAACGCTGAGCATCCTGTTAATTTTCAAATGTTTATGACTAAGAATCAATTTCAGACTCACATTCCTTGCTCATAATGAAGTTTCTCTGAAACTAGGATTGCTCTAGCACCGGTGGAGCCCCAACAGTGCTAGCAACGGTGAGAGAATTTCAGACAATGCAGAGAACACCATGAAAAATAGTGTTCAGAACAAATAAGTTCAATTGACAGACCAAATACCACAATATAGAAATATATTTTGTCCTCTATTTTCAGATTAATGTGCAGGTGTCTATGTATATGATTAACTCCCAGTAGGTGTTAAGGGGGAATTGTGCACCTAACCACCCCGGTGAAGCCAGAGAAGAAAAGAGATTCCTTTGAGTCGTAAACTGAACCGCAGGCTTACGCTATAAGTATGTGCAGCAATTTAGAGAGTGTTTTTCAAGTGGTGGGGGAAGCCCACAAGATGAAGCATCAGTAGGCCTTGGTTCTATTTCTAGTTCTTCCATAGACTTTCTGTGTGATTTTGATGCAAGTCACTCTTATGATGCGTCAGGTTCTCTGGCAAAAGTAGGGATAACAGCACCGACCTCCTTACCTCACAGGAATGCAGTGAGATTAATTCCTTAATGTTTGTCAAATGCTTTAGGAGTGAAAAATATTAGCATGGTGGCCTTTCCTTCTAGTGTATAACAAGTGCACAGGGAAAAGCTTCCTGTGCTCCCTGGCACTGGGAAACAAACTCTCTGTTCAGAAGGCTTGGAGATGTTCTTTCTGCATGACGGTGGTTTGTGGTCTGTTAGATGGGAGTCATTCTCAGTCAGAGGAAACCAGGGATAAATGCCATCTGTTCATAGATTCATAGATTTTAAGGTCAGAAGGATCCATTATCATCATCTAGTCTGACCTCCTGTGCAGCACAGGCCAGAGAACCTCACCAATAATTTCAAGCCTATAACTTCTGTTTGAGCTATAGAAAGACAGCCAGTCTTGACTTAAAGATAGAGAACCCACCAAATCCATAAGTATGTTCTTTCAATGTTAATTACCCTCACTGTTAATTTGTGCAGTATTTCTAGTCTGAATTTGTGTAGCTTCAGCATCCAGCTATTGGTCTGATTAGTAATCCAGGTAAAACTAGGTTTTGGTCTACACTACAGACCTATATCCGTATAACTACATTGCTCCAGGGTGTGTAAAATCCACATCCCTGAGCGATGTAGTTATCATAGAATCATTCAATCATAGGACTGGAAGGGACCTTGAGAGGTCATCTAGTCCTGATCCCTGCACTCATGGCAGGACTAACTATTATCTAGACATCCCTGACAGTTGTTTGTCTAACCTGTTCTTAAATCTCCAATGATGGATATTTCACAGCCTCCCTAGGCAATTTATTCCAATGCTTAACCACTCTTACAGTTAGGAAGTTTTTCCTAATGTCCAACCTAAACCTCCCTTGCTGTACTTTAAGCCCATTGTTCCTTGTGCTATCCTCAGAGGTTAAGGAGAACAATTTTTCTCTCTCCTCCCCTTGTAACAACCTTTTATGTACTTGAAAACTCTCAATCTTCTCTTTTCCACACTAAACAAACCCAATTTTTCCAACCTTCCCTCATAGGTCATGCTTTCTAGACCTTTAATCATTTTTATTACTCTTCTCTGGACTTTCTCTAATTTGTCCACATCTGTCCTAAAATGTGATGCCCAGAACTGGACACAATACTTCAGTTGAGTCCTTACCAGTGTGGAGTACAGCGGAAAAATTACTTCTACTGTCTTGCTTACAACAGTTCTGCTAATATACCCAGAATGATATTTGCTTTTTTTTGAAACAGTGTTACACTGTTGACTCATTTTAGCTTATGATCCACTATGACCCCCAGATCCCTTTCTGCAGTACTCCTTCCTAGGCAGTCATTTCCCATTTTGTATGTGTGCAACTGATTGTTCCTTTATAAGTTGAGTACTTTGCATTTGTCCTTATTGAATTTCATCTATTTACTTCAGACCATTTCTCCAGTTTGTCTAGATCATTTTGAATTTTAATCCTATCCTCCAATGCACTTGCAACACCTCCCAGCTTCAAATCGTCCACAAACTTTATAAGTGTACTGTAACAGGGTGCTGACCAGGAGGTCCTGGCAAGGCCCCTGTTAGCCCAGCTCCAGTTAAGGGGCATTAATTGGGGCTGGCTGGGTATGGCTGGCCTAAGGGCTTGATGAGAAATACCGGCAGACTTTATTAGCTGGGGGCTATATAAAACTGGCAGGAAGGAAGCAAAGGGAAGAGGAAAGGGAGGAGCCTGTGGCTGTAGGTCCCTGCTGGCTGAGGGAGCTAGCTGTCTCCCAGGGATCTGTGTTGAACAGATTGTATATAGACGGTGGTGGGAAGTGACATTGCAAATAAAAGGGCACTGGTGCTTGCACTCTAAGCGGTCTCCGGCTGATTTGTGGCACGAGTGGCAAAGGGCTCCGTTACATGTACTCTCTGTGCCATTATCTAAATCATTGATGAAGATATTGAACAGAAGCAGACCCAGAACTGATCCCTGTGGACCCCACTCAATATGCCCTTCCAGCTTGACTGTGAACCACTGATAACTACTCTCTGGGAATGGTTATGCACCCAACTTGTAGTAGCTCCATTTAGGTAGTATTTCCCTAGTTTGTTGTGAGGAGGTCATGCGAGACAGTATCAAAAGACTTAAGTCAAGATATACCACATCTACTGTTTCCCCCCATCCACAAGGCTTGCTACCCTGTCAAAGAAAGCTATTAGGTTGGTTTGACACTATTTGTTCTTGACATATCCATACTGACTGTTACTTATCACCTTATTATCTCCATTATTGTTCCGAGTACTGAAGTTAAGATGACTTGTCTGTAATTCCCCTGGTTGTCCTTATTTCCCTTTTTATAGATGGGCACTATATTTGCCCTTTTCCAGTCCTCTGGAATCTCTCTTGTCTTCCATGACTTTTCAAAGATAATTGCTAATAGCTCAGATATCTCTTCAGTCAGCTTGTGGAGTATTCTAGGATGTATTTAATCAGTTCCTGGTGCCTGAAGACATCTAACTTGTCTAATGACAGGTTTCAGAGTAGCAGCTGTGCTAGTCTGTATTCGCAAAATGAAAAGGAGTACTTGTGGCACCTTAGCGACTAACAAATATATTTGAGCATAAGCTTTTGTGAGCTACAGCTCACTTCATCGGATTTAACTTGTTCTTTCCCTATTTTAGTCTCTGATCCTGCTTCATTTTCACTGGCATTTGCTATGTTAGATGCCCAATTGCTACTAACCTTCTTGGTGAAAACTGAAACAAAAAAGAAATTTAGCACTTCTGCCACTTCTACATTTTTTGTTATTGTTCCTCCTACCCCCTTGAGTAAAGGGCCTACCCTGTCTTCCTCTTGCTTCTAATGTATTTGTAGAATGTTTTCTGGTTATCCTTTATGTCTCTAGTTAGTTTAATTTTGTTTTGTGCCTTGGCCTTTCTAATTTTGTCCCTACATATTTGTGTTATTTGTTTATATTGTCCTTTGTAATTTGACCTAGTTTCCACTTTTTGTAGAACTCTTTTTTGCATTTCAAATAATTAAAGATCTCCTGTTTAAGCCAGGGTGGCCTCTTGCCATATTTCCTATATTTCCTATGCAATGGGATAGTTTGCTCTTGTGCCTTTCATAATGTCTCTTTGAAAAAGTGCCAACTCTTTTGAACTGTTCTTCCCCCTTAGACTTGCTTCCCATGGGATCTTACCTACCAACCAGGGCTGGCCTTAGTGAAAATGGTGCTCTGGGTGAACTTGTATTTTGGCCCCTCCCTACTCCCCTCCCACCATCACCCCTGGCTCCTACAGGCTTCCTGCACTCCCCCGCCCCACTATCACCTCCAGGCCATTACCTATACTTCACATGGAAAGTCCACAGGAAAGTCCATTCAATGGGCATTTTCAATGATCCATTGTGAGTTAAGTGTCCTTTGATGAGCCACTTACTTTGACTAGTTCCTTCAAGATGTGCTGGCTAACTATCTTGTGGGCGTTACCCCAGGAGCAAATATTTGAAATACAAGTATAGAGCCAACACTCAAAACTTCAAATTCAAAAATGATACATGTATACAAATAGCATAAACATATTCAGAAATCATAACCTTTTCATCGACATCTTACATGCCACATTTTGTACAAGATTTGTTGCAAATATATAGCAGTGGTTGCAACAATGATCTACATGGTCATGTTTTAATCAGCTAATATCACAATGAGTAACTGCTACAACTAGCAAATTCCTAGGCCACTGTCAGCAGAAGTAAGGGTGGCATGTTATATGGTGTATTGCCACACTTGCTTCTGTGTTGCTGTGGTGGCTTGTGGTGCCTGGCACTTGATCTGCGGCTCAAGGCAGGCTTCGCGCTGTCACATGGGGGCTGCATCTTGCCAGAGCCCACAGATCTCCTGCAGCCCTCCTGCAGAGCCCAGCCACTCCTGGCTCACCACAAGCATTTTGACAGGAAGTACTAAGCTGTAATAACAATAATAATAATAATACAAGTGTGTGTGTGTGCATGACAGAATGTCTGAGTGTGTGTATATGTGTGTGAGAGAGAGCCTGTGTGTGACTGTGTGTTGCGGGATTGTGTGATAGAGTGTGTGTTGAGGAGTGTGAGACTGTGTGTATGTGTGTGACAATCTGTGTTGGGGGACTGAAAGAGGCAGTGTGTATGTAGGTGTGAGAGAGACAGTGTGTGAGTATGACTGTGTTGGGGCATTGTGTGAGAGACAGAGTGTGTGTTGGGGACTGTGAGACTGTGTGTGTGTGTGAGAGACAATCTGTTGGGGGACTGTGAGAGGCAGTGTATGTGGGTGTGAGAGCCTGTGTGTGTGTGTGTTAGGGAAGTTTGAGAGACAGTGAGCGCACTATCATTTTAAGTCCCCACATCCCCTCTCCTCCCCTGCTCGGCCTGGCCCCCACCATCCCCTCACTCATGTGGAAGTTTCACTCCTCCTAGCCCCAGCCCAGCTGGCCCCCACCAGAGAC
The DNA here is from genome assembly GCF_965140285.1 of Lepidochelys kempii. Classification (NCBI taxonomy): domain Eukaryota; kingdom Metazoa; phylum Chordata; order Testudines; family Cheloniidae; genus Lepidochelys; species Lepidochelys kempii. Next base: position 122,197,475 of record NC_136383.1, read on the forward strand.
CCAGCGGCCAGGGCTGCCGGCAGGGAAGGACTCGGCTCTGCTCCAGGCAGTGAGCGGTGGGCTGTGCCGCCAGTGACCGGCCCCAGCTGTGCCACTCTGGGCTCCCTGGGGCTGGGGCAGAGCCGGAGCCCTCAGCCGGCCGGCTGAGGAGCGAGTGAGGGAGGGGCCAGGGGGTCAGGGAGAAGCCCGCCAGCCCAGCGCAGGGGAAGGGCCAGAGAAGAGAGGAGTCCAGCCACAGCCAGCCAGGGGAAGCCCAAGCCCCTTGTGGTGCCCCCTGGCTACGGCGCTCTGGGCGTGGGCCCCATTTGCCTGGCCCTGAGTTTGCTTAAGCCTGTCTTCTTGAAATCCATTATCATTATTGTGCTGTTTTCCTTCCTACCATTTCTTACAAACATGAACTCTGCCATTTCATGATCACTTTCACCTCAGTTGCCTTCCACTTTCAAATTCTCAACCAGTTCCTCCCTATTTGTCAAAATCAAATCTAGAACAGCCTCTCTCCCCTAGGAGCTTTCTCCACCTTCTGAATTAAAAAATTGCCTCCAATACATTCAAAGAACTTGTTGGAACCTATTCTGACCTAACCCCTCTTGTAGACAGCACTATGTTGGCAGGAGAGTTGGATTAACTATGCCGACGGGAGAACTCTCTCCTGTTGGCATAGAGTGTCTTCATTAAAGCACTACAGCAGTGCAGCTGACTCAGTGCCGATCCAGTGTTTTAAATGTAGACTTGCCGCAGGTCCCTGGATGGGACATGGGGCAGGTAGCAGCTATCAAATATTTGGGCAGCGTTACAGACAGTGCTGGTGGATGCTTGAAAGACGTGGGCAATCATTTAGCAGCAGCTGGTGCCATGTTTGAGCCCTTCAGTGGCCTGTGTAGGGATCTCATGACATCAAGCTTGCTGTGAAGTTGCAGATCTATAGAACCATAGTTATCCCAACTATCACATGGCAGTCAAACGAAGGCACTGAGGAAGGCTGAAGAACACTGGATTGATGTTTTCAATTCCTGTTGTCTTCGTCAGCTGCTCTATATCAAGTGGCAGGCTCATATCAGAAATGAGGATATTCAAAGCCAAACCTAGCGACTGCCTCCATCAGCACTGGTTCGATTTCGGCAATTTTCTTGGGATGGACATATCATTAGAACGGAGGACCAATGAATTCCAAGGGTGTGTACCTAGGAATGCCGCTACATGCTCATCGATCACATGGGCATCAAAAGCTTGGGTGGCGCAACAAGATTGCCAGTGATTGACATAAACTGAGTATAGAATCAGGCCTCCTAAAGCACAGAGATTGATCTGGGCAGCACTCAGTTTGCCAGGAGGCCACGTCCTTTTGGGATTTGCCATGATGATGATCTCTGCTGAGAATCCCAATCAAGGGCGCCAAATGAGATGGTGGTTTTTTGCAGTGGACATGACTGATTTTGCCTGGATTTGAACTGATGTCCTAGAAGTAAAAAGCTCTATTTTCCACATACCATCCATTCTCCATTAAATTCAGGTGTTTACAATCAGAGCCCTTAGAATTCTTCAATAAAACTTGCTATGAACAAGATACAAAATCGAAAAGCACCAGTTTTTCAAAGGTGATGAAATATTCCAAGATTTCTTATATGTTCCTTTAAGGATGCAGAGACAAGGTGGGTCAGGTAATACTTTTTATTGGATCAAATTCTGTTGGTGAGAGAGACAAGCTTTCAAGTTGGTCCAATAAAAGATATTACCTCACCCACCTTGTCTCTAATATTCTGGGACTGACACAGCTACAACAACGCTGCATAATGGTGCACTCCGTAATTATTCTCTCTACTGGCTGCAAATGAGCTATCAAAAATAAAAATAGAGTGATGCATATGTGTGCTCAGCCCCTCCTGTTCTTTGTCAGGAAGGAAATAAAATCATTTGTAGTTATGGATATGTTAATTTAATATGGCAAAAGGGAAACAGATATCTGACATTTGGTCCTGGGCTTTATCAAGGGTGTTTTTCTTTTTGATGAACCTGAGAATGGTATATTTGGACTCAGAGACAGTATAAGTTAAACACAAACATTGTGGTTAAGATATAACCACAATAACACTTTTGGCTGCTTGTGGGCCTGTCTTACCGTTACTAACTTTAATATCTGCTCACCCACATGCCTCAGTTCAACACCTGTTCCACTTTTTCCCACAGTCAGTTCAGTCCTGAACACGTATGCTGTGTCTTCAAGGTCTAATGAATTACAGCAATAATACAATGATTGGGGTTCATAATACTACTACTTTGCACTTGTGTCTTGCCTTCCACTTGGTCTCAAAGTGCTTTGCAAACTTTAGTGTGCACAAGGATATCCTGCAGCCCTAGACTACCACCATGGAAGAGCCCAGAGATCCTTTTTCTCCTTCACCACAGTGACCATTAAGTCCAGAAGAACTGAAAACCACTGAAACCAGGCTGAAAACCACTTTGTTACCAAGAAATTTTCCACTCGGTTTCAGGATACAGCACCTCTCATGGGAAAGAATTACCAGCCTAGTTCTCAGAAAATATCCCTTGAATTTAGGATGGCCCATTTGGCTCCCAGGAATGGCTCACTGTGCAAATGACTAATAAAATGACATACCTTTCTCAAAATCTGACACATTCACACAACAGTAAGTCCTACAAGCATTGAACATTATTCAAGCCAGTATTTGCAACCCTGAACCATGCTGTTCCTGGCTGGTGAAACACAGTAAAGAGTGCCTACTCTCTCTGTTAACAGGGATTGTCAACACTTCCTTTGAAAAGAACAGTCCATACCCTACCCTAACACACACAACAATCCACCTCTTACTCAACAATCATCACCCGACCCAAATGATCTTGCTAACTATCGCCTAGTGCCTGAGCTCCCATTTTGGGGCAAAATAATTCAGAAGCTGGTGAAGTGCCATATACAGCTACACTTGGCCTCTGCCAAGTTATTGGACCCTTTCTAGGAAGGCTTTAGACTGGGATATGTCACACAGGTAGTGATGACTAACATTTTCTTCTCGGGTATGGACAAGGGGCAAATATCCATATGCTTATGACCAGATCTCTGCAGAATTGGACACACAGTCATGCGAGGCTACTGATTCACCTTTAAGACTTAGCAGAGGTAAGCAGAAGAGTGTTGAGAAATGCTCTGATCCTTTCTCTGGAGAGGTTCATGATGGACAACTGCACCTCTCACCTGAACATTTCTGCAAGGATCGATCTGGTTCCCAAGTATTTATGTAAAAACTGGGGGTAGAGACTTTGACTTGTCTTTGTATATGGAAGAACATAAGATGGACCTACTCTGACTTTATCTATTGTGGAGGAACAGGGCTCTTTATTCCTGATAAACATTCTAGAGGTTTTTTTCTCTAATTTAATTCCTTTTTGGACTAAAACTAAGCAAGAGGTTTTTATTACCTTGTTGTTTTCAGTAAATCCTATTAAAATGGTTACAATTCTTAAGCTGTAGTACTTGAAGCAAATGCTTCAGACTTGCTGCTTGTATGATTTATTGAACATATTTCACAAAGCATTGATGGAGGAGTAATGTTAGTTTATTAATCAGAATTATCTCCCAGGTCATATGTGGTTTCTCAATTCCTACAGTATTATTCATGAGCATAAATGAAATGCAATTTTGTATCCCATGATATCCTAACCTGATTTCAGGCTGCTGACTCTGAGTTTAGAGGGGTTAATACCAGAAAGTTTATGGACGCCAACGTACCTTAACAAAACTTCTCAAGCCTGACCATGCTGTCTTGACTCGCCCAGTGATGAGCTGCCAAAAGCTGAAGAACCGGTTCCTTCAGTTGCTCCGGGTCTTCGGCGGCACTTCAGCGGCAGGTCCTTCAGTCACTCCGGGTCTTCGGCGACACTGAAGGACATGCTGCCGAAGTGCTGCCGAAGACCTAGAGCGCCTCCGGGTGAGTAAAAATTAAAAAAGGGATTCTCAGAGGAGCCTCCCCAGAGGAGAGCTCAGGCGGGCTGGACAGGATGGTTCCGCGGGCCAGATGTGGTCCGTGGGCTGGACTTTACCCACCCCTTTAACAACTGGTTCTAAACTGGCTTCAAAATTTAACAACCGGTTCGCGTGAACCGGTGCAAACTGGCTCCAGCTCACCCTGGACTAGCCCCATTTTCAGATATTATTAAGTAAACTCTCAGAGCTTAGCATCTGGCAAAGAAGCATTTTGCTATTATTTACCTGTCCCCTTATCTCTGGTTGTTGTTTTCTGATTGTTGAAAACCTTGATTTTTCTGCTAGTCAGAATTGGTAAAGGCTTTCTGAACTATGTGAAGTTACGTATATACAACTGTTTTATATATCTGAGTTTCCTGCCACAGACTTTTTGTTTGCTTTTTATAGATCAAGCATTGCGTCTTCTCAGTTGAAGACCCCTTTGTAAAAAGTTCAGGTTCGAAACACGGTGCAACATTAGTTTTGATTACTGTGATTATTATATTCTGCCTTGGGCAAATCATTTCACCTCTCTGTGCCTCAGTTTTCCATCACAGAATGGGGTAATAATGCTTACTCACTTTTGTAAAGTGCTTTGAGATCTACAGCTGACAAGTGCTGTTACTGTTACCAATTATTCATTTGTATTGTTTTTTTTACTTCCCTCTCTCCCCTCCCGCCACTCCCTTCTGAAATCATACTCTTTGCCATCCGCTGACATGGCACTTCTGAAAATCAATAATGCTCAAAACACACTTCTCTTTTCAAGCCAAATCAACCATTTGGGTACTCACACCACAGCAAGAGTGAACTTCCACACTGAACTTCCTTTGGGTTTACAGGAAACATATAATTTTGAAACTTTTTGGGGGTTGCCCACAAAAGTGAGCAATGAACTGAGACCTGTGGTCATTATTTGTCACATTCACAGCTGTTTTTTCAAGCTGAGACACTTCTTGGACCATTCACAGGAACTGAAAGATGGCAGGAAGATTCTGTTTCATTTTCTAAAAATACTGGGCTGGTCAATGGCCATCCACATGGTTTAAAGTGAAAGATAAAACATTTTGCGGGAATAGAATGTATTTCACCCAGCAAGCCAGAGTGTGTATAACCTTGTTCAATCACAGAGTTTCAACAACATAAACTAAAAGCATGTCTCAATATTTCAGTCAGCCTGCAGAGAAACCACTGTCTCCTCTGAAAGAAAAGGAGTACTTGTGGCACCTTAGAGACTAACAAATTTATTTGAGCATAAGCTTTCATGAGCTACAGCTCACTTCATCGGATGCATTCAGTGGAAAATACAGTGGGGAGATTTTATATTCACAGAGAACATGAAACAATGGGTGTTACCATACACGCTGTAACAAGAGTGATCAGGTTAGGTGAGCTATTACCAGCAGGAGAGGCGGGGGAGGGGGGGAAGACTTTTGTAGTGATAATCAAGGTGGGCCATTTCCAGCAGTTAACAAGAACGTCTGAGGAACAGTGGGGAGGAATAAACATGGGGAAATAGTTTTACTTTGTGTAATGACACATCCACTCCCAGTCTTTATTCAAGCCTAATTTAATGGTGTCCAGTTTGCAAATTAATTCCAATTCAGCAGTCTCTCGTTGGAGTCTGTTTCTGAAGTTTTTTGTTGAAGAATTGCCACTTTTAGGCAACTGTAATCGAGTGACCAAAGAGATTGAAGTGTTCTCCGACTGGTTTTTGAATGTTATAATTCTTGACGTCTGATTTGTGTCCATTTATTCTTTTACATAGAGACTGTCCAGTTTGACCAATGTACATGGCAGAGGGGCATTGCTGGCACATGATGGCATATATCACATTGGTAGATGTGCCAGTGAACGAGCCTCTGATAGTGTGGCTGATGTGATTAGGCCCTAGGACGGTGTCCCCTGAATAGATATGTGGACACAGTTGGCAACGGGCTTTGTTGCAAGGATAGGTTCCTGGGTTAGTGGTTCTGTTGAGTGGTGTGTGGTTGCTGGTGAGTATTTGCTTCAGGTTGGGGGGCTGTCTGTAAGCACAAGATCTGTGAGAGTGATGGGTCGTCCTTCAGGATAGGTTATAGATCCTTGATTATGCGTTGGAGAGGTTTTAGTTGGCGGCTGAAGGTGATGGCTCGTGGCCTTCTGTTATTTTCTTTGTTGGGCCTGTCCTGTAGTAGGCAACTTCTGGGTACTCTTCTGGCTCTGTCAATCTGTTTCTTCACTTCAGCAGGTGGGTACTGTAGTTGTAAGAACACTTGATAGAGATCTTGTAGGTGTTTGTCTTGTCTGAGGGGTTGGAGCAAATGTGGTTGTATCGTAAAGCTTGGCTGTAGACAATGGATCGTGTGGTGTGGTCTGGATGAAAGCTGGAGGCATGTAGGTAAGCATAGCGGTCAGTGGGTTTCCAGTATAGGGTGGTGTTTATGTGACCATCACTTATTATCATAGAATAGAATCATAGAATATCAGGGTTGGAAGGGACCTCAGGAGGTCATCTAGTCCAATCCGCTGCTCAAAGTAGGACCGATCCCCGACTAAATCATCCCACCCAGGGCTTTGTCAAGCCTGACCTTAAAAACTTCTAGGGAAGGAGATTCCACCACCTCCCTAGGTAACGCATTCCAGTGTTTCACCATCCTCATAGTGAAAAAGTTTTTCCTAATATCCAACCTAAATCTCCCCCACTGCAACTTGAGACCATTACTCCTTGTTCTGTCAACTGCTACCACTGAGAACAGTCTAGAGCCATCCTCTTTGGAACCGCCTTTCAGGTAGTTGAAAGCAGCTATCAAATCCCCCCTCATTCTTCTCTTCTAAAGACTAAACATCCCCAGTTCCCTCAGCCTCTCCTCGTAAGTCATGTGTTCCAGTCCCCTAATAATTTTTGTTGCCCTCTGCTGGACTCTTTCCAATTTTTCCACATCCTTCTTGTAGTGTAGGGCCTAAAACTGGACACAGTACTCCAGATGAAGCCTCACCAATGTCGAATAGAGGGGAATGATCACATCCCTCGATCTGCTGGCAATGCCCCTACTTATACAGCCCAAAATGCCATTGGCCTTCTTGGCAACAAGGGCACACTGTTGACTCATATCCAACTTCTCATCCACTGTCACCCCTAGGTTCTTTTCTGCAGAACTGCTGCCGAGCCATTCGGTCCCTAGTTTGTAGCGGTGCATTGGATTCTTCCGTCTTAAGTGCAGGACTCTGCACTTGTCCTTGTTGAACCTCATCAGATTTCTTTTGGCCCAATCCTCCAATTTGTCTAGGTCCCTCTGTATCCTATCCCTACCCTCCAGTGTATCTACCACTCCTCCCAGTTTAGTGTCATCTGCAAAATTGCTGAGGATGCAATCCACACCATCCTCCAGATCATTTATGAAGATATTGAACAAAACCGGCCCCAGGACCGACCCCTGGGGCACTCCACTTGATACCGGCTGCCAATTAGACATGGAGCCATTGATCACTACCCGTTGAGCCCGACAATTTAGCCAGCTTTCTATCCACCTTATAGTCCATTCATCCAGCCCATACTTCTTTAACTTGCTGGCAAGAATACTGTGGGAGACCGTGTCAAAAGCTTTGCTAAAGTCAAGGAATAGCACGTCCACTGCTTTCCCTTCATCCACGGAGCCAGTTATCTCATCAAAGAAGGCAATTAGATTAGTCAGGCATGACTTGCCTTTGGTGAATCCATGCTGACTGTTCCTGATCACTTTCCTTTCCTCTAAGTGCTTCAGAATTGATTCCTTGAGGACCTGCTCCATGATTTTTCCAGGGACTGAGGTGAGGCTGACTGGCCTGTAGTTCCCAGGATCCTCCTTCTTCCCTTTTTTAAAGATGGGCACTACATTAGCCTTTTTCCAGTAATCTGGGACCTCCCCTGATCGCCATGAGTTTTCAAAGATAATGGCCAATGGCTCTGCAATCACATCCGCCAACTCCTTTAGCACTCTCGGATGCAACGCATCCAGCCCCATGGACTTGTGCTCGTCCAGCATTTCTAAATAGTCCCGAACCACTTCTTTCTCCACAGAGGGCTGGTCACCTCCTCCCCATGCTGTGCTGCCCAGTGCAGTAGTCTGGGAGCTGACCTTGTTCGTGAAGACAGAGGCAAAAAAAGCACCGTAGTGTCCAGGAAGTGGATCTCTTGTGTGCACTGGTCCAGGCTGAGGTTGATGGTGGGATGGAAATTGTTGAAATCATCATGGAATTCCTCAAGGGCTTCTTTTCCATGGGTCCAGATGATGAAGATGTCATCAATGTAGCGCAAGTAGAGTATGGGCATTAGGGGACAAGAGCTGAGGAAGCGTTGTTCTAAGTCAGCCATAAAAATGTTGGCATACTGTGGGGCCATGCGGGTACCCATGGCAGTGCCGCTGATTTGAAGGTATACGTTGTCCCCAAATGTGAAATGTTCTCTGTGTATATAAATCTCCCCACTGTATTTTCCACTGAATGCATCTGATGAAGTGAGCTGTAGCTCATGAAAGCTTACGATCAAATAAATTTGTTAGTCTCTACGGTGCCAACAGTCCTCCTTTTCTTTTTTGCAGACACAGACTAACACGGTTGCTACTCTGAAACCTATTCCTCCATAGTATCTCTCTGTCTGAGGTGACAACCTCATATGACTGCAGGGCAACCTCTTTGTCCATGCTGTGCACACTCTGCTTGCAAACTTTTGCGAAGTGATATAATCCATTGCATTTCGTTCTTCTTTCTTCGCATATCCTGGGCATTGTCCTGGCTTGTGTTGGTTGCCACAGCATGTGCAGCTTCATGTGCTATTTTTGCTGGACTTGGACTTTGAGCTCTGCATGCCTTTCTGCCGCAGGTTTCTTTTCTTGTATTATTTTGGATTCTTTTCATGTCTACAGTGTCACAGCACCATCCACCCTCGAAAAGCTTTATTCTGGACTGGGTGACTTCCTTTGTTTGGCAAACTCTAATCGCTTTGTCGAGGATTAATTCTGGGTCTTCCTGTAGCCTCTAATGTCCCCAATAACTGGAAGATGGGGGTTATTTTGCCTCTGTGCAAAAAGAGTGATAAGGCTGAATGTAGCAACCATAGAGGTATTACACTGTTGTTGGCCCCAGGAAAAGGCTTTACTTCCATGTTAATGTCATGAAGTGCAATGATGCACTTCATAGGAAAGGTCGGGATACTCAGTGTGGCTTTAGGTCTGGTCATTCCACTGTCTACCAGAACTTTACCTGAGAAAACTTTTTGAGAAAATGGATGAATTTAAATAAGCCACGAACAACACTTTTTATAATATAAGAACATAAGAATGGCCATACTGGGTCAGACCAAAGGTCCATCTAGCCCAATATCCTGTCTTCCGACTGGCCAATGCCAGGTGCTTCAGAGAGAATGAACAGAACAGGTCTTCATCAAGTGATCCATCTCCTGTCCATTCTCAGCTTCTGGCAAACAGAGCTTAGGGACATCATCCCTGCCCATCCTAGCTAATAGCCATTGATGGACCTATCCTCCATGAATTTATCTAGTTCTTTTTTGAACCCTGTTATAGTCTTGGTCTTCACAAAATCCTCTGGCAAAGAGTTCCACAAGTTGACTGCGCATTGTGTGAAGAAATAATTCCTTTTCTTTGTTTTAAATCTGCTGCCGATTAGTTTCATTTGGTGATCACTAGTTCTTGTGTTATAAGTAAAGAACACTTCCTTATTTATTTTCTCCACACCAGTCATGATTGTATAGACCTCTATCATATCCCCCCTGTGACAGTGCCCCCCATAAGGCTTTATGGAAATATACTTATGAATGTATATATGACATAACTAGAGTGTGTTTTATGCTACATATGCCATGTAACATATCTCTGTAAAGGTTATTATCTACTGAATCTATTAATCCTATTTGTATGCATGTATCATTTTTGTATTCGGAATTATGAATATTGGCTGCATACTTGTTTGACTCTGAGTAGGTTTTAGTGATGCAGTTGGTCAGCTTCCTGAGAAAAGACTATTCTCAGTAAGTGCCCAATCAAGAAGCCCTTAAACCAACAATGAACTTGGAGAGGCCATTCCACATCTGGGCTTTCCCAGGAATGTGGCTTGGCTGGTAAGGAACTCAGTCATGCATGGACATGTGACTTGCCCAGGTGACTCCAAAACTCCATTCTGGAGCTGGACTTTGCATAGGAGAGAGTCTCCACCCACAGAAGAAAGTCCATTTAAACCCCTGGGAAACCCCTCTATTTGTCTTCAGCTGGCTAAAGAGAGAGCCACTCCACCCCCAAAGATACCTGAAAGAAACTGGAACAAAGGACAGTAACTACAAGGGGTGTGAGTGATTGCTGGACCCAGACTAGAAGGAGACTAGTCTGTAAAAGAGAGAGCTTACTGGAACTGGTGAGGTTTTAATCTGTATTCAGTTTTATTAGACATAGATTTTCATGTTTTATTTTATTTTGCTTGGTAATTCACTTTGTTCTGTCTGTTACTACTTGGAACCACTTAAATCCTACTTTCTGTATTTAATAAAATCACTTTTTACTTATTAATTAACCCAGAGTATGTATTAATACTTGGGAGGGCAAACAGCTGTGCACATCTCTCTATCAGTGTTATAAAAGGCGAACAATTCATGAGTTTTCCCTGTATAAGCTTTATACAGGGTAAAACGGATTTATTTAGGGTTTGGACCCCATTGGGAGTTGGGCACCTGAGTGTTAAAGACAGGAACACTTCTGTAAGCTGCTTTCAGTTAAGCCTACAGCTGTTAGGGGACATGGTTCAGACCTGGGACTGGGTTTGCAGCAGGCTAGCGGGTCTGGCTCAAACCAGGTAGGGCACTGAAGTCCTAAGCTAACAGGGCAGGAAAGCAGGAGCAGAAGTAGTCTTAGCACATCAGTTGGCAACCCCCAGGGGTTTTCTGTGATCCAACCCGTCACACCTCCTTCGTCATCTTTTTCTCCAAGCTGAAAAGTCACAGTCTTATTAATTTCTCCTCATATGAAAGCTGTTCCATACCCCTAATAATTTTTGTTGCCCTTTTCCAATTCCAATAAGTGCTCTTTGGTCAATGCCACTATCTTCCCAGAGACACTGAGTCACCTCATCAGATCCCACAAACTTGCTCAGTGCTGAGTCAAAGGCACGATGGGTCTATATAAATCCATGTTACGCCTACATCTTGAATACTGCATGAAGATGTGGTCACTCCATCTCAAAATAATTTTTTTAGAGATGGAGTGACCACATCTTCATGCAGTATTCAAGATGTAGGCATAACATGGATTTATATAGACCCATCATGCCTTTGACTCAGCACTGAGCAAGTTTGTGGGATCTGATGAGGTGACTCTGTGCCCCTGAGAAGATAGTGGCATTGACCAAAGAGCTCTATAATGAACAGAAAGCTGTGTTTGAATGAATGGTAGATATAGGGCATGGATTCCTATCTCCTATCTGCGGGAGCTTGATAAGGCTGTGCTCTGTCACCATCTTTATTCAATAGCAGCATTGATTGGTTGATGGATAAGCTTGAGGAGGCACTAAGCCAAACACCATTCTGCTTTGATATTTTGAATATGCCAATGACATCGCCTTGTGGGGTCAGGTTGCTGACTCTCTGCAGCTGATGGCTGATCTGGTTGGGCAAGAAGCAGCACACATTGGTCTGGTTATTAATTTCGATAACACTAAATCCATGGCCATTACCATCAAGCAGCCTCCAGCTCCAGTTTACAACCAGCTCAGTATTAACCGGTCTGGACAGGACACCAAGCTACACATCCGGCAATCACATGCGGGAGTCAAAAGCTTCACTGGCACCCTACGATTGCCAGTGATGGAATAAACAGACTATATGACCAGGTCACCTTATGCACCTTGCCAGAGGGCAAGCCATCTTATGCTGTATGTGCAAGGAAGCTATGCCTCTTTGGAATTTGCTACGATGAAGATGATGAGTAGTTTTCCACGTTTCCAGAGAGTTTCAGTCATGATGGGGCTTTTAACTGCTCAATTCTTCCACTCATGGCATTTGTCTTAGTTTCTTTTTACTCCTGTATCATGTAATGTTCAAAGATCACTGCTTAGAGGATTTGCAAGAGATCTGCTTTATTCAGTGTCCAGTTTTAAATGGCTGTACATAACTATAACAGCTGCAAAGCATCCCACCCAGCCTCTCTGTCTAGGAAGCCCAGCTCTTAAAGACACATGCCCCAATACCTCACACACAGCTCCAACATGCCCAAACTAGAGATTCTTAAAAAGGGTGACACTTTTGTCTGACACATTAATGACTTGAACTCGGAACTCTCCTTTGGAACTTACTGGTACTAATGTATTACTTATAGAACCCTTTTTGGTGGGATTTCTGCTACAAAGAGGCCTGGAAAGCTGGAATGCTTCTTATCTCCAAAGTGGGACTGGTGTCAGGTTTCTTTCCTGCACTAAAACTGGGCATTGAATCAAGGCGCTACATGATTTTTGCTCCTGCTTTTGCAGTGGAAGGTTGTGGGTGCTGACTAGAAAGTGTTGTCAATTATTCCAGTTTTTGGTTCCATTTATCTAATTCCTCCCAGCATTCCTGCAAGAGTCACATTTCCAACAACTATTTCATCATCTAGTACCAGATGGTTGCTACACCCCAATTTGTGATTTACATGCAGAAAGTCTATTCCAAACATTGTTTCTCCTGAAACGCCTGGTATGCCCAGGAAATTCATTTTGTAGTCAATCTTCTAAATCATAGGGTCAATTGCATTTTTCTGAGTACTCTTACAGGTCTCTATCTGATGGCTCGAAGTCAGAGTAGTCATTTGTAAATTAGTTTTCTTCAAGTCAAGGAGATGAATACAAACTCTACTTTATATTTTTTCCTTACTAGACTTACTATTTTTGTGTCTTGTTTGGGGCACAAATTTTAATTCAGATTTATTATCAATTGTGTAAAGTGAATACCAGGGTGAAGGAAGTGTGTTCAGGTCAAAAGCAGAACGTACACAAGGTGTGTGTGGGGGAAAATGGAACGTAGAAACACACAAGAAAGATGAGCTCATCAGGTTCCAGTAACCCTACATGACCACAAACTTATCTCTGAAAGCGTTCCATGTTTCAATTGTAAGAAAACTATTTGAATATCTGATCTAGCCATTTATAAAATAATTGGAATCCTGGTGACTATCCCTTTCCTCAGTCATTAAAACGGTTTTAAACAAAACTGTCTGGTTATGGCCACTCAGAGCTTATAATTAATGTGTGGGTAATGGGACAAGTTTATGATGCCATTGTTCAGCATTAAAAGCACACTGTTGCATTAAATGTGCAATTCTGTTTTGAAAAGTGGCACCTTCTGAATTCAACAGATCTGATCCCTGTCGGTATTCAGAGTCATAAGTACTGACTTCAGTGATAAAAACAAGATTTTACTGCTTTTTACTTCTGTTTGTACTGCAGAGCCAACAGCTAAAGGGAGTTTTGAGCTGGAGTTCATTCTTCATGGCATAGTGTCAACAGGATTGCTTACTACATTCCAACCAGTTACACCTGTGCAAATCAAAGCCAGGCAATGAAGTTGTACAAGTATCAATGAGGGCATAATTTGGCCTGTAGAACATTTATTACTGGTGATGATATGCAGCTCAGAAAGAATCCAGCTTGACTTTCTGAACTCAGGATGAATTTGTAGGTCTTGTAGTTAGAAAAACATTTTGTACTTGCAAATAGAGCATATTTGGAATGTAATCCTGATCACACATGGAACTCCACATCGCTATTTTTACAGTCACAATTCAGGAAAAAAATGAACTTTAAAAATCATGGGCCTTATTCTAACATCACGTACATTGGGGTTACACAGATGTGACCGACTTCAGTGGAGTTATTCCTGATTTACACAGGTGTGAAATTAGAATCTGTTCACAATATATTTCCAAAATATTCCTTGCCTAATCTACAGATAATACCTTAGATTATTAAAAGATTAAAAATATCAGTTTACATACTATGCTATTTAGTTTTCCCCATTTTCCCCAGTTAAAATAAACTAGCTAGTATCACTCTGTTTCTAGTCAATCACTTTCTATTTCTCATGTATTATGACACTGCTGCACTATTTGGGTGGCAAACATTGCAGGGGAATGTTTATTATTTAAAAATAACTTTTATTTGATCTTTTAATTTCATGGTAACATTTCCATTGGTCAGATTTGGAAAACAGTTGGGTTTTTTACAAAACCTATTTTGGTGCTAAATTTGACCTGTGTCCCTTTGACACCCTGCTGCACATCATAGTCATCACAAAGGGGCTATAGTGATCTCTAGTTCAGATTTTGAGTTGAGGCAAAAAAGACATGGCCAAATTAGAAAGTTACTTACCATATGGTAACTGGAGGTTCTTTGAGACGCATGGTTGTGACAGAATATACCCCTGGGTTCACACTCTCCACACTATTGCAATAATGTTTGTACAAGGTATGCCTTGTGAGGTATCATTTCAAAACGTATAATTTGCTGATCAATACTATCATGGAAAAATGTACATAGCAGTGTTATATGTGAAGTTAAAAACATAAGATGAGATCATGACTAAAATTATGTTTTCTAGGTAAGTCTGGAGAGCGGCCGAACCAGTTCCTCAGAGACAAAGGGCAAGCTGATGTCTCAGCCAGGTGTAAAAAATGCTGATGGACCATTACTTGGTAAGTGGCCATTCTTTGGCAGGAAAGGGGGCAGGGGCAAAAATCTACATCTTAGGCTATGTCTACACTGTGAACCTTACAAAAGCATGCCTGAGCCACTGCAACTGTGCTGTTGTAAGGTAGCCGCTCTTTATCGTGGGGAGAGATCTCTCCCAGAGACAAAATAAAACCACCTCCAATGAGGAGGCAGTAGCTTTGTCGTTGGGAGTGCGGCTCCTGCTGCCGAAGTGCTGTCCACACCAGTGCTTTTCATCATTAAAACTGTTGTTGTTCAGGGGGGTGTTTTTTCACACCCCTGAGTGACAGAAGTTTTAACAATGAACATGCCAGTGTAAACAAAACCCTACTGCAGAAACAGTATAGAGTTTCCTTCCACACAGACTGCCTGGCGCTTTTCTCCCAGCTGGAAATGCTTCTCAAAGGGGGGACAGGACTATAAAAAGAAGGGGCAGACATCCCAAGACACCCCTCCTCTCTCTCCCTGTCTGTCTCTGGCATTGCACCTAAGCAGACACAGGAAAACAGCCATTGGACTTGGGGGTAGGGGATCTTGACCTGAGAGTCTGGTCAGTTGAAAGCATGTGGTGAGAAAACTTTGCTTTGAATCTAATATAATTTGTTAAGTTAGGCACCAGTAAGCATTTTATCGTTTTTTTTTCTTGTAACCATTTCTGACTTTTATGTCTCATTATTTGCATTCACTTAAAATGTCTCTCTTTGTAGTTAATAAACTTGTTTTATTGTTTTATCTAATTCATTGTGTTTAAGTTGAAGTGTCTGGATAACTATTTAAAAAAATAGGATGGCATATTATTCCCTTAAAGGAATAACAGACTTAATATATTTGTATTTTCCAGGAGAGGGCTGGGCAGTATGGGACATACATTTCTAGGGGGAAATCGGGGACTGGGGCTATGTTGGAGTCACCCTGCAGTATAACCAAGGCTGGTGAGAGCCAAGGTGTGGCTGGCTGACTGGTTGCAGAACACACACGCAACAGAGCTGGAAGTGACTTACATGCTGTGGCTGTTTGTGAGCAGTCCAGGTCGGAGGCTACAGCAGCAAGGCATTGTAATGGGCACTCCAGGTTGTAGGGCAGAGATGAAACCGCTACTCATTATTCTGGATTGTGCTCTGCTATGTCACAGTAGTCCCTATCTGTACTCCACTGTGGATACACAGACACTCCGGAGTGCCTGGAGTTGGAGCATTCTTGACAGCAGTGTCTCTTGGTCCACACATGCACCCTCACTCTCCTCAGGCTTCCAACATAAAGGGTGGAGCAGATCGACCACCTCTCCAGTTCCTTCTCTACTGCAAATCCAGGTAAGATCTGAAGCAGAGAGGAAGGAAGTAAGGTATATAAAGACCACATATCTTGAAGAACTTCCAAATACCATGAGGTAAGTAGCTTTCTCTTCAAGTGCTAGTGTCTATGTCTATTACACTGTGGGTGACTGACAAGCAGTACTCAAGTAGGGGGAGGGTGCAAGGATGCAGGCGGCTGGGCTGCTCAAAGGACCACTGTCCCAAAGGATTCATCAGCAGAGGAATCCAGCAGTAAAGCATAATATCTCGCACATGTACAGATGGGACTCCTTGTAGCTGCTTTGTAAATGTCAAGTAGGGATACTTCTTGAAGCAATGCCATTGAAGTCACTTGTGCTCTTGTAGAATGAGCCTTCACCCCAGGAGGGGAAAAAGGTGTGACAGTTGATAGCAGAATAAGATACAACTCAAGATCCATGTAGAGATCCTCTGGGATTATATAGCCTGACCTTGGACTCTTTCTGCTGTAGCGATAAACAATCTGGTAATTTTCTGATTGGCTTTGTCCTTTGTAGGTGAAAGGCTAAGACTATTTGCATGCTGAGGGACTGAAGTCTCCTCTCCTCTTCAAATGCATTTAGTTGCAGAAAAAATATAGGTAAATGCATTACTGGTTCAGGTAAAACTCCAGAACTATTCTGGAGGTGAACTTTGGACATAAATGTAATGAGACTTTGTCTATATGGAATATGGTGTAAGGCAGATCCTCAATCAGTGTTCTGAGTTCATCTAGCCTTCTAGCTGAGGTGAGGCCAAAAGAAATGCAACTTTCATAAGTAGGAGAGACATGGAATGGGTAACCAGTGGTTCAAACGGAAGCTTAGTGAGTTCCAAAAGAACAAGGCTTAAGTCCAATTGAGGAACAGGATTCCTTACTGGCAGAAAGGTTCTGATTAGAACCTTTCCAGAAACTGCTACTCAGTGGATAAGTGAAAATTGGAGCATCCATGTGAAGGTGGGTGATTCACACTGATTGCTGCCAGGTGGACCCCTAAAGAATTGTTAGAGAAACCAGCCATTTTGAGAGAGAGAAGATGGTCTAAAATAAGAAGAATATCTACTGACTCTGGAAATGCAAGTTTTGCTGTGCCTAGATGGAGGAATGCTTCCCCTTGGCTAAATAGCATTTCCTGATTAAATCTTTTCTGCTATTAGTGAGGATGTTTTGTACGGCTTCAGAGCATGACCATTCTAGATGTGATTCCCTCCAAAACAGAAGCCTTGAGATGGAGTGCTTGGTGGTTGGGATCGTTGATTCTGCACTTCTCCTGGGTTAGGAGGTTGGGAAAAGACTGAATGTTGATTATCCAGTTCCACAGGGTGACCACTTCTCCAAACAGGGGAACAGATCATGCTCCTCCTTATTTGGTGTAATAGATGGTTGTCATATTGTCCAACATTATGAGTTCCTGGTGACATTGGATGAATTGAAGAAAGGCTTTTCAAGTTCTCAGACTGCCAGTAATTCCAGAACATTGATGTACATGCTGGCCTGCCAGGGTGTCCAACTGCCTTGTGCTATATGGTTGTCCATGTGGGTTTCACAGCTTAGGAGCGAGGCATCTATAATGATTGTCCTGTCTGATGAGGGACAAAGGACACATACTTAAAGGGGATTTTTCCACTGCAGTCGAGATAACATTACCTTGGTGGGAATCGTTACTATGATGTTCACGGACTGTTTGTTTGGTGAGTACACTGTTTGAAGCCATGCCTGCAGGCAATGAACGTGGAGTTATGCAAACAGCATAACATAAATACATGAAGCCATATGTTCAAGAAGAAAAAGACATATTCTGATTGGTGTTCAAGGGTTGCGCATAACCTGATTCATGAGGAAAAAGAAAAGGAGTACTTGTGGCACCTTAGAGACTAACCAATTTATTTGAGCATGAGCTTTCGTGAGCTACAGCTCTCTTCATCGGATGCATACGGTGGAAACTGCAGCAGACTTTATATACCCACAGAGAATATGAAACAATACCTCCTCCCACCCCACTGTCCTGCTGGTAATAGCTTATCTAAAGTGATCATCAAGTTGGTCTGCCCATTGGTAACTAAGCTCTTGTCATGAGTGAATCTAGCACTGAGCTGATGAAGTCTAATATCTATGTTGGAGTGAGGACATACTTTTGTAAGTTTATGCTGACCCCTAGGGAAGACGGGAGCTGAAGCATTAACAAAGTCAACTTGTAGGCTTCCTGATGTGTCTCAGAAACCAGTTGCTGAGATAGGGGAAGACGATGATATAGCCTGACATAGGCTACTATGACTAGAAAGACTTTGGTAGAAACCCAGGGAGCAGTTGCAAGGGCAATTGGGTGCACTCTGTATTTAAAATGGTAGAGGCCCACTATGAACCTGAGAAAATGTCTATAAGCAGGGTGAATGTCCACATGAAAGTGCTGTGACAGGGTCGGGCCAGATGGCTACAGGAGAGTGATAGAAGGCAGATATATTAGCCTCAGGTTAAGCAGGTCCCTTTTCCCTGGGTAAGGTAACAGGAGCAGTTCCAGAACAATCAGGAACTTGCTGGAACCAATTAAGGCAGACAAGCTAATTAGGACACCTGGAGACAATTAAGAAGCTGCTAGAATCAACTAAGACAGGCAGGCTAATCAGGGCACCTGGTTTAAAAAGGACCTCACTTCAGTTAGTAAGGTGCATGCGAGGAGCTGGGAGCAAGAGGCGTGCAAGAAGCTGAGAGTAAGTAGGTGTCCTGCTGGAGGACTGAGAAGTACAAGCGTTATCAGACATCACGAGGAATGACTGGTGGTGAGGACAAAGAAGGTGTTGCGAGGAGGTCATGGGGAAATAGCCCAGGGAGTTGTAGCTGTCACGCAGCTGTTACAGGAGACATCATAGACAGCTGCAATCCACAGGGCCCTGGGCTGGGACCCGGAGTAGAGGGTGGGCCCGGGTTCCCCCCATCCTCCCAACTCCCTATTTGATATAAGAGGAGTTGATCTGGACTGTGGGCCCTGCCAGAGGGGAAGGTCTCTGGCCTGTCCCCCGACCCATTAGGTGGTCCAGCAGAGACTGCGGGGATTGTTCTCCTCCTTTTCCCCATGCTGGCCAGCGATGAGGTTAGCCGAGTGAATGGTTTGTGCCACTGGCAAAAGGAGCCAAACTGAGGACTGATGTAAACCTCTGAGGTGAGCAAATTTGCCAGAAAGCACAGAACCCACCAAGACAGAGGAGGAACTTTGTCACAGTACGCATCCTTCATATTAAGACCTTTAATCCAAATGTCTTTTTCCAGGGATAGGATTATAGATGCCAATGTGTCCCTGCAAAATTTCAGCTTGCAAATAAAGTGGTTGAGCTGGCAGAGATCAAGGAGGGGTCTCCACCTGCTTTCCTTTTTGGTACTCGGAAGTATGCTGAGTAAAAACCCTTCTCCTGGTACTGAAGAGGTACTCGCTCTATTGCTTCCTTCAGGAGGAGGGATTCTACTTCTTGTTTGAGAGTCTCCTCATGAGAATATCCTTTGAGAAAGGGCAGGGATGGGGTTTGGAGGGAGCAGGGAAGTGAAATTGATTCCATAGCCAGAATGGATGATGTCTAATATCCATTGGTCTGTTGTTATTGCACTCCAGTTGTGGGAAAAGAGTGCTAGACGACACCCAAATGATATGTGGGAATGGGTTGATGATGTCATCATTGGTGGTTTGCAGCTCTCGAACTCCCATCAAAAATATCATTTAGTTGGGGGGCTGGAATTGACATGATAACTAGAAGGTGCAGGGAAATGGGACTTTTGAACTCTATCTCTTACGGGGTGGCTCATAAGGTTGGTGATGGCACAATTGTTGATCCATCTTCCTAGGCTTGTACAAATTTTCTCTTTGGGGAAGGTGTATATATTCCCAGGGCGTGGAGGATGGCCTTGGGGTCCTTTAGAGTATGTAAGGACTCATCTGACTTTTGGTTGAAAAGATGGACTTCATGGAAGGGCAGGTCCTCCATGGTGTACTGCACCTCCTTGGGAAACCCTAAAGCTTGAAGCTATGATTCGCAGCATATCAGAATGGCTGTTACCATTGACCTTGATGATGTATCTGCTGCATCTACCAATTGAAGAGCGGTCTGGTGACCAATGTGTATTCTTCAACAAGAGCCTGTAATTGAGCTATATCTTGTTGCGGAAGCTTGTTGATGAAGTCTGTGAACTTGGAATCATACTTAGCCAACAGCGCTTGGTAATTGGCTATCCTGAACTGAAGGCTAGTAGATGTGAAGACCTTTCCTTCTCAACAATTCTAAGTGCTTAGTTTCCTTGTCAACCAGAGTAGATTTAAGATGTTGCTGTCTAAATCTCTCTGTGGCAACTTGGACAACTGGAGCATTTGGTGCAGGATAACAGAAAAGAAATGCCACCCTTTTGGCTGAGACAAAGTAGCATTTCTTTGCTGTCTTAGGGATAGAGGTGCATGTGGTTGGAGTATGCCAGACTGCTCTAACTGGTTCCAGAATGGCTTTGCTAACAGGAAGCACTATTTGGGTGGTCCTGGAAGGCTGTACGATGCCCAAAAGTTTATACTGTGGATCCCTCTAGGGCAATGTTTCCCAAACTTGGGATGCCGCTTGTTCAGGGAAAGCCCCTGGCGGGCCGGGCTGGTTTGTTTACCTGCCGCGTCCTCAGGTTCGGCCAATCGCGGCTCCCACTGGCTGCGGTTCGCTGCTGCAGGCCAATGGGGAAGCGGCGCGGGCCGAGGGACGTACGGCAGGAAGCGGCGCAGGCTGAGGGACGTACCCCATTGGCCTGGAGCAGCGAACCGCGGCCAGTGTGAACCGCGATTGGCCAAACCTGCGGTCGCGGCAAGTAAACAAACCAGCCCGGCCCGCCAGGGGCTTTCCTTGGACAAGCAGTGTCCCAAATTTGGGAAACACTGCTCTAGGGAGATCTGGAACTTCTCTGCAACCCTGCACAAGAGTTTCTGGAACTGCTTATGGTCATCTAGGGAGAAAGGAGATATTGGAATGGCCTCGTCATCCAAAGATCATGAGGATAATTTTGTCAGTACCAGCAGAACCTCTGGATCTGGCTCATAACCTTCCTCTTGTATGGGGTCAGAGGAAGCTCTTGTTGCCCTCTTGCAGGGGAGGGGTGGAATGAATCCCTGGAGGATTGCACTGACCCTGTAGGATGGCTGTATGGGCTCCATGGTCCCCAGTATGGCCTGTAAGAAGGATCAAAGGGGATTGTGGAGGTCCCTATGGAACCTTCGGTTCCAAGTGTTGAGGTGGAGGTTGGTTACAGATGGGTGCAGGTCCCTGTCTAGGTAGATATCCTTTGGAGTAGGAGACATCTGTTCCTCAGGTGGTTCAGAGTTCACCGAGAAAGATCCAGAATTGGCTATCAGCAGTATTGACAGCTCCACCAGAGGGAAACCTTGGCTGGCAGATGAAATGGGGGACTGACTCCTCATAACTTGCATATCTTGGTGAAGTCAGAATCTCTCTGATGAAGGAAGAACCTGATAGCAATGGAGATTGGGGATCAGGGAGAGCAAAAACATCCTCTGATGTAGCCCAAGTCTGTTCTGGCTGGAGCAAAAGGGGTCCTGTCCTCCTGAATCAACAGAGCCAGAGCAGTTAAATTTTGCGCCACTGTCGGGCAAGGCAGTGCTGGAACTGTTGGTGGTTGAAGCTCTTCATGGTTGCCTTCTGTCAGTGCCATCGGTTCCTGGTATTTGGGTTTAACTGGTACTGGAGGTATCATTGTGTATTGGTGCACAGTCCAATACCAATGGAATCCTAGATTTGTGGGGTTTCTTGTCACGGCCCTGAGACTTAGGATGTTATAAACCCTCATGGACTGAGCAGGAAGATTTGCTTGATTAGGCAGGGTCAGATCTGACTTCTTTGAAGTGGACTTAGAGGAGAATCTGCTCTTGTATTTCTGAGACTGTTCCCTGTATAGGTGTTGGAGCTAGGGGTGCTGTGCGTGCGGCAGCACCCCTTGGTTTTAAGTGGTTTCCATCATATGCAGGGTTTATAGTTTTGTTCAATGGCTTTCAGCACTCTCACTATACAAATTGTTCTAGCACCTATGGTTCTCTGCCTTTCTGACAAGATCCCAACAAGGTGAGGGGCCAGTGAGTAGATTCTCTTGTTCCTAATTCAGACCTCATGGCAGGAGGCACACTCCTTGAGACAGTCTCATGTACGGGGGATTGTTCCCTGGTCTGTGTTTGGGTGTGGCCTCATTGCCTTCTTCATGCGGTGCTTTTTGAGTCAAAACTCCCACACCACATGGGTGGAACTGGGTAAAGAGCAGCAGATACTGCACATTGCCGTAATGTGGGCTTCCTCACGGTAGCACAGGCAATGTCAATGGTCATTGCTGGCCAAGAGGAAGCGTGGGCAAGAAACACAGGTTTTGAAGCCTGGCATTCTGGGAATAGTCCAATCCCCCTAACAGGGTACTGTGGGGGGAGGAGTAAGGGGGAAAATTCCCTGGGATTGGAAAGCTATGGCACTATAAAACTTAGCTAAAAACGATAGAGTAAAAATTCTAAACTATTTACTATATATATAGTGCTTGCATACCCACAGGGGACTATACCTAGGGACCAGCAGTTGAAGAAAAAAAAGGGTGTTTCACCCTATAATGGAGAGCATAGTGGAGAGTGACTGATGGTCATGCAATTACTTGCTATTCAGAATTACACTACCAATGTCAGCATTTCATTACATAAAACTGAAAAAAGCAGAAATGTGCAATACAGCAGCTCATGAATGATACATCATGAAAAGCATCTGATAAGCTTAGAGAAATCCAGGAAACACAGGCAGAGTAACAGATACATGCTGACTAATTCTCCAGGAGCAGTGTCCTCATAGCTCTGCATGCTAGACTTAACACAAAGGAAATAGTCATCCAAGGGCATTCTCAGAAACATACAGGGTCCTTACTCAGCCCAAATCCTTACTCAGGCCAAATTTCTTTTGAAGTATTTCCTTGAGTAAGAACTGTGGGTTTTCACTCACAGTGCTGTAATTAGAAAGGGAACAAATGAAGAAGTCATTCTGTAGGTAATCATTAGGGTTTTTTTTTTAATTATGAGATCCAGTATTTGATTTTGAACATCTTCATGACATTTTATTCCAAATAAAGGAATCCTACACAAGCAGTGGAATATCGAAAATATTATGGTTCTTAGGTTGCGTATCATTTTTTTTAAAGTGCACAGAGATAGCCAGGGCCGGCTCTACAGTTTTTGCTGCCCCAAGCAGTGAAAAAGACTGCTGCCGCGGCCGGCAAAAAGAAGAAGCTGCCGCCAATTTGCCGCCGTGGCCAGAGAAACTGCCACCCCTTTCGAACTGCCACCCCAAGCACCTGCTTGGAACGCTGGTGCCTAGAGCTGGCCCTGGAGATAGCAGGAACAGCAGCAGTAGAATCATTCTCACTAGTTAGTCTTAAACTTGACCCGGAGGGAAAGTCCTCTGGCCTTGAGTGGTTAGTTCATTATCCATGCTCATTTAGGCCCCTATTCAGCAAGGATTTGCAAAACTTCCTTTTTTATAATCTAAATAGATAAAGTAAATGCTGGCTTACTCCATCCTATTATTAATTGGCTGATTTGTTGTAGGTATAGACGCAGATGGTCATAAGCAGAGATTTATAGGGAGAGGGCTCTGCCTTTACAGATTAGGTCAGGGAGAGCAGGAGTTCAGATTTGGCCCTTTTGGTACAATGTCGGATCTATGAAAGTGGGGAAGTAAAGAAGCATATCGGAACTGACAGGCACCTTCCCTTGAGGAAAAAATGAAACTGCCCACCACAGTCACATGTTTTATCCTAGGACACTGCAGCAAATGAAACAGCATATTTTTATGAGGCTGAAGATGACCCAATCACACTGTCAATTCACTGACACAGAAACAAATGTTTAAATAAGTAATCCATTCCAGAGACTCTGAGGCCCATCTCAGGGTAAAAACTCTAATCTTGTGCAATGCTGCTGTAAATGTCAAGGCCCTAACTTGAATCTTCGTAATGAACAGTATGTTACCGTTTGAGTAGGGGCTTTTCAAAATTGCTTAGTTTTGAAGGATAAGCAGTGATCTATCTGGGTCTTTCTGCATTTTTTTTTAAAAGTGATCTGGTCTACTGAAATGAAAACGGAATACATTCTAAATGGAGGTGCTTACATCAGAGTCACATTACTAGGAAGACCAGACTACTCATGCACATAAAGATTTGCAGGATCAGCTCTAGGACTGAAAACACTAGCTCTCTCCTACTAGGAACTGGAAAGTTTCAGTGTTGCTGTAATGTAGTTTTTAAGGGCCAAATTCCACAGTCTTTACACAGGCAAAACTCACGCTAAGAACTCCAGAATATGGGTCAAGATTTTCTTGTAAAATTTAATGACTTAACAATTAGTTTAACAACTGTTTACATTTTTTTTAAATTGCTGAACTCACCTTACAAAAACACTGACTCTCTCCAGTTCTCCACTGCTTTCTAGTGGGAAAGCTGATTCTGAGGCCATGTCTACACTACAAAATTATGTCAACCTAAGTTACGTCTGCATCCAGCCACTGTGATTATTAAATTGCTTATGTGGGTGCACGTTTGGCTCCTTGTGTTAGCGGTGCACATCCTCACCAACAGTGCTTGTATTGATTGTATTGTCAGTGTGGGGTGTT
Source organism: Lepidochelys kempii (assembly GCF_965140285.1). NCBI lineage: Eukaryota > Metazoa > Chordata > Testudines > Cheloniidae > Lepidochelys > Lepidochelys kempii. Next base: position 122,222,126 of record NC_136383.1, read on the forward strand.
GTGAGATGGCTCCTGAAAGTCAGTTAACAGTCAACATAAGCAACATAGTGTCTACACTGACATTACATCGACCTAATTACATTGACCGTGACTCTGTGGCACTCGGGGAATTGGTGTTACTAAATCAGCATAAAGAAGCACTTACACTGGTGGGATTCAAATTTACGTGAAGACACTTCCGCAGCAAGTTTGACACAACTAACCCTGCAGTGTAGATCAAGCCTGAGTCCTACTATGAATTCTGAAATTGTCAAGATAGTAGCTTCCCGTTTGATTGCTAATTGTAGTTTTAATATAGTTATATTTTCAAATGATTTACTCTCCATTGTAATGAGACACAGAATATGTTTCTAGTACTCTGGAATTTTCCAGGTTTTTCCATCATGTATTTATACAAGTGAAACCATCTTTTATATTTATAAGCCTGTGTTGCTTTCCTTTGAATTCCTTCCAGTTGATTTATGTTTCTAGTACTGATGTCTCTAGGACTAAATGAAGCATTTTAGGAGTGGCCTTATTACAGTTTGTAAAGAGGGACCATCATCCTCAACTCCATTTTGTGCTGCCTCTCCAATGTGCAGTCCCAGATTACATATGGTATATCATACTTATCTAAGCAAACTCTTATCTAATTTGTTATCCACACTCAGCCCTTCCAGTGGTTTGGATTTTTCCAGATATATCTCATATTTGCTACTGCTGAACCCCATTTTTTATTTCTGACCTATTTTTCTAAACCTATTTTCCTCTTCTAAACCTCTTTGTCTTCACTAGCATTGACAACACCTTCCAGTTCGGTCTGATCTGCAAATTTTATTAGCATGCTCCTTAAATTCGGTCATTTACATGCTAATATTAAGCACAATAGTCTTTGCCACCAACTTCTCCATCACCTTAACTGGGCTACAGAGAGATTGGGGATTTCCTTGTTCTTTTAATTCTTTGAATTTTTCCATTTAAATTCCCAGTCTTCTCACATTGGTAGCAACTGAAAAAAATGTCACCTTGGCACCACTTTTGTTTACCTACAACAGGCTTACATTGTGAAGACTGCCTTCACAGTAGAAGAGCTTGCAAATTAGAGAGGGACAGTTAAAAAACATGACAACGTATACTGTGGCTTCATTAGAAATAAAAGGAGCGCTCTTAACTAGAATTAGCTAACTTGGGTAAAATCCTAGTGAAGGCACAGCAGTTTGTAATTTTCACATGAATTATTACCAGGTTGAGTGAAAGACTATAGACAAGACTCTAGCGCAGTGGCTCTCAAAGCCAGTCCGCCGCTTGTTCAGGGAAAGCCCCTGGAGGGTCGGGCCAGTTTGTTTACCTGCCACGTCCACAGGTTCGGCCGATCGCAGCTCCCACTGGCCGTGGTTCGCCGCTCCAGGCTTGATATGGGGGGGGGAATGGGCAGCGCAAGCTCTGGCCCTCGGGGGGTGGCATGGCGCAGGGGTGGGGTGGCGTGGGGGGCTGCGGCTACTGGGAGAGGCCGTTGGGCCCTGGTGAACAGATCTTATCAGATGGAAACAGTCCAACAACTCCCAGCAGGAGGCAACTCCCAACTTGTAGGGTCTGGTTAATGGGCACCTCCACAGATTTTAAACAGTTCCAGGACCTTATCAAGAGGCTCATGGATTCTTTGCAGATCCCTTTTGAGGAGGTTCAAGAACCACATCATAAATTGATTGACATCCTCAATATAGCTTCATCTGCCTGCATGTCTCTACCTGTTATTGAGGCATGCCTGGACCCTGCAAAGATTATCTGGCACATCCTGGCCTCAATTCTGCCTACTTGCAAGAGAGTGGACAAAAAATATTGTGTCCTCTCTGAGGATTCAGAATTCTTATGTTCTTATCCCTCTCCTCTTTGGTGGCTGAAGTGGTTAACGAACGTGGAAGGCAGCACCCCACTAAATCTACACCCTATGATAATGATCATAAGTGCCTTAATCTGTTTGGTAAAAAATCATATTTGTCAGTTACTTTACAATTCAGAATAACCAGCTATCAGACATTAATGGCAAAGCACAACCACACAAATTATACCGAGCTGAACTCCTTTACTGAACATCTACCAGCAGAACACAACGCAATTCCAGGCAATTACTGCAGAAAGCCAACTGCTCAACTGAACTTCTCTGCAGGCTTCTCTCGATACTGCTGATACTGCCACTCATTAGATTTCTACAGCAGAAGGTCTGAGCAAGGCCTCCTGGCTTCAGCTCTCAGAATTTCCAAAGGAGGTCCAGAATATGGCTGAAGACCTTCCGTTTGATGTCACTAAATTGACTGCTGACAGCACGGGTGAAACTCTGCACAAGTTAAAGGGCTCCAGGGCCACTTTATGTTCTCTGGGGATCTATACATCTACCCAAAAGAGAAAGATTAGCAGGCCCCAGACAGTGCAGAGATCCCAGCCCACCCAATTCTCAAGTTTGCCCAGGTCATATGAACCGTCAACATATGGGACAGAGGTTCCAGATGAGAAAACCACTTACCTCCCAACCCTCAACCTCCCAACCTCCACCTTGAAGCACTAATTTTGATGGGGTGGTCCAGGTTCTGAGCTGCCAAACACTTTCATACCATCTGCAACGTTTTACCTGCCTTCCTCCCTTCGACAACCACCTTTACCACTTCTGGCAGGTTTGGGAGTTCATCGCTACGGACAAGTGAGTTTTGGAGATTATCTCCACAGGGTACTCCATCCACTTCACTTCTCTTCTACCTGACAAGCCCCCTTCCCTGTCCCTCTTCAGGGATGCCTCACACGAGACTCTGCTACAACAGGAAATGGACTCTTTTCTACTCCTGGGTGCTATAGAACCAGGTCCCATGCAGCACAGAGGGAAGGAGTTTTATTCCAGATATTTCCTAGTTCCAAAAAAAGAGTGGCAGTTGGAGACCCCTCCTAGATTTAAGGTTATGCAACACCTTTGTAAAGGCACAAAAATTCAAAAAGGTGGCACTTAGAGCAATCATTCCGTCACTGGACCAAGGGGACTGATTCACAGCCCTCAATCTTCAGGATGCCTATTTCCATATAGTGATCCACCCGTCCCACAAAAAAGATACCTAGGTTTTACTCTCAGGCCCATTTTCAGTACAGGGAGGGCCCTTTTGACCTATTATCTGCCAATCATAATTTGGCCTATCATCAGTTTCAAAGGTCATGTCAGAGTAGTGGTACAGCTCTGCAGGAAAAGAATACTAGTGTTCCCTTACCTAGCCAATTGGCTTCTGAAAGGTTGCTCCCTGGGCTTAACTTCACGGGCAACTTGCAAAGCCACAGACCTCTATCTCAAATTGGGCCTGCAACTGAACATTCAAAAATCCACGAGGACCCTCTGAAAAAGTCAGAATTCGTAGGAGCTCATCTTGATTCAGTAGCAGCAAAAGCCTGCCTCCCAATGCACAGATTCATGGCCCTGTCCAACACAGTCAACCTAATCCAGATCAGCCCTCAAGCCCCAGTGAAGAACTGTCTTCAGCTGTTGGGACATATAGCAGCTAATTCTTTCGTTATAGACCATGCAAGATTGTGAATGCAATGACTTCAACAGTGGTTCAGGACTGTTTATTCAGCAAACAGACACAGTCTAACTTCACTACTTTCCATACTCACTTTCATAAAGGAATCTCTAAACTGATGGAAATACCTTCACAACATTTGTGCAGGAATCCCTTTCACTTGCCCTCCCCCAGCAGTTATCATAACAATCTCTGTTAAGATGGGGAGCACATCTGGACACCCACAGGGCCCAGGGCAGGTGGACGCCTCAGGAAACCACTCTGCATATCCCCTCCTGTGACTCAGGGAAGTCAAATATGCATGTCTCCAGTTTGTACCAGTAATCAGGGGCAAACACATAAAGGTCATGATGGACAACATGTCATGCATGTCCTATATCAACCAGCAAGGAGGGGCAAGACTCCCTGCCCTTTGAGCCAAGGCTGTCAAACTTTGGAACTGATGCATACACAATCAGATCATCATCACAGCAGCTTACCTCCCAGTAGTTCAGAATGTGATGGCAGACACATTCAGCACGCACTTCTCTCAAGACCATGAGTGGGAGATAAATCCCATCATACTTCATCACATATTCTGGCAATGGGGCACCCTCAAATACACCTGTTCTCCACAACGGTAAACAAGAAATGAGCCCAGTTCTGCTCCAGAGGCAGGCTGAGCCACTGATCCTTGGGGGATGCCTTCCACCTTCAGTGGTCATCAGGTCTACTGTATGTGTTCCCCTCGACTCCTCTAATATCCAAAGTCCTACTCAAAATAAAAAAGGACAAAGCCAGAGTTATTCTAATAGTCCCAACCCAGCCTAGACAAACATTGTTTCCTTACTTGATACAGCTGGCCATTCATGTACCAATCACTCTCCAGGTAGCTCCTCATCTTCTCTCCCAGGAATGTGGGAAGATCCTTCATCCCAAGATTGGAGTTCTTTGCCTCAAAGCATGGCTGGTCGATGTTAGGATATAGATATTCAGGCCTGTCTGTAAAGGCCTATACTCTAAGAATTTAGGTGTATTCTTATCACTTGGCTAGTGATAGAGGTATAAAAGAGAGAATCAAAACCACTGTCTGCCAGTGTAAGGGCCTTCTCTTATTGTGACAGTTTGTGGCCCTGTGCTTAGGCTCAGGCCTTAGGCTAAGCAGCAGAGGCAGCCATAAGCTGGGAAGCGAACGGTCACATCCTCACATTCCAAACTAGTCACATTGAAATAAGGTGCTATTGGGCTGTTAGGCACTATCAGGACAGGATTGTATTCCTATCACCTCCAGAGAAAGGGAAGTGCCTAGAAAATGTAAAAGGAAACTTAGTTTGATAGCATCCTGTCTGGCAAGAACTCACTTATCAATAGCTGGGATGTGAAATCCTCACTTCTGTATTGTTTTGTCATTATAGTTCCCACTTTGCTGTTGTTTGTCTGTATAATCTCTGTCTGGTTCTGTGATTGTTCCTGTCTGCTGTATAATTAATTTTGCTGGGTGTAAACTAATTGAGGTGGTGGGATGTAATTGGTTACATAATCATGTTACAATATGTTAGGATTGGTTAGTTAAATTTCAGGAAAATGATTGGTTAAGGTATAGCTAAGCAGAACTCAAGTTTTACTATATAATCTGTAGTCAATGAGGAAGTGACTGGGTGTGGGTGTGGGTGGGGGTGGGCATGGGCATGGGCATGGGCATGTGGGTGTGTGAGATGGGAACAGGGAATGGGGGTAAGAAAATTGGAATCATGTTTTGCTAAAGGGGGAAATGGGAACAGGGAATGGGAGTAAGGAAGTTGGAATCATGTTTGGCTAAGGGTAGGAATGGGAACAGGGACACAGGTGTAAGGCTCTGTGGTGTCAGAGCTGGGAAGGAGGATACTAAGGAAGGAAACTGGAATCATGCTTGCTGGAAGTTCACCCCAATAAACATCGAATTGTTTGCACCTTTGGACTTCGGGTATTGTTGCTCTCTGTTCATGCGAGAAGGACCAGGGAAGTAAGTGGGTGAAGGAATAAGCCCCCTAACAGTCGATCGTTCACGGGATTAGAAATTACCTGTTCAGAGGAAGTAAAAAGAGTGCTATTATACAGCAGAAAAGCATGTACGCATTACACTTACTTACAAAAATGGGCAAGATTTGCTTGCTTGTGTGACCTCAAACACATTCCACTGACAACTTTATTTTGCTGTCAGACATATTGGACTACATTCTAGCACTAAAAAACTTGGGGCTGTCGCTGAGTTTTTAGCATCCACCTGGAAGCCATCATGGATTTCCATTCTCCAGTAGAAGGTTATTCTGTATTCGTTCATCCAACAATGATGAGGTTCCTCGGGGGCTGTTTCCACTAGTCAAACATCCTACTCCAGTTTGGGACCTCAAGCTGGTTCTTAAACATCTTACAAGATCTCTGTTTGAACCGATGGCTACCTGCTCACTCCTACATTTGTCAATGAAAACAGTGTTTCTGGTAGCCATCATGTCAGCTCAACGAGTTGGGGAAATAGGGGCCCTTATGGCATACCCCCCTTTCATAATATTTTTCAAAGACAAGATCACATTATGACAATACCCCAAGTTTTTACCAAAAATATTTTCCGTGTTCAGGGGTGCTGGAACAGAGGGTCCAGGGGGCCATGGTACCCCACACATTTTACCGGCCATAAGGGTGAGTGATGGGGAGTGGGGGCGGAGAGGAGTGAGTGGGAGAGGTCTTAGGGGGAAGAGGTGGGGGCGGAGTGGGGCCTTAGGGGAAGAGGCAGTGCAGGGGCAGGATCTTGTGGGGAAGGGGCAGCATGAGGGTGGGGCCTTGGGGGGAAGGGGCGGGGGCTCAGGGCAAAGGGGCTGCACGGTGTAGGGAGGTGGGGCCACAGTTCGGGCACCTGTGTCCATAGCCATGTCCATAGCTTGAGCCAAAGTAATGGTAGCAGAGAGAGCTGACGGTACTATGAATCTCAAATGCCCTGAGGGGAGTCCAGATGGCGACCAAGTGGTCTTTTTTTGGTACTGAGTCTGAAGAAGTAGATCTCTTCTGCTGCCTCGCTTCCCTGTTGGTACCAATGGTCTATCAGAGCCCAAAATGTTGGGGGTCTCCAGGCTTAACAGAGCCCTCAGTACCTAAGGAATCAGCAGCCTCATGGGTACCAGGTCAGAGACCAATGGGAGCTGAAGTGGCTGGAGTCACCGGCAACCTCAACTTCCACCAGCAACCTTCTACTAGGAGAACTTGTGGTACGGTGTTTGGAAGTCTTATGAGAGGAATCTTGGGTCTTTGGGGAGTGAGCCTTGGAGATGATACAGGTAGCTGACTTACTTGGAGACTGGCATACGGTGGGGCTGGGGAGGATCTCCCGGCCTGGATCATAGGCCAGGTGCAGTGAGCTCTCCATCATGAGGAGTTGAAATTTGATCTCCCTCTTTTTTCTGGCTCTAGATTTTAATGCCAGACAGAAGTTGCACTTTTGGGAAATATGAGATTCTCCAAGGCAACAGTGTCCGTCACTCATTGGGATTGCAGCATGACAGACGTTAGAAACTGGGAGAACCAGGCACACCCTCCCAATAAAGTAAAACTCCCAGGGGAGAAACTATCTAAAAAGACTATAAATAAAAAGTTGGGGGGAGGTTAATTTTTGTTTTAAACTAAACTACTACTAAGTACCAACTACTATTAAGAACAAGTATAATAAACTAACTACTAAAAGAAAAGGAGTACTTGTGGCACCTTAGAGACTAACCAATTTATTTGAGCATGAGCTTTCGTGAGCTACAGCTCACTTCATTGGATGCATACCCTGGAAACTGCAGTAGACATTATATACACACAGAGACCATGGAACAATACCCCCTCCCACCCCACTGTCCTGCTGGTAATAGTTTATCTAAAGTGATCATCAAGTTGGGCCATTTCCAGCACAAATCCAGGTTTCCTCACCCTCCGCCCCCCCACCCCCCACACAAACTCACTCTCCTGCTGGTAATAGCCCATCCAAAGTGACCACTCTCTTCACAATGTGTATGATAATCAAGGTGGGCCATTTTCTGCACAAATCCAGGTTCTCTCACCCCCTCACCCCCCTCCAAAAACCACAAACACAAACTCAATCTCCTGCTGGTAATAGCTTATCCAAAGTGACCACTCTCCCTACAAGGTGCATGATAATCAAGGTGGGCCATTTCCAGCATAAATCCAGGTTTTCTCACCCCCCCCCACCCCCATACACACACAAACTCACTCTCCTGCTGGTCATAGCTCATCCAAAGTGACCACTCTCCCTACAATGTGCATGGTAATCAAGGTGGGTCATTTCCAGCACAGATCCAGGCTTTCTCACCCCCCACCCCCCCCAGGAACACACACACACACACACATAAACTCACTCTCCTGCTGGCAATAGCTCATCCAAACTGACCACTCTCCAAGTTTAAATCCAAGTTTAACCAGAACGTCTGGGGTGCGGGGGGGTAGGAAAAAGCAAGGGGAAATAGGCTACCTTGCATAATGACTTAGCCACTCCAAGTCTCTATTTAAGCCTAAATTAATAGTATCCAATTTGCAAATGAATTCCAATTCAGCAGTTTCTCGCTGGAGTCTGGATTTGAAGTTTTTTTGTTGTAAGATAGTGACCTTCATGTAGGTGATTGCGTGACCAGAGAGATTGAAGTGTTCTCCGACTGGTTTATGAATGTTATAATTCTTGACATCTGATTTGTGTCCATTTATTCTTTTACGTAGAGACTGTCCAGTTTGACCAATGTACATGGCAGAGGGGCATTGCTGGCACATGATGGCATATATCACATTGGTGGATGTGCAGGTGAACGAGCCTCTGATAGTGTGGCTGATGTTATTAGGCCCTGTGATGGTGTCCCCTGAATAGATATGTGGGCACAGTTGGCAACGGGCTTTGTTGCAAGGATAGGTTCCTGGGCTAGTGGTTCTGTTGTGTGGTATGTGGTTGTTGGTGAGTATTTGCTTCAGGTTGCGGGGTTCTGGTTAAACTTGGATTTAAACTTGGAGAGTGGTCAGTTTGGATGAGCTATTGCCAGCAGGAGAGTGAGTTTATGTGTGTGTGTGTGTGTGTGTTCCCGGGGGGGGGAGTGGGTGAGAAAGCCTGGATCTGTGCTGGAAATGACCCACCTTGATTACCATGCACATTGTATGGAGAGTGGTCACTTTGGATGAGCTATGACCAGCAGGAGAGTGAGTTTGTGTGTGTGGTTTTTGGAGGGGGGTGAGGGGGTGAGAGAACCTGGATTTGTGCAGAAAATGGCCCACCTTGATTATCATACACATTGTGAAGAGAGTGGTCACTTTGGATGGGCTATTACCAGCAGGAGAGTGAGTTTGTGTGGGGGGTGGGGGGGCGGAGGGTGAGGAAACCTGGATTTGTGCTGGAAATGGCTCAACTTGATGATCACTTTAGATAAGCTATTACCAGCAGGACAGTGGGGTGGGAGGGGGTATTGTTTCATGGTCTCTGTGTGTATATAATGTCTACTGCAGTTTCCAGGGTATGCATCCGATGAAGTGAGCTGTAGCTCACGAAAGCTCATGCTCAAATAAATTGGTTAGTCTCTAAGATGCCACAAGTACTCCTTTTCTTTTTGCAAAGACAGACTAACACAGCTGTTACTCTGAAATCTGTCATAACTACTAAAAGAGCTTAGGGGACAGAATTGAGGTAAAACTCAATGTGGACAACTGCTAAGACTCTGTCTCAGGCTGAGCAGGAAATGAAGCCAAACAGTGCTATATAGCAACAGCACAGAGCACAAGACTGAGTAATGCATGCCTGGGCCAAACAGATACTGCAATAAGAAATTTCCAGGGAAAGGTGGAGGAGGCGAGAGTGCACCCAGAATGGAGCACTCACAGGGACACGACTTGAAGAAGAATTTTCAATTACCTCGACTTTTCATTCCCATAATTTTTCATTGTCCCTGATCATAATGCAGTAGTGATATTCTCAATGGTATTGAATAGTTTCCCTTGGACAAAGTGAATTAAATATCAGACACACTGTAATGCTGTGTTTTGGGCAAATGCTTGGTATACAGTATCTACTAGTTACAGAATGTCTTCTGTGACCTTACATGTTGGCAATACTTGTATAGCTAGTTGTGCCAATAAAGTATTTTTAAACACCACTTTTCTAATGAAGCCCAAGCTCCTTCCTGTCATTCTTTGAGGCAATTGAATGATGCGATTCTGTTTTCATATAATGACTAACTTAAATCCCGTATGTCCCTTTTCACAGGGCCAAATGCCAAGGCTGTTAGTCTGATTTTACTGAGGATATGTCTACACTACCGCTTATGTCAATATAACTTATGTTGCTCAGGGGTGTGAATAAGCCACCCACAGAGTGACATAAATTACACTGACCTAAGCGCTGGTGTGGACAGCTTCTCCTGCTGCTCGTTGGGGGTGGATTGATGGAAGAGCTCTCTCCCGTTGGCCTAGAGCGGCTACACTAGAGAGGTTACAGCGGCACAGTTGCACTAGTGCAGTGGTGCCACTGTAAGCTCTCTAGTGTAGCCATAGCTTTAGACTCACAAAGAGGTCAGTGATAATCTGGCACATTGTCAGGATTATGGAGCCATGCAGTCATGGCTTTACGGTTAAGGTTGGAGTTTCTCGGTGTTTGACAAAGGACTAGATAGGCTGCTTTTTTGGCTTGCATTAGATTTATCAGACCTGGTCCATACAGTTTGTTTATTGGCATAACTATTTCAGTTAAAAGTGTGGATTTTTTAATTTGAACTGATGTTCTATCAAGCAGCCCCTGAGCAGGGGCATATTTATACTGATCTAAAGGTGCCCTACCTACATCTTGTATGGCTATTCCCAGACAGGAAGGGGAATAAGCTATGGGGTAGCCAAACTGTGGCTCACCAGCCACATGTGGCTCTTTTACAGTTAAAGTGTGGATCGCAGAATCTCCCACGTCCCCCCATTCTTTGCCTACCAGAAGTGGGGCAGTTCGGGGCTTCTGCCCTACAGTGGAGCTAGGGGCTCCTGTCATGGACGACTAGTGCCTGCTAAGGGGATGGGGGCACAGTTTAAAGGTTTGGGCTAAGGTTGCCAACTTTCTAATCGCACAAACACCAACACCCTTGCCCTGCCCCTTCTCTGAGGCCCTCTCTCTCTCTCCCTCCCTCCCTCCCTCTGCAGCTCGCTCTCCCCTACCCTCACTCACTTTCAACAGGCTGGGGAAGGGATTCAGATTGTGGGAGGGGGCTCTGGGTTGTGGCAGGGTGCAGGAGGTGGTGCAGGGTGCGAGCTCTGGGAGTTTGAGTGTGGAAGGGGGCTCATGGCTGGGGCAGGGAGCTGGGATGCGGGAGGGGATGAGGCGTGCAGGCTCTGGCCAGGCACTTACCTTGAGAGGCTCCTGAAAGGAGCCAGCATGTCTGGCTCCTAGGCTCAGGGCAGCCAGGCAGCAATGCGTGCTGCCGCTGCCTGCAGGCACTGCCCCTGCAGCTCCCATTGGCTGGGAACACCCATTGGCTGCGGAGTCGGCACTTAGGGCAGGGGCAGAACGCAGAGACCCCCCTGGCCACCCCTGCGCCTAGGAGCCAGAGGGACATGCCAATCACATACCAGGGCAGGTAGGGAGCCTGCTTAGGCCCGCCCACCGGACTTTTAGCAGCCTATTAAAATCTCCCGGATTGCTTTCAGGGCGATCGAGGCTGATTCCGGTAGCAGGCCCACTGATGCACCGGTACAGTTACAGTGGTGCAATTTGTGCATGTGGATGAGCCATTTCATCAAGCTCCTGGCGTCCTCAATTCTTTCCGAAGACAGTTGTCATGTCACCGTGCCTGGGCGGGTCAGTAAACACTCACACATAGAATCATAGACTCATAGAATATCAGGGTTGGAAGGGACCTCAGGAGGTCATCTAGTCCAACCCCCTGCTCGAAGCAGGACCAATCCCCAATTTTTGCCGCAGATCCCAAATGGCCCCCTCAAGGATCGAGCTCACAACCCTGGGTTTATCAGGCCAATGCTGAAACCACTGAGCTATCGCCTCGCCCCCTCTCCCACTGTACTCTGTCCTAGCCAAGGGGCACCGTGTCAGCCACTGTCCAGGGCACACTGCGGGTCCCCACAGGGCTACGCTCCCCTGGGATTGCCAACCCTCCAGGATTGTCCTGGAGCCTCCGGGCAGGAAAGACTAATGGGCATGGATTATGTCACGTGGTACAACCTCCCGGAATACTGGCAACGCCGCGGTCTCCCGCGGGGCCAGGGTCGCCGTCCCCGAAGGCCAGCACCCCCTGGCAGGGCACAGCCAGCCCCGGCCGCCCCGCGCGGGCAGGGCACGAGCGCAGCCCCGAGAGCGCTGCCCCCTCCCCCAGCCACGCTCACTGCGCCGGCGCAGACTCGCCCCGCCCTCGCGCCTGCGCCCCAGGCCGGAGCCGGAAAGAGGCGCCGCCTGGCTGCTGAGCGGTCCCCGGGGAGCGGCCGGGAGCTGCCGCCTAGCGCCTGCTGCCGGGAAGCCCCGCCAGGAAATTCCCGGGGGCAGCTCCGGCTGGGACACCGCGGGCCTTACGCAAGCCCGGGCTGCCCCCTCCCCCCGGCTCCCAGAGCCCCGCGCGGGATCCCCGCGACACAGCTCAGCCCGCCCCTCCCCTCCCCCGCCGGGGCTCGCTCCGCTCCCTTCCCCCGCCCGGGGGTTCCCCTCCTCCCGCGCGGGGCTGTGGGCCCCGCCCCCCGCGGGCGGCCCCTCCCCGCTGGCGGCGCCGAGCAGCCGCTGGCCGCCCGCCTGGCCGATAAGAGGCGTGGGGGCCGGGCCCAGCCAGCGCCGAAAGGCTCGTCTCTGCTCCCGGGCGGCGGCGAGGAGAAGGCTGAAGGGAGCGGCACGGACAGCCGCGCGGCCCCTCGCCTGGCCCCGCGTGGATTTCTATGCAGCTGGCGGGGTTCTGGCTCACCGCGCTGGAGGAAGAGACGGGGCCGCGGGGTGGTCGGCGCTCTCTTTCCCCCGCCATGTGCTCGGTGAACGAGGACAGCAGCACGGACCCGCTGGTAGCCCGGTGCAGGCAGCTGGAGGAGACCGTGGAGGCGCTGCACCTGGAGAACAAGAGCTTAAAGAGCAAAGCGCCCCGCTACAAAGCCCTCTGCAGCCTGTATCATGAGGCCGGGCAGCAGCTGAAGCACCTTCAACTGCAGCTCTCCGCCAAGGAGGCGATGATCGGGGAGCTGAGGGCGAGCGTGGCCAAGTACCAGGCTGCCCAGTTGGGAGCCGCACAGGAAGAGGAGCAACAGCCGCCGCCAGCTGGGGGAAAGTTTGTTGGACCTGCAAAATCTCTAGTGGAAAGTTTAATAGATCAGGTTGGCCAAATGAAGCAGCAGCTTAAAGACAGCGAGAGAATTTCAGCGCAGAAGGTTGAAACTTTGACCCAGGTAAAAACACAGATGTACCAAAATAGCACTTGTATTTACAGAGAAGAGTGCCTTCCCCTGGCAGTGCTTTGCAAAGGGCTGAGCTCGAGTCTGTCTTCAAAAAGTTGCACACTTGTGAGCCAGGACAGCATTTAACCCCACTTAATACGAAAAAGTGTTATTTTAAGCCTTTTTTTTTTTTAAGAGAAGGGTAGGATTTTCAACCATTAGTACCTAAAGCTAAACACCCTATTTGAAAGGGGCTGGGGTGCCATGATGATGTGTGGTATTAAAAAAATAAATAAATAAATAAATAAACCCCTTAGTTTAGGTCACTAATTTAGATGCCTAAATATTGATTTAGGACCCTAACTTTAGATGCTCTAGTATGGAAAATTTGGTTTAGGTGACTTGTCCAAGGTGTCGCAGCAAGCTGGTGAAGAGGCTTGGTTAGAGCCCAGAAGTCAAGTTTGCCAAACCCTCTGCAACCACTAGGTAACCTGTCGTCTTCAAATACTTTCAAGATAGCACTATTTATTATAACCAAAGTATAATCACCATGCACTTCAGGGCAGTGATTGAATTGTGGGAACATGTTAATTAAAAAGTAGTTGCAGAGACTATGAAATCTACTGGCATTTTTAAATGTAATCTAAATGGTATTTTTCATGCTATCAGGATGAGATTTACAGCTAGCACACTAGCTAGTATACATCTTTATATAATCTCACTAGTTTGCACAAGTAGAGTGGAAGAGATTATTGGAAAAGATGAGCTAAAATAAATTTATTGCAAGCAATTATTTTTTCACTCCATAACAAAAATCCACAGTGCCAATATTTCTTGATTAAAAGGCATTTAAATGGGATTTTTTAGTTCTTCCCTTTTTCCCCTTTGTGTATCTGCTTCTTGAACTGTTCATCAGCACATCTGTACACCAGACCTAGCATTTCAGTTGTAACCATTGCAACTAGTTGGCAATTCGGGGGGGGGGGGGGGGATCTCAATTTTCCTCCTTTCTAGTTAAAAACATCTTTCTAACTCTGGAAGAAGTGTTTTTACTGTTTGTTTATTGAAATTAAATTGTTTAAAATCTTTCTCTTTGTAATGAAGCAGTCTGGTGTCTGTGAGGGGAGTTCCAAATGAGAAAATATTGGAAACTGAAACAAGTAGTCTTGTGACAAAGTAATCTCTTGACATAATGCGGGTACAAGAATGTTTCTCAAATGGAACACTTCTCTTTAGACCGGTTCAGGCTTTGAGACTTGTAATAAAACATGATCTCACTGTTTTATACAGTGCGCAGCTTGGGATGTGTCGAGGTATTTACACCTCTGTCAGCACTCCGCTGTTTGACTACCTTGTGAGGCAGGTTGATTAATGTCTTATGCCATAAACTACCCAGGAAGTGCAATACCAGCCAACAAAGCATAGCTAGAAGTAGCCTTTTGTTCTTCAAATGGATTTTTAAGCCTGTCAAATCCTTTTAAAACATTCAGTATCCGTATTGGGTTTGATATAGTTGTGGGTTTGTTCTGAATCCCAAACAGTGTATCCTTTCTCTTAAGTGCTCAAAGGCACCAGTCTACAGTAAGTACATGGCAGCATTTCATTTTCTAATTACTGTAGTTAACATTTAAAATAAGCACTTTCTGTTGCAGCTTTAAAACTGCACTAGTCAATATAAGTTTTGATTTTTAGAAATGAACATTTTAAACACAATTTATTATGAGGCTCTCCCGAGGTAACCCAGTGTCACTGTTGACAAGCTAAAGGTCAAGATAATGCCCTTATACAGGTTTTTACGCAGGGGGCTTGGAAACTTAGTTTATGCTCTGCTTTTCTATTGTATTCTTCCATTGGAGGACCAAGATTTGATCTCCTGAGGAACTGGCAAGGATATTGCATTACAACCTTCCCCACCCCTTCACCTCCAAAAAACGGGACAGATTTTGCAAGATGGACTGTGGCTTTTGCCTCCATAACCTCCTGTCTACCCTGGGATCCAGGGCAACTTGTGGGCATGTCTGTACTGTGTGTGGGAGTGAACCTCCCAGCCCAGGTCCACCGGTAGCAGGGCTTGTACCAGCACTTTAAAAATAGCTGCATAGAGGGCACTTTGAAGTTGTGGCTTGGGCTCTGAAATGAAGCCAAGCCCACACCACTCCCTAGGCTTCAGAGCCTGCCTTGCAACTTGAAAGCACTGTCTAGGCAGCTGTTTTTTTTTTTTTAGAGCACTAGCCTGATTTCCACCCCCATGGCCCACATCTGGGCTGGGAGGCTCACTCCTGCTTGCTCCAAAATACCATATAGACAAACTAAAAGACTCTGGGGGAGCTATGTTTCATATGCTTTCTTTACAGCTGTTGTCCTCCAATCTCTTTCACCCCCTAACAGTTTAAATGGGAACAATAGAAGTTAGTGCTCACTGGGTCAGTGTTAATATACTCCAAATTTCATTTACAATTTGAGTACATGATGATGCCAGAGATTGGCTGCCGTCTAGACCCCAACAAATCCCAGTCCCATCAAACCATTCACAGAGGGGCTTCCATTTGTTAAGCGAGGTAATGTTACAGAGCTTCCAATTCCATGAAACTTTATTGGTACAACAAGATATACAAGCATTGCCAAAGTTAAGAAAATGCAGATCCCTCAGATATTTGTGAGGCAGGTATAACCACCCCAGGATAGAGTTACGCATTCTGTGTGGGGTTTCACCAGCAGGAGAGTGAATTTGTGTGGGGGGTGGAGGGTGAGAAAACCTGGATTTGTGCTGGAAATGGCCCAACCTGATGATCACTTTAGATAAGCTATTACCAGCAGGACAGTGGGGTGGGAGGAGGTATTGTTTCATATTCTCTGTGTGTATATAAAGTCTGCTGCAGTTTCCACGGTATGCATCCGATGAAGTGAGCTGTAGCTCACGAAAGCTCATGCTCAAATAAATTGGTTAGTCTCTAAGGTGCCACAAGTACTCCTTTTCTTTTTGCAAAGACAGACTAACACGGCTGTTACTCTGAAACCTGTGTGGGGTTTGTTTCTCTGTCATTACTGTTTGTTCCTGATCAAGTTACTATGTAGAGTGATACTATCTTTGCTGTCTCTCAGAATCAGGCATACTATTTGCTTTGATGAAATTTATGGTCCCTAATAGTTTAAGGAAATTATTTTCTACCACCTTATAATTTGGGACACTGGAGTAGAAAAGCCAAACAGAGGTCTTTCATTGCACCCTAAAAGTGGTCAGGACACTACAAGCTGGCTATGCTGCCTGCATCAGAAGCTTAAGTTATAGTGCATAAAATTGCATCCTTGTATAAGTATGTTTTTGAGAAAGTGGGATAACTGCCCCAATTATATATTTTTTTTTAAAAAGTCTGGAGTGATTGTCCTGAAATATCAAGTAAGAGGTTGGAAACAATCTGCAGTTGATAATGTATTGGCAAGTCCTTTTCTGCATACCAACTATTTTCTGACCTAGGATATGTGCATAAGCATATGTTCATGAAAATGTAAAATGAAAACTGGAAAAGACATTGTAGACCAACACCACATTCAAGAAATTTGATGAAAAGTGACTTTATATGAGTGGTCTTATTTAATGGTGGTAACATATGGTACTAATGACATTCCTGAAGAGTGGACTTAAGTTATTCTTAAACAATGATGAGAAAATTCACTTTTATAAATCTCTTGGCTTTTGAGTTCATTTTATGTTCTCAAATATATCAACTTTACCCCCAATATCTAGGAAGTGCAGAAGCTGGATCGGCAGTTAGAAGACAAAGACAGAGATATACAGCAGATAATAAACCAGCCACAGTATGAAAGAGAGAGAGAAATCTTACGACTCCAGAGAAGCTTGGCAGAGAGAGAGAGAGTCCAGGCTACAAGTGAAGTACTATGTCGTTCACTCACCGATGAAACTCACCAACTTCAACGTAAATTGGCATCCACAGCAGAAATGTGTCAGCAGCTGGCAAAATGTCTAGAAGAAAAGAGAAAAGACAGAGGGCATTTGGAGGAGCATATTCCTATGGAAAGATCCAATCAGGTACACTTAATACATTTTCTGTCAGTGTGAATAATTTGGAGGGAGGGATGTTACATTGTAAGCAACTGTTAATACAATAGCTCTAAGTTATTTCTTACTTTCCCCAATCACTTCAGCTACAGTGAAGAGAAAAGGAGAATCTTCTCACAAAACCTTAACTGTTGGTATTCATTGAGAGATGGAGCTGGTTTTGATCATGTCATGTACATCTTGGCCATCCCTCATCTATCTCTAGTAGTCAGAGCCTCTTTTGGTAGGAGGTGCCATAAGCATTCTTTCCCAAAGTATGAATATTATATATTTACACACATTATTCAGTAAACCAGTGGCGGCTAGAGCGGAGCACTAGAGGGTGCTATGCTGTTGGGGGTGACATCCCTTTGACGAGAGACAAAAATGAGGCCCTTGGGGTATGTCTATGCCAGGGGTTCTCAAACTTCCTTGCACCACAACCCACTTCTGATAACAAAAATTACTACAAGGGGTGTGTGTGTGTGCGCGTGCACGCTAAGCTCGAGCCCCACTGCCCTGTGGAGGGAAGCCAAAGCTTGAGCCGCATTGTCCTGGGCGGGGAAGCCGAAGCCCAAGGGCTTCAGCCCCAGGTCGGGGGCCTGTAACCTGAGCCCTGCCACCCAGGGCTGAAGCTGTAGGGCTTTGGCTTCAGTCCTGGGCAGTGGGACTTGGGCTTTGACTTCAGCCCCAGTCCCCAGCAAGTCTAACGCCAGCCGTGGTGACCCCATTACAATTGGATCGCAACCCACTTTGGGGTCCTGACCCAGAGTTTGAGAACCACTGGTCTGTGCAATTAAGCACCTGTGGCAGGCCCATGCCAGCTGACACTCATGGGGTGCACGCTAAAGGGCTGTTTGTTTGGGCTTGAGCTGGAGGTTGCAAGATGGAAGGATCTCAGAGCTCTAGAGGCCGCTATTGCTTACTCTGCTCTGTGAGCCCAGGTCAGCTGCCATTGGCCAGCTGCAGGTGTCTAATTGCAGGGTAGATGTGTCCTTGGACCACAAAAGTCAAGTTGGCTTAAATATCATAAGATTTTAAAAGAATTTGCTTTTTTTTTTTCTGATTTGTTGAGCCTTAGTGTGTGTGATCATTTTCAATTCAAAATTCATCCCTGCACACACAATGTAAGCCTTACTCTTGCTGTTAGGTTATGGAAGAAGATTCCTCTCTCGGGGAAGGATTAAAACACTGGCCAGGGAACCAGGAAATGCATCCAATTCCTTGCTCTGTCAGACTTCTATGTGGCTGTGGACAAATTATTTCATTTATGACTTATTTTCTACCTAAAGTGGAGATAATATAATTTCCCTGCCACAAAGCCTTGTTCAGGTAAATGCCTTAGTGTTTGGCAGGTGCGTAGATACTACGGTGATAGCCAAGAAATACCTACCAAGAATCCGCACCTCACTGGTGGCTGTCTGACTTCAGTTTCATTGAAAGCCTTGGGAGATGGCAGTATTAAATAATGGTAAAAATTTGCAAGAGAAACCCTACTGTTCCCAAAATGAGGAACTACTTAAACAACAACTGTTGTTTCATGACAGTATCATGAGTTGGCAACTCTTGATAATTTAAGATATTATAACCCCCATAAGAAATAGGGTATTAAAACCAGATACTGTGGTGACATTCCGTTAATTTTGTTCATGAAGATTCTTCTTGAAGTTTAAAGCAGATGAAAGTACTGCTCATTTCTTGTCCTGAGCTGCTGTTACTGGATCTTTTAAAAGAGCTGCGAGTTTCAGTGATCCCTGTGCAGAGTTTAAATTTGTAAAGTGCATTGGGAGCCTTTGGGATGAAAGATGATCTTGTTATGTAAAATATTACTGCGTGAATAGACAGAGGCTGACTTAGATGGAAAGAAAAGCAGATTGTTTAATGGGACTTGAAATTTTCAGCAATGTGATGTTTTATGTGTAACTGAAATATCCATCTCTAAGTAATAAGTTTTCAGTCTAATAACTAGCTTACCTTGTACAGTGGGGACTTCCCTGTCAAAGAGAAATTCAGATATGATTCCTAGTTCATTCTAGGGAATTTTTTTTCAAAAATGTTTTTTTACTCATGTACTTTGGGTTTTTTGGGTTTTTTTTTTAACAGATGACATTTCTTAAAGTCCAAAGGCATGTAATTAAATCAAAAGTTTAAAACTTCTGGTCAAAAATTCATCAAGCAGCTTTATTATTTTTTGTTCTCATTTGCTTAAAGTCATAGCAAGCCAAAATGAATGAGTGTTTGTGGCTGCTGGTTGTTTTATGGTTTTTCAGGTGGGCTATTCTCCCTTACATTAAAGCAAATTTAATTTCTTTGCTTAAAAAACGTTTACCAACAACTGATCTTACAATGAGCTAATCTAAAAACATGTTTGAATAGCTTAGGGAAGAAAAATGGAGGATGTTTGTGCTATTTTTAAAATAAAGCTGTGAATGTCTTCCAGGTTTGTGCGGTTTTTTTAATCAAAGTAACACTTACTTTGTCTGACAGCTACAATTTTCAGAGAATAAAACTTCACTCCAAACAATTATTTGCCAGCTACAGGAGGAAAATCGGAAGTTACAACAAAAAGTGTTTCATGTAAGTACATTTTTAGTTTGTAGAATAGGATTTGATTATACATTTTGAACTACAGTAAATTCCCACTAACAAACCCTAATTTAATTTAACCCTAATGGTACCTTTATGCAGACCCTGAATAGTCTCCATAAAAAATATTAGCTAGCATGTAATCTTTGTTCCCTTGGCAAATACAAATCCTCAATACATAGCCTAGCTGCCCCATTGACTCAAAGAAATAGTGTCAGAATGCAACGTGTTTAAGAATTCTGTTTCTGCCCTAACACCACATTAACACCACTCACCTTAATCCTTCTCTGAAAGTTTTTGCTTGCAACACTTTGTTTTAAGGTGTATAACTTTATTTTTGACTTTTCTGTTGCTTTCTCAGGTGGAAGACTTAAATACAAAATGGCAGGCATATGATGCTAGTAGAGAAGAATATGTGAAACGACTCCACCTGCAGCTGAAAGAACTGAAGTCTCAACCCGAACAACAGCAAGGCATTATACCACTGAAAAGAAATTCAGAGCTGATGCAGAAGGAGATTTCTCGGTTGAACAAATTACTGGAAGAAAAAATGAATGAATGCATTAAAGTAAAGCGAGAGTTAGAGGATGCGAAGAAGGCTAGAGATGGAGATAGTGAACTTGTACAAATGCTGGAGCAACAGGTCATTAAATCTACTCTTCGATCAGAATTGCTTGATTTAGGAATTAAGATTTTCTCAGAAAAAGATGGGAAAACAAGTTCACTGAATTTTTCACTTTTTTTAAACAGTTGATTTTTCTGATTTGGCACTTGGACATAGGGTGGCTGTACCGATTGCAAAGGTGGCAACAGTACAAAGGGGCGCACACACAAGTTCAAGTAAAATGCAGTACTGGAGGAATTCTGTGATAGCTTTATTTTCCTCCAACACAAAATATCAGGATTTTTGTAAATTCCATATATCTAGTTAAGTGCAGACATACTGTAGAAAAGAATACCTGCATTCTGAACCAATGTTACGGAGTATTAATTTAAATATTAGAGATGGGAGAATGTATAATTCTTTTACCAACTATGACCTCTGCTACCTCACCACTCTCAGTAAATGGCTAAAATATTTCAATGATTCATTTTCAGGTCCTTGTTTACAAGGATGATTTCACATCTGAAAGAGCGGATCGAGAGCGTGCACAAAGTAAAATACAGGAGCTTCAGGCAGAAGTTTCATGTCTACAGCACCAGCTAATCAGGAGACAGGTAAAGAAATCTAGAAAGGCAAGATATTAAACCAAGTTGTTTTCATTAATAAGGGAAACTCAAGCTGAAAATCAGACGCACCCCAAGGAAACAAGAATAACTCCAAAACATACCAATAAATCATGGACAGATTTGTTCAATATCTTAAATTCAGAGGTGTCAAAGTTGTAACTGCTAAAAATCCCATACCTGTATTTCAGAACTTCAGTTCTAGAGGAATTAGGAGTTGTCTTCTATTTATATAACGCTTCCTATTAGTCCCAGTGTCCCTTCTGCGTTGAATCAGCAGAACTGGAAATAGTATTTCTTCTCATGGATTTAGACACTGTACCAGTTCAGTACAAACAGGGAATAGGTAGAACTCGCTTGTTTTTTTAATTTCAGTTATTTGTTGCACATGCTATACTTGACTCCCAATCACTTATTTTATGTAGGTTTTATGATTGTTTGGAACTTAATCAACTTTCAGTTGCTGGCTCTGATTGCTTTGAGTTTCAGCTAAAAATCTTTATGTGAAGTATGCATTGGCTTTGGTCCGCCTTATCAAAATGTCATTACTAGCATTTTAGATTAACCCTTTTGGGCTCAAAATTGGATTTTTGATACTGATTTTTTTTTTAAATGATTTTAATTTCCTAGGAATCAAGAGAGACAGCTGGTCATGTTAGAGTTCACACTGGGAACCAAAATCATCGTGTGTATGTACAGACAAATGTTGAACATCTACTGGGCAACAGCCAAGTCCAGTCAGGCGTGAGGAGAACAGGTTCACAATCTGAACAAGCTGCTACACGCACAGACAGTGGGAGTTCAGGATCAGAGAGAAGAGGACAGGGTGAACTTCAGTGTCCTCATTGCATGAGGTTCTTCAATGATGAACTCAGTGATGAATTTCTCAGACATGTTGCTGAATGTTGTCAATAATCTGACCTGAGAAGTGCAATCAAATATCAAATCAACCACTACTTGATACTGAGAAAACAGCACTTTGAGATGTATACTACAGTACCAATTAATGTTGGTTATATTTTTAATATTTATCATCCAGTGTGGATGTTTGGACTGACTTATCTAAGCATAAATTCAGTGTTTAGTTTCAGCATTGAATCTCTCTAATTTGAGGACATCTTACTGAAAAGTTAATTGGTTACTAATCTACAATAAGTAAGGGCAAAAAAAATGAAATAATTCATTTTAAATGGCCATAATGTGGGATGTTAGGAACCAACAGGATAAGAAACGTCTACCTCTTACTTCATTCCACCACCTGTTGGACTGCACAAGAGACTTCAACATAAATCCAGCCATTTTGCAAAGAATGGAAATATACAAATTACACTCACATTTGTTGGAGTGTTAACAAATGCAAATCTGCTGCAAGCCAAAAGTTCTGAAGAGCACAAAAGTTGTGGATGGGCTCAGAGCACAGACAGATTTACAAGCAAAAGTCTATGATTCTCTATAAATATTCAGATTGCCACAAGTACAGAGATTGTAACTGGATTTGAAATCTGTATACCTTCCTTTTCATAGATATAGCCATATAGAGAAGAGTGGCAAAAGTGGTAAGGTAGGAGGGAAAAAAGCTTCACTCTGCCGTCTCTGGGGTACAGTTGAATAGAGGCATCTCATTTGCCACTACCTTGAGTCTTAGAATGAAATCAGTCATGTCTGTCTGACAGAGCTTTTATAAATCACTTGCATTGAATGTGAGGAAAACGTTAAGATACTAGTTACTCTGATCAAAACCCTCTTTTTGCACTGAAACACATTGCATGGGGATTATATTTATTTTTTTCTTCTGTGCTAGAAAGTGACTGTAAATATGTGAATACAGATTGTATACAAATTTAAAATTTGTCAGTTATTTTTATAATAAAATGGTGGTGTAGTTGCTTTATGGGGTTAGTAATATTTCAGTGAAAAAGAGTCTAAATGCAGCTGGACTCAATTTCTGGCTGACTGTTACAGCTTCAAATAAGAGTTGCCACATTACTTTAGACATAAGCTGCTGTTACATGAAATAGATTCCTTATCACATACTATTTTCAAATAGTAAGTGCTAAGTTATTGCACTGAGAGGAAGGATGAGCCTGGGGATAAGGTGCTAGTTTAGGAACTAGGTTGTCTCCCAAGTTCAATTCCTGCCATGCCACAGACTGAGGAACTTGCACAAGTTACTTACCTCCTCTGTGCTTCAGCTTCCTATCTGTAAAAGAGGGAAAATAGCACTTCCCTACCTCACAGGGCTCTTGAGAATAAATAGTAAAGAATGTGAGGTGCTCAACTACTGTGGCAGTGGGGGCCATATAAGTACCTAACAGATACATACAGCTCAGGCTTGGAAAAAATGTACCTCACCATGACAAATCTGGAGTCGAAGTGAGTAGGTGAAAAACCCTGCACCACCATGCTGTCTCTAAATTAAAGGAACAACACTCTGTACTGTATAGTGTATACTTTGCATATCACTTATCCTAGCTTCACTTCATTCCTCCCTTTTCATCCCCATTTCCTTTAACAAGTCAGGGTCCAGCTTTTCTGACATTTTCTCCTTTCTGTAGTATACTTATCCCCCTGGTCCTGTCTCTCTCCTTCCCTCCCCCATCCTATTAACTGCTGTCATGTGCCCATTGCAGCACTTGGAAATACTAGGTATCTCCTAAGTAGACCACTAGTGATAAGAGACTGAAGGGAAGGAGACTCTGTTCACATGAGATGCTGGTGCAGGGCCCCCCCTGTCACTACCCAGTCAGTGAGGTGGTTTCACAGTCAAACACACACTGGGCTGTTTCTTTCACCAAGGTATGTATTTATTCTCTTACATAGTAATACCATGCACTGTGGGCTTACAGAAAGCACAGGTTTCCCTGCAGCCCTCACTCCTCAGCCTGGGCTTACCCTGTGAGCTTCCTCTTGATCTGCCCTTATATTCTCCCAATTACCTTGTTAGACCAGGGATTGCCACCCAGGTGCTCACAATCCTTCCAAAAGAAAGTGTATAATTGGCCTCAGCTAGGCCTGCAGCCTTCTTCAGGCTGCTGCAATGGCAGTGATTGTTAAATGAAAATATTTATAGACTAATAGATCAGTCTACAACTGTAAACTTATTCAAATGAAAAGTTTTATTTGGAGATCAGAGATATCTGAGTTTAAGAAAACAATACGTGTTTTGAGTTCTGTTTTAGTTCTGCAGCAAACCACACTGAATTAAATTGATCAAAGCATAAATCTACCAAATACTTTTTTCCTGTCCTTCCGTCCACCAAAATAAACCCTGATTATTTATCGAGAAAAATTAATATTTTTTCCACCAATTTTCACCTCTTATTACTACCCCACCACCAATAAATTCCCAGGAAAAATTAACTAAAATAAAAACAGAAAACAAAGGGCCCTAGGCATAGGTCATTGCACCAGTCACTTCCGACAAGTCTACCTGAATTGTCTCTCTCGGGCCACAATTTCAAGATCTCTCTCCTCCTCTGACTTACCTTGCCCCTGGTTTGGGACTGGCAGGGTGGGTTTGCCCACGAAGGCTTCCATGTCAGGACCCTCCTCTTTTTCTCTCCCTCTTCTTCCAACTGGTTCTTTACCCTGTGTCTTGTACAGGGATTATTTCTCCTGGGCATCAGTTGAGCTTCCATCTTCCTTATCCTCTAGGTATCCCTGCTCCATCATTCCCTGCTTCACTGCTGCTTGCATTTTTCTCTCCCTCTCCCATAAGTCTTCCAGTGTGAAACCTCTTTCTGAGCTTGTTTCCTTATGTCTAGGGTTGTCACACACTGGACCTGGAGGACTCCCTGGAAAGCCTATGGACAGCATGAGCTTTTCACACAGACCTTCCCCTACTGTCTACCCTTTTTACATAAGGGGAATGGGGTCCAGTCAGTTCCTAACATTACTGAGTAGGGCACTACTAGGTTACTACCACTACTTGCTGCCACCTAAACGTCCCTTCTACTTCCAAGGGGATAATGGTCACAGTTTAAGTGATCTTTTCCCCATGTATACAATAGATCATCATCACTGCTCCCTTCTGTCACCACTGCAGCCTAACCAAGGCGCTCTGTACAAGGGAACAGCTGCCACTGAATCTTCAATGCTCCTTGTCATTCTGCAGCCTCTAATCCGAATCGTCCTGATCCCTGGTCCCCCTTTTACATCTGTCCACCTAGAGAACTCTGTGTACCCACAGTTCATGTAAGGGCAGTTTCTTCATGTGTCCTTTGCCCAGGAACAGGTACCAGACTAGAGCTGGGGCACCCTTGTTTGGCCCCCATAATATTAGGCTTTGCTGCATAAGGGTCTTCAAGCTTCTTTCCTTCACCCTTGGTCATCGGGGTATGGAGCTCTTGCTGTGGCAAGTCCACCTCCACCTACTCCTCTGTTAATTTCACTGCTGCCTCTAACAATTTTGGCTAGTGCCTCTGTTAGGTTTCCTTCCCCACTTTGAACTTTAGGATACAGATGTGGGGACCCGCATGAAAGACCCCCTAAACTTATTTCTACCAGTTTAGGTTAAAACTTCCCCAAGGCACAAAGTCTTGGCCCTTGGATTAGGTAAACGCTGCCACCACCAAGTGATTTAACAAAGTATCAGGGAAAGGACTACTTGGAGTTCCTACTCCCCCCTAATATTCCCCCAAGCCCCTCACACCCTCTTTCCTAGGGAGGCTTGAGAATAAACAAGATAAACACAAACCAGCCTTGGATTTTTAAGACCCAAAAACCCCAGAGTCTTAAAAAACAGAACTTTATTAGAAGAACAAAAAAAGATAAGAACAACTCTAAGATCAGAATGGAAGATAATCTTACAGGCAGTCAGATTCAAAACATAGAGAATCCCTCTAGGCAAAACCTTAACAAAAAGACACAAAAACAGGAATATACATTCCATTCAGCACAGCTTATTTTATCCGCCATTTAAACAAAACAGAATCTAACGCATATCTAGCTAGATTACTTACTAAGTTCTAAGACTCCATTCCTGTTCTGTTCCCAGCAAAAGCCTCACACAGACAGAGAGAGCCTTTGTTTCTCCAGCTTTGAAAGTATTTTGTCTCCTCATTGGTCATTTTGGTCAGGTGCCAGCGAGGTTATCCTAGCTTCTTAACCCTTTACAGGTGAAAGGGTTTTTCAAGGTGTTTACCCTTCCCTTTATATTGATGACACGCCCCCCAAATCACAGATAGGGTGAAATGCTGGCTGTGATTTCTTCCTGGAGCTCTAGGAGAAAACAGAGTTAATAAGACACATGTACCTCTAAATATACTACGAAGTACATAAAGACTAACAATATTTTCCACATCTCAAGGATGATTTTAACCAGTTGATTCTGGGAAACTTTCACGGGAGAGTGCATCAGCCACTTTGTTAGAAGCTCCTGAGATGTGTTGGATGTCAAAATCAAAATCTTGGAGAGCTAAACTCCACCGAATAAGTCTTTTGTTATTTCCTGAGGTGGTATGAAGCCACTGTAGCGCAGCATGGTCGGTTTGCAGGTGGAAATGCCGTCCCCAAACATATGGGCGTAGCTTTTCCAGAGCGTAGACAATGGTATTCTTTTTCACTGACTGACCAGTTGCTTTCCCTCTCAGACAGCTTCTTGCTGAGAAACACTACAGGGTGGAATTCTTGATCCGGTCCTTCCTGCATTAAAACTGCTCCCACACCACACTCGGACGCGTCTGTGGTTACTAGGAACGGTTTGTCAAAGTCTGGGGCCCTTAGTACAGGGTCAGACATGAGTGTCGCTTTAAGCTGGTTAAAGGCCTTCTGACACTCTTTGGTCCACTGAACGGCATTTGGCTGTTTCTTTTTGGTTAGGTCTGTCAGTGGGGCAGCGATTTGGCTGTATTGCCTGTAATAAACTGCCAAGCCTAAGAAGGATTGAACCTGTTTCTTTGATTTTGGGACAGGCCACTTTTGGATAGCATCCACTTTGGCCTGTAGGGGGTTGATAGTTCCTTGATCCACCTGGTGTCCAACGTAAGTCATTCTGTTTAGGCCTATTTGATACTCCTTAGCCTTAACAGTTAGCCCTGCCTCCCTTATGCGCTCAAAGACTTTTAGTAGATGTTCCAGGTGTTCTGCCTAGGAATCCGAAAATATGGCCACATCGTCAAGGTAGGCGACTGCATATTCTCCTAATCCCGCTAGGAGACCATCTACAAGTCTTTGGAAGGTGGCGGGTGCATTCCGCAGCCCGAAAGGGAGTACATTAAATTCATACAGCCCGACGTGTGGTGAAGGCTGACCTTTCCTTGGTGGATTCATCAAGCGGTACCTGCCAGTACCCCTTGGTTAAGTCCAAGGTAGAGATGAACTGGGCCCGTCCCAGTTTCTCTAATAGATCATCTATGTGTGGCATTGGATAGTTGTCTGGGCGAGTTACAGCATTTAGCTTATGGTAGTCCACGCAAAAATGTATCTGCCCATCTGGTTTGGGAACTAGAACCACTGGAGATGCCCATGCACTGCCAGAGGGTTGGATTACCCCCATCTGTAACATATCCTGGATCTCCTGTTCTATAGCAGTTTTAGCTTGAGGAGACACCCGGTAAGGTTGGACTTTAATTGGGTGAGCATTACCTGTGTCAATGGAGTGGTATGCCCGTTCAGTCAGTCCTGGGGTGGCTGAGAACGTCAGCACGTAGCGAGTGCACAGCTCCTTGATCTGCTGTCGCTGCATATGCCCAAGGGCCATGTAG
Organism: Lepidochelys kempii; assembly: GCF_965140285.1. NCBI lineage: Eukaryota > Metazoa > Chordata > Testudines > Cheloniidae > Lepidochelys > Lepidochelys kempii. The sequence continues at coordinate 122,249,617 of NC_136383.1, forward strand.
AGGTTCACCTCTTCCACGCCACCAGCACTTTTCCCTTTGTAGTAGACGCTGAGTGGCCTGAAGGTGTCATCTCCTCCCTGGGTTGTAAACTGACAAACCTTTAATTCTCTAAAAAGAAAAGGAGTACTTGTGGCACCTTAGAGACTAACCAATTTATTTGAGCATGAGCTTTCGTGAGCTACAGCTCACTTCATCAGATGTTGATGAACATCTGATGAAGTGAGCTGTAGCTCACGAAAGCTCATGCTCAAATAAATTGGTTAGTCTCTAAGGTGCCACAAGTACTCCTTTTCTTTTTGCGAATACAGACTAACACGGCTGTTCCTCTGAAACCTTTAATTCTCTGGAATAAAAGGGCTTTAGAGAATTAATATGGTACACCTTAGGCTTTCGGTTGGAGGTGGGGAATGCTACGAGATAATTAACAGCTCCCAGGCGCTCCTGGACCATGAATGGCCCTTCCCACGATGCTTCCATTTTATGGGCCTGGAGCGCCTTTAAGACCATGACCTGGTTCCCTACTTTGAAGGAACGCTCTCTGGCGTGTTTATCATACCAGGCTTTTTGCTCTTTTTGAGCATCCTGTAGGTTTTCTTTAGCAAGGGCTAGAGAGGTTCGGAGGGTGTTTTGTAGGTTGGTTACAAAGTCCAGAATGTTAGTTCCTGGAGAAGGTGTAAATCCCTCCCATTGCTGCTTCACCAACTGGAATGGCCCCTTAACCTCATGGCCATATACAAGTTCAAATGGTGAAAACCCTAAACTGGGATGTGGTACAGCTCTGTAGGCAAAAAGGAACCTGCTGCAACACTAGGTCCCAATCATTGGAGTGCTCATTTACGAATTTATGTATCATGGCCCCCAAAGTTCCATTAAACTTCTCCACCATGCCATTTGTTTGATGGTGGTAAGAAGTTGCGACCAAGTGATTTACCCCATGAGCTTCCCAAAGGCTTTCCATAGTTCCTGGTAGGAAATTAGTTCCTGCATCTGTGAGGATGTCGGAGGGCCAACCTACCCTGGCAAAAATGTCTGCTAGTGCCTGGCACACACTTTTAGCCCTGGTGTTGCTTAGAGCTACTGCTTCCACTTATCGGGTGGCAAAATCCATGAAAGTCAGTATGTACTGCTTTCCTCTGGGTGTCTTTTTCAGAAAAGGACCCAGAATATCCACAGCTACTCGCTGAAATGGAACTTCAATGATGGGGAGTGGCTGGAGAGGGGCTTTGACCTGGTCTTGGGGTTTTCCCACTCTTTGGCATACCTCACAAGACTGGACATAGGTAGAAACATCCTTGCCCATTCCCTCCCAGTGGAATGACCTCCGCAAATGGTCTTTGGTCCTGTTCACCCCAGCATGGCCACTAGGATGATCGTGGGCCAAGCTCAAGAGCTTGACCCGGTACTTAGTTGGAACTACCAACTGCCTCTAAGGATGCCAGTCTTCCTGGTGTCCACCAGAAAGAGTTTCCTTGTATAAAAGTCCTCTTTCTACAACAAACCTGGATTGATTAGAAGAGCTGAGAGGCGTTGGGTTGATCCAGGCTGCCGTCCAATCTCTTTGGAGGCTTTCATCTGCTTCCTGTTTGGTCTGGAACTGTTCCCTTGATGCTGGAGACATCGGTTCCTCATTGGATTGTGGACCTAGGCTTGGTCCCTCTGAAAGCGATGTAGGTGATGGGGCTGTTTCCGTTGACTGGGAACCGCTTTCCACTGGTGCACTATGTTGGGGTTCAGACTCTGGCTGAGCCTCTTCTGTAGGGTTATCAGCTGCTGCCAGTTCCAGTTCTGGGACTGACTCTGTCTGGGTCTCTGGGACGGGATCCACTACTGCCATTGCAGACGTTGGCATGGGGTCCAGGTCCATCACCTCTGACCGGCTTCTGGTAGAAGTTTCCAGAACAGAACTAGGCATGACGGCTTGTTTAGCTTGGCTGCAGGTGACCATTCCCACCCTCATGGCTAGCTTCACATGATTGGCCAAGTCTTCCCCCAACAGCATGGGGATGGAATAATCATCATAGACTGCAAAAGTCCACATTCCTGACCAGCCCTTGTACTGGACAGGCAACTTGGCTGTAGGCAAATTGAAAGAGTTTGACTTGAAAGGTTGAATTGTCACTTGGATCTCTGGGTTGATTAAATTAGGGTCCACTAAGGAAGCATGGATAGCCGACACTTGTGCTCCCATGTCCCTCCACACGGTGACCTTCTTCAAGCCCACACTCACAGTTTCCCTCCGCTCCAAGAGTATCTGAGAGGTATCTGGGCCTAAGGACCTCTGGGGTGATTCCGGTGCAATGAACTGTAATCTGTTGGGGTTCTTGGGGCAGTTGGCCTTTACATGCCCCGGCTTGTTACATTTAAAACATCGTCCAGCTGACAGGTCACTGGGGCGAGGTGGGTTGCTGGAGGACGGTGTGGTGGGACAATAAGGTGGCTGGAGGGTTCCTTGGGGGGTAGTTGGGGCCTTGGGCTGCCCCCGGTAGCAGGGTGTGGTCTAAGGTTGTCCCTTCTGGTATCCGGTCCAACTACGACCAGTTTTCTTCTTCTCTGCCACCTCCACCCATTTGGCTCCAATCTCCCCCACCTCGATTACAGTTTTGGGCTTCCCATCTAGGATGTATCTTTCTATTTCCTCAGGAACACCCTCTAAGAACTGCTCCATTTGCATTAGGAAGGGCAAATCTTCTGGAGATTTAACACTTGCTCCTGATATCCAGGCATCCCAATTTTTCACAATGTGGTAGGCATGTCAGGTAAATGACATGTCTGGTTTCCACCTTAGGGCTCTGAACCTCCGACAGGAATGCTCGGGTGTTAGCCCCATTCTGACTCTCACCTTGGTTTTAAACAGTTCATACTTGTTCATGTGTTCCTTAGGCATTTCATCTGCCACCTCAGCTAAAGGTCCACTGAGCTGCAGCCTCAGCTCTACCATGTATTGGTCTATAGAGATGCTGTACCCAAGGCAGGCCCTTTCAAAGTTTTCTAAGAAGGCCTCAGTATCATCGCCTGCCTTGTAGGTGGGGAACTTTCTGGGATGGGGAGTGGTACCTGGAGAAGGATTGCTAGGGTTTGTTGGTATATTCTGCTGAGCCTTTGCCTTCTCCTCCAGTTCTTTGTCCCTTGTCTCCATAGCTCTCCTGTGGGCAGCCTCTTGGTTCTTTTCTACCTCCATAGCTCTCCTGGGGGCAGCCTCTTGGTTCTTTTCTACCTCCATAGCTCTCCTGGGGGCAGCTTCTAGGGCTTTTTCTGCCTCTTTTGCTGCCTCCAGTCTGGTTAACTCCAATTTGCGTTGTGTCTTGGTTTCTGTCATGTTTGCCTCTCTGTTTTTAACTAACTTTACACCCGAGAGTTAGAAATAAAACAAACAAAAAACTTGGCTTGTAAAAATTTTGCTGTGCTGTAACTGGATACCTATGTCCTCTGATCGTGATTGTCAGCCTATAGAAAAATCCTTAAAAAAAAAAAAAAAAAAAACCCTAACACCTTTGTCTCCAGGCAAATAGACAGAAAATCCCTCTCATTGCTCTTAGGTAAAAAAAAAAAAAAAAAAATACTTCAGGTCTGTGAAGACTTGTGAATTTCCCTGCAGGAGGTTAACTACCCTGCCTTTAGGTAGAGAAAACTCCAGCTCAAAAAAGACAATTCCCTTTTGTCTCTGCTCTGGCCCCAAAGCAGAGACAAAACAAACCAAAAACAAAATAAAACTAACTGCTTTCAGCTTAAAACCTGCTTTCCAGCAGCCCAAAGGAAAAAAAAATTCCTTTTAAAATCTGTGCTTCTGGTTCAAAAAATCTCAAATTGATCTCAAAATGATTTCAAGTTAATCCCACCTCTGCCACCATGTCAAGGTTCCTTCCCCACTCCGAACTCTAGGGTACGGATGTCGGGACCTGCATGAAAACCCCCCTAAGCTTATTTTTACCAGCTTAGGTTAAAACTTCCCCAAGGTACAAACTATTTTACCTTTTGCCCTTGGACTTTATTGCTGCCTCCACCAAGTGTCTAACAAATATATAACAGGGAAAGAGCCCACTTGGAAACGTCTTTCCCTCCCAGAATCCTCCCCAAACCCTACACCCCCTTTCCTGGGGAAGGCTTGATAAAAAATCCTCACCAATTTGCATAGGTGAACACAGACCCAAACCCTTGGATTTTAAGAACAATGAAAAAGCAATCAGGTTCTTAAAAGAAGAATTTTAATTAAAGAAAAAGTAAAAGAATCACCTCTGTAAAATCAGGATGGTAAATACCTTACAGGGTAATCAGATTCAAAATATAGAGAATCCCTCTAGGCAAAACCTTAAGTTACAAAAAGACACAAAAACAGGAATATCCATCCCATTCAACACAGCTTATTTTATCCGCCATTGAAACAAAACAGAATCTAACGCATATCTAGCTAGATTACTTACTAAGTTCTAAGACTCCATTCCTGTTCTGTTCCTGGCAAAAACCTCACACAGACAGAGAGAGCCTTTGTTTCTCTCCCCCTCCAACTTTGAAAGTATCTTGTCTCCTCATTTTGGTCAAGTGCCAGCGAGGTTATCCTAGCTTCTTAACCCTTTACAGGTGAAAGGGTTTTTCCTCTGGCCAGGAGGGATTTTAAAGGTGTTTACCCTTCCCTTTATATTTATGACAATGATCCAGGGCATTTGAAGCCCTGTGCACTGACTTTTCCTCCCTGAATAAAATGCCATGTACTGCTCTGTTCACTGAGTTTGAACTGCCTTGCTGAAGCACTGTCACACCCTATCCCCTTACCACACTCCTCCAACTTTTCTCACTCCATCCTACCCCAAAATGGTCCAGAAGCAAGACAGCTATAAATCAATAAAAAAAACGAGTCCGGTGGCACCGTAAAGACTAACAGATTAGTCTGTTAGTTTTTAAGGTGCCACCGGACTCCTCGTTGTTTCTGCTGTTACAGACTAACGCAGCTACCCCTCTGATACTATAAATCAATGGTTTTGATTTCTGATGAACCACTATTAGCCAGGCAGTGATGATCCCGGGGCCAAGAAGCGGGGGGAGGTGAGGGGATGGGGCGGGTTAGAAAGGTTCTCGTTGGAGATGGGACAGTTGTAGAAAACGTACAGTTTGTCTACAGTTAGTAGCAGCTGTCTTTGGTCCCTTGCAAGATTACAGTTTCAGTGCTTCTCCTCCCACCCAACTTCATATGACCATCCCCTTACAAACAGTGGGGGTGGGGGTTAGGTTCAGGAAGGTGAAGGGAACTGAACACTTTGGTTGTCTGAGGAAAACTTCTTCTCCCTTGGAAGATAAAATTTTTACCATCCCTTCAATCTTAGTAGGGATTAGTGCTCCATATCAGCCACTAAGTGCAATTAGGGGGGCTGACAGAGTGGTTTAAAAGAAATGGCTGCATACCCCTGCCCCCTCCAAGCAAATAGAGATAAGACCACAGAGATGGAGTACTCCCCATAATAGGTTTGTAAACAAGTGTGAACAGTGAGACAGAAGCATTGCCCAATGCCTGCATTACACCTTGGATGCTACCCTCCACAAAAACCCAACCCAGTGGAGGAGCCCGGCTACAAATGTGTTTATGGTGTGCAGTGGAACAAATGGCTAAGGGGAAGAAAACCCTCACAAAGCTGTAGCCCCACAAGTATGTGCCAATAGTTCCTTGTGTTTTTCCAGCAACTGTGGAGGGTGTGATGGTGTCCCTCAGCACAGGCAGATGTATATGTACCAATATCGACGTAGCCTTTGAGAAGGAATCTCTCTCTCAACCTGCCTCCATCTGTGGGTCCTCCAGTGCCTACTTCTCATAGCTTTCCTAAGCACTAACAATGCGTATCCTGGACAATTTTTGTTTCACTGCTTTCCCAGGGATTCTGAATAGCAGAAGGGAAAAATTGACAAGGCATTCAGTTTTCACTCTGCTGCAGGTAGGTAAAGCTATGAGCCGGTATAGAAGCACTGGAGCTGCCTCACTGTAGACTCCTGAAGACGGGACTGTATCAGTATCCTCTTGGTTTACGTGTGGAAGGTTATAAACATCTGAAAGAGGTATTGTCTTTTTCTTAGAGCTTAGATTCTGCTGAAGTTGATGATATTCACCTGTGAAAGCTTCTTACTCTCAAGCCCTGCTGGAATCAGAACACTGGTCCATTTTGTACGAGGGTCCTGTCCATGATAGTGACCAGTAATGGATATTTCAGTTAAAGGTGTGCAAAACTCCATCCTGGATAAGTATGGAATTAAAATCTTCCCATAGCAAAGCCTTCTCAACTCCAGGCAGTTATTTGTTTTATGCCCACAGGGTATACTGGAGTGGGGTGGCTTATGCCGCAATAAATCCAATTAAAAGTAGGGTGATCAGATATCCCGATTTTATAGGGACAGTCCCGATTTTGGGGGCTTTTTCTTATATAGGCACCTATTACCCCCCACCCTGATTTTTCACACTTACTATCTGGTCAACCTAATTATAAATCTTTGAAAGGGAGCTCTGATTGCCTGTCTTCTCCCTCCCTTCCACCCATGACAAATCTATCTCTTCTCCCAACAGCACACACACAGTCACTCCTGCAGCAAAGGTGCCCACTCTGCCCCTCCTCCCAGACTTCTACAGTCTACCTGGACAGCCATCCATTCCATCTCAACTTGGGCCCTCCAACACAGGGCTTGGGGATATGAGCAACGTCAAAACCTCCACAGGTGGATGTGTCATTACAGAAGCAAGCAACATATAAAGTCCTCAGTCAAGAGCCTTTCTATAGTTCCACTCAAAAACAAAAACAAACAAACAAAAAAAGGGTGGGGGGAGACAGGGAGAGGAAATGAATGTTCCAGTTGATGTTCCTGTTTCTTGTTTAATGTCTTGTTTTCCATTGCTGGGTGCTGCATGATTATTCCCCGTCATGTAACTGAACAGAAGAGTGTTGTAGGACAAGTAAGTGTGTGTGTGGGGGGGGAAGGGGGTGTCTTACATTTATGCTCCTACAAACCTTTGGAGGAGGAAGAATGCATCAAAAGAAGCAATCATCAGCTCAGGAAGAGCTTAATACAATCCAGGTAATTATCACAAGAACATGCACAAGCATTATTCTAGAATGCCCATGTCCGATTGTTTTAAAGCTAGAACACAAGCTGTTTTAGAACATTCACACTTTTAACTTTAATCACCATGGAGTAGTGGTGGAAACCCTCCAGGCAGCCTTTCACAGTGCATCTTGTCCCCTTGCACAGCTATTGGGCACAGTGTAACAGCATAGATCCTTCACACCAAGGCATGGCAGAGGAATGATCCTGCCAGTGCTGAGGGGTGACTTTCTCCCGACTTATGTGCTGATATCACTAGATCTCTCATCAGGCTTTGATAACAGAATGTATGATGCTGATGACACTTGTGAGATTTTATGGGCTGAAATCGGCAGGACTACACTGGATCCTCTCACTCCTATTACACAGATCCCAGAAAGAAAAGGAGTACTTGTGGCACCTTAGAGACTAACCAATTTATTAGAGCATAAGCTTTCGTGAGCTACAGCTCACTTCATCAGATGCATATCGTGGAAACTGCAGCAGACTTTATATATACACAGAGAATATGAACCAATACCTCCTCCCACCCCACTGTCCTGCTGGTAATAGCTTATCTAAAGTGATCATCAGGTGGGCCATTTCCAGCACAAATCCAGGTTTTCTCACCCTCCACCCCCCCACACAAATTCACTCTCCTGCTGGTGATAGCCCATCCAAAGTGACAACTCTTTACACAATGTGCATGATAATCAAGTTGGGCTATTTCCTGCACAAATCCAGGTTTTCTCACATCCCCCCCACCCCCATACTACCAGCAGGACAGTGGGGTGGGAGGAGGTATTGGTTCATATTCTCTGTGTATATATAAAGTCTGCTGCAGTTTCCACGATATGCATCTGATGAAGTGAGCTGTAGCTCACGAAAGCTCATGCTCTAATAAATTGGTTAGTCTCTAAGGTGCCACAAGTACTCCTTTTCTTTTTGCGAATACAGACTAACACGGCTGTTACTCTGAAACAGATCCCAGAGTTATGATAAGCACCTTTTCCTTGTCATCCTGACAGTGAGAAATCATGACACGCCACAAACTTCCATGCCTCCACTATGCCAATAATTCTTGGTTTCACAACTCCTTCACTGATGCAGCCTTTGTCCTCACCATGACATCTGAATAACTGGATGAGCCTGTGATGTGTTTGGTCACAGAGACCCCCTTGGGACTGTCACCTGATGTGCTGAAGTTACCTCTGAGCCCGTTTTCCCTGTCAGCTTGGGACTCCAGCACCCTGCCTTGTTGAGCCAGACACGCTAGCCTGCTGCAACACAGACCCAGGTCTGGTCCACACCTCCAAAGCTGCAGACTTTAACCAAAAACTGCTCAGTGGGTCACCTATCTCCAGCACCCAGACACCCCGCTCCCAATGGGATCCAAACCCCAAATAAATCCGTTTTACTCTGTATAAAGCACAAACAGGGTAAACTCATAAATTGTCCTCCCTCTATAACATTGATAGAGAGATATGCAGAGCTGTTTGCTCCCCCAGGTATTAATCACTTACTCTGGGCTAATTAATAAACACAAGTGATTTTATTATGTATAAAAAGTAGGATTTAAGTGGTTTCAAGTAATAACAGAGAGAACAAAGTCAGTCACCAAGCAAAATAAAGCAAGTCAAAGCCTAATACATTAAGAAACTGAATACAGGTAAATCTCGCCCTCAGAGATGTTCCAATAAGCTTCTTTCACAAACTACACACGTTCCTAGTCTGGGCCCAATCCTTTCCCCAGTACAGTCCTTGTTAGTTCCAGCAGGCATCTTAGGTGAAAAGCAGGGGCTCTCTCATGACTGGGCCCCTCCTTTGTTCTCTTCCACCCCCTTTTATAGCTTTGGCACAAGGTGCGAATCTTGTCTCTCTCTGGATCCCCACCCCTCCTTCTAAATAGAAAAGCACCAGATTTAAGATGGATTCCACCATTCTTCCTGGGCTGCCTTACATGAACACAGGAAGGCTTGCAAGTAAACAGAGCCATTTACAAGCAATTGTCCCAGTCAATGGGAGCATCAAGATTCTAAACCATCATCAATGGCCCACACTTTGCATAATTACAGTAGTACCTCAGAGTTATACTTTATATTTCTAGCTTCAGATACGAGAATGATAGATACATACAACTAGGATGAACACACTCAGTAGATCATAAGCTTTGTAATGATACCTTACAAGAGACCTTTTGTATAAAGCATATTCCAGTTACATCATATTTACACTCATAAGCATATTTCCATAAAATATTATGGAGTGCAACGTCACAGAGCCCACCACTCTCCTTTCACAACAGTTGGATGATGAGCAGTTGGCTCATGTTCAACCTAGGAATGACAGATTTCAGCAAAGGGACGGGCATTGTGAAGAACTAGCCATTGCACTAACCCAGGGGTCGGCAACTGACGGCACACGTGCCAAAGACGGCACGCGAGCTGATTTTTAATGGCACGCTGCTGCCTGCTGGGTCCCAGGCGCCAGCCCCCCTCGCACACGCCCAGCCCTCTGCCCTGATCCCCCGCGCCCCCCTCGCACACGCCTAGCCCTCTGCCCTGATCCCCCCGCGCCCCCCTCGCACACGCCCAGCCCTCTGCCCTGATCCCCCCGCGCCCCCCTCGCACACGCCCAGCCCTCTGCCCTGATCTCCCCGCGCCCCCCTCGCACACGCCCAGCCCTCTGCCCTGACCCCCCGCGCCCCCCTCGCACACGCCCAGCCCTCTGCCCTGACCCCCCGCGCCCCCCTCGCGCACGCCCAGCCCTCTGCCCTGACCCCCCCGCGCCCCCCTCATGCACGCCCAGCCCTCTGCCCTGATCCCTGACCCTCCGCGCCCCCCTCGCTCACACCCAGCCCTCTGCCCTGATCCCTGACCCTCCGCGCCCCCCTCACACATGCCCAGCCCTCTGCCCTGATCCCCCCGCGCCCCCCTCATGCACGCCCAGCCCTCTGCCCTGACCCCCCTGCGCCCCCCTCGCGCACGCCCAGCCCTCTGCCCTGACCCCCCGCGCCCCCCTCGCACACGCCCAGCCCTCTGCCCTGACCCCCCCGCGCCCCCCTCGCACACGCCCAGCCCTCTGCCCTGATCCCCCCGCGCCCCCCTCGCACACGCCCAGCCCTCTGCCCTGATCCCCCCGCGGCCCCCTCGCACACGCCCAGCCCTCTGCCCTGACCCCCCCGCGCCCCCTCGCATACGCCCAGCCCTCTGCCCTGACCCCCCCTCGCCCCCCTCGCACACGCCCAGCCCTCTGCCCTGATCCCCCCGCGCCCCCCTCGCACACGCCCAGCCCTCTGCCCTGACCCCCCCGCGCCCTCCTCGCACACGCCCAGCCCTCTGCCCTGATCCCTGACCCTCCGCGCCCCCTCGCACACGCCCAGCCCTCTGCCCTGATCCCTGACCCTCCGCACCCCCCTCGCACACGCCCAGCCCTCTGCCCTGACCCCCCGCGCCCCCCTCACGCACGCCCAGCCCTCTGCCCTGATCCCTGACCCCCCCACGTCCCCCTCGCTCACGCCCAGCCCTCTGCCCTGATCCCTGACCCCCCCGCGCTCCCCTCGCTCACGCCCAGCCCTCTGCCCTGTTCCCTGACCCCCCCGCGCCCCCCTCGCACACGCCCAGCCCTCTGCCCTGATCCCCCCGCGCCCCCCTCACGCACGCCCAGCCCTCTGCCCTGACCCCCCGCGCCCCCCTCATGCACGCCCAGCCCTCTGCCCTGATCCCTGACCCTCCGCGCCCCCCTCGCTCACACCCAGCCCTCTGCCCTGATCCCTGACCCTCCGCGCCCCCCTCGCTCACACCCAGCCCTCTGCCCTGATCCCTGACCCCCCCGCGCCCCCCTCGCACACGCCCAGCCCTCTACCCTGATCCCTGACCCTCCGCGCCCCCCTCGCACACGCCCAGCCCTCTGCCCTGATCCCCCCGCGCCCCCCTCACGCACTCCCAGCCCTCTGCCCTGACCCCCCCGCGCCCCCCTCGCACACGCCCAGCCCTCTGCCCTGACCCCCCCGCGTCCCCCTCATGCACGCCCAGCCCTCTGCCCTGACCCCCCCGCGCTCCCCTCATGCACGCCCAGCCCTCTGCCCTGATCCCTGACCCTCCGCGCCCCCCTCGCTCACACCCAGCCCTCTGCCCTGATCCCTGACCCCCCCGCCCCCCCCTCGCTCACACCCAGCCCTCTGCCCTGATCCCTGACCCCCCCGCGCCCCCCTCGCACACGCCCAGCCCTCTGCCCTGATCCCTGACCCTCCGCGCCCCCCTCACACACGCCCAGCCCTCTGCCCTGACCCCCCCGCGCCCCCCTCACACACGCCCAGCCCTCTGCCCTGACCCCCCCGCGCCCCCTCACATACGCCCAGCCCTCTGCCCTGACCCCCCCCGCGCCCCCCTCACACACGCCCAGCCCTCTGCCCTGACCCCCCCGCGCCCCGCTCGCACACGCCCAGCCCTCTGCCCTGATCCCCCCGCACCCCCCTCGCACACGCCCAGCCCTCTGCCCTGATCCCCCCGCGGCCCCCTCGCACACGCCCAGCCCTCTGCCCTGACCCCCCCGCGCCCCCCTCGCACACGCCCAGCCCTCTGCCCTGACCCCCCCGCGCCCCCCTCGCTCACGCCCAGCCCTCTGCCCTGATCCCCCCGCGCCCCCCTCGCACACGCCCAGCCCTCTGCCCTGACCCCCCCGCGCCCCCCTCACACACGCCCAGCCCTCTGCCCTGATCCCCCCGCGGCCCCCTCGCACACGCCCAGCCCTCTGCCCTGATCCCCCCGCACCCCCCTCGCACACGCACAGCCCTCTGCCCTGACCCCCCCGCGCCCCCCTCGCTCACGCCCAGCCCTCTGCCCTGACCCCCCCGCGCCCCCCTCGCACACGCCCAGCCCTCTGCCCTGATCCCTGACCCCCCCGCGCCCCCCTCGCACACGCCCAGCCCTCTGCCCTGATCCCTGACCCCCCCGCGCCCCCCTCGCTCACACCCAGCCCTCTGCCCTGATCCCTGACCCCCCCGCGCCCCCCTCGCACACGCCCAGCCCTCTGCCCTGATCCCTGACCCCCCCGCGCCCCCCTCGCTCACACCCAGCCCTCTGCCCTGATCCCTGACCCCCCCGCGCCCCCCTCGCACACGCCCAGCCCTCTGCCCTGATCCCTGACCCTCCGCGCCCCCTCGCACACGCCCAGCCCTCTGCCCTGATCCCTGACCCTCCCGCGCCCCCCTCGCTCACGCCCAGCCCTCTGCCCTGACCCCCCCGCGCCCCCCTCACACACGCCCAGCCCTCTGCCCTGATCCCCCCGCGCCCCCCTCGCACACGCCCAGCCCTCTGCCCTGACCCCCCCGCGCCCCCCTCGCACACGCCCAGCCCTCTGCCCTGATCCCTGACCCCCCCGCGCCCCCCTCGCACACGCCCAGCCCTCTGCCCTGACCCCCCCGCGCCCCCCTCGCACACGCCCAGCCCTCTGCCCTGATCCCCCCACGGCCCCCTCGCACACGCCCAGCCCTCTGCCCTGACCCCCCCGCGCCCCCTCACACACGCCCAGCCCTCTGCCCTGACCCCCCCGCGCCCCCTCACACACGCCCAGCCCTCTGCCCTGACCCCCCCGCGCCCCCCTCACACACGCCCAGCCCTCTGCCCTGACCCCCCCGCGCCCCCCTCGCACACGCCCAGCCCTCTGCCCTGACCCCCCCGCGCCCCCCTCACACACGCCCAGCCCTCTGCCCTGACCCCCCCGCGCCCCCTCACACACGCCCAGCCCTCTGCCCTGACCCCCCCGCGCCCCCCTCACACACGCCCAGCCCTCTGCCCTGATCCCTGACCCTCCGCGTCCCCCTCGCACACGTCCAGCCCTCTGCCCTGACCCCCCCGCGCCCCCCCCTCTGCCCTGACCCCCCCGCGCCCCCCTCACACACGCCCAGCCCTCTGCCCTGACCCCCCCGCGCCCCCCTCGCACACGCCCTGCCCTCTGCCCTGATCCCCCCGCGCCCCCCTCGCACACGCCCAGCCCTCTGCCCTGACCCCCCCGCGCCCCCTCGCACACGCCCAGCCCTCTGCCCTGATCCCTGACCCCCCCGCGCCCCCCTCGCACACGCCCAGCCCTCTGCCCTGATCCCTGACCCTCCGCGCCCCCCTCACACACGCCCAGCCCTCTGCCCTGACCCCCCCGCGCCCCCTCACATACGCCCAGCCCTCTGCCCTGACCCCCCCGCGCCCCCCTCGCACACGCCCAGCCCTCTGCCCTGATCCCTGACCCTCCGCGCCCCCTCGCACACGCCCAGCCCTCTGCCCTGATCCCCCCGCGCCCCCCTCGCACACGCCCAGCCCTCTGCCCTGACCCCCCCGCGCCCCCCTCATGCACGCCCAGCCCTCTGCCCTGATCCCTGACCCTCCGCGCCCCCCTCACACACGCCCAGCCCTCTGCCCTGACCCCCCCCCGCGCCCCCCTCACACACGCCCAGCCCTCTGCCCTGACCCCCCCGCGCCCCCCTCGCACACGCCCAGCCCTCTGCCCTGACCCCCCCGCGCCCCCCTCGCACACGCCCAGCCCTCTGCCCTGACCCCCCCGCGCCCCCCTCGCACACGCCCAGCCCTCTGCCCTGATCCCCCCGCGGCCCCCTCGCACACGCCCAGCCCTCTGCCCTGACCCCCCCGCGCCCCCCTCGCACACGCCCAGCCCTCTGCCCTGATCCCCCCGCGCCCCCCTCGCACACGCCCAGCCCTCTGCCCTGATCCCCCCGCGCCCCCCTCGCACACGCCCAGCCCTCTGCCCTGATCCCCCCGCGCCCCCCTCGCACACGCCCAGCCCTCTGCCCTGATCCCCCCGCGCCCCCCTCGCACACGCCCAGCCCTCTGCCCTGATCCCCCCGAGCCCCCCTCGCACACGCCCAGCCCTCTGCCCTGATCCCTGACACTCCGCGCCCCCCTCGCACACGCCCAGCCCTCTGCCCTGATCCCTGACCCTCCGCGCCCCCTCGCACACGCCCAGCCCTCTGCCCTGATCCCCCCGCGCCCCCCTCGCACACGCCCAGCCCTCTGCCCTGACCCCCCGCGCCCCCCTCACGCACGCCCAGCCCTCTGCCCTGATCCCTGACCCCCCCACGTCCCCCTCGCTCACGCCCAGCCCTCTGCCCTGATCCCTGACCCCCCCGCGCTCCCCTCGCTCACGCCCAGCTCTCTGCCCTGTTCCCTGACCCCCCCGCGCCCCCCTCGCACACGCCCAGCCCTCTGCCCTGACCCCCCCCCGCCCCCCTCGCACACGCCCAGCCCTCTGCCCTTATCCCTGACCCCCCCGCGCCCCCCTCACGCACGTCCAGCCCTCTGCCCTGACCCCCCGCGCCCCCCTCACGCACGCCCAGCCCTCTGCCCTGATCCCTGACCCCCCCACGTCCCCCTCGCTCACGCCCAGCCCTCTGCCCTGATCCCTGACCCCCCCGCGCTCCCCTCGCTCACGCCCAGCCCTCTGCCCTGTTCCCTGACCCCCCCGCGCCCCCCTTGCACACGCCCAGCCCTCTGCCCTGATCCCTGACCCCCCCGCGCCCTCCTCACGCACGCCCAGCCCTCTGCCCTGACCCCCCTGCACCCCCCTCACGCACGCCCAGCCCTCTGCCCTGATCTCCCCTCGCACACGCCCAGCCCTCTGCCCTGACCCCCCCATGCCCCCTCACACGCCCAGCTCTCTGCCGTGACCCCCCCGCGCCCCCTCACACGCCCACCCCTCTGCCCTGACCCCCCCCCGGCCCCCTCGCACACGCCCAGCCCTCTGCCCTGATCCCTGACCCCTGACCCCCCTGCGCACACGCCCAGCCCTCTGCCCTGGCACACACGCCCAGCCCTCTGCCCTGACCCCCCCTCACACGCCCAGCCCTCTGCCCTGACCCTCCCGCGCCTCCTCACACGCCCAACCCTCTGCCCTGACCCCCCCATGCCGCCCCCACTCACGTCCAGCCCTCTGCCCTGATCCCTGACCTCCCGCGCCCCCCTCACTCACGTGCAGCCCTCTGCCCTGATCCCCTGACCCCCAGACATACCCAGCCTCTCCCCACCTCATGCCCTGATTCCTGCACCCCCTCACATGCCCCCAGCTGTCTGCCCTGACTCCTGCACCCCCCCCCACATACCCAGCCCCCTCACATCCCATGTCCTGACTCTTGCACCCCCCACACTTCCACCCCCCCCCCCAAGCACCAAATGGGTGTTCCTGCACCCTTTGCACCAAATGGGAGCTGCCCAGGTAAGCACTCCCCACCCAAACCCCAACCCTGGGCTCCCTCCCTCAGTTTAGTTCCTGGCCAGACCCTACACTCCAACTCCCAGCCTGCTCCTTCTCCCCCAGCCCTGTACTCAGTGCACTCCCACCCTCAGCTCAGTGCAGAGAGAGAGGAAGAGAAGGGGCTAGTACCAGGGAGAAGGTAGGTACCCACTATGTAGGCAGGGCTGGGATCCCAGACCGGCGGCTGGCTTAGCGGGGCTGGCAGCCGGGACCCTGGCTGGCAGGAGCCGGCGGATGGAACCCCAGACCAACAGCGGGCTGAGCGGCAGCGGGCTGAGCTGCTCAGCCCACTGCCGATCTGGGGTTCCGGCTGCCAGCCCCGCTCAGCCCGCGACCGGTCTGGGCTTCTGGCCCCTTGTCAGCCGGGGTCCCAGCCGCAGGCCCTGCTTAGCCTGCTGCCGGCCTAGGTGAACGGAACCCCAGGCTGGCAGCGGGCTGAGCGGGCCGGCGGCGTAAGAGCAGCATTTTAATTTAATTTTAAATGAAGCTTCCTAAACATTTTGAAAACCTTGTTTACTTTACATACGACAATAGTTTAGTTATATAATATATAGATTTATAGCGAGAGACCTTCTAAAAAACGTTACAATGTATTACTGGTATGCAAAACCTTAAATTAAAGTGAATAAATAAAGACTTGGCACACCACTTCTGAAATGTTGCCGACCCCTGCACTAACCTCACTGACCATGGAGGGTGTCAGACCACAAAGCATCATGGTGGTGCCCGGCTAGTCCTCACTACCCTTAAGTATGTGGATTGCCTTGCAGGAGAGAGGTCCTAAAAAGCACAATCCTGTACTGTTTAGTTATTAGCAACATTCACCCTGGAACTAAGTTTAAAAAGTTTTTTAGTTCTCCTTTCACATGTATATTTAACTCCCCCCACTGGGATTTGGGAAACAAACTCTCTTGGTACACAAAATTTACAGATGTGTCTAAGAAGAATAAAACTTGCTACAAGAATAAGACTTGTGATTCAAGAGGCATCAGTTACCTATGTTTTATGGTACTTTTTTGTTAAACAACTTCCACTTCCTGTGGTTTCTATAGATCTGTTTTAAAAAAAAAAAGGCAAGGGAAATTCCAAGTAACCTGCCACACTGTTACACTCATACCCGCAAGGGTTCTCATTTCAGAAAGGGGAAGTAACAAATCCTTCACTGTAAGATCAATGATTTAATGTGAGAATTCAAAGTACTACTAAATTCTAGCACCATGTTACTATGACAATTTGCATGGCCTTCCTGTGCTTTTAGATCTTTGGATGAAATGGGCTAGCTAAATACAGAGTATTAATTAGATTAAGTAGCCACCACTACATTGTTATCTTTCAAATCCCATCCTCTCTTTCATGATGCTTTCAAATCACTTTAGGCAAGCTGGTGTTTGTAACTGTCTCACCACTACTTTGTGCTTTTCCCCTTCTACTTGGTGTATCTACCCGTTGCCTGTCATATACTTAGACAGTAAATTCTTGGGGCAGAAACCATCTTTTCATTATATATGCACATTGCCTAGCACAGTGAGTTTCCCTGGGGACTTTGGGCTTTATCATGACACAAATTATTATAAATATCACAGACATGACTGAAGTGCACGTGAGATTTTGAGTAGAGATCATCTGATTTGTACTTCCTGTTCTTACTAGGAAAAGGCAGGTTAAGACACAACAACATGATTTACTACATTTTTAAATCATGGATGGAATCCGTACAAAAGAAAGAGGGTGGTGGGATGGATATGCTTGTCTCTTTAAATAGGACATCTTTTCCCTTGCTCAGGTACATCAGTAGGGATGTACCTAGATTAGGTATGTTTGGGGAAGTTTTGCTTAATGCTGGGTGTACAGCAGCTCTCCAGGAGTATAAATCCCCTGGGTATTATGCTAACAAGTCTGTAATTAGGAGGGAGAAGTACATGTACTGAATGTGCATCGTACCAATCTTAGTGTGATGAACACTGTGTGTGAGAGATACTATAGAAGCACTGAAGCAGATGTCTGTAGTTTGTCTGATGCCTTGCATTTTTGTGGCTAAAGCATACGGTCTTGTTTTATATTTGCCATACTTTTTTAACATGTAGTTGAAAGTAGTATTGATCTGTGGTGGTGGGGAAGGTAAGTTTTAAAAATATATCTTTTACTGTAAGTATATGAAATCATGACTGATTCCCCACTGTGGTAAACTACTCTAATGAACCATTCTTATATTTAAAAAGAAACTTACCCAATTTCCAGTATTAAGCTGGTTAGGGATATTCTTAGTCATAGGAGGGGATCGGGGGGTGAGGGCTGTTACTCTACATAATGGAACCAAGTACAAGGCCCGTACACAAGGAATCTATGAAATCATGTTAATAGCTTGCTGATGCTGAAAGTACATTAAAATAGGCTGTGAAAAAGTTTACTTTGAATGACCAGCATAGCCACTTTAACGTTAACTTGAGAATTCAATTAGCAAAAAATACTAATCTAGAAGAATAGCTCCCATTATGGACTAATGTCCTGTAAACAGTTCTTAATTTTGAAACTGAGCCTATTGCACAGTTAGTTACAGGATCAAGTCTAAGTTGAGAAGAGAACAAGCAGGAAGAGATGACTGCACATGGAGAAGAGATGGGCAATGAGGGTGAAGAGAACAGGATCATGTGGTTGGTTTGGAGAGCAGAGGATGTGTGTTGAGGGCAACATAAGTTTGCAGGGGGTTGTTTAAAATTTAGCTATATAAATGACCATAGGGTATTAAACTTCTTTGCAGGAGTCAGCTTTGAGAAGAGCCCTCATCAAGCCTGATTACACAGTCCCACTATTGTGTTGAATTCTGTATTCAATAATAATAATAATAATAAAAAAATCCATCACAGCTCTTTGAGGAAAGAAGAATGTTTTGTGAGCAGGACTCTACACACAGTGTTTTGGCCAATGTGTTCCAGTCCATATGGGTACAGCCTTTCCCCTACAGTTTAGATATTCCTCCAGCTAAACAAACGACTCCTTTATTTTAAGTGAATTCAGGAGCCATCATTTAAGTCAGTCTGGATGACCTAGCACAATACATTTATACGCTGCTATTCCCAGTTCATGGAATAAACAACAACAATAGGCAGAGCCTGGACACAAAATAGTCACTCAGCTTGACATGTGAAGGCTGAGTGTATGTGTATTTGTGCATTATACGCACTCCATATGCACACAGCAGTGTATCACTATATAATTACATAACCAACCATGTCCGGTAGGCAGACATTTAATTTTCCCTTGCTTCATTATTGACTATATATTAAATGACTGGGTTTTTATCAGTCATGATCAAAAATCAGTATCTGCTTTCTGGAGGTAGTGGTTGTCTGTGTGCGCGAGAGCGTATGCTTTTATCACACACACGCGCACCAATTTCAGCCTTGAACAAAGAGTTAGTGGCACAGACAATTCTCAGATGCCAATGTAACCCACATGCTTTATACTGCAGCATTTGGCCCAAAAGAAAGGCAAAGCAGCAGTGGGAAGGGGACATGGATGGTAGCTGGAATATCATCTCTGCACACGTGTGGAGGGCAGGGCAAGACAATTCAGCTAAAAGGGCCCAGAAACATCCAGAAATAGGGTGTGAGTGTAACAGTTTCTAGTAGCCGCTTCTGAAACCGTGTAGTAAGTTTTCACTGTGGGCAATCTTCCTGGTGGGTCACACCCAGTTACCATTTAGCCTGTGGGAGGTGAAGGGGGAAGAAGATTGTAAACACAGGAATTAACTCAGCAGCTAGATGCAGGACTAAGTTTGGCAGTATTTTGAAAGGAGTGAGATGCTGTCATTTCTCAAACTCTGAAGAATCCAGGCGACACACATTACATAGCATGGCCATTCTATAAAAACCAAGAAATCATCTCTGAAAGAACATCAGAGAGCAATGGGTTTTTGTGTGTGCAAAAGTACAGGAGGGTAGATGTTATGTTGGAACTTATAGTTGAATATATGTAACAGCAGCAAAGGGATGAAGTCTGTATAAGGAGCACTAATAGCTTTTATTTAAAGTTATTCATAGTATTACAAATATTTATCACATTTTATACTAGTTATAAAGTTTTATGTAAGCATTGTGTGTTTTACTCTCCCTTGGAAGTTGACTGGGAACTATTAACCTGTATTTGGTCAGGGTATTACATACAAAAGCCCTGAGGTTTAACTGGCTAATGCTTTCCGAAAAGACAGAACTCTAGCCTATATTTCAGCAAAAAGTTAAGGTGCGGTGCAGTGCACGAAGGGTGGTGTAATAGAGTTATACAGACTGTTACCTCACTATTCCCTTGCAGCACCAGTTCTGAGGCACTTTTATCTCCAAAGGCTTGTCTACAATTCAAAATGTTGGCAACTCCCCGCATGACAGCTTTAAAACCACACATAATGTCTTAACAGTGCACAGGTGTTCACAACACATTGTGTGTGCACTTGTTCGGAGAAAACCCAGCGGCTATTGTACCCCACACAGTGCCTGTGTGGGCAGAAAATGCAGGCATGGCAGCTGCACCAGTACATTTATTTGGGTGCGGGGGGCACGGCCGTCCCAAAGTGTTCTGGTCTACCCTTCAGGAACAACTTTGACAGCTCAGAGCACTAGCCTGGTTTAAAAACATAGGAAGAGTTTTTAGTTGCTCCTTGGGGATTCACTGCAAAACACAAGACAAAAACCAGTGCTTAATTAGCAGAAGGACGCACTGACACACACAATTACTTTATCAGGGCTTGCCCCAGAAATGGAGGTACAGACTCAGCAGTATTTTCTACCCTCCTGAGAGCTGCAAAGAGAAAACTGGCCTGGACCATTACTTTAAGGACATGTGCCCAAGTAAATTCACCTATTACCCTGTGGGCCACTGGAGAGATAGTCCATCCCAGAGGGGCCCTAGTACAACAAGTGGGGGGGGGGAGGGTAGGTGACACTCATTGGGCTGCATAGACACCCCTGGGCAAATATCCTCCGCTGACCACTTCCAGCCTTGGATCCTAAAAAGAACCACTAGAGAAAAAAGAAGTTGTTAGTTTAGCTAAAGAGAAAAGAAAAGACAAAAGAAAACCCCAACAAAATAAGAACAGAGAAACCCAGTTAAAAACTAGTTTTATTATTTTCATTCATTTATTCAACAATTGTTTAATTTTAAGTTCTTTACCCTCTTACTTCCCCCATCCTTCAGGTGGCAGCATCAAAATACACTCCAAAACACTAGCGATGGCTTAGCAGCCCTCCACTATGATTCTGCAAGCGTGAAGGTGTCACAAGGAAAAGTCTGCCCTTTTGATGGGCTACGGACCCTCGTGCAAGACAGGGATATTCAAAGCAGGCAGCTGAACAGGCACAAATGTTCCTCATGTACCATAGATGTTACACATTATCCACAGAGATGGGTGGGGCATTCTGGGAGAGATGCAACACGACAGGACCCACAATGCTGACAGGAAATGTTGTATGTCGATCCATTATACTGTGTGTACCTGAAATAGGGTACCTATGCAATAGTGCTGTGTATCTGCACATTACACTTGTGCAAGCTGCAATGGTACAATTCTCGAGCGCAGACTAGGTCTCAATGGAGAATAAGTGGAATTTCTTTGAAAGGCATTTGAAGGAAGAGAGGTGGAGTCAGGACTGACTGAAGGTCAAGGGAAGGATTTAAAAACTAGTATTATTTGCATCAAGTCATTTATTAAGCTAAAGTCTGTAACTTAGACTAAAAAAGGCTAGTGAGGGAAGGCAGGCTTCCCCCTCCCACGAGATACACCCATCTAAAATTGAACATGGAATCCCCTAACCAGCCATACAGTGACAGCTTTTGGGTGAGCTACAACTTTCAGTGGAAAAAGTTGATTTGCACATATACATCATCACACCAAGAAAGGACCGTGACTTATTCTGTGATTGACTTTTAGACTTCATTCTGTTTGGTACCTACACATCTATTAAATGGCAATAGAGGCAACTCCCACAGAATGTCAAAAGTTACAACTCTGAGACTAACCAGTAACCTGTAACAGTGTCTGCAATACACAACTCCTCATGTAAAGTGGCATTTCACTGGCCTTCCCTCACTATCACTTTCACTATTAACTCCACCATTTATCCTAACCCTTGTTCTAGGCCTCAGTTTTCTAGGGCAACTGGATCTCCTTTACAAATAATGAACAAAATGGTCATTTTTTCTTCATGGTACCCAGATGACTCTCTCAGGGAAAGTTTACTGGAGCTTCATCCTCCCTGAAATGGCAACAAAACTGTAAAACCACTTCCTCTTAGCACAGCTGAGGAAGTTTGAAGCTGCAGTGTTGCAAAACAGTGTAAAAACTCTTCTCCTGCCTGGGCTGTACTTTCTCATGTGCATTAATGTATGTGGCAATTGAGTTTTATGTGGTAACTGACTGGGAAATATTTAAACCGTAAAAGTGGCTTTTGCAATTTAGGAAGGTGAGGTGTGGTAGTTATCCCAGCCTTTGCATTCATTTCTGTTGCTGCATTTGTGCCCCTGGCTGTGCTGAGGGCTCTTTCAATTTCAGCTGCAGTAAACAGCTACATTAGAGGTTGCAGCCTTCAGATTTTAAATCTGGGGACTCCTTATTGTTTGGGTCACTGTGGGATTTTGATTTTGAAGCCGTGCATGTGGGAAGCTTGCAGAAAAGGTCGGGGAGGGGGAGAAGGGGCTTTAGGGGTAAAAATAGCTAGCGGTGCAGGTAGCTAGTAACATCCAGTAAAGAGAAGCAAAAAACATGGCTTCCTTGCTGGGGAAGAAGCATAGCTGTAGAGCAATGCATGTGGTTCTCACAGCATCTGGACAAAGGGACCATGATGTTTGTAAATAAGCGGGGGGAGGGGGTTAAGCTCCTTTTTCGCTTTTTCTGGATTTTTTGAGGATTTCCTGTTTGGGATTCTAAGTTGTTATACGACTGTCTACCAAGCAGGTGGTTTGGGCTTCGGCTTGGCTTTTAAAGTAGGTGCGTATGCTCTTCTGCACTCCACAGCCTCCAACTCCATGGACTCATATGTTAAGTTTCAGAGTAACAGCCGTGTTAGTCTGTCTTCGCAAAAAGAAAAGGAGTACTTGTGGCACCTTAGAGACTAACCAATTTATTTGAGCATAAGCTTTCGTGAGCTACAGCTCACTTCATCGGATGCATACCTTGGAAACTGCAGAAGGCATTATATACACAGAGACCATGAAACAATACCTCCTCCCACCCCACTCTCCTGCTGGTAATAGCTTATCTAAAGTGATCACTCTCCCTACAATGTGTATGATAATCAAGGTGGGCCATTTCCAGCATAAATCCAAGTTTAACCAGAACGTTCTGGTTAAACTTGGATTTATGCTGGATTATCATACACATTGTAAGGAGAGTGGTCAATTTGGATGAGCTATTGCCAGCAGGAGAGTGAGTTTGTGTGTGTGTGCGGGGGGGGGGGTGAGAAAACCTGGATTTGTGCTGGAAATGGCCCACCTTGATTATCATGCACATTGTAGGGAGAGTGGTCACTTTGGATAAGCTATTACCAGCAGGAGAGTGGGGTGGGAGGAGGTATTGTTTCATGGTCTCTGTGTATATAATGTCTTCTGCAGTTTCCACAGTATGCATCCGATGAAGTGAGCTGTAGCTCACGAAAGCTTATGCTCAGATAAATTGGTTAGTCTCTAAGGTGCCACAAGTACTCCTTTTCATATGTTAAGTGTTGAGACTACTTGCACTTGCAGAAGCATGTGGGTGTGTCTGCACTTTTCTATTTACCACGTTAACATCAGTAAGTGACTTCTCTTACCCCTCTACCTACCACTAGGCCATTTAGTGCAATTATGTAATGGTTTTTGTCATAATTAGCTAAACTGAGAAGTTAATACGACCTTGTGGACTTACATTAGGGCTGGGCTACTCATTAATTGTAATCCTAGGTTACCTCTGACATACATACACTGCATGGCTATGAACAAATCACTTTCTCTCTGTGCTTCAGTTTCTACCATTTGTCAAAATAGTTTCCTGCCTCACAGAGATAAAGTTGGCAGAGTGCTTTGAAAAATGTGACATGGTAAATATCATATGACTTGATCACAGTAATGATAGAGAATCCCTTTCAGAACCTCTTCTGCTACCCAGCTCAGCAAATGCCTCACTTTCCAGCTGGGTTCTCATTACCAGATATTTTTTTATATTTGCAAGGACTGTCAATCGATTAAAAAAATGAATCATGATTAATCGCATGATTAAAAAAATTGCGCGATTAATCGCGCTGTAAAACAATAGAATACCATTTATTTGAAATATTTGTGGATGTTTACTACATTTTCAAATATATTAATTTCAATTACAACACAGAATACAAAGTGTACAGTGCCCACTTTATATTTATTTTTGATTACAAATATTTGCACTGTAAAAACCAAAAAAGTTGTATTTGCAATTCACCTCATACAAGTACTGTAGTCCAATATCTCTATCATGAAAGTTGAATTTACAAATGTAGAATTATGTACGAAAAAACCTCTATTCGAAAGTAAAACAATGTAAAACTTTAGAGCCTACAAGTCCACTCAGTCCTACTTGCTGGTCAGTCAATCCCTCAGACAAACAAGGTTGGTTACAATTTGCAGGAGATAATGCTACCCACTTCTTGTTTACACTGTCACCTGAAAGTGAGAACAGGCCTTTGCATGGCACTGTTTTAGCTGGCGTCAGAAGATATTTACATGCCAGATGCACTAAAGATTCATGTGTCCCTCCATGCTTCAACCACCATTCCAGAGGACATGCATCCATACTGATGATGTGTTCTGCTCGATAACAATCCAAAGGAGTGCCAACCGACATGTTCATTTTCATCATCTGAGTCAAATGCCACCAGCAGAAGGTTGATTTTCTTTTTTGGTGGTTTGGGTTCTGTTGTTTCCACATCAGAGTGTTGTTCTTTTAAGACTTCTAAAAGCATGCTCCACACCTTGTCCCCCTCAGATTTCGGACTGCACTTCAGATTCTTAAACCTTGGATTGAACGTTGCAGCTATTTTTAGAAATCTCACATCAGTACCTTCTTTGCGTTTTTGTCAATCTGCTGTGAAAGTGTTCTTAAAATGAACAACATGTGCTGAGTCATCATCCGAGACTGCTATAGCATGAAATATATGGCAGAAAGTGGATAAAACAGAGCAGGAAACATACAGTTCTCCCCCAAGGAGTACAATCACAAATTTAATTGACGCATTATTTGTTTAATGAGCATCATCAGCATGGAAGCATGTCCTTTGGAACGGTGGCCGAAGCGTGAAGGGGCATATGAATGTTTAGCAGATCTGGCATGTAAATACCTTCCAACGCTGGCTACAACAGTGCCATGCAAATACCTGCTCTCACTTTTTGATGACATTGTAAATAAGAAGCAGGCAGCATTATCTCCCGTCAATGTAAACAAACTTGTTTGTCTTAGCAATTTGCAGAATAAGAAGTGGGACTGAGTGAACTTGTAGGTGCTAAAGTTTTACATTGTTTTGTTTTTGAGTGCAGCTATGTAATCAAAAAAAATCTGCATTTATAAGTTACACTTTCACAATAAAGAGATTGTACTTCAGTACTTGTATGAGGTGAACTGAAAAATACTATTTCTTTTGTTTATCATTTTGACAGTGCATATATTTGTAATAAAAAATAATATAAAGTGAGCACTGTGCACTTTGTATTCTGTGTTGTAATTGAAATCAATATTGAAAATGTAGTAAAACATCCACAAATATTTGATACATTTCAATTGGTATTCTATTGTTATAAGTGTGATTAATTGAGATTCATTTTTTTTAATCATGATTAATTTTTTTGAGTTAATCGCATGAGTTAACTGTGATTGACAGCCTTAATATTTGCATATTCAACAATACAAAGGTCTCCTAGAAGCTTCATCTCTTAGCATCCTATCAAGTTGAAGATTCTTGATAGTGTCTGACAGCTGTCACATGCCCTTTGGGTTTCTCTTTATACATTTACGCATATATTTTTAATCTCAGACAAGAGAGAGCACTTCATCCTGAGTAGTCACTCATTGCTAAGGGGTGCTGAGAAGGGGAAGTTACTCACCTTACAGTAACTGAAGTTCGAGATGTGTGTCCCTGTGGGTGCTCCACTCTAGGTGTCGGTGTGTCCCGGCGCTGTTGATCAGAGATTTTCGGTAGCCGTGCCTGGTCGGGATGCAGGCGCTCAGTGGGTATCTCCCGTCTCATTGGAAACTTCCTGAGTGCCTGCATCCCGCACCCCCCTCAGTTCCGTCTCTACCATGGAGCGATTATACTAGTACTCCAAAGTAGAGGGGAGGAGGGTGGGGAGCGGAGCAACCACAGGGACACACATCTCGAAGAACTTCAGTTACTGCAAGGTGAGTAACTTCCCCTTCTTCTTCGAGTGCTGTCCCTTAGGGTGCTCCACTCTAGGTGAATGTGTAGCAGTTCCCACTATGGTTGGTGGGACTTTGGAGATGCGTCAGTGAGTACTGTAGAGAGTACTGTATGGCCTACTATGGTGTCTGCCGTGATATCTTGCGTGATAGCATAGTATTCGGCAAACGTGTGTTCAGATGACCATGTAGCCGCTTTACAATGTCAGAAATGGGTACGTTATGTAGGAAGGCATCGGATGTCGACATAGCTCGAGTGGAATGACTTCTAATGCCTTCGGGCAGTTGAATACTTTGAATACGGCAAGAGGATCTGATGCAGTCAGAGATCCACTTGGACAGACATTGTTTAGAGATAGCCGTACCTTTCCATCTTTCGGTAATGGAGACTGAATCATGGGAGATTTATGAAATGGCTTAGTCCTGTCTAAGTAAAAGGCAATTGCTCGCCTGACATTGAGAGTATGCAGGGATGCCTCGTGTGGAGTCTTGTGAGGTTTGGGATAAAAAGTAGGCAAAGTATATCAGTTGGTTAAGATGGAAGGTGGATACCACCTTAGGGAGAAATTTAGGATGTGGTCTCAGAGTGACTTTGTCTTTGGAGAAGATTGTGTAGGGAGAATGGGTCATCAGGGTGCTTATTTCACCTACTCTCCTTGCTGATGTTATTGCAACTAAAAAAGCTACATATGGAGAAGAGAGGAGGTAGCCAAGGGCTCGAATGGAGGTTTCATGAGAGCATGAAGAACGAGGTGAAGATTCCATGTAGCTGCCGTTGGGTAAATTTCAGGGTAGAGATTTTCAGGCCCGTCAGAAATCATTTTATGGTGGGGTGGGTAAAGAGTGAATAACCTTTTAACAGGTTGTGGAAGGTGGTAAGCGCTGCCAGGTGTACTTTGATGGAGCTGAGCAAAAGTCCATCCTGTTTTAGTTTCAGGAGGTAGTCTAGAATGTTAGGGAGGGTCACCATATTGGGCATTAAGTGATTACGTGAGCATCAGAGGGCGAATTGCTTCCACTTCTGCAGGTAAGTTTTAAGAGTGGAGTCTTTTGTACTGTGCAGGAGGAAGTATCGGATTTGCTCGGAACAGGCTAGTTCATGGGTTTGGAACCATGAAGGAACCAGGCTGTCAGGGGGAGCTTTTGGAGCTGGGGGTGAAGAACCCATCCGTTGTCTTGGAAAAGGAGATCTGGCCTGTTGGGGAGAGCCCATGGATGACGGGAGTCATGAGAAGTAGGTAAGGATACCACGTCTGTCTCGGCCAAGCCAGGGCCATAAGGATGACCCAGGCCTTGTCGTCTATGATCTTCCGAAGAACCCTGTGTAGCAGAGGGATTGGTGGGAAGGCGTAGAAGAGAGTTGTTCCACAGGATGATGAACGCGTCTCCTAGGGATGCGGTCCTGAGTCCTGCTCTGGAGCAAAATAGCTGACATTTTTGATTCTGGGTTGTGGCAAAGAGGTCTATTGATGGGGTACCCCAGAGGGAGAAGAGCTGTTGAAGTACTACAGGATGCAGTTCCCATTTGTGTTCTGTTGAGAAGTGTTTGCTGAGTGCGTCGGCAGCCTGGTAGGTCGGAAGTGATGATTTGAATTTGATGTTGTATGCACCAATTCCATAGTCAGATGGTTTCCATGCAAAGGGAATGTGATCGGCCTCCACCTTGTCTGTTGATGTAGTACATACATGCTATGTTGTCTGTTAAGACCCGAAAAGATTTGTTCTTTATGAGGGGAAGAAAGTGAAGACATGCTCACCTCACTGCTCTGAGCTATGAGTTATGAGTAGGTGCGTCTCTGATGAGGACCACCTGCCTTGTGCCCCCCTAGATGCACTCCCCAACCGAGTAGGGAAGCGCCCGTGGTGAGCATGAGTGTTGGGGATCATTGCTGAAAGGAAACCTCCATGCAGAGGTTTTCTGGTCTTGTCCACCAGTGTAGGGAAGCTAGAACATTGGGAGGAGGAGTCTGCAGCGTCCCTAAGGTGTGTCTGTTGGGTTTGAAATTGGAATTGAGCCAGCCCTGAAGACATCATGTAGCCTGGCATACTGGACCACGAAGGTGGTGGCTGCCACGTGACCAAGGAGCTGTAGACAGATTCTTGCCTGTGTTCTGGGACGAATAGAGAGCTTGCGTATGAGCTGTGTGATAGCGAGGAATCTGTGATATGGGAGCAAGGCTCTGCTCCGGACTGAGTCGAGATGAGCTCTGATGAACTCGATCTGTTGTGTATGTGTCAGGGTGGACTTTTGGACATTTATTTGGAGGCCTAGGCTGTGAAAGAGGGAGATGGTGAAACGGGTAGCTTGAAGTGTCTCGCCATAGGAGTTGCCCTTGATGAGGCAATCGTCCAGGTAGGGGAAAAGCGTGATCCCATGTTCGTAGAGGTGAGCCACGACCACGGCTAGAGTTTTGGAAAAGACTCTCGGTGCTGTGGAGAGGCTGAAAGGAAGAACTCTGTATTAAAAATGTCATTACCGATTGTGAATCATAGGAAGCGTCTGTGAGCTGGATGAATTATTATGAAAATAAGCATCCTGTAGGTTGAGGGCTGTGAACCAGTCCCCTTGATCCAGTGCAGGAATTATTGTACCCAGTGTGACCATCTTGAATTTTTGTATCATCATGAGTTTGTTCAGTTGGAGTAGATCTAGTATAGGCCTCCATCCCCCGGTCTTTTTCTGGGTCAGGAAGTAATGGGAGTAGAACCCTTTCCCTCGATGTTGAGTCGGTACAGGTTCCACTGCGCCTAGCTGGAGAAGGTGAGCCACTTCTACGTGAAGTAGGTGCTTGTGAGAGGGGTCCCTGAAGAGGGATGGGGAAGGGTAGGAGAATAGGATATGAACGGGATAGAATAACCGGACTGAACTACTTCGAGGACCCAGCGATCCTATGTAATACGCTGCCAGGCATGTTGGAAACTCTGGAGGTGATGGCCAAATGGGCAAGTAGGCTGGAGAATCAAGGTGTGGTCGCGCAGACCCTTGACCAACATTTCAAAATTGTTGTTTATTCCCGGATGTGTGGGAGGTGGTTGCTTGAGCTTGATTTTGTCTGCGCTTAGGGGGTCTAGCGCGATTCCTATTTATGTCATATGGTTTGGGTTGAGGCCGATAATATTGTTGTGTGCGCGGTCTTTGGTAGGGTTGGTATGGTCTCCTGGGAAAAGATGGGTGAATACCCAGGGTGCACAGTGTCACTCTAGAATCTTTCATGGTGTGAAGTAGTTCATTTTTTTTTTTGGAAAACAGTTTGTCTTTATCAAAAGGGAGGTCCTCCTTTTTGGTCTGCAGATCTTTAGGGAGGCCAGATGCAGAAAGCCATGAAGATCTGCACATAACCACAGGAGTTGCAGTAGTACGGGCTGCTGTGTCTGCCATGTCTAAAGAGGCTTGTAGGGCCATTCTGGAAATCAATTGGCCCTTTGCTCAGAATTGATTTAAAGTTCGCTCTCCTATCCTGTGGAATGTAGGAAGCAAATTCAAAAAATTTATTGTAGTTATCAAAGTCATAGCTGGCGAGGAGTGCAGAGTAGTTTGCAATCCTGAATTGTAGAGTGGAGGACGTGTAAACCTTGCGACCCAAGACATCAAGGCATTTAAGGTCCTTGTCTTGCGGGGTGGGACAATATTGTGGCTGTTTTGTCCTTTGTGCGACTGCAACCATGACTATAGAGATTGGTTGTGGGTGAGAAAATAGGAAGTCAGCATCCTTAGCAGGAACATAGTATTTACGTTCGGCCTTTCTGCAGGTAGGTAATAAAGAAGCTGGAGTTTGCCAGAGTGTGTCAGCTGGTTGCAGGAGTGCTTCATTTATAGGGAGTGTGATCTTTGAGGGTGCAGAGGGTTGAAGGATTCTGAGGAGAGTGGGTAGTGTCTCCTGAACCTCTTCTAGGGGGATGTCTTGACTGAGTGTCGCCCTCTTGAAAATGACAGGTTTCAGAATAGCAGCCGTGTTAGTCTGTATTCACAAAAAGAAAAGGAGTACTTGTGGCACCTTAGAGACTAACAAATTTATTTGAGCATAAGCTTTCATGAGCTACAGCTCACTTCATCGGATGCATTCAGTGGAAAATACACTGGGGAGATTTATATACATAGAGAACATGAAACAATGGGTGTTACCATACACACTGTAACAAGAGTGATCACTTAAGGTGAGCTATTACCAGTAGGAGAGCGGGGGAGGGAGGAAGGGGGAAAACCTTTTGTAGCGATAACCAAGGTGGGCCATTTCTAGCAGCTGACAAGAACGTCTGAGGAACAGTGGGAGTTGCGGGGGGAATAAACATGGGAAAATAGTTTTACTTTGTGTAATGACCCATCCACTCCCAGTCTTTATTCAAGCCTAAGTTAATTGTATCCAGTTCTCTATCTATACAAATCTCACCACTGTATTTTCCACTGAACGCATCCGATGAAGTGAGCTGTAGCTCATGAAAGCTTATGCTCAAATAAATTGGTTAGTCTCTAAGGTGCCAAACTTACTCCTTTCCTCTTGAAAATGTTTACAGTTGTCCACGTTCTGTGGAGGAGGGGGATGGAGGGATGAGAGGGCTCCGTCTGGAGCAGATGGAGAATTAGGGTTCGGTGAGTCAGGATATGGTTCGTAGCTCATGTTCTCCGGAGGGGGTTCATGGACTCTAGAAGTGGATGGAGCTGGAGATTGAGGCACAGAAGCAAGTAGTGGTTTCGTGGAAGAGGTCTGAGGATGAGTGGTACCCTTGGCACAGGCATAGGGTAGGAGAACCCAGGTGCTGTCCACAGGGGGGCGAAGTAGGGAAACTGAGGCAGGTGGCTGTGGACTGTAACTTGAGGTGGAAGAGGTTCCAGTGGAGGAGGAGAGGCAGGTGGGGAGAACTCCGCCTGCTGCTGTATATCGGGTTTGCTGTCAGTGAAGGTGGCCAGTTCAGGTGATGAGAGCGGCTGTTCGAAGAGTGAGCCCTGCGTATCCAGGAGCGGAGAGTTAGGCTCAGGTGGCACCGAGAGGTCACTCTGAGTGAGGAACTGTTGCTCCTCCTCCCTGGGCTGCGCTGAGCCTGGACTGTGCTCTAGCGCAGTGGTTCTCAAACTAGGGCTGCCGCCGCTTGTTCAGGGAAAGCCCCTGGCGGGCCGGACCGGTTTGTTTACCTGCCACGGCCACAGGTTCGGCCGATTGCGGCTCCCACTGGCTGCGGTTTGCTGCTCCAGGCCAATGGGGGCTACGGGAAGTGGCGCGGGCTGAGGGATGTGCTGGCCGCCCTTCCCGCAGCCCCCATTGGCCTGGAACGGCCAACTGCAGCCAGTGGGAGCCACGATCGGCCGAACCTGTGGCCGTGGCAGGTAAACAAACCGGCCCGGCCCCCCAGGGGCTTTTCCTGAACAAGCGGCGGCCCTAGTTTGAGAACCACTGCTCTAGTGCGTTAGGAAGAAGAAGTGAAAGTGAAAGTGTCAGCGGTGCCACGGGTCTGTTGGAGGTGCCCTGCAGGGGGTCCGCTGCTGGTGCCGGGGCAGGAGGCAGGCTCAGTGCCGACGTACTTCCCGGCACCGTGGCTATTTTTAGCGCAGAGGGGGTCGGTGAGGACGTCCTTGTCGGCACTGGGGCAGAGTGCGCAGCCGGCACCGTGGCTATTTTCAGCGCTGAGGTGCTCGGTGCCGCGGAGACCTTCCCGGTACGGGAGGTCGGGTTCCTGCCTCTGCGGTCGCTGCGACTGAGGCTTTAGAAAGAGCTGAGGCGCCCGCCTGTGGCACGGTCGGCACAGAGGGTAAGGATCTCGCGGGAGACCCTTTACCCTTGTCAGAGTCCCTCCTATGAAACTGCTGTGCTTCTTGCCTCTGCTCCAAAGGGGGTGAAGCAACGCTCCCCACTGGCTCGGATCTGGCTGGGGAGCGCGTAGGAGCGGGTTTAACTTTCCCCGTCTCCGAAAGCGGCTGCAGGGATTTTTCCATCAGAAGCATTTTAAGCTGCAGGTTCCTGTCACGCCGAGCCCTTGACTTGAGGCTCATACAATGGAGGCACTTTGCGGGAATGTGGGTTTCCCCGAGGCACTTCACACAATGTGAGTGCCCATCCGACCGTGGCATGGAGTCCTGACAGGAAACACAGTTTTTGAATCCTGAAGCCCCTGGCATTGCGAACTTGAAATGGCAGGGGAGAGTGTCTCAGCGGGAGACAAGCCTGAAGCGAAAAGGTTTTTTTTTTGTTTGTTTTTTTTAACTAACTAACTAACTAACTAACTAACTAACTAACTAACTAACTAACTAACTAACTAACTAACTAACTAACTAACTAACTATGTAATCACACTAAAGGAAGGGAAACAACTGGGATGCAACTAATAACTATTTCTATATTCTTTGCTACTTTTTTCCTACAGAGACCAGGGAAGAGAAGTAGCACTGCCCCGAGTCCCGTCTGCAGCCAGGGACGGTTGAGAAGGAACTGAGGGGGGTGCGGGACGCAGGCGCTCAGGAAGATTCCAACAAGACGGGAGATACGAACTGAGCGCCTGTGTCCCGACCAGGCACTGCTACCGAAAATCTCCAATCAATGGTGCCGGGACACACCAACACCTAGAGTGGAGCACCCACAGGGACAGCACTCGAAGAAGAAACTGCACTTGTCAGCCTGCTGAACTTGGTATAATTGAGTGGAATGTTCTGGCAGGTACTTCTAAAGATTTTGGAGTGTGTCTATTTAGTTTCCTCGGCTGTTTTGCTGGGCACCTCTCCATTTGAGGTAGCACGATTAGCACAAGACTGGAAATTGGCAAATCTGGCTTCTGGCATGGCCCTGGATAAGTCATATGCACCCACATTTTCAAAATGGCCACTAGTTTTGCGTGCCCATCTTGAGGCATCTAAGATGTGATTTTCAGAGAAGCTGAAGACCCACGATCTAGAGCTCTATCCAGAAGTGGTATTTTTTTTCGCATATTTTATAAATTACAAAATATTCTTGTGTGACTAGTCTGCCCAGAGCTCTCTCTTTTAAATAGACATAAGTCTTTGAAAATAGGCGTTTGAAGCAACCCTTGCTATAGGGCAGCTATCAATTCTATAATATACCCTGCATCATTCAAATACTTGATTCATAGATACATGCCTTGACTCAAAGTATATTACTGTACATCAAACTTCTATATTTCTTACAAGCGTGTATTTCCATACATGCATCTTCATAAAAAATAAAAATTCAACAATTAAGCGATTCAAAGAACAAGAGAGATTGCTAACTCAGCAGTTGAATGAAATTAAGATTCTAATCTTAACAGGGAAGAGCTATGAAGTGTCATTTAATGTGAAAGGCTATACTTCAGAATGTATATTTTCCTCTCCCCATTATCATTAGAGTTCTTAGTGTTTCAGTGGTTGCAGGTCATTCTGCAGGAGTTTGTACCGTCCCTAATTAATGGGCATGTTGATTCCCAAAATAATAGAGACTGAAGCTTTGTCAAAGAGAGTTAGTGCTATTCCTTGGGACATATATCATAGGTCATAAGACTTTTCCTCTGGGAGATTGCTCCTGTATTAAGGCTAAACTTTGCTAAAAGTAAGGCCTTCTACACTGAGACATGAAGCTGCACCAGAACAAATCCCTTATGTAGGTACACTGAGAAAATGTACTCCAAGCTGAAGCCAGAGTAAGTTCCATCAATGCAAGTCACTAGAAGTCTGCAACTTGTGAAGCTATGTCAGTGGTTCAAATCCCAATGGAGGCAAGGTGAAAACCCTTGTCAACTTGTAAAGTAAGAAAAATAAAATAAAACAGAATCCTTGTAAAGCAAGCTAGCTGATTAACAGCCAGACAGGGCTGATTTAGGAGATCTAAAGCTGTATACTTCTGTGCATGCTTGTAACTTTGGATTTCTAAGATAAACTATTTCTAAGATAACCAAGATAACTAAATAAGAGGTCCGAAGTATAAAATAGATAAAGAGGATCATAAAGCAAAACAAAGGTCCTAAATTACTGATCTGAAACCATGACCATGAAGGATAATTTAGAAAGTGAATGTAAACAATACAAAAGCCCTTTAAACACACAATGAAAACAAAGGAAAATACTGGATGCAATACTGTGGCCTGTTGATAGGAATTTAACCACTCAGAAAAATGAAATAGGCATGGAGCCAGTTTTTACTCAGAGAAAGCTCCAGTGGAAGACAATGGATGTTCTGATTAAGGACTGCAGGACTGAGGATTAACATTTGTCTAGGCAGTATTCTTAAGTGTGACACTGATGTGCAGGATGACATTAGGGTAAGCCACTTGATCTCTTTGAGCCTTGTTTTCTCCATTCCGTAACATGTCACTAAAAAAAAAAAAAAAATAAGAGCAGCAGTAGAAACAGAAAGTATTCTGAAACCAAGAAGATTATTGCAAAAACCAGTTAAAGTTGCTAAGCGACAAATCACACCTCTTACAATGCCTACGTGTAAAGACTTTCACATCACTTACAAAATTCATGTACATAAAGAGGTATAGCTTGTTCAGGAAGGACAGGCAAGGAAAACAAGGGAGGTGTTGCATTATACAAGAAGAATATATAGTCTTGTTCTAAGATCTAGAAGGAGATGAGAGGGGAACCAGCTTAAAGTCTCCGAGTAAGATAAAATGGGATGACATGTTAGGGGTCTACCACAGACCACCAAATCAGGAAGAGGAGGTGGACGAGGCATTTCTAGAACAAACAGAAACATCCAAAACACAAGACCTGGTGGTAATGGGGGACTTTAACTACCCAGACATCTGTGGGAACAGTAATACAGCAAAACACAAAATTTCCTGTAAGTTCTTGGAGTGTACAGGGACAACTTTTTACTGCAGAAAGAGGAGGAAGTGACCAAGGAGACAGCCATTTTAGACTTGATTCTGACCAATAAGGAAGAATTGATTGTGAATCTGAAGGTAGAAAGCAATCATGAAGTGATAGATTTCAAGGAAAGGAAGGAGTGAAAGCAGCCGAATAAGGACAATAGACTTCAAAAAAGGCAGACTTTAACAAACTCAAAGAACTGGAAGGCAAAGTCCAATGGGAAGAAAATCTAAGGGGATAAAGGAATTGAGGAGAGCTGGCAGTTTCTCAAGGAGACAATATTAAACACGCAACTGCAAACTGTTCCAATGTGAAGGAAAGATAGGAAGGATAAGAAGAGTCCAATATGGCCCCATCATGAGCTCTTTACTGACCTGAAAATCAAAAAGGAACCCCATAAAAAAAAATGGAAAATAAATGAATTGTTGAGGAGGAGATAAAGAGAATAAGCACAAGCAAGTAGGAACAAAATCTAAAAGGCTAAGGCATAAAATTAGTTATACTGAGCAAGGGACATGAGGCAATAAGAAGAGGTTAATTAAATACATTAGGAGCATGAGAAAGATAAAGGGTAGGTTCTCTGTTTAGTGGGGAAGGAGAGCTAACAACTGATGACATGAAGAAGGCTGCATAATGCCAATTTTGCTCCAGTCTTCCCAAAAAAGGTTAATGGTGACCATATTCTCAACACAATTAATATTAAGAACAAGGGGGAAGGAACACAAGCCAAAATAGGGAAAGAAAAGGTTATAAAATATTTAGATAATTTAGATGGATTCAAGTTGGCAGGTCCTGATTAAATTCATCCTAAGGAACTAGCTGAAATAATCTTGGAACCATTAGAATGATCTTTGAGAACTCCTGAAGGATAGGTCTGGTCCCAGAGGACTAGAGAAGGGCAAACATAGTACCTATATTTTAAAAGGAAAACAAAGAGAACCTGGGGAATTATAGACAGCCTGTTTTATGTAGATCATTGTGAATATTTGATTTTTGTCTCAATATTTTAAAGTAATCTCAAAACGTATTTTGAATAAGAGATAAGGTTATGTTTTCATAAGATTTTTTGTACTTGATGAAAATGAAAAGTTAGACAAAAAAAGTCAAAATTTCAGATCATGGAAAGTTTGTAGTGACCTGTAACTCATAAATAAGCATAGACAGATGAATTTTCTTCAAATTAAATTGCCTTCAGAGTAAATGTAACAATTTTCAAATCAAATCTATTTTCAAAATTAAAGTTATAAGGAGGCTAAAATAAGGCTGTAAAATGGAAGTTGGTTGCAACATGGTGGCATGGACATTCTGCCACCTCTCTATAATAAAGTTAGATATAAAGGGGAAATAGAAAGGGTCTTATTAGGAAATTCTGTATTTATGAATTTGTGTCCATTCCCATCACATACATATAAAATCAGAGTATATGCATCTGTATGAGTGGAGTAGGAAACCACCTGAGATTGTGCATTAGTTGTCACAGAGGTCATGAGATCCCTAGCTAACACACGAGATACATCAGCATGGACACAAAGCACACAAGATAAGGTATTTCAGCAATTCCAAAAAGAACTGAATCAGCTTGGGTAGGGATTCTGGGAAGTGGTGGTAGAACTGTACTATCAGAATGGTTATTAGGGGATACTGCTACTAGTTAGATAGCTGGGCTAGACTTCACAGGCTTCCAAGCCTATCCCATCTTATATTTTAGTCTGTTGATTGTGGTTTCAAAACAATTCCACAGGTTGAACAGAGCCCTATGACAGCATTTCCCTAATCATAGAATATTAGGGTTGGAAGGGACCTCAAGAGGTCATCTAGTCCAACCCCCTACTCAAAGCAGGACCAATCCCCAGCTAAATTATCCCAGCCAGGGCTTTGTCAAGCCTGATCTTAAAAACCTCAAAGGAAGGAGATTCCACCACCTCCCTAGGTAACGCATTCCAGTGCTTCACCACCCTCCTAGTGAAAATTTTTTCCTAATATCCAACCTAAACCTCCCCCACTGCAACTTGAGACGATTACTCCTCGTTCTGTCATCTGCTACCACTGAGAACAGTATAGATCCATCCTCTTTGGAACCCCCTTTCAGGTAGTTGAAAGCAGCTATCAAATCCCCCCTCATTCTTCTCTTCCACAGACTAAACAATCCCAGTTCCATCAGCCTCTCCTCATAAGTCATATGTTCCAGTCTCCTAATCATTTTTGTTGCCCTCTGCTGGACATTTTCCAATTTTTTCACATCCTTCTTGTAGTGTGGGACCCAAAACTGGACACAGTACCCCAGATGAGGCCTCACCAATGTCGAATAGAGGGGAACGATCATGTCCCTCGATCTGCTGGCAATGCCCCTACTTATACAGCCCAAAATGCCATTGGCCTTCTTGGCAACAAGGGCACACTGTTGACTCATATCCAGCTTGTCATCCACTGTAACCCCTAGGTCCTTTTCTGCAGAACTGCTACCTAGCCATTCGGTCCTTAGTCTGTAGCGGTGCATGGGATTCTTCTGTCCTAAGTGCAGGACTCTGCCCTTGTCCTTGTTGAACCTAGTCAGATTTCTTTTGGCCCAACCCTCTAATTTGTCTAGGTCCCTCTGTATCCTATCCCTACCCTCCAGCGTATCTACCTCTCCTCCCAATTTAGTGTCAACTAAATGGTGGATCCCAACCCACCACTGGGTCGCAGGAAGGGTCTAGGTAGGTCGCACATTTCCTAGAGGTGCTCTTCTCCCCTCCCCTCCCCTCGCTCTCATAAGAATGGCCATACAGGTCAGAACAATGGGTCATCTAGCCCAGGATCCCATGCTTCAGAGTGAATGAACAGAACAGAACTTCCCCTGGGCAGCTGGAGTGGGGTAGCAAGAGGAATATGGAAGAAGTGGCTGGAGCCAGTGAGCAGACTGTCAGCAAACTGTCCACACCCATCACATGCCCTGGAAGTGCTTCCCATTCCCCCTGGGCAGCAGGCAGCGGTGTGGGGAGCAGGATCTGGACTGAAAACATGAAGGAAGTTGCTGGAGCCAGCCAGCGGACAGCCAGCTGCCTGGGAGTGATTGTAACCCAGCCACAGGGAGAGAAGGGCCAGCTGCAGGAAGAAACAGGGCTGGCAGAGCAAAAGCAAGGAGGAGTGGGGAAGCTGAGTGGGGGTGGGGGGATTTTGGGTTTCTTTTTTTCCTTAGTGCCTGAATAAAAAAATATTAAAAACTGTAAATATGCTTATGTGTGGGAACCGCTGCGCTGTGGAATTTCTAGGTGTTTGCATCCCAGACTAGTGAAGTGCAGATTTTGCAGGTCACGATTGTGACATGGTAGCAGAGCTATGTGGGTAAAGCTTCCAGAATGTCTGCCTGGTCTTAGTCAGTGCTCTTAGCCCTTCGTTTTTGAGAGTAATGGACTCTCACAACATTTTGAATGGGGGGATTGTGGGGGAGACATAGCACCATTGACTATAAACTAAAGGGATTTTCTCTATCGCCCACTGGTTGTGTGTGGTTCAATGTGATTCATGCTCTTCAAACAATAGTGCATAGTACAAAATGAGATGGCAAAACTACAAAAGAGAACTGACCAGAAAGACCACCCCACTAAACTGTGGGGAAATGAGAGAAAAGAAAAGAGTGGAAATAATTGCTGCATGGCAGGTTTACTATAATGTCATGAATTTTTTACAAAAATGCCAAATCCCGAGTCCCAGTTCTTAGACTGTAAGGCCAGAAGGGACCACTGTGACCTTCTAACACAAGGCCCTTCTCTTTGTTAAGATAAAGAGATTGAGCTCCTTGAGCCTATCAAAATAAGACATGTTTTCTAATTCTTTTAGCATTCTCATAGCTCTTCTCTGAACCCTCTCCAATTTGTCAACATTCTTCTTGGCACCAAAACCGTTAAATTAAGTCCCTTTATAATTATCACCAACACCACAGGTGTGGTGACTGTGGTCCCCATAAAGTGTGCATATGTAGGGCTCCTGCTAAAATACTATGCATAGTTCAACGAGGAGTCCTTGTGGCACTTTACAAGGACTCCTCGTCGTTTTTGCTGATACAGACTAACACGGTTACCACTCTGAAACCTGTCACTATGCACAGTTCAGTGTTTGATAAGCACTAAAGAGGCATTGATTGTGGTGAGGGGAGGCAGATAGCACTGCTGCTAAAATACCATGAGTCAGTTTTAGCTGTTCATCTAAACTGCACCTATTTGGCATGTTCTCAGAAGTAAATGCTTTACTTGAGGAGGAATAGGTTTATGAAAGCCTGCTGACTTTAGTGATTTTCAGTGGTCAGGAAGTGATGGGAGGGTGTTCTCTCAGAATTAAATTCTCATGGGACTCAATGGTTTGTGATGTTGACACATGTTCACTGAGAACTAAAATGAGATCAATGAATGAATTTTCACTTGCAACCTAAGCCAGGATTTATACAGCAAGTAGCAGTGTTGGAAAAGAAAACTAGTACATTTACTCACTGTGCCAGCCAGCTCCAAAGGATGGCAATTTTCTGCCCAGAATCAGCCAAATCAATTTTCGCTGGCTGAACAAAAAAAAAAAAATTGTTAGTTTCAAATTGATCCAAAATTATTTTTTTGTTTTCTCAAACACACCCACACACCACCCATTATTTACATCACACGCACACAGATCGTTTTGGGTCAAATGAATTTTTTTGTTCTGATTTCAGGCATTTTTAACTGTTTTGCAAAATAAATTTGAAAACGCCATTCACACAATGGAGCGGGCAATGGTGTCCCTTTTTTCTCCTAATAGCCCAGTGGTTAGTAAAAAAACCTGAGCGAATATCTGAGAAAAATATTTGCTTTTTGTAGTACTTACCTTTCTCAACTGGATCTACAATATTTAAAGCATGATTTAACTCCAGACAGGTACATAATGTCCTGGTCTACCAGGAATTCCCTTAAAGGCTTATGATTCTTTCCTTTTTGTGTACTCTTCAACCCTGGTATTTGGAAATGATATAGTACATGTTTTGTTTTACCAAGTACAGGTAGGAGAGCTACATCATTAACTAGTGAAACATCTGCATGCTTTGGATGTTCCTTCATTCCAAGAACACAGTACAGTGAAATCAGTGATTTACAGCATCTCACTATTCAGGGCCTCTTAGCAATTTAACTTCCTTATTTGCCTCAAATTTCATGAAATTTAGAATAAAAATAGCAGGGGTCTTGTTTTAGAAATTTAGCTCGTCATCATGGGTTCTCTACTAATTCATGAAAGAGACAAGAAAAAGGTGCCAAAACTGTGAATCAGGAAGTTGACTATATTCTGGAGCCAAAAGTTCCAACTTGTCTGCAGTCAATAGGCGGACATTTAAGAGCAGTGAGGATAAAGCAGCTCACACCTAAATGATGTGTGGGGCCTGGATGATACATTTTAGAGGACACAACACTTCTACTTACCTTTTAAGCATTTTTAACTTTCAAAGCCCTTTACAAATGAGTAATTAATCCATCACATGGGTAAGAGGAAAGTAGTCTCTCCCTGTGGAAAACAGAGGCAGAAAGTAAGTGACTTGCCCAAGTCCTCTATTTTTCCACATCCGTTTTCTTCCGTGAGCAAGCCAAGTTAAAATTCTTAATTACATGAAAGAAAAAAAGACATAAAACAAGAGATTTCACTGGCTTTGCAACCTCTACAAAACACTTAACAGGGACAGAGCTGCCTCAAGCTTTCATTGGTTTCTCAGTTCAGCAGCAAAGTTCAATGGCAAAGGAGAACAAAGTGATTGTCTCCAGAAGGCTGGAAATCCTCTCCCCTGGGTTAGATTTAAGTGTACCTCTGCAGCGCAGAACTAAGGATGGCAATACCACAATCCCCTAAAATAACCTTGGGACTCCCCTGCAAGTTCCTTTTGGGTCAGGACCCCCAATTTGAGAAACTCCGGTCTCCTTCCCCGTAAAATTGGTATAGTATAGGGTAAAACCACACAAAATACCAGATTTCATGGTCCGTGATGCATTTTTCATGGCCATGAATTAGGTAGGGCCCTATTTATACAGCTCTAGCCAACCTGGAACAGCAGGGAAAAGTAACATCACCAGGCCAGCTTTTCAAGTCCAGAGCATTTGGGTTCTTTACCCTGTGGTCCAGTCCCCAAGCACCACTTCTAGATTTTGAAGGCCTTGTCAATGTGGGAGTTCAGCTCCAAAGCAGCTCTTAAACACCACAGTATATTGGTTGGGGTCATTACTTTGAAACTCACTAGGGGCTGAAAACTAAATAAAACATGAATAGTATAAGGGGGCAGTCATGCTGTCAGCACACTGTTATGTCAGAGTGGGACAGACTGGGGTGGTGAATGCAAACTACAGAATACTGCCACATAGTTTAGTTGTGCAGTCATGCTATTCTGACACCCACTTGGTTAGTAAAAATAGGTCAGTATGTGGCAGAACATACCAGTTCCTTTGCACTCATTATGCAATGCTGTCTGTTCAGCAGCAATGAAGCCAAGGTCAGCTTCAAAGCTCACAGATTACTTAGAATTCAGTTAGAGTTGCTACAAAGGCAGCTTCAGATCTGTGGTTTGTGTACAGTGGATGAATGAAGGGGAAATATGAAGACAGACACATCAGAGAGGCAGAAGAAGGGGCCTGCATAGGAAAGAAAAGGGGTAGCGGGGAGCAAAGAGGGGAAAGGGAGGCAGAGAAAGAAGAGAAAAGTAAAAAATGGCAAGGGACAGTAAGTGTAAAAAAACCTGACAAAAACAAAGAATAAGATCACAAAGGAAAAAGTGGACAAAATAAAATACACCACAAAAGGAAAGAACAGAGTGGAACAGGAGTGATAGAACCAGCACTAAGTAGTTCTAATCTTACATCAGACAAG
Source organism: Lepidochelys kempii (assembly GCF_965140285.1). Taxonomy (NCBI): domain Eukaryota; kingdom Metazoa; phylum Chordata; order Testudines; family Cheloniidae; genus Lepidochelys; species Lepidochelys kempii. The sequence goes on from NC_136383.1 coordinate 122,290,977, forward strand.
TAATTGTTTCTACTGTTTCAAACACCATTACAGGTCTTGAATAACCCATTACTCCACAAATGGACCCACTGTGGGAGTGCAAGTGTGGCAGACAGAAGTCTTTAATAAATGAAATCAAATTATGTAACCCTTACTCAGACAAAGCTCTGACACCAGTCTTTAGACATGCCTGGTTTTGGTTCAGCATTTTCATACAGTGACGTCAGCCTGCTGGATCTCAGGGGCTAATTGTTCGCAGAAGAGACCTCATTTGATGATGGGAGCAAAGAGTGGATTAATTAGGTTTCCCAGTAGAAAACACTGGAAATCAGTGAGTTTCAAAGCTGTTGTAAAATTTTAAATAACTGGTTAGTTTAAAAGTTGATTTACAAATTCCAAACATAGTAATTCCCTCAATTTTGATTCCCCAGGCTTTTCTGAATGTTTAATTTTATTTATATACACATTTATATGCCTGTCTTCCAAACACTTCTGCATGTTAGCCCAATAGACTTCATGCTTAAATTAGGCACATGCAAAAACGTTGCAGGATTGGGGCCACGATATAAATACATCAATGCATATCACTGAAACTGCTAATGTAAACACATTCTATACAGTCATCTATGTTCTATTTTCTTGGGAGGGGGAAAAAAGAAAAGAATTACTGTAGGTGAAACCTGGGCCCCACTAAAAGGCAATGGCAAAACTCCCATAAACTTCAACAGGGCCAGCATTTCACCCAATATTCCAGTCTACCTCTTGACCTGCATTTTGGGAGTATTATGAAAAACTTTGATTCTTTAAGTCCTGCACAGCATTAAACAGTCAAAATTTCAGTTTCCTGTTTACTTGTTAGTTCCTCCTCTTAGATTTAAGACAGCTTATTTATTTATTTTAGTGATTTGGTTTTTGTAATTAGGTGGACTCTAGTGGCCAGAATCTCGTGTACGATTACTTTGGAGTTTCCCTTTAGTTTTAAAAAAGAACTCAATATTTCCAGTGGAGACTTTTAAACTTTATTTTCCTTTCCTCTTTTTAAATAATTAAGTCATAGGGGGAAAGGACCAATTACTTCTCATATTGCATCTAATAACCCTAAAAACCATCTGACTATCTTTCTTAAATAACATGCCAAGACCTTTAAAAATTAATCCATACCCTTTCAGCTACTCATTGCCAGTGTTTTCTTCCACGAAGACTTGAATTGGCATTTTTGGAAGGAGCATTTTTTATGGGTCATTCAGAAAATATTATCGCCCGAGCCATTTAAAAGTAGTTTACCCAGAACAAAAAATGGGTTGACACCATCTTTTGCTTCTTCAAGCTGTATAAATAAGGCCTGAAATCAATTTCTTTTTCTGCTTGTTTTCATACATTAGAAATTCTGGTCTTTGTGGGTGAGTACAGGTAGGTTTGTGACATCTGCGATACCAAACATCTGTTATACCTACTACAGGACAGGCCCAACAAAGAAAATAACAGAACGCCACTAGCCATCACCTTCAGCCCCCAACTAAAACCCCTCCAACGCATCATCAAGGATTTACAACCTATCCTGATGAACGACCCATCACTCTCACAGATCTTGGGAGACAGGCCAGTCCTTGCTTACATACAGCCCCCCAACCTGAAGCAAATACTCACCAGTAACCACACACCAGAACCACTAACCCAGGAACCTATCCTTGCAACAAAGCCCAATGCCAACTGTGTCCACATATCTGTTCAGGGGACACCATCATAGGGCCTAATCACATCAGCCACACTATCAGAGGCTCATTCACCTGCACATCTACCAATGTGACATATGCCATCATGTGACATATGCCATCATGTGCCAGCAATGCCCCTCTGCCATGTACATTGGTCAAACTGGACAGTCTCTGCGTAAAAGAATAAATGGACACAAATCAGATGTCAAGAATTATAACATTCAAAAACCAGTCAGAGAACACTTCAATCTCTTTGGTCACTCGATTACAGACCTAAAAGTTGCAATTCTTCAACAAAAAAACTTCAAAAACAGATTTCAACGAGAGACTGCTGAATTGGAATTAATTTGCGAACTGGATACAATTAACTTAGGCTTGAATAGAGACTGGGAGTGGATGGGTCATTACACAAAGTAAAACTATTTCCCCATGTTTATTCCCCCCCTCGACCCCCCACTGTTCCTCAGACGTTCTTGTCAACTGCTGGAAATGGCCCACCTTGATTATCACTACAAACCCCGCCCCCCCCCCCCCCCCCGCTCTCCTGCTGGTAATAGCTCACCTTAAGTGATCACTCTTGTTACATTGTGTATGGTAACACCCATTGTTTCATGTTCTGTGTATATATAAATCTCCCCACTGTATTTTCCACTGAATGCATCCGATGAAGTGAGCTGTAGCTCACGAAAGCTTATGCTCAAATAAATTGGTTAGTCTCTAAGGTGCCACAAGGACTCCTTTTCTTTTTACCAAAGAAGTGAAATCCCATTAACTGAGAGGGGATGTTATGTTTATTCAGATTGAAACAATCTCCGTTTGTGTGTTTTTGTGGATATAGGGTACCTATTTCACATAACTATTAGGAAAAAATGCGTTATTTGTTAAGGAATCAAAACCCTGACCTTTACATTAAGGGCAGAGAGAATTCCCAATCCACTTACTCCTCACCAGTCTCTCTCCAAAAGGATTACCTCAAAATCCAGGGAGTCTTGGCCTGACATTTCTAAGGTAAAAAGCCAACAAACTAACGACTCTCTTCTTCCTTTAAAATCCTCCCAAGGCCTTCCATACATTATAAACAAGCAAAACAGGTCACAAAACCATTTTTTTTCCTTTGCAGTTCACCTTCAGCCTGCCTGTCCTGCAGGAGATTTCTTGATTGTTGGATTAATTCCATTCAGTAACATTGGGTCAGGCAGCTGACAATTCTAGCCTGGCCCTGTTGTTTTAAAAATGGAAGCATATTTAGGGAAGGTATATTATACCCCACAATGTATGTACATTGGGGAGTAATGCATTTGGGGCAGATACCTTGGGTCAAAAGTCCTTTACCTTAAAGCCATCCATAGTAGATGCTCTTGAAATCAGCCTGACAATTACACATCCTGATGTTTCTAGCAAAAGATAAAGGTTAGTTAAAAATATTCTTGGTATTTCTGAGCCAGCCCACGCCACCCACACTGACAGATCTTTTACAAAACCCATGAATGGAATAAAGGAACTCTGGGCTTACATTTTTAGAACACTGGAGGTTTTTTTTCGAATGCCCACTGGTTAACCTGCAGGAAGAGAGAGACTGACTGTGGTTTCCCATCTCTGAGCCAAAGTGAAATTCCCTTTGGTTAACCACTCTATATAACATGGCATATGTTTCATATTTAACCTTCACCAAAACACACCCAAAAAGTACGTGTACGTTGGAACTTATTCTGTAGAATTTCACAGCCAAAAAACTTTTACTCTTGAAAATCCAGGTACTAAGTAACCCAGTTCTCTAGAAAGTGCTTTCCCACAGTGACTTGAACCTGAATTCCCCCCCATTTTGCCAGGGTACTTTTGCCCTCTGGACATGCCATGCAGGAAGACAATATATTCACTTCCTTTCTAGGATTTTCTGAAATTCCCTGATTTCATCATATGCAGTGCATTACAAAGACTTAACGACATTAAACAGAAAGCTCAGTGTTACGCTCCTTAATGACAGTAAAAGACCATCCTAAAGGAAATACTTTCCCGTATGGTGGTGTTCAATACGTGTCTCAACTAAGCCTACTTGGAAAGAAGTTTTGCAAGTAGCCCTAGCCCAGTAATGTGACACATGGCCAGAAAGGGTTAAGCAGCTTGCAGGCTAATTGACCCAGATTCAACCTTTGGGGACATATTGGTAGATAATGTTTGTGTTTTTGTGTGTTTACATATATATTGTTAGAGGTTAACAAAGTAATTAAACAGTCCCTGTCTATGCTGTATTCTGTTAATTCAGAGATCAAAAGGAAATCTTAACATTTAAATGAACTGTAAACACAGTGATATTACTGTATTCATCCCTCTTTGAAATGTATATCAAATCACCTGCAAATGGTGGAAAACAGGCAATTGCCTTATTATGTTAATGTCTATAGTTAATTACCAGTGATGCTTAGGAAATAGGTCTACTTCAAAGTCTCCATGATTGCCAATTGTTCGCCTAGGGACTCTGAACTGTCAAGAGAAGGCTTGGAACTGCAAAAAAACCCCTTGGGTCCTGATCCTTTTTATCTCAGATCTGCTTGATGTTTCATGCAGGGGACGCCTAAGTCGTAAGGCTCAGATCTCCAGTCCCACCTGGATCACCCTGAATATGGACATTGGACTATAACCTATGGACTAATTCTGAAAGAACTCTTTGCAACTACAAAGTTCACCATCTCTACTATGAATCTGATCTCAGAACTGTACTCATGTCTGTATGAATATTGATCTTTTAACCAATACTCTCTCTTTTTTAAAAAATAAATTTTAGTTTAGTTAATAAGAATTGGCTGTAAGCATATATTTGGGTAAGATCTGAAATATTCATTAATCTGGGAGGTAATGTGTCCGATCTTTTGGGATTGATAGAACTTTTTTATATGATGAATAAGATTTTCAGTAATCCTCATCACATTTCACTTGGGTGTCTGGGTGGAGGCCTAAGGCTGGGTTGCTTTAAGAAAACTGTGTTGTTGGCTTCTGGGCAACCCGTAAGGTATTATAGAAGCTGTTTTGTGCTGGCTTGGTGAATCTAAGTATTGGACTATCCACCAACTTTGGGGGTTGTCTACCCCATTCTTTGCAGTTCACCCTGAGTAACCTCACCATGGCTCCCTGGGATCCCAGTCACAGTAAATATTGTTTTTTTTTTTTTATTATTAGACTTATTTGTGACAAAAACTAAGAGGAGAGCTTTGCTGTTCCTCACTACAGCACTAAAGCCTGGTCTATACTAGAAAATTAAGTTGGCTTAACTATGTCTCTCAGGGGGTGAACGGCACTTAGCCATTCATAGTGCAACAAATATTTAAACCTTTCAGGTCACAAACTTTTCTGCAGTAGGAAACCCCCCCGGAAAAACCCTCACTGTTTTATGTTCAGTTTAATGATGACTTGATCCAGAGGTTTGCAGACCTCTCTGTGGTTCACTCGGAGCACAGAAATTCAACAAGAGTATTAGGGTGAAATTCACCCCATGCAGAGGGTCAGCACAATGCCCATGCACCACGTACACCTTCAAAGTAGGTCTTGAATGAGACTTAAATAGTACTTGCCCTCTGCAAAGAAGTTAATTTTGTCTTAAGTGACCTAGGAAACTGTAATATAAAACTTTAACTTTTGTATCATGATATTCATCCAAGGGTCTCCAAGTATTTAATGAAATTTACCCATTTCTCTAACCACTAAAGATGAGAAAACTGAGGCACAGAGGTTTTGGCCCAGATTTTCATAGATATTTAAGTGCTGCTATGCTCAGCTTTGCAACACTTAACTGATTTAGGAGCCTAAATCTCATTTCTGAAAATGATTTAGGCACCTAGGTATCTAAATCCATCAACTATCAATAGGATTTTAGCTTCCAAGTGCCTAACTCCCTTCTGAAAATGAGACTTGGACTCCTAAATTTGTTAGGCAATACAAAGCTGAGCACAGCAACATCTAAATATCATTAAAAATCTAAGCCATAGTGACTTGGTGAAATTCACCCAGTGCATCAGAAGCAGATTGGGGATCTGTGGTCTAACCACAGATCTAAACTGCCTCTCCTGTTATCCTTGAGCAAATAATTTCAGGTGTCAATATCCTCAAGATGCACTTTAACACCACAATTCTATTCCCTTGTGTTTATGTAGTGCTCAGAGCCGCAGAAGTAATGTCAACATCAGTAGGGGGCTGAGGATGCTTAGAACTTTTCAGGAAGTCCTCAGAACTTTACGGAATCAGGTCCAGACCTGCAAATGCCTCCAGGGTGGATTATTAAATCAAATATGCTCCCTAGCATTCACATCCGACTATCAATAATATTTAGAATTAATTTAAATTAGAATTAATTTTATTCATTAATTCTATAATAATAATCACGTGTTGACCTCCTTTGGCTGGACTGTCAAAAACAGAAGATGATTTTTCACATTTTCTGGATAGAAATGAGGAAATGTTACTGACCAAAATCATTCCGTAGATAAAACCACTGATGTCATGTTAGCAGATTACGGCCAGATAGCCGCTAGGCTTTTTTCCTTTAATATAGATACAAAAAATAGGTTGAAATAACACCAAGGGACTGACATAAGCCTGGACAACCAAAGCAATTCACAGTCAGTGTGGAAAGTCCATCCTTAACTCATCTGTTGTAGCTACTGTAGTTTTTGTAACTTGTACAGTATGTAATAATCTCTCACGGCACAATGCAGCCACTTTGGTGACTTATTACTTCAACTGTTATAGGTAAATTGTTTCTAGTTTACTGTGTGACCAGCAGGGCCGGCTCCAGGCACCAGAGTTCTAAGCAGGTGCTTGGGGCAGGAGTTAGAAAGGGGCGGCAGTTCCTCCGGCCGCGGTGGCAGCTGCTTCCTTTTGCTGTCCACAGAGGCAGTTTTTTTCACTGCTTGGGCAGCAAAAACTGTAGAGCTGGCCCCAGTGACCAGACAGCCAACAATCTGTGGCCAGTTTTGACAAATTCTTTCAGGACTTTCCTCTTCCCCAACCAGCTACAGCAGTCTGTACCAGTGGTTCGAGCTACCAAGTGTCAGGAATTTTGTCTCTTGCTCATGTGTCTAATAGCCCTGCCACACCTCCACACAGCTCTGCTAGTATGTCATGCATCTTGCAGGGATTCTTCCTCCAGTTTCTCTTCCTAGGGGATGCTATGGCAAAGGAATTGCAGGCAGCCAACCTGCCTCTCTCACTGCTCTCCGTGCTGGATCTAAAGGCATGATGGGAGTAGTGACAACCCAAGTGTCCAGCAGCAAGAGAGATGAAGGGGTCAGAGGCTGAAAACCGACAACATGTAGGACAGAAGCTGAAATGGGACAGGGCGGAAACAGGAAGGAATAATGGGGATTGGGGGGACACTGCTCCAAGATCCTGTAACAAACGTCCAAGTTTACCTTACCACCACCCCCCTTTTCCAAACAAGCCTTCCACCCCATGCTGCCCCATGTTTCCTCTAAGTACCTGCTTCCCTCTTCCCCTGTGCCCCAACCCCCCAGTTTAAAACAGTAACTCCAGATTTACACCAGTGAAACAGAGTAGAATCTGGCCCATTAATTAATAGCATCTATTTTGTGGGGGTGTTGAGCTTTTCTGACTTCTGGTTCTGTCTTTATGTCCTCACTGAGCGTCAGGCCCCATCACTTGGGCTGCTGACAGTAAATCCCCCACTCATTTTCTAGCTCCTTTGCCTTGTTTGGGGCAGGGGGATCGGGGGGGGGGGGGAAGTGTGTTTGAATGTGGTTTGTGGAAGATGCAGGCCTGACAGCCCGGGGAAATGAAGTTCTCTGTTTATCCAGAGAGCAGGTGTCATATGGGCAACAGTTCAGCAGGCATCCACCCATTGACCTGCCAACACACCCCAAAATCTTGATGTGGAAAAGCCACTTGACTTGTAGGTGCGAGAGAATAGTTTAGTCTCTGTTCCTAGTCAAGTCCATGTTTCCTCTGCTAAGGCTGCCAGAAGTGCCAGTTTCAGTGGTGACTATAAAGCCTATGGAGAACCAAAGGGTGATCCCCAAACACATTTCACAATGGACATTCAACAGCCTCTCATGCGACAGCTTCCACTCATTGCAATGCATTGGACTTTGCTACCCTTCTGGCTGGCTGGGTTTGAACCACTAATTCAGAAGTGAAAAATCCCCAGTTCACCTAATCAGCTGGTCTTTAAACCATATTAGCCTTACTCTTGTCTCCATTTTCCCTTTGAATTGGCATAGCAAAAGCATACATTCCAACATCCCATAACAGTAGCTAGGAAAAGGAACCTTCAGACAAGAAGTGAGGTGCCCCACGGCAACTGCTACAGTGCAGAGAGATTGCGAAATACAAAGAAAAATTCAAGAGTTAAGGGGCAAGAAACTCCCTGATCTCTTCTGTCCCAGTACATAGACTGGCAAAAGTCCCATTTCAGAGAGAATGTGAACAAAGGCACAGAAAAACAATTGGAGTGAAAACAAAAGACCATTAATTTAAGACTCCACTACAACACAACTTCAATTTACACATAACCTTTCATAGAAACTATAAGCCTGATCCTATGACCATTTAAGTCAATCAAATAATTATAAAGTCAATATATTCCCTCAAAGCCTTAGAGTTAAATCTAGTCAATGGAATTAAATAGGAGGAGGAGATAAAATGCAGAAAAGGAGAAAAGAATATTTCTGGTGTGATCTGAAAAGAGATTAAGGGCTGAATTTGGTCCTCCATAACAGTGCAAGTCTGGAGAACTGCGCATCAGAGACACTAGATTTATACCCATATAATGAAACAGCAGAGCTTGGCCTGAAGAGACCATGAGGCAAAGAGATACGTGGAAGCTGATCCAGACAGCAAAGGAGATGACTCTTGCGTTGGTGTTGTGCCATGTTTCTCATATTGTCACAATATACAGAGTTTTGATCAGTATTTTGGTCAACAGTAGAATTATATAGATTATTGTTGTATTGGACTGGGATCATTTCTGTGTTCCTATACCTGGGTGAGAGAGAACAAAGCTTCAGAAAGATGGTCAATTCTAGTGGACTTGGCACAGGACTGGGAATCAAGTGTCCTGTGTTCTAACCCTGACGCTGTATCAGTGAATATGGACAAGGTCACAAGCTAAATATTAATTCATTTTCCATACAATTAAATGGGGACAATACTGTAGTAGGAGCAGAGTCAGGATTAGAACTCCAAACTCCCGAGCTCCTAATCCCATGCTCCGATTACCATTACTCTTCTCAGAGTGGTGCTGTGAGGATTAGTTAGAATTTTTAAACCAGAGAAGCACTGTACAAACACAAGTATTATGTTAACCGTTACCGAAAAGAAATTCAATTTGCTTTGTTAGAATTTGGCTTTTTGGAGTATCTGCTGTGTTCGTTATTTTACTACTCAAGGCAGAGAATCTTTTCTTGGGGATAATATGCAACCATAAAGACTACAGAAATTGACAGCATTATCTATTGGTGGACAAAATAGAGCTGACCACTGGGCATAGCTGGGGGGTAGAACCACGTGTTGGTGACAAAGTGAAATTGAATAGAAAATAGGATACTTTGCATATTCCTACATAAGGATATGATGGAAGACCATTAATCTTATGAGTGAATTATTTTTAGTTGATATGTTTGGAAATATGCAATTTGGTGTTATATTTTTAATGAATCTATATTTTGGATAAACGTGTTCATGTTCTAATGGAGTTATCAACATATACAATCCTGGGGAAAAATAAGGGCCTACAGTGCAAGAAAAATATGATTATCTTTAATTTGTTAGTTTTCTTGCTGGTGTTAGGCTTAATTCTCTAAGGAGACATTGAAAAATAACCTGGGTCTGTAGGTTTGCTTAACTGGATTGTGGTGGTGGTGTTTTAATATAAAGCTCAGACAAGACAGTCCTGCCTGAGATTAATTTCTTTGGAATTCCCGAAAGACATGGCGAGACCAATTTGGTTGTTTTATAATATTCCGTTCTTGAAATTAACGGCAGCCTCAAAATGGTCCCAACTAGTCTCCGAAATGTATAGTCCTGTAAAAACAAAATACCTACATACAACCATTCATCTTACCAATTTATTTAAAACATGCATGTAACTTTAAGCACAAGTAGTCCTATCGATTTCGAGATGAAGGGCGGTAGGGGTAGGAGTATTGCCCAAACAATTTTTTCCCCCTTTTTCTTTTTTAAGGGCACCACCGTACAAGAGCAAATGAATTGCTGGCCTGAGCTGCACAGACACGCTGGAAATACTAGGGGGTTAATATTCAGTATGTACATTCCTCAAAAGTCACAGTTCTAAGAATTACACTTATATGATCTTTCAGGCTCTTTTGGGGTGGGGGATGCAGGTCACCGCTGTGCTGCTAAGAGTTGGCTGAAGATGGTTTCCTGCAAGGCTGGGGCTTCAGCACATATGAGTTTCACAACGGAAAAAAAGAGACATTAAAGCAAAACCCAAGCTCAGACTCCACAGGAAACCACATACACAAAAAAGCCACCCTCAAACAGCAGAATCCACATTTTTTGTGCATCTATCATATATTCATCAGGAGAGACGAGAGGAGCCAAGAGGCTTAGAGCAGAGCGCAGCATGAAACCCGAGCTGAGCATGTGCTGCACTGGAGGTGAGGAGTTGACATAAAGGTAGAAATCCTGGCTCCACTGAAGCCAAATGGAGGTTTTGCCATTAACCATAATGGAGCCAGGATTTCACCCAAAGAATTTAAAACTCTCTCAGACAGGAACAAAGACAGATTAGTTGGGAATATGGATATGTTCTGACTGGGAATCCCCTTATCTGACAGTAGATACAATATAACAATGGGGGCATTGGAATTACCTAGAGATAGCTGGGGTTACCTCAGGAGCAAGTCACCCAAGCAGCATGTCATCAGGGAGTCCTATGTCAATAATGCCTTTATTCTAGGGGCTATCAAATTTCTATTGTATTGGGGTTCCAGGAGGTGTAGGGAGTTGCTAAAGCCAGCACGGTCTATCCTGTATTTGGAACTGCAGAATTGGGGCCTGAAAGGCTCATGTTCAAGAAAGGAGTCTGAATGTAGACTAATAGAAAAGGAGTACTTGTTGCACCTTAGAGACTAACAAATTTATTTGAGCATAAGCTTTCGTGAGCTACAGCTCACTTCATCGGATGCATGCCACTAGAAAATACAGTAGGGAGATTTTATATACACAGAGAACATGAAACAATGGGTGTTACCATACACACTGTAACAAGAGTGACCAGATAAGGTGAGCTATTACCAGCAGGAGAGAAAAAAAGAGAAAGAAAAAAACCCTTTTGTAGTGATAATCAAGGTGGGTCATTTCCAGCAGTTGACAAGAACATCTGAGGAACAGTGTGGGTGGGGTGGGGGAATAAACATGGGGAAATAGTTTTACTTTGTGTAATGACACATCCACTCCCAGTTTTTGAAGTTTTTTTGTTGAAGAATTGCAACTTTTAGGTCTGTAATCGAGTGACCAAAGAGATTGAAGTGTTCTCCAACTGGTTTTTGGATGTTATAATTCTTGAAGTCTGATTTGTGTCCATTTATTCTTTTGTGTAGAGACTGTCTAGTTTGGCCAATGTACATGGCAGAGGGGCATTGCTGGCACATGACGGCATATTCACATTGGTAGATGTGCAGGTGAACGAGCCTTGGATAGTGTGGCTGATGTGATTAGGCCCTATGATGGTGTCCCCTGAATAGATATGTGGACACAGTTGGCAACGGGCTTTGTTGCAAGGACAGGTTCCTGGGTTGGTGTTTTTGTTGTGTGGTTGCTGGTGAGTATTTGCTTCTGGTTGGGGGGCTGTCTGTAAGCATCTCCCAAGATATGTGAGAGTGATGGGTCGTCCTTCAGGATAGGTTGTAGATAGAATCCTAGAATATCAGGATTGGAAGGGACCTCAGGAGGTCATCTAGTCCAACCCCCTCCTGAAAGCAGGACCAATCCCCAATTTTTGCCCCAGTTCCCTAAATGGCCCCCTCAAGGATTGAACTCACAACCCTAGGTTTAGCAGGCCAATGCTCAAACCACTGAGCTATCCCTCCCCCCCCTAAATCCTTGATGATGCGCTGAAGAGGTTTTAGTTGGGGGCTGAAGGTGACGGCTAGTAGCGTTCTGTTTTCTTTGTTGGGCCTGTTCTGTGGTAGGTAACTTGTGGGTACTCTTCTGGCTCTGTCAATCTGTTTCTTCACTTCAGCAGGTGGGTATTGTAGTTGTAAGAACGCTTGATAGAGATCTTGTAGGCGTTTGTCTAACAGGTTGGAGCAAATGCGGTTGTATCGTAGAGCTTGGCTGTAGACAATGGATCGTGTGGTGTGGTCTGGATGAAAGCTGGAGGCATGTAGATAAGTATAGGGGTCAGTAGGTTTCCGGTATAGGGTGGTGTTTATGTGACCATTGCTTATTAGCACTGTAGCATCCAGGAAGTGGATCTCTTGTGTGGACTGGTCCAGGCTGAGGTTGATGGTGGAATTCCATGGGTCCAGATGACGAAGATGTCATCAATGTAGCGCAAGTAGAGTAGGGGCATTAGGGGACGAGAGCTGAGGAAGCGTTGTTCTAAGTCAGCCATAAAAATGTTGGCATACTGTGGGGCCATGTGGATACCCATAGCAGTGCCACTGATTTGAAGGTGAAATAGTTATGGGTGAGGACAAAGTCACAAAGTTTAGCCAGCAGGTTTGCCGTGACATATCGGGGATACTGTTCCTGACAGCGTGTAGTCCATCTTTGTGTGGAATGTTGGTGTAGAGGGCTTCTACATCCATAGTGGCTAGGATGGCGTTTTCAGGAAGATCACCGATGGATTGTAGTTTTCTCAGGAATCAGTCATGTCTCGAAGATAGCTAGGAGTGCTGGTAGCGTAGGGCCTGAGGAAGGAGTCTACGTAGCCAGACAATCCTGCTGTCAAGGTGCCAATGCCTGAGATGATGGAGCGTCCAGGATTTCCAGGTAACCTCTACACGACTGTACCAGCTAAAATATTCTGAGTGATGGAGAAATGTGTAGTTTACAAAAACAATGCAAAACAGTTAATCTAGGTCACTGGTTTTGACCCTTAACATTGGGCTATGTGTAAGGCTGATTAATTTGAAGAGGAAAAGGATTTTTACCAGATTGGTCCCTCTCAAACTAATGATTTCGCCTCCACAAGAAGTCACTGCCTGACTGTGTTTTCCAGTGGAGAAAAACAACATTGGACTACGCTTCCATTGGGCTGAACTTCAACTTTGTCAGCAACAAAATTGTGCGATTTAATTAAAGGCAGCCCAGAGCGTGTTCAGTTTATTACATTTTTTTTGCCCTATGTGCAGCAGAGTCAGACACTAGAGATGAAAATCTGTTGGGTCAAAGTGCACCTGGTAGCCAATGCAATATTGTTCCCTACAATAATTACAACCTGAGGGGGAAAAATAGTTTGAAAGTGTTGGTGAGGAGAAAGCTGCAAGAGGAAAAATAAATTCAGAACTTTTTCAAAGAGGTCTGACGTAATCATTGTATGTTTTGACCCAAGCAACCCACTTTGTAGGGCTTATTTGTATTCCAACTCATTGGATGTCTTGCATTCAAATGGCAAGAAAAATACTTTTTTTAAGCAATTGTATTGTAGTGACCTTGTAAAGTACAGCCTATAAAGTCTCCCCATCTCATGCAAAGTAATAAATATGGAAGAAATGGAAAAAGAGGTTTTTGCATATGCAAAAAATACTTCTGAATGAATGAGTCCTGTAGCCGAAACTTGCAAATGAAAACTGAAGCTGCTAGTTATTAGGCATATGTAACCATTTTGTGAACATTTCCATCATGTAGTTGTACAGCTACTTGTTTTAGCCAGGCACTAAAACGGATTCTGCTTTAGGAAGGAAGGGAGCTTAGTTTAGAGCAGTGGTTTCCAACCTGTGGTCCATGGATACCTGGGCGTCCGCAAAACTATGTAAGATTTCCAAAGATTTCTACACTTCCATTTGAAATTTTTTAAGAGGTCCGCAAATAAAAAGAGGTTAAAAACCGCTTGTTTAGAGCATGGGATTGTGACAGGCGGCCTTCTGCTCCATCACTGAGTAATATTTGGCAATTCATTTAACTTTAGTTACCATCTGTAAAACTAGTGAACACTGGTCTACCCCCAGAATGAGGTGTTTTATGAAAGGTACAAGCAAGTGTAAAATATTAATATATTACACAAAATAAACTATGTTAAAAGAACTTTATTAAGGTTGCAAAGTCTAGCACTTGGAAGTCTGGACATGCCAAAAGGTCCTTGCACAACCTTAATTCAGCCTCCATGTGCATATTACATTATGATAAAGTCTTTAATTACATGGAGGATTTTTTTTTCCAGCTCGTCTGCAACTTTCATGATATTCCACAAAGTGCTTCCATTCTATCTAGTAGGAGCAAATCCCACAGATTTGGTTCAAGTCATTATAAAATGAACGTATTTCCCACTTGGAGCAGGGGTGATTATTGCTGTCCTAGGCCTGGTTATAGCAGACCCTTAGTCTCATCTTCTTGAGGTGCTGTTTGCTGCTCCTGATGATGTTCATTGCAGCCAGCTCCTTGGACACACAGTCATGCATCAGACTATTTAGTTGACCAAGTTCAGCTGCCTCTGGGTCTCCTCCCCTTCTCTGCTGGATACCTAGCACATTGGCCTGAGACCAGCTAACAGCAAATTCCTAGGGTGGTCTCCTCCTTGACCTGATGGCATTACAATCTGTTAGGTCACAGATGGAGACGATTATGTTGGTCACTGTGAAAATAGCTCAGGTGGTATGTGCAGGTCTATTTGGAGAAATAAGTGACTGCTGTCCAACTTGACGTTTGTGCAGCAGAGTGCAGAAGGTAAACCAGACACGCTGTTTACGTACTGTGGGATTGTAGGAGGGGGGCTTATCTGCACTGTTGTAGCTACACCACCATTTCACGCCAGTACTGCCCTGCTGGAGATGGGCACCACATAGAATCACATGGTGGGTAGACTCACTTGAAGCAAGCCTAATGTGACCAGTGGTAATGCCTATGTCCCATTGGGAACACATGTGTGTGCAGCAATTACAAATGTGGAACTTCACAATGCTTTATATGGCACGGAGACCTCAGTTTCTGACCATCTGTTTACACAGATAAGGGAAGAAGGAACATGAGTGACTCTGGAGTCAACTTTTTCCAGTTAACTGCAATGACTGGCTAGTTTTTTGTTTTTGGAATTGCTTCTAGAGAAACCTATACTTAAAGACTAGACAGCACCAACTCGCAGAGAAAGCCAAGTCCATAGTCAAAGAAGAATTACGACAGTGCTTTAAGAAAAGGAGTACTTGTGGCACCTTAGAGACTAACACATTTATTTGAGCATAAGCTTTCGTGAGCTATAGCATCTGTATGCATCAGATGAAGTGAGCTGTAGCTCACGAAAGCTTATGCTCAAATAAATGTGTTAATCTCTAAGGTGCCACAAATACTCCTTTTCTTTTTGCGAATACAGACTAACACGGCTGCTACTCTGAAATTGTGCTTTACTAAAGCAAGTACTCAACCCAGCTTCTACATCTAAACAGAAGTGCTGAGAGGAAGTGTGCATGGAGCTCGAAATAGTTGCCTTACATCTCTGTGAAGAGGAACCTTTCTAAAGCATGCACTAGGAGCCACCACAGCCTGGGTGGAATTCACCTGAAGATCTCTGGAGACCACAAATTAATTCTCTTATAACAGTAGTTGAATGTATCTGGGCAGAGATGAGGATGTAGGAGAGGGGGGAACAGCAATCTTCTAGCTCAGGAGTTCTCAACCTTTTTCTTTCTGAGGCTGCCCCAAACATGTTATAAAAACTCCACAGCCCACCTGTGCCACAACAACTGATTTTCTGCATATAAAAGCCAGGGCTGGTGTCAGGGTTCCCTCCCCACTCTGAACTCTAGGGTACAGATGTGGGGACCCGCATGAAAGACCCTCTAAGCTTATTTCTACCAGCTTAGGGTAAAACTTCCCCAAGGCACAAACTTTTTGCCCTTGGAGGGTACGCTGCCACCACCAAGTGATTTAACAAAGAATCAGGGAAAGGACTACTTGGAGTTCCTATTCCCCCAAAATATCCCCAAAGCCCTTACACCCCCCTTTCCTGGGGAGGCTTGAGAATAATATCCTAACTAATTGGTTACAAAGTGATCACAGACCCAAACCCCTGGGTCTTAGGGCCACAGAGAAATCAGTCAGACTCTTAAAAGAAACAGAACTTTACAGAAAGAAAAAAGGCAAAAGGCACCTCTGTAAAATTAGAAGGGACGTTAATCTCACACGGCAATCAGATTTAAAACACAGAGGATTTTCCTCTGGGCAAAACCTTTAAAGTTACAAAAAGAAAACCAGGAATACACCTTCCTCTCAGCACAGAGAAAAATCACAAGCCAAAACAAAAGTAAACTAACACATTTCCCTGCTAGTACTACTAATTCTAATGAAGTTGGATCTCTCTCCGGCAAGCACACAGAACAGACAGACAAAAGCCCCCCCCCCCACCCGAGTTTTGAAAGTATCTTGTCCCCTTATTGGTCCTTTTGGTCACGTGCCAGCCAGGGTACCTGAGCTTCTTAACCCTTTATAGGTAAAAGGATATTGTGCTTCTAGCTAGGAGGGATTTTATAGTACTGTATACAGGAAGGTTGTTACCCTTCCCTTTATATTTATGACAGCCGGCATTAAGGGATAGCAAGCAGGGCAATTGCCCAGGGCCCCACTCCACAGGAGACACCATGAAGCTAAGTTGCTCAGGCTTCTGCTTCAGCCCCAGGTGGTGGGGCTCAGGGCCCCAGGCTTCAGCTCCATGCAGTGGGACTTCATTTTTCTGCTCTGGGCCCCAGCAAGTCTAACACTGGTCCTGCTTGGCGGACCCTCTAAAACCTACTTGCGGCCCTCCAGGAGGCCCTGGACCACTGGTTGAGAACTACTGCTCCAGCTGACAAAAAGGAGGAGGAGGAGGAAGTATGAAAACCAGCAGATACTGCTCCCCTACATTGGCAGGGAGAAAAACAAACTTTCACCAGCTTCCATCTCCTCTCCAACAGCTCTGAGATCAGCTGCTTGATGCCCAGGCCTATAATATGGCAAGACCTTAAGGGAATATGAAATCTTTTTAAGGACACTGATCAGAAATTGTGATGAGGCCAAAAATTCTGCTATGAAAAATGGGAAGTGTTAAAATAGTAATCAGCTAGCAATTAGCACATTTACACACTTAAAGCTGTGTATCAAATGTTAATGAATCCTCACCATATAATCGTGTAGTATCATCACTTTGAAATGGACTCCCACACTGTCACTATATTGAATTGTATGGATTGCGCCATAATCAGCGAGGCAGGATGCTTTCAGTAAAAAGGAGAGATGAAAAACAGGTGCATGATCCAAGACCCACCCTAGACACATTCCACCACCCAAGAGGTGCAAGTCCAGAAAGAGCTTTGGCTCTGAAAATCCCTTACCCCAAAATTTCACTAACAAAATGGCAGGAAATGCCAATGATCATGGAGAACCTGGTTCCTTCAGAACAACTCCCCCCAGGCATTGACCTTTAACAAAAACAATGGTGTACTGTGAGTCAAGAGAGAGGTTGGGCGGCAAAGAGTAGTGACAATATGACCAACTGTAAACTGAGGACCGACCCCAAACAGGATTGGGGTGAGCCTAGGTAAACACTTGAACGCTGCCTGATGCATCGGCCCCTGTCAACATCCTATCCTCCAGAGGGACTATTTGGGAGAAGTGACACCATCAGGTCTTGGCTGCTGTTTTGCAGTGACAAGCTAGGACCATCACTATACCACGAGGTAGGGATGCATTATGTCCATTTTAAAGATTAGGAATGGAGGCAGAGAGGTGTGGTGACTTGCGTAAGGCCACAGATGTTTTCAGTGGAAGAGTCAGGCTCAGAACTCAGGACTTCCCCTTCTCCCAACCCTGTGCTCATTTTGTCCATACTGCCTCCCTGTTAAGGGTTATTAAAAAATAGCATCTTGCAAATTCAGTATACCTCAATGTGCTCTGCACAGTGAATAATAATGCACTGACTGTGAAAGAAAATGAAGCAGCTCTTACACTCCATGCAAGAGCTCACGGAAGAACCTAATTGTCAGAACCTGTGTTATAGGGAACAGTAGCCAGGGCCCCAGGATTATTTCCAAGCTCACTTTTAAAAGCCCTTTTAAAATTTCCACCTCAGGAACCATTAGACAGTAAAAGGAACCTCAATGTATCATCTTACCCAGAGACGTGACTACACTGAACAAACCGCTGTGTCTGAGAGTGCACCCTATTGTACACAAGCACAGCACCCTATTGTAAAAAGAAAAGGAGGACTTGTGGCACCTTAGAGACTAACCAATTTATTTGAGCATAAGCTTTCGCGATACCTCGGCTGAGTGGTTAAAACACTTTCATTCATTAGGCCCCGGACTTCCTTGATGTCATTTACATTAGCAGAGTAATGTTCTGAGCACTAGCTTAGGTGATTGCAGGTATGAGATACCAATTTCTGTAGCATAGACATAATCCAGAGGATTGCACCTCTAACACCACTGCTCCCCTCTGTTACAGATAGCCTAGGATCAAACTTGTTGCCAGACTAGAACCCATGATATTTAATCCTATAAAATCTAAGTATCAAAAAATACGAAGTCCATGGGTTAAATTCCTATATAGCTAATAGAACACATTTAGAATTAAAATAGGAGTGAAATAATTTCTGTATGTCAGGTCCCTACACTGTTTCAGGGTGCCATCAACCCTGCTGTTTGTGGTATTGTTCATTTTTGCTGAGTCATCCCAGCATCCTGCAAATCTGGTTTGTGGGATGCTACCAGGTCAGAAAAACTTTTTCCATGGACCCACAGAATGTCCTGCTGCATAGTCATGTGATATATTCATGCAATACGGCCATTTAAATGTCAGCACATCCCACTAGACAAACCCAAAAGTAGTAACAACTCTTGTAGGAGAGAGTCTCCGAAAGAGTTGTCTAAAACAAGTGAAAATATCTAGGCACATTGGGCTACCTTCCCAAAGTACTTGTATTACAATAATGTCCCATCTGGGCCAGGTTCTGTCCATAAAGATAGAAAGACTGACCTTGTCCCAAACACATGAAGGCCATGGAAAGGGATAAAAACACAAGGGGGGTTATTTATTTAATATCGGTTCTCCCCAGAGGCCCCTTCACTGAGAACATCCTTAATTGGCTTGTTTCTCACAGGCAATCAAAATCCATCCCTACTTTGCAAACAAAGGAAGTAACTTTCTTTTTTTCATAGATTCTTAACTTTAAAGTTTGCCATAACAATGAACTAGCAGCTACAGGCTCACTTCTAATGCTGCTACACAAGGTAACTGAGATGGAACAGTGTGTGCCTTTGGGGAATGGAAGCTCTTTAAAGTCTAAGTCTCAGTCTCTCTGACTGTGCTCAGAAAGACAAACATTCTCAGCTGCGCACGGACATCCGCCCCGTTGCTCACTTTTAGTAAACTGAAAGTTTTTACTTCCCATTGGTGCGTCAGATGGACTTTTTCTCAAGAAATGGAAATGATTGTCTAGGCAGCACTCGCATGGGGCTGCAGCTGACACTCTGCTACTAAAGTACTCTCAATAATAAAATTGAAAGTATGAGACCATTCATCCTCTACTTTTAAATCCGGAAGTCCACTCATTCAAGCAATAATCAACCTGTGCAGAACTAGGGGTAACAGTCACACCATCCCTTCCTGCCCTCCCCCAAAACATTAACGCATTAAATGCAGATTGGTGACAGCTACAGACTAAAGCACACCAGGAAACTCAACAGGGGCTTTTGGTAGATGCTGTTTGTGACACTCTAAGGTTAGTGGCTAATTTAAGTCAGGGAAATCCCAGTGCCATTTATCGAATATTTCCTCAATCGAAGTAACCTGCCTTGCGTGCAGCAAGAAAGGGAACGGCATGCAACCAAGCATGCTGAAATTGAAGGTAAGAAGCACTTTTTCTAAAAAAAAAAAAAAAAAAAAGGACTCCTCCCCTCAATAAATCATGGCAATTTAAAGATTTCTTTGTACCCTCTCACATTAGTACTCCATCTATCCAGTAGTAGCATTGGCACAAGAATGCTCAGTGAAAACTGCAATATAAAACAGGTGCTTAATTTTCAAACCTTGATAGAACTTCCAGTTCTGGACTTTGTCTGGTTACGTAAAATGGGCATTTGCCTATGGGCTAATATAGCCATTCAGATGTGGCACTGGGATGTGCTATTAAAGGAGCCCGTGGTTAAAAACTGGCTTCAAAATGCTAAGCTATGGTGAGTGCCTGTATGGTCTGGTGATCAGAGTACTGGCAGTCAGAAGATATGGGTTCTAGTCTCAGTTCTGGCACATCACAGCCTCTGTGCCTCAGTTTCCCCATCTCCCAGGAATACGGTGATGATTAATTCATTCGTGTGTGTAAAATGCTTTAAGATCTTTAGGGGAAAAGTGCTATAGAAATACAAGTATTTATAATAAAAACATTCCAGCCTATTCTACAAAGACTCCAGCAATAGCAACAAAGAACTGATCCCTGAAAGACTCAGCAACAGCATAGGTTGCGCCATGGCAGGAGGAACGAAAAGCACATAGGAACCAGAGTTTTATCACAGTGTGGGAAGGCAGCTGAGGAGGCAATAGGAGCTGTTTGAAAGGTAGTGGAGGCCAGGAGGGAAGGGAATGCAGCAGAGACGAAGGGAGGATCAGTGGGATATGATTGAAACAATCATTTTAAAGCAGTATTGCCAACTAGAGCTGTGCAATAACTGATACTTTGGTGTGCTGACCAAACTGAAAAAATAAAATAAAATTTGGGTCAAACCAACCTGAATTTTGTGTTTGAGTTTTTATAACCTTTTAAAAGTAAAATTAAAAAAAAAAAAAAAGATTGTTTCAAATTGAAGTTTCATTTCTCTAGTATCAAAACTAAAATGTTTTTATTTTTTCCAGAATTTTTTTTAAAACAAAATTAATTTGGCTAATTTGACACAGATGTGTGAAATGAAAAGGAGTCCTTGTGGCACCTTAGAGACTAACAAATTTATTTGAGCATAAGCTTTCGTGAGCTACAGCTCACTTCATTGGATGCATAAAAGTGGAAAATACAGTGGGGAGATTTATATACACACAGAACATGAAACAATGGGTGTCACCATACACACTGTAAGCAGAGTACTCTGGTAAGGTGAGCTATTACCAGCAAGGGGAGCGGGGGAACCTTTCGTAATGATAATCAAGGTGGGCCATTTCCAGCAGTTGACAAGAACGTCTGAGGAACAGTGGAGGGTCGAGGGGGGAATAAACATAGGGAAATAGTTTTACTTTGTGTAATGACCCATCTACTCCCAGTCTCTATTCAAGCCTAAGTTAATTGTATCCAGTTCGCAAATTAATTCCAATTCAGCAGTCTCCCGTTGGAGTTTGTTTTTGAAGTTTTTTTGTTGAAGTATTGCCACTTTTAGGTCTGTAATCGAGTGACCAAAGAGATTGAAGTGTTCTCCAACTGGTTTTTGAATGTTATAATTCTTGACGTCTGATTTGTGTCCATTTATTCTTTTACATAGAGACTGTCCAGTTTGACCAATGTACATGGCAGAGGGGCATTGCTGGCACATGATGGCATATGTCACATTGGTAGATGTGCAGGTGAACGAGCCTCTGATAGTGTGGCTGATGTGATTAGGCCCTAGGATGGTGTCCCCTGAATAGATATGTGGACACAGTTGGCAACGGGCTTTGTTGCAAGGATAGGTTCCTGGGTTAGTGGTTCAGTTGTGTGGTGTGTGGTTGCTGGTGAGTATTTGCTTCAGGTTGGGGGGCTGTCTGTAAGCAAGGACTGGCCTGTCTCCCAAGATCTGGGAGAGTGATGGGTTGTCCTTCAGGATAGGTTGTAGATCCTTGATGATGCGTTGGAGAGGTTTTAGTTGGGGGCTGAAGGTGATGGCTAGTGGCGTTCTGTTATTTTCTTTGTTGGGCCTGTCCTGGAGTAGGTGACTTCTGGGTACTCTTCTGGCTCTGTCAATCTGTTTCTTCACTTCCGCAGGTGGGTATTGTAGTTGTAAGAATGCTTGATAGAGATCTTGTAGGTGTTTGTCTCTGTCTGAGGAGTTGGAGCAAATGCGGTTGTATCGTAGAGCTTGGCTGTAGACAATGGATCTGCATTTTCTGGTGAAATAAATTTTGTTTGAAAAATTTCACTCAGCTCTATTAGCAATTCCAAGCTTTAAAAATCAGGAGGCAGGCCCCAAAAGTCAGATTTTTTAAAATAAATTAAATAATTTGGGATTCTTTTAATTTGTTTTCTGGATTCTGAAGGGTGCACTTGCTTCATGTTTTCAAGCTTTTATCTGCAGCCATGAGGACTAGACACTTACTAGTTTTTTTTTAAATGGAAGATGGAATCTGAGGCAATCTCCTGATTGCAGCAGCTGGGTATTTTAGAAAAACACCAAATATCACAATGTTCAAAATAAATAAAAAAGAGTTGCTGACACACAGTACTGAAATTTCTTCCATGGGCTCTAGAAATGCCAAAACTAATCACCATGAGTTTGGGTTTTGAGTTTATGGTGTCACCAAACCCCTTCATTGAGATAGGAGCTTCATAATTCATAATCATCTTTGCCAACTGGTGCTTCTCATATGGCTGTTGCAGAGCAGCCAGTATCCCAAGAGGAAGACAGGAGAGTACTGGAGGGGAAGTGTGTTTTAAAGAGGTGCATGTGGGCTTGTCCAAATATAGCATGTCAGGAAATATATATTTGTAGTTCCTGGCCTCAGTTACAAAATTGGTTCCAGTTTGTAGTGAACAGGACCTCGACCATTTTTACAAAAAACTGCTGCCACCATTAAGGTCCAATCCCAAACTACACATTGGAGTCATATTTGTAATCAGTCTACGGAACAAGAGTGTTGCAACCTGGTTCCCATGTGTGGTGTAGACAAGGGACAAGATTGTCTCTCTGAGGAGCGAAAGTGGAGTGAGTCATGCAGGATTGAGTCAGGTCCAAAATTTGAAAGGGAAGCTATGTTGTTTGGTGATATGGCCACCTAATGACCAAGTCTAGTGATTTAGATAGTCTTTGTAGCGAAAGCTTTCCTCTAAACATGGGATAGCTCAGTGGTTTGAGCATTGGCCTGCTAAACCTAGGGTTGTGAGTTCAATCCTTGAGGGGGCCATTTAGGGATCTGGGGCAAAAATTGGGGATTAGTCCTGCTTTGAGCAGGGGGTTGGACTAGATGACCTCCTGAGGTCCCTTCCAACCCGGATATTGTATGATTTTAAACATCATGCTGAGTGTTTACAAAGTTGTCTAGGAAACAGTTCCCCCACCTCTTCAAGCTGGCAACAATCTCATGGGATTGTGCAACACTCTCAGATCTTGTCTATTCCGAGAATGTGGTGTTTTTAAACTAGCCCTATTTTAGGGCTTGTCTACACTGGCAATTTACAGCGCTGCAACTTTCTCGCTCAGGGGTGTGAAAACACACACCCCTGAGTGCAGCAAGTTTCAGCACTGTAAAGTGCCAGTGTAGACAGTGCTATGCCCCTCGTGGAGGTGGGGTGTTTTTTTTTTTTGGTTTTTTTTTTTTGTTTTTTTAAGAGCGCTGGGAAAGCTCTCTCCCAGCGCTCTGCCGTGACCACACAAGCCAGCGTAGACTAGCCTTTAGCATACGCTAGGTGCTGAATGGGGATATACGTGTTAACTAATATGTTTTAGCTAACATATGCTAAACACCTCATTTTCCTGTCTAAACAGGGCCAATGAGAAATAAGATCCCATTAGGGTTGCCAGTTTTGGTTGGATGTACTCCCTAGATGTTTCATCACATGGCATAATCTTTAATTAAAGATTAACCTTTAAATCTTTCCTCCACCTCCACCCTTCCTCATCTTGTATGTATCACACACAGTACTCATTTCCCTCTGTGCTCTCATTCCTGCCCATCTGAATCTCTGTAGCGGAGGGCTTTAGGAATTCAATGGATTTTAAATTCACTTTTCCGTTACTAGTCAGTTGCCTTTAGTTTGGTTTGAACAGCCCTAGATTGCAATACCAGCTTAACGGCGGCCTGAAAACAATAGAGATTTCTCTTCTGGCAAATGCAGCTGTTCAGTTTAGTGCGGATAATTCATCTGTAAATCCATCTGTTTCCTGTTAGAGTTTCTCAAAGGAATGATGCCAGCTGGTGTGTGGTGGAGCAAGGGGCCACATAGATGACTCGGAGGGCTGCTCAGACTATTTAAATTAGGGGATGTTGCATATGCTGCTTTCTGATTGTGAGGGAGCCTCTGGACCTGCAGCACTGTGACTCATTGGCAGTCAACATTCTGTCTCTTCTATAGGCTATGTCGCAATAAATAGGAAGCCGTGGAGGAGCAGAGCTGAGATTAAGAAAAGTAGAAACGGGGCCCAGTAGAAATGCTGGACCTCCTCCTCACAAGCCTCCTGAACTTCCACAATGACGATGACACTCAGCCTGGAGAGGCATTTTCCTTTTCAGACTAGCCTTGAGAGTCACCAATGGCAAGAACCAGAGTAAAGGCATTTTAGTGGCTCAGTCCAAAAATGAAACTGGTGAATGATCTCTAGACACCTTGAAGGCGAGTGTATAAGTGCCTAGGTAGGGTCCTTTGGTCCTTCTCAGGTCTCCTTAATGGAAAAATTACAACTTGCAATCCTGGCAAGTCCTCTCTGGGGCTGAAACAGGGAGACAAACACCACATCTTTATCTCCAGTGCAAATGAGGCAACTGGATTTTAAGGAGTCATTTTTACTCAATTAGAAGCATTACATTCTTGCAGGAATCTGGTACAGCATGACTGTATTACAGTCAGTTCTTTAAGTGCATGCAATTTGAATGCATAGGTGAAACCACAGCAAAATTTTGATAGGCACTAACAAGACAACTTATCTACAGAAGGAAAAAAATTAAGAGGAGGCAGTGCAAAGGCTTCTTCCAGGGATGCTTTTTTCCTCTCATTTCCAAAAGTTAGGACATTGGAAAATAAAGAAATTGTGCAAAAAATGTGGTTCATGCAAAGCAGCACACCCGCTACGAATGAAAGCCTCTTTATCATTCAGACTGGTGCTGTACAAGACTGCTGCCTCGGCGGGACATGCTCAGTTTCTAAGCTGACAGAGGCACTAAGGTATATAAAATAAATCACGTGCCTTCCTGGAAGTCACATATCTAGTGAGTGAAAATGAGTGTCATTCTATACAGTTGATAATCAGTGGTGGGGATAACATTTATGTCAAACCTAAACCACATTAAATCCTGTGTCTTTTCACTCTTGAAAGAGTTAAAGCCTGTAGGCCAGTCAAATCATCTCTCCTTGCAGAGGTTGGTGATGCTCCATCAGGTGGTACATAACACGGATCTCAAACTTTAGTTAACATTACAATTTTTCATCTATCCACTTAATAATTACCAGTAATACTGCACATTCACAGCACCTTTTGGACGAGACTCTCATATTACTTTCCGAACACTGGTGACTAAGCGTTCCCCAGAGGTTCACACTTCCTACTCCCCCAGTGAACTGCAGTCACCTGTGGGATGGAAAGCAGCAGCAGTTTGACAGTATCAACTCAGCAACATTACAGAGTCATTTATGAGCAGAAGTGAAGGTGAACTGCATCCGTAGGAAACTGCAGAGCATTAATGTTTTGGATTGTAGTTTGGCCACAACAGTGAGGTTAACGCCTCTATCTTTATGAAAAAGTTGCCATGACAGACCAGCCTGGTAAGGACCTTTACGGTTCATCTGAATGACTGCAGGTGTAACAGCACACGGCATCCTACCCTTCTGGGGCATTAGTTTAGAATGGTCTCAGAGGAAAGAGCTCCTTCTGCTGAACTAAGACTACTTACTGCAGCATCTAGGATTTACTTGGTTCTGATCCAGCTCAGTTTGCAGGATTTGATGGGCTCACAACAGAATGTGGCAAGCAACAGGCCATTTCATCTGCTTTATCCCACATAAGTGTCAAAGTGTGCCCCAAAGTCACCTAGCTGTGGTGGTGGTTTAAAACAGGTCTGAGATAATAGTTTAATACTTGAAATTCTAATATAATCAGTTAAATCCCAAGCCCTACTGGTGTTGTGAAGCCTCAGAAAATATTACTATTTACATTTCCAATCTGCTACACAGGTGCTTTTGGAAAATTCTTGGCATGGACTCTGGCACAAAACAAAAAGAATATTTCCATTTTTTTTGGACACTGGAGTGGGAGTAAACAGAAAGAAGAAGTTAGAGTAAAATGATTGTGAAACAAAACGAAACTCACCATGTGAACTCTGGCGGTTTTCATCCAGTAATAATTCATAAATTAATGTTAGAGAAGGCTGGTCTTGATTTTAAGGTATTGGACTGAGATTCAGGAAATCTGAGTTCAATTCCCCACTTCTGCTTCAGACTTCCAGTGTGACCTTGGGACCTTAATCTCTGGGCCTCAAGGTTCCTCCGTAAAATGGGGGTGATAATATTTCTTTTCTTATATATTTAGACTGTAAACGATTTGGGACAGAAATTGGATAGTGTCTATTAGAATGGGACCTTGATATCAGTGTGGGGCTTGCTACCATAATATAAATAATTAACAAGCTTCATTATGACAATGCTGCTATTAGTGAGTAACTGCTGAGCTGAGACCTGAGACTGGGAAGAGAGCACACCCACACGCATGAACCAGAAACATTTTAAAGAGAACAAAAAGCAACACATTATGTGAGAAATTAAGAAACTGGTAAGTCAGAGTCACTAAGGGAGTAAAACATACTCCTCAGTAAGGCTGAGGAGCAACTTCAGAGTGTAGAAAAATCTTATTTCTTCAACAGCTGCTACAAATTTATACAATAAAATAAATTGTTAAAAACACTAACAAGCTGGACTCAGAAGTCTCAACAAACTGTTAGAAGCCTCCACCCTGTTTCCATTTGCCCCAGTTCTCCTCCAGTTTTCATCATTTCTTGTATAATCACCAATTAATAGCCAAATTTAGACTACAAGTACCTCTGTGCAGGGACAGTGTTATATTTGTTCGGCATGGTTATGATACTGTATAAATAAGAGACACCTGAACCCTTTCCATTGCACCAAAGAGTCTCATGCAAAATCTTTTATAAATCAACATTTTAATGCCATTCTAATTTAAAAAATGGCAATTTGAGCATCAGACTCAGTCCCCTCAATCTAATTTTTGGAATGCATCTTCTGAAGTGGAATAACATAGCATGATTTTGATTCAGGCATAACAGACGAACTTAAAGGAACACAGAGTGAACTTACATTTGACTCAAAGTTTAAAAATACGTTGGTAAAAACATGATTTTAGAGAACTTCAGACTAGTACAAAACGTTTCCACAATTAAAAATCCAAAGACAGCAGCTTTGAAACAAATCAGCATCCCCTATATTACCCCCCGCAGTGTTTGAAACTCTGCCACTGCTACTCTGAGAACATGAAAATGAATACAAATGAAAACTTAAAAAAAAAACAAAAAAACCAACCAAAAAAAGGAGTATAAACAGGAACTGACTCCATTGATTGATTTTTTTTTTTTTTTGGTCACTGCCTCCATCAAAAATTGCAACTGAAAGGGGGAAAAAAAGAAACAGGAAATTATACCACATTTCATTACAGGTAAAAAACCACATTTTCAGATCATTGGCATTTTAAGTGGCATCCAAATCTGTGCACATATTAAAGCATAATGTCCATATGATTCTACGATCTAAAACTTGGTAATGGGCATGTTTTTGTTTATACAGTTTTGTTTATGCTGCATTGATTAGTGGGTATTGACAGAAAACAACACATTCCATATTATACTGAATATAGCTCTAGATTTTTTTTTTTAAAACAAAAATGTCAAAATATGATGGCTTCCAAAATTTCTCAATCCACTGCATTGTTTCCTTATTTGGTTAATCTTTGCTTGGGTGACTCAGTGTTATAGTAACATTCAGAATTTCTTAGCTCATCTACAACCAAATATTGTTATGGTGCCTGAAAGGGGGAAATGAAAGCACTAGTTTTGAAAACAAATCTGGAGTATGCATAAGGATTGCCCAATTTTTTTAACACACATTTTTTTTTTTTTTTTTTTTTTACAAGGAATTGAGCAATTAAGTAGAATCACAGCAAGATAAACAGTCTGCAGAATGCAAGCTAAATATTTAGGTCCCAGCTGCTTGCAAGGCTGCCTCTCTTCCCCATATGGTAGCTCACCAGTTGCGGTTATCACAAGCATCCTTTTGGTGTAAGTGGGAGGGAATAGGCAGCAGGGCATTCCCAGGTCTTGACTACACAAAACATTCAGCAGTTTAATTAAACTGGTTTAGTTAGTTAGGACAAACCCCTGTAGACACTTCTTTCAGTTGAAGAGTCACTTAGTTTTGTCTTTTAAATTTCCTGCATGAATAAGAGTGTGTGTGGGGGGGCCTTTGGCAGATTGAAAACTATGGTCTAGACTGCAGGGATGTCTTGATCTGAGGTTTCTTTCAAGCTCAGCCATCCTTAACACTCACACACTGCAAGGCATATAGAAACATGCAGTGCTGTGCAAGAGACGTGTTGTGTCAAAAAGCAACAGTCACGCATAGAGCTAAGATAAACAGCAAAGACAGCATTTCAGATGACATGAAGCAGGCTTAAAAAGAAAAGAATAAGATATTTTCTTCCATTTACAGCAAAGCTGTTGGAGATGTTTGCTCCAGACCTTGCAGCCTCTCCCAGTTTTCCTTCACCTCAGAACTACCCAATTCTCAAGGCATTTGAAACTCATTTAAGCAACAACAACAACAAAGTGTGTTTGCAACGAGCAGATATAAGCTATGCATAAGCTGGTGTCTTCATCTGTGAAATCTATTCTCCATTTCCAGGCTACAAATACAGAAGTTTGATTTGCAACTCCTGTGTCCAGCTGGAAAGAACATCACACTCTCCACTGAAAGACACTGAACAACTTCATTGAAGAGTTTTCCTTTTCTCCCTGTAAATTTTTGAGTAATTTTAGACTATCAAGAGCTAATTAGAGAGATGCGAAATTCAAAGATACTGAGCTGTCTTTAATAGGCAAAATCACTACACACCTATTGAGTACGTTAAGCACATCGCTGAGCTCCAATGCTGTGGGCACTCTATTGATATATATTGTGGTAGCGCCTAGCAGTGGTTTTCAAACTTTTTTCCAGGGGACCCAGTTGAAGAAAATTGTTGATGCCTGTGACCCAACGGAGCTGGGGATGAGGGGTTTGGAGTAGGAGGGGCTCAGGGCTGGGGCAGAGGATTGGGGTGTGGGCTGCGGGCTGGGGCTGGGAGGTGCAGGCTCTGCGGTGGGGCCAGGGATGAGGGATTTGGGGTGCAGGAGGGGCTCCAGGTTTGGAGGAGGCTTAGGGCTGGGGCACGGACTTGCCTCCAGTGGCTTCCGGTTAGCGTCACAGCAGGGGTGCTAAGGCAGGCTTCCTGCCTGTCCTGGCGCCACAGACAAGTGCTGCATCCCGGAACCAGACAGCAGCAGGTCTGGCTCCTAGGCGGAAGTGTGCAAGCGGCTCTGTGCGGCTCTCACCAGCAGGGAACCCACCAATGAGAGTGCAGAACTGGTGCTTGGGCAGCATGCGGAGCTCCGTGACCCCCCTGCCTAGAAGCCGGACCTGCTGCTGGCTGCTTCTGGGGCCCAGCGCAGGTGTCAGAGCAGGTAGGCACTAGCCTGCCTTAGCTGGGCAGCACCGCTGATGGGACTTTTAACATCCTGGTCAGTGGTGCTAACCAGAGCCGCTAGGGTCCCTGGGTGCTGAGCAAGGCGACCCAGTACCTTATATGCTGCAATCCAGTACTGGGTCGTGATCTGAACTTTGAAAAACACTGGCCTAGAGGCCCACATCGGACATCAGGGCTATTTGTGCTAGGCACTGTACACACAATGAGAAGCTGGTTCCTGCCCTGAAGGAAAATTAGACAGGTCTTACTTTAATTTCTTCCCTTGTTCAGGAAATCTACCACTCATTCTTTTTGTCCCTTAATTCTTTCTCAGCCTGATCTGTTTTCTACTTTAAAATGTTTTCCTTACTCAGAACACTCTTTCTGTGCCATCTCCCACTGTCAACTCAGCATTCACAGCCTAACTGTTATCAGCTAGAAGTCAGGTCAGAGTGGATCAGTTTAGCTCTCTATGGCCAACATAGATTTTTAGATCAAGCAGAACAGGTCCAGTACACGTTTCCCTATGACATACTGGAGAATTTCTGTAGACTCAAGAATTCTTCTGCACTCCAGGTGAAAAACCCCTTAAACCTATGATGCAGTGCAATTGTCTTAAACAGGCACTTATTTTTAATACACTTGTTTGCTTCTAAACATACCAAAATTGATCATGAATCAGAATCACCACAGCAAGACTAATTCAATCAAAAATGAAAGATACCAGACCATTTAGGACAACACACTAACACATCTGCATTTGTGATGGCTCATCCATGACCAGTTTGGATTGCCCAGTTATTAACATGGATTAACATGGCACAATTTTCTGGAGTAATCATGGATTTAAAAAAAAAAAAAAAACCAAAAAACCCCAACACGCAATCACTATGACTCCAAACTCTGGTTCTTCAAATGAACTGAACTTGAGCAACACTTGGAAAGGAACAACATTTCTTATGAGGTAAGAGTACACTTGCTTAGAGCAGCCAGTCAGTAGTTCTGCTTCACTTTAATCTTTCCTCCTGCAGATCTGTTAAAGGCTAAGGACAACTCAGACTCATGAGTACAGCATTACTTCCTCAGCAGCAGTTTAACACACAGGATTCCACAACGTTTGGAACCACATAAGGATCAAAAAAATTCCCAATGCAAATACAGCAGAGGAGCTCAAAGCACTTAACCTCCAATTATTCTTACCACCCCTTATTGCTACCATTTTACAAATGCGTAAACAGCCCGGAGAGGTTGAAAGATGGTATATTGGGACTTTCAGCAACAGGATACCGTACTGAGTTCAAAGACTAGCATGCTTACTATTAAACAATGCCTCCTTTCCTTGTCTAGTGTGAGAATGTGCAACAAAAGTGAAATTTTGATGAGGTAACATCTTATGCCGTGTACCTCTTACTTTCCTTCGTGGTTCTCATCTTTAGACCACTCATCCATTGAGATATTTCTATAGCCCCATCACCATAATAGCCACTCTTTACACTAGATACAGTCGCTCAACAGTTGGCTCTTCATGGAATTACAGTTTAAAGCCTTTACTTAATTTTGCATGTCCTGGAGAAAGGGAGAGAGAGCTTTGATTAAAGAGAGAACCCCAGAATACCATACACATGGTCAAACTGAAAATATCTTAAGGGCAGACAATACATTCAGCCTTACGCAAGTAACAAAGACAGCCCCTCATCCATGAAGCCCAGTAATTAAGAGCAATCACAGAGATGACAGGATGCTTCAGGAAGTGGTGTTCAAACAGTTCCTCTCCTCAACTTCCAGTAAAATATAAATCACTTAAATTGTTTAAATAATCATTTTAAGTGATATGGGGGAAAAAAAAAAGAGCACAGTGAATCTTTAACTTCACAGCAGCCAACAAAGTAACATCCATATTTTACGCAATACAATCACACCACTGTGCAACAGTACTGAAAAGGCTTTCCAAAAATAATAATTCTCAAACTTTCTCTTCCTAGAACTGCAGAGAAGAGAAAATGTGTGTTTCTTTTTAGAAATTGTAAGGCAGACAGACAGTAGGGCCAGGAGCATAGTGCAAATACTCTAGCTGATGGATCATAGTTCTGGGAGGGTGGGTCTCAAACATGTTTCAGGGGCTCTGATCACCCTTCTTTTCTTTATGGCTCGATTGGGGAAGGGAGGAGGAAGAGGGAATATCCATATATTTTTTTCCTGATTAACACGGGGTTGCAATATAGAAAGGTTGAAAGTCCCTTCACTATAAGATTCTTTCAGTGAATCAAATTAATGAGAATTTTCTTAGGGATGCATTCTAATATGATAGATATAGATATTAACTTGATTCTTATGCCGTAGCCCTATCTACACATTTTAGTTACACACACGCACACCTTGCAAAGACACGAGGATTGAGAGCGCAGGTGGAGATGTTTGAAGACCAAAATATCTGGCATTGACAGACCTTGCTCTTGCTATTTCTTTTGGAAATGGGTGAGCCTGGGGTAAAAGATACTTCTGACATATTTCCAATTAACAGTGAGAAGCTTCCAGTCAAACAGGTTCTGGCAGTGAAACATGCTTGGGAGATTGTTACTCCTAGAATCCTACCCTTCGTTTACTCAGAACTGAAGGCATGATCTCAGATTATAGTCAGGCAAGCAAGGACAGTCTCATGAGGTTATTCCCAGAATGTTAGAGAGCTTCAACAGAAGAGCCCTAAAAGGTGGCCTGCAACACAAGGTCTATTAAAACAGCAGCAGATTTCCGACCATTTATGTGTTTTAGTGGATTATGACACACAAGCCTCAACATTGAAGTCCTAGATTCAAATTCTGTTTGGTCACAATTGAAAATGAATTTGGACAGCCTCATCCTCACTGTTTGGACACACCAAAAAACAATTACACCTTTGGTTTGAGCTGGCAGTCTCTCTGCTTAACAGAAATCAAAATGGAGCTAGCAAGTCAGGACTGAGGTGCAGAACGGAACCCACGTCTTCCAAGAATCAAGCCAGTGTAAACTGGTTGGGTGACCTACCTGACTCAGAGAACATACTTATCTTAGGTAACTACAGAGATATAAACTGTAGATAAGGTAGAAGCTGCACTAGTGTGGATTTTTTGTTTTATTGTTCAATGCATTGACCTGGGAGAGGAAAAACGTATGGCATTGTGTATGCCTACAACTTCCCATTTTTCATAGGTGGGAAGCCACATGTATGGATGATACTAGAAATGAAGGTTAGACTTTGTTAGATGTGGTGAGCGGAAACTAGGGGTGAAATCCTGGCCCTATGGAATTCAATGGCAGTTTTGGATTTCATAGTTGACACCACTCTTTGAGCATGCAATACATTACATGGGCCAGTAAATCAAAGGGTGTAAGCCATTAAAGCAGGCAGGATTCCAAGGGTGGAAGAAAAGGGGACATAACCAAAGAAGAATTTAAAGACCTTCCTCAGAGAAGGTTTGGCACAAGCTTGAGCTTTCAACTGATGGGGGCTGGAGAAGGAGGCAAAGAAGCAAGCAAGAAAATACATTATCTTTCAAGATGATGAAAACAGGGCCACAAATAAAACTGCTGTACATAAGACCAGTCCTTCCTCTATCGGTCTCTGCCACTAACTAAAAGCAATGAATTAGCTTGTTATTTAGATTTACAGTAGGACTTAAAATATACAACAATTTCGCTCTGGATGCTTCTAGTGGAAGCAGAACAGAGATTGATGCTGGTTAAGAAAACACAAGCTGATGAAAACTTCAACTCTTATCACTAGTTGCCTACAGTCTTTTGGCAGCTCCAGGGAAAGATTGCCCAGTAGCCTGCATTGATAGATCCATCCATCTGTGCAGATTTTGTTTCTCACACCCACCTCTGTAGTACCTGAGGAAACAGAATAAAGATTTAAATAGAAGGGTAAAGGCTGAGGAGTGTTTACTGCATTTATAGCCTACTGGTTAGACAACGTTGCCAAATGAATGTATGACAATGAGCTCTACTTTGAAATTCTATCTTGTTGAAAGGGGCAGTGCCAAGGAGCACCGACCCTAAATTAGACTGCAAAAAAGTTGTGGTTTTTTTTTAAACCCACAAATTGAAAAAGATTTTTATTAAATTAAAAGAAGTCAATGAAACCAGCCAGGAAAACCAGTGATCTGTAGAGCAGCAAGTCAAGGTATACGCATCCTCTAAATAGCACTGATTAAAAGGGGAGATTGCCAACCTGTAAGTTATGTTTCCCCAAGTATGTTGTATCTACTATTGCAACTAGAAACCCTATACAATTATTACAATGGAATCTGATTGCAGAAAAGGTGTATTTTGCCTTAAATTTTTTACCAGTTTGTTTACTTGGTGCATTTATTCAGCAATTTGGGTAGATTCCATGTCACCATTTCATTGATGCTAGCTGTGCTTCCTGGCTTGTGCCCAAACAGGAAGCCATCTCTCAGGCACAGAACTGCAGGAAGGTCACATGTGCACTCTACAAGAAGAGGTTTATTGGTAAAAGCAGCAGCAAAGCTGAAATTAAATATGAAGAGGCATAGGCAGGTGTGTACAGAGAAACGAGAGGGAAGAGGAAGATGGAGAAAAAGGGAGCCCAAAAGGGTTGATGTTGTTCTTAGGTCCATGCAAAAAGTTTTAACACACAGTAGGGTAAACAGGGAAAAGACAGACAACAAAAAAACAGACACAAACCACAACTTTTTAGAAGGTTTAAGAAAAACAACCCCAAAACAATCCAGACCATCCTATTAAAGGGGCTCTATCAGAACACTATATTTTAAAAAAGTTATTCAGTTTAAGAAAAATGAAAGTTGACATTGTTCATTTAAATTGGCACAAATGCTCTAGGACCATGCAAGGTTGGAGGGTCTCACAACTGCCTGAATGGCTACACTGCAATTAAACAGCCCCTTTACCCAAGCTCCGGGACCCCAAGTCAGCTGGCACAGAGCAGCTGCAGGGGTCTAATTGCAGGGTAAACATAGCCTAAGGTAATGTTATGTAAACTCAGGGTTAGTAGAACTCGAGTTAGCTGACCCCAGGTTTGTTAACCTAGGGCTTGAGCATCTACACTCATTTGTAACCCCCAAGTTATGAATTATTGAACCCTGGGTTCCAACCTGGGGCTCCACCATCTACACAGAATTATGTAGGCTTAAGTCCAACCACCAATAACCCAGCCTTCCTAGCGCCATCCCAAAATGTGGCCCTTCTAGTCCTTTGTTCGTGGTGTAGTGTGGGAAAACTTGACTGTCCGGAGGACAAATAAAGTCAGCCCATAGGGCTGTGGGATATTTTTGGGGGACTTCCAGAGCATAAGTCCAGTGGGGCTGACTCACTGCAAAGCAATAGGGTTTGAACCCTGGGCTCCAGCTTGACTTAGCCTCAGACACTCCACCCCCATGTGGTCCTTAGGATGATTTGTGTATAGATGGAAGCCGGAGTTAGGCTTGAGCCCGAGTTCAAAGCCTGGACTTACACTGCAATGTAGACATACCCTAAATGTGCTAGGGGCTATCAGATCACCTCTGAAACTACACACCACCAGAGCAGCGGCATTTGACATGGAAACACTTATGAGGCTCTTACCTATGGAATTTGTCACAGATGGGGATAGCCTGAGCCTGAGTCATGTCATTCTTAAGGTGTGGTACAAGGACTGGCTCATCTGCCTTCGCCTAGAAACAAGTTGTGAAATAGGTCTAGCTGCATGTTCTAGGAAATAAACTACTGAAATGCGAAACTTCTGAAATAACTGGCTTTAGCCTGTGGGGAGAGGAGGAGTTTTATTCCTTTCCTGAGAAGGAACTGAAGTTTTTTCAAGTTTATGCAATGGCATCCAGACACCACAGGGATCGGCACAGAACAATGCGTAACCATCACCACCTACTACAAACAGAACCTGTGGTAGTCCATAGAAATGGAGACATGTCTACACTTCGGAATAACCCTAATTCAGCAGTGTTCCTGAAGTAAATGGGACTAATTCAATTGGTATAAGATCCTGCATGCCCTTGTCTACACATTAAGAGCCTGTGCATTTCTGCAGATAACTCATCTCTGACGTGTGAGCTGGCTATTACCAAGTGTGGACAAGACCAAAGTGAGAATGGTTGAAGAGGTTACAACTGACCAGTCTAGTTTCATCCCCCAAAAGAGAGTCATACACCCAAAGTAAAACACAGCATAGTGACATCAATTTACCTAACATTTTTAGTCTTGTGTGTTAAGACATAAGGAATTAAGATAAAAGGTAACAAATACAAGCCATCTATTCTGACAGCTCTGGAAACATGTAAAATTTGGAAAATTGGTATTTTAGAAAAAAAAAATTTGATTTTGGAGGGGAGGGGGAGAATGGACAGGAATGTTCAGGACAGGACAGGAATGTTCCTGAATTGCAGATAATCCTAACTGGGATTCCGATCATTAGCACTTACTTGTAATACAATTTTTAATATAGAAAGTTTCCCTTTAAAGTATGAGGCCTATCAATTGACTTAATCTTTAAACTTAGATTTTTCTGAAGGTGTAAATGCAAAATAAGGCAGTCAAAAAAGCTATACTGTACTCTCCATGCTGCCTCACCCTGTTCAGACGTGCATTATGTGCGTACTTATTGTATGTGTGGGGTTCCTATAATTACAAATTGCACAACTTAATTAGTGCTGAGATATATTTGAAATTGTAAGAGACTACCAAAATAAAAGTTATACTAGTAATATTTAAGGGTTTAATTTGTGTATTCTAATATGAAGGAGCCCACTTTAAAATGAATAAAGACCTAATAAGATGCAAAGAGGGTTGTCTTTGCTTCACTGAAATACAGATAGTGATATACTGAAGTGTTTTTATAAAGCCGCTATCCAGATTAGAGCAAATAATGCTAACTTCAACAATGAACACAACAAGAGATTGGTGTTACAACTGGAAAGTCGTCAAAATGGGTTACATTGAGATTTGGGTCCTCACTGTGGTAGGTCTCATTTACATCAGCAAATTTAAGATCTAAAATGTTTACCACAGGTGTTATCAGCAAAGGTGGCTGTACTGAAGACACTGCTGAATAGGTTATAAAAAAAAAATCTTTGGCGTCCAGGCTAGACTACTGCTTTCACCATTGCCATGTTCAGCAGGGCTGGATTAAGTTTGATGAGTTGTTATAGTTTTGCCGCCTCCTCTTTGCATACTCAGTTCCTTCCCTTTACTATTTTACCAACACGCATGCCTGATGTCAAATATTTTATTGTTAAATGACCTTGATTATTTCAGTTCCAGATTTTAAATCTGAGATACCAATTGTAAAGCTGAAAGAGTTACAATTAGGTCTGTCAAATGATTAAAAAAGTTAATCACAATTAATCACAGGTTTAATTGCACTGTTGAACAATAATAGAATACTATTTATTTAAATATTTTTGGATAATTTCTACATTTTCAAATATACGGATTTTCAATTCCAGCACAGAATATAAATGGTACAGTGCTCACTTTATATTTATTACAAATGTTTGCACTCTAAAAAAGGAATGAGGTGAATTGAAAATTCTATTTCTTTTAAGCACTGTAGTGTGATCTCTATCGTGAAAGTGCAATTTACAAGCCCACTCAGTCCTACTTCTTGTTCAGCCAAACGTTAAGACAAACAAGTTCGTTTACATTTAGGGGCGATAATGCTGCCCTCTTTTTATTTACAATGCCACCTGAAAGTGAGAACTGGTATTCGCATGGCACTGTTGTAGCCAGTGTTGCAAAATATGCTAAATATTCATATGCCCCTTCACGCTTTGACCACCATTCTGGAGGACATGCTTCCATGCTGCCAGGTTCTACTCAATAATGATCCAAAGCAGTGCGGGCTCATGCACCTTCATTTTCATCACCTGAGTCAGAGGCCACCAGCAGAAGGTTGATTTTCTTTTTTTGGTGGTTCGGGTTCTGTAGTTTCCGCATCAGAGGGTTGCTCTTTTAAGACTTCTGACAGCACGTTCCACATCTAGTTCCTCTCAGATTTTGGACGGCGCTTCAGATTCTTAAACCTTGGGTCGAGTGCTGTAGCTATTTTAAGTGCTGGTTTGCACTACCGCTTAAGTCAATGTACGTTACACAGCAGTGTGAAAAAGTCACCCCCTTGAGCGATGCAACTTACAGTGACGCTGTCCCACCGACATAGCTTCTGCCTCTCGCAGAGGTGGAGTAATTATGCTGATGGTAGAGTGCTCTCCCGTCAGCATAGCGTGTCTTCACCAAACGTGCTACAGCAGCACAGCTGCATCGGTGAAGCTGCGCCAATGTACCGCTATCGTGTAGATTTGCCCTTAGAAATCTCACCATTGGTACCTTCTTTTCATTTTGCCAAGTCTGTAGTGAAAGTATTCTTAAATTGAACAACATGTACTGGGTCGTCAGAGACTGCCAGAACACAAAATATATGGCAGAATGCAGCTAAAACCACAGAGCAGGAGACCTACAATTCAGCCTCAAGGAGTTGAGTCACAAATTTAATTAACTTTTTTTTTGTTTGTTTTTTTAACAAGCATCATCGGCATGGAACCATGTCCCCTGGAATAACGGTCGAAGCATAAAGGGGCATACAAATGTTTAGGATATCGGGCACGTAAATAACTTGCAACGCTTGCTGCAAAAGTGCCATGCGAATGCCTGTTCTCACTTTAAGGTGACATTGTAAATAAGAAGTGGTCATCATTATCTCCCGTAAACGAAACTTGTTTGTCTTAGCAATTGGCTGAACAAGAAGTAGGACTGAGTGGACCTGCAGGCTCTAAAGTTTTACATTGTTTTGTTTTTGTGTGCAGTTATGCAACAAAAAATATACATTTGTAAGTTGAACTTTCATGATAAAGAGACTGCATTTGGATGAGGTGAACTGAAAAATACTATTTCTTTTGTTTATCTTTTTACAGTGCAAATATTTGTGATAAAAATATAAAGTGAGCACTGTACACTTTGTATTCTGTGTTGTAATTGCAATCAATATATTTAAAAAGGTAGAAAAAACCATCCAAATATATTTATAATAAATTTCAATTGGTATTCTATTGTTTAACAGAGCGATTAAAACTGCGATTAATCGTGATTTTTTTAATCAAATTTGTTTTGAGTTAATTGTTTGTTAATTGAGTTAACTGTGATTAATTGACAGCCCTAATTACAATGCATAAAACCATTTTTATTTAGGCACATAATTGGTAGTAATTCACAGTGATGCTATGGCTTTAATTACCTAATAACCTATAGCATTTATAGCAGTGGTATTCAATGCCTTATCTGGCCTTCCAGAAAATGTAAATGTCCAAACCTTGGCAGGCCAAAAGGCAATCACTAGGACCAAGGGGCTTTGCTTTCTACTGGGCTGCAGCATGGCCCCCGCCAGGGGTTCTTTACCCCCCTTCTCCCTTCCCAGGTTGGGCATAACAGAGAGGGAGGGAGTGGAGAGAAGCCATTCCTGCTCACTGGAGGGGAGAAGGGAAGAGGGTGTGGAGCTGCAGGGCTCTTTCTGTTTTGTCCTCCTCTCCTGTGAGGAGGGACGGCTTCTCCCTTCCTGTGAGAGTAGAGGCTAAGCTCCTGAGGGAAGGGGGACTGAGCTCAGCAGCTTGTGGAGCAGTTGTGATTGGCTGCTGCTTCCCAGGAGGCATGAAAGGAGAGCAGATACCCAGCAGTGGGCCAAACAGAAGCCCCTCACAAGTCAGAACTGGACTGCAGGCTGCCAGCTGAAGAACAATGAAGTAATTGATTCATATTTTTGGGGTATCCTCAAAATCCAAGGGCCCAGGCTGCAGTCCCTAATGCCCCTGCATTAATCCAGCCCTGACTGTCACTAATGATCACTGCTAGTGTGGATGCAGGCTTAGAACATCCACATTTAACCCTATTTGGATCTAGGGAGTAATGAAGGCCTGAACAATTCTGTACCCCTATGGTTTGGACTCCCCTGTTCATAACTCCTGTCTGCACTTGGGAAACGTTTCAAGAATTTCCCAACCTTGTTAATAAATTTACCATAATTGCTGTTAGCAGTGCTAAGAGCCATCATGTGGACAGGCCAAGAACGACAGGTTAGATCCATTCTGAGGAGGCTAGATGGCAGTGCTTAGAACAGCAGTGGCAGCTGGAAGCCTGTCTACATTATGGCTTTCAAAGCTGCTAATATTGGTAGCACTGAACTGGCATGAGCAACAGCGGGAAATTGTTTGAAAAACACCCCTAATACAGACAGAGTCTGACAGACAATGATGTAAGAAATACAGTTAAAAAAAAAGAGAGCCTCCCCACAGCAGACTGGATGCAAAACTGCATTTTGCATGCACTGCAATTATGTTAGAAAACTTTTAAATTAGTTACATTTAGGTTAAAGAAAACAGACCTAAATATATTTATGTATCAAGCCAGAAAATTTGTATTTCTGAGCAAAGACAATGATGTTTCAGGCAATAATATTGTGTTTTACAAACCTTAATAATAATGCTCAGTGTTTAGATACCACTTTGCATCTTCACAGAACTTTTCAAACATTACCTAAATGAAGCCTTATTGTATGCTTGGAAAGTATTATCATACCCATTTTACAGACAGGGTAACAGACTGAGAGGTTAAGTGATTTGCCCAAGATCATAGAAAAATTAACTATTAGAGCAAGGATTAGTACTGGGTTCCTGGATCCTAGCCCTGTCCACACCTCTGATTGTCCTTACTGAAACAATTATGAAGTGGGGGTAGGGTGGAGGAGCGACTTGCCTGTAAATTCTCATCAGACAGGAGCAATAGATGATCCATTCAGACTTATTCTTCCATGCTTTCCATGGAGTGGCTGGAACTGAATAAGCTTTATCTGTATATTCTGGTCAGCTGTGAAGAACATTGAGGTACCAACTTCTAAGAATGAAAGTTACATATAACAATTCAAGTGTGGGGCAAGTCTTTTTGTTAAGTCTTATAAAATGAATATTTTCAAAACAGAGAAAAGGAAATCATGTTATATAAACAGCTTATTGAGTGCACCATGTTAAATACATGGGGAGGAAAGGTAATTTTTATTAAAACATTCTAAGTGTAGGAAGTGACTTACATGTATTTTAAATAGATTTTAGAAAACCCAACATTTGCCCCCTTAAAAGCACACCTATTGGTGGGGAAGAGGGAAGAGAAGAAAATTGCATAGTATTTGGAATCTCGAACATTACCTGTTCACATGATAGGATGCAGACATTCCATTTAACACTAATAGTTCGCTGCTGAATAAATCATTCAAAACTTAAATTTCAAGTAGTTGTGATCCACAATGCCACCCTGTGTTATACCTTGGTACTGAAGAGCTTAGATTTCACACTGATAGCCAATCTTTACAATGGTGGGTTGAAATCAATGGTATTCTTTAGTGCATTATATAGCACAAAGAGCTGATGAGGACAAGAATCCTTTCATTTTTACATAACTGGGTAAAATTTAGCCCAGTCTGGCACAGACCAAAAGCTGTTCCCATTTGACTGCTGTTTGAGTCTGATTTCTACTTTCCATGCATGGCCCATCAGTTATCCAAAATAATTGGCATTAATTAGTAGAATTGTTTGTAGAGTTAATAGAGAAACCAGGTACTGGGTGTGCATGAGGAGCGTCTTCATTTCAATAAAGCAGTCCCTCGAGGATAAGGTGAGATATAATGGCTGAGCAAGAGTGGAAAGCCTGTACTGTTTCTATCTGTGCTGTGTCTCATCTACAGACAAAGAGAAGATTTCAGTCTCTAGAGCTATCATGCCATAGCCACTTTCATAAGCACTAAATTTACATAACAGTATCTTTAATCAAATCAGAACCTTGAGTTATTCCTTCAAGCTAGAAAAGGCATTGGTGACCTGTACTATTGTTATTTAACATTTGTATTGTGGTAGCATGGAAACCATACCATGTACCGTATTTTCTACAGTGGTATTAAAGCTTTATGTAGTTTCTCTCCTCACATAATATCTATTGAAAGAGAGGTATCAGAGTGCTTATCAGAGTATAATCCATGGTATGAATTCCAGCATTCGCAAGAGTACACCATACTTACAGCAGATAGTGTGCATACTGCTATTGGATGGGTTCAATACAATTGTTCACAGACATTTTGAAGAGTCTAGAGCTTACTCACCAGTCCCTTTCTGTTCCTCCACTCCCTGTCCCCAAGCAGAAATAAGCAAGACACAAGCCTTCTGCCATACTAATGTATTCCATCTTTCAAAAAGAAAGACATGATTTTAATATTACTTAACAATATGTTAAAAAAGTAGCCAGTTAGGCTTCAGTGTTAATACAATTATACTCTCTATAACAGATTTGATAGTGTGAGTATTGTTCTTTTTTAAACGTTCTCATTCTGCAAGTATTCTTACACAAGCTGGCTACAAGTCAGGAAAAAATCAAAACACAAATAGCGTAACTTGTACACTCTTTAACAGTAGATTGTGAAAGAACTGAGGAAATGCTTGTCCCATGAGAGCCTCTTTTCCATGAAACCGTGTCAGGAGAGTTCTGGAGCAGATGAAAGCGCAACTGACTAGGTCCATTCCTTTGTCAGGAGTCAGAATGACAAAACATAGCTAGATGCAGAAGTGACAGGAGCCACTGCAGATGATGCAAAATAAGATTTTGGCCTCCACCCAAGCCTAGGAAGCAGGTTTAAAGTCTCTGAGGCCAAGGCAATCAGAAGGAGTTGGAAAAAAAGCTATTGTTCCAACTCCAACAGCATACAGCTACAATCAAGTAAGTCTCACTCACAGACTACAAGCACACAAGCTAACAAATTCAGGTAGAAAGTGGCAATTTCTCAGTCTGCAAGAACTATCAGGCCAAGGGGTTCAGTGCAGATCCACACAGCACTGGGGACAAGGCAAGGCAGCACTGGCTCAA
Source organism: Lepidochelys kempii (assembly GCF_965140285.1). Lineage (NCBI taxonomy): Eukaryota > Metazoa > Chordata > Testudines > Cheloniidae > Lepidochelys > Lepidochelys kempii. The sequence continues at coordinate 122,333,332 of NC_136383.1, forward strand.
GACCAGATAAGCTCTCAGCACAGCAGGACAGATAAGTGGAGTTGTCTTTCATTGATTCCTGCAGGGTTCCCTCCCCAAACTGTGTCATTTCAATGAGCAGCAAAGGTGGTTTTTTTCAAGCTAAAATTGGACCAGTTGATGGAAAGTCTCTGCCTTGTCTGCCTGGCAGAGTCCAAGCAGAATCTGTAAACAAAACAAGCAAACGATAAAGTGAAACCGTTACACTGTTTACCAGCAAAAAGGTACAAATATTAGTTTGCATTTAAATAGCATCTTTAATCCCAGTGGACCATAAAACACTGTAAAAATCACACACAGAGGAAACACTTCACCCACCACTGAAATGTAACTACCCCTGGTGTGGAATATACCAACCATTTTAACAGTCCGCAGTAACACTAACGTTTAAGAGATATAGTGAAGACTACTGCATTCAACAAAGAATAGGAAGTACTAAGGCAAAGAAAATGTTATTATCCAAACTGGAATCTGCCTAGACACTGAGCCAACACTTTTTTTTTTTGGTAAAAATAGAACACCCCCCCAGGATAGACTAATTAATGAACTTAAGTTGTCAGTGCCTCTGCTTTACATATCATCTGTATTCAGGACACCATTACTCCTATACAGTGGTCCTCTCCTGACTGTAGTGAATCTGTACTTTTAAAAGCTATGTTTCAGACACAAATGAATGCCATGAGAAAGTATCCAGGAAGTGGCTATAACTAGGACAAAGACAATAGTCCATTTGTCTGGATAAAAGTTCAAAACAAAAAAATATCTACCTAGTTTCATTGGACATATAGTTCATGAATAAGACAATGTTTCAAGAACAACTCAATAGAACAGGTAAGCACGTATTCTAACGATTGTTAACGTGTATTTGTGTCCTGTATCAACGGCAAGCTATATTCTCTATTGAGTGTGATTGTGCAATTCTTAGCATCTGTGGTAGTTACATGTAAGCCTCAAGAGAACACACTCACAAAAAGTAGTATCTAGTTCCTCTTTGGTGTGCTAAATTGCTTTCACTAAAAGTACATCTACACTGCTATGGCTGTGATGCTGTACCACCATATTACAGAAGCTTCTTGCATTGATGGAAGGGGGTTTTCTGTTGATACCACCCCTCAGCAGTGGTAGGTAGGTCAACCGAAGACCTTTCTGTTGACCTGGTCAACCTACAGTGGGTATTAGGTCTACTTAACTACAGGGCTCAGGGCATGATGTAGCTAGGTTGACTGAAGTTTTAGGAGTAAATCAGGCCTAAGAATTAAAGTCCACGGAAGAGAGGGAACAGAGTGAGAGGGGCAAGGCAAAAGTTACCCTGCACGTACTAAGCTTTTATTTAACCTGGAATGGAGGAGATTTAAAGGCAACTTGCTAGAGAAATTCCAAAATGTGGATAAAGTGACACTAACTACATTACAGAGGCAGTAAAAAGTACCAGTTACACAACTCCTAGTCAGCCTGTACCATTCATTGCTGTAGTACAATTCATTGCTAGAAATTGTAAAGAGTACTGGCAAACTGTATAACAATATTTGTAACTGGATTTTCTATGAATTCTGACTGATTATATCTATGAAGGAAACCTCTGAAACAATTTTTAAAAAAAATGATAGAAAATAAAGCCCATTAAATGTGTCTTCTTGGTGTAAGTAGACAACTTGCCAGAGTTCAGAAGAAATTGTACGAAGTGTTCAGATACCATGGTGATCAACAGTTTAAAAAACTAAACAGACAGCACTGAACAGATAGCTAAGTGCATTGTGGGAAAGTTTAGTCTTCCTCCAAAGTAATAAGTAATGTCAGTGATGGAGGTAGAAGAGCAGATGACATGGATAAATGTCTGTTCCAGTATGGCAAATACATATTATTGGCTCTTGTCCGGTTCTCCATATTCTGTGCTAAGGCCACATGACTATAATTTCTACCCATAAAGCTATAGCTTTGAAGCTCATTGTGTAACCAGATTGTGTCAGCAGTGACTGGTGATTTAAGACAGTCCTAGTAAAAGCACATGCTTTTATGCAAAAAGAGTTAATTATTTTCATTTTGGTCACATATATTAAGCAACACAACAGGCGTACATGCAGGGTTGACAGCACTTTTATTTACCTTTTAAAATACTCCACTTCCCGTTCTGTCTCATCCATTTCTACACTGTCTAGGTCAATGTCTTTGGGCAGAAACACATCATCTGCAAAATGGAAAGATACATCAAATGAGTTTCAGTTGGCTGTTTTACTCTAGAAGAAAAACAAAATTTGGACAGACTGAAGTGAGGTCTCCGAGGACTGCTTGGCCTTTGTATACCTCTTTTGACTGAAGGCTTAAAAAACTAAACAATTTATTTCCAAAAGTAAAGACAAAGGAATCAGCAGCAGATTTACTCTTCATATTGATTACAAAACATTCCACAGGACTGGCCCATGCAAGAGAGAGTTCAGTTACAGAACAGACTGGAAAACTGAAGAGCTGCTCAGCCAGCAAGGGTTACTCGGAGTGAAAAATATACAATAATTGGCTGTCCTGAACTTGCTAGCCTCATCACCCTCTGATGAATCTAAACACCTGAGAGGCAATTTTTGCAAATACCTAATTCACGTTTGCATTTAAAAATACTTTTGGAGTTGGTTTTTTGCAGTACTGATAATACTGGCCCTGGGTCATAGTGTCTGGCCCTGTCCACAATGTAACCAGAATAATGATATAGCTATGATTGTGATCATCTGTGCTTTTACCATGATTAACATCCATACTTAAACATAGTCTGACCTCAGGACCTATTTAGGATATATAAAGAATAGTGCTGGCCCAGGATGGAATGCTTAAAAAACCACAATTCATTACGGCTTTGTCTAGACTAGTTTTTGGTCAGGTTGTAACGCAAGTTAACGAACGTGATTTGAATGCTAATCTAAACATAAGAATGGCCATACTGGGTCAGACCAATGATCAATCTAGCTCAGTATCCTGTCTTCCAACAGTGGCTAATACCAGATGCTTCAAAGGGAATGAACAGAATACGGCAATTATCAAGTGATCCATCTCCGACATCTGATCCCAGCTTCTGGTCATCAGAAGCTTAGGGAACATGGGACTGCATCCTAACTAGCCTGTCTAATAGTCTTTGATGGACCTATCCTCCATGAACGTATCTAATTCCTTTTTTGAACCCAGTTATACTTTTGGCCTTCACATCATCCCCCAGCAATGAGTTCCACAGGTGTTGTGTGATGAAGTACTTCCTTTTGTTTGTTTTAAACCTGCTGCCTATTAATTTCAATCAGGTGACCGCTGGTTCTTGTATTATGCGAAGTGGTAAATAACACTTCCTTATCCACTTTCTCTACACCATTCATCATTTTATAGACCTCTATCATAGCCCCCTTTAGTTGTTTCTTTTCCAAGCTGAACAGTCCCAATCTTTTTAATATCTTCTCATATGGAAGCTGTTCTGTACCCTTAATCATTTTTTGCTGCCCTTCCCTGTATCTTTTCCATTTTTAATGTATCTTTTTTGAGATGGGACAACCAGAACTGCACAAAGCATTCAAGGTGTTGGATTACCATGGATTTATACAGCAGTATTATGTTAGTTACCATCTTATTATCTATCCCACTCCACAATCATTTGTTCCTGGTCATGGTTCAGTTTACACTCTGCTGAAGCATGATCTGGAACGAGTGCTTATGGAACACATAGTGTAGCACTAAAACTATATTAGTTAACTCCAGTTAATCGGCAATCAATTAACTTTGGAACAACATGACCAAGAACTCCCAGTCTAAACAAAGCCCATGAGTAATTGGAGATTCATAGTGCTGAAATGGATGGCTGAATCCAGAATAAGAGCACATCAGGGTATCGCTTCTGAATACTTGTAATAATATTAAAGGATGCCTCATTTGTTCTGCACTAGTCCAGGTTCTTCAAAGAATAATTACAGAATAAAATTACTGCTTTGTAAAACAGGGCCCATGTCCAATTACTTTTTCTGAAAGTGATTTTACATTTAAAAAGGAAGTAGTACTTGATCTAAGGAGAAAAACAACAGAAATAGCTAATACGATGCAGAGGCTGCCCTCCCCTTCCTGTCCCTTCCCACCCAGGGTACAGACTAGAGCTGCACAAAATTTTTCAGATGAATACTTCACCTCCCCCGCCCCCCGCAAAAACCACACTGCTGTTTTGGTCAACTGAAAACTATTTCCTGAATTTAGCCTAATTAGCGTCATGAATGTGCACGTGTGCCATTTAGCCCAGTGCTTAAGGCATATGGGAAACCCAGGTTTGAATACACAAATGGAGCAGAGACTTCAACTCAGATCTCCCAGCTGAGCATACTAACTATAGCTATTCTAGAGTGGGTTCCCCACAATCTCTCCTGCTGAAGCAGTTTCTCTTTGTATAGATATTTAAATATTCACTGGGCCTTAGAGAGAGAATAACTCTACAGCTTAATGAGTAAGATATTCAACAGGGAGAAAGGATATATGAATTCAAATTGTTCCTCTGAATCAGCCAGAGAGAAGATTCATTAGGACAAAAACATGTTTCATTTCTTATACAACCATGCTATGGCATATGCTTTCTTAGAACATGATTTAGAGGGCATTAAAAGAATTTGGTCCAGTCTACCCTGCCAGATTTAATTGTATCTTAACCATAATTGGAGACTACTGTTGTTGACTATAAAGTTGTTTCTACAGGAATTGGGTATATACAATGGCTTTATTTTACAATTTAATTTTGCTTTTCTAAAAAGTCTCTCTCCATGTAATCTAAGTAAATATGCTAAAAACTAACAGCAGCAGCAGCCGCCTTTACAGTCTTCTTGTTAGCACAGATCCTTGTGCTGTACCTTCCAAGACAACTGGCCGTCAAAAGGACTGAGAAGAATGCTCTCTCATCCTCCTCCTTCTAATCCCACCTTAAAACTCTGTCGTGATGCCTACAAAATCTTGGTGTACTGTCACTGGAGGTTTTTAAGAACAGGTTAAACACACACCTGCCAGGGATGGCCAAAGCATATTTGGTCCTGCCTCAGTGCAGGGGCCTGGACTACGCAGCCTCTCGAGGTCCCCTCCAGCCCTACATTTTGATAATTCTATGATAATCAGCAGGTGCTCTGAGCTACTGAATAGTAAATCTGTAAACTGTATTTGGAACAACATGTGGTCACCAAGCAAGACAAGCAAGAGTTCACTAATTGTAATATTCCACATGCTCCCAATTCAGGCCTTAAAATGGAGATGAGATGAAATTAGGAAGGGTGAAAAGATAATTTCAACTTAAAAGGTGAATTTTAAAATGGAGATAATTGGAAGAAGGATAGGCAAGCTCCATTGTCGTAGAAAGTGAATATGAAAATCAGTAGACAAACTTGAGGGAAGAAGCTAGTGCTGCTTCCAGTGAGGGATCCCTTCTCATTTAACAAAGCATCATTTTATTGTAGGATAATGTAATAGTTCCTTCTTATGATGAAACCACGCAGAATGAGAGTACAGGAGAGATGCTATGTATTTACAGGGCTTTCTGGTTCACAGAAGGGTAAACTTCGAAGGCTAGTTAAATTACATGAAACTCGTCTCTACAGATGCTACTGGGTTTGGCACTCTGGAGAATCCTGGGGTACCTAAGGGCTTTCATGGTTAACTTACTCCAGTCTCTTCCTTTTTAGAGCAACTTTTGAAGCTGCTACAAAAATGTGCAAAATTAAAGTGTCCCTGTTTTAAATCTACTTTGAACAAGCCTGTGTTTGTATAAAAGCTAACTGGAGAATCCCATGCATCTGAAGAAGTGGGTTTTTTACCCATGACAGCTTATGTCCAAATAAATCGGTTAGTCTTTAAGGTGCCACCAGATTTCTCATTGTTTTTGTGGGTACAGACTAACACAGCTACCCCTCTGATACTTTCCTTATTTATTATTTGTATGATCACAGCACCTAGGTGCCCTAGTCCAGGACCAGGACCCGGACCCAGACCCCACTGTGCTCAATTAGGCAGCATGAAGATTTGAATCCATGTCTCCTACCTCCCAGGGCAGAGCCTTTATCACGAGGCTACAGAGTCACAGTCACTCTGTCTTTGGCCAAATAAATACTTAAGTACACAAAGTAGAATAGCTTCAAGGGAGGAGAGACTGAGAACAGCCCACCCCAGAAGACCTTGTAGATTAATGGTTAGGATGCCTGCCTGGGAGGAGAGATATCTGAGCTGACATTCCTGCTCCAGGATGGGGATTCAAAGCTGGGTGTCCCAGGAAAGTGCCCTAACCACTGGACTAAAGCTTACAGACACACAACTTAGTCCAATGGTTAGGGCACTTGTCTTGGACATGCACAAACGTTTCTGGAACCAACCAAATGTTTCCTGATTTTTCACTTGGCTGGCTGAAGCAAAAAAATTCACTTATTCACCCAGCTCTATTATAGAACCTTCCACACCTTTCAGTTCCTCACCAGTAGTGATCATTAATTCCCACCAAATATATCTGGAACTAGGAGGAAGAAGAGAGGTGCCATGGTCTATGATTCTCCTCTGCATATTGAGAAGGATAGTATGCACAGGAGAGTGGGAAATAAAGGAGTTGGGGTAGGGAGGACAATGTGAAGAAAAAACAAAACCCAACAAACTACAACTAGATGTGCAGGGAAGGGTCAAGGAATGGGAAGAATTTGAGAGAGATCTGAAGTAGTTTCATTCAATCCCAGCATAAAACCACTGAAAACAAACCTGGGCTCCCCATCCAGCACTCATGACCACCATGCATTTGTTCTGTGCTCTGGTAATGAAACTTACAATAATTCAGTTTTGTAAAAGTGCTGGAACATAGCCCACACCACCCTCCAAGGTTCTCAATTCTAAATCTGCAGAATACTAAAGGGAGCTGCAGGGATGAAATACAAAATACTAAAATTAAGTGCCATTATGCCATAGAGGCTTCGTTCAAGCACTGCTATCACACAGCTATTTGGTGATTTATGGAAAATTAGTTGATATTCTCAGTCCAAGTCGACAAGTGTCCATATCACTAAATTCGTAGTCTCATCAATGGCTAAATAGACACATTCTGAACTATGCTAGCACGTGGAGGTGGTATTCAGGGTAGCATGTTGGCAGGGCACTGTGGGGAAGCCTGGACTGCACCTGCTCATGATATGCCTGTTCTGAGGTGAGAAAGGGAAATTAAAGTAACCTGGTTAATCTGTGCATTTTCAGAAGTGCTAAAATCACTTTATGAAAAGAATTCTACATCTTTCCACCTTGTGTGAGAAATATAGAGACATGCCTTACTATTAATAACTTCTTAGCATGGAAAAATGCATAAAATAACTGTATGAAGCAATTCTTATCTGATGTGTGTTATTTGGATGGCAAACTTTCACATTCAATTATGTTACTTCACAGTATATTTACTCATTGTGAATGCATAGTGAAACTGTTTGTAGTGGAATAAAATGAAATACTGAATTTGCTTTGTAATCACCTTTCCTGTACAGAGAAGATGTTCTATGGAGAATGATTTTAGTTAAAAACAATCTATATATGTATAACTCTTCACTGTCTGCAAAATCCTGTGCTCTTTGATTTACCATGTGATGTGAGAGTGACGCATTTTAGACTCTATATTCCTACTGATTCAATCCTACTATCACAATAGAGATTAATTTTAAAAACATGCTTTGAAAACTAGTTAAAGAGTTTCTCCAAAATGGGTTTTGTCATCAAAATATCAAGTAATTATATTTCAAGTCTGTCACTTCATATAGGCCTTATGAAAGAGATGCTACCTGTATCTTATTGTTTAGCTGACTCAAAGTGTATGGAAAGGATACAAAACACTACTAGTTGTAATGTTCTCTTACATGTTTTTCCATACTTATTAATATTCCATACTGGTTAGCTATTTGCATCTCTATTATTAATACTGAACATCAGATTAAACATCAATGCTAAGAGCACAGAAAAATAGCAGAATTAACTAAAAATGTCATTTTAGTGATTGACTCAACAGATGAAGGAGATCTGATTCTCCTCTCACACGTTTAACATCAGTGAGTTACTCCCAATTTACACGGATATGGGTGATTGGAGAGCTGTCCCAAAATTTTGAAACGAATCTATATGAAAAATTCTTAGTTATGCACTTACCTATGGAATTGTTGACTTTGTCTCCCTTCTTCTTCTTGTTTTTCTTGTTCTTGCCTTTTGGCTGAGGAGATTCTGCGAGTATCAGTTTATTGTTTTGTTGCTGCTCACTTGGAGAAGGGGATTCACTCACTACAGGTGTTTTCTCTTCCTTTACGTGATTCAGCTGCTTTTTGTTATTATTACTGCTTGTTTTTTTCTCCTCTTTTTTCGGCTCTGCAAGCTGTGGGAGCTCTGCTTCTTTCACTTTGGATTCTATTTGGTTTCTGGTCTTAGATTGAATCTCTGTTGCTTTGGGGGATTCAGCAGGCTTTTTCACTTGTTCAGCACAGGGTTTGTTTATTTGCTTTAGTTTTTGTTTACTATTACCTTCTTTATGATGATGCATTATATCAAAGAGAAAAGACAGGGGCTCATGCTGTTTCACATTCATCTCTTTCTGGAAAAGCAACTTTGAGTCTCTAGTGTTTGTGGGATCAGATAGTTCACAGATCATCTCAGGAATTGGCCTCTGTGCCACATGATTTACATGCCTAGACAGTGAACTAGATGAGGTTTCTACCTTTTCTGATTGCTCAAATATGCCATTCTGAATGTCTTCGGGTGTTTTTGGGATTGATTCCTTCACTGCCTGGCAGTCTCGAGTAAGCATTTCCATCTTCTCACAGTCTTTACTTGTTCTGTCTTTTTTCTTTTTCTTTACAGCCTGTAACTGCTGAAGTTCTTGAAGTCGTTGCAGCTCCTGTTTTAGTCTTTCTTCCTCCTCCTCTTCCCGCCGTCTCTGCTCTTCAATCAACTGATGATGCTCCCTCTCTTTGGCTTCTGCTTCAAGACGAGCCTTTTCTTCTAGCTACAAAAGCAGCAGTTTATTAAATAAAGGATGACAAAGATTCTAAGAACTAGACATTTGGGAAAAGATCTTCATCTCAGTAGCTAATTCCTAAACATTCCATGTTACAAGGATGTGTTAAGGTATTTTAGAAGTCACAGTATGAAACATAAATGTACCCCTCAAGAATAGTATTAGAATGGGTAAGCAATTTAAAACGAACACACTTAGCAGCTACCTACAGATATTGTCCATGAAGCTATAGCACATTTTCCATTTACAATAACTTGTATTGTGCTCAATAGAAAGCAGGAAAAAAGCATTTTTCAGCCCATTTTTGTAACATTAAAGAGGCAATATTTAACTGAGTGCACAACTGTATATCCTTCAGAATATTATCACAAGCAAGAATAGGTCGCTGGGGTGGATAAAGGCTGGGTGTTCATATATAGTACTAATAGGTGTAAATATGATACAAGAAACATGACAGTGTTATTCCTGACCACAAACAGGCCCTTATTCTGAAAATCCAATGAATGCACCCAGATAAAGGTATTAGGCATATAACTAAAGTTGATCACACCCTTTTTTCAGTATTGTTTTTACAATATTAAAAGTCTAGTATTCTACTGAACATTTGACAAATTGATAGGAAAATATGCTCTTCATTGGAAAATTCCACAGTAGTTTAAATTTTAACAACCACCAGTAAAAATAATGTTATCCAGTAACACTATATGAGAATCACAGTCCTTTTTACTTGTACATTATGAAACAAATGAACACTAAAGTTGTAAAAAATAAAAGGAAAGTCATTCATTATTAATTTTTAAAAATGGTTTACTTGATTACTAATTCACAATGGGTTTTCCCAGTTATAACTGAAAATAATCAAGGTTTTATTGTGCTAAGTTTGCTTACCCCTCTTAATTAAATTACGAGCAGTAGCTTTTTGCGCAATGCCATTTGCTAGTTGACAGCCAGATCTCGCAAAAATTTTGTGAATTTTTGGAAGCGCTTATATGTGACCCATTCCTTTTAAGAGATTAGCAAGTTTTGGGGGGGTGGGGGAGGGTTCTTAAAAAAAAATCCTATAAAATCTTCCAATTCTTTTCTTCTGAGTACACAGCACTGTATTTGCATAATTTGTGTTTTTAAAATGAATTAATGGACAATGTTAAAAACATGCAGTTTAAAGAAAAACTACTTGTTAACTTTGGGACTTACGAAAAAAATAGTTTTCAGAGTAGCAGCCACGTTAGTCTGTATCTGCAAAAAGAAAAGGAGTATTTGTGGTACCTTAGAGACTAACAAATTTATCTGAGCATAAGCTTTCGTGAACATCCGATGAAGTGAGCTGTAGCTCACGAAAGCTTATGCTCAAATAAATTTGTTAGTCTCTAAGGTGCCACAAGTATTCCTTTTCTTTTTGCGAAAAAAATAGTCTGTTTTTCATTAGTATGGCCTATGTTAAAACACAACTTTGGCCCCCCCACAAAATACCCCAAACTACAAAAATCCAAATGTGCAAAGTAAAGTATCACCTAAAATGTGGAATACTTAGGGAGCTTATAAAATTTATTTTCCAGATTTCAAACACACACAGTAACTTAAGCCTTATTTTGAACCTTTTCCTGTATATCCTGAAGTTGGTGTGTGAAGATATCAGCTCAACAAAAGACAAAAATTTAACTATTTTCCTGCATCCCCTCACAACCAAATCGTCACAATTTTTGAAGGACATAATTCCATATATTTTCTCTTTTTTTGCCAACTGACATTTGAAAGCTAGTTAAGTTCAGACGTCATACTGCAACTTGCCACTTCTCCCTGACCCAATATTTATTTAGTTGATGAATTAGTTGGGGTTGGTCCTGCTTTGAGCAGAGGGTTGGACTAGATGACCTCCTGAGGTCTCTTCCAACCCTGATATTCTATGATTCTATGAATATTTACCCTCCAGCCAACCAGGGAGACCATGGCTCTTCACTCAACCTGTCTTTTATTCCACTTAGACCACAGTAGAGACCAAATAACTTACAAACCTTGACTCTCCTCCACATCAGCACAGACATACTGCTCCTATGCTACATGGTTGAAGGAACATTTTAATGGAGCTGACTGATGTCCTGGTGAAGAATGCTAGATTTTGACATCCACCCATTATTACTGTGTCACTTTGGGTAACCACCCTGGAGTGCATTAAAGATCCTGAAATTCTGACACTAAGAAATACCCCCTTTGATGATGTGCAGTTCTAATATGTAATTTACTTGCCACAAAAAAAAAAAAAAAAAAAAAAGGGCTATGATATACTGGTAAATCCTCTGAGAGCAAAAAATCTCAGGTAGCTTTCAAAACAGCACCATGAATATACTCACCAGACTAAACCAGCTGTGTTATATACCTGTATGCTACAGAGTACATCAATGCCAGTTTAAAATCAGTAATGCACATTCAATCAGTAGTGTGCCATTTAAAATGATGCCTATGGAAAATTTCACACAAATACCTAGACACACAATGCCTTTATAAATTCAAGTTAGATAATTTGTGACAAATATGGGTCTGTTTCTTACCTTTCTTTGCTTATGTCTCGCTCGCTTGGCTGCCCGAGAGCTGCTTACTGGTTTGGTCTCAGAGCTGTTTATGAATTGTAGCAAGTCTTCCACTTTTCGATGGTCAACTACACTCTCTCTTTCAGAAATCTGGTCTGGTTTCTTCGGCTGCTCCTCTTTCCTCTTTGTCAAACGTAAGCGAAGTTTTTCCCTCATTTCTGCATAATTTCTACTGGTTGGTGCAGCTGGTGGCTAATGGCCATAAGAGAAAAAAAATGGCTTGAAAGTTTCACAGTGCTGCTTAGAATTTTGCAATATGAAGTTTCAGATAGTGCATAAAAAATACCGACCCCCAATGCCAGTTGTGTGCACATGCAATACGTATGCAACAGACAACAGTATCACAACAGATTTTTGGCTGTCTCATTAGCCAGAGCTGTTTATTTTCATCTTGCAGGTGGGTGGGGCGGTAGAGGGAGACCAAATGCCAGCAGAGGAGTTTCCAGTGGTAGGTCAGGACTTAGTTATGGTTGTTGACAGTTTATCAAATGTAAGTTGAAAAAGGAGTAAGGAGTTGCTGCCACTGTTTTCCATGTAAATATTTAGTGGCAGGGAAAAAAAATAAGCCACCACGACTTTCATGCAGTTGTTTGTTTGACTTTGGGCTAAAACTGTAGCCCAATCCAGTCAGCTAGGTTGGTTGTCACTTTGAATTGTCTTTACTGCTATACAATGTAGGTAGTATTGGCTGATTTTATTTTAATCCCCATAAGCACAGTTTTTACCCCAAAATGGGAAAAGCGCCAGAGACTCCATGAAGTCTACTAGGTGCTTTATTATTACAGATTTTACATGGAAGATCATTAGCTACTATGGTAATGGATGGCTGTGTAAAACCCTAAAATAGATTGCCACATAAAAAGTATCTATTTCAATTTATAAAAACTGCAATTAAACAGAACATTTAAAATGTTCATATTTGCTGCTTATGCAAGGAGTATGCACTTAAGTCTTCAGATTCCCATTGACTTAAACAGGCTTGAGTCAAATCCTCAGCACTGAAGAAAAGCAGACAAAAGGAGAGATCCCATAGCCAATTAATAAGTATTAAAGCTTTGTTATGACTACAAAACGCCTTTTAAGTTGGTCAAGTCACTGTTTCAGTGTACTTTTCTTATTAGTGAATTATTTTTCAGAATTGTAAGTATATTTGTAATACTAAGAATTAGGAAACTTTTTAAATTTAATTTAAAAACACGGGGTTTTAAGCTTTGCTCATACTAGATACACAAATTTCCCAGTTTACGTTTTATTTTCTACTCTTATATTGATCTCTCTAGCTCCATCCCTTTCTATTATTTCTCTGTTCTTAGTGTACTACAAAGGTGGCTAGAGTACAATCACCCTATTTCACAAATATAACAGAGGTTAAATAATTTGCCTAAGATCACACAGTGCTGGAAATCTAGCTGTGAAATAGTTTTATTGTCACTAGCTTATTTTTAGTGCTTCTTAGAAAAGGCTTTAGAATGCATTTTCTATCTACAAAACTCCTATCTTTGCAGTAAGCTTATTATAAGATACCAGATTAAAATTTACAGTTAAAAATGAAAAAAGGAATTTACAGTCATTTATTTTTACTATTTCTGCCACTAAACAGTTACAGCCAATTAGATAACATAACAAGCAGCAGATGATGGCACACTTGAAAACAGTTACTCTTATTAAAATAATTAAACAAAACTTACACCTCCATGACCGAAGAACTCACAGTAGCAACAGTCACAGTATTTTCCTTCTTTCTGATTTGTGGATGTTGAGGTACTAGAGCTATGCTCTGAACAGCTGTCTTCATCTTGGCTCTCCTCTCCATCATACTGTTGATGATCATACGTATTACTGTTCTCACAGCGATGGCCCTCACAGTCAGGATCACTGTATTAAAGAAAACAGAGGGTTTATTACAATATAACAAAAAAGAAACATATTATATGTATATATAGAGAGATATGTATGTGAATCAGAAGCAGCAGTTCTCAAACTGTGGGACGTGCATCACCTCAAAACCTATTCTAGCAGTCTGCAGACCTGTATGTTCAAAACCAAGCAATGAGACTAGGGTATTTTAAAGGGAAGATGGCTCCATGAAATGCTCATGAAGCGGTCCACTGAATGAGTAAATGGGAGAATCACTGTTTAGAGAAATCCATCCTGGTCTAAAAGGTATACTTGTATTCAGAATCTGGAAACCAGTTATTTTCATTTGTTAAAACAAAGTGATTTACAAACTGTGATCTATGGATCACTGGTGGTCAGTAGAGCTGGTTGGTCACACAGTATTTGCTCTCCTCCTTGTTTCCCCCCTTGCTTCTACAGATGTCCAAACTCTTTACTACAAACAAGACTCTCAAGATCATCTGAAAACAAGGAGCAGACAGTGATCCAACTAGTCCAGTATCAGGTGCCTCAGAGGAAGGTGTAAAGTTCTGCAGGAGGCAGTTATAAAATAGTTTAGCCCAGGGAAAGTTTATTCACCAAGAAACACAGGTTGATTTATATCCTTACATATTTAAAATAACCTTCATGCTTATAACTTTGCACATGCACGTAATTCATGTAAGTGCCCAATCCTTTTTGATTTCTGCTAAGCTATTGTCCCCAAAGATAGCAAAAGTCAGTCCCATAAGGTAACCATGCATAGTGTGAAAAAAGTACTTATAATTAATGTCTCATTATGAGAAACTGTAAAATGTAGTGCATGTTCTACATGTTCTATGTTTATTTATCTCTTCACAAGGTGAACAGTGCCAGTCTTTTCACTATCTCTTCATACTGAATTTTTCCCATGTCTCTCCCCATTCTCTTCACCTGTCTCTGAACCCCCTCTACTTGAACTATATCCTTTTTAGACAGGATAACGGAACTGAACAAAGTTTTTCCAGTGAGGATGTACAATTGATTCACATAACAGCATGATATTTTCTGTCTTTTTCTCCATCCCATTTCCTACACATCCTAATATTATTCGCATTGCAGCAGCACCTAGTGGTGCTAACAGAAATTTGGGTTCTATTGCACTAGACTAGGTAACCTACGCTCAAAGAAACATTTCTCTTTTTATTGCAAAGAATCATTTTTATATTTCAATAATTTCCTCTAGTTCAAACAGCAGTAATACAAAGCTAGCCAGATGTTACAAAGCTAACTTTTTGAAAAGTAATTCAAGTGGATAGCTATCACTCTGCTTGGTTCTCAAGATCCCCCATCATAACTACGGCTGTGGCCTCCCATCTCCTCCATAGCAACCATCAACACAGTACTACAAGTCAGAGTACTCAGAAGAATGAGTCAGCTGCTTTGCCTTTAGGACATTCCTGCTCTTCAGACACTAGAGAATCAGTGTCACTATGAAATCACTCTGCCATAACGTCCTGTACTCAATTCATCCAATGCTTTCAAAGATCTTTAAAATTTTAAGTATCACAAAAAAGGTTAGTTATTACATTCATTTTACAAATGGGGAACTGATACTCAGAGAAGTTGCAAGCACAGTTATGGTCAAAACACTGTTTAAATATGGTAGCTTTCACATGAAGTATGCTCCTTGTATGGTCTCCAAGTCAAGTCTTTAAACCATGATTTGAGGACTTCAATAACTCAGACATAGGTGAGAGGTTTATTGCAGGAGCGGGTAGGTAAGATTCAGTGGCTTGCATTGTGCAGGAGGTCAGACTAGATGATCATAATGGTCCCTTCTGACCTTAATATCTATGAATCTATGAAGTCTGCTGACTAAACTAACAAAAAGTATGTTGTCACTTGAATGATGAATGAACCAGAAAGCACAGTTTGACTTTTCCATCCCATTTTAGCGCACACAGTGAGAAAACATGTCTTTTTACTTATAAGCTGAACAAGTGTGATTCTGCATGTGACAAAAAAAATGCAACCCCAGAAACACCATGGCCACACTTTCCTGAGAGTAACACCACACTTGATGTGACTTGTGCAAAGTCACACGGCTAGTGAGTGGCAAACCAGGGAACAGAACTCAGGTGTCCTGCTCATCTATCAAATGGACAAGACTCCCTCTCACGTTATAATGGTGTACAAAGTGGTGCTGCAACAGTGAACATTTATTTTGCATGTTTGTTACTATTTTTAATGCCAATTTAAGTATGAACAAAGTAAACTCACCTGCAGACACTTGGTGGCGCACTTACGGAGCTGTTTGTGGTTGAAGTTGGGGGTGCAACTGTGGAGGGACAAAGACCTGAATGTGGATCCACAAATCCAGGGGCTGTTGCAGCAGTTTTGGGGAAAGATGGAGCAGCAAGATTTGGGATATGGGGTGTAGCGGCTGGAGACAGTGCAGCAGGAGAGAGTGAAGGAAGGGATGCTAAACTAGTAGGGCTATTTCGTGGTGCAACTGGTGCAGAATGTCTATGGTCCTCTTTATTGATATTGTGGAAGACTTCTCCTAAATTTGGAAAAAAAGAAAAAAAAGAAAAAAAAAAGAAAAGGTTAATTTCCTTCAAAAAATGAAGTAACAAATCTCCACTAGCTTGAACCAGCTATTCTTGACTTCTAGCTCTTTAAAAATCAGCAAAAAGAAAAGGAGTACTTGTGGCACCTTAGAGGCTAACAAATTTATCTGAGCATAAGCTTTCGTGAGCTACAGCTCACTTCACTGGATGCAGGCAGTGGAAAATACACCTCCACAGTATGCATCCGATGAAGTGAGCTGTAGCTCACGAAAGCTTATGCTCAGATAAATTTGTTAGCCTCTCAGGTGCCACAAGTACTCCTTTTCTTTTTGTGGATACAGACTAACATGGCTGCTACTCCGAAACCTTTAAAAATAAGGTAAGTGATCTTTTTAGTCACAAACTAAGCAATTAAGATATTCAAGCATATTTAAAGAATATATTTTTAAAATGTATTTTCCCTTTTTACACACCAACATTTTGGCCAAACCAACCCTAACCCAAAAGGACTTAAGAGTCCTAAAATTAAGAGAGTACAGAAAAAATATAGTTCCAGAGTAATAGCTCAGTTTTGAGTAAAAGAAGCTGTTTAAACCATTTAAATACATAATATGAATAATAATACCTTAAAACCTTTGTGGCTCATTAATTTAGGAACTGACTTCAAGTTACTTCGCATGCATTATAGTTCTTACCTATTGATGAAGGTCTCTTAGATGATACTTTAAACTGGTTGCTGCTTGACTGCACTGTAGTAGCTGTGCAAGAGACAGAAGAAGTGGCAGAAGAGGTTGCCATGACAACTTTATTAGCTTCCATAAAGGCATCCTGGAAATTGTACAGACATTTCTTCTTTGCAGCGTTTTTTTTGTCTTTGCTATCTGTAACTGCTGTTGCTTCACTGCTAGATGTAGTAGGAAGTGCTTCAGGTCTTATTTCTGAGAGTGCTGGTGCTAATAGATCACTCCCTTCAAGTGAAACATACAGAAATTAAGACTTCTAGAATTACAAGAATTGTGTTTATGGCACTTGGCCAGATTTAAGCATGTTCTAATTTGCTGAACTCTGATGTTTACTTCTATATCTAGCTATGTATGTTATTACTGGCCTGGTAGGACTACTGAAGTAAATATGTTCTCACTGAATGTTAGTCTATGTAAGTGTAACTAAATTTAAATTCTCAGGCCAATTTGTCATATAAACTAAAATTTGAAAAGTGTTCTTAAAGATCAGTAGAGGTAATAAGCAGCATACTGCATTACTGTACATATCTGTTCAACCTTTTAATTTTTTTAAGTGAATTTACACTTGTGAAATGTGTAAGATTGACAGCTCTGGAGTCTAATGCCCAGTTTAGCCATATAACACAACAGGCACTGACAGCATACCACCTCAATCAGAGTGAGAAGAAAATGTAGCCTTAATGCTTACTTAGTTATTGGCGACTCCAAGTGCCAGTTTGTGCTGGTGTTTTTTGGGGTGTGACTTTCCATAACGGAGATTACTCTCACTTGTTTTCCACTAGTGACCTGGATGGAGTATTTTGTTAGTTTTTTAATGCTACTATAGTAGCTGGGTACAAATTAGAAACAGGCCAGACAAGAGACAATCAGAACAAAAAGCAAAATAAAGTCTCAGAACAAGACAGTTTTTCAGTGAGTCATGTTTTACAACAGAAGGAAGTCTTGCAAAAAAATGCAATATTTGTAATGAAAACAAGAGAAGTAAGGTACATGTATACTGTACTATTTTAGTATACTATAAGGTACTATTTTACTGGTTGAGTTTCCGCTGTTCTCTCTCACCTTAACAGTATTTTAGATTTCAAGAATGTTGCTGCAAAGCAGCACAGACTTTTCGGTATCCAAATGCCAATTAGAATTCCCTCAGACTTACTAGTTTAATGAAGCAAGACATACTGAACTCACATGAAACATACCTATACACATTCAAATTTGGACAAGCCCCTAAATACCTGATCCTATAGTGGCAACTGATCTATAAATTGTTCCTTTGTATGATAAGTCAAATAAATTCACAGATCTAAGGAAGTAATTCTACAACATAATGTAACATGAAAATATTCTGAAGCTTGTTTTGCATCTAAGTCATCCACTCTGGGTTCTTCTAGCTTTTCTCCCATCACAGTGGCAAGAGGAAGGAATCTGTGGCAGTTGTGGTGGCGTTAGTCTAGCAGTGCTCCTATAATTTTATGAAACAAGATCAAGATCTTGTGACAGGAGACTCAGGATTTTTACTTCTTATCCCTTCCTTATAAGTATCTCTCTAAACCCACATCTTTCTGTAGCTGCACGAATCTGAAGATACAAGCATCTCTATAAATCTCTCTCTATACCAGAGGCCAAGAGAAGCAGTTTCTTTTTGCTTTTGCCCCTGCAATGAGATTAAAGAGTTTTTACTTTCATGTTTTCAGCCATTATAGCTACCATGACTCCCTGTCTATGCAAATCTTTACCAGAACTGCTCTCTCAAAAATGACAATGAAATGTACCACTGCCAGAAAGTGCCATATTCAGTTTCATAATGTAGTTTTCATCGCTATCCAGTGCGAAATTATAACAAACCCTCACCAGGAAGTGTGTCAGGCAAAAATGTAGCTGGATTCCAGTTCTTGTCATTCATCATTTCTGTTTCCCAAAGACTTATAAATTTCGAGCTATTCCAGTCGGGAGTGCTCCCAAAACAGCTTGGATAAATATGATCTTGGAGCGATGCATTGAATACCTGATGCTTGTTTGTATGATTCTGAACCGGTGCTGGCGGTAATGCCTACAAAAATTATAAGAGTATTTTCTAATTAATAATCTGTCTGCCTACACAGTTATTCCAACAGCAATATTCAAGTCATTATAATAAAGTGTTATGATCCTGTAAGAAATTATGTAAACTAAAAACTAATAGAAGTTTGCTCCTGAAGTAACAATTATGGCAGGTTTGTTTATATTTATATAGGAATATATGTGGGTCGTACCTTAACTGCTATATCTATATACACATACATACATACACACACTTATATACAGCTCTTGAACAACCAGCTGACAGAAAAATTTTCCTCTTGTAAAAAGTTGTGTGCATATTGAGTTTCTGTTGGTCTTAACTTTTTATTAAAAATTATATTTGCATAAAAGCTGAACCTTTAAGGACTCATTATTTTTAACTACCTATTATCCACCAGAAAACAATCCTCTGTGACAATATAATCATTACCACAACAGGGGATCAGGGGATTATGAAAATATCAGTTGGTAAATAAGCACAGGAGAAAGAGAAATAAAGTATATATTCTAGTCTAAACAGATGTGTTTCTAAATAGATTCTCTCTAGTACTCTAAATCTTCTACTCTTGTCATCTCAACAGGAGTTTTAACAGTATTTTTTTAACAACTGGAATCTATGAAATGTGTAAACTATTTTGTTCCTAGAATTATTAAGTCAAAAGCACATAGCATCCTCCTTTAGTTGCATGGAAGTAGGTTCTGGATTTCTTCTGGTTTAAATTTTGTAATTTCAGTTTTCAATATTAGGGATGAAGTTTGAGTGTGTTGTACAAGCCCTCTGAGTACCATGGCCTTTAAGCAAGCCTAGAAAAAGTGTTTCAGTTTTATTCTTCCAAAATTAATGGGATGGAAAGATATATACAACTGGAAATCTGCATATTAACACTGAAATCACTGGCCGTGTCCAATAACTTTTCTAACAGCTAAGGTAAATACCACTCATAGTTGAGAAGGGTCTTCACAATTTAGCCCCCCTTTTTAATATGCTCTCAGTACTGCATCTGCAACTCCCCACTTCTTTGGCAAAGATGCTAGCCAACTAAGCCCACTTATTCCACAGGCACCCAGCATGCTTTCTTTCATGCCACACCTTGTGTATGAATAGACTCCTTCAAAAACAAAACAAAACAAAACAGAACACAAAACAAAAAAAACCACAAAGCACTATCCTGTCCTCTTTCCAACTCATTTTTACTGGGATGGTTACAGAACACTATCAGCTGATGATGACTAGGAAGTTGGCAAGATCAGATCACTTCTACAGATCTACTTGTCTGCAGGAACAAAAAACCTCTCACCTACTAACTAGGCACAAAGTTAGCCTATGAAAAGACATGTTCATACACTTTTCACTGTTCCCGCTTCTCCTCCAGTTTCACCAACCTCTTAAACCTCTGAATTAAAGATTACAAGCTCTGATTTACTGTGCCTGGTGAGCACTTCCCAAAGGGATGTGACGTGGATGACGCCTGTAGAACTACTGTAATACAAATGTAATCTCCCCAAAACCCACACATACCAATGTGTGTCTCATTATCATAAGCACGACAATCGTTCATGAATTTAGTCTCACAACAACCCTGTAAAGTAGGGAAGTTTTACTGCCTCTCCCCCTTTTATTATTATTCCTCCTGCCCCCCATCTTTTTTCTAAACACAGATGCAGAAATGTGGCAGATTTAACAACTTGCCCAGGTTCACATAAGAAATGTATCAAAGCTGGGAATTTAACCCAAACCTTATCTTCAGTGCAGTGCCTTAACCAAAAGATCATCTCTCTCTTTTGAGAAATAACCTCTTTCCTATAATCTTTGTTAATTTCATATCTTCCAGTTTATACAAAGGCTTACTTGTATCTGGTCACACACCATATCCTCTCCTCAAATCTTTAACGCTTTCAAAAGTAAAGAGAAAGCCAGTCACAAAAGTTTCCTGTACAATCTCCAAAGTTTCTCTCAGGGGGCTGTGTCTTCACTACCGGGATAAGTAGACCTAAATTACGCTACTCCACCTATGATGTAGCTTAGGTCGATTTACCCTTGTGTCTTCACTGCATTGCATCGATGGGAGACGCTCTCCGGTTGACTTCCCTTACTCCTCTCAGAGAGGTGGAGTACCAGGCTTGACCGGAGAGTGCTCTACTGTAGATTTCGCAGGTCTTCACTAGATCTGCTACATTGACCCCTGCTGCATCGATTGCAGCAGCGTCGATCTCCCCATGACGACGACCAGCTCAGACTTCCTGTTCCACTGACTTATTTCCCATCCTACTCCCTCTCTTCCTGCTGTCTCTCCAATGACTAATACAAACTCCTTTATGCATCCCCACTATCTGCAATAGCTTTTCCTCTGTGCCTATTCAGCTCCTTCTCAATACTAAAACCCTATTTTAGAACCCCCTTTCTGCCTAACCTACTGTCAAAAAGTCCAAAACCAATTAAACCTTACTCTGACTTATTTTCCTTACTTCTTATCCCTGAAGCTTTTATATACTCACTTCACACCTCTTTTACAGATGTTACCAGTATAGTTTGCTTTCATCTGAATATATACACCAATTGATGTGTTCTGTGATCTTTTTTGTACGATACACTAAGATTTTGCATTCCAACTATCTTTGTTTTCATCACAGAAATACACATTTAATTCACTTTGGACCAGACATTAAAGCCTCCATCTGAATCAGACTAAGATATGTGAGTGCAAGTTTCCTCTAATCTGGAGAGTTACACTCTAAAAGTAGCACTGCAGGGTCCCAAATTTTCTGAGTCACTGACTCCATATAAAGTCTGCTCCATTTTCAAATAAAGATTTGTAGTTTTCCAATTGCCAGCTCTGCATATACAACTTGGAAATTGAAACTGAAGCGGTGTTTTTCCCCCCCTCTCACATATAACTGACAGTAAAAGCGATTCAGCTTGTTACGCTGGCAGACCAGGTGCCAGCTCATGCCAGAGACCCAGGCCAATTCATTTGTATATTAATATAGATCAAAGTGATTCTTAGATGTACAAGAGTGTATTTGGTGTTTAAACTTCATGAAAACTAATGGGATGTTACATGCATTGTTTTCACTTATTTGTATCTGTTATAATATAGTACCCAACATTTACATTGTGTATGCTCCTATAACTAAATAATCAATCAAACGAGAAAGAAGCCTTGTGGAATGGTAATGATGAATTTTAACAGAAAAGTGCTAATTTCAAAGCAAGTGGTTATTGTGTGAGATGATCGGCGGTCAAAGACTCAAAATGCATTCCTCACTATTGGTCATCAAATGAAAAGCCTACGTGGGTAGTAACAAAGTCAGCTTGTTTTCTGTGAAAGAAGCTATAAGTATGGATTCGGGCAAAGATCCTGTATGTTTGGACTGTTTTGACCTCTTACAGGGAAGTGTATCAGATGCAACACGGAGCTCCCCAGAGACAATTTAAGAATGCTGAAAAGACTTTGGGGAAACTGGCAAGTTATATCATCACTACCACCATTTGGAATTACAAACTGACTCATGCTTTAATCTCTCAATAACTCTCACTTCCTTCTCTTAGCTAATAAACCGTTAGTTAGTTTACTATACAATTGGCTACCAGAGTGGTCTTTGGTGTCAGATCTAGAATACCAATTGATTGGGAGTAAGTGACTGGTCTCTTGGCATTGGAAGCAACTTGAGTGTATTGTGATTTTTGGTTTAATCACAAAGTCCAGTTTGTCTAGGTGGCAAGGTAGACTGGAGGGCCTAAGGGGACTATCTGTGACCTAATATGGTAAGACTAGTATAGTGATTCAGAAGTTCACATTTGTTATTGCCTTTGTGAAATCTAATTATAGAACACAACACCAGCATGGGGTGTCTGCCCTGTTTTCTGACAGTGTGCCCTGAGATAGACAGTCACAATTGTGAGCCACTCCAGACAGCATGACACAGGCTAAGTTCAGCCTTCCACACTACTTACACAATCCCACTAACCTTTCATTTCAGAGGTAATTATGCATGAGAGCACAAGGAATCTTCCCTCCCTGCCCCACCCAGCCCTGTTTGGCACCACTCAAAGCTCAGACTGAGTTTATGGGGCTGATTAGAATACTTTATACATGAAAAATTAACTAATTGATTTTGAATAAAATGATGTGGAACTCCACAGAGCTAATTTTTAGAATCCCTTTTCAGAGCAGACCTGTACTGCAAAGGTGAATCACATTTTTGTTTCAGTCTTATCTGACAGTCTTCATTAAGTGCAAAAAAACCCTCAAAAATTTAAATCAGAGCAACTTCTGAAAAACTAACCAGGCAATTATCTGGCCCCACTCACTGAAGTGTCAGAGTGCCTGAACATCTCCAGATGAACATGGATTATAATAGCCTTATCTTGCTAGTTAACCATGCTCTTTTGCAGAAGTGCTTTGCTGAATTTACTCTCTCCTAAAAGCACAAAAACCTTGAACAAGTAGTCCTCTACACTTGACCTTATTCACAGTATTACCATTTTGACCCAAATCCAGGACAGTAATGTTGAAAAGGAACAACAGCTGCCTTTCTTCTATTAACTTTTGACCTCAAATATATACAAATTTAAAATTTAGCACAGCCATATTACACTAAATGTAACACTGATCTTTTAAAGACTTTTTTCTTGTCCCTACATCTACTCCAATTGATAAGAAACTGACAAAATCTTTACCAAGATTAGCCTTACGATAGCAACTGCTAATCCAGTGATGGCCAAATTCCATCAAAACTGGGGTATTCTCAACTTCAGATTTCCCTTTTACAGAATGTATGAGTAGATTACCTTTATAAATTAGGAAAAAAGTAAATGTAATGTGCCAATAAGGCCTTAAGTTAAATTACTGTAATGCACACAAATTTACAATTGTTTTCCTGAAATTAGAAAGCATTTTTTTAGTCACACTTACCTTATTGTGTGTAAAGGGGGAAGCTGTATATAAGGTAGGGTGGATAAGTGGACGAGGCAGATGAGGAATAGTATGCAATGGTACATGTCCATGTATATGGGGGTAAAGGTGAAGTGCAGGATGTGCAGGTTTTTCTGGGTTCACAAACTGATGGCCAGCAGGAAGGCGTCCGGCTGCGAGCGCTGAAGCAGTCAGACCTGAAGCTTCCTGTTTGCAAACATGGCATTCACAAGTATTTGGACCTTGGTCAGCCTGTAAGGAATGAAAAGTTGCTCTCCTCATTTTGTCAGACAAGGAATTCAGATAGTTTTATTTCTTTTAAATGTCATAAAACAGCAAGTCTAAATATTGTTTAGTCTTGTATAATGAAGGAGAATGGGTAAGGAGCAATTTACACATTTATACAGGTTTAAAACCAAAGTTAATATTCATCAGGGTTCACAGGTCCAGAGTTGTAGCAAAGGCAACGTAAAGCTATTCAAAGCATTTTTATGGTGGTTCCTGTGGTCAGGGCTACAAAAGCATGAGCGCGGTTTGGTTCTTGCTTGGAAGGAATTAACGAAGGCAACTGATTTTGTTCCACAATCAAGCTATTAAAAAGCTTGATTACCAGTCTGGAAATGATCCAGTCAGAATATGGCATTATGAATGCAAGCAAGCAGATTTATAATAAAGTATAATGGTTGTTTTTAATCAATAGTACATACAGGTTCCCTTGGATTTGTAGCAACTGTCTTTTAAAAAAATTAGCTCACACATAACTGACTAATTTTTTTTATTTACTCATTAAAATAGAAACTAATACACACTGAGCAGAGAGCCAAGTATGATATTTGGGAATTTTTAGTAAACAGATCAGCAATCCAATAAAATATTGAGTCACAACAGATCTACATGCAAGACATCTATATAAAGAAAGTATGAAGCACTGAACTATCCTAGACTCCCCTACATTTGCAAATCAGTTTTAGATCAATTATTGAAATATTCATTAATTACTTCAACAATGGGGAAAAAATCACTGTCCATCACTTAACTAAAAGTTTTTCACCATTCAAGCTCAGAACAGTAAGTTCATCCTGGATTTCTGTTATAAGTTCAACAGTTTAAGTTCATGCTGACTGAAGTACTATTTCAACCAGGAAGCAGTCTTTTTAAGACAGCAGCAGCAAAGAGTACAACTCCTTACAAAAGGTCTCAGATTTCAGTTTCAAGAAGGCCAGCCAACACTAGATTTCTAACGGTTATATATTCAGTTGTGAAAATAATTTAAGTCTCATAATGACAGCTTAAGAGATCAAAAGATTCCCTATATCTGCAACTTACCTTCTAATTAAACTATTTTCACTCATTCTCAAATAGTCAAGATTTTAAAGGTAACTTACAATGGATATAAGACTTCAGTGAGCTATACCTGCTGACTCGGATAAGATGGGGGTGGACTATCCATTTTGGCCTCATCTTTCCTTAATGTTCTTTTTCCTAGACTTATTTCCTCCTTCTGAGTCCCTGGTGGTTCACCACTGCTTTCCCCATCTGCTTCTTCATCATCTGCTTCTGAAGAACTGCTGCTAGTACTGCTCACCTGAGGAGACTGAAAATCCATAGTTTAAAAAAAAAAAAAAAAGAAAGAAACTAGTCTCCAATGATTATTTCATTTGACAGATTAAAGACAAAATTTATGTAAAGTGCCATATACCTCATCTTTCAATGCCATGTTTTCCCCTCCACCATTTAATTCGCTATGGATTCCATTCATGTTGGCTACGACCTCTGCATCATCATAGTTATTCAATGGATAGATATCAGTAAATTTTGCTGATAATGGTGCAACATCTTCATCATCACTACCACTGCGGAAAGAGAGGTTTACATAAATGATGATGATGATGATTAGTAACCTAAGCCACTGTGAAAGCAGTTACAAAACATTGGAATGAAATAAAATTTAGATACATAATTTGTATTTCAATTTAAATTGATCTGCTTCGAAATAGTTAAAAGATAGCTGTTTTTTAAAACAGACTTGCTAACTACCTACCATCTAGCCTGTTTAAGGTACTAGCTTAACTCCTCACCAGAAAGCCTGGGCTAAAAAGATTTTCTAGTATTTTTATGTGTAATTTTTCCCTAATACTGTGCCATCAAGAAATCCAGTAACTCCACCATGCCAAAACACAATGAAGGGTAAATCCAGCTTTGCTCTGATGAGACAAAAGCCTTATTTCAATGAGTTTATTGGTAGAAAATGTATGAACTGTAAAAGTTTAAAATATTTCAAGCACTGACATGTTAAGCCAGAATTCCCTACATGAATTACTAAGTATAACAATCTCATTTTTTGATTAATGATCATTCATTTTAAAATTTCCCCCTAATAACGCATTCTTGGATACCACACTATATTAGCTTAGCTATGTTTAAAAAATAAAAAAAAAAGCATTCATCCTTCAGGCCTTTTTATAGTGCCTATTCATACAATTCCTGAATAGGGGACTAGAAATTTTTCCTGCCACAACTGAACAAAGTATGCAAGCTTAGTTACCTACCTCACGAGGGTGTTGCAGTAATATCTGTATAGCACTCAAACATATAAAGAGCTCTTTAAGTGTATTATTATGTCCTTTTGCATTCCAGTAAGACTTTTGCTGAGATTTAATTACAGTACAGTACCATTAGGCATACGTCACATGTGCCACAGGGATAGAAATACCTAAGAGATTATTTAGGCCCTAATTTGAGAAACAGAATGATCCTCCCCTGAAGGAAGAGTGAACTAGTGTCTGTCTGTAGATAATACTGCCTTCAGTAAGTGCGGTTTAAATTAGTATCTCAGAAGACAGTTAATATTATTGATCTTCATTCTTGGAGAACTGAAGTTAGCTTAAGAACTTCTGAGATAATATAGTAAAATATTGGCAAAAGCAGATCCATAATATTACAAAAGCCCACCCTCATCTTTGAAAATTTTACGAAGATGAAGAACTAGAAGACAGATAATTTAAATACAGGAGAAGAAAACCTACTGATGTTTTTCATAACACCACAGTGCAACATCATAGAACTACCCAAACAACTGTTTTGGTCTCATTTAGGCATTAGGCTAGTATCAACACAGCAAACAGAGAGAGATATAGATGCTAGTATTTAAGTAGATAGGAAAATTGAAATACTTGCACAATGCTAGTTGTTTTGGAAACATGCTGATTTAAATGTGTGTCAAAATAAACAAACAAGCTGAACGGCACTTTAACTGCTTCAAACAGAAAAATAATTACAGTGATCAGAAACACTGAGTATAATGCAACTGCGCCACTGCATAAATGGCCATATAAATGCCCTTTTCAATAAACTTTGCACAAGATTATAATGAAAGCATAGATTCTTGAACATAAAGCAGTAAGTCTAGCAATAATAAATGCAAAGAGAAAATTTGAAATGAGACCCAGGTAGAAATCAATGAAGTGATATTAGCTTGAAACAATAACTGACATATTTGTGCTATTCCCATTCACTTCAATAAAATGTTAACGTTGAATCTTAATGACAACTCCCTAAAATACCGAGGTTAGCTATTTCACTACTGATCACCATAGCAGAATCAACTTAAATGTTCTTCACTGTTGTTGATGTGCCACATACTGTAACAGGGTGTAGTAGTTAGATAGTTGCTAAGAAGGCTTGATGGGTCGGGAATAAAAAATTCAATCCACTCCCACAATTTTAAAATCATTTCTACCCCTTTCTGGTTTTGGGGAAGGGTCAGGAAGCAATATCAAATGCCTCAGTTTCTAAAATCACTATGATTATTAGAAGGAGATGAGAGAAGAACTTTTTTCACTGCACATGAATCTTTGCTAGGAGTCTTAATTAATGTCAACTCAACAGTCTTGATAGAAGATTTCAGAAGTCAGTTACTTGTAATCAGGTGACTAACCTTTCAAAAAAAGTGTCCTGTTCTCACACTAGATAGCCAAAAAAAAATATCATTAAGCAGTTCTTATATTCAGGTTTATCGTTGCTCAATCATTGCTTGAAAGTTTGAGCGAGTGCTTGATCGGTTGGCTGAAAAGGGCGGGAGTTGGGAGTGTTTTGTTTCAGGTGAGCCTGGCTGTCTAAAAAAGCCAGCGCTCCGCTAACCAGCTGAGCAGTGGGGAACAGCAGAGCAGCAAACAGCAGGAGTTTGCCTGGGAGTTCGCCTGGGGTAAGCCCACTGAGGCTTGCACCCTGACAGCTTCTCTGAGTAATTACTGCATCTCCTGAGGAAGCTCGTAGTAGGACGGTAATATGGATGGGGAGTGTTCAGCTGTTGTGACCTGCACTGGATGTGCCATGTTTGTCTTTCTTCCACAGGACAGAAGCGACTTTGTGTGTACAAAGTGCAAGCTGGTCTCCATACTGGAAGAGAAGGTTCAAGGTCTGGAGCAACAGATATCGACCCTGTGTTGCATAAGAGAATCTGAAGATTTCCTGGACAGATGTCAGGATATGCTTCTACGGGCACAAGGTTCTGAAGATTCAGAGCAGGCTGCGCAGCGGGGACAGAAGGACGGTGAAGAAATTTGGCAACATGTGACCTCCAGAAGAAGGGGGAACGTCCATGTACCAGCAACGCAGAGACAAGTAAGTAACCGTTTTCATGTTCTCTCCCCAGGTACCATTGCGGGGAGTGGCCCAGATGATACGTCTGGGAGAAGGGAGCAGAAGACGACTCCGCCAGTTGAAAGGCATGAGATGCACTGTCCTGAGGTTGGGGGTCCCACGACCACCACTCCCAAGAAAAGGAGACGGGTGGTGGTGGTTGGGGACTCTCTCCTCAGGGGGACTGAGTCATCTACCTGCCGTCCTGACCAGGAAAAAACAGAGAAGCCTGCTGCTTGCCAGGGGCTAAGATTCGCGATGTGACGGAGAGACTGCCGAGACTCATCAAGCCCTCGGACCGCTACCCGTTCCTGCTTTTCCACGTGGGAACCAATGATACTGCCAAGAATGACCTTGAGCAGATCACTGCAGACTACGTGGCTCTGGGAAGGAGGTTAAAGGAGTATGAGGCGCAAGTGGTGTTCTCGTCCATCTTCCCCGTGGAAGGAAAAGGCCGGGGTAGGGATCATTGAATTGTGGAAGTCAATGAATGGCTACGCAGGTGCTGTAGGAGAGAAGGCTTTGGATTCTTTGACCCTGAGAAGGTGTTCCAAGAAGGAGGAGTGCTAGGCAGAGACGGGCTCCACTTAACGAAGAGAGCATCTTCGCGAGCAGGCTGGCTAACCTAGTGAGGAGGGCTTTAAACTAGGTTCAGTGGGGGAAGGAGACCAAAGCCCTGAGGCAGGTGGGGAAGCGGGATACTGGGAGGAAGCACAAGCAGGAGCGTGTGAGGGGGAGGGCTCCTGCCTCATACTGAGAATGAGGAGCGATCAGCAGGTTCTCTCAAGTGCCTATATACAAATGCACAAAGCCTGGGAAACAAGCAGGGAGAACTGGAGGTCCTGGCAAAGTCAGGGAATTATAATGTGATTGGAATAACAGAGACTTGGTGGGATAACTCACATGACTGGAATACTGTCATGGATGGGTATAAACTGTTCAGAAAGGACAGGGAGGTCAGAAAAGGTGGGGGAGTTGCACTGTATGTAAGGGAGCAGTATGACTGCTCAGAGCTCAAATATGAAACTACAGAAAAACCCGAGAGTCTCTGGATTAAGTTTAGAAGCGTGAGCAACAAGGGTGATGTCGTGGTGGGAGTCTGCTGTTGACCACCGGACCAGGGGGATGAAGTGGACGAGGCTTTCTTCTGCCAACTACCAGAAGCTACTAGATCGCACGCCCTGTTTCTCATGGGCGACTTCAATCATCATGATATCTGCTGGGAGAGCAATACAGCGGTGCACAGACGATCCAGGAAGTTTTTGGAAAGTGTAGGGGTTCAATTTCCTGGTGCAAGTGCTGGAGGAACCAACTGGGGCAGAGCTCTTCTTGACCTGCTGCTCACAAGAAGAATTACTAGGGGAAGCAAAAGTGGATGGGAACCTGGGAGGCAGTGACCATGAGATGGTCGAGTTCAGGATCCTGACACTGGGAAGAAAGGAGAGCAGCAGAATACGGACCTGGACTTCAGAAAAGCAGACTTTGACTCCCTCCGGGAACTGATGGGCAGGATCCCCTGGGAGAATAACATGAGGGGGAAAGGAGTCCAGGAGAGCTGGCTGTATTTTAAAGAATCCTTATTGAGGTTACAGGGACAAACCATCCCGACGTGTAGAAAGAATAGTAAATATGGCAGGCGACCAGCTTGGCTTAACAGTGAAATCCTTGCTGATCTTAAACACAAAAAAGAGACTTACAAGAAGTGGAAGATCGGACAAATGACCAGGGAAGACTATAAAAATATTGCTCGGGCATGCAGGAGTGAAATCAGGAAGGCTAAAATCACACCTGGAGTTGCAGCTAGCAAGAGATGTTAAGAGTAACAAGAAGGGTTTCTTCAGGTATGTTGGCAACAAGAAGAAAGTCAAGGAAAGTGTGGGCCCCTTACTGAATGAGGGAGGCAACCTAGTGACAGAGGATGTGGAAAAAGCTAATGTACTCAATGCTTTTTTTGCCTTTGTCTTCACGAACAAGGTCAGCTCCCAGACTGCTGCGCTGGGCAGCACAGCATGGGGAGGAGGTGGCCAGCCCTCTGTGAAGGAAGAAGTGGTTCGGGACTATTTAGAAAAACTGGACGTGCACAAATCCATGGGGCTGGATGCATTACATCGGAGAGTGCTAAAGGAATTGGCAGATGTGATTGCAGAGCCATTGGCCATTATCTTTGAAAACTCATGGCGATCGGGGGAGGTCCTGGACGACTGGAAAAAGGCTAATGTAGTGCCCATCTTTAAAAAAAGGGAAGAAGGAAGATCCTGAGAACTATAGGCCAGTCAGCCTCCCCTCAGTCCCCGGAAAAATCATGGAGCATGTCCTCAAGGAATCAATTCTGAAGCACTTAGAGGAGAGGAAAGTGATCAGGAACAGTCAGCATGGATTCACCAAGGGAAAGTCATGCTTGACTAATCTAATTGCCTTCTATGATGAGATAACTGGTTCTGTGGATGAAGGGAAAGCAGTGGACGTGTTATTCCTTGACTTTAGCAAAACTTTTGACATGATCTCTCACAGTATTCTTGCCAGCAAGTTAAAGAAGTATGGGCTGGATGGATGCACTACAAGGTGGGTAGAAAGTTGGCTAGATTGTCGGGCTCAACGGGTAGTGATCAATGGCTCCATGTCTAGTTGGCAGCCGGTATCTAGCGGAGTGCCCCAAGGGTCGGTCCTGGGGCCGGTTTTGTTCAATATCTTCATTAATGATCTGGAGGATGGTGTGGATTGCACCCTCAGCAAGTTTGTGGATGACACTGAACTGGGAGGAGTGGTAGATACGCTGGAGGGTAGGGATAGGATACAAAGGGCCCTAGACAAATTAGAGGATTGGGCCAAAAGAAATCTGATGAGGTTCAACAAGGACAAGGGCAGAGTCCTGCACTTAGGACGGAAGAATCCAATGCACCGTTACAGACTAGGGACCGAGTGGCTAGGCAGCAGTTCTGCAGAGAAGGACCTAGGGATTACACTGGATGAGAAGCTGGATATGAGTCAACAGTGTGCCCTTGTTGCCAAGAAGGCCAATGGCATTTTGGGGTGTATAACTAGGGGCATTGCCAGCAGAATGAGGGACGTGATCGTTCCCCTCTATTCGACATTGGTGAGGCCTCATCTGGAGTACTGTGTCCAGTTTTGGGCCCCACACTACAAGAAGGATGTGGAAAAATTGGAGAGAATCCAGTGAAGGGCAACAAAAATGATTAGGGGTCTGGAACACATTACTTATGAGGAGAGGCTGAGGGAACTGGGATTGTTTAGTCTATGGAAGAGAAGAATGAGGGGGGATTTGATAGCTGCTTTTAACTACCTGAAAGGTGGATCCAAAGAGGATGGATCTAGATTATTCTCAGTGACAGCAGATGACAGGACAAGGAATAATGGTCTCAAGTTGCAGTGGGGGAGATTTAGGTTGGATATTAGGAAAAAAACTTTTTCACTAGGAGGGTGGTGAAACACTGGAATGCGTTACCTAGAGAGGTGGTGGAATCCCCTTCCTTAGAAGCTTTTAAGGTCAGGCTTGACAAAGCCCTGGGTGGGATGATTTAATTGGGATTGGTTCTGCTCTTGGCAGGGGGTTGGACTAGATGACCTCCAGAGGTCCCTTCCAACTCTGATATTCTAGGATTCTATGATTCTTTGTAAGGCAAACCAGAAAAACACCAGTTATGATTGTCTGAGTCATCTCTGGTTAGTACGTGACAGGTAAGGTTGTATTCCTTAGACATGTGGTGCACGTGTAACAATATTTCATTCACAGAGGATTAAAACCAATTTTAAAAGAAAACTTTAAAAATCAGATTTTTCTAGTTTAAATCAGATTTTTATATTTAAAGTTAAATTTGAATTTATGATAGTTTATGTTAAGGTCTTAATCTAAATCATTTTAATAGATTAGAATAAGTAAAAAACAAAAACAAAAAAAATAACCCACACCCAAAACACTACGCAATACATGTTTCCTGCCAAAGTTTTAAAGGAAGTCAAATCACTGAACTGGTGAAGCACCTGGAACCAGACATTGTTGAAATGCTAAGCCACCTTTTGAGAGCACTAGCTTCTTCTGTAGGTGCAAAGAGAATATTTTCTTCATTTCAGTTTATTTAACTAATTCAGTTCAATGACTAGATCAAAGTTAACAAGTCAACTGAGAGTTGAAAAAAGCAGGAAAGCTTGTTTTCCTCTTCCAACCTAGGAACAAAAAGTAGATGTAGGAGGACGAGGTCTGCTACTTCTAAAATCTTGAAGGACATGGTGACCAGGAACAATCGGTTTAATTCACTAACTACAGATAATACTCCCTTTGTTTAATAATCAGTTAGTTTTAAAACTCAAAACCTGTTTTTATAAGTTTTCTTATATATCACACAGATTTTAAGGTAGATTAATTAAAAACCAACCTTTAAATGCTGCTTTTGTACATTTTTTATTACATCTGAATTCCCACTCAACCTTGGCACAAATCACAAGTAAATATTTTATCTCATAAATAATACATTACTCACCATTTTTAACATAACATACAGAACATAAGAATGGCCATACTGGGTCAGACCAAAGATCCATCTAGCCCAGTATCCTGTCTTCCAACAGGTGGCCAATGCCAGGTGCCCCAGAGGGAATCAACAGAACAGAAAATCATCAAATGATCCATCCCCTGTTGCCCATTCCCAGCTTCTGGCAAACACCATCCCTGCCCAACCTGGCTAATAGCCATTGATGGACCTATCCTCCATGAATTTACCTAGTTCTTTTTTGAACCCTGTTATAGTCTTGGCCTTCACAACATTCTCTGGCAAGGAGTTCCACAGGTTGACTGCGCTGTGTGAAAAAATACTTCCTTTTCTCATGGTTTTATAGACCTCAATCATATCCCCCCTTAGTCGTGTCTTTTCTAAGATGAAAAGTCCAAGTCTTATTAATCTCTACTCATATGGCAGCCATTCCATACCCCTAATCATTTCTGTTGCCCGTTTCTGAACCTTTTCCAATACCAATACATCTTTTTTGAGATGGGATGACCACATCTGCAAGCAGTATTCAGGATGTGGTGTGCCATGGATTTATATAGAAGCAATATGATGATATTTTCTTATTAGCTATCCCTTTCCTAATGTTTCCCAACATTCTGTTCGCTTTTTTGACTGCCGCTGCACACTGAGTGGATGTTTTCAGAGAACAATCCACAGTGACTCCAAGATCTCTTTCTTGAGTGGTCACAGCTAATTTAGACCCCATCATTTTATACGTATAGTTGGGACTATGTTTTCCAATGTACATTACTTTGCATTGATCAACATGAAATTTCACCTGCCATTTTGTTGCCCAGTCACCCAGTTTTGAGAGAACTTTTTGTAGCTCTTGGCAGTCTGCCTGGGACTTAACTATCTTGAATAGTTTTGTATCATCGGCAAAATTTGCAACCTCACGGTTTACTTCTTTTTCCAAATCATTTATGAATATGTTGAATAGGACTGGACTCAGTACAGACCCCTGGGGGACACCACTATTTACCTCTCTCCGTTCTGAAAACTGTATTTTTTTCCTACCCTTTGTTTCCTATCTTTTAACCAGTTACCAATCCATGAGAGAACCTTCCCTCTTATCCCATGACTGCTTACTTTGCTTCAGAGCCTTTGGTGAAGAACCTTGTCAAAGGCTTTCTGAAAATCTAAATACAGTATATCCACTAGATCCCTCGTCCACATGCTTGTTGACCCTCAAAGAATTCTAGTAGATTGGTGAAGCATGATTTCCCTTTACAAAAACCATGTTGACTCTTCCCCCAACAAATTATGTTCATCTATGTGTCTAACAATTTTGTTCTTTACTATAGTTTCAACCAGTTTACCCAGCACTGAAGTCAGGTTTACTGGCCTGTAATTGCCAGGGTCACCTCTGGAGCCCTTTTTAGAAATTGGCGTCACATTAGTGACTTATTACTGTTTAGTTCATCAATTCGTTCCAAAACCTCCTCTAATGACATCTCAATCTGGGACAGTTCCTCAGATTTGTCACCTAAAAAGACTGGCTCAGGTTTGGGAATCTCCCTCACATCCTCATATAAAATTAAGAATCTCAATGAAAGTAATGTGTATAGACACAGCATAACCTTTTGGTATGCAAAAGCAGCAAGATATACAGCATAAAGGCAAACCAACGCGTTTTAATGGTTACCAACCACTCATTCAAATTTTCTTTGGAAAAATACCTAAAAAGTACAAATGCAAAACAAGATTTAAAACAATGATTTAAACCAAGATTTCCTGCTTGCTGATTTACATGATGATCAAAATCAGTGATTCAAATCAATCCACCCTGATTTCACTTAGGGTAGATGTCTAAAGCAAGATCTCAGATGATGTGAAAAAAATGTGTGGAACAACAGGAAGTCATCTAGCTAGCAGGTCACCATCCAGAAAGTTTATCCTTACCACTGCCAGTGGCTAAACGTGTATGCAGGGTTCTGTGGTGGATGTCTCCCTGAACTCCTGAATGTACAGCCATTTGGAGGCATAAAATTAAGACATATATTCAAGAATTACCACTTCATTGTAATGAATTCAGGCAGTTGATACCTCTCGGAGTAAGTTCCCCAATGTGGCTAAGTACTACTGCAAATATAAGTGTTAAATCTTTAAACAATGACAGTTTCACTTTAAATGACTATCAAACTTTCCGTAACTTGTCTTCCATAGTTCTCTCAATTTCATTAGGATTCCAAAATTTGCAATAAAAACAGCACTCACAAAGTTGGTGCAGAGCCATTATCTGTAAGGATGAGTCTTGGGTGCTGCTGAATTGTGATAGGAGAACTGGAACCTGATTCTGAGCTTGCTGAAGACATACTAGGTGGGCGGATCTCAGACAGATAATCCGGAGCAGAATCAATTTGTAGTGGTAACTGGTTAATATGGATGTCATCTGTTATTGGTGAATCCATGATGCCACATGTTAAAATGTGTGAAAGGCTGCAGTCATCACAAGTACATCTGCTCAAGAATTAAGATAGTAATAAAACTTATCAGTGTCACAGATTTCTAAAAAGGTATCGTTTGAAGTTGCATTCAATTTTATTAAATGCACTGTGCCAGTTACAATATTTGATATCCTCTTTTCTCTAACCCAAGAGATTAATGTTTTATTATGAACTCATTAAAAACATCAGCTCACCTTCTTCTATAATTACAGTTGGGACAGTCAGGCATGCTCAAACGTGACGACAACATATGCCTCATTGTGTCTGTGAAGTTGTTCTCACCAGCTAGTGCTTTCTTGTTATTTAACTAAAGTAAATTGTAAGGCAGTGGTTTAGTATTGCAAGTATATGTTCACTAAAATTTTAACCAGTTTATAGCATAACTAATGGCAAAAAAATATCCTTTCCTTTTATAATGCTCAACTTAAAAAGACAATTATAATGCAAGTAATAACTTGATAAAAGTATCCTTTTGATCATCTATCACAATACCCAAAGTCAAAAACATTTATACCTACAAAAGTTTAAAGTTAGAAGCAGTAAACACCTGGCATTCAAAATACATTAGCTCAAAGACAATGTATTTCCATATTAAAGAAATCACAAGGCTAAGTCAATCTCTCTAATCCAGTTATAACTGGAGTTTTGTATATTATTTTTATTAGATCACAACACAGTTCTCTCACTTCAGCAGTTACACGCCTTTTATGGATATACACAAAGGGACTAACATGTAGGAACAAACTCAATTACCCTTAAAGTTTAGAAAAAACATGGGGGCCCAATTCTGTAGCTGATCTGTGCTTAACTCCCATTTATCCAAGTGTGCTCTAAGCATAGGGTTGAAGAATTAGAACACATATGGTTAGTATAATATACAGATTACTCTTTCAGCTGCAAGTGTCTGTCTCTCATAGCATACAGAAAATATTCAAACTACCTAATATAAATTGCTAAAACACCATAATCCTACCTGCTCTTCAATAAAACGCCTCTGTTTAAAAAATTCCCAGTCTTCTTTTAGCATGCGCTGTTTTGTTTTCATTGCCATCTAAAATAGAATACAGGGAGATTCATTGGTTTAAACATGAAAACACTACACTGTATTTGTTATGCCACCGTCACATTTTATTTTATTTATCCTGTCCATGTTTATTTCAGAAAAAACTCACAAGAATTTTGTGTAATTAAAAACAAAGTTAAGTTATTCAAGTTATATTAAAAAGACAGAATTTATCTTATCCAAGTGCTGTTCTTATTTCATTAGCAAGGCCACTGTATTTAAACTCTAAAGCAAATGTAAAATCATTTGGCAATCTTCCCCCCCTTGTACCCTCCCCACCACAGTTAAGTCTTTACACTGACATTAAGTTCAACTGTATACTATATACAAAGTGTTGATAAAATTTAAAGTGTTCTGCATCAGATACCCAATATCTCATCTCCTGATCAATGTGAAGATCTCGCAATACAGGACTTATGGCAAGTCTCAGATACACGCTCAAGGTCAAGAGCAAGTCTTGTGGTGTTCCACAGACCTAGAGCTCTTCGTTCAATCATAGAAGAACATTGGTTACTGAAGCTGGACTGTTCTTTTTTGTAAGATTATATAAAAAGAAAAGATCAAGTTTAAAATTATAACCATTCAAATGTAATGGTCTAGATTGTTAGTGTTTAAGATTGAGGTTAAAATGTATTTCTTGCCTATGGTTTAGCTAACTCAGCAAGATACTTCTTTTTAATTATAGAGCACCATGGGGCACGTTACTGGAAAAGCACTATTAAAATCAGATTACATTTTGTCTTTGAAGAGTACACTTTTTAGAGTTAACAAACAATGCTACAAACATAAAACAAAAAAAGAAAAATCTGTAAATTTTTGAGACACAAGGTGGGTGAGATATCATCTTTTACTGGACCACCTTCTGTTGGTGAGAGAGTGCCCAGACCTGAAGAAGAGCTCTCTGTACACTTGAAAGCTTGTCTCTCAGCAACAGAAGTTCTCTTTTATCTGACTAATACTTCACACACCTTCTCTGTAGTATCCTGAGACCAGCGCGCATACAATACTACATTCAGTAAATTTTTTTTTAACATTGAAGTACAAAAATGGAGTTTCTCCATCTGTTTCCCAAATCATTTTGAAAGAACTGGTTCAACAGGTAAGGGAAAGCACCTATCCAGGTTTCTTTCAACACTTACCTAGTTATTTAGCATATAAGTACTAGAAATTCAAAACCTTTCAGAGGTTATATATTTATGGAACAAAATTTGCAGCAAATGAGCCAGAACTTACTAGGATTAGCTCATGTTGTAACCCTCAGTTTGTAGTACTACCTTAAATTCATATTTCAAGGAATGAACATAGAATTCAAACATGAACATGAGTTTAAAAGATTACCACTTACAATAGGAATATTGTTTCACTCTGGAAATACTATGTTGAACTATACCCACTACACCTCAAGACTTGAATTTGAATGTTACTTGGCATGATTTTGCTCTCTAATGCTGAATCAGAAAAATCAAATGTAATTTGGATTACTACTATTCAATTTTGAATTCCCTTCACAGCAAGGGAATTATGTTAATTTACACTAAAAGCAATACTGTAAGTCACGTAATGTTTTTAAATGGTTAAAAGTAATAGTAAGCATGAACACTTATGGACCCTCCTTTGTACCACTTCTCAGAGGGATTAAAATGTTCCTGATTTATGGCAATACAGAATGCTCAAGAGCTATTCCTGGCTCTGCTACTGACTGTTTTGAGGACATGGGCAGTCACTTAATTTCTGTATCAGTTATTCTACCTACTTATCCATCCCTTCAAGTAGCGCCTATCACTGCTAAATCTAGGCACCTAAAAAAATATTTATTCACCTACCTTGTAAAGCACTGTACAAATGTGGGTGTAAAGCACTGTACAAATGTGAATGGTTGATCTACACAGCAACCACACCACCATAGTGGATGCATTTAATCTCTACTAATTTGAGAGGTAATTTCACTTATACCGTATTCTCAGTTTTTCCCAAAACAGTGATGCCCTCACTTAGGCACACAGGAGTGGAGGGACAAGCAAGAAGCCTTCCCTACTCACCCGTGCATCTCACAACAATTGCTATATTTTTCCTCTCCATGGGAGCAAGCTAGTGAAGACGGGTGGGAAGGGAGTGCGGTCATTATTCTGTCCCCTTCACTTTGCACCAGCCTGTGGAGCAGGGCTGGCATACAGAATTGAGCAGACCAACACGACCTCATATGCAAGCAGAAGCCTCAGTGTGATTGTGCCTCAGGCAGGTATAATTTCTCCAGTGTTATTCCTGGCATGATTAGATTCCGTACTCCTCTCTACACAAGGGCTGTGGTCTTAAAGACAAAATCTAGGCCTTTAAGTATGGGAACTCTCACAAACTAATATGATCTTTCAAATGTATAAAGACTGCAAAGTATGACAAATGCACATTAGCACTAGTACTACCAGACATTCTCATATTCATGTTATTGAAGCAATGGCATAAAGGCTACTTCAGAGTCATTAGCCTTTGAATACTTCAGTGGCTTCATTATGCAAATTATTCATACCATAATAGCCTGATTTTTAGTGTTTCTGTGAGAATTTAATCATTAAAGAAAAAGAAGCTCCGCTTCCAGAATAATGTTACTTCATTAAATAAATGTGGATCACAGGCTGTAATTCCTTTTTAGGACTTTTAAATATTCTTTATACTAGCTGCTGATAGCATAACAGATTAACTTTAGAAGTCAACAGGATCATCTTAAAATCCATTTGTGGGAAGAAACCTGGACATATTTGAGATGGTCTATGTTAGCATTTTCCTAAGGAGTAACTGCTTTGACAGGCCCACTTTTCCAATGCTGCACTTTAAGTCAGAAGGTGATGGATATTTTTGCTGTAGTGACGCCTAGGGTGTCAGGAACTTGTTCTCTGCATCTGCCACCCCACTTTTTTTTTTTTAATTAAATTGTCTCCTACTTTAATCACTGTTTCCCCTACATTCTTTTATTTACATGAGATCTGTTTGGTTTTTTTAAACTATTTTGATTTCACATTATTTAACTAGTGACTCTTTACCTGTATTGTACTTTGCTTGTATAATACCCTGAGTACATCTGTCAAGAGGTTTTTGTTCACAAAGATATTGGAAGATGTTGTATAAAGAGTTTGCCGAGCTTTTCTCATGCCTACAAATTCTATGAGGCCTTAACAGTAGGTAGCATTTGTCTCTCCAGTGTGGATTTTAGATACTTTGGTTCAGTTTAAATTTCTCAACGGCAACGCACATTTCTTATTTTTCCTAGTGTTATTTTAAAAAAGTTGTACACATGCTACAGGGAGACTGTTTCAAACCTTTAACTCTATTTCTGACCATTCTCACCAACGTATCCAAGATGACAACGGTGCAAAGTCTAGTTGCAGCATAGAAAAATTTTTGTAAGATTTCTTGATTTAAAAAAATTTTTTTTTTGCGCTCTGTGCATCTTCAACAGGAGCAATGGCCTTATTGACAAAATTTCTTCTGCCTTGCCTCCCAGAGACCATCTCAGTGATGCCTCTCCCCTCAGATATTCCTTACATAT
Source organism: Lepidochelys kempii (assembly GCF_965140285.1). NCBI lineage: Eukaryota > Metazoa > Chordata > Testudines > Cheloniidae > Lepidochelys > Lepidochelys kempii. The sequence goes on from NC_136383.1 coordinate 122,373,301, forward strand.
GGACTCTGAACACGCCATATATTCAAAAACTATAAAAGCATAGAATAGCTTCTGCCCAATCACAGCTTTTTATTTTAAAAAGAGCTCATTTTACCCTAAGAAAGGGCTTGTTTTCACTTACTGGAGTTCTCTTTTGGTTCTTGCTCCTTTTATACAGCTAAATAATTGGTGGCAATTCAGCAGTTTCGTTGTCTCAGCCTCTTGTGTTAGCAAAGTTCTCTCTGACTGTGATGTCAGTGTACTGATCTTCTCATCATTCACTCATGCTCCCAATGGCAGGACCATTTGAAGCAGGCAATGGCTTGTTTATAAACTGCTCTTTTAAAGAAGAAAAAAATCCACTCTTTCCTAGGAGGCTCATCTATTGGTGGTCCTCCCCCCCGCCCCCCCGAAAAAATCTGGAGTCCAGAATGCTTCCTGTTTCCATTACACAACCTATTGGATAGTTCCCAAAACTACAGTGTAACTCTGTAGCATTTTCTCTGTAGCAGGAGACTGGTCAAAGTCTGCACTCAGACACATGCTCAACACTTTATATCAGATGATGGCTACTATAACATGTGCTTATTTCCTGCTTACAAATTGAGCCTGCAAAGACCTACACCTCTCAAGCCCCAGAAAGACTGTAAATTTTAGAAGAGACACTGTCATTTACATATGCAAAAATGGGTTTCACTGTTCCCCCTCAAGAGCTTCTCTTGTGATGCCTATAATTATACTTTGTAAAGCAAAGATGCAACACAGCCTTTAACCATTTGTATTCATTGTTAGTACATGAATATTACAAGGAAATTCAAATAAGGTAAAATCAGATAGACAACTACTGTGAAGACAGGTTTCAGAGTAGCAGCCGTTACTTCTGTCTGATTCTTATAAACAATAGCAAATGTTCATTATTTGCTGTGCCTACTTTTCTTTAACAAAGAAAAGTGATTTCTTTATGGTGATTTTTCACTTTTAGTATACCTAGGATTAGAGCATGCAGGCTATACAGGTGGCAGAGTTTGGCAACAAGAATGTTCTTCAGATACTTTGAAGCTATCCTCAAAGATTTTATGCAAGACATTAACAAAGACTGCTAACAGACTTACTTGCAACATCCCAAAGTGGATTGTAGTAGTTGTTAACTAAGCAGAAATGAGTAACTTTATTGACAATGTACATAAAACATGGGGATTAAGTTTTTAATTAACAAAACTCATCTTAAAGACTATGGTTTCTTATCCAAAAGTAGTAATTAAAATACACGATACATCGGTGCATGCTATAGGAATTCAGACTAAGTAATAATTCATTTTTATCAGCACCTGTTATACCACCTTGACTAAAGGTCATAATTTTTGGAGTACATCTAAGAATTAATATGTATGCAATATATAACTTTGTATGTTTTACATTTACTGCAAGGCAGGCAATAGCTTACACGGTCCTTACCTGTTCATCTACATAATCATCTATTTTTTTCTGGCATTCAAGCCAGGCTTCAGCCACTTGACACATCTCCTGTTCCAATTGATGATACCTTTGTAGCAAGGTACTATACATATCTTCACTACAGGAATCATGTGTTGTTCCAAGCCTAAAAGTTTAAATAGCAATTATTAGAGTATGAAATAGAAGCAGAGGCATCCACCTAATAATCAAAATGATTCACTGATGTCCACTAACCTTTCTGATATACACCACCACTTAGAATCACAGAAGGTTATGGTTGAAAGACACCTCAGGAGGTCTTCTAGTCCAAACCCCTGCTCAAAGCAGGGCCAACCCCAACTAAATCTTAAAATAGTTTTAGGATCCAAAAAAATGGCTTTAGGCGTTTAATGTAACTACAGTAACTGACACAGAAGCTATTTGGCCACTAGTTCCCCAAAACGTGTTTATTTGTATTTTTAAGCATAAAGGTCTGACAACAGCTCACTCTTTATGTTCTGTAACCCGTGTAAGCAATAATTGTGAGTAAGAAAGAAGCAAACCTAGGGTCATCGCAACTGAGCCATACTTATTCACCCAGCTTTATTGCTTGATATACTTATCTTCCTGAACCACATACGTGTTAAGTAGAGATGACCATCTACCAAAGGGCTGGATAGCAAAGACAAACCCTGGTCTGGTGAAGCGTTAATCAGCATAATGATTAAGGATGACACTAATTATTTAATAGCTAGGGCTGTTGGGCCTCCATTTGGGGAAACAGACATGAAATCAAGCTATTGCATAACTAGGTTACACACAGTAACTCGTACCCCTGGGGGAATTTTGTGCCACTGCACATGATAGAATTCATGTCCCCCGCGACTTTTTTGCTTCCCCACAGCAAAATGACTTTCTGACTGGGAAGCAAAGGGAAGCCACAAGAAGTCATGCTGCCGCTCCCCAGCGGCACACGTGCTTTGTCTCAGGTGCCCGGAGCAGCTAGTGGAGAGGTAAATCACTGGGGGAAGGTGCGGCAGGGCTGGGGATGCCTCAGCCACTGGCTCCTACCTTGCTTGTCCCAGCTGGGCTGGGGAGGATGGGACTTGCTTCTCCTGTACAAGGAGCGGCCAGGGCTGTGTCAGACTCACCCCCAGAAACCTCTCCGGCTACAGAAGCTCTGCACCACTGCTCCCTTCGCTCCTCAGCCATACGGGAGGGTTAACTCTACAGGTAGCTGCTTCCCTCGTCCACCCAACCCCTGTGCATCCAGACCTGCCTCATACCCAGATCACCCCACCAAACCTCACGCCCTAAACCCAGAACCCTGAACCCACACCCTAACAAGCCTCATCCTCTGCATCCGGACCCCACCCCTTCACCCAAACTACCCTCCTCCACTCACCCCCCTCCACCTGGACCACACTGACAAGCCCCCACAAACCCAGATCCCCATCCCACTGAGCACCACCAAGCAAGCACCCAGATCTGCAACACACAAAGCCAGAACCTGGACTGCCCCCTCCAGTTGAGCCCTCCACACCCAGACCCCCCTGCAGAACTCCAACTACCTTCACCTGGACCCCCACCTCCCCGCATAGTCCCATTGTCTCTGCATCCAGAACCTCTCCCCCACACCACCCATGAGCCCCTGTTCATCCAGATCCCCCCACAAAGCTGCCCAAACACAGATTGGGTTCTGTGTGGGGCAATTACCCCACATCTGGATCTCTCCACATTAAGTTGCTCCACACTTGGATCCTGCTGGGCTGAACCTGCCTCCCTACATCTAGTGTACTTGGCATAAAGGGGCAAGGCCCCGGGTGTTTCTGGGGCTGGCCTGGCCCTTGCGCTGTGTCAGGATCAGGTGCAGCTTCACTGCTGAGTCCATGTCCAGGGAGAGAGGGGGGAGGCCTGCAGGGTGATCTCCCACCTCTGTGCAGTCAGTGGCCTGTGCTCCCCACTGCCATGCTGGAGCCTCTGCATTTATTTATTGACAAATAAAATTTGCAGAATTTTGGAGAATTTTAAAATAGTGTGTGCAGATTTTTTTTTTTTTGGCACAGAATTCCCTCATGAGTAAACTCACATCCTACCCACTAGAGGCAGCATTTGTTCTCAGACTGGTAGGTTAAAAGAGACTTCTCCCTCAAAAGAGGAATTTTCAGGAATGGAAGACAGAGGCTTTCCTGATCCCCTACTACTGTGGAATCAGCAGTTTTATACTGCTTGTTTCTTTGAGGTCTGCCATAAAACATCAGTGCAAGCATCCGCAAACTACCAAGTCAGCATCCTGAACCTTGGTCTCAGAACCAAGTAAGGTAGAGATTATAGTACGTTACACACTTCTAACGTGCATTTCATTACAAAGGTCTTTGAGTTCCTCCAAATATAAACCAAGCCATGCCACTCAGTCAAGTATTATCCCCATTTTACCAATTGGTGAACTAAGGCAAAGAGGTTAAGTGACTTGCCGAGAGCTTCTCAAAAAGTTATTGTCAGAACCAGGCATCTCATCTCATAAGATGAAATCCTGGTCACAATCAGGTTCACAGAGTTTTGCCATTGACTTTAATGGGGCCAGGACTTCATACCTAGTTCTCTATTCTAACTGCTATGCAATACTGCCTACCACCATCTGGCAGCAATGGAACCTAAAATAACTAAGAACAAAGTGAATGCAGACAACTATTGCCCACTGTTAAACAAAAGCCACTAACTCCATTTCACCCAAGATCTCAAGTTGTTTATTTTTTATGGAAACCTCAGCTACAGCTTTTTTAGGACAATACTTTCTACATACCAAAAATCATGAAAACATAAAAATGCATTAAGAATATAAGTTAACTACATGGAATGCTCAATGGTGCTTAAAATTCTACCAGCAATCAGTGTTGCCAATTCTCATGATTTTATCATGAGACTCACAAAATTAATTTTTTTTCTTAATGCCCTCGCTCCTGAAGTAATGACAACTCTGGACAACGTTACCCTTCTTATACAAAATAGCAAGTTTCTAGCCTTCACGACTATAGAGAAGAACATGATAATTTAACCCCAATGAACCCTACACTGGTTCAAAAACCAAAAGGCAAATAAAACTCTCAAAACACATTTTTTCAAAATTTCCATTTCTGAAGCCAACTCATGATCTAACATTTTCCGTTGGCAATACTGCAGTATTTATACCTGTATAAAATCAGAAGTTATAATAAAATACTTAAAAAGAAAAGGAGGACTTGTGGCACCTTAGAGACTAACAAATTTATTTTGAGCATAAGCTTTCGTGAGCTACAGCTCACTTCATCGGCTGTAGCTCACGAAAGCTTATGCTCGAATAAATTTGTTAGTCTCTAAGGTGCCACAAGTCCTCCTTTTCTTTCAGCAGATACAGACTAACACGGCTGCTACTCTGAAATAAAATACTTGGCATTTACACATTTACAACAAATTTATTTGTTTAAGACAAATGTAGGGCAACAGTTACTAAATAGAGAGAGTTTAATCTTTCAATTGTATGGGATCCAAGACAGATCGCAAATATTCCTAACTTATTTGGGTCAAAACACATGATCCGTTTACAAATCTATCAAAACTATTATTCAAACGCGCTACTGCATTTCCTATAGTGCACCAGCAATTTCACATACAAACAACAGGTGCACAGACTAAGAAAGTAACTCATTTTTAAAGGTCTCTATGAAAGCAAAACTCAGAGGAGCAGCAGCAATGTTTTAAAAACCTGTGTTTAATAGGGTTTTGTCCATTTGATTGCTTTTGTTTAATAATATATTATGACCATTAATTTGTTTTATGTTTTTTGGTGTGTGTTTAGGATAGTGGCATGTAGGCCACTGCTAAAGATATTATCTGAGGGTTGCTTATGAGAGCCTAATTCTGCTAACACTTACCACCAGGGATATACTGTGAAGCCACTCTTGGATCCAATCATGGTAATATGTACCATCCTCAGGGGTGAACCTTTGCAGGATTGAGCTCTACATTTGTAAGGTTTGTGTTTTTCAGTGTACCTACAGTAGCAGACCAGCTAAAGATTCTAAACAAACATGCAGTAATTAAAAGAAAAACCCAATTTACATACAAGTGCACCAACTGAACAGATGTTTTCATCACACCTCATCTTAAAGTAGTTTGTGAGGAATGTGAAGAGGTATTTCAGTGGTTTGCTTAGTGAAAAAAAATAAATCAGAATCTAATCCTTTAAAAAAAAAAAAGGAATGAATAGTTTTACCATTAGTCTTATCAAAAGTATCTAACTATTTTGTTACAGATACTATGTAATCTATTATTCTCTTTACTTAATGTGTGTGTATACAGATATATTGAAAGACACTTTACCTTAGCTGTGACACCAGTGTTGGCAAGCTGTTCTGCAGAAGTGGCTCAGAAAATACCAGATTTTCAAATAGATGCTTATTGTGCAATTCCCAAGTCACCTGAAATTTCTTCAAGTGTTCATTTTCCTATTAAAAATATTTAAATTTTCTATAAATCTAACATATTTCTAAAAGAACTCTTCAGATGCCAGAAAGAAAATTTCTTTAGCTAGTAACCTTTTAAACCCACCAGCCCAGAAGATGGGTTATTCAGCTTAGACCTTAGCAAGTTTTAACATTAACAATCATAAAATATATTATTTTGCCACTGATCTATGAATCAGGACCTTCACTGACTTCTGAAAGTCACTCTAGCTTCTTTTCTCAGCTTTCTGAATAGTCCGGGGGGGGGGGGGGGGGAGGTTGGGAAATCAGAAGAAGGTACTATCTTGTTGAAAGGCCTTCCACAAATTCACAGTTCAATTTCTCTCTCAATAGACATCAAGTGTATCATCTTAGCACATCAAAACCCCTGGAAAGTTTCTGGCTATCATCCCTGATCAATGTTAGATTCTTCTTTACCATGTATAGCAGGCAATACCTCTCTCCTAGAGCGTTCTGCTTTTCCCACACAGTTTAACTAAAAAACTGAAAAAGTTGTCCTTTCTAAGTATGGTTACTCAGAAATGTTCTTCTTCAAACAAGCAATAATCTATTTACTCATCTGGCTAGCATACTAAATGTGCATCTTGGTTTCTGGATTATCAACCATGTACCCATTTCCAACCTTGAGGTACTTCTAAAACAGAAGAGTTAACATCTATGGTTATAGTAATTCAGTTTTGACAGCTGAACAACGGACCACCTATGAGAGATCCCCTAACTATCAATTCAGCAAGTGTTTAATTTATGGAACAAACACGAGTGTCTGTTTTTTGTCATCAGACCCCACACTCAGCAAAATTAAACAAAGGCATTCTGGCTGTCACACCAGCAAGTGAATCCCCTGCACTATGACTCTGAGTAATCAGTAATACAAGCATCACATGGGAGAGAGTCATCTTATTTTATAGATCTCAAACTTTGATAGGAGTTATGTATTCCAAGTCAGACCTCAGTATCAAGCACTTCTAGTCCGGCTAGCACTGCTCGAAGAAAACAATGGAAAACACTCATCTGTACATAATTATAGCCTCTCCACTCCTGAGGTGTGCAATGAAGCAATGTACTCCCTTGCTTTGGATGATGAATGATTTAAAAGATTTTAGTTCCTACACATTACTAATAAAACTTAAAGTTTAGCCCGATTATCCTGAAAACAAGTGAGCCTTCTGGTAGGTTCCATAGGTCTGAGAAGAACAAAACTGAAAACTTCTTTAGAAGGCTTACATCCCTAGTTCAGTTGATCAGGTTCTGTACTGCCTACAAAAAGTATCAGGCAAGTTTTTCTTTTAGACTGCTAAATTGGGGATTGAGGGACTTTTCTGTACTGACCACAGTCTCTCCATCTTGATCTTGGTATGGTGTCTCATCCCCTGGTGGGGCAAAAAGGCTTTAATGCTTGTTCTTGAACCTCTCCAAAGAGCTGGACTCCTTTGAAAGGAAGGAAAATCAGTCATAATTTCACTAAGAAATTAAGTGCACATGGATGGAGGTTCAAGGCTCTTCCTGCCATCATACTGCAGGCTACACACAAAGGTTGGACCTTAGCCAAGTGGAAGACTGAATTACAAAGTTTACAGTATGATGATCTAGCCACTCGTGTGTGTTTGAGGCTAAAAGGATTTCTCTTGATCTCAAACAGTGCAGTAGAGTCTTAACAAAATGCATTCACGTGCACTGAAAATGCTAAATGAGACCACTTCCTTACGCTTTTTCTCTGCAGTTAAATCTTAGTTTCCAAGCTCTAAATATTAGCGTGCTTAAGGAAAAGGCCATGTAGCAATCCAAGAAATCTATATAAAAAGCCACCACAGGAACAATATCCTATGTTCCTACTACAGCTTTAGTTCAATTTCTGAATGCTGAAGCCTATTAGCGGAACAATGGCTGTTCTCAATACTGACTGAACTGCTGAACCAATCACACATAAGGAAGGGGTTAGTATAGAAATACCATATCCACTCAAACTCTTTGGAGAATGGGGTACCCTTTCCACTTAAGTAGGGCAAAAACTGCTATGTTGGAGAGTTCAAGTCCATGCTAAGCATTTCCTGTCAATTTGATCTCTTACACATGTCGACTTCACTACTACTGGTCCACAGTAGAGACCAGAAAAAGGAGGAAAGGAGTGGCTAAACATGAAAACAAATTTATGATTAGCTATATCTTCTTGACAACAAAGTGTACAAAATTAGTGGATTCTCAGAGAGGAAAATAAAAACTGTCTAGTTTCAGTTGCATCAATTTAATTTTCATACTGCAATAAATCTGTTCTGAAGTCAAGTATGTTTCTAAACAGTAAAGCAACTCAGTAACCTTAAGAACCATCCTCTCAAGAGAGAAATTTTAAGACTTTACTACAGGAATATGCTAATGAATGGGAGGTAATGAATTATTTCTAATAAAAGTGCATCATGTCTAAGGGTAGGGAAAGAAGATGAGAAAATAGCGAGCTCAGACCAAGGAGGGTAGGAAACAGTCAACTATCATATACTTTTGTATATCTGAACACCAATAAATTGTGTTTCTTTGAATATTTAATTCTATGCATCTCCTTTTCTCTTTGAGAAACTTTTCTTCACCACCATTTTTTTTTAAAATCACCCAAGAGGTCTGAACACCATCCCCTTCTATATTTCTTCCCTTTTGTCTACCACTACTTACTGCCCATTTCATTCCTTTCTACAACTCTGTCCCACACCTCTCCAGCCCATCTACAGCAAAACCAAACTTTACTCTGTCAATATTCCCGTTGCAGTCTTCAGCATGTACATAGTATGAAAAGAAATAAGGGAGTACAGCATAACAAAAAGGCTGTAAAGACTGAAGTCCTCAAAGCAAAGCAAAGTGAAAAAACATTAGAAATAACTGTTTCTACTACTTATATTTTCTGTATTTCTCTTCTCTTCTGGTAGACCTTTGCCTGCTGCTTGCTCTCTACCTGTCAACATAACCTGAAGTGTGACAACAGAATTGGTTAGTAGCAAAGGATTATATCGAAGAGGATGACGACTTTGGTTGTAATAAGTAACAGGAGCAGATTAATTCCTATGCAAGAGATAGTCTTCTCAAGCAAGCATCTTTGATGATCAGGGAAGAGAAAAGAAAATATGTAGAATCAGAATATCTGAATTAATGTAGCTGAAAGGGCATTAAAGCTTTCATAATACTTTTCTTAAGACATCACTGAAGCTGACTAGTGTAATATTCTACCCATCCTAGATATGGGGCTGCGTAAAATAAAATAATTCAAAATATGGCAACACCAAATATTTCAATATTGAACAGACGACTCAAAAGTTTTGTTTTGAAACTAGTCAGTCCCATTAACCATTTGCAGTACTTGTTTAATAGCTTCCTCTTGATCATTCAGATGATGTAGCAGCTTACCCTGCCCCTCGCAAATGGACAGTTTTGGCAATTTCACCCATTTGTGACTTAACTTCTATGTCCTCATTTTGAAATCTAGCCTGGGACATCCTTAACAAAACAGTTAAGTGTATTCCCCACTCTCCCATCCAAACACACAAAAGCGTATACTCTGCAATCTGCAAAAGAACTGTGAAAGAACTCACAGCACATATTTTTAACAAATTTGTATTATCTCTATAGATCAACAGCACACAGGAATATTTTTTGTATCTTACCAGAGTGACAAGAAAGGTGCTGATTGTGCATGCTGCCTGACAGAGTGCACTGTATTCCTCAAGAAGGAGTGAGATGAACTGATGTGCCTGCGGTGGGCCTGGTATTGATAATGTTGATGCAACTTTAGATCCCAGCGACAAGTGCCTGAGTAGACGAACCTTCATTTCAAGCACATATTCTCTAGCTTGCTGTTCCAACCGTTGATAAAGCTGATAAGGATCTCTTTCACAAAGCCTGCATGTTTGGAATAATAATTGTGACCAAAAATTGACAATCAAAATAGTGTTTACTCTCCTAGGAATATTTAGGAGACCGTGAGCATTATTCTAGAGGAAGGATGGTCGAGGGGTTAGGGAACTAACCTAGGACTTTGAGACCTGGGTCCAGATTCCCTGCTCTGCAACAGATTTCTTGTGTAACCTTGGGCAAGCCACTTAGTCTCTCTGTGCCTCAAATGGATAAAAGATAACAGTACTTCTCTAACTTGTGAGGATAACTACATTATGAGGTACTCAGAAACTATGGTAATTGGGGCTATACATGTATTCAAGATAGGCAGATCTAGCTAAGCAGCATCCTGGTCTCTCAGATTGAGCATGCAGCAATGAGACAGGAATTCCTGAATCCTAAATCTGGCTCTACTCAGCTCATTGCATGGACTCTGGCAATTTAGCTACCCTCTCCTGTGTTTACAAAGTGGGGTAATATGCTTACCTACCATACCTACATCTAATATGTTGTCGAACATTTTGAATAGTTAGCTTTTGTACAGTGCTATAAAAAGATTATTACTGGGCTCACACTACAATATACTTGGCTTATGGAAAACCTGAGATTTGAGTCTCATCTTCTGTCTCTCACACTGCCAAAGGTTAAGAGCAGTCCCAAAAAGAGGGGAATATAGATAATGTAGTTCTAGGGCATCATCATAGTTTTGAACAGTGGTTTCCAACTCTTTCAGATTGAGAACCATAATTCCACTTTAAATACTAGTTCCCCACCCCTATGCCTCAAATGTAAAATAAACTTATGGAAGTAACATCTGCAGTTACATTAGAAATGTCACATAGTACATCCTGAAATTCCTAAATGTCCTCTGCTAAAAAGAAAATTTATATAAACACACATATAATGCATATTTAATCAAAGAAAAAAATAGTGAGTCACAACTACACCACCTTTCACATTCTCTAGTTTAAAATCTGAAATGTATGTTTTTATTAAGTATTTGACAAACAAGTCAAGACTAATAGTGGTATTTTCTTGCAATATAATTGAACAAAATGTGTTCAAACCCAGTGGATAGGCTCACACAATAGAAGCAGATATTGAAACAGCAATCCATTGTTTGACAGCAAGTCTGATACAACAAAACACTGACAGATTAAGAATGATGAGCAAGTGGATCATCATGGCAAGCTATAACTAACAGTAAAAGCCGAAGTCTCTTGACCAGCCAATTATAGTCAAAGATCATTTGGGAATCCCAGAGCAATTATGATTCCAGAATGAGACAGACTGCATGATATTTGAACACTCCCAGGATGGTATCAATTGATGATAAAGTCCTTCAAAACATTTCTCTCTACCCACCATCACACTTATCTTGCCAGAATTTAGGCGTTGTCTTCACTACCGGGGTAAGTCAACCTAAATTACGCTACTCCAGCTACGTGAACATAGCTTGAGTCGACATCAGTAGGTCGACCTACCGCAGTGTCTTCACTGTGCTGTATCAACAGGAGATGCTCTCCGATCGACTTCGCTTACTCTTCTCAGAGAGCTGGAGTACTGGGGTTGACCGGAGAGCGCTCTACTGTTGATTTAGCGGGTCTTCACTAGACCCGCTAAATCGATTCCTGCTGCATTGATTGCAGCAGTAGTGAAGACAAGCCCTTAGTTCCAGCCAGAAGCTCTTACTCATAGTGCTATTGTCATCCAGGTACCAGGAGAGCTGACCCACTATTATTTTAAACGTTCAGGACACTAGTAGGCTATTCTTGGATTCGCATTTCCAGCGAGGTTAAGAAATTAAGATAGTTACCCAATATACTGGGGAAGTTTAAAGACATTCAGATTGTTATATTATCTTCAATAGCATGAATATTCAGTGATCACATTAAGCTAATCTTCTCTACATCATACTAAAAGGATTCCCATTCCAAATATGCAACTAATTTTTAAGTGTCTACAAATCTCAATTTTCCTACTGTAATAATCCACTGGTATGTACTAATTTCTTTTTTTTTTTAATTATGTAATATTTTAGCTGTCATCAGGGTTATAAGAATCCACCACTGTTCGTTCTAATCCAATGCACTAAATAAGGACAAAGTCTAATGTATGGAAATGTCATCTGAGAGTAGTACGTCAGCACTTAATATTAACTTCTCATATTCTTTTGAAGAGATGAATTTTTAGGAGATATGCATAATTTATGCATCAATAGCCCTCTTACCGACTAGTATGTCAGAGTTTAATAATTTCATGATACATTCAAGCCAATGTTCAACATATTTATGCAGGAGTTTTGGTTAAAATTGCTCTGATTCCTCATTCTAATGACAAATTCTGAATATTTGGACACGTAAGAGATTCATGATTTTAACAAGTATGGCCACAGATTAAGTGGGGGTAAATACACTTCTACTAAAGAAATCAGTGATTCTGAATTATTTGCAGCTTCATAATAAAGACCCTTTAAACTGGAGGAACAATTCTAATCTACATAAGAAAATTCTATAAAAATTTTTTATACCTATCTACCAACTCCTTCATTCCCTCTTTATCTGGTACCAGGGATTGGTCTTGATCATCTGCCAATGGGGTCCCAGCTTGGCGATATACACATCGGACCATGTATCTTACTTCTGACCAGTAATTTTGAAGCTGCTGAGATTCACGTTCAGTCTCTGCTGAAATTTCTCTGCAACAATGCGAGAAAGGTTAACATAGCATACAAACTAAGGTTATTGTACCACCACATTATTTCAAAGATGCACTTCAGTAAAAACAGAGTGCCTATCCACCAACTAAATTAGATTAGAAAACCAATTAAAAAGTAGAATTACCACTGAATTACAAAAATTATTTAAATAAGCAAAATGAGAGCAGAATAAGTTGCAATATTACCAAGTTTACTGATTGCAGCCTCAAGTTTGCAGCAAGCCTCACCTGCGCTCATTACAGGCCTCACAGTTACACGCTACGTCAGAAGGAGAGGAATTACTGAGATCTGCAGAGGGTACTGTCTGTGCTCCAACAGTTATTCTCCCTCCTCCTACAGATTCCTGCTGTGATCCACTGTTTCCAAGAGGCATGTGCAAAAGGAAATCTTGGCTCTGTTTAAAAAAAAAAAAAAAAAAAAAAAAAAAAAACAAAAAACGTACCTTACAAAACAGACAAACATGAACCTTAGACAAGCAGGCAAAGCTTTAATAACTAGAATTAACTTTACTTCAAAGCTTATTTATACAGCCCTGTTCTAAACTACAAACTTATGTTGGTATAACTACGTTGCTCTTGGGTGTGGATATCCAGCCCTCCTGAGCAACACAGATATGCCAACTGAACTCACGGTGTAGACAGTACTATGTCAACAGAAGAGTTTCTCCCATCGACACAGCTACCATCTCTCGGGGAGGTGAAGTACCTATGCTAACGGGAGAAGATCTCATATCAGCATAAGTAGCATCTTCACTAAGCACTACAGCAGCACAACTGCAGCACTATAAGCGTAGACAAGTCCTTAGTGCTGACACTGTACAACACAAAACTAAAGGCACTCCCTTTCTTGAAGAGCTTATGGTTTAAGAAACAAGCACAAGAATTGACAAACAAGGAAATCCAGAGGTGGGAATAACAATTTCTTTTCTACTAACCCTAAAATATGTTGATTATTAACATCCTCATGAATATAAATAATATTTTACAACAAGCTGTAAATGCAAAGTAATGCACATTGGAAAACATAATCCCAACTATACATATAAAATGATGGGGTCTAAATTAGCTGTGACCACTCAAGAAAGATCTAGGAGTCATTGTGGATAGTTCTCTGAAAACATCCACTCAACGTGCAGCGGCAGTCGAAAAAGCGAACAGCGTGTTGGAAATCATTAAGGGACAGATAATAAGACAGAAAATATATTGCCTCTGTATAAATCCATGGTATGCGCACATCTTGAATACTGCATGCAGATGTGGTTGCCCCACCTCAAAAAATATATATTAGAATTGGAAAAGGTTCAGAAAAGGGTAACAAATATTATTAGGGGTATGGAACGGCTGTCATATGAGGAGAGCTTAATAAAACTGTGACTTTTCAGCTGGGAAAAGAGATGACTAAGGGGGGATATGATAGATGTCTATAAAATCATGACTGGTGTCGAGAAAAAAATAAATAAGTGTTATTTACTCTCATTACACAAGGACTAGGGGCCACCAAATGAAATTAATAGGCCTCAGGTTTAAAACAAACAAAAAGAAATATTTTTTCACAAAACGCACAGTCAACCTGTGGAACTCCTTGCCAGAGAATGTTGTGAAGGCCAAGACTAGAACAGGGTTAAAAAAAGAACTAGATAAATTCATGGAGGATAGGTCCATCAATGGGTATTAGCCAGGATGGGCAGGGATAATGTCCCTAGCCTGTTTGCCAGAAGCTGGGAATGGAAGACAGGGCATGGATCACTTGACGATTACCTGTTCTGTTCATTCCCTCTGGAGCATCTGGCATTGGCCACTGTTGGCAGACAGGATACTGGGCTAGATGAACCTTTGGTCTGACCCAGTATGGCCACTTAGGTTTTTATGTAAAGTGCTAGATAGAAATTTAATTAGAATGTGTTTTGGAATTAATCATGTAACCTATTTAATCTATGGTTTGGATTTGACAGCTTGTAGCTCATTTTCTATAGTTTGATAACCTAGCTAAATGCATAAAATGTTGCTGTTTCCAATAACTAGATGTTACTCTACAGACAGTGCTGTTGGAAAGATGCTGTTTTCGGGTGCTTGGTAATAACAGTTAGTAGTGTGACCATGGGCCTGCTGTAAGAGGTCATCTACATTCCAGCCCACGCTGACTGATATATCTAAGGCCTGGTCTACAGTATGCGGTTATTTCAGAATTAGCCAAGTTACCTCGAAATAAAACTGGTTCCGTCCAAACGAGTTTTTCCGATTTAAAGGGCTCTTTACTCCAATTTCTGTACTCCACCTCAGAAAGTGGAGTAGCGCTAAAATCAAGATCGCAGTTCCGGGTTACAGGTACTGTGGACGCAATTCAACAAAAGGGAGCATTCTGGGATAGCTCCCAGAGGCCAATAGTGATTGCTCTGGACAACACTCAACTCTGATGCACTAGCCAGGTAGGCAGTAAAAGCCCCGGGAACTTTTGAATTTCCTCTTTGGTCACCATCAGCACAGTCCATCATCACAGACAACCATGCTGAGTCCCCCATCTCAAGAGACCATGCAGTCCCGGATTTGCAGACGAGCTCCAGCATGGTCCGAACGGGAGGTACTGGATCTCATCGCATGTTGGGGAGACGAATGTGTTATGGCAGAACTACATTCCCCCCCCCAAAAAAAAGGAACGCAAATACGTACGCTAAAGTCTCCAGTGCCATGACGGAAAGAGGCTACTCCACGGACACAGAACAGTGTTGTATAAAAATCAAGAAGCTCAGGCAAGCATACCAAAAAACCAGGGAGGTGAACGGGTGCTCTGGGTCACAGCACCATACGTGTTGCTTCTACTGTGAGCTGCATGCAATATGGGGGGGTGACGACACCACTAGCCCACCACTGTCCGTGGACACCTGCAAGGAAGAGGTAGCACCGAGCGAGGAGGATGAGTTTTTGGAGGACGAAGAGGACAGTGCACAGGCGGTAAGTGAGGAATCAGTTTTCCCCCCTAGCCAGGAACTATTCTGAACGCTGCAGCCAATAGCTTCCCCCCACTCCCAAGGCATGCTCCTGGACCATGACCCTGGAGAAGGCACTTCTGGTGAGTGAGAGCTTGATTGGAGCCACATGTTGGGGGGAAACCCAGCCACGCTGGGCTGTCTGCGTTTAGTTTAAAGGGCGCATCCCTGCTCAGAGCCTCATCGGAGCCCCACAATGGGTGGGTGTGTGGGGGGCAGGTTGTTGTGCGAAGCGACCATCCCAGAGTGCCCACAGGCTGCCTGAAAGCTGAATTCTGTTGCCTGGCCACATGTGATGGCTTACTCACACCAAAGTGGCAGGCACTTCAGTAGAAGAGGCAAAATGCGACCTTGTACAGAAAGAACATGTGCTGTATACTATGAATTGCCTGTTTCACTGAGAAACAGTTTCCCCTTTGTTCTCTAAAAATGTATCTTAAAATACTACCTTCCCTTTTTCTCCTCCTGCAGCAGGTGCAAATGTTTCAGCGCAGCCCCTATCTACTCTGTCCCAGAGGCTGGTCCAGATTAGAAAGCAGAAAAAAAACTCGGGACGACATGTTTGCCGAGCTCATGCAGTCCTCCTGCACTGATAGGGCCCAGTTGAATGCATGGAGGGAAACAATTGTGGAGTCGCGTAAAGCGTTACATGAGGGACATGCGCAATGAGAACAGGCAGGATGCTATGGTCAAGCTCATGGGGGAGCAAACTGACATGCTCTGCTGTATGGTGGATCTAATGTGGGAAAGACAGCAAGACCACAGACTGCCACTGCAGGCCCTGAATAACTGCCCTCCCTCCTCCCCAAGTTCCACAGCCTCCTCACCCAGACGCCCAAGAACACGTGGGGGGAGGGGGGACAGAGGCTACGGGGACCCACGCAGTCAACCCCAGAGGACTGCACAAGTAGTAGAAAACTGGCATATCGTAAATTTTTATTTGATTTCTGGATTTCTCCTTCCCTCCTCCTCCACCCCCCTAACCCAATACCCCCCTCTCCCCCCGTCTAGCTTCTTATTTCTCTCAAGGTTTTGTGCAACAAATAATGAAGAACTTTTTTTAAACAATTGTGACTTTATTTCCATATATATATACACACATATACATATATACATATACATACACACACACATATATATAGAGGGGACGGGTAACTAAGAGAAACACACAACTCTCATGAAACTGGCTTTCAAAGCTTCTCTGATGGGCAGCAGGCCCTGCTTTGCTCTTCTAATATCCCTGTTGTCTGGCTGTGCAAAACTGGCCACCAGGAGAGTTGCTTCAACCTCCCACCCCGCCATAAATGTCTCCCCCTAACTCTCGCAGATATTGGGGAGCACACAACAAGCAGCAATTACAATTGGAATACTGGTTGTGCTGAGATCTAACCGAGTCAGTAAACTGCACCAGCGCGCTTTCAAACGCCCAAAGCCACATTCAACCACCATTCTGCATTTGCTCAGCATAGAGTTGAACTGCTCCTTACTACTGTCCAGGGTGCCTGTGTACGGCTTCATGAGCCATGGCATTAAGGGGTAGGCTGGGTCCCCGAGGATAACTATAGGCATTTCAACATCCCCAACAGTAATTTTCTGGTCTGGGAAGTAAGTCCCTTCCTGCACGTGTTCAAACAGACCAGAGCTCCTGAAGAAGCAAGCATCATGCACCTTTCCTGGCCATCCCACGTTGATGTCGGTGAAATGTCCCTTGCGATCCACCAGTGCTTGCAGCACCATGGAAAAGTACCCCTTGCGGTTTATGTACTGGCCGCTCCGGTGTTCCGGAGCCAAGATAGGGATATGCGTTCCGTCTATTGCCCCGCCGCAGTTAGGGAACCCCAGCGCATTAAAGCCATCCTCAATGGTCTCCATATTTCCCAAAGTCACTACCCTTGATAGCAGCTGGTCAATGATTGAGTTGCAGCACAGCAGCCCCGACAGTCCATTTCCCCACTCCAAACTGATTCCTGACTGACCGGTGGCTGTTGGGCGTTGCAAGCTTCCACAGAGCTATGGCCACTCGCTTCTCAACTGTGAGGGCTGCTCTCATTTTGGTGTCTTTGTGCTTCAGGGCAGGGGACAGCAAATCCAAGTTCCACGAAAGTGGCCCTACGCACACGAAAGTTTCTCAGCCACTGGGAATCATCCCATACCTGCAACACTGTGTGGTCCCACCAATCTGTGCTTGTTTCCCGGGCCCAGAATCGGCGTTGCACAGCATCAACCTGGCCCAATACCACCATGATCTCCCAATCGCCATATGCCGTGCCGTCCGTGTCCTCATCACTATCGTAATCGCGCTGTCGTCACTTCCTCGCCCGGTTTTGCAGGTACTGCACATACTGCTGGATAATGCGCGAGGTATTTCCAATGGTCAAAACTGCAGCGGAGATCTGATCAGGCTCCATGGCTATGGTGCCTGCATGGGTAATTCTGGAAAAAGGGCGCAAAACGTAGGACAGCAGAGTGGCAGCAGAAGCTGTGCTGTTTGGTTCACAGTAGCCGAACTAAGGCTGAAAATGGTTGAATTCTGTGGCTTTCACGGAGGTGGGAGCCCAGGACAGACAACATGGAGAAGCTCGGAAGTGTGGCAATAGCGGGAGAGCAGAGTTGGCGGCGGAAGCTGTGCTGCTCAGTTCACGATGGCCGAGCAGAGTTGGCAGCGGAAGCGTTCAATGAGGAAGAGAAAAAGTAGATAGTACAGATTACATAGGAAGATGAGAGGAAATGAGAGGTGGATTCATAGTAGCAGGAGAGCAGCGGTGCACAGTCTGCCGAAAGCAGTATGGCGTCTGCATGCCAAAGAGGCGCGAAATGATTGTCTGCCATAGCTTTCTGACGACACACACCCAGAAACACCCACGAGAATGTTTTTGCCACATCTTGCACTGGAAGCTTAACCCAGAATTCCAGTGGGCGGTGGGGACTACAGGAACTGTGGGATAGCTACCCACAGTGCACCACTCAGACAGTCGATGCTAGCCTTGGTACTGTGGACGCAATCCACTGAATTCACGTGCTTTAGTGGGGACACAGAAGACCGAATGTATAAAATAGCTTCCGAAAATTAGAATAGAATAATTTTGAAATAATTTCGTACTGTAGAAGTACCCTAAGTCTGGAGTTGTTAGCCACCTTCTACAGTTTGTTTGATGAAAAACTCAATTAAAAAGTTATCAATTCAAGTTAAATTCAGACAACTCTGAGACGCTCCTTTAATCACTTACCTTTAAAATGCATTTTTAACATTGCTGTGATGCTGGCAGGCACAAAGGCCCAGAGCCTCACTGAACACTGATAAATGCAGTTGGAAACCAGTCTGGCTTATGTGTGGGGTTAGTATAGTTAAAATAGATAGTGTTATAAGAATGTGTTTGTATTTATGCTTTATGGAATGCTTGTACAATGCTACATATATTACTCCCGTTTATAGTATCTGTATCTCATGATACAAAGTTATATTGAGTGTTTGCATTGTAAATCTCTATAATTGTGTAACTCACCAAACAGGAAAAGCAGGTATTCAGCAGGTATTAATTAAGGTAAAGTATTCACCATGCACACAAAAAGGCCCACTGAAGGCAAATCAGTGGACAGAGACTTTGGTGATTGTATTCCTGATCCCCTCCAGGAAAGAGGGACCGACACATGAACTCATCCAATCAGATTGGATTTTGTGGTGAGGGGAGCATAAAAATCCTGACAAGGAGAAACTGGTCTCTTCATGCTGCCTAGACTCTGAGGAGCAAAGATTCCTGAACATAAGCAAGAGATCCCCGTGATGCTTGGCATGGGTCAGCCCTATAGGAAGTATAGAGCTGTTTATTATGGAAGCTTATATTACCTTTTATATCTAAGACTAACTCATTTGTGTGTCAAGTATCAGAGGGGTAGCCGTGTTAGTCTGTATCCACAGCTGTCGTCCCCTAACACCCCTCCTCTACTTGCGCTACATTGATGACATCTTCATCATATGGACCCACGGGAAGGAGGCCCTTGAAGAATTCCACCTGGACTTCAACAATTTCTACCCCACCATCAACCTCAGCCTGGACCAGTCCCCACAAAAGATCCACTTCCTAGACACTACAGTGCTAATAAGCGATGGTCACAAACACCACACTACACCAGAAACTTACTGACCGCTATACTTACCTACATGTCTCCAGCTTCCATCCAGGACACATCACACGATCCATTGTCTACAGCCAAGCCCTAAGATACAACCGCATTTGCTCCAATCCCTCAGAGACTGTCATAAATATAAAGGGAAGGGTAAACCCCTTTAAAATCCCTCCTGGCCAGAGGAAAAATCCTCTCACCTGTAAAGGGTTAAGAAGCTAAAGGTAACCTCGCTGGCACCTGACCAAAACGACCAATGAGGAGACAAGATACTTTCAAAAGCTGGGAGGAGGGAGAGAAACAAAGGGTCTGTGTGTCTGTTCGTATGCTGCTTTTGTCGGGGATAGACCAGGAATGGAGTCTTAGAACTTTTAGTAAGTAATCTAGCTAGGTATGTGTTAGATTATGATTTCTTTAAATGGCTGAGAAAAGAACTGTGCTGAATAGAATGACTATTTCTGTCTGTGTGTCTTTTTTGTAACTTAAGGTTTTGCCTAGAGGGATTCTCTATGTTTTGAATCTAATTACCCTGTAAGGTACCTACCATCCTGATTTTACAGGGGTGATTCCTTTACTTCTATTTACTTCTATTTCTATTAAAAGTCTTCTTGTAAGAAAACTGAATGCTTTTTCATTGTTCTCAGATCCAAGGGTTTGGGTCTGTGGTCACCTATGCAAATTGGTGAGGATTTTTACCAAACCTCTCCCACGAAGTGGGGTGCAAGGGTTGGGAGGATTTTTGGGGGAAAGACGTGTCCAAACTACATTTCCCAGTAAACCCAGTTAGAGTTTGGGGGTGGCAGTGGTTATTCCAAGGACAAAGGATAAAATTAATTTGGACCTTGGGGAAGTTTTAACCTAAGCTGGTCAAAGTAAGCTTAGGAGGTTTTCATGCAGGTCCCCACATCTGTACCCTAGAGTTCAGAGTGGGGGAGGAACCTTGACAGAGACAAACACCTACAAGATCTTCATCAAGCATTCTTAAAACTACAATACCCACCCGGGGAAATAAGGAAACAGACCGACAACAAGACGGGTACCCAGAAGTCACCTACTAGAGGACAGGCCCAACAAGGAAAGTAACAGAACACCACTGGCCATCACCTACAGCCCCCAGTTAAAACCTCTCAAGCATATCATCAACGAACTACAATCTATCCTGGAAAACAATCCCTCACTCTCGCAGACCTTGGGAGGCAGGCCAGTCCTCGCTTACAGACAGCCCCCCAACCTGAAGCAAATACTCACCAGCAATTACACACCACACCAACCCAGGAACCAATTTCTGGAACAAACCCTATTGCCTACTCTATCCCCATATCTACTCTAGTGACACCATCACGGGACCCGGCCCAATCAGCCACACCATCCGGGGCTCATTCACTTGCACATCTACGAATGTGAAACATGCCATCATGTGCCAGCAATGCCCCTCTGCCACGTACATTGGCCAAACCGGACAGTCTCTACGTAAAAGAATGAATGGACACAAATCAGACATCAGAAATGGTAACATACAAAAGCCAGTAGGAGAACACTTCAGTCTGCCTGGACAGTCAATAACGGATTTAAAAGTAGCCATACTTCAACAACAAAAACGTCAAACACAAACTTCAAAGAGAAACTGCAGAGCTAAAATTCATTTGCAAATTTAACACCATTAATTTGAGCTCAAATAGGGACTGGGAGTGGCTGGCTCACTACAAAAGCAGTTTTCCCTCTCTTGGTATTGACACCTCCTCATTCATTATTGGGAGTGGACCACATCCACCCTGACTGAATTAGCCTTGTCAACACTGGTTCTCCACTTGTAAGGTAACTCCCTTCTCTTCATGTGTCAGTATATTTATGCCTGTATCTGTAATTTTCACTCCATGCATCTGAAGAAGTGGGTTTTTTTTACCCATGAATGCTTATGCCCAAATAAATCTGTTAGTCTTTGAAGTGCCACTGGACTTCATTTGTGTGTGTGTTTCCTGTTCTAACCTTGCAAATAACTCATTTCCTTCCTTTGTTAATAAATCTTTAGCTAGTTTATTACAGTATTGGCTACAGGCATTGTCTTTGGTTTGAGGTCTGAGTACAATTGACTTGGGGTAAGTGACTGGTCCTTTGGGATTGGAAGTAACCTGAATATTATTGGGATTTTGGGTGTAACATGACCATTTATCACATCGTCCAGCTTGCCTGGTTTGCAAGATGGACTGGAATGCCCAAGGGGACTCTCTGTGACTCCATGGTAAAACTGTTATAGTGCTTTAGGAGTTCACACACTTGTCACCAAGTCAGTAACAGCTAATTATAGAAAATTCAACCAGTTTGAGGTTTCTCCCCAGCTTTTTGACATTCTACCCTGAAGGTGGCACTCACAGTTATGAGCCACTGCAGACAGCATGACAAGTGTAATGGTTGCTAAATCTAGGGGCTTATATATTTTTGTTTCACCTGACTTACTTGTAGTTTGATACAATTGCTTTCAACTTCTTTGTTATCATTCTTCAAAATTTGGTGTTCCTGGTGTCTGGCTCACTGTTTGTTCTTCCTCATTCCTTTCCAAGCTGAATTTAGAAGAAATGCCTAGGCCTTGTGACTTGGCCAAGACTGTCCTTTGAACCCACTGTTTTCTGCAACTTTTAGGAGAGGTCTAGAATTAAGCTACCTCCTCTCTGAAGATGGCCTGTCTATGGTAATTATCATTAAAAGTTGGCTAATGAGATGAGAAGTACATCAAACATTGTTTATGGTTAATATGGGTAAAATATGCTTATGCCTAGCTTATTAACTTAAAACTCACATTATAGCTGAATTAGATTCCTTTTGTATAAAACAGATCACCGTTCTAAAACTGGCTTGTTGATTTATCAATAGATGCCCCTTGGTCCTTCAATATCAAGCTAGTTGGAAGTGTTACAGAATTCCATCCTAATCTAAAATATGGGACTTTAATAAAAACTCTATTCTATGATCTAGCAGAATTTTGCTCAGAATGCTTTTTCGTCCTCTTTTCATTTACAGACCCTTAAAAAAAATGCCAAATGGAGGTCCAGACCCATTTTGGAAATCTTAAGATAGTCTGTGGACCGTCGGGGATCCATGGACCACAGATTGAAAGCCTCTGTCCTAGTATATTTTCTCCATGGTATATATGCATTGTTTCTGTATTACTTGGTGTACATGAGCTACCATTTAAAAAAGGAAAATTCAATTTAAAAGTTGTTAAAATTTAAGAATTCAAACTTGAGTCTCAAATTAGTATACTGAATTTGAGAGTCTGCAGATGGCACAAGTGTTCGTTGGCTGCATACCCTACAAAGAGGCATATGTTTAATAGCCTCTCTAAAGTGAGCAGAATGGATAAAAACAGAGACCCGAAGAAAAGTAGCAATGAAAGATAGTAACCTGAGAGGAAGAAAGAAAGGAGAAGCCTGAAGAACAGATGGGTGGCAAAACAGTCAAAGATCAGCATAAGTGGACAAAACAAGGTAAGAGTTGGGGGAAAGGATCATACAAAAAGGAATGGAAGAAGGTAAAAAGAATAAAATTGAGGGAAAAGGCAAAGAGTAGAAAAGAAAAGTTGAAAGGGCTTAACAAAAATCAATTAAAAGGATCCAAGACTGAATTCTATCTTATGGCCCAAAACGTTCTTAAGAGACTCATTTTCAAAGCTAGGGAACCATGTGACACATTCAGTTTCATTTCTAGAAAAAAACTCCCTGGCAAATGAATACATTATAGGGATTTAAAAAAAAAAAAAAGCAAGCGTGTAGTCCATCATGGTATCATCTCAATTTAGTCAACTCATACACTGAAACTTACCACAAGAGATTGCTCTAGCGTGGCATGCCTCTCCTCCTTCTCGACTGTTCGTCGACAGTCTGGACACACCCACAGTGGAAGATGCAGCATACTATTTGCTTTTGGAGATGTAGAAAGTGCTGTTTTGCTAGAATTTTTAATCCCGCTCTCTGAAAGCAAGGTGTCTTTCCGTTCACTTCTACAAAGAAGACAATGCTCGCCTGTTGTATATGGTGCCCTTTGACCCAAGCCAAAAGTAAATGGAGTCTACAAACAAATATTTGAATAGACACATCTGGTTACTTCCATGCTTAACGGACAAAAAAAGTCATCTTTACATTTCTTATTCTACAAAGTATTCAGTAGGAGCAACAAAGTCTGTGTTAATACTTGATGCATGCTTTGGGTGCATTGAAACCCCAATGCTGAATATCCTATTAACATAGAACCTGGAAGGTCTTATTGCTATTATGAATAAGGCTTCATAATTACACATTTCATTTAAATAAAAATTTACTTTTGGAGGAATGCACTATAGCTTTCTACTATTAAATGATTCAAAGTAGAAGTTAAAATAGAAGGGAAAAATTGAACTCCTTTCACTAGTTTCAATGTTTATTGTTTTTTGTATTAAAAGGGAAAGAAATTAGGAAAATAGAATGGCTCCTTAGACTTCCTTCCCTTCTGTCTGCTACAGGCCCAGCTGCTCCTTCAGCATCAGCTGTGGCCCAAACACTTAACTAACTTGGCTATAAAGACTGGATTTAGCTTTTGCAAATCTGAAGTGGCTTACAAGAGGGCCCCAAACTGCTTTGGAATGAAGTCATCTTAGCATTTTAAAGCTATTCCTTTCCTCCAGACCCTCCTCTGGACAGTGGATGTAAAAAGGAACAAGTTTCCAGCAATAAAATGCTTACTGTGCACTATCCAAAAATGGTGTATATAATGTGTCAGTATCAGAAAGGCCCAATAAATTGAGCACTGATTGTTCAAAGCTGCAGTCTATAGAGTCAAGCATCAATTCCCTTACCTATCTGGTCATAGATTCCAAGATCAGAAGGGGCCATTGTGATAATCTAACCTGACCTCCTATACAACACAGGCCATAGAACTTTCCTAAAATAAATTCCTAGAGCGTATCTTTTAGAAAAAACATCCAATCTTGATCAAAAAAAAAAAAAAAATCAGTGATGGAGAATCCACTAGGACCCCTGGCAAAAACTGTTCTACTGATTAGTTACCCTGACTGTTCAAAATGTGTGCCTTATTTCAATTTTGAATTTGTTGAGCTTAAACTTCCAGCCATTAGATCTTATTATACCGGTCTCTGCTAGATTGAAGAGCTTAGTATTTGTTCCCCATCTAGATACTCAGACTGTGATCAAGTCATTCCTTAACTTGCTCTCTATAAAACTAAATAGATTGAATTCCTAGAGTGTCACTATAAGACATGTTTTCTAATCCTTTGATCATTCTCATGGTGGTTCTCTGAATCCTCTCCTATTAGTCAACATCCTTTTTTGGATTGTGGACACCAGAACTGGAGACAGTATTTTAGCAGCAGGCACATCAATGCCAAATACAGAGGTAAAACCTCCCTACTCCCACTCAAGATTCCAGTTTATGCAACCAAGGATCACATTAGCCCTTTTGGACACAGCCTCACACTGAGAACTCATGACAGTGGAGGAATAAGGACACTCAGGAATTTTGGGTTCTAGTCAAGATTATGGAAGGGAGTGTTCTCTAGCGGTCACACACCCTTCAGGCCCTGTTTCCTCACAAGCCTGACTTCTTCTGCCCATCGAGTCCGTGCTAGTCTTCCTTTCCTACCCCACTGACTCTCAGCCATCCATTCTCCCCAGCACCCAGTCCCAGTCTCCTCATCCAACTGCCATTTTCCCACTTGCTCCCATTTCCCTGCACCACCCCCATCTTAAGCTCCCAGTCTATCTTCCTCTTCCCCACTCTTTGCCCAGCCAAACCCAGTCTTCCCTCACTGGCTATCTGTCTGATCTTAGTCTCCCCCTAGCAGCTGGTTTCTGCCCGCCTCCCAGTCTTCATAATCAGTCCCAGCACCACTGCTTCCAGTCTCAGTCTCCCCGCAAACGGCTTGGCTAAATCTACTCTCTCTGGCACCCATAGTACTGGAGAGAGAGAGAGAGAGAGAGACAGACATTCCCTGCTTTCAGTTCTAGTTCCTGGCACCACAGCAGCCTGCGACATTGAGTGTAACAACTACAGGGATAGTCCTGCTCATCCCCTGCAGCCCTGGGTTGGTGCAGATAAAATCTTCAAAGAATTCAGCTGCCAAACTGTAACAAGTCACTACTGAGCTCGTGTAATTTCAGATTTTTCAAAAGCTTATAACTGAATGAGATTTGGGTGGTGTTTCCAGGGAAGATCAAGGGGCACATCTCTGACATAAAGGCCATCCCCTACCAAATTTCAAAGCCTTTCTTCAAAGCATGGAAGCACTAGGGATTCCCAATGCCCTTAGGTGTTTGTATTTTTTAAAAAAAAACACACATCGCCAAATACAACACTTCAGCATTAACAAATAGCCAGTACTGTTTTGGAAACATGTTGAAAGTTTGCAACATTAGAGTACAGCTGGATCTCTGACACTCACTTCGGCACAACAAGAGGATCATATCAAGATGTAGTCCAATCTTATTTGTGTTCCACTAACCCTACTCTCTTCCTCACTGCAGCAACAACCTCCATCCCCAATGCTGCCATCTGAAGAGAATCTGCCTGTATTTTCCTCACTGCAGCATCAGGCAGCCCAAATGCCAGGAACAGAAGATTCACAGAGCTGAGACTAGCATCAAAAGCTTCCTAAAGCCATTCTGGAAGGTGGGTGTGAAGGAAGACTTAACAAGCCCAAACCTTCATAAGAACACAGTGATTTCAGATAGTCATGTTCCATCAATCCTCTCCACCTACCCACAAACTTTCTCCAGGAAGTAGAAGGTCCTAAGGGCAACCTGTGGTGGGCAACCTGTGGTGGGCAACCTGTGGTGGGCAACCTGTGGGCCATCAGGGTAATCTGATTGCAGGAACAGCAAACTGCGGCCACTGGGAGTTGCGGGGGGCCATGCCTGCAGACGGTCAACGTCAGCAAAATGTCTTGTGGCCTGCAATCAGATTACCCTGATGGGCCACATGTGGCCCACAGGTTACCCACCACTGTCCTAAGGTGTTCAGCCAGCTTTTTTCACTACCTGTGAAATTGTCCACAAGGTCATCTGACTCCTCTTGATCCTACCTGCAAGCTGCAGACACCTCACCACTTCCTGCCATAGTAAGTTGCATTAGGGGAAAAGGAGAAAAGCATTGTTCTCATGCAAACTCCCACTGGAGGGACTTTTGAGAGTGAAGAGGCCCCCTTTGTGTCTCCTTATGAGCTAGGCTTGGCTTGTCCCTTCATTGGCTCTGCGCAGTCAAACAACAGATTTCAAACGCAGCAAAGTTAGTCAGACACTCTTTCTAGGAGGGCTGTTCCTGGACCCACCCCTTCATGCAACAGTTGGGTCTTGCGGATACTTGGAACCAGTCTGAAAAGCTTGCAGCAGGTGGCCTGGCTGCTCATCTCCTTGTTCAAGATTATTTTTTTCAGAAGTCAGGCTGTCTCCCTGCTGCTGCCATGAGGATCTGTGTAGAGCTATTTACCAGTAGATCCTTATGGACAGCAGCAGCAGCAGGGTTTCTTGCCCCCAGAAAGGAAGACAGAAGTGTAATGATCTCAAACAATAATTAAAAGGTATGTATCAACACATCCTGACCTTCAACCTTTTAAATAGGTTAATGTCAGGGAAGCTGGCCTCCAACCTTCCTATACAAGGATTTGTAGATTCAGTCTAGATTGTTGCATTGTAGTACAAGGAAAAATAAAACTAGTCAGTACTATTTAAAGGAGAACCACCACCACAAACAGCAGGAACAATGATTTCAAAGGCTGGCCATCTAGAAGATTCCCTTTGTTTATATTTACAGCACAGTTTTAAACGTTGAACTACAAACATTTGGTTCATAAAACAAGAAACATCACTTGATATTCAGAAAGAGAGGTGGGGCGAATTATACGCAGTGGTAGTTTCTAAACTATTTTGTATTCTAACAAAATTAACCTTTACCATCTTGACTATGGGCAATCCGAGATGCCAACTTCCTGTTACTTCTGCCACAGTAAAATTGCAACTAGTCTCAAACATATCTTGAAGCAAATCAATCAATTCTAAACCCCTACTTTCATATCTTTGCAACTTTCTCAGAAACATGAGGCTGAAATCTCTCATGCTTTCTCGCAGCCCAAAAGGTGGAGAGTGCATGCATACT
Source organism: Lepidochelys kempii (assembly GCF_965140285.1). Taxonomy (NCBI): domain Eukaryota; kingdom Metazoa; phylum Chordata; order Testudines; family Cheloniidae; genus Lepidochelys; species Lepidochelys kempii. The sequence goes on from NC_136383.1 coordinate 122,401,049, forward strand.
TGTATGTGAAAGCATCCACAATAACAGTTGAGCTCTTTTTCAATTACATGAACTTTAATCTAGATCCATACACCTGTACATTTCACATTTTCGAGGTAAAAAGTGTACACTTGGGGGGGAAAAAGTTTGCACTTTGCTAATCAAATTTCAAAACCTGCCATAGCCTTCAATGAGGAAGAGTATCTGATGTCCATAGAAGTTTGCTTATAATTTTATTTGTTAACAAATTTGGAAGAACAGAAATGTCAGCATTACTTAAATGGAATATCTATTTAAGTTTGTTTCCAAGAATTCTCTTTTTGTCTTCAGAACAAAATTAACATGACGCTAAAGTCGAGATAATAATTTAAAGTTTTCCCTATCCATGTTTCCACCTCAAAGATTATTAGCTCAATAATTGTTTTAAAATCTAGTTTACTTTTCAACATTCATACTGTCATTTTTGTACTTTGTTAGCTTGCACAACAAAACCATTTAGTGAGTTTCATAAGCACATTGCTATTTGGGATATAAATCTTCCAGGAATTTTTTTACATTGTTTCATGAAAATAAAAATTCTGTTAGGGTTTGTAATACTTTAGTATTTGATTCAGCATCAAGGTAGTTTATCCTTACAGTGCTGCACTAGTGCAGCTGCACCGCTGTAGTGCTTGGTGAAGACGCTACCTATGCTAACAGGAGAGCTTCTCCTGTTGACGTAGGTACTCCATCTCCCCAAGAGGGGACAGAACCCTCCCCTCAACATAGCACTGTCTACAACGGGAGCTTGGTCGGTATAACTTTTTAGGGTAGACCAGGGCTACCATGGACTTCAGCGAACAGAGTCAAGCCCTAAAACCTATATTAATGAGGTCTCCGCCGCATATTTGCACTTCAGTACTTCTTCCATAAATAAATCGTTCAATGACTATTGACCAACCAAACTTGACTGTACCTACCTGAGAAACACCTGTGAACTCTGATCCAACGGAACTGACTGTAAACTGGGTACCATTTAATGAAACCTAGAAAACAACAAGAGTAGACTGATTATAACAGCTAAGTATTTTTTGTTTTTTACTGCATCTTAGAGAGAATGGCACTTGCTACCACCACAATTGAGCCTATATCTATAGCATTACAAGCCTTTTTCGAGAGGACTTGACAGAGACATTTCTTCCCCTTGTGATAAAATTCTCCAGATACAGGAGTTAATAATGTGGACATTTCAAAGTACAGCAGTATGAGTAGGAACTGAATGGATCTATTACAAATGCAATTCAAACCCCAAATATAGAGCAAAGTCACCCAGTGAAATGGATATAAGGACCAAAAATATGATTGCCTGTTTGCTCAAGTTTCTGGGTTCATGTAGGCCTTTCATTAACTGTTCTCGTTTTTGTATTTTTATCATCTTAATTTACAAAAGTTTCACCTTTTTGGAGGTTCTGCATAATATAGCTTAGAAAAATAGGTTTTCACATATTAGCTAAGCAAAATTCTTCCCCTCAGAAAAACATTTTGAAATTAGATAATATATTTTAAGGGCAGAAGGAACTACTTGGATCATCTAGGCCAATCTGCATAACACAGGCCACAGAATTTCATCCAGTAATACCTGCATTAAGCCCGTAGTCTCAAGTTTAACCAGAAGTTATTTTCCACCCTCCTCTCCATACACACTGAACTAAGCATTGCCTGATAAGCCACAAGTGACACTATATGTCACCAAACCCAAATAAAGTGAAAATAGGACACAACAAGTCAATGACAACACTCAAGAAAGAGGATGATCTGGTTATGAAATTATCTAAGAACAAGATTTCAATTCATTTGTGAGAGAAACAAAGTGCACTGCAGGGAGGGTGAGAGGGGAACTTTCAAATGTCAATTCTTTTCAGTGGGTTTTTACTGGGGGAGAGGAAGGAGACTTATCCCCATTCCCTTCTCTTTGTTTGGGTATTGCCCACCCTCTGAGATTTCAGACAGGTCTTCACTTTATTTTCATCAGCCCCCTGTCCCCTTTTCCCATTTCTGTTTATCCCTTTTTGTTTCCCTCACTGCACTATGTAACATTAAGTGAGATTAGTATGATAAGGAGCTAACTAAATACGACACCTCTTACTTAAGAGAAGCATGTATTTGTATCAGATCTGGTCACTTAAGTGAACAGAATATTCTTTTACTCCTGCTAGCCACAGAGACCATGGACTTACAGTATGAGCTAGAGTCTATTATTCCTGCACATCAACAGAACTAGGAATTTCTGACCAATGATGCCTACTCACTGGATGGCCTTGAATAAAGATTTCTACTAACTCTTCTCCCTCCTACCAGTAAAAAAAGTGGCTCAATGCCTTACTCACAAGAGATGCTGCAAAGGTTAGTGATTTCACAATACCCTGATAATGTTAAACTCTACTGTTACAGGCTATTAGTGACACTGACAAGGCCCAACGACCATATGGCTTAACAGACTTAAATTATTCAGCACTGTCCGTCCCCTAGTCCAATTCAAACAGTAGCGGGGGACAGGCAATCTCTATTTTGACATGAAGTTTAATTGGACAAGGTCAAAAATTTTATTTTTTTCAGTGTATTGCTGATTTTTGTATTTACAATGAAGAACTGCATTAGTTGTCTCAGGAAATCTGGAGGCTCTAACAGCTGAATCGGAGCAAGTGAAGCTTGACACCCATGAAGGTGTGGTAGCTTAAGTTTTTGGCATTCAGGTGGTTGCTTGCCCAAAAAAGGAGGGGGAAGAAAGCTCTGCATCCCCTCTGAAATATCAAAAGCCCAGCAGGGTTTTACATTGGTGAAGGAGGAGTCCCTCACTAGTTTTTCAATCAGATTTACCTATTTGAAAATTCTTCTCTGTTGTGAGAAAGATTCACATGAGGAGGTAATACACCCTGTCACAATCCTGCACTGGTGAGGCGAAGGTTAAGGAGCTGCTCTAGACACAGGAAGCCACACCCCCTCGTCTCTGCTTGGCATGCTCCCAGGGGCAGGAGCATTCAAAAGGGAGCAGGTCAGCTCAGTCTGAGCTGACTGAGGAGGAGAGCAGTTGGGTGCAGCAGCCTCCTGCCAAGAAGCTGCTGGGACTGAGTCTATCTAGCCAATCTTCTGGAGCAGAGGGCAACGACTTGCTGTTGCCAGGGGAAGGAGCTCCAGAGATGAACCTAGGAAGAAGGTAGGAAGACTGAACTGTGACATCAACGGAGGTACAGGAAACAGGTAAGAAGAAGTGATCCACGGAGAGGGAGTAAGGGTAATGGATTTTAGGCCATGTATACGTCCTACTGCTTTGAAGGGCCCTGGGTCGGAACCCAGTGGAGTAGGATGGACCTGGGTTTCCTACCCCCCCTCTGGGGACTGTAGCCGCTAGGCAGAGTGGCCCTTGACTCTGGCTGCTGGGACACACTCTCACGAACTGCAGCAGCTAGGCAAAGCGGCCCTGGACATCCATCACTAGGCAGTACTGCCAGCCTGCCCACAGAGGCACTCCCCAACAAGAGGGGAAAGAGTGAAACGAAGTGCACAGGAAGTGCTATCAAAAGTACAAAATAGGAATAAAGACAATTTCCCTTTTTCCATTAGTTAATGCTATCTGTAACAAGTTTAGTAGCATGATTAAGTGGGCATTCTTTTAACCTTTTTCTTGTTAAAATTTAGCTTCTAGAGCACAGTTATGGGATAAACTATTCAATAGTATAATCTCAATATACATAGAACATAAAAGAATGATAGTCCCTACTACAACCAATGTGCTTGTAACAATCTAGCTTGCAGGATTTGGAGAACACTAACTCGGTAATTGGCATTTATACATACATTACTCCTGAGGGCATTCTGTGCCAAAAAAAATAATAATAAAAATTCTGCACACAAAATTTTAAAATTCTGTGAATTTTATTTGACAAATAAATGTGGAGGCTCCAGCACGGCATTGGGGAGCACAGGCCACTGACTGCACAAAGGTAGGAGACCACTGTGCAGCTCCTCCGGGGACATGGACTCAGTAGTGAGGCTGCAACCAACCCTGACACAGTGCAAGAACGGAGTCTCCCCCAGAAACACACCAGGGCCTAGCCCCTCTGTGACAGGTGCACCATGTGTGGGCAGGCAGGCTCAGCAAGGCACGATTCAAGTGTGGGGTCCAGGTGTAGGTTAAGAGGCTTCTGTGTGGGGCAATCTGGGTGTGAGCAGCTCAGTGGGGGATCTGGGTGCTGGGTGGGATCTGGATGCACAGGTGCTTGTTGGGGAGCTCTGGGTGCAACAGTAATGGGACTCTAGGGGGGTCCAGGTGAAGGTGGTTGGAGCTCAGTGGCAGGGGTTGGGTGTGGGAGAGAGAACTTGGCAGGGGGGTATGGGTGTAGGGTGTCAGTGGAGAGTCCAGATGCAGCTGGTTGGGGCTCAGTGGGGCTTGTTGGGGTGGTCCAGGTACATGGGGAGTGGAACTCATCGGAAAGGGGGCGTGTTTCTGAGTGTGGGAGGTGAGGCTCAGTGGCAGGGTCTGGGTATGAGGGGATCTGGATGCAGAGGGGTTGGGCAGATGGGGGAACAGCTCCCTCTATAGGGATCCCTCCCCCTGCAGCTCAGGAGCGACAGGTGCAAGAAGCTGGGGTGAGGGGGAGAAGGGATTTTGCAGAGCTTCGTTCAGCCGAGGTAGAAATTTGCGGGTGGGTCTTTGGTCGGCCCGGACTAGCAGCTGAGCCCAGTGCAGGGTAGGAACCATCAGCTGGGTCTTCCCTAGTTCTGCCTCTTGCCCCACAGTGATTTACATCTCTGCTGGCTGCCCTGGGCCCCCAAAACATACCGCTGGAAAGGGTCGCATGACCGCTCTTGTGGCTTCTCTTTGCTTTCCCGTCAGTCATTTTTCTGCAGGGAAGCAAAGAAATCTGTGGGGGAAGTAAATTCTGCACATACAAGGTTAGACATGGGTCATAATTTGCTGACTGCTATCAACGATAATGAACGGGTGATTTTATCAGAGCTTCAGTGAGTTGACCACCAAGTTACAGATTCTGAAATTCTATCTTAGCTCATTTTAAAATGATAAAACAATGCTGAATCAAATAGATGTGCCAGAAAATGAAAAGTGAGTGACTTATCCATGTTTGGTGGAAGTACAGGAGAATAGAAAACTTGCAGACAGGCCTTCTTAATCTGACATTCTCATTACTAAGCTCCAGAACAGTTCTATAGAAGAGTTTGGTTTTGTAACTTACACATTTGTCTACTGCTGTATGAAAATTGTAAGTTAATCTTTCAATTTCCAAAATCTTTTCAATGGAAGACAGACATTTAAGAAAGTTGGAGCAAAGCTTTTTTACAAATATTAACAGTACTACATTATTACAAAAAATGCAAAACTATTTATGGAAAGAGTGTTTAAGGCGACAGTAGCCAAATAGCAGAGTTAGTCATATCAGAGGGGTAGCTGTGTTAGTCTGTATCCACAAAAACTATGCGGGGCCACTGGACTCCTATCTGTTAGTCGTATCAGAACAGCCTATTTCACTCTTAAGTAGCTAAGAGTGCATATATTCTTTATGAACGAACACTGTGCTGAGGTGAGTACTATATTGGGAAAAGAGGAAAATGTGTGCTATTCAATCAATGAATGTTCTGATATAAGAAAGTTATAAAAGTTAGAGTTGAGTATGTTGCCATCAAATAGCATTAGGACAGGTAGCACACCCTGAGGAAAGGTTATGCTATCAAGTGTAAATTCAGGCTGGTGAAAATTACGTAAGACTACCACATATGGGCTTATTTTGATATTCTAAATATCACACAGGATTAATAGATTTCAAAGTTGTTTTCCCTCTGACTAAAGTAGTAAAACCAATATCCAGCAAGCTTTTTAAAAAAATGTTAAGACAATAGAGGAGTCTTTCCCTCTTTCTGTGATAAAGACAAGATTTAAATCAGATATCGGATGAACCCATTAATCAGAATGTTTTATTTATGCCACTTGCTACACCACCTATGCTTTTTAAACCAACCGTATTAGAGTTCTACTTTGAGGCTGAGCTCTCTCCACTCTAACCTTCTTTCAGAACTAAATCTTCAGTTCTAACTAACACTTTGCAGAATGGTACAAACAGAAATTTAAATTTTTGGATTAGAAATAAGAAATTTATTGGGTTTTTATCTACAGGGACTTCACTATCTACAACTGGTCCTGTTGACATTTACCAGCCTGACTGAAGATTAGCACAAGTCACACATGGTTTCAGAGGTCCTGAAAACCTCTCAGGAAAATTTAAGACAAAACCTACAACAAACCCATGCATCCTCTTGGATGGATGAGACAACACTGAACAACTGTGTCCACTACCATAACAACTCAATGTCTCCTTTCAGAGTAGCAAGCCTAGTAAATATCCCTGAAAAAGCGCAAAAAGGAAGTCCTGACAACCAGAGGCCTGCTCTCAGTGCTCACACTGTTCCACCATGAGTGCTGTGTTACTAATTAAATATGATAACAGTATATTACCTTCAATCATCTTTTTCCAACAGAATCCATAGGACAGCACTAGTCTGAACTACTACTCTTCAGTAAGGGTCCCTACCTACCAAGTAACAAGGTTCCACCCTGTCCCCAATCGATTCTCTTCATCTACTTACAGCCACCTTCAGTATCCACTTGAGACCACCAGAAGTAGTAAAGTCACCTTGTGGACTCTGGTACCAATAATATGCCACAGGTACTCTGCTGTACATCTGATCTTCCACAGATGCAGCTTAAAGCATCACAGATGTTACCAGGACCATCCCTAGCTCCCGACTCCCAGCTACACTGCTGGCGAGTGCTGGGGGGCAGTTCCCCCCTCCCCCGAAGCCTGGGAGCCAAGGGAGCAGAGCAGGCTGGGGCTGGGTCACTCCACTTCCTGCAGGAAGTGGCCAGCCCCCGTCCCCCACGGACACCTGGGGCCAGCCCCTCCCTGCTCCCCCCCACGGAGGCCTGGGGCCCAACATGCCCCAACACGGAGGCCTGAGGCCAGTTCCCTCCCCCCCCACCCCCCGGCTCATGACCACAGAGGCCTGGGGCCTCAGGCTGCTCTGCTCCCCGGCTCAGGGGGAGGGGGCAAACCGCCCCCCAGCACTTGCCGGTGGCATGGCTGGGAGCCAGGGGAGTGGAGCAGGCTGGGGCCAGGTCCCTCCACTTACCATGCGATGAGTGCAGGGTCGGGCCTGGCTGCAATCTTCAGGGGAGTGGAGACAGGGCTGGGGTGGGGCAGAGGCACGGGCTTTGGGGAAGATCCGGAGCAGGGGCTGGAGCAACACAGAGCTGCGCAGGGCACCACGAAATTTGGTGACCCAAATTTGCTGGTGCCCTATACAGCTGCGTTCTTTACATATGGGTAATGACGGCCCTGGACGTTACAATGCTTACAGGAAATCAGCACCAATATTCTACCCTTTCTCTAGGCTTTATTTTTTTAGTGTTTCTCCCCAGCTACTAGCTCTAGTGCCTAACTCTGCTGCAACTCAGTATTCTGAAGCACAAGTAGAATGGAACTGAATAGATTTCACTTCTGCTTTCAGGGTTCTCAATAGTATCCATGCAAACAAACTCTGGGCTGAAGCTATACAGTGGCCCTGGTTTGCCATTCCCAGCCAATGGGAGCTGTGGGAAGTGGTGCAGGCTGCAGGGACGTGCTGGCCACTGCGTCCCAAAGTTCCCATTAGCCGAGAGCGGCAAACTGCGGCCACGCCTGCGGACAGTCAATGTAAACAAACTGTCTCATGGCCCACCAGCCTCAGGCTGCCCACCACTGGACTAGATGATCATACTGGTTCCTTCTTGCCTTGAAATCTATGACTTGGAAGACTTAGGACATAGCACTGGCTCACATGCTGGGCATTCTAAAAATAATGTTCCAAATTCCATAACAAATATGAAGGTTTTAAATGAATGTTTAGACTCCGCAGAAAACAGTCTGGGAAAGCTTCCTGCTCATTGGGCAAGTCAGTTTTTTCAAGAATTCAGCATCATACTTGTTTTAAAAATCACCCATGAAAATGCCACAATCCCAACAAGACAGTGAGCTATATGCATAAACCAGGTTACATAAAAAAGGCGTTGATTAATCTGTGTTCTGGAGGGACAACTCCTCATGTCACCCATTACCCCTAATGATGTCACATACGCGTTAAAAGAGGGTTGACAGATTAAAGCCCTCAGGTTAGATAAGCAGTTATTTAATTATTTAATATGCAATGCTCCTGAAAGCTTTTAAGTCTTATAGAGGTACTGCTGCCATAAAACTGCCCAACTGTAGGGATGCATATTAAAAAAATCATGTTAAGAACACAGGAAGATCTCTTTACAATTACACCCTATATTATGAAAGGTGCAAGGCCTAAGAAATCCAGTTTGTCACAACATTGTTTTTTTATAGTTCTCTCAGCTTGCACAATGAAAAAAATCAGTGAAGCCAGGTTCATAGTTTCTAACCACTTAAACCAGTTTTAAAAACATTTAACTTTGTCTTTTATTTTGATTTTAGTGAGTACATTTCTTTTGCTCTTCAGTAATATAGAAGTCTTTAGAACATTTAAATTTGGGGCCCATTTAAGACTGCATCCCTTGAAGGGCCAACATCCCAAAATAAATTTTTCAGCAGTGGCAATCAAAACTAGAGCTTCAGCTCTCCCATGTATTATCATAGTTTGTTGACAAAGTAGTGCAATAATACTTGGTTGTTGCAATAATGGTCTTTGTCCTTCATATTTAAATAAAGAGCTCTGGAAAACTGTTTGTAGGTTATTGGTAAAAAAAAAGTGTCCACAAAAAACAGACTGAGAACTAGTAGATGTTTTAATTAAGAAAGGCGACACTATAGGTGTGCATTTCTGGGTGATAATTGCTCACCTCAGATGGCGATGAACAGAAGGCAGAGTTATTTCTGCTAACACATACTCGTCAGTGTCTCACTACTATAGCGTAGAAACTAGCAAAACAAAACAAAAAAACCCCAAAAAGAATATTTACTGGTTGCTAATGTTATAAGTATGACTACAGTCAATCAAAAGACAGAGTGCTAAAGGCATCTCATAAAATGACAAAGTTCCTTGATCTATATAAGGGATTTCAGAGTTCCTAAGAGTCAGTGAAATCTGCTACAAAACAAAACACTAAGATTTCAGCAGAAACTTAAAGCAATATAAATTGCAAGAAGTGTCAATTTATTTATTAATTATTTTGAAGTGTGCCAGGGTGACTAGGTTTCATTCCAAGCATTAATGTTAACAATCAATCCACAAGAATTAAGCTGTGAAAGAGACAAATCTGTTTAAGGACCATCTCTTGTGAAGAAACCATGCTTTTCAGGGAAGTCAACAATTCCTTATATCTTAGAATCATAGAACTGGAATGGACCTCCAGAGGTCTTTTAGTCCAGTCCCCTGCACTCAAGGCAGGACTAAGTATTATCTAAACCATCACAGAATATCAGGGTTGGAAGGGACCTCAGGAGGTCATCTAGTCCAACCCCCTGCTCAAAACAGGGCCGATCCCCAACTAAATCATCCCAGCCAGGGCTTGGTCAAGCCTGACTTTAAAAACCTCTAAGGAAGGAGATTCCACGACCTCCCTAGTTAACGCATTCCAGTGTTTCACCACCCTCCTAGTGAAAAAGGTTTTCTTAATATCCAACCTAAACCTCCCCCACTGCAACTTGAGACCATTACTCCTCATTCTGTCATCTGCTACCACTGAGAACAGTCTAGATCCATCTTCTTTGGAACCCCCCTTTCAGGTAGTTGAAAGCAGCTACCAAATCCTCCCTCATTCTTCTTTTCCACAGACTAAACAATCCCAGTTCCCTCTGCCTCTCCTCATAACTCACGTGTTCCAGTCCCCTAATCATTTTTGTTGCCCTCTGCTGGACATTTTCCAATTTTTCCACATCCTTCTTGTAGTGTGGGGCCCAAAACTGGACACAGTACTCCAGATGAAGCCTCACCAATGTCGAAGAGAGGGGAATGATCATGTCCCTCGATCTGCTGACAATGCCCCTAGTTATACACCCCAAAATGCCATTGGCCTTCTTGGCAACAACGGCACACTGTTGACTCATATCCAGCTTCTCGCCCATTGTAACCCCTAGGTCCTTTTCTGCAGAACTGCTGCCTAGCCATTCGGTCCCTAGTCTGTAGCGGTGCATGGGATTCTTCCATCCTAAGTGCAGGACCCTGCACTTGTCCTTGTTTAACCTCCGATTTCTTTTGGCCCAATCGTCCAATTTGTCTAGGGCCCTCTGTATCCTATCCCTACCCTCCAGCGTATCTACCTCTCCTCCCTGTTTAGTGTCATCTGCAAAACTTGCTGAGGGTGCAATCCACACCATCCTCCATATCATTTATGAAGATATTGAACAAAAGCGGCCCCAGGACCGACCCTTGGGGCACTCCACTTGATACCGGCTGCCAACTAGACATGGAGCCATTGATCACTACCCATTGAGCCTGACAATCTAGCCAGCTTCCTATCCACCTTATCGTCCATTCATCCAGCCCATACTTCCATAACTTGCTGGCAAGAATACTGTGGGAGACTGTGTCAAAAGCTTTGCTAAAGTCAAGGAACACCACGTCCACTGCTTTCCCCTCATCCATAGAGCCAGTTATCTCGTCATAGAAGGCAATTAGATTAGTCAGGCATGACTTTCCCTTGGTGAATCCATGCTGACTTTTCCTGATCACTTTCCTCTCCTCTAAGTGCTTCAGAATTGATTCCTTGAGGACCTGCTTCATGACTTTTTCCAGGGACTGACGGGAGGCTGACTGGCCTGTAGTTCCCAGGATCATCCTCCTTCCCTTTTTTAAAGATGGGCACTACATTAGCCTTTTTCCAGTCATCCAGGACCTCCCCAGATCGCCATGAGTTTTCAAAGATAATGGCCAATAACTCTGCAATCACATCTGCCAATTCCTTTAGCACTCTCCAATGCAGCACATCCGGCCCCATGGACTTGTGGTCGTCCAGCTTTTCTAAATAGTCCCAAACAACTTCTTTCTCCACAGAGGGCTGGCCACCTCCTCCCCATGCTGTGCTGTCCAGTGCAGTAGTCTGGGAGCTGACCTTGTTCGTGAAGACAGAGGCAAAAAAAGCATTGAGTACATTAGCTTTTTCCACATCCTCTGTCACTAGGTTGCTTCCCTCATTTAGTAAGGGGCCCACATTTTCCTTGACTTTCTTCTTCTTGCTAACATACCTGAAGAAACCCTTCTTGTTACTCTTAACATCTCTTGCTAGCTGCAACTCCAGGTGTGATTTGGCCTTCCTGATTTCACTCCTGCATGCCCGAGCAATATTTTTATACTCATCCCTGGTCATTTGTCTAATCTTCCACTTCTTGTAAGCTTCTTTTTTGTGTTTAAGATCAGCAAGGATTTCACTGTTAAGCCAAGCTGGTCGCCTGCCATATTTACTATTCTTTCTACACATCGGGATGGTTTGTCCCTGTAACCTCCATAAGGATTCTTTAAAATACAGCCAGCTCTCCTGGACTCCTTTCCCCCTCATGTTATTCTCCCAGGGGATCCTGCCCATCAGTTCCCTGAGTTTGTCAAAGTCTGCTTTTCTGAAGTCCAGGGTCTGTATTCTGCTGCTCTCCTTTCTTCCTTGTGTCAGGATCCTGAACTCGACCATCTCATGGTCACTGCCTCCCAGGTTCCCACAACTATGATTCAAGGAAATAATTTAGGTCATTAGCTCAATAGCCTGAGCAGCAAAAATTGATAAAGGTTTCAGTGGTAGCTGTGTTAGTCTGTATCAGCAAAAAAACGAGGAGTCCTTGTGGCACCTTAGAGAGAGTAACAAATTTATTTGGGCATAAGCTTTCATGAGCTAGAACCCACTTCATCAGATGTATGGAGTAAAAGATACAGGAGCAGGTATAAATACATGAAAGGATATGGGTTGCTTTACCAAGTGTTAGGTCAGTCTAATGAGCTAAATCAATTAACAGCAGGATACCAAGGGAGGAGAAATCTCTTTTGAAGTGATAAGAGAGTGGCCCATTACAGACAGTTGACAAGAAAGTGAGAACAACAGTAGGGAGAAATTAGTATTGGGGAAATTAAGTTTAGGTTTTGTAATGACCCACCTACTCCATATGGTGTGTGGAAAGAGAAAGTTCCAACAATTTAAAAAAAAACAATCACATACACGAAACCCTAAGCTTCTGAACAGAGAAAATGAAAATATAAAGCCTGAACAAAAAGAGACGACCTATCCTATGGAGAGTGATCTGAAACAACAGCAGCTCTCTAATTCTTTGCTAAAAAAAAGGCAGCACAGAGTTCAGGAAAGATGAGGGCTCTTGTCGGGAAATTATACCCTTGTATCTAGAGAAGACCAGTGGAAAGTCTATCTTAACCACCTACCAGCCAAACCATCATCATCCACAACTACATTACTTTCAAAAGCAGCCAATCTGACTTTGTTTGAAATAACGAAAGGAAGTTCAGTGGGTGAAAGGGACAAATGAAAATTAGTGAAGAATTTAATCGCACTTCTGGATGTCAGAAAAAGTGTTAAACATGGCTCCATCAATTGCCACTAAAAATTCACTTTTGGTTATCACAATGATAACCAATATACAGCAGTTATTTTCTACATCTAGGATAGCTATCGATGGTGCTTTTATGGCCACCCCCTCACAATAGCATCTGAGTGCTCTACAATCTTTAATGTACTTATCCTCATACCAACCCCGTAAGGTCAGGAAGTTCCATTATATCTATTTTACAGATGGGGAATGGAGTCATATGCAATTCCTGCTCTGCCTCAAACATCCAGTGTGACTTTCCCCAGGTCTCACAGGATGTTTGTGGGAGACCAGGAATTGAATCCAGATCTCACAGGGCTCAGGCTAGTGTTCTTACCACTGGACCATCCAGTGAAACAACTACGGTAACTGTAGCAAGATGCTGACACGGCTACTATATAAATGTATACCTTGTGTGACGTATTTGAATATGCCAGGATCAGGGCTGTCATGCCAGTGCACACTCCATCTATTGTAGTGTAAACAGTATACATGGCCATACTCTCTCCAGCATGTTTAGCCTGCAGGAAATACATGTTCATTGGTGACAGAGGAAATGTTGCCTCAAGAAAACGCAAACTCTGGCACCAGGCAATGAAGGATTACCTAACCTGAAAGTAAAAGAAGGAAAATGCCAGGGAGAGAGAGCCTCTCAGTTACACAGATATGAGGTGGTGGGGCCTGGGAGTGCTGAGGAGGTAACTCACTTAAGCCCTTTGGGAAGTAGTCAGATGTCACCTAGCAGCAGTCTATTAGCAGTATGTAGCCACTAATACATTTACAGATCACATTTTTACCTTCACTGGGGCAGATTTTACATCTAGTTAAAAAAACAGATATTTCCCCAGAGATATTTAAACAAGTATGTCGGTTACAAAAAGACCCCAAACCATCTCATTAGTGTGCTCCCAACCTTGCTAGTTCTCTAACAAAACTGCTTCAGAGCTGTTACACCAGTAGTCTAATCATATTTAGAAAGTTACTGAAAGTTTTTTAATCCTGTATAAATTAAGACTTCATGAACTTTAAATGAAATTTTGATTCCAAATTTACTGTTTAATTTTTGTAATGATTGAAACACTTCATCCTGCAACATTTTATTCTCTCACTACCACTGCTGCAGCAATGCCATTTGAAAACTTCACTAACCTGTGAAATTAATGCTTTGTGGGTTGGGGAACGGGAGCCTTGTTAGTGTCTGCACATTAGATGCAGATGAAGATGATTTTTGTTAATGTTTTCAGTTCAGGCTGAATTTTAAATAAATACGAAAAATTGTACCAGTATAGTTTAGCAAAACTAAAAATCATTCCGAGAATAGATTATGTAAAATATTATAAACAGCACAGGTGGACAGCTTCTAAGGGTATTTTTTAAGTCTAGGAAATCACATTAAACTACATTAAGAGAGTGAGGAAAGCTTAAAAAAGAATTCAAAAGCCAAGAACTAACTGAGTTAGAAAGTTAACTAAACAACCTTAATTATGCCTTCTTGTGAACATGCATTGGTCTAGCTAAGCAATTCAATATTCCCCCCTTTCCCACACACACAACCTTAAACACATCTGCCGCATCTTATAGTACTGTGCATTACTGCACAACAGTCATGTGTATGAAATACTGACCTACACTTATACTGATTTGATAATACATAGAGTAATAGAATAATTTAAATCTTATAGCATATAGGCTTCCTTAACTTGTGGCTAAGAGTGAAGACAGACTGCACTGCCAGGAAAAAGTAAGTAAATGTTACATGGCTGCTAACAGACATCCAGTTCAGGTAAGTGTCCCTATTCAGGCATGTGCTTTAAATATTTTCCTATGTGTTTTACAGACCAAGGGACTAAAATTATAAAAATACATTCATTAAAGAAGGTGACTTCTATACAAAGTCTGTCAGATGTACAGTAGAACCTCAGTTACGGACACCTCGGGAATGGAGGTTGTCCATAACTCTGAAATGTTTGTAACTCTAAACAAAGTGCAGTTCAGGCTCCAGAGCCAGCAGCTGACACTCCAGGCCAGGCTTCAGTAGCATCTAAGCTCCCTAGTCAGTGGGTGGGGACAAGCAGCCCAGACGTGCCTACTTTTAAGATGCAATGTAGGCACAGTACAGTATTTGCTTTTTTTTTTTTTAAATTTTGGCTCTGCTATGGCTGATTGGTTACTTCCAGTTTTACCAGGTGTCCAGTTGATCGGTCAGTCCGTAACTCTGGTGTTCATATCTTTGAGATTCTACTGTACTTACAATGAAAATAACGTAAGTGAGCAAAAATGAAGTTACAAGATACTAGGTATCTCCACTAGAAGAAAAAATTATATGAATTAACAATGCATATGCAGCATAAGAGGAAGAAAAATTATGTATACAACTTTAAAGTATCACTTTCTGACTCAAATACTTAACTATGGAACTGTACTATTCTCAATTTAATAGCTTGTACACATACATAACATCCCTGTAATAAGAGAAATCCACTAGTTTAAAAAAAAAAAAAAGGCCTACTCCAACTAAATATATTGACCCACTTACCCACCTTAGACAAAGCCAGATAAGACAGCTCAAAACAGACTTTTTAAACTACTGAGACAGAACTCCAAATATTAATTATAATAAGCTGCAGAAAAGACCCTGCCCGCCAAACCATTTTAACCACTAGGGAGATAAGTGCGTTGGATTGTAACTTGAGTTGCCTGAATATAAAAAAACCCATCCAAATCACAAAGTTCCCACCAAGACTTGAAGAGCACGTAAAGGACTTGTGTAACAGAGTATAAGGCAAGACAAAAGGAAAGTATTCCATTCTGCCTAATTTTCAGATGCTGAGGTAGGAGAAAATGTAGGCTACAGTTATTAGAGAATGGGGTAATTGAAAACTCTCTGACTAAGGGATCTCAGACTAAGGCAGATCCCTAAGTCCCTCTTCCAAGAAAAGAAGATTTTTGCCAGAAGTTATGGTGAGACATATGAAATAAGAAGCTACATGTCTGAGGTCTCCCAAAGTGGAACCAGGAGTTAAAATTATGAAGCCATAAAAACAGAAGGAGGTATTTTACTTACAAAAGTAGACAGATCAGTAAGTAATCAAGTTAATTATTTTATGTGTTTGATAAGAGTTTTCAGGGAGGGTTGAGATATGTTCCTTGAGAATGAAAGTGCTTTTCTGTTTCTTTAATCTATTGGCTGGCTAAACTGATTTGTTACCTTGGAAAAGCCAGCATGCTTTCATTTAAATAAAAAAATAAAAAATAATAAACAATAAAAACCATCCACAAAGAAAGGAAGTCTCTAGCAGTTTGAAGAAAACCTAAAAAAAATGGGAGCACAGAGTAACTGATGTACAGTTGTCTATGCAAGTCTGCGGCAAGCCTAAAAATAGCTCTAAGATGTCAACTCAGATGCCCAATGACAATTTAAGGGACTACCCTACAAAGTTAGGTCCCACAAATCACCTTGCATTGACTTATTTGTGTATGTGTATCCACACCTAAGTTTGTCTCCAGCTGACGTAAGACTCCCCGTTATAGCTACGCAGTAAAAGCACCTCTCCAAATGGCACAGAATCATGGTCGACCTACTGAGGTTTATACAGTCCAAGTATAGACACTTGGACGGCATGCGTAGACACTTGGATTGCATGTTGACCTGTGTATCAACAGTCCTCCAGCAGCAGTCCCACAAGGCCCCACACTCCCTGCAATTGTGACCACTCTGGTCAGTTTTAAACTTCACCACCCAGGGGTTACAGAGACTGGAAGCCACCACCCCTTTTGAAGCTCTTCACATGTTTTTTGAAATGCCTTTTCCTGATTGTCCATCTTGGCAACCACATCTAGCAGCTCACCCATGTTGTGAGCAACTGACCATGCTGGCTTCATGCACTAGACATACTCCTGCCTGGAGGAGACAGGATATACTGGATCTCTTTCCCCACAGGCACAGGACAGGCTGTGCAACCACAGCTACAGACCAGCTGTAGAAAAATCAGCATCTACAAGAAAATTGCACAGGAGGCATGCAGGCAAAGAGATATGATGGGAATCAGTACTGCATGAAGGAGGTCAATAATAGATCTGGTGCCGCTCTGCCATAGTTGACGAAGATCCCACCAGCAACCCACAGACCAATGTGGACATCTTGGAGGAGCCCAAGACAGAGACCCTTGCCATGAACAGTGACAAGGAAATGGCGGGGGAAGGTGCATGCAAGGAGTGCACCAGGGGACTCTAGCCAGGCTATGAGCCAGGACGTGATTGAGACTCCACCAGTGTCTAGCCAGTCCTGCCAAACGAGTGCAGATGAGCCTGATGAAGGGGAAGGGAACTTAAGTACGTTTCTGCATGCATTTTCCTTTACAACGTTTAGAGACGGCACCTGACCCACCCCCAATTTAACAAGACAAAGGTATCTAGTTCATTGTTTTACTGGTATAAGAAGAATTACAGCTACAAACAAACAGAGGTAGAGCTGGCATCTGCTTTTCATTCATTCATGGGTTAGGCGGGGATGGAGGGAGGTATGGAGAGCACTTTGGTTATGTACATAGGGAAACCCCTATGTACAGAAGAGGTTCCATAAATACATTATCAGCAAAAGACAAAGAAAAGTGTAGATTCACTACTTATTGGGTAATGTGAGGTAACCGCAAATGACATTAATAAGGCTGAGATGTTCAATGTCTACTTTGTTTCAGTCTTCACTAATTACTATTAATGACAAGGGGGAAGGAATACAAGCCAGAATAGGAAAAGAACAGGTTAAAGAATATTTAGACAAGTTAGATGCAATCAAGCAAGACGGGCCTAATAAAATTCATCCTAGGGTACTTAAACTAGCAGAAGCGATCTCTGAACCATCTGAGATTATTTTCAAGAACACATGAAGAAGGGCAAACATAGCATCTATCTTTAAAAATGGGAACAAAGAAGACCTGGGGAATTACAGACCAGTCTGTCTAACTTTGATATCTGGAAAGATACTGGAACAAATTATAAACAATTTACCACAGTCTAGAGAATAATAGCGTTATAAGGCATAGTAAACATTTATTTGTCAAAAACAAATCATGCCAGACCAACCCAATTTCTTTCTTTGACAGAGTTACTGGCCTAGTGGCTGGGGAAAGCAGGAGATGTGATCTTGATTTTAGAAAGCCTTTTGATCCAGTCCCACATGACATTCTCAAAAGCAAACTATGGAGATACAGACTAGATGAAATTACTCCAAAGTGGATGCACAACCAGTTAAAAGACCATATTCAAAGAAAAGGTATCAATGGTTTGCTGTCAAATTGGGATGATGTATCTAGTCAGATCACACAGGAGTCTGTCCTGGGACCAGTACCATTCAATGTTTTAATCAATCACTTGGATAATAGGAGTGAAGAGTGTGGTTATAAAATCTGTGATTACATCAAGTTAAGAGGGGTTGCAAGCACTCTGGAAGACGGGATTACCAGTCAAAATGATTACCTTCAAAATGACTGACAAATTGGATAATTGGTCTGAAATCAACAAAATGAAATTCAGTAAAGTGCAATGTACTACAATTAGGAAGAGGGAAAAAAATCAAAAGCACAACTACAAAATGGGGAATAACTGGCTAGGTGGTAGTACTGTAGAAAAGGAGCTGGGGGTTATAGTTAATCATAAGTTGATTACATCTACAAGGTGAAGCAGCTGCAAAAATAATATTGTAGGGTGTTTTAATAGGAACATCATATATAAGACATGGGAGAGAACTGTCTCTCTCTGCTATGCACTGGTGAGGCCTCCGCTGGAGTACTGTGTCCAGTTCTGGGCATAATACTTAAAAAGATGTGGACAAATTGGAGAGAGTCCAGAGAAAAGCAACCAATATGACAAAAGGTTAAGAAACCCAGAGGTATGAGGAAAGCTTAAAACTGGGCATGTTTAGTCTTGAAAAAGTAGACTGAAGGGGAGATCTGATAAGTCTTCAGGTATGTTAAGGGCTCTTATAAAGAGGACAGTGATCAACTGCTCTCCAGGTCTACTGAAGGTAGGAAAAGTAGTAATGGGCTTAATCTGCAGCAAGCGAGATTTAGATTAAATTTTTTCCCCGAAAATCTAGCTATAGTACTGGAATAAACTTGCAAAGGCGGCTGTGGAATCCCCATCACTGAAAGTTAAGACCAGGTTAGACCAGGGGTGGGCAAATTACGACCCAAGGGCCGGATCCAGCCCAACAGGGCTTTGGATCTGGCCCATGGGATTGCCACCCCCAATGGCACCATCGGCCCCGCGCCACTCCCAGAAGCAGCCAGCACCACATCCCTGCAGCCCCTGGGGGAGAGGTGGGACAGAGGGCTCCGTGCGCTGCCCTTGCCTGCAGGCTCTGCCCCCCCTCAGTCCCAATTGGCTGGGAACAGGGAACCGTGGCCAATGGGAGGTTCGGGGGAGGTACCCACAGGCAAGGGCAGTGCATGGAGCCCTCTGCCTCCCTCCCCCAGGGGTCGCAGGGACATGTTGCAGCTGCTTCCAGGAGAGGCGGGGCACAGGGCCAGGGCAGACGGGGAGCCCTGGGTTAGACAAACCCACATCAGGAATGGTCTAGGTATACTTTATCCTGCCTCAGCATTGGGAGGCAGGGGAGAATGAGACTAGATGAGATCCCTTCCAGCCCTGCATTTCTATGATGCTATAATACCAGGGGAAAAGAGTGAAAATTAATGGCCTATGATACACAAGTCAGACATGATTGTCCCGTTTGACCTTAAGCTATGAATCAGTGAAACCTCAGAATAGACGTTTATGTACAGAGAATATTAAGTTTTTACCACAACATCTCTATCTTACTCTATCCAAGGCCAGAGTTAAGGTTGGGCATTTAAATGTAATTGTGGCGAATTCTGCTTGTGGGTGGTTATTTTAGACTACAATTGAGTTTGACTGCTTGGCTATTATGTGGTTCAAATAGCAAGGTATGCAAGTTGAGATTAGTGTAGTTGTGAATGTTGACAGAACTGGCAGTTCTGGTGACTGCACTAAAGAATGTGCAGTTACGAGTCAAATTTACTGTCAGGTAAATATACTATAGTACAAATTAGTGACATCTTGCAGGAGAATTTTCTAGGTTTTTACTAAATAGGTGTCAAAGCAGATATTTAACCACACTGACATTATCAATATTAGAGAGAGAGAAATGGGCAGGGAGCTGGGGGCCATGGGTTCATTCTAATCTATGTCAGGAAGGGCAAAGGAGGAAACAGGTCTGGGCAGTAGAATCGCTGCTGTCTCCATGGCCCCCCACTACGTTGTCGTTCCCACGCCAATTACATATCCCAGTTCCTTGTTCCCAAACAAAGGCTTAATTGTTAGTGAACACAGGAAAAGGAATGAGGCAAGCAGGCTAGACATTGGATTGGGAAACTGGGATCAGCAGCAAGACATCTCACTGGGCAGCTCTACTTCCCTCTCCTTTTCCCTTCTCCACAGATCTACTCAGTCTAGCTGCAAAATAATTTTAGCTCTCAATTTTTGGATGTTTAAGGCTTTGTGCTACTGAATTTGAAGTCTCTAACATGTGACTCTGCCGTCTAAGACAGTGGATCTCCACTGAATCAGAAGTTACATGAATGTAAATGTGGCTGCTTCACGTGATGAAGCATGAACATTGCCAAACCAATCACTCTGAGTTGTGAGTCTTTTGGGTGGGGTAGGGGTAGATTTCTTGTAATTGTGACAACCGCTTTTTTAAAAAATGCGGGGTTTTATTTTTTCCCCTTCTTCTTGGGAACCTGCACCCAGAGGTATTTCAGGAACACATCTTCACTGGGTGGTTACCAGTTGTGTTTCAACAAGCTGCTGAAGAACAGGTGATCTAATATTTTCCTCTGACGAAAAAGAAATAGGTCTGGAAGCATAAACCAAGAACGCTCCTATTCACTACTGCTATGAGGCAATTTCAGCCATGTTAAAAAGTCGTGATAAGATGGAAGAGACCTAAAAACCTATTCCATAGTTGTCACTAAAGTAAAAGGTTAGAATTTTGAAATCCTGGAATATTACTGTTTATCATCTCAGCGGATCACAAAACTCTGAACTATGCAACCAATGAAACTGTGTCCCCCAAAATATAAATATGTAATACAATAGATAACTCATCTTTGTTTATGTTACCTATTCTTTTGGGACTAGGTTACCTGGGGGCAGGGGGAGAAAGAGGTGTAACAGTTGCACCACAGAAAGTTTATAATATTCTGTAGTCATGAACTTGAAATAAGTATGGTAGCCAGTTCTCAATACTGAATCAAAATTCATGGTTTGAAAAAACCCTCTCTACCCCCAAAAAAGTGATACGTCTCCTTGAGAGTGTCACCAACTTCTGCAGAATCTAAGTTTTCATTTTTTAAAAATTTCCAACTCTTATGATTGTGCTGATGGTTCACATTTGGAAAGCTAAGTATACCTGATATATTTTTGTTTTCCTAAGTCTGCAGACAGCTCCAGTGCCTAATATAACTTGGGAAAGTTTTGAGTATCAGTAGGGTAATAATCAGTAGGTTCATTTTCACCACAGCTATTCAAAACCCTGTGGATAACAATGAAACCGACAAAAATCAGTCCGTTTCCCTCTACTCTTGCTTGGAATAGTTATGAGCAGAAGTAGAGGAAGACATGAATGCTACTTCACTAAGAGGACTCCTCAAACTGAAGTTAGGGAAAGGGATAGGGTAATGGAGATAAACCTGCACAACAGCCCAGGGGAGAGGAGAACACAGAATAAAGACAACCACACATACAACCGCAGCAACAAGGAGAATCTTGGGGACTGGGAAGAGAGAATGCATCTTCTAAGCATAGACACCACCTTCTGCTCCCACCAGTGGGTGCTCAACCCCATCTGCCCCCAGCCCCGCCCTGACTCCACTCCTTCCATGAAGCCCTGCCCCCATTCCAACCCCTTCCCCAAATCCCCACCCTGAGCACGCCATGTTCCTGCTTCTCTTCCACCCCATCCCAGAGCTGCCAAACAACTGTCTGGTGGCAGCCGGGTGGGAAGCGCTGGGAGGTAAGCGGAGGAGAGGGGACACGGCATGCTCAGGGGAGGAGAGGGCGGCGGTGAGGGGAGGGGAGATTGGCTGACTGTGGGTGCAGAGCGCTCACTAAATTTTCCCCACAGGTGATCCAGCCCCAGAGCACCCAAGGAATCGGCGCCTAAGCTTCTAAGAACATAAGAACGACCATACTAGGTCAGACCAAAGGTCCATCTGCCCAGTATCCTGTCTTCCAACAGTGGCCAATGCCAGATGCCCCATAGGGAATGAACAGAACAGGGAATCATTAAGTGATCCATCCCGTCACCCATTCAGAAGTGAAGAAGTCCTTTATTTCCCACACATCCACACAATAAAACTTCAAAACTGATTTATATTACAGTAAGTCAAATTGAAGAAGACTTGTGCTTCCACCATGAGACATCTTTCTTCTGCAGCAATCTACCTATATCTACACAAGTCGCTGCTATCTTACAACAAGATCATGGAGCACTTACAATGAACTCCAAACAAAACCATTAACTTATGACCTGATGTGGCAGCAGCTTACTGAGGATCAACAGCCTGGAGTAGTTCAGTTCAGAAAAGCTAAGCAATCACTTGGATGCGAACTTTACAGAAGTTATAAATACTAAAGGCTGACAAAGCAGTATGGTAGTCCAGACATGGTTAAAAAGCTGGTGGCAAGATGGATGTTGTATAAGGCAAGTATTCTGTTTCCAAAGGCTGCTAAATACTACAAATGAAACTGAATGAGCAAGACTAGCAAGGAACTACATTAGCTTCAGGTAGCCACTTCATAACCTTTGCTTAATAAGAACTCAAATGTATTTTATTTCAGTGATTTCCTACCCCAAAAATGAAAATTTACATGAATACAGAAGAGTATGTACTACACACATACGCATGCCATGATAATACATTCTTAAAGAAAATTAAGTATAACAATTTTCCATCAGTGACAGAAGTCCAGAAATTCACACTTAATGGTAGCATTCTAATTAAAATCACAAAGCTTCACACATCCTTCTAACCCCAGCTCTAAAAAGTTTGAGTCATTTAAATTGTTCAGTTTAGTATTTAAATACCTACACTACTGTGCCAAAATTCTGTTTCCATATTTTGTCTTAACAGCCATAAAAGGCATAAAAAATGCTCAAAAAAGATCATTTACTCAAAGCATTTTAGTCAGGTGGGGCTATCCACACTTAATTTTTTGGATCAAGATAATTAAAAACTGGAGAAAAACGATAGTTTTTAAATAGTTTATGTTTTCACACAACTGTCTGATTCTAGCGCCATCCTCAGAGCTTTTTATGTGCTTACCTTTGGGAGTTAAAACTACTACTTCTGCATACTGGTTAAGTAGGAAATGAAGCAGATCTAATTTTCAAATAAAAACTAGTGCCCCATTTAAGTGCAATAACACTTAGTTCTTGATGTGTAAGAGAAGTGAAAGTTCACAACAGCTATAGTTTATTTATTGGCTCAGAAACCACCTCAGCATAAAGCTACTTGACACCAGTTTCCTCGCCTCAAAAAAGCATCAAAGATAACAAGTGGTTGAAGACAGTATGCATTCCAAAGCTGGCAATGCCACCTCTTCTCATTTGCACTGTGCTGCCATAGATGCATTCTGACAGGATGAGGTTTTAAATGGAACATAAGTCAATGTAGACTCAGAACACTTTGCAGAATGTCACATTAACACTGAATATTTTCAAATAAATAAAAAAATAGTTATTTGTAATGGAATGCTAAATCCCAATAATGAAATGCACAGATTATGAAAACTCATAATTCACACTAAAAGAAAATTCTTCAGAGACTATGATATAATAGACTCCGTCCACCCATTTTGGATCTGTATTAGTTTTATCAAGTGAATGGCTGTGATTAGTTATAATACAGAGGCACTGAGAGGTAGATAATAACAGGGTTTAAAACATTTAACACCTATGAACCCAAAGGCTAATCTTACTAGCCAAGGTAAAAGAATACCTGTAATGCCATGACACATGCACCCTTGTCCCTCAGGTCATATCCCCAGTAATAAAGGAATCAAGTATTTAACTGTATAATACTGTCAGTCACATTTCAATATAAATTTTTTTTAAAAAAACTTTACTTTTGTTTAGATTCTTTCCCTTCCTGTTTCATCAACTCTCTATCATCTCATCATCTTTGATTATTATCCATCTTTTCCTGGTTTGTTAGTGTTTCCTCTTTTCATTCTCATCCCCCTCTCCAATTATCTCTCTCCCTACATCAAGGTACATAGCCTATTTAGTCTGCCCCCAGAGTCTCTTCAATTTAGTCCATCACTCCTTCCTCACCTGCCCATTCCACCCCCATACTCAGTCACCTACACAGTCCCTCAGACGGGGCTTGGAAATTTTACCGGACTCCAAACAGCCAGGAGACTAAATCAAACATAATATACAGAAGATGTAACCTCTCCCCCTGCCCCATTCATCCAGGGAAAAGTAATCAGCTGCTGGGAAAAGGGACTCTGTTACAATTAATTCCTGCCAGGGTGCTGTCCCTGGAACCTGATCAGTGGCTCCATCTTGCCTTTGAAGCCCCTCCCACTACCCCGGGTTGCCAGAACACAAGAGCATTCTGTGTTCCCCCCTCCGTGAAGTCTCCTATGTATTGCAACTGTGAGTGGGGTTTCTGCTACAATACCCCCCTCCACAACCCACTTATGGATGCTGTGGAGTGATGTGCCCAACATTCAATCCTTTCCCCAACCTGTTTGTGAGTTATGCTTTCCAATGAACAGTTTCAGTGTGCTCGCATCTGCTGTTGCTTACAGATTTTCCAAAAATCTGAGTTGACTTAGAACTAATTTAAAGGCAGCCACCCCAGGGTTTTCAAGAGAAGCAGTGAAAACAATTGTGTCAGTTCTCAGTCTGTTATAGCTTGGAAAGCTACCGCCAGCTACCACAACACTAGAGCCATCTGTCTGCAAACTCTGGCAGACCACAATTGGATCCATTTACATTCTAGTCACATTTAGCAATCATACAGTATTAAGGGTATGTGTATTTAATATGTATATATAATAT
The DNA here is from genome assembly GCF_965140285.1 of Lepidochelys kempii. Lineage (NCBI taxonomy): Eukaryota > Metazoa > Chordata > Testudines > Cheloniidae > Lepidochelys > Lepidochelys kempii. The sequence goes on from NC_136383.1 coordinate 122,425,688, forward strand.
TTAATTTTAACATCCCATGCTGCTGATAGTGTGTGTGTGTGTGTATATATATATAAAAACACTGATTCTGCAGAAGCGATGACCCAGGAAAACTTTATACTAATGGTTATTATCCTCACTTTTAAAAAAACCTGACACTTATTTCTACTGTGACTTTCTCTAGCTTCTGCAGGTCCGGCCATTAGATCTCATTAATCTAGCAGAAAAAGACAAAATTTCACTTTCTGTAGACAAGGGCTGTTCAGATAAGTCAGCTTAAAGTACTTGTAATGAATAGTTTACTTCATCCTTCTAAATCAGGTACACTTCTTAGAAGAATATGAATTTCAGTACTAATCTCCAGTGAAAAATAATGGTTATTGATTCTAAAAATGAAAAACTGAACAAAACTGACACACTGTGACAAGCAACAAGTTATTTATTTAACATTTCAATAATTTAGACGAGTAATGCCCCTTCCTTCCCTCCAAAGGGATCTGAAATGTAATGAAGAACAAAGATCTCAGTTCTGAAATACTATGAATTTCGTACCTTGTGAATGAATAGAATTATCTAACAAATGTTTGTTTTCTTTGTTCTTTACTATTCTGAAGTATTTTAAAATTAACTGTTTTACAAAGCTATCACAGCTTAGTTCAATGGATCATTATATATTAAAGGACCTCTATTGTGCAGAATACTGCACTTGAAGACAGTTCTTGAAGTTCAATCATACTCCATGTTACCTCTTCATCTATACTCCCTCCCCATCTTATTTCACTGGCTTCAGGAAAAAGATTTTAGCAACAGCAAGATTTCATGGAAGTGCCCATGATTGTACTATCATAACTTAACTTCAGAAAAATAGAGTAAAATTGGAGGCTTTTTACAAGGAGTGAACTAAGTTAGCAAACTTTTTATTTCAAAATTTTAAAAAAGATATCAATGGAATTTTAGTTTTAAAGTGGACCCAGAATTATCATTCTCCACTTTAAAAAAAAAACAAAAAACAAATGCATGCTACATGTCTTACAAAGATGCCATGAGTACACTTTTTGGATAAGTTGACGAAAGACCAATCCCCAACTAAATCATCCCAGCCAGGGCTTTGTCAAGCCTGACCTTAAAAATATCTAAGGAAGGAGATTCCACCACCTCCCTAGGTAATGCATTCCAGTGTTTCACCACCCTCCTAGTGAAAAATTTTTCCTAATATCCAACCTAAACCTCCCCCACTGCAACTTGAGACCATTACTCCTCGTTCTGTCATCTGCTACCACTGAGAACAGTCTAGATCCATCCTCTTTGGAACCCCCTTTCAGGTAGTTGAAAGCAGCCCCTCATTTTTCTCTTCTGCAGGCTAAACAATCCCAGTTCCCTCAGCCTCTCCTCATAAATCATGTGCTCCAGCCCCCTAATCATTTTTGTTGCCCTCCGCAACTTTTCAAACTTTCCATATCCTTCTTGTAGGGTGGGGTCCCAAACTGGACACAGCACTCCAGAGGAGGCCCCACCAATGCCGAATAGAGGGGAACGATCACATCGCTCCATCTGCTGGCAATGCTCCTACTTTTACACCCCAAAATGCCGTTAGCCTTCTTGGCAACAAGGCATACTGTTGACTCACATGACACACTGTTGACCCACTGGGACCCCTTTTCAGTGTGGTCCCAGTGCCATTGTAAACCCGGTACTGGCTCTGGTGGTGGCGGCACGCCCTGAGGCTCCAGGTGGCAGGACCCTTCTCCCCAGTATTGGCCCTGCTGTCAGTTTCATGTCCCGTCCCCCAGTCCAGTCTGCAAGGCCCTCATGTCTGACAGGTCTCCCTCTGCTCAGCCCTCTCTGATAAAGGCCCCACCTCGCTCCCTCCTGCCACTCACTGTGCTTCACTCCAGTGTTACTTGTGGCATAGCTGGCATCTGCTCCCCTGCTCTGGCCCTGCATCTCCCTGCTGTAGCTCAACCCTGGCTCACCATCGGAGCAACTGATCTGTGCTGCTCCAGCTCTGCCTCAGTGCTACTGTTGCTGCTTTGCCCCCAGCTCAACTCTGGCTGCTTAACTCTCCTTAGCTCTGCTCTACTTTGCCACTGGCAGTCCCAGCTCACATGGGGGATGGGTCCCGGGCTCGACTCCCCCACTGGCCTGCCTGCCTGTCAATCTTGCTGACTTGGAGCATTGGCCTCTTCCCATTTGCCTTGGGCACTGGGAGTCTCAGGATCCTGATTTCTCTTCAACCAAAAAAGAACGCACTAAGTTTCAGTACAGGACAAACAGTCCTGTTACATATATATTTGACCAATATACTGAGTCTGAAATTGGTTAAATATTTAGAGTAAACGAGATACATAAAATTCAAAACATTATTCTATCAGTCATCAGGCATCTGAGGAAGTGAGCTGTAGCTCACGAAAGCTTATGCTCTAATAAATTGGTTAGTCTCTAAGGTGCCACAAGTACTCCTTTTCTTTTTGTGAATACAGACTAACACAGCTGTTACTCTGAAACTGATACGAATATTACTTTAGACTGACCACTAATTTAGGGACCAATGTTTTTTAAAAAATAAAAGCACTAGTGTTCTGTATTGAATTGGGCCTCATGATAGTGTGGAAATGCCCATTCTGTTACATTTCAGTCTTTCTAATGAGGTAGAAACAAACTTTTTAAGCCATTTCTCTTAAAACTATCTTCGGAATGAATCAAATTAGCTCAGGCTTCGGTCCCCGCTCCTGGGGTCGTGTAGTAACTTTTGTTGTCAGAAGGGGGTTGTGGTGCAATGAAGTTTGAGAACCCCTACCTTAGGGACCCAACATTTTCCTTGTAAACTGCTATGGGTTGCTTCTACCTGTAGATTGAAAAGATAAGAGGGCCCAATTCCTCCTCCAAGTTACCAAAGGAAAGGTAAAAGAGTGCATCAATCAAAAAAAAAAATCACAAACAAAAATAAAGGTTCAAAATTCAACCTTATTAGTTTATACTGTGATTAGACTGAGATTTGGATAATACCTTACCTTGCTCTCTATCTGCACCCATTCATTTTTCAGAAACTATTTTTTCACGTGAATTTGCATCTAATCATTATGTAGTGACCTACAATAGGATTTAAGTTTTTGCAAACAATGGAGTTTTGGGGGCAGCTGCATTGTATATTTGAAGGTAGCTAAAATTAGGTTTTTAAGTTTTCTCTCAAAATTTTTAAGTCCAACAAGGAAAGACAAATGTTCCCTCTGACTGTATGTTTCAAGCCATAGGATACCTTAGTTATATGAAATATCTGATGATATAGCTAAGCCAGAATCTGACGCATGTGAAACTTCAACCGTATTAATATTTGTTCTAGACAAGCTGTTTGGATGTTTAATGTAGCAGTTCAAGTCTGATTACTCTGGATATCTGCTCACATTAACACATGTATAATAGGAAAAAATGCAGCCAACAGACCTGGATTTGAGATCCATCAACGTCATATATACATACCCTTTTATCAGATAAATCTGAGACACGGGAAGAGTGTATCTCAATTAGCCCAAGGAACAAATAAAGCAAAAGCTACTTTTGCCAGAAGCTGGGAACGACAGACAGGGAATGGATCACTTGATGATTACCTGTTCTGTTCATTCCCTCTGGGGCACCTGACATTGACCACTGTTGGAAGACATGATACTGGGCTAGATGGACCTTTGGTCTTTGTTCTTATGTCAGTATAAAGGGGACATTAAGTTTGTTTTGAAATTTTAAGTGATCGGAGAGTTAAAAATAATTTAAACTACAGCGGATTTTGTTTCTAACTTCACAAGTCTATTTAACTATGTAAGCTATAAAAACCCACTCTAATGATTCCACTCTGTTTAATGTATCTACTATTATCAGACTGTCAGATCTTTAGGGCAGGGACAGTCTGCATTTAAATAACAAAATAAAAATGTAGTGCCTGCAGTTAAGCGCACAAGTGAACTACTACAGAAGTGTCTCAATACCCAATATACTTATATGTTTTAATAGGAAAGTGTCTACTTTATACGAGATAAAGTTGGTCAAAAATAATATATACCCTTACACAAAGAAAAGAAAAAAGTGACAGAACAAAAGGAAAAGTGTTAGCTAAAATTTAGATTTCAATAAGAATAGAAACTGCCTCTTCTGTAATCAGTTTCCTCTGCCTGTTTGAATCATTCAGTAATGCCACAATCCAATGCATGCAATATCACTACCATGAAAGTAATCATGTCATGGGCACTGGATTGCAGTTGCTGAATGAATCAAATTAGAGGAACCAGCCTATTCTGGAGGGGGATCCATCAATACCTTTGATAATGAGAGAAAGGTAAATGAAGTACATCTAACAGAGTTTTGGTAAAATATTTTAAGTTAGTCTGTGTCAGAAGGTTTTTAATTGTACAAAGATTGATCACATTAGTACACGTTATCTACAGACAATAATTCTAAGATAGATAGCAATTTCTCCCCTCTTTGGCTTACTAAATTGTTCATTCTAGTTAAAGCACACAAATTCACTCAGACCTGTAGTAAGGTCTACTGGAACAGGTCAGTCATAGACAAGCAGTTCTTCACACCCAACTACCTAGGCAAGCTATCACACAAAGCCAACTTTACAACTTTTTTCTGCACCACAGAATCCTGTATTATGCAGTGAACAATAAAAAGCAACTCCAAATATATCCCACAGATTCAATCAAAATTTCAACCATTAATCGAAATCTTAATATTTCATCATCACAGAACACAGTATAATCACACTTTTTTAAAAACGCTCACTTTTCTTTTCACTGATAAATGAGATATTTAATTTAAAAATGTCTGGTCTATATGCTCAAACTTCAGATCATAAATTATTCTATTTTTAATGTGACACTTGATTCTCCATCCCACAACACTATTCCCAGTAGCCATTATTTTATCATTACAAAGATATATGTAAAGTCTTATGATCCTACCCCACAAGCCTAAATTGTGTAGCTTCCAATTCCAGTTAAACTAGTGTCACCAACAAGTTTCCTTACTAGAGGAACACCAAGGAAAGCATCTTTAGTTTCTGTAGAACACTTGCACAATATTATTTGTAAAACAGGAATTCTGATGTTTTCAAGTACGTACATAGGGCCAAAAGAGTAACCTCCAACATGATCTTTTTTTAAAAAAGAATTGCTTGCATCACAGGACAAGATTTAGCATATATTTAATGCAGAAACTCAGGGAAATGAGAATCTTAGGCTAAGAACCATAAAAATCTCAATTTAATTATGATGTTCATTAGCTATGAAAATCATAGCTAGAATTTGAAAATTAAGAAAAGGGCTTTTTAATTGGAAGTATAAAATTTTATGTATTTTAAAACTCAATCCAACTTTGCTTATAAAACATCTTTTATCAATATATCACCAGATAATTAGCAACTGATTTGCACGTAACAAATATGTAGGATACAAGAGGTCATTCCTTAAAAAAAATTTCTAAAGTGTAGGTTAAATTTAATGATGTGTTCTAATGGGAGTTCACGCTAATAGAACTCTAATGGGAGGGAGTGCCATAGTTCAGCAACATAAAAACAGTCTTTCCAACATGAGGGGGATACAACTGACACAGAGCAGTATTAGTGGGCTAGCAACTTGACTACATTATATTCTGGGGTGCAGTCCCAGCTAAGCAGTCAACAGTAACAGGATTTTAAAATATATATTATGAGCGATCAGAAGCCATTAAAGTTTGTAAATTAGAACAATGGCTTTTGATTTTTCATACCACCTCACAGACACTTAGCAACATTTTGTACAAGATGAAAGTAACGCAAATCTGATTATGACAGTAGAGATACTAGCATGCCATTTTCTTTTCATGCAGCCAACATAAATAATGCACCTGATTTTTACAGGTCATTCGTGAAAAGTACACAGAGCTTCTGGGTTGTGAGGAGAAGGAAAGCAAACACATGGTAAGCCATCACCCCAGTGAATGAAGATCACAAATCTTGTCTTGAACCTGTACTATTGACTGTCAGAGTGGTTAACTATTTAGAGTATTACATTCTGGAGCACAAGCAACATTTAGAAAATGACAAATTATTTGAGCTTATATGCTTGAAACAACTGTGGCATTAAATGACAAAGTATTGGCAATTTTGTTGCATTACCACAATCAAAAAATATTTATCGTGTCAAGAAAAACATCAGTGTATATGACATGAGGCAAGTGAGCCAATCCACATCTATCAGTGTTCAAATGTAGTATTAAGTATATGTGGCTTTCAGTAACATGGCATAGTGGATTATCTGTTTACTCCCATTATAAAACCAATTGTAATGTTTGCTACCTTGTATATATAAATCCAGTCTCATGAATTTACTTCCAACTTAACTAGTTGGTCCAATTGATATTTGCCAACCAGCTTGCAGAATCGTTCGTAACATACTGTTCATCAAATGTTGTGAAAACATGGAAACAGTTGATAACCTGTGAGTATATTTAAAAGTATAAAAGTAAAATAAATTGTTATATGTGGAACTGACTTACAAAATAATGACTTGTATAATACAGTACTCTCTCATTTAAGGGCAGAAAATTTTTTTTTAAGTTCTCTACTATGAACAAGGGCAAACAGTAACACCTGAAAGTGTTTTCACAATTATTTAAATACTGTATAAATTTCAAAGAGATGGTGGTCTATCTTAGAAGTGAGACAGATAAATGACAACTGCTAAGTCTAAAATCTAAAGGCAGCGCTTAAGTGGAATGTTTACCAGCCCATTCTGTCCTCGTGGATGAGCTTTTGCAAGAGATCTGCTAGTCAGTAACCATCTTAAGAAAGCCACTCGCAGAATATTTTTCTGGACTCTGCTTATCGCGGACACACAATCTATAGACAACCCAAGTTATCAGGGACAGTAAACCCCTTCACTGGCTGAATCACTTCCATCTACCATATTGTGTATTATGTTCGCTCCATTTTCCCCTGGCATGTCAATCACATGTATTACCACAGTGCTTAGGAATCAACCAACATTGGGGCGCCATTGCACTAGACATTGTAGTAGGCAGACCCTGTCCCCAAAGCACCTGCATTCTATTAAAGTGTTATACAGATTTTTAACTTGAACTTCAGCCTCTCACTAGATATTTTCTGGGATAACAGTAGAGTTTTACGGCCTCCTCCCAATGTAGCAGTAAAATCCATACCTCTTCTAGATATTCACAAGTTATGTTTAAAAAAAAAAAAGGAGTACTTGTGGCACCTTAGAGACTAACAAGTTATGTTAGCACCTATTGTCCCAAATGGAAATTATGTTTGACATAAATACTGCATTAGCAGGATAGCTTCGTGGTTGTCATAACTAAGTTGCAGCTGATGCTGGGTGGGGGGCTTTGAGGAGGGAAGGCCAGGTTACTGTATTTATAAATAAAACAAGTTTATATTTATCACTGATGAATTCTCATTGCCCTAGCAAAACAAACAGGAGATAAGACCACACACAGAACTAAAATCCAGTTGGTTACATCATTAAGTATTTTGGATCCCTCTCACACCACAGAAACCATTTCTTCTTTCTTCCCCCAGGTATCTGACAATTTCCTTATGGAGAAGGAAGATGAAGGTGCCAAATGAGGTATACACTGAAACTTGCAAGTAAGGACATTGCCAACAGTTAACCACCCTGTAAGTGGAGCACCTAAATCTAACCTTAGTGCACTTCTCAACAAAAATCTGTTCAACCTTTAAAGAAAAAGTGGTGAAAAAAGGTCAACCTCAGTTGCTGTCTTGCTAGTTATGACAACAGAGCATCTCTAAAAAAAAAAAAATCAATACTGTAACTGATTTTTGCTTGAACCTCAGTCAGTCACCTAAGACAAGTATCACTGCACAATATGAGATGCTTACCATAAACCTCACTGAAGTGCAACTAGTAAAACTGAGCAAACATGCCCAAACGGTTTCAACAGCTCAACAGACAAGCCTGCAAACCCACTACTAACAAACATGCAACTTTTCAATGAAAATATTTTCGGAGAAAAGGGAACGTCACTTTAAGGAGAGAGCCTGTGCCCTAGGGGTCAAAGGCTCAAACCTCTTCTTTCACTCCTCCTCCCACAAGGTTCAGCACAAGCCCTGGGGGCGCAGAAAGATGGGATGCCTGGCACGGGATGCTCCCCGAGACTCCCCACCACCACGCTGCCTGGATCAGGCTGCAGCGCCCTGCCCCTGTGGGGGGAAGGGGGGGGAACAGTGCCCAGCCCTGCATCCCCGCTGCAAGGGTGGGGGGGCAGGCAACACCCCGGGCCTCCCTGCTGCTGGGGGGCTGCGAACGGGCCAAAAGGGGGCTCTCCCCGCCACCGCGGATGACTGCCCAGCTCCCCCAGGCTTCCTCCCGCGGGCGGGCGGGCGTGCGCGGGGCTCCGCTGCCGCGGGACGCCTGTCACTGCGGCCGCAGAGCGGACCCCGCTACAGGCTCCCCGCCTCCCCACCCAGGGGCGGCGGCCCCTGCTCCCGGAGAGGGGGTGGGTGCGGCCAGGCCTCCCCACGCAGCGCGCCCCCCCCCCTCACCTCGCCATGTCCCGCCCCGGCCCCTCCAGCGCCGCCGCTCAGGGCTCCGTTGCCGGTGGCCGTTGCCGGCGCTGTCAGCAGGCCGCCCACCACGCTCGGCGTGGCAGCCACCGCCTGGGCTGGAGCCCGCAGGGCGGCCGATGCCGAGGCGGCCCCGCTCTTGCTCAGGCCTCCCGCCCCGCCGCCGCCGCCGGGTCCGGGGCCGCCGGTACTGCCGAGGCCGCCGCCCCGCTTGTTCTTTCTGCGCTTGGCTCCTCGCTTGGCGTCGGCCGGACTCATCGTGTCTGACACCCGGGCAGCGAGGGGGCAGCGAGGAGGTCGGAGCCGCCGTCAGCGCCCGGAGGGGGGAGCGGGTAAGGGCGGGGCACAGGCCGCCCCGGGCACCGAGGAGCAGGGGGGCACGAACTGTCACTGTAACGGGGACTCCCTTGGCCCCAGCGCCGCTGACCAGAGTTACCGTCCAATATGGCGGACACAAGGGGAAAGTGATCCCCCTTTACGTCGGGGGGCTCCCCCTTGCGCTGACGGGAACCCGCGCCGCGCAGCACACCGGGAAATGCAGTCGTAATCCGCCGCCACTTCGGCACCGCATCCTATCAGCAGGAGGGGATAGGACTACAACTCCCGGCGTGCATTGCGCGGCCCAGCCGGGAGCGGTCGGTTATGTCATCTCGTTTCGCAGCTTTCGATGGGATTTGTAGTTTTCTTCGCAGCCGTTAGCCTGGTTGACCAACGTTGCCACCCTTGTCAGGGGACTACAGAGCCGCAAAGAAGGAGTAGCGGTGGAGGAGTCTAACAGCACCGCGTGATTGTTGGCTACAGGAGCTTTTAAAGGGGTAGAGTCCTTAGGCAGCCCTCCAAGAGTCCATTGCACAGAAAGAGGGTATGTCAGGACAGTCCTGTGTAGAATACAGTGTAGCTACTTTATTAGGTGCAATGTCGTTTCCCAGCTGTGCACCGAATACAGGGGGGTCTAATGGCACTGCAATTTCCAGATGTGAAGTCTGAGGTAGCTGAGCTGCAGCAGTGTTTTTCACCAGAGTGGAACCCCCATGCAGGGAACATGATTGGAATGCATCTCGGTTCAATGTAGTTCAGTCTCCATGGTCCGTGCAGGTTTTGACCTCTACTGAGTCTTCCAATTAGTGCAAAGCACAGTGGTGAGTTTGGAATAGGGGAGCTAAAACCAACCACAGTCATCGCAAATATGGCCCATCAAACATCCATTGGATGATGACAGCTTTTAACCTCATCACAGTTGTCCTGGATTTGTTACACCTTTAAATATAGGGCTTGTTTTCCAGAAATATATATTTATTAACTTGAGGTCTGACCCTTTGGAACTTACACAGGTAGAGTCTTTCAGTGAAACTGCATGTATCAGTTTTGTATCAGTATCTCAAACACACTACTAGGAGCCTCCTGCAAATACATTGTATAATACAAAACAAACAATTTTTTTAAATTAAGTATTTTAAACTGTTAAGTACACAATAGCAAACCATTTCAATAGTTACTTTTTATTACAGCATCTTCACAGTTACAAGGTGGGCACCAGTGCCACCTCCTCCCTTTGCCAGATTTTGAATGGGACCTGATCCTGTAGGAGTGCTCAGAGGCTGCCTACTGGATAGGCAGGCAAACACCTATTTTCCCCCGTCTGGGACTTAGGCAGGACATAGGTGTCTGAGCATATGAGGCAGCAGTGCACATGCCCAGAGGGAGGAATTCAGGTGCCAAATAAGTTTAGGCACCTACAGGGTTAGGTGGCAGCCAAGAAGGAATTTTGTGGATGGCAGTGAAGCCTAAAATTTGGACTCAGCCGTCTAAGTACCTTTGTGGATCTGGGTCTCCCTACTCATCACTGTGCTTCCAACACTGACTTTCTACACTTTTTCTAACACAAGGGTAAATTCCGGCTGGTTCCTGATCCAAAAGTACAGGCCCGTAGCACTTGTGCTAGTGGAAAATCTCCATTAATTCTTTGTAGTAACAGGTTTATTACAGGTTTCAGAGTAACAGCCGTGTTAGTCTGTCTTCGCAAAAAGAAAAGGAGTACTTGTGGCACCTTAGCGACTAACCAATTTATTTGAGCATGAGCTTTCGTGAGCTACAGCTCACTTCATCAGATGCATACCATGGAAACTGCAGCAGACATTATATACACACAGAGATCATGAAACAATACCTCCTCCCACCCCACTGTCCTGCTGGTAATAGCTTATCTAAAGTGATCATCAAGTTGGGCCATTTCCAGCACAAATCCAGGTTTTCTCACCCTCCGCCCCCCCCACAAACTCACTCTCCTGCTGGTAATAGCCCATCCAAAGTTATTACACACAGTTGAGAAGTTCTAATTCCATCCAGTAGAGGGCAGTGGTACACACGCCACAAACCCATCCCTCTATCTAATACTCTATCAGTGGATTTCTAAATCAGGAACCACTTAGTAGGTTGGCATAATTTTCTGGGATTAGCTATGTTTTTGGCATGACAAAGGCCCATGAATCATGTGACACTGCATCACTGTATGTTGACACAATATGATGAAGTAGCATTGCAGCATGCAAATAGATCGATAGGACCAGACGATATATTGATGCTTTATCATATTTTATTGTAGCCAGTGGCAGATTACCGTAGCATTATATTTTGATGCAATTCAAGATGACAATATATGATAGTATGAAGATGAGTGTTGAAAGCAGATTGTTTTTCACTCTAAGCAATCTTGCAACATAGTTTACTAATATTTTTGACCCCACTGGCACAATGACTACACTGGGCCTCTCCTACTCACAAAAAGGGCAACTCTAGGTTACAGTGCTGTGGATTGAAAGTGCACAGTTGTTTCATTGTCTTGTAATGAGCAAAGTGGTGTTTCCGTTCTAGCAAACCTTCTGCCTACAGTGAAATTATTCTATGACTAGTCTTTCTCAGTCGACTGAAAAAGATATTTCTATGTACACACATGCAATTATGGAAGTAGAAAGACATGTGCTTTACTTCACCCTTGAATCTCACTGCTGATCATATCCCCTTCCCACCTTGTTCTGTACGATGGCGGGTTAGATTGTGAGTTCTTTGGAGCTTGGCCTTTGTCTTCATATCTGCCGGTTATGCTCCTAGTGCAGGGGTGGGCAAACTTTTTGGCCCAAGGACCACATCTGAGAATAGAAATTGTATGGTGGGCCATGAATGCTCACAAAATTGGGGTTGGGGTGCAGGAGGGAGTGAGGGCTCTGATTGGAGGTGCGGGCTCTGGGCTGGGGCCAGAAATGAGGAGTTCAGGGTGTGGGAGGGGTCTCTGGGCTGGGAAGTGGGGTGCAGGGGGGGGGTGAGGGCTCCGGCTGAGCGTGTGGGCTCAGGTGGGGCTGAGGGGTTTGGGGTGTAGGAAGGTGCTCCGGGCTGGGATCGAGGGGTTCAGAGGGTGGGAGAGGGATCATGGCTGGGGCAGGGGGTTGGGGTGCGGGGGGAGACTCAGAGATGCAGGCTCTGGGCAGCGCTTACCTCAAACAGCAGCACGTCCCTTCTCCGGCTCCCGGAAGCAGCAGCATGTCCCTTCTCTGGCTCCTACGTGGAGGCACGGCCGGGCGGCTCTCCAAGCTGCCCTGTCCACAGGCACCACCCCTGCAGCTCCCATTGGAGAGCCGGAGGGGGCCATTGGAGCAGGGCCATTGGAACACGTAGGAGCTGGAGGGGGACCATGCCGCGGCTTCTAGGAGCTGCGTTGCGTGGCCATGACCCTGCTTGACCCTGGAGATGGGGGATCATGCTGCGGCTTCCGGGAGCCACGTGGAGCAGCACCTGACCCTGCTTCCCGGCTGGAGCGCCGCAGCGCTGCAGGGGGGCAAGCTCCAGGAGCTCAAGGACCGTCTTAAAAGGGCTAGCAGGCCGGATCTAGCCCACAGCCCATAGTTTGCTCACCCTGTCCTAGTGGAATGTTAGTGTTATACAAACAAATAAGTGTTATACAAAATGCACACCCTCACAAACCTGAGGAAGAGCTCTGTGTAAGTTCGAAAGCATGTCTCTCTCACCAACAGAAGTTGGTCCAATAAAAGATATTACCTCATCCACCTTGTCCTACCTTCACAAACAGCATTTTATTTCAAGCAAAAAATATGCATAATAGCAGAAATTCTGATTTTACTTCATAAAGCATCATTTTTACGTAGGGTATTATTTTTAATGTAGAGAGCTCCTATCTTTCATTTGATGTTTTGGCATGCTATTATTTAAGTCTGATCCAGAGCCAGCTTTATTTTTTCCGAGTTATTTTATTTACACTTGTGCCCATTCACCCAACCCTGGGCTTTCAAAAGAAATTATTACAGCTCTGCCAGTTTGTATATTCCCCACGTGTTGCAGATAAGATGCATTAATCTGGGAACTATTATAATAAAAAGCAGTCAACACTGCAGCAATAAGAGTAATAATACTCTGTTCTCACCATGTTTACATGTTTACCTTGTTACAGAAGCATCACCATGTTGTTTTTACTCTTCAGACCATAAAGGACCAGCAAGTCATCTTTTTTAATTCAGTTTTCAAAATTAAAAACAGGTCCCATGCCTGAATGGGGTTGTGAATATTTATAAACTGTGAAAAGCAGAGCTGTGGTTTTGGGTTTTTTGAAAATCTGAGTGAATTTACTGCCCACGAAAATGAGAGACTTGTGTGGTTTCCTACACAGCTCTGCCGCTATACCTCATTTTTAACTTGCAGTCCAATCTTAGCTGCTGCAGGCCTGGGTTGTTTTAGAAATCACTTTGCCAGTTTAATGGCAAATTTGAAATATGTATAGCGTGGAAGGGGGTGGGGAGATGATGTGACCAAACTCATGTGGCTGTGACTGCTCAAAAGACCTACACCTTCGTTTCTTGCCCTTACTTGAATCAGCTCAAGTGTAGTGCTCCTCGTCATCACTAAGAAAATAAAACCATTCCGCTAAAACATTTGAGAGAATTTACTTTAATTTGCCTCACTCTTTCTTTTCGCCAGAGCCTCACACTTTGAATTAGTGTGCAAAATGATATTATTTAGACTGCTAATAATTTCAAAACTGCTCAGACTGGCACCCAAAATGGTCACAAACAGTAGGACTGATGAACCGAATGTTTGTAAGACTATTGTCGTGCATTCCAATGTTTTGCCACCTGAACAGGTCAGTCTTCCACAGTATTGTAGCTTAGTCTTTGAGGCATATGGTCTATAAAAAGCTGTGTGCAGAGTTCCACAGGGCTCAATTAGGGTCAGATTCGGTCTTCAAAATTCACATGAGCACAGGAAAGCACAATGTAGCTTTTACAGTTTAACTGGAAGGTTTGTGGCAGTGTCCTGTCATGCATCTGACAATGATCTGTAGAAATGTACCACTCAATGTGTCCATCACAAAAAGTAAAGAGAGATCTCCTACTGCTTATTGTTATTAATCAATCATGTATTATTGTAGCTCTTAGGTACCCTAGCCATAGATCATGATCCAGTTGGGCTAGGCATCAGTCAAACACTGAACAAAAAGACAGTTTCTGCCCCCAAAGATCTTAATATCTACATAATTAATAATAAATAATTGGTCCATAGCAACCCAAAGTGTGCTAGGTGCTGTACAGATATATAGAAGTTACAGGTTTCAGAGTAGCAGCTGTGTGAGTCTGTTACAGTACAGCATCTGCCCCAGTGAGATTTGAATGCAGTGGGCTTTGGATCCCGCCCTTCAGCCCAGTCCTGCAAACACAGGCAGAAGTATTTCCATTGAAGTCAATGGGACTACTCCGATGTCCAAGAGTTCACAGCTGTGTAGAGCAACAGAGGCATCTTGATGGGATTTTAAAGCTGTAATTTTTTCTCCACTTTTTTGTACATTATGTAATGGCTTTATTTATATTTCCCAAGTTATTTCTGGGCTCTGTTTTTCTTTTCCCCTTGCCTAGCAGATAGGTTTAAGGGTCTCATTGAAAATATGGGGTCTTTTCCTATAACAGGGCAGAGAAGGCTAAGCCTGCCCCGGTGCAGCCGCTGCCACCCCACTGCCAGACAGCTGGGCTGTAGTGGCCCCACCTGCGCTCTGCCTCTTCCCCTCCCTGTTCTGCCCCTTCCCGAGGCCCGCATAGCCCGCTGCTGCCAGGCGAGTCCCTCCTCTCCTCCACTCCAGCCCCCGTCTATGGAGGTCCCCACCACTTGCTGCGTCCCTCCTCTCCTCCACCCCCGTCTCCACAAGACCCTGCCTGCCCACCGTGTCCCTTCCCCCCTGCAAGGTCGCCTGCCGTTCGCTGCATCCCTCTTCACCCCCCCGACCCCCGTGAGACCCCTCACCCACCACTTGCTGCGTCGCTCCTCACCTCTACGCCCCCGCATGGAGGGGGATAGAAGAGAGGAGGGATGCTGAGAGGGTGAGCAGTGGGGGATTTCGGGGTGGGGAAAGGAGGAGAGGAGGGATACAGGGAGCAGCAGGTGGTGGGAGCCTTGTGTAATAGTAGCCCAGGCACTCCACCCTGAGGGATATATTTCACGACAGCTGGACATACACCCAGCTGTGAGAGCCTCATTTGAAAATCTGCTCATAGTTTAAATGTTTCTTGCAGAACACACAAATGTTTGCAGCAATGTTGAATAAAAATGTACTTATAGAAAGAGAAGGAATCTTTATTTGTCCCCTACATACAGTGGTTGCTGCTGACATACATACACAATGGCAATGGGGACATTTACATTGTAAAATTAAAGCACAGACAGCAATCATTACAAGGTTTATACTACAGTGCAAGAAAACAATGCCGGGCTCAATTAATTACATAAACCCATATTACTGGGGCTCATTGTCAAAATACTCCTTTAAAGTCTCCCTGATTTGAATAACAACCTGTTAAGCCCCTCTAACAGCCCTGGTATCTGGCTGCTCAAAGGCAGCAGCCAGCTGATCCACCTCAATGCTTCACCCCTGTGGAAACTTCTCCCCCTCAGATTCACAAATGTTATGCAGAGCACAGCAGTCTGCTATGACCATGGGAATATTTTCCTCATTGAGATCTAACCTGCAAAAAGGCAGTGCCAGCAACCCTTTAAGCATCTAAAGGCACATTTAAAAATCATTCTGCACCTGCTCAGGCTGTTGTTGAAGTGCTCCTTGCTGCAGTTAAAGTTGCCTGTATAAGGCTTCATGAGCCATGGGAGCAAGGGGTAGGCTGGGTCTCCAAGGATCCCTATTGGCATTTCCACATCCCCAATTGGAATCTTCTGGTCTGGAGAGAAAGTCCCTGCTTGCAACTTTCTGTATAGGGCAGTGTTCCTGAAGATGCATGCATCATGTACCTTCCCAGACCACCCTGTGTTGATGTCAGTGAAACAACCCTGGTGCTCCACCAGAGCTTGCAATACCATAGAAAAGTAGTCCTTTCTGTTGATGTACTCCATCACAAAGTGGTCTGGGGCCAAAACGGGGATATGCATGCCATCTATTGCTCCACTGCAGGATCAATCGGTAGCAGTCTGGAATTGCCAGCTTCCATACAGCATTTGCCACTTGCTTCTCCACTGTTATGGCAGCTCTCATTTTGGTGTTCTTGAGCTGGAGTGCAAGGGCAAGCTCCTCACACAGTCCCAGGAAAGTTCTGCAGCCACTGCTCATCATCCTATACCTGCAGCATGATGTCATCCCACCACACAGTGCTTGTTTCCCGAGCCCAGTAATGACAGTCCACCATGGGCAGCTGCTCCGTGAATGTCAACAGCAATCTTGAATTGTTTCTGTCCATGGCACACAGCAGGGCAGACACCATGATGTCATTATCAGATTGTCAGCTCATGAAATACCACAAGATCAGCCTGGTTGTGTTCATAATGCTTATCACAAGACTGGAGAGCAGTGCAGGATCCATGCTTTCAGACAGAGATGGCGGGTGAACAGGTTACAGAGGCTGTTGAAAAGCAGCATGAAACGTTGTTGGAAGCCCATGGAATGATCCGATGGAGAAAACTGGGACATTGAGCCCACCCCCGTGAGGGACTGCAATCCCTTCCCACAACACCAGTGGCAGATGGGGGGAGGGGGTGAGTTGCACAGGGGAATAGCTGTCCACAGTGCACTGCTCTCTCTGTCGATGCATGAGCACCGACTGTGGATGCACTCTGCCGTCACAAGGCATGTTGTGTGGACATGCAAATGTGGTTTAATTACAGCAGCAGATGAATGGTGGTGTAACTAAAGTCGACTTAACTCTGTAGTTTAGACATAGCCTTAGTCTCATGTTTTCACTATGAGGTCTCACTAATGTTAATATCAGGAGGAGAAAGGACTTGAGGGGTCTCTCACATCCCAGGTGAGTTCCCTAACGACTAGGCTAAATATCATGAGGGAGGGTATCCTCCTCCCCACTGGCTGTTTTGTGCGAACTTGCCTGAGGGGCCGGATGCTGTAGATGTTTTCAAAGACCATCTACAGCCTGGACCCCAGCATGCCACTTGGGCAGCTGAATACCTATTGTTCTTGGTTTGTGGGAGTTAGGTGTCTAAAATACCTTTGAGGATCTGGGCCTCAGTGCCCATTTCACATCTGGCCAGTATGTGTTCTTCCTCCATTTCAAATTTCAACAACTAGCCCCCTAGCTGGATGAGATGCAACTAGAGACCTGTGAGTTGGTAACTTCCTCTGGAGTCATATGTTCTGTAAGGAAGTTCTGACTGACATGGCTGTAACAATCCTTTACTTTGGGGACATCCTGGCTCCATTAAAGTCAATGAGAATTTTGTTCTGGACCTCAACAGAGCCAGGATTTAACCCTGGGTATTTTAATATTCTTCCTCTTCTCTGATTTTTCTGGAATCTGCTTTTCTCCCTTTTTATCTTCCCCCTGCGCAGAAGAGGTTGGGAAGTAGCCCCTTTCAATTCACCTTCTAAATTGTTGATAAATATAACCAGGCAAGATGCAAGTCCCAACGAGTGGAGTGAAGTTCTTGGACACACCTTGAATTAGGACTTCATAATGTATTACAAAGAAACTGCCAGTTGGAGTGAGAGAAGCTTATTCCTACAAACCAATGATATTGACTTTGCTTTGTAAAGATGGGCCAAGACTGGACTATGATGTGAACTTTCCCAACATTTTAGGTTGTTTGGAGCTGGGTTTTGGTCCAGGCCCAAGCCAGAGCAATGAGACAGCTGTGAATTTCAGACCCAGATGGAAACTCCCCACTAGATAAGTCTTTTTGCATCTAGTTAAATATTTAGCTTATTTGATGAGATTATTGATATTGAATGGACTAGAGTGTAGAACCATTTTTATAATGTCTCCTAAAATCCAGAGCATATTTTAATTTTATTTGGATAATCCTCAGAGAACTTTGGCATGGTTTAGTTTGTAATGATACACTCCTGGGAGATATTGTACATCCCAAATTTCATAATAGGGGTGGTAGGACTTAAGCACTCTCCTGATCATGCCCAAAATACTTTAAAAGCCGCTCAGAGTCCTGCTTGCTTAATGTCAGTTGTGAAGTGGGATTTTTTTGGCACATTTATAGTCAGTTAAAAGTTACATTATAGCCAACTCTGAGTTTCAGTGTATTGATACAGGGGAGCATAGCTTAGCGCTTCTCTTATTCCCACGGTAGAAAACATTCAAGGGAATCCCCCTTAGGCCAGGTCACATTTGGCAGAGACTGGCACAAATCCAAGAATGTGAGACTGCCTTTTTATGTGTGACTTGTCTTATGAAGGAGGAGAACGTAGCATTATTTAAAAGTAAGAGGCTTGATCCTGCATGGTGCTGAGCATCAACCTCCTTGGCTTACACATGAGTTGAGGTTGCTCAGCACCTCAGGTGCAGGCTGAACAAACACCGACATGCTGGCACACTGTGTGCTTTTAAGAGGCAGTTATAGAATGGCAAGAAGGCAGTCTGTGCATTAATGAAGCAGGCAGAGACATTTCCTGAGTAGCTTCAGTGTCTGAGTCTTCACTTGCAACAGCAGTATCAAGAGCATTGGCAGAGGCAGGCTAATTAATCCAGGCAGTTCCTGTGTAGAGGGCTGCTTTTTTTTTTTTTTTTTTTTTTTTTTAAGTAGCAAAACACCATGTGCACTGCACTGTTTGCTTGTATAGATAAAAAGGAGCTTAATCCCTCTGGTCATATTTAGCACCCACCGTCAAATATACCATTGGCAAAACCCCACAGAGAAATCATGGCACCGTTGTGGGGTGTAGTTTGTTTTTAAAAATCAGAATATCATAGAGCCAACATACCCATCCAGCTGAGTAGCTCTTTGATTGGAAAGGATGGTGGGTGTGTGAGAGAGAAATGCAACATGTGGCAAAATTTGTACAGTATATTAACAAATACAATATTTGAGCACCTAGGACATGATCCTGTACATAGTTACGAGTCACTCTACTCATGTAAATAGCTCCATTGATTTGAGTGGGTCTACCCATCGAGTAACTGCTCACCTGTTTAAGCGTTTGAAGGATCTGGCCGTCAGATTGGAAGCTCCTTAGGACAAGGACTCCTGACTTTCTCAGTTCTCATATCTTAGACTTCTCACTGTACTTACCATCATGGTATCTGAGCGCCTTTGAACAGCAGTCAGGCACTGTGGAAATTTAAGAAATAATCCCAAATTGTGTTTCCTACTTCAATGAAGAGATTTCACAGCACGACTTGAAGCCCAGCAGTTTGTCAAGGTTAATTGAAAAAAAGGGAAGATCATTTACTTGATTTTAAAAAGCTGCTCTAATAATTCTCTGAAATAAACATCATCACCTCCCCGCCCCTGAAGAAAAAAAAAAAAAAAAGCAGCAATGACACTGTTGTGGCAAATGCAGCCCTGCTGAAGTCAACAGAACCGAAGGCTGGATGGATTTGGCCCAGTAAGTTAATGGACACTTTTCATTTCTCTCTCTAAGAATAATACTGTATTACATTACAGTTTTTCACACTGAACTATAACCATGTTACCTTTGTATCTTGTCAGGGTTCCTTCCCCACTCTGAACTCTAGCGTACAGATGTGGGAACCTGCATGAAAACCTCCAAAACTTATTTTTACCAGCTTAGGTTAAAACTTCCCCAAGGTACAAACTATTTTACCTTTTGCCCTTGGACTTTCACTGCCACCATCAAATGTCTAACCGGTATTATATTATTAGGAAAGAGTCGGTTTGGAAACGGCTCTCCCCCCCAAATCTTACACCCCCTTTCCTGGGGAAGGTTTGACAAAAATCCTCACCAATTTGCATAGGTGAAGACAGACCCAAACCCTTGGATCTTAAGAACAATGCAAAAGCATTCAGTTTCTTAAAAGAAGAATTTTAATAGAAGAAAAAGTAAAAAGAATCACCTCTGTAAAATCAGGACGGTCAATACCTTAGAGGGTAATTAGATTCAAAATATAGAGAATCCCTCTAGGCAAAACCTTAAGTTACAAAAAGACACAAAAACAGGAATATCCATTCCATTCAGCACAGCTTATTTCCTCAGCCATTTAAACAAACAGAATCTAACACATCTCTAGCTAGATTATTTACTAAGTTCTAAGACCCCATTCCTGTTCTGTCCCCAGCAAAGGCATCACACAGACAGAGAGAGAGGCTTTGTTTCTCCCTCCCCCCAGCTTTTGAAAGTATCTTGTCTCCTCATTGGTCATTTTGGTCAGATGCCAGCGACGTTATCCTAGCTTCTTAACCCTTTACACGTGAAAGGGTTTTTCCTCTGGCCAGGAGGGATTTTAAAGGTGTTTACCCTTCCCTTTATAATTTATGATATATCTATTGAAGTGATTTTTGTGTTCTCCTTCAAAACTTAAGTCTGCAGTGCAGATTTACCAGAAAAGAAAATGTGTTATCTTCAACATTCATTTATTCTATGGCAACGAATTGTTCCCACCTCATTTTAAATAAATGGCATGTCATTAAATCACTGCAGATGTACACACTGTTTGCAATGTATACCATAAAATGTGCTTCAATAATGTAACTTGCTACTATGTGAAATACAGTACACTGAACATTTACATGAAAATGCCACTTTTCTTGTCAAAGTGGGAATCAATGGCTCCAAGTGTACAAACCAAGCAATCACATTTAGAAAAAGAGAGGCATTTTTAATAATCTACATTATTGCTTGGGCAGTTGGGTGCACCACTGATAAAAACCATAGTGTACAACTCAGAAATCGGGAAGTGGATGCCAGATGGACCTCAGTTAATGCACACTTTGCTAGGAAAGCTATTAAGCCTGGTGGCTGATCTCATGCAGGAAACTCATTCTGTTCCTCCACTGAGAATTCCATTCCCTAACAGAGGAAACCTAGAATAGAGAGGAAGGATGCTTCAGTTGTTAGCATGCTAGCCAAGGATTTGTTAGACCTGGTTTGAAGTCCCTGCTTTGCCACAGTCTTCTGTGTGATTTTGGGCAAGTCACTTACTCAGGGCATGTCTCCACTTGAGAATGTAGAGCGCTTTGAGTTAAACCAGCCTTCGTAGAGCGCAGTAGGGAAAGCGCTGCAGTCTGTCCACACTGACAGCTGCAAGCGCACTGGCATGTCCACATTTGCAGCACTTGCAGTGGCATTGGGAGCGGTGCATTGTGGGCAGCTATTCCACAGAGCACCTCTTCCCATTCTGGCACTGTGGCTTGTGGGGAGGATGCAAGGGTAATGGGACATTCTGGGTCCTGTTCCAATGCCCTGTGATACATCGGTTTGCATCCCAGCAATCCCTCTGCTTCCGTCCACAATTGGCGCCATCTTTCAACGTTTTTTGTATTGCGCGCGCTGTCTTCCCTTTGGGTCCGCAGGAATGGAGCTCAAACTGCTGAGGAATATGCTGACAAGTCTCGCCAGCACATCACATTTGTCAGTCGAGTTACTCCTTAAGATCCAAAGTGACAGTGAGGACTCCAATGATATCGACACGAGTAACGCATACGACACGAGATTGCTTGTGGCATTCATGGACCTGCTCACCACCGTGGAACGGCACTTTTGGGCTTGGGAAACAAGTACTGAGTGGTGGGATCACATCATCATGGAAGTCTGGGATGACGAGCAGTGGCTGCAGAACTTTCGGATGAGAAAAGCCACTTTCACAGGACTGTGTGAAGAGCTCGCCCCCACCCTGTGGTGTAAGGACACGAGATTAAGAGCTGCCCTGATGGTGGAAAAGCGGGTGGCTATTGCAATCTGGAAGCTGGGAACTCCAGACAGCTACCGATCGGTTGCTAACCAGTTTGGAGGGGGGGAAGTTGACCATTGGAATTGTGTTGATGCAAGTTTGCAGGGCTATTAATCGCATCCTGCTCAGAAGAACCGTGACTCCGGGTAACGTGCATGACATTGTGGCCGGCTTTGCACAAATGGGTTTCCTTAACTGCGGAGGGGTGATAGATGGAACGCATATTCCAATTCTGGCACCAGCCCACCTCGCCTCTGAGTACGTTAATCGGAAGGGGTATTTCTCTATGGTTCTCCAGGAGCTTGTGGATCACCGTGGGCGTTTCATTGACATTAATGCAGGCTGGTCTGGAAAGGTGCATGACGCATGCATCTTTCGGAACACTGCAAGGAAGCTGCAAGCCGGGACTTTTTTCCCCAAACCAGAAGATCGCCGTAGGGAAATCGAAATGCCTATTGTGATCCTTGGAGATCCCGCTTACCCTTTAATGCGGTGGCTCATGAAACCCTACACAGGGAGCCTTGACAGCAGCAAGGACCGGTTCAACAACAGGCTGAGCCGGTGCAGAATGACTGTGGAGTGTGCTTTGGGCCATTTAAAGGGCCGCTGGCATTCTCTGTATGGAAAGCTGGACCTGGCCAATAACAGCATCCCCGCGGTTATATCCATGTGCTGTACCCTCCATAACATTTGTGAAGGGAAGGGTGAAAGATTCACTCAGGCATGGAACTCGGAGGTTCAACACCAGGAGGCTAAATTTGAACAGCCAGAGAGCAGGGTTATTACAGGGGCTCAGCACGGGGCTGCAAGGATTAGGGATGCCTTGAGGGAGCAATTTGAGGCTGAAAGCCACCAGTAATGTCTGGTGCCCTGCACGGGAGTGAAGTGTAGTGTAGTGGTTCCAATGTTAGTAGGAATCTGTGTTTGCTACGTATGATACACTGACTTGCAGTGCCTGTTGCTTTCCTAGGCCAAGGTATCTTTTACATTATGCAATAATAAAGAACATTTTCAAAGCAAAAAAAAATCCATTTAATGAAAAGAAACACAACTGCTTGGGAAACACGATAGTGCTCCACCTGCATGGCTACGAGCTCCTGGATCGAGTCCGCTTGGCACTCCATGATGCTTATCAGCCGCTCTGTGCTTTGATGCTAGCGACCCACATTCTGCTGGCAGACCCTCCTTTCACTCTCCCGCCACTCCTGCACTTTTTAATTTTCATTAAGGGAGTGCCTCATGACTTTATGCAGCATGTCCTCTTTGCTTCTTCGTGGCCTCCTGATTCTTTACAGCCTCTCAACCAGTGATAACATGGATGGCTGAGATCTCAAGGTTGCATCTGTAAAGGCAAAAATGCAGCACTTAACAGAGGCAGCATTGTTCACACAAGACAGAGCAATGATTCCTCTGTACTTAAGGGCAAGCAGAGTCTACACAATAGCATAATTTGCCCATCCCAAAGCGAGCACACATACACCACGGGAGCCCCAAAATGGTGAGTAAGCACAGAGTCAAGTGTGATTGATTCTTTTATGGCTGTACTGTCCTCTGGGTTTCTGTGCCTTGGGGAGAGCCAACAGCTGCAGGGGGCCCCTATACTGAACACTGTCCCCACATATTCCACAGGAGTTTGTCCTGGAAGATATCTCACTCCTGAGGGTGACCTGGGAAGCAAGGGGGCGTCTTCTGCTGCAATGCGGCTTCCGCCCTGGCCCATGTACAGCTTGCCTGTGTGCAGCAGTGGTCCCCCCGCCCCTCATGGCGCAGTGGCGTGGACATGTTAGTCTGACTGGGACAAGGACCACAGTGGCTCTCCCGAGAAACCTGCGCAAGTGCATTGCCCGGGTTCTGGCTGAGACATTTGAAGAGATCACTGAGACTGATTACTGCGATGTGAGAGAGCACATCAATGCCCTATTCCGCATCTAGGCATGCATGCAGCCCTAACCCTCCTCACCCCAAGAGCCTGCACTGAATAACTTCCTTCCCAAAATAGAAGTCGCTTACTGGGAACCTCCTCTGGTGTTTGTCCTTCCTCAAGCACCGGCCACCGTGACTGGCTACTTTCCTCCTGGCTTGAAAATAACCCTGGCATCCCTGCAGCCAGGAGCATCTTCCTCCTCCTCAGCACCCTGGCTCCTGCTTTGCTCCTCCTCCTGCCTTGTTGCACTGGCCTCTGTGGTGTCCATGGTGGTACTCAGAGTGGAGGTGGGCTCGCCCCCAAGTATCGCGTCCAGCTCTCTGTAGAAACAGCAGGTCGCGGGGCCAGCACCGGAGCAGCTGTTTGCCTTGCAGGCTTTGCGGTAGGCATTCTGCAGCTCCTTCACTTTAACCCTGCACTGCAGAGCATCCCGGTCATGGCCCCTTTCCAGCATGGCCCTTGATATCTGCCCGAAGGTATCGTAGTTCCTGTGGCTGGAACACAGCTGGGACTGGACAGCTTCCTCCCCACAAACACTGATGAGGTCCAGCACTTCACCATTGCTCCACACTGGGGATCGCCTGGCGCGTGGAGGCATGGTCACCTGGAAGGATTCGCTGAGAGCACTCCACGCCTGGCTGAGCAAACAGGAAGGGGATTTTCAAAATTCCCAGAGAATTTCAAGGGCGGGTCTGACGGTTGTTCACCTGAGGGCAGGGCAGTAGAGTTCAAAGTGATGACCAGAGTGTCTAGAACAGGCGTTGTGGGATACTTCTGGAGGCCAATCAGAGTGCCTAACAGACACTAACAGACCAGGGCATCCACACTGGCGTCGCGGCACTCCAGCGGGTGCGCATCAAATGTAATTCCACTCAAGAGGTGGAGTACCAGGAGCGCTCTAGCCACGGAATCAGTGCACTCTACATGCCTTGCCAGTGTGGATGCGCTGAGAGTTAGAGCACACTGGGCTGCTTTAATGTGCTTTAATTCACAAGTGTAGCCATTGCCCTTTGCCTCTATGTGCCTCAGTTTCCCCTGTAATTGTTATAATGCCACTTCCCTAACTCACAAGGATGTTGTCAGAATAAATATATTACAGATTATGAGTTACTCAGATACTACAGAAATGAAGCTAGATAGGTATGCCAGCAAAACTGCTTCAGCTGAAGTCAGCCATCACATACCCCTGAGGGAGATAAAAAACAACACCTTTGAAGTCAATGGAATTAAATGGTCTAACACCAGCATGAGTGAGGTCAAAACAGCCTAAAAAAGGGATACAGTATTAGCAACACCTTGAAGTTTCACCCAGAAATGCTGCACACCTCAGACTTCAAGGACTGTCATAGTAAGAAGCACACTCCGCTGTCCTCCTGATACATGCGTCAGCACTTCCCAACTGCTTTCAGTACAGCAACTTGTCCCCTCAGTTGTACCTTCAATTTTACACTCTTGTCAAAGT
Source organism: Lepidochelys kempii (assembly GCF_965140285.1). Taxonomy (NCBI): domain Eukaryota; kingdom Metazoa; phylum Chordata; order Testudines; family Cheloniidae; genus Lepidochelys; species Lepidochelys kempii. The sequence goes on from NC_136383.1 coordinate 122,450,776, forward strand.
AGTAGGACAGCTCCTGTAGAACATCCTAGGGACCAGGTAAAATAACCATGATCCCTTGGTTTTGTAGCAAGATGTACATAACAAGTACAACTACAACCTACACCATACATTTCTTTCCCATCCCCATTTTCCCTCCTTGGCTGCCATCTTAAATGACCCAGGGATAGCCATAAAGCTGTAGAGTTACTGAAACAGGCAGATAGGGTGTTGCACATGAGAAGGGGGATGGACAGTAAGATGGGGCCTGCTTGGAGAAACATGTAATTAAAATAAAAAGATGGAAAGAAGATCATCCTAATTTTATTCCACCATTCTGTAAGTCTCCAGAGACTAATGCTTTCTCCCTGCTTTAGCAATTGACAAGTAAACCTATTGCATAAAAAGCTGAGTGTATGCATTGCTGACTTGTTCATTAAGACTATGTCTACCATTGCAATTAAACACCTGCAGCTGGTCCATGTCAGCTGACTCAGGCTCACAGGGCTCTGGCACCAGGGCTGTTTAATTACAGTGTAGACATTTGGGCTCAGGCTGGAGCCCGGTTCTCAGGCATCAGTCTCCCTCGCATGATCCCAGAGTCCAGGCTCCAGTCCAAGCCTGAATGTCTACACTACAATTCAACAGCCCTGTAGCCCGAGCCCCACAAGCCCAACAGGTGTTTCATTGCAATATAAACATACCCTAATAGTTTTAGATTTTCAGGCAAAGAAACAATCCCATTTGCATTGTCACCATTCAGTGTATGACATAATTTACTTTACCTTGATGAAATTCTGCCTGCCTTACAAGTGTGAGTGGCATTACAACAGCGAAGGACACTTTACATGATGCATAAGATCATTACTGAGCCTCTTCCTCTTAATAAAAAAGGCTCACTAAAGGATTATGTATTGTACACAGGGTATTACACAGGCACCATTCATTGTTGTTAACAGGAGCTTTGAACCAGCTCATCCAAGCAGCATGCTGAGAAATTACCCCAGATGCTGTGATATTGTGTGTACAAATAAAGCTTCTCCCAATCTGCCTTAAACTGACAGGCCTGCAACTATACAATCAAGGTTGAACACACACAGACACTGTCCACACCCATATGTATATGTTTACTGTAGACCTCATAGAACTATCAAGACAAGCATTTAACAAACCTAAGAAGTCCCATTACCTTAGTAATTTTTTGAATCTCTTTCCTTAATCCTTCCTCCTTTCCCATTGGTTTATTGCTGTCAGTTGAGTCATGACTAAAAGTAGGCCCTGCTCCTGCAGCTAGTTGCGTGTGAAGGGAAACCCTGCTGCACAGAACCCTGATGGTCTGCCTGCATAGAGCTGTTTGCAGGATCTGGGTGTTAGACTGATCTGTGTCGGGGTGGGATTGGATCTTTTTCATTTGTCTGCAAAGCATGTAGCACACCCTGGGGTGCTATTTAAATAACTTAATAAAGCAGCTATGCCATTTCTGTGCAGTGATATTTGTAGTTCAAACATTCTGTTGTGGCTAGAAGCAGCTATAGATGTGAGATGCCCTTGGCTCGTCACCTGGTTCTGTTACAAAGGAGATGTACAAAGGGAGTGAGCAAGATCAATTTGTTTTAGAAAAAGAGATTAAAAGACTGGTAAGGAAAAGATAAATTAGTGCATTTTTTCATGAGATAATGAATGCAGGTAAAGGTATGGCTGCTGGGAGTAAGTGCTGTAATGAATACCTAGGAGGAAAGTGTTACATGAGCATTCAATGATTAAATTGTTGTTTATAATTTACAAGTGTTTGTCATGCTTAGGTGAATTTTGGTTACATGTAGAGAATGGGGGCTTAAAGGTATTTCACTCCACAAATCACACTCAATATTTTATTTTCTGAATTAGCTTGACAATATATATACACACACACACACACACACACACACAGAGGCCCCAATGGGACCTCACATTGGCCTAGGACTGGGGCTTTAGGGTGCAATTAGGGCCACTAGAAATCTGTAAGAAATGTTACCAAACTTTTAACGTTTTGTGGGATTTTTTTCCTCTCAGATTCTGCAGATTTTTAAGCAGGTTTATTTACAGCCTGATTCCAAGCCCCTCGGAGTCTCAGGGAATCTTTCCATTGACTTCCATGGGCTTTGGATTGGATCTTCAATACTAATATGTTGTTCCATAAATTGTCAGTTTGGATTTAAAAAAAAAGAAAAAAAAAAGATACATTTCACTAAATGTCATCTCTCAAAAAAATTCCTCCCCTATTTCTCCAAGGCTTTTCTTCACCCTGAGATCTTCCAATCATTCTAGCATGAACATCTCTCTACCTTTCCCTTTTAGAGTCCTCTATTACACATATTTAAAATGTTCTTAACATTTTAAAGAGAGAAGATCCATCCCTGTGGAATTTAATTGAGAATGACTAATTCCACTGAGTAAAGCACATTAGGTGGGTGTTACTACTAAAATAATAGGACCTTGGGAATTGTCAGATGAGATCAAACCAGTGGTGCTTCTAGTCCAGTAGTCCTTCCTTGATAGAGCCCAATACCAGATGCTTCTGAGGAAGATGCAAGAGTTACATCTTCACTAGGCAGTTAGGAGATAACCTGCTACCAGAGAAGTTTCCTCCTGGCCCATATAGTTAGAATTTGGTTTAAGCCTTGAAACATAAAAAGCGGTGAGTTAATAGGGACATTTGAGTTGTTGTCATTAGGCTTCAGAGATCACATTCTGAGAGGCTTTTCATTCATTTCAATAGATGTACTCCAAAGCCTTTTATGATTCATGGCAAGCTGAGTGCAAATTTGACTGAAAGATTCCAGGGATTCTGTGGCACTCTGATTTAGTAGACAACCTTCTGTGGCTAATTTATATAATTAAAAATGGTAGGGTTTAGTCATCTGAATATGAAAATGAATATTACATTTTCTGCAGTCGTCTTCGTCATGTTCCTATTACACCTCTGGCGTTTAGGGCAGTGACAAAGTTCCTCCACTCCTGTCTGTTTCTGGCAAGTCTTTCGATGGGTCCCCAGTTGTGCCCCAGATTTTTCAGCTCAGCTTCCATACCTCTTTGCCATATTATAGCTCCTGCTATTTATTTTGACTATTAAAGTACAATTGTTGAGACGACATTTACATTGTTGCCGTTAGCTGAATGGGGCAGCTCACATGTCTGAGCACCACTATTTTAGAACGTAGCTTCAGGATTAGAAGACAGCACTGCAAACATTTACACTCAGCTCTTATTTGTAGAGTTGTCTTTGCTACCAAAAGGGCCACAGAGATTTGGTGTTTTTCCATGTAAGATTCTGAAGCAAGGAGTGGATTCCAGGGCAAATTTCACCACGTTGGATTTGCAGAACACACGAGATATTATGGCACTATGGACAAATGTTAACAACATAGTTGTGAGCTTTCTGTCTGCAGACTCAGCAAGACAGCACTACCTTAGGTCACATTCAGCAAGGTATCTGCAGCCAGAGAGGTTAGAAATAAAAGTAATATTTAATGAAAATGTACATTCTGTGGAAAACAATGAAACCCATTTGAAGAATCTAAATGTACATTAAAGCATGGAATTTACACAGTATATATTTCCAACAGCTGTAGTAATAAGTGGGTGTTTTAGTCATCTGGCTATATGAAGATGCTGTGTTTATTGATTTGACATAGATGGCTCCCAAGAATACTATTCAGTCCAAAGCACATCATAAGTATCTCAATAATGGTACCAGTGTTATTTCTGCAACATGTTGCTTATGGAATAATCACCAGACTATATTATTTTTTGTTATTCATTAGTTCAAGTATTGCAGAGAGCTCAAAACAAACTGTTTTGCAATAAATCTCTTTGGATGCTTATATCTACTCTTGAAATCTTAATATGCCCCTCGCAGACTGAACTCATACTACATACTCATTTGTATTTGTTTATAATTTTTTTAAGGTAATTCAGAGCTCATGAAAAGTATCAGGTGGATAGTGATGAAAGCAATTGAAGTCCAGTGTTTGTCCACAGGAAAGGTACAGCACAGCCAGCCAGAGGCCACACCACAAGGCTACAGTCCTTGCCTGAAGATACCAGCTTAGGGCATGTCTACACTGCAGACGGGAGCATGTTTCCAAGCTGGGTAGACAGACACATGCTATCTCTGCTTGAGCTAGCTCCCTGAAAAGAGCAATGTGGCCATAGTGGCAGCTCAGGCTAGTCACTTGAGTACAAACCTGCTTCACCCTCCTAGCATGTATTTGGGCAGCTAGCCTGAGCCACTGCAGCCACACTGCTTGGGCAAAGCCAGCAACCATCCGTCCACCTGCACTGGGAAGCACCCTCCCAGCTGCTGCATAGAGACTTTCTAAGAGTGAAAGGGAAGTTATGTCTCTACACCCATTCAGTTAGTGGTGCTTCTGCTGAGGCTACCAGTTTTTATAGTGAGTTTTGTGATGTGGACACCATGCCACTAGGAACCAGATTTAAACTCCAAACAGCTGTCAGACTGTAATGACTTTTGGCCACGGCCAGCCCAGGCTGGATTTGAACCAATGACTTCCCAATCAATCCCTTCATCCATCCAGTTCTCTCAACAGACTGATATTTTAGTTTGTTGTTGCTGCTGCTGCTGGGCATATAGGCTCCACATTATAGGCTTTGTCACTGCACTGCTCTCCTGGGATGGCAAATTATTTTCTCCTATTGAACTCTACTGTGTACTTCACTTGTGTTTTTATTGTAGAACAATTAAACATAAGTGTAAGCAATTAGTTGGCATGCAGTTAAAAATACAGGTGTTTTTAGGGAGAATGCCCTTGAGAGTTCTGGGGTAGCGGAAGGAAAGGGAGACAAATCTGTAGACTCCCTGTAGGTCTGTAAGATCAAAGTGCTTTTCCATTGTTATTACTAAATCTCTTCTCCTTCTGGTACAACCCTAACGTGCCTCAGTGTCAAGCTGAGTTATACATACACTCTGGTGAAAGGGCATGTCTCACACACAATGGCTCTCATATTTAGGCTTGGAAGGATTAGATTTTTAATCAGTAAATTTCACCGTACACACAAACAACAACAAAAATATTTCCATCACTAGTAATCAAAATTTACACATAGGCAAAGAAAAAAATGCTGCTTGAGAACATATTAGTATTCCACCTTAATTTATATAAAACGTGGTGCAATGCCTGCATTAGAGGAGATGGTTAAGGATTTTACTTTGTATATTTTGACATGTGACATTGACAGTTTGTGTTTATGGTTTATAAAGCTTTAACTTTTTAAATCTCAATGTCTGCTGTCAATTATTGTCTGATCCCCTCTCCCCTCCCCCAAAATTTCCTGCAACCGGAAATTTAAATAGATAAAAACAGAAAAAACGACCAAGAAACAAAAACACACAACCAAGAAAATTTAAAACAAATAAGAATCTAAAAAAATGCTTAACAATAAACATTGATATCTGCCAAAATTAGAACCAAAAAATTGATTTCTGTGAAGCCTAATCCTATCTGACCACATTAATTAATTTTACCTCATGGAGCAATCTCTCTCTGTGTTGTTCTTGTGGTGGTTATGCTGCGAACTCTTCACGCCAGGAAATTAGGTGGTAACCAGTTTGGAAGGGCTAGAGAAATATTGATGAATTAATTCTAATATGTCAGCACATTTGGAGACAAATTATACATATTAAAAAGGGAATGTTTGTTACTTTAGGTGAAACAGAGTTTGGCAAGAAGATTAATAAGGCAGTAGGTGATTTAAAAAACTCTGTTTAGTATTGGGATGCTGTTTGAGAAGTGGTGGGTCTGTTAAAAGGAGAAAGTAGAACTGGCTAAAAACAAGGCACAGCACAAACACCACTATGGGACATGAACATGGGACAATATTCCATTTTCATTTATGTTAATGTCTAACAATGCATTGTTACCAACTGGCTCATTGCATGGGAACCACTGCCCTCTACTGGATGGAATTAAAGCTGACCATTATGTGTCAAATTAATAGTTTGAATGGGAGAGGCATGAATTTTTCGAGCAGGGGGATCAAAGTTCTCCTTCACTGTCTGAGGAGTAGTTCCTAGGCTTCCAAGATATACAATACAGATCAGAATTTTCCAAAGATGTTATCACCCACATTCAGGGACAAATTTTCACCACAGCTCATTAGGTGCATGTTGGGAGTGCTGAATTCTACTTAAAAACTGGCCCCCATTATGGGTATTGAGCACTTGAAAATCTGTCCCATAATGGTGGTAACCCTGAAATTTTTAGATTGCTGCAAATTTGTTACAAGACATATGCTGGTGGGGTAGGAAAGGATTTAAGAGTCAGAGTAAGAAATGTTACTCTCTGGAGTACAGTTGTTTCAGTGAAGATGCAAGAGATAATAGTATCAGTTGCTTCCCTGAATATTTATGTACAGTGTGCATTGGAGCAATGGCTATTGACCACACTGTGATATTACTATTGCCACAGAAATTGCAGTATACCCTAGGCATAGAAGGGACAATATCTCAGTCAACTTCAGGCATGATCTACAAGGAGCAGGACAAGATACAGAAACAGATCAATGAGAGCTATGGGGTAATGATTGCCATTAACATTTTTGTTTTTTCTTACCTCCATTCTCTACTCATCCCTCCTGACCTTGCCCTTAAATCATTCACCCCTGCATATCTCACCTATCTACAGCCCCCCTCCCCCCCACCACCATGGAATCATAGAATCGTAAGACTGGAAGAAGCCTCAAGAGGTCATGTAGTCCAGTCCCCTGCACTGAAGGCAGGACTAAATATTGTCTAGACCATCCCTAACAGGTGTTTGTCTAACCTGTTCTTTAAAATCTCCAATGATGGAGATTCCACAACCAACTTGGGCAATTTGTTACAGTGCTTAACCACTGACAGGACGTTTTCCCTAATGTCCAACCTAAATCTCCCTTGCTGCAATTTAAACCCATTGCTTCTTGTCCTATCCTCAGAGGTTAAGGAGAACAGTTTTTCTCCTCCTCCTTGTAACAACCTTTTACGCTCTTGAAAACTGTTATGTCCCACCTCAATCTTCTCTTCTCCAGACTAAACAAACCCAATTTTTTTCAATCTTCACTCATAAGTCATGTTTACTAGACCTTTAATCATTTTTGTTCCTCTTCTCTGAGCTTTCTCCAGTATGTCCCCATCTTTCCCGAAATGTGGCACCCAGAATTGGACACAATACTCCAGTTGAGGCCTAATCAGCACAGAGTAGAGTGGAAGAATTTCTTCTCATGTCTTGCTTACAAGACTCCTGCTAATACATCCCAGAATTAAGTTTGCTTTTTTTTGCAATAATGTTACACTGTTGACTCATATTTAGGTTGTGATCCACTATGACCCCCAGATCCCTTTGTACAGTACTCCTTCCTAGGCAGTCATTTCCCATTTTGTATGTGCCCAACTGATTGTTCCTTCCTAAGTGGAGTATGTTGCCTTCTCTGTCCCCATATCTAGCGACACCATCATTGGACCCAACCGCACGAGCCACACCATCAGAGGCTCGTTCACCTGCACATCTACTAATGCGATATATGCCATCATGTATCAGCAGTGCCCCTCTGCCATGTACATTTGCCAAACCAGAAAGTCTCTATGTAAAAGGATAAATGGACACAAATCAGACATCAGGAATGGTAACATAAAAAAGCCAGTAGGAGAACACTTCCATCTCCCTGGACATTCGGTAACAGATTTAAAAGTAGCCATCCTTCAACAACAAAAACTTCAAACACAGACTTCAAAGAGAAACTGCTGAGCTACAATTCATTTGCAATCTTAACACCATCAATTTGGGCTTGAATAGGGACTGGGCATGGCTGGCTGGCTGACTGACTACAAAAGCAATTTTCCCCGTCTTGGTATTGACACCTCCTCATCAATTATTGGGAGTGGACCACACCAACTCTGACTGAATTGGCCTTCAACATTGGTTCTCCACTTGTAAGGTAACTCCCTTCTCTTCATGTGCCAATATATATTTATGCCTGTATCTGTAATTTTCACTCCATGCATCTGAAAAAGTGGGTTTTTTACCCACGAAATCTTATGCCCAAATAAATCTGTTAGTCTTTAAGGTGCCACCGGACTCCTCATTATTTTGGTGGATACAGACTAACATGGCTACCCCTCTGATACTTTGCATTTGTCCTTTTTGAATTTCATCCTATTTAATTCAGACCCTTTCTCCTGTTTATCCAGAACATTTTGAATTTTAATTCTAGCCTCCAAAGCACTTTCAACCCCTCCCAGCTTGGTATTGTCAGCAAACTTTATAAATGTATGCTCTGTGCCATCATCTAAACAATTGATGAAGATATTGAACAGAACCGGACTCAGAACTGATCTCTATGGAACCCCACTCACTATGCCCTTTCAGCTTGACTGTGAACCACTGACAATGGTGACAAGCTGCATCAGGCTCTTGTCTGGAACTAGGTTTCCCTCATCCAAAAGTAGCAGAACTCTGTTCTCCTTCCTGGTCAGCCCTTAGCTGGAGTAGGTTTCTCCTTTTAACTCCCCTCTCCACACACGACCTTGGTTGCAGGTGTAGTGGGATGGGGACAACTGGGTCCACAGGCTCTCTTTCATCCCGTTCCTGCCAGTGTGGGACCCACCACTGTTCCTATTCAAGTGAACTATGAAATGAGTTCCCAGGTCAGGATTCTGCCTGACCTTCAGGGATTAGCACAGAATGTAAAACAGGGCAGAATATATCCCTCTGTAACAGGGTAGCTGTGAAGATGAGCACAATGGAAATTAAACAGGAACAACCTTACATTTTATATCTTTTTCACTGATTCGTGCACACACACCTTTTCATCCTGAAGGATCCTAAAGCATTTTAAAAACCTTACATTGTTCAATTCACCAATCACTTTGCAGTCACCACTGGGGTGAGATCCAGCAACTATTGATCAGTGCAGAGCAACACTGTACATCAGTTCAGGACAAGATGAATGCTGTATCCAGCTGAAATTGCAGGAGGAATTTAGGTCAACAATCTAATTACCTGGACAGCTTCAGTTATTTTCTGTACGTAACTTAAACTGACCCTGCCAACTTAAAAATTATATTTCAAAAAGGTTTGTTACATATGTTACTAATATCACTTGAGATTATTAAAGCAGTGATATTTACAAATACAATTTACTTTTCACTATTAATGCTGTCCTGTTTGTTTACCCTCTTCAGATTTCTCAGTTTACACAATGAAAATAGACTAGTCAGTTTCACATTTCTTTCTTCTCAGGTTTTATTTGCAGGTTTTCCTGCACTAATTCAGTGTTACTAAATAAATAAAATGAAAATCTGTGAGAATAAAAAGTGAATCATGAAAATCTGTTTACTGTTTCATAAAAAGCTTTAAAAAACAAAAAAAACAACCACCCCTACCCCCACAAAAACCTTAATTTTGGTTCAAAAATTCAACTTAACCATGCCCTTAAAATGAAATGACCACACCTGAAAACTGCAAGATCAGCTCTGGCATGCATACCTATATTGCTTTTCTTGGACATATTTACTACGCCTATAATCATCATATATTACATATATTGAGCATATATTACAAAAAGTAAAAAAACAGTTGGCACAAATAAAATGCACTCTGTATCTGTCCCCTCCCACTGAAAAGATAAGTACTTTTGCCAAATAAGGTCCAAATATAAATCTGTAGTGCACAAATACACTCAGCACTGTGTCCTAAAAGTCATCAAAAAGTTACACTGATATTAAGCTGAACTTATTTCAACGTATATGTATTATCTGTATAAGGTGATGCTTGTTTTGTTAACATTGTTACTCTCTTGCATGAGTAGGGCCCTTTGTTTTCAGTTTTTATTTAATTTTTCCCTGGGAATTTATCAGTGTTTATTACCACACCAAAACAGGTGAAAAATCAGTGCAAAAAACATTGGATTTTTCTGGGTAAATATCAGGGTTTATTTTGATGGATGGAAAGACAGGGGAAAAAGTATTACGTAGATTAATGCTTTGAATTCCGTTCATCAGTGTGGTTTGCTGCAGAACTAAAACAGAACTCAAAATACAATGCCACCTCTGAGTTTAAGAAAACAATACATCTCTAAATCCCCATATAAAACTTTTCATTTGAATAAACAGTTTACTGTTAAAAGGAGTACTTGTGGCACCTTAGAGACTAACAAATTTATTTGAGCATAAGCTTTCATGAGCTACAGCTCACCTCATCGGATGCATGCAGTGGAAAATACAGTGGGGAGATTTTATATACACAAAGAACATGAAACAATGGGTGTTACCATACACACTGTAATGAGAGTGATCAGGTAAGGTGAGCTATTACCAGCAGGAGAGAAAAAAACCCTTTTGTAGTGATAATCAAGCTGGGCCATTTCCGGCAGTTGACAAGTGTGAGGAACGGGGGGTGGGGGAGAATAAATATAGGGAAATAGTTTTACTTTGTGTAATGACCCATCCACTCCCAGTCTCTATTCAAGCCTAATTGTATCCAATTTGCAAATTAATTCCAATTCAGCAGTCTCTCCTTGGAGTCTGTTTTTGAAGTTGTTTTGTTGAAGAATTGCCACTTTTAAGTCTGTAATCGAGTGACCAGAGAGATTGAAGTGTTCTCTGACTGGTTTTTGAATGTTATAATTCTTGACATCGGATTTGTGTCCATTTATTCTTTTACATAGAGACTGTCCGGTTTGGCCAATGTACATAGCAGAAGGGCACTGCTGGCACATGATGGCATATATCACATTGGTAGATGTACAGGTGAACGAGCCTCTGATAGTGTGGCTGATGTGATTAGGCCCTATGATGGTGTCCCCTGAATAGATATGTGGACACGGTTGGCAACAGGCTTTGTTGCAAGGATAGGTTCCTGGGTTAGTGTTTTTGTTGTGTGGTTGCTGGTGAATATTTGCTTCAGGTTGGGGGGCTGTCTGTAAGCAAGGACTGGCCTGTCTCCCAAGATTTGTGAGAGTGATGGGTCGTCCTTCAGGATGGGTTGTAGATCCTTGATGATGCGCTGGAGAGGTTTTAGTTGGGGACTAAAGGTGATGGCTAGTGGCATTCTGTTATTTTCTTTGTTGGGCCTGTCCTGGAGTAGGTAACTTCTGGGTACTCTTCTAGCTCTATCAATCTGTTTCTTCACTTCAGCAGGTGGGGTATTGTAGTTGTAAGAATGCTTGATAGAGATCTTGTGGGTGTTTGTCTCTGTCTGAGGGGTTGGAGCAAATGTGGTTGTATCGTAGAGCTTGGCTGTAGACAATGGATTGTGTGGTGTGGTCTGGATGAAAGCTGGAGGCATGTAGGTAGGCATAGTGGTCAGTAGGTTTCCGGATAGGGTGGTGTTTATGTCGCTTATTAGCGCCGTAGTGTCCAGGAAGTGGATCTCTTGTGTGGACTGGTCCAGGCTGAGGTTGATGGTGGGATGGAAATTGTTGAAATCATGGTGGAATTCCTCAAGGGCTTCTTTTCCAGGGGTCCAGATGATGAAGATGTCATCAATGTAGCGCAAGTAGAGTAGGGGCGTTAGGGGACGAGAGCTGAGGAAGTGTTGTTCTAAGTCAGCCATAAAAAAGTTGGCATACTGTGGGGCCACGCAGGTACCCATAGCAGTGCCGCTGATTTGAAGGTATACATTTTGTCCCCAAATGTGAAATAGTTATGGGTAAGGACAAAGTCGAAGTTCAGCCACCAGGTTTGCCGTGACATTATCGGGGATACTGTTCCTGACGACTTGTAGTCCACCTTTGTGTGGAATGTTGGTGTTGAGGACTTCTACATCCATAGTGGCTGGGATGAATCTTGCAGTCCCCTCTGGGAAAGCACAGGAGGTTCATCAGTGGGAAAAGCTTCTGCCCACATAGGCCTCTTATCTCTTCTCCAGAGTTATATGGTGGTAAAAGGCTCTCCCTGGCTCCACCATAATCAGGATTGGGAGAGGAAGAGACTTACAGATGAAGATGCCTCAGGAGTAGTTCTGCTTCTGAGGCAAGTTCTCCCTCAGGCAAGCCTCCTGTCCACCAGAACAAGTTGGGCCAAGATGACCACTGTGGAGAATGAAGGTCTCTCAGAGACATGGGTGACTCACCACGCCTCAATCCATCTTGAGCCTCGCCTCTGGCTCCCCACACAGTGGTGCATGGTGGGCTGGTGGAAGTGAGACAAAAGTAGCATTGGGATCCTTGACTTGGCTCTCTGTTGTACCGGACAGGTACAGTATAGGCAGTCCAGTCACTGTAGGACTATACCTTGTCAGGTATTTTAGGCTCTCCCAGCAGCCAACACAGACCCATTCCCTCCCTGGTACTTCATCCCAATGGACACTTTTGCTCCTTAAGAAGGCCCCTACATGTACCCCTCCACAACCTGGCACGCACAAGGCCTCATTGCTGAACACAGGTATGCTGGTATACAACTATGTTAGGGTTTTGTACTGCCACCCATTACGGCAGGATAAGTGCAAGTGTCATTTTTACGGTGGAAAAGCCTTTTCAAAGAGGAAGGGTCTGCAGCATTTCCTAAAGATGGGCAGACTTCACCTAATCTCTTCTGGAAATCTGTTCCAGAGTAAGTTTCCTTGACTGAGAACATTTTGTCCACAGCTCTTGGAGGATTCATCTTCATTTTTATGATTTGTAATGTCCTACGAGAGATTCACAGAGCAAAATTCAGTCTCTGACGTTGCTGGTGCTTGATCTGTTAGGTGCTTTGAAAATTAGGGGCAAAAAGACAAATTGTTACCAGAAGCTGTCTGGGAGCCACTGGAGGGATTTAAGCATGGGGCTGATATGCTCATGTCCAAAGCCATGGAGAATAGGCAGCTACACCCTATACTACCTGGAATTTGTGAATTGTCTTCACAGCATCAGAGAATAAAAGTAAATTACAGAAAATTGAAGATATATGAAGAGTACATGTTAAATATAGGAACTAAATCCAAACATTAAAATACTAAAGTTCCTCTATTTTGCACTTTAAACACAAATCCTACTATTGATCTGGAATGTACCTCTATATTTCAGATCAGAACCTAGTTAATGGGGAGTAAATCTGAATGAGTACTGCTGAGATACTTTTACTCCACACTGTCCAATACTTTCAAGTTACAGCTATCTGGGTTCTGGTATTAACCCTATGAACATGTTAATTTCTGAGTTCCCCCAAAAGTCAACCCGCGGCCACCGCTCATCCTCTCTTACTAGTAAGATCCAAGATTAAAATAATAGAATAGATGAGTAAGGCACAATTGTCACATGTTTATGGGTAAGAAGATAATAGTACATGTTGCCCATTGTCCAGAAGACCTCTTACCTGAGCCTATGAATAGTAAAGAGTTGGGTTTTGCATTTTATTTTGGAGATTGAGGTTAAACAGTCCTTGTTTCATCTGAGAGGATGACTTGGTTGGGCTTCCGTGGAGGTTCAATCTTCCCTACTCATGACTATCCCCCGATTGGTTGACAGTTTCACCGCGCTAGTGCACTGAAGATGTTGAGAGAAGGCAGAGTCAGAAAGAGTAGTCGTCTCATATAGATAGGATCCCATTCAAATAAGCATTTTGACAGTCAAGAGACCTTGAACTAGGCTGTGTTCATTACACAGCCAGCATAGAGTAGTGAAGAGGCCTGTGGTAGAAAGTAGCCAAGCTAGGGTGTCCTGAATCAGCTGGATGTTTGTCAAGAAATTAAAATTCATTCCCTGACAGAGAATTGTTGTAGTTAAGCCCTGATGTTAGAAATGGATAGATCACCACAGGAAAAGCTCACACCTGGTCAGATGGAAATGGACATACCTTCCCCCCTAGTAGCTAGATGGGTACTGCAATGGAGGCTAATAAGAACCCTAAGATTGTGGGCCCATTTAACAATATGAGGGCAAATGTCTCAATAATTTCAGCAGTTATGGAGGAGAGAGTTTCTTAGTACTTCTTAGCTTCATCATCTCAGTGTTGCTCTTCCCATTCAAGATAGGAGGCAGCACAGGCTAAGCATCACATAAATGAGATCTAGAGCTGAGTGTTAAACACCTATGGTGGCACTTCCAGTCCAGACCATCACAAGCTCTCCCAGGTCCCTGATTTGTTCGGGGCTGAAGAAAACCAACCACCCCTTAGAAGATGGGCAATTATATAATCAATTGAATTTGAAAGATTAAAAGCAAAGTAATTTTATGGTATACCATTTATTTTAAGAATTAATAAGAGTACAAGTAATCCTCCGGTGTAGTGCATGTGCACATGGGCACCATGCTGATGCACATGCTCTGTCAATTGCTAGAGTATGTACACATGTCTAATTTGCACTGAAAAGTTGCAAAATTGGAGAAAATAGCTTTAACAAGATTTCAGTTTTAAGGTGACCAGAGTAACAAAATCAAATAAAAAAAGATTTGAGAAGAACACTTGTGTCTTTGCAGTACCGGGCTCCTTTACGTTGTAAGTTTAGGCAAGAGGATGTGCTTTTGTAGCTAAAAATTCAACCCCCTCACGCATGCCTCGTCCTTCCCTTTCTTATCCTCCTCATTCCCTTCAGCTTGACAGTTCGTATTTAAAAATTTACATTGCAAGGTATACATTTCATTATGTATTGAACAGATAATATCAGCACTGAATTGTTATCAGTACTAGGCAGGCTAAGAGAAATGTTGACCAAAAAGTAAAAATTGAAACCTTTGGGATTTAGGAATATGCAATCAATTTGTTTTTTTCCACCCAAACTGAATTGGAATATAAGATGACTAAAATAAATGGACTACTTCTGATTGGTCAAATTAATAGTTTTATTTCCATCTGTTAAAGAATTGTCTACCAGTAGAGTCCAAAGTAGATCTGACATACAGACATGAATACAATTAAATACAGGAAAATTTGAACTATATACAATGACAAGTGAAAAACATACATTTACATAATCAAAAAAATCTTTATATTATCTATCAGTTCTTGCAAATGTCATGAGCTATACTGAGCCACTGCCTTTACTGGAAATTAAAATATATCTATTTCAAGTTTTTTAAAATTATAATGCAACTTTAACATTTGCCATTTTGATATTGAAAGTTTAAAATTTGTTTTGAAGTACACAAAACGTGGCACTTAATAGGGATCACAAAAGTTAAAAACTTTTGTTGTTGAATATTCTACAGTTTGTGGTATCTAAAGTCCAAGTAGGTTTATATATTGATATGCAAGCTGTAAAGAGATATTTACATGGTGGAAACTGTGCAAAAACACAATTCAAGCTAGGGCTAGTACTCAAAGATCTAGGGACATGCTACTCAACCACGACCCCAGACTTAATCCCTTACATTTATATGCTCTTATTGCCTTCCCTGTACATAGTAGTTTAGGTATGATGGCTCATATCTGAGAACCATTTACCTTAATTTATTTAGAAACTATTGAGAGGTTTTAATAGTCGAGTGTATGTGGTCCTAACTTACTAGACAGCGTCATGGTGGTCTGCTTTTTCTGCATGTGACAGATGCTTCCGAACAATCTGAAGAGAATAAAGCTCTTGCTCAGTTTGTCTTCCAAGACATGGAAGAAAAAAAAATCCCACAGGTTCTTCTATAAACAAGATACAGAAATTAATTGCACTGTCCTGAAAATATTTTAGGAAAGTCTTCGTTCAGCACTAGGTTTAAATAATTCAGTGTAAGTGAAAGCAATTACTGGCGATTATATCCTTTTAATATGTAGAGAGTATTGCCGGTACATAGGTTACAGTACAGCAGGCTTTTCCATGTAAAAAACTCTGATTATATAAGGATCAGAGGAGCGCAAGTATTACATTTCTCCTGGGTCAGTAACATACAGGCCATATTCTGCACACTGAAGATTCTACAAAACATTGTGTAGTCTTGGCTAGACACCTCTTCAAAGTTTAATTGGCTAACTAGAGCAGGTTCTTTCATTTAAAACAATCCATTCTCCCAATGATGGAGTAATAAGATACTACTACTTATTATCTGTGTTAATTACATACCTCTTGAAATTCTCTTTTCGGAAGTTGGGGGGGGGGGGGAAGAAGGGGTAAAAAGAAAGTCTGAAAAATGTATTCTAACAGTCTTCAAAGTAGCTGGCAGTTTATTTTTTTTCATGTTTCACAGACTAACCTCCAGTTTTAAAGATGCCTTGGTAGATATTGTTATAATATTATATTGTGGAACAAAACATCGGCCCAAGTGTCAGGTATGTACAGAGATCATAGAAAACTGATGTTAACATCTTGCCTACATATAGAACTATTACAGTTAAATGCATCAACTCACCGAGGCACCATATCTCCTTGTAATTTTGTGCTGAAATAAAAATTCTATTTTATAGCATTCAGCACTGAACAGTATTAAAGCAAGAAATCATCTCACCACAGATTAGGAAACATTTCAATACTGCGATTCAAATCAAGTAATTCTTGGGCAGTTAAGGTACACCAGAAATGAAATATTTTCACATTCATATTATGAAAGTTGTAATTTGGCTATGTACTCTAAACCTCATGGAGCCCATAAATATAGGTCTGCATATTCAAGACTTCTAGTTACAGAACGGTTAGTTGCTGGCTAATGGCATATTAGTTCAATGCATTACCCTGGTATACAATTTAATATTGCATTCAGTTTTTGCCTATCACAAAACTCATTCCAGTTGGACTAACTGCACTTCAGGTAAGACTACATGCTTTAGCAGCAGGGTGCTCTCCAGTAACTTGCTGCCTGCCACCTACATCATGATAAAGATTCAAATGAAAGCATTTATTCATACTTGTAGGCAATGTAACTTCTTTATCTGGGCGGAAGGGGGCAGGTGAGGAGGAGCAAGTAAAAGCATTTAAGAAATAGAAAAAAAAAATATATATATATATCCAGAACTCAATTTCAAGCACTTGAAAAGAAGCAAAGGGAAACAGAACATCAGCTGCTTCATTGGTGACACATACCGACCTGTGTTTGCAGACCTTCAAGAACTTTTAACACGAACAAGTGACAAAACAAGAAGCTATTTTGGACAGTATGACTGGACCATATGAAAGCTGTTTAGATATGCACAAGTTAATTCTCAAAAAATCCATTTTACTACAATTGGGTGGGCATACAACCTGTTGCTCCTTTAATCTTCAAGGCATCACAAATGCATGACATTTTCACCAAGATCCAGTTGAGGCTGTCCTGAGAAGAATTCAAAGTGCTTATATATAAATTGGATGGTACTGTTTGTGATTGAGTTTTTTCCTACAAGTTGGGCAAGAGTTAGCATTTCTAAGGGAGTCACGGAGGCACTGACTACAGAAGACATGGCCACATTTGGTTGACACGATAAGTCGTCCACTTTGTACAATCTGAAAGAGAAGAAACTATAAAGCTGAAGTCCATGGGAAAGAAACTCAGCTTTGCACAAGAGCAATATTGATTACATAACACAACCGTGTAAGAGCAAATCTTTGCAATCCATAATATTTCGGTGACTTTAGCGCTGTTTATTCAAGACTTAACATGGAAACATGTATTGTCATCAGCTGGCTCTCAAGAGCAAGCTTCCCTTAACAAATATACTGCCAGATATGATGTTTTTATGACATATGGCTCAACATATCAGATTTCAATACTTGCAAAATTTAGCAATTCAGAGTCTTAGTCACTAGGAGCAGTCAGTGAGGTACTGTTGTTTAGTAGCATGTTTGTCGCAACTTAAGAATGGAAAGGTCTACTAACGCAGGTAGTAAAGGAATATTAGAAATTGAAATACGCTACATCATCATAATTACATTAGTCTTCTATTAAGGAAACTGAATATCCTACAGAAGCTCCTGGAGAAGATGTTATCACCCTTATGCACTGACTTAAAAACTAAGATTTTCTCTAATGTGTACAATAGTTTGACTCTCCAAATACAACTAGCTAACAAGTATAGTGATTCTGTACCTCACATTTTAATTCTTCTTTCAGTGGAACAAAAAATATTGTAGACAAGGTGTAGATTCTTACCTCTGAGTATCCATCCATGCAAATTGGACAACTAACGGTACCTGAAGGCCTAAAAAACCCCCAAAACAATATGTTAGTTCCATTATGCACTGGAAACTTCAGACAATAATATCTGGTTATTTTGTGTCCTAGAGTTTGCCTCAGGCAAGAACCTCTCCTCTTCCTCACACTCAAGAAACTTTGCTTTAGGCCAACTTCTATTATACTGAATCAAAGGCTCACATGGGGTGTGCTCATATTAGGCTCTCAATTTGTTACATTAATGAGATTAGGCACTCCTACACCTCACAGGAGAAGGCCCTTATTTTCATTCATCCTCTTCATGTTTACCATTTCTTCTCCCTCATCCCCACTGTAACTGTCCTAATAACAAAGAAGTAACTTTTGAAAATAGTGGTAACTTACAGCACTGTACAGGATACACATAGCATATAGAAGGGTACGGCAGTCTCCAGAAGATTTTTGGAACAGAGTTCACAATTCTAAGAACTCTAAGTTCCTTGCAGAAGCATATTGTAAAAGGTTAACTGAATTACTCCAAGTTCTTTCACTGTAGAACAGCATGCAAACATTTCAACTCCAAATCCCTCTGCTGGCTGAGGCTCACCACATCATCTCACATACCAAGCAACAAAACCACATAAGCTATTATTAAATAAGAAATAAATAAGCAAAAAGAAGGGGGAGGGAGGGTGCTCATGAACTTCCTGAGTATGAATTGAGTTATCACGGAGAACACAATAAAGCCTGCTTGACATTTTTATTTATTTATTTTTTTAACATCTGTTGAGTTTCCACTGTAGATATTTTCACCAGTGGCTGTACTGCTGAAATTGATGGCAGGTTAGACTTTATCGTGACTAGTGATAACATGTTAGAGTACAGGCACATATTGGAGTGTAACACCACTTAGGGTGGATAAAAATTGATTAAAATTTTTTTAAAAAAATTTAAAACACTGGTGTATTTTTAAAAACAAACCTATTTAAAATAAATTTGAAATTAATACAACCTATGTTAAGGCCTAAACTTCTTAGAATCATTTATATTAAATGCAAAATTAATATTAAGCAGTACATTTCCTGCCAAGTTTTAAAGGAAGTTAACCACTGAACTGGTGAAAGCCACTGGCAAAACATCTGAAATTAGTGTTTGTTGAAGTGCTAAGCTCTTGACAGCACTTAGTCTCGCTGCACTTGCAGAAGAGGTTGTTTTTGTCATTTCAGTTTATTCAACTAGCTCACTTTAGTGACTAGTTCGTTCAAAGTTAAGAAACCAATCAGGGGTGGTAAAAGCAGGAAATCTTGTTTTCTTCTTCCAATCTTTGAATAAAAAGTAGGTGTGAGAGGAGGCATCTACTAGTTCTAAAAAATCTTCCAGGAAATGGTGACCAGAAACAATCAATCAGTTCACTTCATCAACTACAGACACATACTTCCCCTTTGTTTAATATATCAGTTAAATTTTAAATGCAAAACAAGTCGATAAATATGTTGAATAAGCTTTTTTTTTTATGTAAGGTAATTTAATAAACATTTGAAATGCTGTTTTTGTGCATTCTGAATTGAGTTTAAATTTCCATCCAGAGATGGACACAAATCACAAGTTAAAAAGAAATCACCTAGTAAATAAGACATCATTCACCATTTTCTAACAATAAAAAAATATAAAAATAGAGAATCTGTATAGAAGTAGAGTTAAGCTATAATTACTTAAACAAACATGCATAGAGTATTTCCTCCGAGTAAGCAAAAGGAAACACCAAATTTAGTGTCAAGGCTATATTTCATTTCAAATAATAATTTAATGATTACCAACTAATGAGAAAAACAAGCATAAAGTAAAAGTGCAAAACACAATTACAATAGATTTAAAATGAAATCTTCCTATTTGCTGATATGAATCATGATTAAAATCAGTGATTTATATCAATTCATCCTGACCAGGACAAGTTATGTCACTAGTACCCAGCTTCATAGAAGGTTGATAGCTCTGGGGATGGCAGAACACAGAAGCATTTAGATGTGTGCTCTTCTTGTCCATTATATTTAGCAATTTCAGATCTACACTTAGCCCTCGTCTACACTACGAAAATTTAGGTCGAATTTAGCACAGTTAGATTGATTTAAACATGTACCCGCCCATACGACAAAGCCATTTCTGTCGACTTAAAGGGTTCTTAAAATCGATTTCTGTACTCCTCCCCAACGAGGGGAATTTACGCTGAAATAGACATCGCTGGGTCGAATTTGGGGTAGTGTGGATGCAATTCGACGGTATTGGCCTCCGGGAGCTATCCCAGAGTGCACCATTGTGACCGCTCTGGACAGTGCTTTCAACTCAGATGCACTGGCCAGGTACACAGGAAAAGTCCTGGGAACTTTTGAATTTCATTTCTTGTTTGGTCAGCGTGGCGAGCTCATCAGCAGAGGTGACCATGCAGTCCCAGAATCACGAGAGCTCCAGCATAGACCGAATGGGAGGTACTGGATCTGATCACTGTATGGGGAGAAGAATCCTTGCTATCAGAACTCCATTCCAAAAGATGAAATGCCAAAATATTTGAAAAAAGCCTCCAAGGGCATGATGGACAGAAACTATAGCAGGGACCTGCAGCAATGCCGCATGAAAATTAAGGAGCTCAGGCAAGCCTACCAAAACAGCAAATGGCCACTCCGGGTCAAAGCCCCAAACATGCCGCTTCTATGATGAGCTGCATGCAATTCTAGGGAATGCCCCTACCACTACCCCACCCCTGTCCGTGGACACCTACAGAGGGGGAGTCTCACACAACAGGGATGAAGATTTGGGGGATAAGGAAGATGAGGAGAACGCACAACAGGCAAGCAGAGAAACCGTTCTCCCCGACAGCCAGGAACTGTTTATCACCTTGGAGCCAATACACTCCCATGGTGGGCTCCCGGACCATGAAGCCAGAGAAGGCACCTCTGGTGAGTGTACCTTTGTAAATATAATACGTGGTTTAAAAGCAAGCGTGTTTAATTATTAATTTGCTCTGAAGACTTGGGATGCATTCATGGCCAGTACAGTACAGCTACTGGAAAAGTCTGTTAACGTGTCTGGGGATGGAGTGGGAATCCTCCAGGGACATTATTAAGGGGACATTCAGAGGTGGCCGTTCCTGCTGGGCTGTTTGCCTGTGGCTGAAAAGAAATCATCCCCGCTTTTAGCCACGTGGTTGGGGCGGGGCCTATTCACTCTGAGCTGTTTGCGTTTGGCTGGCGGTAGGAGGAGGGGTGAATGGATCATCCCAGAGAATTGGGGGAACGGGTTAGTTGGGTTTGTGCTGCACGTTAACCCGAAAACTGCAGCCACTCCTTTTAAATGGCCAACCCACCAGGTGCTTGGTATGGGAAAGGAGGGCGCTGCTATTTGAAACCATTCCCACATGTTATGAAGGTTGAAGAAGCCGAAAGACTGTGGCTTACCATGGCTGCCTACAAGCTGAATTCTGTTGCCCGGCCCTGTGTGTATGATCTCTCACACCAAACCGTCAGGCCCTCAATATAAGAGGAAAGATGCGACCTTGTACTGAAAGCACATGTGCTGTGTAATGTTAACAGCTTGGTTCACCGTGAAAGAGTCTACCCATTGTTCTCTAAAAATGTGTCTCTTTAAATACTACTCTCCCTTTTTTTCCCCTCCTACAGCTGCAAATGTTTCAACGCTCCCCCTATCATCTCCGTCCCAGAGGCTAGCGCAGATCAGAATGTGAAAAAAAAACGCTCTCACAATGAAATGTTCTCTGATCTCATGCAGTCCTCCTGCACTGAAAGAGCTCAGCAGAATGCGTGGAGGCAAACAATGGCAGAGTCCAGGAAAGCAGAAAATGAACACGAGGACAGAAAGGACAAGCAAGATGAGAGGTTGCGGGAGCAAGAGTAGAGATGGCGGCAGCGTGACGACAGGAGGCAGGATGCAATGCTGAGGCTACTGGGGGATCAAACTGATATGCTCCAGCATCTGGTGGAGCTGCAGAAAAGGCATCAGGAGCGCAGACCACCGCTACAGCCCATGTAACTGCCTGTCCTCCTCCCCAAGTTCCATAACCTCCTCACCCAGACGCCCAAGAACGTGTGTGTGTGTGTGTGTGTGTCCGGGCACCCAATCACTCCACCCAGAGGGCTGCAACAGAAGGCTGGCATTCAATAAGTTTTGAAGTGCAGTGTGGCTTTGTCCTTTCCTCCTCCTCTCATCCACCACCCCACCCAGCGCTTCCCTCCTCCCCCACCCCTCCCGGGCTACCTTGGCAGTTATCCCCCTATTTGTGTGATGAATTAATAAAGAATGCAGGATTTTGAAACAATGACTTTATTGCCTCTGCAAGCAGTGATCAAAGGGGGGAGGGCGGTTGGATTACAGGGAAGTAGAGTGAACCAAGGGGGCGGGTTTTCATCAAGGAGAAACAAACAGAATTGCAACACCGTAGCCTGGCCAGTCATGAAACTGGTTTTCAAAGCTTCTCTGATGTGCAGTGCGCCTTGCTGTGCCCTTCTAATCACCCTGGTGTCTGGCTGCATATAATCAGCGGCCTGGTGATTTGCCTCAACCTCCCACCCCGCCATAAACGTCTCCCCCTTACTCTCACAGATATTGTGAAAAGCACACAGCAAGCAGCAATAACAATGGGAATATTGGTTTTGCTGAGATCTGAGTCAGTAAACTGCGCCAGAGCGCTTTTAAATGTCCAAACGCACATTCTACCGCCATTCTGCACTTGCTCAGCCTAGAGTTGAACAGCTCCTGATTACTGTCCAGGCTGCCTGTGTATGGCTTCATGAGCCATGGCCTTAAGGGGTAGGCTGGGTCCCCAAGGATAACTATAGGCATTTCAACATCCCCAACAGTAATTTTCTGGTCTGGGAAGTAAGTCCCTTCCTGCAGCTGTTCAAACAAATCAGAGTTCCTGAAGATGCGACCATCATGTCCCTTTCCTGGCCATCCCACGTTGATGTCGGTGAAACGTCCCTTGTGATCCACTGTGCTTGTAGCACTATTGAAAAGTACCCCTTGTGGTTTACGTACTGGCTGCCAAGGTGGTCCGGTCCCAAGATAGGAATATGCATTCCGTCTATCACTCCACCACAGTTAGGGAATCTCATTGCACCAAAGCCATCCACTATGACCTGCACATTTCCCAGAGTCACTATCCTTGATAGCAGCAGCTCAGTGATTGCGTTGGCTACTTGGATCACAACAGCCCCCACAGTAGATTTGCCCACTCCAAATTGATTTCCAACTGACCGGTAGCTGTCTGGCATTGCAAGCTTCCACAGGGCTATCGCCACTCGCTTGTGAACTGTGAGGGCTGCTCTCATCTTGGTATTCTTGCGCTTCAGGGCAGGGGAAAGCAAGTCACAAAGTTCCATGAAAGTGCCCTTATGCATGCAAAAGTTTCGCAGCCACTGGGAATCGTCCCAGACCTGCAACACTATATGATCCCACCAGTCTGTGCTTGTTTCCTGGGCCCAGAATCAGCATTCCATGGCATGAGCCTGCCCCATTGTCACCAGGATGTCCAAATTGCCAGGGATCGTACTTTGAGAGATGTCTGTGTCCATGTCCTCATCACTCTCATCACCACGCTGCCGTCACCTCCTCACCTGCTTTTGCAGGTTCTGCACATACTGCAGGATAATGTATGAGGTGTTTACAATGCTCATAACTGCTGTGGTGATCTGAGCGGGCTCCAGGCCTGCCGTGGTATGGGCGTCTGCAGGAGAGCAGAGTTGCAGTGGAAGCGGTGGCTGACGACAGATGCCACGAGAATAGATATTTATAGAGAACGAAGAGAGGACCTCAGAGGCGGAATCATGAGAGCAGGAGAGCAGAGTTGCAGCGGAAGTAGTGGATGACGACGGTTAGCACCATGCACATTTCCCGAGGAAGAACACATGTACTTCGGAGCCCATGACAGACAACATGGAGAAATTCGCTATTGAGACAATAGCAGCAGAGCAGAGTTGCAGTGGAAGAGGTGGATGACGACGGTTAGCAATCCTACTGCACCGTCTGCTGAAAGCAGTATGGCGTCTGCATGGAAAAAAGGCGCAAAATGATTGCTTTCATGGAGGGAGGGGCGACTGACGACATGTACCCAAAACCACCCGTGACAATGTTTTTGCCCCATCAGGCACTGGGAGCTTAACCCAGAATTCCAATGGGCGGTGGAGACTGCGGGAACTGTGGGACAGCTATCCACAGTGCACCGTTCCATAAGTCGATGCTAGCCACGGTAGTGAGGATGCACTCCACCAACTTAATGCGCTTAGTGTGGACATACGCAATTGACTGTATAAAGTCGATTTCTAAAAATCGACTTCTATAATATTGACCTTATTTTGTAGTGTAGACATACCCTTAGACACAAGATGGTCAGTTCTCAAGTAAGCCATATTATTGTCTTGCATAGGAGATTTTTAAAAAGTGATCCAAAATAAACTGGGAAAACAACTTAAAATAAAAGATGGACAATTTCTGATTAACACCAACATTCTGTCCTAGGAAAGGATTCCCCACTATGCTACTGACCCCTGTACATTGCTACAGCAGTTCACAGGGCTTTAAAAGTGCCATAACTGTCTTGGGATGGGAGGGAATTGTCCAGGCACAGGCACTACCTACAACAGCCACAGGCTGCCCTATTCAGCCTCCCAGCAAGTCCCAGAAAAGGGGCTATGGCAGGGGCAGAAAGAGGAATGGCCAGGATGGGGTGATGGAGTTCCCAGGGCAAAAGAAGTACGCTGCACCTTTTGTGAGTTCTTCTCATCACAATTCATCTTGCTTTATATATGGAAGTCCTCAGCCACCGAAGTGTATATGGCTATAAACTACCTGAGAGGTAGGTAGAATAGCGGATTTGTACATTAGCATTTAAACTCTGACTCAAGACAAAGGTAGTTTCATGGTCTTATTCCATTAAACAATGCTCAAGCTATCTACTATCCCAAATAATGTAAACTCGTGCAGTTGTCTGGTGACCAACTGATTCCAGTAGTTGGGGGAGCCAGATTTGTAGGTCAGAAGTGATATTTTGGCATTTTTATAAGTTTGCCCAATGGTTACTTGCAGCCATTGTAGTTTCCCCCATGATTTAGTGAGCACTGAATTCACATCACACGCAAAGCTACATGCTGATCCTCAAAGTTTGAATCACTTCATTGGCAGTGTTCAGACATATCTAACACTATCATTCTCTTCAGCATTAATTTGAGGGGGCTGCCCAATCAGTTTCCTGCCTAAAAATTGTACCACTTCAGGAGCTCAGACCTGTTATGTCTTGCCTGATCTATTGCCTTCAAACAGAGTTTTTAGACCTCAAGATATTTTATGCCGCTTTTCAGCCCCTGACCTACAGCTTCCACCTGCTGATCTCTGTGCCAGAGAAGAAATGTTAAAAGCAGTAATATGCAGATTTATATAGGTGAGGGGAAAGAAAAATGTGTAATACAGAATTAAAGACTGCACTATCCTACCTGGCAGGTTTAGTGAAGGGTGCTCTCAGAGAAAAAAGTTGAAATGTTTTCCCAAAAAAGTAGTTTTCAAAGTCAGAGCACTAATAAGGGATCCCTAAAAAGAGAGGTCACATGGAGATGGCTAGCTAGCTCACTTATAAAAAAAACAAATATTAAATGTATCTCTATAGGTTTTAAATCTAAAACTATCAGGGGAAGACAAGAGAGGGCTGCTTAATCTTGAAGTCATCAGCACCCTCATTCTCCTCTCATCCCCTTCTTTTGGGAATCAGTGGGCATTAGTTCTTGAAGGGCCCAAAAATTAAAAAGCTCTGCAGGATGAAGGATCCTTTTTGCATTTGTGGACATTGAAAGAAAGATTTATTTTCAAATAATATGGAAAGCCTGTGATACTGTAATTATATTTCTATGATACACTGAAGTTTTTATTATAATCTTGGCATATTCTAATCAAAGAAAGGAGGAAAATGAGAACAGCTAAAGTCTATTTTATTAATTATTGCACATTAGCTTAATTCAGCAATTCAAATTGGGATTCTGATGGTAGACAGATGACTAGATTCAGTCTCAGGGCTGTAATGACATTAAATGATTCTAGTGATAAACTCTATGTGTACCCTTTAAGCACATATTCCTTGTTTTACCCCAAGGTAAATGTATATGAATTATGCTTGTACCTGGGTATTTAAAGAACTAGCTGAAGCAATCTCATGGAGGATGGGTGAGGTCCCAGAAGGTGGGGGAGGGAGGGAAGAAAAAATATATATATATATATATAAAATAAATTCTAAGATAGATACTATAAGAGGACCTGCAGAGTTATAGCCCAGTCAGCCTAACCTCGATATCTGGAAAGATACTGGAACAAATTAAACAATCAATTTATAAACACCCGACGGATAACAGGGTTATAAGAATTAGCCAGCATGGATTTGTCAAGAACAAATCATACCAAACCAACCTATTTTCCTTCTTTGGCAGGTCTAGTGGATATGAGGAAGCAGTTTAAGTGATACATCTTGAGTTTAGTAAGGCTTTTGATACAGTCCCAACATGACATTCTCATAATCAAACTAGAGAAATGTGACCTAGATGAAATTATGGTGGGTGCATAACTGGTTGAAAGACCATACTCAGAGTAGTTATCTATGGTTTGCTTTTAGCAATGTCAGACTAGGTGTGTGTATCTACTGGGGTTCTGGAGGGGTCAGTCCCGAGTTCAGTACTATTCAATATTTTCATTAATGACTTGGATAATGGAGTAGAGAGTATACTTATAACATTGCGGATGATGCCAAGCTGGGAGGGGTTGCAAACGCTTGGGAGAATAGGATTAGCAGGAAAAGTGACCATGACAAATTGGACAATTAGTCTGAAATCAACATAATGAAATTCAATAAAGATAAGTAACAAATACAACAATTAAGAAGGAAAAATCAAATGCACAGCTACAAAATGGAGAATAACTGGCTACACAGTAGTACTGCAGAAAAGATCTGGGGGTTATAGTGGATTACAAATTGAATGAGCCAACAATGTGATGCAGTTGAAAAAAGGCTAATATTTTGGGTTGTATTAACAGAACTGTTCTATGTAAGACATGGGAGGCAACTGTCCCACTCTACTTAGCACAGCTGAGGCCTAAAATGGGAGTACTGTATCTAGTTTTGGCTGCCACACTTGACAAAGATGAGCAGAAATTGGAAAGAGTTCAGAGGAGAGCTGTAAAAGGCATAAAAGGTTTAGAAGAAAAATCGTGGTGGGTATTTTTACTTCCCGTAGGACATCAGTGAAAATAGTTACCTACCTCACTGTGGTCCTTGAGCTTTGTATGAAAGAACAATGCTGTAAGTTACAATTTGTGGCTTTTGATTAGCATTTCCTCTTGCCACTTCTCTAAATTGTGTCTTCAGTTGACTTGTAATCCAAAAAAATAAGCCAGGTATCATTGTCTCCATATTTAAATATATTATTCCATTTTTTCCCCTATTTCAATAGCAGCTTTAATATTCCCATTCTCTCATAAATGAGAAGATATGAAACTTTAGAATAGGTTAACAGTGTCAAAAAGGAGACTAAGCCACATACAGGATGCCACCACACTACTCTTTTTCAGTATGACAAGTTTTTTGATTTTTTTACATATTACATTTTATATGTCCACAGGAAGTTGCATAGGGTACATACCTTGAACTTGCAGTTTCATCCTCCAGTGTTTCTAAATCTCCAGACACCTTGTTTGTTACGTATACATCATTATCTCTTGATTCATCTTCATCATCACTACTTAATACACAGCTGTCAGATTGCCGTTGGCTTCTTAACCCTAGATTTCTCCGTTGACGTTGATTCTCTACAATTTAATTTTGTTAAATTAGGTGTATTTCCAGGATTTATAACGTTATTTCTCCAATGCATTAAATAAGCACTGTTATAGGACTATTTAAATGGACAAATCTGTATTTAGTTTAACTATTTAAAAACAAGTTTACTTGTGAAACTTAATACTTCCAGCTACCCCAAAAAATACAGAATTGTATACTAAAACAGAATTTAGTCTGCTAATTTGCTCTTATTCCCAGAAGAACAGATATGGATCTTAGGCCTTTTCTACATGGGTAGATTTACCTTCACAATTATGCTACCACTGTAGTTATATTAATGTATTATGCAGCTAAATTTCCCCATATAGACAAGTCCTTAGATTTGGCATCCTGTCACACATCTGAGAAGGAGGCTGCATTAAGCAGTTATTGTAAATAAATTAAAGTCTTCTTGGGGAAGAGGCAGGGGCTAACTTTACAACTAGCACAGCAAAAGTAAGGGATAAGCAATAAGAGAGCTTGGATAGCAGCATGCAGGTGGCTTTTTTAAAAACAGCATAACAAATTAGGAGTGGATGATAACCTTGCGGATTATATAAACTGCCTAAATCCAGGCTATTGGCTCCAATATTAAGTTGCAGCTCTTAAGGATTATCCATATGCACCACAGAGCCTTATTCATGTTACAGGGTTTTTAAGATATATTACAGATTTTGCTGGTAGCACTGTTACCTAATGCTTTCCTTTATAGATCTTATTTTCAGTTGTTTATATTGCCAAACTAATCATTTGGGCTGAATTTTCCCATTCCATGCGTCTGATTCTGGACGAATATTTTAGAAAATTTCAGCAAAACAGTTTGACTATTTCTGAAAACAGGTTAGGGAACACAACCTTGAAGATTAAAAAAAACTGTACACAGCTTCACTGAGAAACTCTATTGCCTTCATGCTTTGGAGTAGAGTATTGACATTTCACTGTGGGAGGGCGTGTGTGTGTGTGTGTGCGCGCGTTTGGTCACTGGTGTCACCAGTTTGGCTTTTGCCAGCTCAATGAAAAATACACCCAAGTTTGTCCAATTTATAAATTTCTGAAAAAAAGTCTGTTTGCACATGCTTAGCAGAAGCTTGTTAGAGTTGGTACCGGAACTCTCAGGAGATTCCATTTAAACTGACCATACTTCATGACTAAGGCTATGAGTTTGTCACGAATTCCATGACCTCCGTGACTTCTGCAGCGGCAGGTGCAGCTGGCCCAGGGACCACCTGAGCAGCTCAGGCAGCCCCTGGGCCAGCCACACCAGCTGCTACTGGGGCAGTCTCAGGCCACCATGCCCTCCACCCCTAGCAGCAGCAGGAGTTCGGATGTGTGAGGGGGCTCAGGAGTGGGGGTTGGGGCATGGGAAGGGGTGAGGGCTCTGGGCAGCACTTACCTTGGACGGCTCCCCGGAAGTGGCAACATGTCGCTCCCTCAGCTCCTAGCTCCGCACGCTGCCTCCACCCACAGGCACCGCCCCCGTGGTTCCCGGCCAATGGGAGCTGCAGAGCCGACACTTGGGGAAGGGGCAGTGCGCAGAGCTGAGGGAGGGACATGCTGCTGCTTCTGGGGAGCTGTGAGGAGCCACGTAGGGAGTCTGCAAGCCCCATCAATCCCCATAAACTCCAAGCAGGGGGTCCTGCCCACTCCCCAATAAACACCCGCAGCACTCCCTGGGTCCCCCCACCCCGAGCACCCATACAACACCCTAGACCACCCCTCTTCCCCCAATATTTATTCAGGAGTATATAGTACAAGTCATGGACAGGTCACGGGCCATGAATTTTTGTTTACTGCCCATGACCTCTCCATGACTTTTACTAAAGATACCCGTGACTAAAAATAACCTTCTTCATGACCACACAGCTCCAATGTGCTGACTGAACTTCCCATAAGCCATCGGCAGTTATCTCAAATTGCAGAATTCTGTACTGTGGATCTAAAGGGTCCTATCCTGTTAATGATGCAGTTAGGGACCATAATGGTCCCCAAAAAATGGAATTTTCTTGTTTGCCTTTTTTAAAATTTAGAAAATGACATAAAAACACGTCAAAAGAATGACAATGTTACAAAGTCAAGTGCTCAATAGTTCGGAAATGCCAGAATAAAGGTATAACCTTAATTCTGTCCCCTTCTGTACTCACATTATGATACAGTCTTTATTATGATTCCATGCTTTTTCCATAGGATGTCTGCCTCAATCAGTGCACAGGAAAGACTGTGCTCACTGAATAAGCAGCTATTCAATATTTATTTTTACATGCATCGTAACATCTTATTTATGACACCCCCTTTATATCTTGCCCTACATACAAAATGCTAAGTTTCATCATGGTCTTTTTCCATGACGCTCATCACAGTAGTATTGGTGTATGTCTCAAATGTTAAATGAATTTGTCTTCACCAAATCCTGGTGAGATAAGATGGTATTATTGGCCTTATTTACCAGGAACTAAGGCAAACAGAAATTAAAGTCAAGAGCATCCACTAATTTTGGATAAGAACAGCCATACTGGGTCAGACAAAAGGTCCATCTAGCCCAGTACCCTGTCTTCCGACAGTGGCCAATGCCAGGGTCCCCAGAGAGAATGAAAAGAACAGGTATTCAAGTGATCCTTCCCCTGTTGCCCATTCTCAGCTTCTGGCAAACAGAGGCTAGGGAAATTATCCCTGCCAATCCTGGCTAATAGCCATTGATGGATCTATCCTCCAAGAATGTATCTAGTTCTTTTTTGAACCCTGTTACAGTCTTGGCTTTAACAATGTCCTCTGGAAAGGAGTTCCACAGGTTGACTGTGTGTTGTGTGAAAAAAATACTTCCTTTTGTTTGTTTTAAACCTGCTGCCTATTAATTTCATGTGGTAACCCCTAGTTCTTGTGTTAGGAGAAGGAGTAAATAACACTTCCTTATTTACTTTCTCTACACCAGTCATATTTTTATAGATCTCTATCATATCCCCCCTTAGTCGTCTCTTTTCCAAATAGAAAAGTCCCAGTCTTATTAATCTCTCCTTCATATGACAGCAGTTCCATTCCCCTAATAATTTTTGTTGCTCTTTTCTGAACCTTTTCCAATTTATCTTTTTTGAGATGGGGCGACCACATTGGCACGGAGTATTCAAGATGTGGGCGTACTATGGATTTATATAGAGGCAATATGATACTTTGTCTTATTATCTATCCCTTTCTTAATGATTCCCAACATTGCGTTCAGTTTTTTGAATGCCACTGCACATTGAGTGGATGTTTTCAGAGAACTATCCACAATGACTCCAAGATCTCTTTCTTGAGTGGTAACAGCTAATTTAGACCCCATCATTTTATATGTATAGTTGGGATTATGTTTTCCAATGTGCACTACTTTGCATTTATCAACATTGAATTTCATCTGTCATTTGGTTGCCCAGTCACCCAGTTCTGAGAGATTCTTTTGTAGCTCTTTGCAGTCTGCCCGGGACTTAACTATCTTGAGTAGTTTTGTATCATGTGCAAATTTTGCCACCTCACTGTTTACCCCTTTTTCCAAATCATTTAGGAATATGTTGAAAAGGACTGGGCCCAGTACAAACCCCTGAGGGACACCACTATTTACCTCTCTCCAGTCTGAAAACTGACCATTTATTCCTACCCTTTGTTTCTTATCTGTTAACCAGTTACCAATCCATGAAAGGACCTTCCCTCTTATCCCATGACTGCTTACTTTGCTTCAGAGCCTTGGAAAGGCTTTCTGAAAATCCAACTACACTATATCCACTGGATCCCCCTTGTCCACCTTGTTGACCCCCTCAAAGAATTCTAGTAGATTGGTGAGGCATGATTTCCCTTTACAAAAACCATGTTGACTCTTCGCCAACAAATTATGTTCATCTAACAATACTGTTCTTTACTATAGTTTCAACCAGTTTGCCTGGTACTGAAGTCAGGTTTACCATCCTGTAATTGCCAGGATCACCTCTAGAGCTCTTTTTAAAAATTGGCATCACATTAGCTATTCTCCAGTCATTTAGTACAGAAGCTGATTTAAATGACATGCTACAGACTATAGTTAGGAGTCCTGCAATTTCACATTTGAGTTCCTTCAGAACCCTATGGTGAATACCATCTGGTCCTAGTGACTTATTACTGTTTAATTGATCAATTTGTTCTAAAACTTTCTCTAATGACATCTCAATCTGGGATAGGTCCTCAGATTTGTCACCTAAAAAGAATGGCTCAGGTTTGGGAATCTCCCTCACCTCCTCAACTGTGAAGACCAAAGCAAAGAATTCATTTAGTTTCTCCACAATGGCCCTATCATCCTTGAGTGATCCTTTAGCATGTCAATCGTCAAGTGGCCCCACTGGCTGTTTAGCAGGCTTCCTGTTCTTATGTACTTAAAATTTTTTTTGAGATTACTTTTTGAGTCTTTGGTTAGCTATTCTTCTAACTGTTTTTTGGCCTTCCTAATTATATTTTTACACTTCATTTGCCAAAGTTTACATGCCTTTCTATTTTCCTCACTAGCTTTTAAATTCCACTTTTTAAAAGGATGTCTTTTTGCCTCTCACTGCTTCTCTTACTTTGTTGATTAGCAATGGTGGCTCTTTTTTGGTTCTCTTACTATGTTTTTTAATTTGGGGCATACATTTAAGTGGAGCCTCTATTATGGTGTCTTTAAAAAGTTTCCATGCAGCTTGCAGGGATATTACTTTTGATGCTGTACCTTTTAATTTCTGTTTCACTAATCTCATTGGTAGGATGCCCAACTTGAGACCCAAGGACCTGATTTTTCACACTATTCAGCATTTTATAGCACTGGGTATATTCAGAATAGAGGTTCCACTGACTTCAGTTGCAGCTGAGAGTGTTCAGCACATCCAGGAGTCAGGCCTCAACTATCACAGGTTGGGCACTTAGAAAATGAGCACACTATTAATGGCCACCTTTGTAAAATTTGGTTTAAGTAAATTCCACAGAATCAGATAAAGGTGGAATAGAATCAAATACTCCAGGGCAGCATTCAGTGCCATAGATCACGAGATTATCCTCTCTCCCTGGAGTCTTCTGCCTCATTCACTACATACATTTCAATTTCTGAAAGGCAAGAGGCAAAGGTCCAACAGACAACAGCATAATTTACCACTTAACCTTGATTCATTCCTGTGCATCATCATTCAGTGCACTGAATGAGACAGAGGTTCTGTGGAAAATGTATAATCTGATCAGGTAACTGAAAACTATCATACCTATGAACAAGGGGAGTGAAGAAAGATTGCACGGACAACTGTACTTTTGGCATTTCCTGACTTTGCAAACTTAATGTTCTTTTAAGTTTTGTGTCTGTAATATATGGAGTATTGAAATGAGCATTTCTCTATAAAGACTTTAGTAGAAAGCCGTAGTAGTGTCCCACCACATGTACATATGCCAGGGGACTGTGAAGTCCAATTGGAGGGAGCATTTGAGATTTTGGCCAAGTTATTGCAGACCAACAAATTATTATATCTTCAAGTTTATTCTATTTTCCCAAACTATATCCACTACCATGTGTGGTAAAAGTGTTGAGAATTGTATCAAGGGACAATAACAACATTGGGATTATTTCGTGAGATAAGTGCTGATACAGCACATTAAATCTTCAGGCTTTGTATTAAACTAGTAGTATAAACCCTGGGAGTGTTTCCTTAGCATGAGTACGTTGAATACCAGTAATTAAAAACAATACATTTGATTTGGTTTCACTGACTAATTTAGTTTGACAATATAAGCAATATATGCCTGAAGACAAACAAGTGAGACAATTTTAAAGGGAGGCTGGTGGAAAGCGTATTCTAGGTAGCAAGGTGTGCACATACCATACAGCATTACAAAATGGTCACAATTCTGTTATCAGTTGGGAATACATGAAACATGACTACTCACCTTCAACAATCTTGTATTAACAAGAGGGAGAGAAGAGAATAAAAAAACCACAATTAGACTTTGTTGTGCACATATATGCATTATAGACAAACATCTCAAAAGACCATAGCTATGTTCATTCTTATTTGTTTGTAGCTGTATAAGCAGAGCCAGGAGGCATGAGGTAGAGCAATAATCATGTGAATTGCTGGAAACATGTCACCAGCTCTGGAAGTCAAGCTAATGGTGTTGGCCATGCACCCTCATGGAAGATAACGTAAAATCTTGTTGTGACTTAACAGTTCATCACCCGTACTACGGTAACAGATGCAAGCCATCAGTACTGTAGTTTGTTTTAAGTTGCAATTCTCAGTCAATATTAGGATTGAAAGCTCAACAAATTTAGAACCCCTTCAAAAAGGGATTAATTTTCCTCAGACAACTTGTGTGGGATTTTCAGAACTACTTCATTGACCTCACTTTACCACTTACATCAACAGGAGCAGAAATAGGCCAATGCTGAGTACTTTTGAAAATCCCACCCTTGTATCTCGTTCATCCGATAGCATTTTTTTCCTGTGCAGTTTGACTGCATCTACAGTGTACTATAACAAGTTTCTCAGTTTTCCATTAAACCTGAGTGCTGTATCATGAAACATGGTTTCTGTGCAATTGATATTGAATTTTGGGCTTTAAGACTTTTGTTGTAGTAAACTCTTTTTCCATATCTATATAGGTGAGCTTTTGTCTGTCGCATCATACTACAAAAATTATGGTCAATTTAAAAAAAAACAACAAAAAAAAAAAACCCACATAAAGTTCAGCTCATTAGTCCATATTCTGACACCTCAAAAATGGCATATTTTCAAAAGTGATGAGCACCTAGTCAATGCATGTTCACAAGGCAGGACACTTAGGAAGGTGTCAAACTAAGGACCAATGAGCTGAACTTTAGGAATCCATTTTAAAGTTTTGGTCTACCATCTCTTTTCATTATGTCCCCAATTCTTGTCAGACTGACATTCAATATATCCATTTTGTTTGATGCACATATCTTGAAACAATGATAGTAGAAAATCCATTTCAATAAAATATTATTCAACATCTTAAACCCACAATCTTCCACATTTCTTTACTTCAAGCAGGTTACCAATATGCCCTTTCAGAAAGTCCTGACTATCCTCCACAAGTGCCTGACACAGTAGCGAAGCAAGTTTCCTCAAAGCGTTCGATTTAAAGTAACACTGACAGTACTCCATTATCGTTTAGGAACATGCACTGAGGGCGGTCATCATGTACACTATTCAGAACTGTGTGTTCAAGAACAAGAAATGGGCAGTTTTCAGTTATTTAGAACTTTTATTTTTTAATAAAAAGCCTGATATGTTATCATTTAAACACAGATGAAATTTGTGCTTAAAGAGGGACATTACTGACTCTAGTTTGCATTTTTATATGACATTTCACGAAGATACTTTTCAAGGAGTGCACTGGTATAATCCCTGTAAGATGTTCTAGTGTCCAAGGCTGTGGGAGATGCATTATACAAATAATGGCTGCTGGGTTTACCTACACCATCAATGCATTACCTTTATCAGACCATTTTGATAACATAGTCTGGGATATCTAATTGTGGCTTTAGTTGCCTTCCAAGTTCTAACCTCTAAGAAGCACAGCATTAACCTAATTTGACCAGAGTATTTCGGTAAGTGCACCGACAGTTACTTACCACAACAGAATCATTGTGAGTTAGATCAACTACTACAGGTTCAGAAGATTCACATGTGAGATCTACTACTTCTTCACCAGCTTAAAAATACAATGATAAGAGTCAAGATCATGCATGTAGAGCTGTATAGCACCTGCCACTCCACAACAAGAGTCAGGCATGAACCGACAGAATGCTACCATTTACTAAATGCTGATAGTTTGTGTTCCCTCCCCACCCTTCTCCTTTAAGACAGACATTGAACACTTCTCTCAGGCTCTCGACCCTCATTAAAATGCTTGGAGAGTTAATACTACTTTTGCGTGTCTTGATTTGCAGCAACAGAGAAACTGCAGCGGTTGTTCTCCCCCGCCCCCCACGCCGTGCACACACTTCATTTTCTTAAACTTTTTTTGTGTGATAACTTGTGTGAGGCAAGTATCAATAAAACTGGATGTATTACTTTAATACTGTGAAGAGAGGAACACTGTTTCTACAGAAGTTTATTTGGTAATACCCAGGAATTTCCCCATCATCATGCTTTAAATGTTCTGACTTCAGGTATTCCCTTTTATGAAGGCCTGCATGAACCTTCAAATGCACTGTCAAATAAGAGAAGGTGCAATTCTATCACTTTCTAGACACTGCTGCTTACTTTGCCTCAAAAGAT
Organism: Lepidochelys kempii; assembly: GCF_965140285.1. NCBI lineage: Eukaryota > Metazoa > Chordata > Testudines > Cheloniidae > Lepidochelys > Lepidochelys kempii. The sequence continues at coordinate 122,486,869 of NC_136383.1, forward strand.
CTAACAACGAATCTCTTCCCCCAACATCTCGATTGTCCAGTGGCACTACTGGGTGTTTAGCAGGATTCCTGCTTCTGATGTACTTACACATTTTTTTGCTATTACTTTTTGAGTCCTTGGCTAGCTGTTCCTCAAATTCTTTTTTGGCCTTCCTAATTATATTTTTACACTTCATTTGCCAGAGTTTATGCTCCTTTCTATTTTCCTCACTAGATTTTAACTTCCACTTTTTAAAGGATGCCTTTTTGCCTCTCACGGCTTCTCTTACTTTGGTCTTTAGCTGTAGTGGCTCTTTTTTGGTTCTCTTATGCTTTTTTATTTTTGGGTATACATTTAAGTTGAGCCTCTATTATGGTGTCTAAAAAGTTTCCACACAGCTTGCGGAGATTTCACTTCTGGCGCTGTACCTTTTAATTTCTGTTTAACTAACCTCCTCATTTTTATGTAGTTTCCTTTTTTTAAATTAAATGTGACAGTGTTGGGCTGCTGTGGTGTTTTTCCTGCCACAGGGATGTTAAATTTAATTATATTATGGTCAATAATACCAAGCGGTCCAGCAGTATTCACCTCTTCGACCAGATCCTGTGCTCTACTTAGGACTAAATCAAGAATTGCCTCTCCTCTTGTGGGTTCCAGGACCAGCTGCTCCAAAAAGCAATCATTTAAGGTGTCAAGAAACTTTCTCTCTGCATCCTGTCCTGTGGTGACATGCACTCAATCAATGCAGGGATAGTTGAAATCCCCCATTATTATTGAGTTTTTTATCTTAATAGCCTCTCTAATCTCCCTGAGCATTTCATAGTCACTATCATGATCCTGGTCAGTTGGCCAGTAATATGTCCCTACTGCTATATTCTTATTATTAGAGCATGGAATTACTATCCATAGAGATTCTATGGTACAGTTTGGTTCATTTAAGATTTGTACTTCATTTGATTCTACACTTTCACATGAAGTGCCACTCCCCCACCAGCACGACTTGTTCTGTCCTTCCGATATATTTTGTACCCCTGGTATTACTGTGTCCCAGTGATTATCCTCATGCCACCAAATTTCTGTGATGCCTATTATATCAATATCCTCATTTAATATGAGGCACTCTAGTTTACCCATCTTATTATTTAGACTTCTAGGATTGGTACATAAGCACTTTAAAAACTTGTCACCTTTTAGCTGTCTGCCATTACATGATGTAATTGAATGGGACTTTTTTTTAATTTGACTGTTTCTCATTGATCTACTTGTATTTTATCATTTTCCATCCTTTCCTCCTTACTAGAACATAGAGAATCTCCATTAATAGATCCTCCCCTTAGGGATGTCTCTGTCTGAACCATGTGCTCTTCCGCACATGTTGGTTTTCCGCCAACCCTTAGTTTAAAAACTGCTCTATGACCTTTAGAATTTTAAGTGCCAGCAATCTGGTTCCATTTTGGTTTAGGTGGAGCCCATCTTTCCTGTATAGGCTCCCCCTTTCCCAAAAGTGTCCCCAGTTCCTAATAAGTCTAAACCCCTCCTCCCTACACCATTGTCTCATCTATGCATTGAGAGCCTGCAATTCTGCGTAACTGGCCCTGTGCATGGAACTGGAAGCATCTCAGAGCATGTTACCAAGGAGGCCCTAGACTTCAATCTCTTACCTAGCAGCCTAAATTTGGCCACCAGGACCTCTCTTTGCTATCCTTCCCTATGTCGTGGGTACATTCAGAAGGCTAAGAAAAAGCCTCTACATTTCTAACGCTGTTGTGCTACTTTTTTGAGAAACAAGTTGTCTGAAGGCCTCTATCTTGAAGAGTCCGAGCCTGAATAATAGTAGACCAAATTTCTACCCATCCTCTAAACTGTTTAGGATTAGGAAGTTCGATGGACACCAATATTCTGTACTGGCTATCCTTCAATGAGCATTTCTCCCCCTGCCCCCCTTTAAGAATTGGATTTGGAAGCTTTACTTTGATAAAAGTACATCTGAACAGTGGGAGGCAGGAGCCTGGGGGGGTGGGGAGACAGGGGGGACTGCAGGCAAAGAGGTGGGGAGGGACCACCCCCAAACCCATAATCTGCCTCTGCATGTGAACTGGGCTCCCAACACTCCAGAAGCAAAAAATTTTTTTTTAAATGGAAAAAATAAGGCTTACCGCTTTCTTCAAGTTCTATTGGCTCTGCTTCTGAAGCCATTTCTGTCGCTGAAGCTACCAGTCTGTTTCGTTTCTGAGTTTGCCTAGAATTGATGGCTCCTCCACGACGTTTTCTTTGAGTCTAAGAGAAAAAAGAATATTTGTTTGTTTTTTAAAAGCTAGTATTAATGCAGACCTGATCTTGATAGAATGTTTTTAATTGCTGCTAACTGCATACATGGTTTTGTACAGATTCATTCCAATATCTGAATTGGAAATGCCAAAGTAAAGGCATCACCACAATGATTCTTACCAGTTGGGCCAGGCAGGAAAGGTGCTTTCTGTGATCACTGGTGATCAAGAGGGCTATTTCATGATTACATCAACTGTTAGATTCAAACTGACTTCTTCAGTTAGTTTGGACAAAAACAGGACTATTCCCCAACATTAAGGGTGTTTATTTATTTGAGTAATACTAACAATAGCTAGAGATATTAAATTTAATCAGGATAGAATATGGGATTACATTGCATCTTAATTTACTTTTATTACAATCTGTTTTCTTCAGGTTGTTCAGACCACACATTATGTTTTGAAATGGCACAAGTGGCTACAAGTCTAAAAATGATAAAGAACTAGATAATCAGTTATGCATTTACTTCATTAAGAAAATACTTACTGTGCTCATGCTGTTTCTTGAATATAAAATACAGAAAAAAGTAAGAGGTACAAATACCATAAAATAAACTGCAAGGAGGCTACAATTTTCAACGCTTTATATTTCTTTAGGAAGTATATAACTAAAAGTCCAGATTTTTCAGTATCTTAGAATGTTGCTCTTCCAAACCTATAAAGAAAAGGAGAGAGAAGATTACCTACCTGTAATTCTTGCTCTCCTAAGTACAGCCATCTCTACGGATTCCCATTTTTGAGTCAACGCTTCTTGCATGAGACCAGTCAGGAACTCCCATAGTTGAAGATTTGAGCCTCTGAGGCATCCAAAGGTATGTCTCAAAAACTTGCTATGCTCTCCTACTCCCAACACCTACAATCCAATGTCAGTTTATTATTGTATTGGGAAAGTACCTAAAAGCCCAAATGAGGTTTCCTTTGAAACAAGAAGTGGTAATTCTAAGGCCTGGTCTACAGTATGCGGTTATTTCGGAATTAGCTGAGTTACTTTGAAATAAAACTGATTCCGTCCACACGACCAAACCAGTTTTTTCGATTTAAAGGGCTCTTTAATCCGATTTTTGTACTCCACCTCAGCAAGTGGAGTAGCGCTAAAATTGAGATTGCAGTTCCGGGTTACAGGTACTATGGACACAATTCGACGTTATCGGCCTCTGGGAGCTATCCCAGAATGCTCCCTTGTGACCACTCTGGACAACACTCAACTCCAATGCACTAGCTATGTAGACAGTAAAAGCCCCGGGGACTTTTGAATTTCCTCTTTGGTCACCGTCAGCACAGTCCACCATCACAGGCAATTGCAGAGTCCACCATCACAAGAGACCATGCAGTCCCGGATTCGCAGATGAGCTCCAGCATGGTCTGAACAGGAGGTACTGGATCTCATCACATGCTGGGGAGACGAATCTGTTATGGCAGAACTACGTTCCAAAAAAAATAAATGCAAATACGTATGCTAAAGACTCCAGGGCCATGACAGAAAGAGGCTACTCCAGGGACACACAGCAGTGTTGTACAAAAATCAAGACGCTCAGGCAAGCGTACCAAAAAGCCAAGGAGGCGAACGGGTGCTCTGGGTCACAGCCCCATACATGCTGCTTCTACCGTCAGCTGCATGCAATTATGGGGGGTGACGCCACCACTACCCCATCACTGTCCGTGGACACCTGCAAGAGGGAAGTAGCACGGAGCGAGGAGGATGAATTTTTGGAGGACTAAGAGGAGGACGACGGTGCACAGGCAGCAAGTGGGGAATCAGTTTTTCCCTCGAGCCAGGAACTATTCTTAACGCTGGAGCCAATAGCCTCCCCCCACTCCCAAGGCATGCTCCCGGACCATGACCCTGGAGAAGGCACTTCTGGTGAGTGAGAGCTTGATCGGAACCACACGGTGGGGGGAAACCCAGCTGCACCGGGCTGTTCGCGTTTAGGTTAAAGGGCTTGTCCCTGCTCAGAGCCTCATCGGAGCCCCGCAGTAGGTGAGTGTGTGGGGGAGAGGGTGTTGTGTGAAGCGATCATCCTAAAGAGACCACAGGCCCTCCTTTTATATGGCAAACCCACCAGGCATTGCTTGCTATGGGAAAGGGGGACCGGCAGTTTGAAAGCATTGAAATCAATGCAAAAGAAGCAGAATCCCGCATGCCCCTAGGGCTTGCCCGGCCGCATGTGGCGGCTTACTCATACCAAAGTGGCAGGCACTTCAGTAGAAGAGGCAAAATGTGACCTTGTACAGAAAGAACATGTGCTGTGTACAATGAATTGCCTGTTTCATTGAGAAACAGTGTCCCCTTTGCTCTCTAAAAATGTATCTTTTAAAATACTACCCTCCCTTTTTCTCCTCCTGCAGCAGGTGCAAATGTTTCAATGTGGTCCCTATCTACTCCATCCCAGAGGTTGGCCGGCCTAGATTAGAAGGCGGAAAAAAACAACTCGGGACAACATATTTGCCGAGCTCATGCAGTCCTCCTGCACTGATAGGGCCCAGCTGAATGCGTGCAGGCATACAATTGTGGAGTCATGTAAAGCGTTACATGAATACGAAGAGAGGAGGGATGTGCACAATGAGAGCAGGCAGGATGCTACAGTCAAGCTCATGGGGGAAGCAAACGGACATGCTCCACTATATGGTGGATCTAATGTGGGAAAGGCAGCAAGACCACAGACTGCCGCTGCAGCCCCTATATAACTGCCCTCCCTCCTCTCCAAGTTCCATAGCCTCCTCACCCAGATGCCCAAGAACAGGGTGGGGGGGGTTGGAGGGAGGTGGGCTACGGGGACCCACACAGTCAACCCCAGAGAATTGCACAAGCAGCAGAAAGCTGACATATCCTAATTTTTTATTTGGTTTCTGGACTTATCTTTTCCTCCTCCTCCACCCGCCCAACCCAGTACCTCCCCTCCCCCGTCTTGCTTCTGATTTCTCTCAATGTTTTGTGCAACAAATAATAAAGAACGGTTTTTAAACAATTGTGACTTTATTTCCTTTCATTATATATATATATATAAAAATGTATGGTGGGTAACTTTAAGAGAAACAAACAACTGTCACACTGTACCCTGGCCAGTCATGAAACTGGCTTTCAAAGCTTCTCTGAGAGCCCTGCTGCGCTCTTCTAATCACCCTGTTATCTGGCTGTGTGAAACTGGCCACCAGGCGAGTTGCTTCTACCTCCCACCCCACCATAAAGGTTTCCCCCTAACTCTCGCAGATATTGGGGCGCACACAACAAGCAGCAATTACAATTGGAATACTGGTTGTGCTGAGATCTAACCGAGTCAGTAAACTGCACCAGCGCACTTTCAAACGTCCAAAAGCGCATTCTAGCACCATTTTGCACTTGCTCAGCCTAGAGTTGAACTGCTCCTTACTACTGTCCAGAGTGCCTGTGTACGGCTTCATGAGCCATGGCATTAAGGGGTAGGCTGGGTCCCAGAGGGTAACTATAGGCATTTCAACATGCCCAACAGTAATTTTCTGGTCTGGGAAGTAAGTCCCTTCCTGCAGCTGTTCAAACAGACCAGAGTTCCTGAAGATGCAAGCTTCATGCACCTTTCCTGGCCATCTCACATTGATGTCGGTGAAATGTCCCTTGTGATCCACCAGTGCTTGCAGCACCACGGAAAAGTACCCCTTGAGGTTTATGTACTGGCCGCCCCGGTGTTCCGGGGCCAAGATAGGGATATGTGTTCCGTCTGTCGCCCCGCCGCAGTTAGGGAACCCCAGCGCATTAAAGCCATCCACAATGGTCTGTACATTTCCCAAAGTCAATACCCTTGATAGCAGCCAGTCAATGATTGCATTGGCTACTTGCAGCACAGCAGCCCCGACAGTCGATTTCCCCACTCCAAACTGATTCCCAACTGACCGGCAGCTGATGGGCACTGCAAACTTCCACAGGGCTATGGCCACTCGCTTCTCATCTGTGAGGGCTGCTCTCATTTTGGTGTCTTTGTGCTTCAGGGCAGGGGACAGCAAGTCCAAGTTCCATGAAAGTGGCCCTACGCATACAAAAGTTTCTCAGCCACTGGGAACCATCCCATACCTGCAACATTGTGTGGTCCCACCAATCTGTGCTTGTTTCCCGGGCCCCAAATCAGCATTGCACAGCATGAACCTGGCCCAATACCACCATGATCTCACAATCGCCACATGCTGTGCTTCTAGGAACATCCGGTCCATGTCCTCATCACTATCGTAATCGCGCTGTCGTCGCTTCCTCACCCGGTTTCGCAGGTACTGCACATACTGCTGGATAATGCGCGAGGTATTTCCAATGGTCAAAACTGCAGTGGAGATCTGAGCTGGCTCCATGGCTATGGCGCCTGCACGGGTAATCCTGGAAAAAGGGCATGAAACATAGGAGAGCAGAGTGGCAGCGGAAGAGGTGCTGTTCAGTTCACGACAGCCAAAAAAAGGCAGGAAATGGTTGTCTTCTGTAGCTTTCACGGAGGAAGGAGCCCAGGACAGACAACGTGGAGAAGCTCCGTAGCACAGCAAGAGCGGGAAAGCAGAGTTGGCAGCGGAAGCGTTCAATAAGGAAGAGAAAGTAGATACTAGAGATTACATAGGAAGATGAGAGGAAGTGCTAGGTAGATTCATAGCAGCAGGAGAGCAGCGGTGCACCATCTGCTGAAAGCAGTATGGCATCTGCACGCCAAAAAGGTGCGAAAGGATTGTCTGCTGTAGCTTTCACGAAGGGAGGAGCGACTGACAACACACACCCAGAAACACCCATGAGAATGTTTTTGCCCCATCATGCACTGGGAGCTTAACCCAGAATTCCAATGGGCAGCAGGGACTGCAGGAACTGTGCGATAGCTACCCACAGTGCACCACTCCGACATTCGATGCTAGCATTGGTACTGTGGATGCACTCCGCCAAATTCACGTGCTTTAGTGGGGACACAGAAGACCAAATGTATAAAATTGCTTCCGAAAATTCGAATAGAATAATTTTGAATAATTTTGTACTGTAGACGTACCCTTAGAAGGAGCAAATTATGTGTGCATACAAATTACAGAACCACCAAATTTGAGGGCAGAGTCAGGGTTGGGGACTGTTAATCCAAAACTGACCATCTTCAGCAAGCAAGTATTACAGACAAGTAATTATCTTTTCTCCAGGAGATACCCATCTCCAGATTCAAATATATGGAAACTGAATAGCTACATGTGGGTGTCTCCAAAATAAAACAAATGGAACCCAGAAGTTGCAGCTTACAGAAGGAAAGAGAATGAATAGCCTGGCTTCAAACATGAAAACAGCAGCATTTCTTTTTTAGTGGGAAGGATAAGATATTTCTTCCCATGTTTTAAAACCACCACCCAAGTAGTAAGCAGAATGGCTAAACCTCCTGGTTAAAAAAAAAAAAGGTGGACAGAGATGTTTAATAGACTGCTGGCTAAGACATTTGGGCATCCCTAGAAGGATTCCGTAACAGAACCTATTCCCTTAAAATTATCTGAATTTAGATGTGTGTCTTGATGTCAGAACAAAGCAACGGTTTGTCCATAAAGATAATGACATGGCTGCTCTGCCTGTCTCTGGCATTAAGGGGTTGAATTTAGCTGCCAAGGTTGTTCTGCCCCAAAATGTCATTATAGCTTGGCAGCAGTTCAGCTATTGTTCTTGTAGTAATAAGTGAATCTACTGCATTACCGTCAAATGAAATGAGCTAAACTGACACTAATCTGCACCAGATTAAGCTCAGCGACCTTGATTCTGGTCCTTCAAGGCCCTAGTTGTTTCAGACTGCCTTGAAGGCTACATGATGAGCGTAGAGGAGCTCAGGAGTGCTTTTAGGCATGCTGCAGGACATGATGGTGAATTGCATCTGGACCAGATGGCACATCCTATGTAATTCAACTATATATAATTACAGGGTATCATCCAGCTACAGACTGACTACTTCTTCAGGCCATTAGGTTATCTTTCATCAGACCTGCAAATGACCAAAAAAAGGTGGCAGGGGAGGAGAGAAGGGGAAAAAAAAAACCCAACAAAAAACACATGCTTGCAGCATCAATGATCCATCAAGAAAGACTCACACAACCTCTCCAGACCAGAATGTTCATTAGACAAGATGCAATTTCAATGCAAAATTCCTAAGAGTAGTTGCGAGGAACCCAGTGTGTCATGGCCATACTTCTATATCTAGTTGAGATGAGTGCATCTTATGTGCTGAAAAAGCATCTTCTACACTGCTTAAAGATAAGGGATAAGCAAAGCAACTGGGATGACATCAGAGAGGTGAACAGCAAAAGCTATCTAGAGTCTTTATCGGCTCCCATAACTATAGTAGCTGAGCTCCAGACCAAAAGCAGAACTAGGGGGAAAAAAAAAAAAACAAAACAAACCAACAAACAAACGAAAAAAACACCCCGATTTCAATCGAGCGGGACTGGGAGCTATCACAGGATGGTTGCCGGGAGTATTGTCCCGAATACAGCAATCCCCGTCTTGGAGTCTGATGATGGAATACTGGTGACCGGTGGCTTCAATCCCCCAATATTCCCAGGATCTCTACTGAGCTCTTGGTGGCGTGAAGGGTTGGTCTAGGCGTTCCTGCCAGGGAGGCTGGTGCACTGGTGGGTCTGTGCCAGACTACCGGTGAGGTATGCCTTGAATCCTGCTGTTAGTGCCCAATGCCCGGGGACCGAAAAGGGTTCTGCTGAACTTGCCTCTCTGGCACTGAGGCGTGACGACTTTGGGCAGCAGGCAGTGGCGGGACATCCCTCATGATGGGGAGCGGTGCCAAGTTGGACCTCTGCTCCAGTGCCGGAGTGAGTGCCGACTCCATGCGAAGTGCTCTAAGGTGGTTGTCATACTCCTTTTTTAGTCCTGGGTTTGAAGGACTTGCAAATATGACACTTGTCGCTTATATACCTTTCGCCCAAGTATCTAAGACAGCTATTATGGGGATTGCTGACAGGTATGGGCTGTCTGCAGCAATCACAGGGTTTAAAGCATGCCCCGTCCCCAGGCTGAGTGCCGTTCGGGACTAACAAAGGCTTTAAGAACTACTATTAAGGGTAACTAATTCAACTACTAACTATATACAGCTAAATTACAGGTTCTGCAAAGTTCACAAGAATGGAGAAGAATTAATGTTAGCCGAAGCAGAGGACGTTCCAGCACTGTGATTGGCAGGAAGAAGGAACTGAGAGTGGGGGAGCTGGTGGCGCCCCTTATATTGCACCATGTGAGTGCCACTCCAGAGGGCACCAGAGCTGATCCCCTATGGATACTGCGAAGGGAAAAATTTCTGGCAGTGGTGCATTGGGTGAGTGCACACACCTAATACGGAATGGACATGAGCAAGCACACAAAAGAAGAAGAATAGGTATTGGAGAGTGGTGTACCTGAGGCACATCTGCAGTTGCCATAGGATCAAATCTGATTACCTTTGGGAATTCCTGCCAGATCTCTCAGTGGAAGCAGAGTTGACAATCTGTATCTATAGAGATGGCTATATTTGGACAACTATTGAGAAACTGTCACCATATCACAGTGGGTCAGCACCAACACAAGCCATTCAAGATAGTTGAACTCAAAAGGAAACAAGTTCCAAAACCCTATCGTGCCTATATTTTTAAAGTCCACATTACACTAACTTTTAAACTGACATGCAGAAGATACCAATTCATGCCAGCAGAATTGTAAAGCTTGCATCTGTAAAACTGTAGGCAAGCTTAATTAGGAGACATTTAAAGATTAAGCTAAAACATAATTTAAAGAATCTTCCTTAGTTTCTGTTACACCTGCAAAGTTCAGATTGGAGTCCAGTTGCTCACTTTCTTCTGAAGTCTACTCTTTGCAATTATTTGGACTTCTAAGTGTCTTTCAATTTAGGACTAATTGTTTGAAAATAACTATTTGAGTAGATACACTGACATTAGCGAAGACTTCCAAATATGCACTCAAAAGCAATTTAAATACAGTTTATTCTGAAACACTCTTCAGGAAAACTAGAAAAAAATATCTACCTATTAACTCATACAATAGCACTCTTAGTAGTAATATAGGTTTCCCTCTGCAAATTTGTGGTTAACAGAATGATAAATAAAAATTCAGTTGCATAAGATTATAGTTTCCTGTTACGTTTAATGATAGCTTCTTCACATTGGGTAAGATCTTTTTCCCTCCCCTCTATACAACCTTGACTCAAACAGCAAAGTACCAGGACCTTACAAACCAAGGATAAAAATGCAGCATTATGATTCATCTTTAGTACTTCACCAGTGCTATGCAAGTTTTCATAACTACAAAGTGGAGAAGCATTGCTACAACAGCCAAAGGTTAATTTTTTGGTAAGCGTCTTATTTGATAAAGTTCTCTGAACACAGATTAACAGTATACAGCTTTTCCATTTACAGAAGCAAACCCTACAGTTAAGGTTACATATGGAATCTCATATGACTACAACCCCATTTTTTCTCAGAATGTTGTAAAAAAATTGTTCTTTGGGGGCTATAACTTTTCTTGCTTGGTTTTAACCCCAAAAAGAAGAGCTGGTTTGTGCAGTTTTGCCCCTTGATACTGAATATTAGAAATTCAGGCCTTGTCTGCCCTAGAAGACTAATGGATTACCAGAGAATAATTCATGACACCAGCAAATCCATGAAAATTAAACCTGACTAACTGAAGAGTGGCGGTTTTTAAAATATTATTTAAAAGTCTGTTTTATTTAACAAATATTTTTACACGAACACCTAAAACAAACAGTTGAAAGAAAAACTGAACAGTACGCCTTCAACTAAGGGCCAAGAAAGTAATAGTCCATATGCATAGAGTCCTCCATGTCAAAATTCCAGCAAGACCAGACAACTGCTATTTCTAAGGTTAAATAAGCAGAAAAATACCTTTAAAACCCCACTTTTTGTCTGTTTATATATCAGAAAGAAACAAGTGTACAACCCCAAATTCTCTTTTGTGGGTCATCTTCAGCATCAGAACAAGGTAAAACTGTGGGTATAAACAAGTTCAGACTGGAGATTTTAGGATCTTGGAAATCTTTGCTCCATTCAGCAAATTCTAACTTCTTGTTTAAAAATATCTATCTAAATCTTCTGCAAACAGTCTCTGAATCATGTATAAGATTCTTAGCTGCCCAGTTTATCCAGATATGCAGAAAGACATCTACCTCTAAGCATTAGATGGTTGCATGAACTCACTCTAGTCCTTAAAGCAAACAATCTCAAAAGGATCAAGTTAGTGAAAAGAATAAGCAGTAACATGATTTTATAAAATAATATATGGCACAGGGAAGATTGATTGGGTGCATCTATTGTAGGAAAACCAAGGCCAAGATTTAAAGCAGTGGGTCCCTGAAGTTAAGGTCTTGAGCAAGTAGCCAGATTTTCAATAACTTCAATGGGAGCTGCTAGGTACTCAGCACTTTTTAAAATCAGGCAAGTGACTAAAAAATTTTTTTTTTTTAAAAGCCTACACTTTTAAGCTGCTGTTATTAAGTTTTGAACATAAGAACGGCCATACTGGGTCACACCAAAGGTCCATCTAGGCTAGTATTCTGTCTTCTGACAGTGGCCAATGCCAGGTGCCCCAGAGGGAATGAACAGAACAGGTAATCATCAAGTGATCCATCCCCTGTTGCCCATTCCCAACTTCTGACTTTTGGCATAAGGGAAAACTAAAGTTTAAGAGACTGCATATGTAACCCACAGAGTTAATTGCCAAGAGATGTCATAGCAAAGAACTTAAAAAGCAAGATTAGACATTTATTCTAATATCCAATACTAGATAGGATGAAAATGGATATTAATATTCACGGTGCATGACAGACTATCAGTTTTCCCCATAGGTCTCTTATTGCCAAACTGACCATTATGCTATATTATTTTAGGTCCATAAGGATTTTTTTATCCATAAGTGTTAATTTCATTGTACACACACAAACTGATGGAAAAAAAAATACTTCTACCAATAGTTGAAACTTATAAATAGGCAAAATAAGAAAAATGCTGCTTGAGAACTTACTGGAGTTTTATTTAAGGCTATTTACTTTGTATATTTCGACATATGTTGACAATTTGTGTTTCAAAGGTTATAAAGTTTTAACTTTGAGTCTCAACATCAACTATTATTTAATATTAGAGAGACAAGGTAGGTGAAGTAACAGATCTCTCTTCCTTAGATCCAGGAAAGGTACACAGCATCTCAGCTAAATACAAGGTGGAACAGATTGTTTAGCATTACTAGTTAACACACATTTCAAGGGAACATTTGAAGTGAAGTGGCCTGTTAACACCCCTCCAGTCACAGGGAGGGAAAGGAAGAGGGGGAGCTAGCTGTGGGGAGGGTTGGGTTAGTGAGTTATAGCTTGTTGTAATAAGCCATAAACCCAATGTCTTTATCCCCTAGAGAAGTAAGCTGCATCATAGAACAGACCACCCAAATACACAGAGAAAACCTGCTTATTACAGAAATAAAAAGCTCTCCTACCCCTAGTTGTCGCCTAACACCCCACACTAGAACCCAAATAGCTACAACCCATACTTAATGGGGACCCCATCCTGAAAGAAATCTTTCCTGAACCACCTCTTCTGGCCTTCAAACAACTCCTCAGCCTCTCCAAGCTCATCATCAGAAGCAAACTCCTCACAAACCAGGACACACAAACTCCAAGTGGCATCAGATCTTGCCAGAACAACAGATGCAAAACCTGCAGACATATCTCTACTGCTACAATGATCAACACCTCCCACAACACTTTTTCAAGATTCATGGGTCCTACACATGCATATCACATGTGGTGTACCTCATCCAGTGCATTAATTGCCCTGATAACAACTGTGAGCCATGATGATTAGAGAGGTGTTAACAGGCCAGGCCTTATGACTAGACAGGTGTTAATGGGCCACTTCACCTCAGATGGTCCCTTACATATGCGTCAGCTAGTTATGCTAGCTTTCAGAGTAACAGACGTGTTAGTCTGTATTCGCAAAAAGAAAAGGAGTACTTGTGGCACCTTAGAGACTAACCAATTTATTTGAGCATAAGCTTTTGTGAGCTACAGCTCACTTCATCAGATGTTATGCTAAACAATCTGTTCCGTCTTTTACTTAGCTGTGACACTGAGTACGTTTTCCTGACTTGAAGAAGAGCTCTGTGTAAGCTTGACTCTCACCAACAGAAGTTGGTCCAATAAAAGTTATTACCTCACCCAGCTTGTGTCTCATATCCTGGGACCAACACAGCTACAACACCACCGCATACAACAATGGAAGTTATTAAATATTGTCTGACCTTTAGTATTTTCTGCACCTGTGAAAATAAATTGATAAAAATAAAAAAATGCTTAAAAAACAAACATGAAAAATAAAATTCTGCCAAGCGTAGTTATTTTCTTAAAAACATAAAAAGACCTTCCCACTGAAGCATCTGCAACTGTCCAGCAGAAGAGATGGACCATTGGTCAACAGACAACTATTACATTCTCAATTGTACTGCCTTCATGAGCACTTTCAATGACAACTTTAAACTCAGTTTCTTCCTTTCACAACAAGGAAGAGAGAGGTAGAGGGGAAGTTAAATGTGAAAAATTATGACCCCAGTCCTGCAAAGACATATGCACCCACTAATAGGGAACTGCTCATAGCGTGGGATTACTTGGTATGTAAGATTTACGCACATGCATAACTTTTGAAGGATTGTTGCCTAGGTTAATAACTAAGAAGAGAACATCTTCAAGTGGAGTTTTACCAGAATTTTATAGTGGTCTGGTTTGTAACTTGTGGGGGCCCTAAGGATTTCATTATTATTTCTCTGTGGGAACTGCTTTCCTAGATATTTTAATACTGAACAGTTGCTCTCCGTTCTTTTCTACCAGCAATGTTTTCTTGGGTCCACTCAAGAAGCTATTGCATCAGGGCCAGGATTAGGTTAAAGTAAGCAGATAAAAGTAGGCTACAGCTAAAAACACTAGTTTGTAACTGAAGGTAATGCTTTTGATGTATGTTAGGCATCAGTTTTAGGTTGAAATGGTTTGCATTGAAACATAGTTGGAACTGCAGTTAAAGGTCACTTTGGTGGCTACATTGTATTATTGGGTCCATTGAATAATGTGTATGTTTTATTCTGCAGTTGAAGCTACTCTACAGATATACTGATGGGGCTAAATAAATTTTCCTTAGAAAATAAATGAATTTTCCTTAGAAATATTTGGGAAGGCAGGGAGTAGGTTGCATGATGTCTTTGTACTTTCACAGGGGGCAGGGACTACTGCTCACATAATAGGGTACCTTCATGAAGCAACACTTTAGAAAAAGTCATTTGAGATCCCTGTGCCTCCAGTTGGGGAAAATACTCTGAAGGGGAAGCATGAGTGTGTGTACACACCCGGGTCGAGGAGGAAGATTACATGCAGTCTCCAGCAACATACCTGTCAAAAGAATTCAGGACACTAGTCCCCTTAACAAAGCTACAGCACTTCAAATAAAAATGCAGACCTAAAACAAAAAAGAAAAGAAAGACACTGAATTTTAACTTTGTCCCAGGTCAAAGAGTTACAGAAATTAACTGATGCAGAAGATGCGGATATCTGTGGATATAAATTGGTATCCATGGAACCACAGGGCAGCAGTGAAAGGAGCCAAATGTGGAGCGGCTGCTGCTCCAGGAGCCAGTGCCCTGCGCCTGCAGCTCCTTTGGTGCAGCTGTACCACCCGCAGCCCCGCCCCAAGCCCTTCCACGCAGCTATCTGCATCTCCCCTCTGGGGGCATGCGCACCGCATGAACACAAGAGCAAGACCAGGGACAGCTGCTGGTGAACCTGGGGCCCACCTCAGTGGGTGAGGCGGGAGGCAGTACTGCTGTGCTGGAGGAGCTGTCAGCGTGGGGTGCTAGCTCCTGGGAGTGGTGGCCCCCACCTTCTGCTCCTTTCGCCGCTGCAGTTCCCAGAAGTGCCCTGTGGTTCCGCTCATACCGATTAATATTGACTGATATAAATTTGTATCTGTGCAAGGCTCTGAAAATTTGAGCAGTCCACCTCTGCCCATGTTGTATTAAATACTAAAATAACCTTGTACTCCAGTTCTCTAGTTTCACAAGGAGCCCTGGTTAAAAGAACTGGTGGGGCAGGGCGGGGGGAGAGGGGCTAGAATCTTAAAAAAGACATGAAACCTTTTTTATATGTGAACATGCGGAACACTCCTTTTCCAGGTCATCTAACAACCAGACGCATAATAGAATATTGGTCTGGAACCCAAAACAAAAAAGTAGTTTCAAATTAATCAAATTGTTGGTGCATGAAAGGAATGTCTAGTTACATAAAATGCCTGGCTGTTTCTGATACAGCCTTGGTAGTTGTAAGTTCCTAAAATTGGCTTTAAAGAGAACTTGGAGAAGCTGAAGTTTCACTTCTGGTGGTGGGGTTTTTTGGTTTTTTTTTCTTCATTTGGGAGAACTTTCTATAGGGATATGAATGTAACTGAATACTTTTGATTTTGGCCCAGAAATATACTATTAGTCTCAGTAAAAAAGTGGCATGTAGACAACGCTCAGTTTCTAATTTATGAAGCTTAAATGATTCTGAGTTTTTGATAAACCTTGACCTAGAAAGAAAAGCAGCTGTTTAACAGACTACTGAATATCTTTAACCTTTCATTGCATCTCATAGCAAAATCTGTATTAAATTGTAGGATGAGGTAGTACAAGGAAAGCCACACCACATTCCTCCCTCAAATTCAAGAGTTCGCCACACATTGCTACTATTGTTGTCTTACAATCCTTCTGTAGTGACTTTGTTACAGCTGCGTCATGAATACGCTACAATTAAAACACTATTCTGACTGACACAGAGCACAGTTCCTGCTAGCCAAGTGCTATTTCCCTGACAGTAGGCCTTGTTTACACTAGAGAAGGTTTTACAGACTATTTCTTCTATTAACACCACCAGTTCAGTTCCACCAGCATTTACAACACTGGGATGCATACTAACATTTTAGGCACCTTGTCAATCAGCCTTGCTCTGAGTGGTTAGATGACATTGCTTAAAATGCTGATGGCTCATCTATGCTAGGGACTTGTCTACACTAGGAATAAAGGTGTATTAACACAAGCATTGAAACCCAAAGTAGACTAGGCAAATTTTAACATGTTAGCTGGTCAGGTTTCAATGTTCAGTTAAAATGTTCAATCTGTACAGGAAGAAAAGGAGTACTAGTGGCACCTTAGAGACTAACCAATTTATGTACAGGGTTTAGTAAGACAATGTACAAAAACAACATACCTGACAATCAGGAAAACATGAAATGCTAATGCCTCAGCCTTGGAGATTTCACCACCTCCTTTCTTGATCACTTTGACCACCACCACGACCAACCTGCCCATCACTCAGGCCCATAGCCTGACTTGAATCTCTCTCTAGGTCCTCATATCCAAGATATATCTAAATATTGTCAATTCTTTCTCTGTAACATCTCTAAGATATGGCCTTTCCTATCCATCCACACAGCTAAAACTCTCATCCAATCTCATCTCGATACTGCAACGTTCTTCTAACCAGCTTTGAAAAATGCAATCTTCCCCCACTCATACCCATTCAGAATGCTGCTGCAAAGATAATTTTCCTAGCTCATTGCTATAACCATGTCACCCCTATCTCTGAATCCCTCCACTGGCTCCCCCTTCTCTGTTGCATTTCCCAAACCTGAAGATGAGCTCTGTGTTAGCTCGAAAGCTTGTTTCTCTCACCAACAGAAGTTGGTCCAATAAAAGATATTACCTCACCCTCCTTGTCACTCTGATATGATACACAGTCAGTTCAGGAGTTGATCAGGAAGGAGCAATAACCACACCCCCTTTCCGTATGGCATGTGAGGGAGCAGAAACAGGACTGAAGGGGTGGGGCAGTGATCCCTACAAGCCCAATTCCCTCCGGGCCATCAGGGAGGGAGAAAACAAGATAAGGTTAATGGGGGCAATGGCCTGACAGACCCCTCTCCCTCTATGACAATGGGATGATCAGCAAGACTTTGGGGGAGGGGAGCAGCATTCAGAGGTCGTTCTTGCCCTGAGAAAGGACACAATGGGAAGAGCAGATCTCAAAGACCTGCCTCCTTCTAAGACGGGCAGGAAAGAAGTGGAGGTAACAGCACGTACATCTGGAGACAGGGATGGGGCGGGGGAGACGCACATCTGGAGACAGGGATGGACGGGGTGCGGCAGGGACAGAGGAATTGGAGGCCGGCTAGGGCCCAGGTCCGTCTCCCGGAGGGGGGAAGCTAGTGAGAAGCGAAGGGAGGCCACAGGCCCGTCTCCCGCGGGGGAGGGGGGGGAAGCGAGGGAGAAGCGAAGGGAGGCTACAGGCCAGTCTCCCGCGGAGGGGGGGGGGGGAAGAGAAGGGAAGGGAGGCCACAGGCCAGTCTCCTGCGGGGGAGGGGGGGGAAGCTAGTGAGAAGCGAAAGGAGGCCACAGGCCAGTCTCCTGCGGGGGGGGGGGGGGGAAGCGAGGGAGAAGCGAAGGGAGGCTACAGGCCAGTCTCCCGCGTGGGGGGGGGGAGAAGGGAAGGGAGGCCACAGGCCAGTCTCCTGCGGGGGAGGGGGGGAAGCGAAGGGAGGCTACAGGCCAGTCTCCCGCCGGGCGGGGGAGGGGAGAAAGCGAGGGAGAAGGGAAGGGAGGCTACAGGCCAGTCTCCCGCGTGGGGGGGGGGAAGGGAGGCCACAGGCCAGTCTCCTGCGGGGGAGGGGGGGGGAAGCGAAGGGAGGCTACAGGCCAGTCTCCCGCGGGGGGGGGGGGGGGGGGAAAGCGAGGGAGAAGGGAAGGGAGGCTACAGGCCAGTCTCCCGCGGGGGGGGGGGGAAAGCGAGGGAGAAGGGAAGGGAGGCCACAGGCCAGTCTCCTGCGGGGGAGTGGGGGGGGAAGCGAAGGGAGGCCACAGGCCAGTCTCCTGCGGGGGAGGGGGGGGGAAGCGAAGGGAGGCTACAGGCCAGTCTCCCGCGGGGGGGGGGGCGGAAAGCGAGGGAGAAGGGAAGGGAGGCTACAGGCCAGTCTCCCGCGGGCGGGGGGGAGAAAGCGAGGGAGAAGGGAAGGGAGGCCACAGGCCAGTCTCCCTCGAGGGGCCCAGGATATTGGGCGGAGGTCGGACCCTGCTTCCCGTGTGGCAGGGGTGGGTGGGGGCGGGGCAGGCTCCCGTGTGGGCTCTGCGACGCTGGGGGGCCGGGCCCGGCTCTCAGGGGGCTGGGGGAGCTCCGCCCGGGCTCCAAGCCCCCGCGCCCCGCAGGGAGCCGGCTTCCCAGGGTTCGGGCCCCTTGTCACCTGCCGCCCCGGCTCCGCTGTACGTTGCTGGGGGCTCGGCTCGGCTCAGCGCAGGGCGGGCGGCCGGGGTCCCAGCAACCCCTGCCCACCATACTCACCCTCCTTAGGGGCCGATCTGGAAACTCCACACAGAGCCGGCGCGGCCCACCCCTGCCACCCAGTCATTGGCGAGATCACGGCCCTTCCGGCTCGCTGATTGGACGACATGAATATCAATTAGCAGGCCGTTTGACTTCGCCCTCACCTTCCATCCGGCCCCGGTGCACGGTGGGAGTTGTAGTTCTCAGGGCGTGATGCTCAGGCCTCAGTAAAAAGAAAAGGAGTACTTGTGGCACCTTAGAGACTAACCAATTTATTTGAGCATGAGCTTTCATCTGGGGGGGGGGGTAGGAAAAAACAAGAGGAAACAGGCTACCTTGCATAATGACTTAGCCACTCCCAGTCTCTATTTAAGCCTAAATTAATAGTATCCAATTTGCAAATGAATTCCAATTCAGCAGTTTCTCGCTGAAGGCTGGATTTGAAGTTTTTTTGTTTTAAGATAGCGACCTTCATGTCTGTGATTGCGTGACCAGAGAGATTGAAGTGTTCTCCGACTGGTTTATGAATGTTATAATTCTTGACATCTGATTTGTGTCCATTTATTCTTTTACGTAGAGACTGTCCAGTTTGACCAATGTACATGGCAGAGGGGCATTGCTGGCACATGATGGCATATATCACATTGGTGGATGTGCAGGTGAACGAGCCTCTGATAGTGTGGCTGATGTTATTAGGCCCTGTGATGGTGTCCCCTGAATAGATATGTGGGCACCTTCCTGGGTTAGTGGTTCTGTTGTGTGGTGTGTGGTTGTTGGTGAGTATTTGGTTCAGGTTGCGGGGCTGTCTGTAGGCAAGGATTGGCCTGTCTCCCAAGATTTGTGAGAGTGTTGGGTCATCCTTTAGGATAGGTTGTAGATCGATGATCACTTTAGATAAGCTATTACCAGCAGGACAGTGGGGTGGGAGGAGGTATTGTTTCATATTCTCTGTGTATATATAAAGTCTGCTGCAGTTTCCACGGTATGCATCCGATGAAGTGAGCTGTAGCTCACGAAAGCTCATGCGCAAATAAATTGGTTAGTCTCTAAGGTGCCACAAGTACTCCTTTTCTTTTAACCCATTAGATTTCCTTTGATAGAGAGGAGGAATTGTAATGCTGTATGAGCATTAAGAGCAGCTCCCTGTATTTAACGTCAGATACAATCTGATTCAATTTCAATATTTGCAATGGCAATAATTAAATATCTTGTAACTGGCACAAATTTAAGATAGAAATACATTACATATTCTTACTGCTGCACAGATTTTAATTGAGATTTACTTCCCCTCTGGCATTATGCTGACATAGTCTTATGACTCGAAAGTTCATTTATGGAAACAGCATAGAAATTATCATAGATGTCAAATTAATTCTAGGTGACTAACAGCGTTTTGATTTTTTCTGAAAACTGCTCTCTAAAGAGAATAAGGAATCATACTTTCTCTTATCATCACTTTGAGATGAGGGGAATTTGCTTCTTGAGCAACTTCACTTGAGTGGGACTAATATGTGCGTAAAGTTAGACCCATCCTTAAGTACCATACTGAATTGGGGCCTAAGTTGTTATAATCATCTCAGTTTTACAAGGGAGACAGAGAACCTGACTGCACTTGGAAAGTTCCTGTATTGGACCCTGGGACACAACCTGGTTTCCTCCCTAGCTCCTCCACAACCAGTGTTGAAACTGGTTGACCTGCTGATATGGGCAGGTAACCACATTCTGTACTTATTGTAAGATCATGGATCCCTATTCTAAACTTGGGTTGATCACATCCTGTGAAAAGCTAAATTGAGAAGTAAAAATTCTGTTTGTTTCACATATTTTTACTTTTTATTTCAGAAAATGAACATAGCAAACAACTGGCATAGCATATAACAATGGCAGGGTATACATTCAAAGTCCTCTCTATAACATTCTTACCTGTTAGTTTGTCACCATAAACAAATTGCAAGGTAAATATTTAATCTATTACATGTTTTAATTCTAAATGGAAAAATGTCCCAACACAGATTTAAAATACAAGTTATCAAATTCTGCTTCAGTTATGCCGGTGCCAACCGTAATTTGACTCTGCAGCCTACACATATTAGAAAAAGGTCTAAATTCAACCCTGGCATTAGCAGTCACAATAGGAAGTGCTCCCATCTCCACCAGGTCTGGATTTCTTCCAGAGTCATTTCATTTTACGTATTATCTCAATATACAAGAAGTGGCTCCAATTCTTGCGGCCTGATATGCAGCCATTTTCTGAGCTGTTTCTCTGGACATTAAGCCATTCTGAAGCATCTTGAACTGTTGTTCCCGACTCTCTTCCATCTCTTTCCAGTGGGGCTCTTGTAGAGAGTTCTGCAGAAATGAAAGACAGATTATCATAGACAAACATGAGTGACTAATCAGATTATGGAATGAATATTCACACAACAATCTGGATGGCTGGCAGACAAATATTCCATTTGATACCATGACTGGGGCAAGCACACCAACTTCATAACGGCCGTGATGAAGAGAAACAAACTTAAGTTGGGTGCCCAATTTGTTTAATCTACAAGGGGTTCTCACAAGAATTTTTTTGGTGGCCCTTGAGTGTGGCCACCAGCTCTTGCTGGTGGCTACGCTGAAACTTTTTCCTAAAATACTTAATTAACTTTAGGAAAAACAAATAAATATGCACATATCCATGCCCAAATCATTGTAATTTATTTATGTAGGGGTTTTTTTCAGACTCAGAAATAATGTACAGTTGTCTCTATTCTTTACTGGACCTAAACAGAATAGAAACAAAATAAGCTGCTTTGCACATTCTTCTCTTTTTTGTTGTTGTTTCTTTTGTTTTCTTGGTTCCTTTTTTTTTTTTAAGACTTGCTATCTAGTAAGTCTGCTCCTGTGAAAACTGATATTTGTAGGTTTGTTAATATCGCTTTTCACAGCAGACTTACTCAGCCCTGGCAAGCCGGGGAAATATTAAGCTCTGAATGGAGAGGTGGGTAGGGAGGCAGCAGGGGCCAGGAGCAGGGGAGGGTTGGGGAAGGCAGCGGGGACCATGGGCGATTGGGGGAAGGGGGTGGGCTCGGGGCCGGAGCCCAAAGCCCCGCGGCCAAGGTATGGAGCCCAAAGCCCTGCGTCTGGAACCCCAAATACCATGGCTGAAGCCTGCCGCCCAACGTTCAAGAGCTGAAGCCAGAAGCCCGAGCCCCACTGCCCCTTCCCTTGGAAAGGGGGGAACTCACACTGGCTGCTTGCTACTCTGGTTTTTCTGGCTCCTGATGGGGGCAGGGCACAACCCCTAGTGTTGGCCCCAGGGAAGGGGGCGAATGCTTTGCCTCCCCCTCCAATCACTGCCCAGGAGTCTGTGGCCACAAAAAAAAAAAAAAAAAAATCCTGGTGGCCACATTTGAGAAACGCTGACTAGATTGAGCACAGATATAACACTGTACAAAATCTTAGGCCAAGACAAAACCAAACTACATTTGAATTGTTATGCTCCTTTGTCTCTTTCTTATGTTACCTCCCTCTCAGAACTTTATCCTGGTAGTCCTATTTCAACACTCAGATGCATACATCTATCTCCTATATCAAACTTTACAGTGTTCTGATTCAACAGTTAGATTCACAAAGACAGTATTCCAGGAAAGCCCAGCACAGACAGACAAAGTGACGTTATCATCTAATTGCCACCAACAATGCTAGAACAACTTCTCTCTTTTACAACACATTTGTCTTCAATTTTCTAAATTGTAATATACATTCTATTTTGTTATTAATTTAAAAGTGTTAAAAATATGTGTGTGGAGCAAATTCTGCCCTCATTCACGCGTGCACAAACCCACTGAGTTCAAAGTGCTTACATAGGTGTAAGTGAGGCCAAAATTTGGTCCTGGCACTTCAACACCAAGAGGGGATCTTCTACTTTCAGTGTATTCAGGAACAGAGAGGTAAGGCACCAAAAAGGTGGGTAGTACAAATGGCATTCAGGGTGGACTATGTTGGAGTTATGGCACAGAAAGAGGGCTTACTATCCTGTGGCGGACATACTGGACCACTTTCTGCTCTAAATTAAATGCATACAACACAATTGGACTAAATAGGTGCGGGATGTAAGAATTTGCTTTGTTCTCTGAAATAAAACTTGGCCAGAGCTATGTAGACCCAAGCAGCAATGATGGGGACTAGAGCAAACCTAATATCTTCTGCTAACCTGTGTTTTATTTATACTTTATATTGAATTAAAAAGTAATTTTTACAGCTATGTGCCTTAGGACTTGAGTGGAGGGAAGAGGAAGAGAACTAGCATCTTGTGATATTTAAAGTGTAAAGTTAAACAAAACAAAAGAGTAGAACTTCACAACAGTTATGGAACTCTTATGCTTCAAATGATAGCTGCATTTACAGTCATATTCTACCATTATACTGTCAAGGATCCTATCTATAGGTTTCTATTTCTTTTCTATTTATTTCAAAATGTGTCTTACTCTTTGTAGTGATTTGAATATTTTTATTACACTGCAGTTTTCCTTTGAGGCCTCTAATTATTGCATCTGCACTTCTGTAGGCCTGGATTCAGCAAAGGATTGAAGCATGTGTTTAAGGCCTCTATTCGGGAAAGCACCCCTATTTAGGGTACACTTAAATACTCTCCTGAATAAAGCCCCAAATACTTTTCTTTGCTGAAAAGGGATGGACTTAAGTATGTGCTTAAAGTTAAGCAAATGCTTAAGTGTTTTACAGGATTTGTCCCTTAAATGGAGATTCTGAAGCTGCAGTAAGCAATCCTGTGAAAGGCTTATATCAGCGGTTCTCAAACTGTGGGTCGGGACCCCAAAGTGGGTTGCAACCCCATTTTAATGGGGGTCATCAGGGCTGGCGTTAGACTTGCTTGGGTGTGGAGCCAAAGCCCGAGCCCCACCACCCGGGGTTGTGTAGTAATTTTCGTTGTCAGAAGGGGGTCACAGTGCAATGAAGTTTGAGAACCCCTGGTTTACATTATTGCACACCTCTACCCCAATATAACGCAACCTGATATAATGCGGGTTCACATACAACGTGGTAAAGCGGCCGGGCCGGGGCCGAGGGGTTGGCAGGGCCGGCTCTACTGTTTTTGCCGCCCCAAGCAGGACAACTGAAGACAGAAGCTGCCACTGAATTGCCGCTGCCGCGGAAAGACGAATGCCGCCCTGATGGCACACGGACCGCCTCCCCTTTCACAGTGCTGCCCCAAGCACCTGCTTGGAATGCTGGTGCCTGGAGCCGGCCCTGGGGGTTGTATAAGGGGCAGAGCGTCTCGGGGGCGGTCAGGGGTTCCCCTCCCTAGGGTCTGGGAGGCAGGAGCTATGGGGGGCACTTTTGGGGGCCCCAGTCCCAGAGTGGCACAGGAGATTAGCGGAGGGCTGGGAGCAGCCTGCTCTGCTTCCCTCGCCCCGGCCCCAGCCATGTCGCTCGGGGGAGGGGGTTTGGGGGAAGGGATCCCCCCGCAGCAGCGGCAGCAGTGGAAGCAGAGCAGCCCAGCCCCAGACCGCTCCACTCCGCCAGCTCCCAGCCACACAGAATCATAGAATATCAGGGTTGGAAGGGACCTCTGGAGGTCATCTAGTCCAACCCCCTGCTCAAAGCAGGACCGATCCCCAACTAAATCATCCCAGCCAGGGCTTTGTCAAGCCTGACCTTAAAAATATCTAAGGAAGGAGATTCTACCACCTCCCTAGGTAACGCATTCCAGTGCTTCACCACCCTCCCAGTGAAAAAGTTTTTCCTAATATCCAACCTAAACCTCCCCCACTGCAACTTGAGACCATTACTCCTTGTTCTGTCATCAACTACCACTGAGAACAGTCTAGAGCCATCCTCTTTGGAACCCCCTTTCAGGTAGTTGAAAGCAGCTATCAAATCCCCCCTCATTCTCCTCTTCCGCAGACTAAACAATCCCAGTTCCCTCAGCCTCTCCTCATAAATCATGTGTTCCAGCCCCCTGATCATTTTTGTTGCCCTCTGCTGGACGTTTTCCAGTTTTTCCACATCCTTCTTGTAGTGTGGGGCCCAAAACTGGACACAGTACTCCAGATGAGGCCTCACCAATGTCGAATAGAGGGGAACGATCACGTCCCTCGAACTGCTGGCAATGCCCCCACATATACATCCCAAAATGCCATTGGCCTTCTTGGCAACAAAGGCACACTGTTGACTCATATCCAGCTTCTCGTCCAATGTAACCCCTAGGTCCTTTTCTGCTGAACTGTTGCCGAGCCATTCGGTCCCTAGTCTGTAGCGGTGCATGGGATTCTTCCATCCTAAGTGCAGGACTCTGCACTTGTCCTTGTTGAACCTCATCAGATTTCTTTTGGCCCAATCCTCCAATTTGTCTAGGGCCTTCTGTATCCTATCCCTACCCTCCAGCGTATCTACCTCTCCTCCCAGTTTAGTGTCCTCTGCAAACTTGCTGAGGGTGCAATGCACACCATCCTCCAGATCATTTATGAAGATATTGAACAAAACCGGCCCGAGGACCGACCCTTGGGGCACTCCACTTGATACCGGCTGCCAATTAGACATGGAGCCATTGATCACTACCTGTTGAGCCCGACAATCTAGCCAACTTTCTATCCACCTTATAGTCCATTCATCCAGCCCAGCGCTCCACTTCCCGCTGCAGGTGAGTGCGGGACCTTTCCCCAACTTCCCCCCGCCCACCAGTGACACGGCTGGGGCTGGGGCTGGGGCAAGGAAAGCGGAGTGGGCTGGGACCACGTTGCTCCGCTTCCTGCTGTCGGTGAGTGTGGAGGGCGTCCTTTCCCCAACCTCCCCGCACTCACTGGCGGTGGGAAGCGGAGCGCTGCGGCTGGGAGGTGGCGGAGTGGAGCGGGCTGGGGCCACGTTGCTCCACTTCCCGCTGCTGCCGGTGAATGCCTGTCAGGGGGTGGGGGCTGTGGATAGGGGTCAGAGCAGTCAGGGGACAGGGAGCAGGGGGGTTGGGTAGGGTGTGGGGGCCGGGGGGTGATTAGGGATGGGGATCTCTGGAGGAGGCAGTCAGGGAACAAGGAACAAGGGGGCCAAAGCAAGTTCAATATAACGCGGTCTCACCTATAATGAGGTGAGATTTTTTGACTCCTGAGGACTGCATTATATTGAGATAGAGGTTTACTATTTATATCTGAAAAATACAGCTTTCCCTTAGGTTGTGAATTCAGCTCTGCCAAGTCTCCTAACAAAATAGGCTATAGTTATTATTTCAACAGATAGGAAGATTAGAGATAAATGGGCCAATCACAAGTTCACGGCAACTGCACCTGTATTTCCCCTTTGTGGTCCCTCAAGGGTACCCCTCTAGGTTCCCGGCTCCCCAGCTATCACCTTTGTTGGGTAGACGCTCACATCTCTATCCTGCCAAACCAAGATTTTTCCAGGCTGCACAGTTCCCTGTCTACACGAAGTGATATTCCCCACAAGCCAGACTGTCTAAATAGGCCAGCATCTACCCTTTGGTTTCTCTCCAGAGGCTATGAACAAGGTAATGGACTGCAGTTATAAGTTAGCACACAGCTCTTTAGAAGCAAGCACATTTATTTTTAAGGGGAAAGCATTACAGAGAAAACATATTCACAACAATAAAAGAACCTATGTGCAAGCTAAAAAGTGGACCTGAAGTTACCCCAACTCCAACCTCGGGGTCTGGTAGGTGTCAGTCCTACAAAACCCACAATTGGTTTCCCCCCATGATTACAAGTTCATAACTGTCTCAGTGTCAAAATCAGAATAACCATGAATAGTTCAGTCTTTCCTTATTCTGCATGGACCTTTGATCTTGGCCTCATGTAACAGGTGATCAACAGACAATGCCCCCTCCTCAGGGTGCAGCTTCAAAAGTCTGAGTTTGTGCATAACTGAAGCTGGGGAATTTGCATTCACCTCCCCCTAGGTATTCCCCAGGAAAACCACTTACCACTATTTGTTCCTAAAGTCCATTCTTGTCTGGCACATGGTTCAAAATAGTCCTTTGTAACCCCAAGTCTCACATCCGTTACATCTCTCCCCTTGAGAAGTTACATACAATTCTGGCCCACAACAAGAAATAAACCATTCATTTAATACAGTGGACCCCAAAGATACTTAATTTAATTCAATAAGGTCTCCCAAGAATATTGCAAGAAATTGCCATATCTGTCACACTTCCATTGAGCTAACTGAAACTTAAAAAAAAGATCCCATTATGACTATTTATTGTAAGACTTATTTACTTACTTCATATGACTCCCAAGATCTCCCTGGCCCTGCACCATCTTTCTGGGGTGTAATCTTTAAGATTTCAGCTTGTTTTTTACGCTCCATAGTTTTCTCTATAATCTTTTTCTGCAGATCTAAAACACGTTCATCTTTCATAGGTCCTTCAGTTAACCGGGACTTTATTTTCTTCTCTTCCTGCCTGAAAGGTCAAAAATAAAGAAAAAAAAGGGGGGAAAATAGGTGGACAAGATCTACAAAATAAATCCAATCCATATTATTTAGAATCAAAATATATTACTTTGCAAATCATGAGTTAATGCACCAGCCTTTTACCTCTGGTGACCAGTTAGATTCAAATCAGGTTTACATTATATGAGGAAATGAATGTGGTGTTCTCAGCTTGATTCCTGTTGTTCACATAATACCACTAACCAGTATGAAACAATTCAGCATAATCTGAAGTCCCTTCTCAGTGGATGCAAGGACTATAATATAATATGTTGTCAAGGTTCCTCCCCCACTCTGAACTCTAGGGTACAGATGTGGGGACCTGCATGAAAACCTCCTAAGCTTACTTTTACCAGCTTAGGTTAAAACTTCCCCAAGGTACAAATTAATTTTATCCTTTGTCCTTGGAATATCCACTGCCACCACCAAACTCTAACTGGGTTTACTGGGAAACGTAGTTTGGACACGTCTTTCCCCCCAAAATCCTCCCAACCCTTGCACCCCACTTCCTGGGAAAGGTTTGGTAAAAATCCTGACCAATTTGCATAGGTGACCACAGACCCAAACCCTTGGATCTGAGAACAATGAAAAAGCATTCAGTTTTCTTATAAAAAGACTTTTAATAGAAATAGAAGTAAATAGAAGTAAAGGAATCACCTCTGTAAAATCAGGATGGTAGATACCTTACAGGGTAATTAGATTCAAAACATAGAGAATCCCTCTAGGCAAAACCTTAAGTTACAAAAAAGACACACAGACAGAAATAGTAATTCTATTCAGCACAGTTCTTTTCTCAGCCATTTAAAGAAATTATAATCTAACACATACCTACCTAGATTACTTACTAAAAGTTCTAAGACTCCATTCCTGTTCTATCCCCGGCAAAAGCAGCATACGGACAGACACAGACCCTTTGTTTCTCTCCCTCCTCCCAGCTTTTGAAAGTATCTTGTCTCTTCATTGGTCATTTTGGTCAGGTGCCAGCGAGGTTACCTTTAGCTTCTTAACCCTTTACAGGTGAGAGGATTTTTCCTCTGGCCAGGAGGGATTTTAAAGGGGTTTACCCTTCCCTTTATATTTATGACATATGTCTATATTGCAGCTGGGGTGTGTGAATGGCAGCTTGTGTAGACGTACCCATGCTAGCTGTACAGTAGCTAGCTTGCTAAAAATAGAAGTGAGGACACCGTAGTACAGTCTTCAGTACATGGTACATACTCACGTGTACAGCCAGTACTGAAGCCTGAGCCACAGGGTCCTCACTTCTATTTTTAGTGCACTAGCTAGAGTATGGCTGGTGTGGATACATCTACACAAGTTTCCATTCACACCCTCACTGTAATGTAGATGCACCTAGGGCAGTGGTCCACAAACTTTTTATTTCAGCCCCCCCATCCCCTTTCCACGCTCCACCCCTGGCCCGCTGGAGCTGGGGTTGGGAGCATGGCTGCGGCTCTGAAAGGGGGGAACATGGACAGGGGTAAGGGGGCCGAGACTGGGGCCATAGTTTGGGGCAGGGCTGGGAGCAGAGCCTTGTCCTGGGAGTCGGGCCCTGGCATGGGGCTGAGAGCAGAGTCCTGGGCGCAGGGCCAGCAACTGGGGCCGGGGCCAGGAGCAGAGCTGGATGGCGCTCCTTCCCTGCCCCCCATGGGGGCTAGCCAAGGCCCCAACTGCACCCCCTGCAAACATTCCTCTGTGTCCCCCTGGGGAGGGGTGCACCCCACAGTTTGGGGACCTCTGAGATAGGGTGACCAGATAGCAAGTGTGAAAAATCGGGACAGAGGGTGGGGGTAAAAGGCACTTATATAAGACAAATATCAGGATTGTCTTTATAAAATCGGGACATCTGGTCACCCTAGATGTACCCTAATGGTGTAGAAGAGACAATGTAGCACTAAAGTAACAAACAAGAGAGTGGAAGAAATGCTGGGGTACCTACTTTATTTTACACTCTCCTGCTGTTCCCCCCCCCCTCCGCTACCTCTACTCTGCTACCCCCTTGTTGTAAGTTGTATCAGTTTATGCTCACTTAGGGCTTGTCTATATAAACACGTAGTTCACAGTGAGCAGAAGTGTAAATCTATCTTGCCCTAGCTTGCTGCATACTGAAGCTACATCTACACTTACTGGTAGATTGGTATTGCTGTGATCAATGCAGCGGTGTTGATTTAGCGGCTCTAGTGAAGACCCGCTAAATCGATCTCAGAGTGCTTCCGGTCAACTCTGGTACTCCAGCTTCCTGAGAAGCATAAGGGAAGTCATCTCCCATCACCACAGCATGGTACAGGCACCGCGGTAAGTTGACCTAAGCTATGTCAACTTCAGTTACGTTATTCACATAACTGGAGTAGCATACCAGGTCGACTTACCCCAATAGTATAGACAAGGCCTAACTGTCCATCTGAACTGCTGCTGGGAACTAAACGTTTCCTGGTGCACTTTAATCTACTCTTGTTTCAAAACTAAATGTTTATATAGACAAGTCCTTACTTCCTATAACCTCACTTATTAACACCCCTTGTTGGATATCTACGCCAACTTACATTCATGTACCCACTTACTGACATGTAACTTGCACGTGTATTTACATCACCTTTGAATTTGGCTTAGTGACTAGCTTCATATCACAGTATTAAGATCACATTCTGGACAGTTATACCTTTCAGGTAAAATTCAAACCTAAAGTAAGAAGTTGGAACTCTACTGAAGCTAATGGCATCACAACTGCTTATACTAGGTTTGATCTGGACCTTTCTCTCACTTGATAGGGCTAATGGAACTTGTTTGTGATGATCACAGGTACATTTAATTGTTGAGCACTGAGTTTTGTAAAAGGATTTATGTGGTACAGTATTTCTCAAATGGTTTTTCTGAAAATTTGAACAAAATTCCTATTTACCTGTCTAAGGCAGGGTGTGGGTTGGTGCTCTGCTTGGCTAATAGCAATTGTACCTGTTACTCCGAGTGTGGCAGGCCAAATTTCAAAAAAGGGCCACACCTGTGGAGAAGTTTAATACAATATAAAAAATATCGCCCCCATGGTTCTTATTCTTCAGTCTTTTTAGTGTAACCCAGACTCTTTCAAGAGCTAGGGTCATTAAGAACATAAGAATGGCCATACTGGGTCAGACCAAAGGTCCATCCAGCCCAGTATCCTGTCTACCAACAATGGCCAATGCCAGGTGCCCCAAAGGGAGTGAACCTAACAGGTAATGATCAAGTAATCTCTCTCCTACCATCCATCTCCACCCTCTGACAGACAGAGGCTAGGGACACCATTCCTTACCCATCCTGGCTAATAGCCATTAATGGACTTAACCTCCATGAATTTATCCAGTTCTCTTTTAAACCCTGTTATAGGCCTAGCCTTCACAACCTCCTCAGGCAAGAAGTTCCACAGGTTGACTGTGCGCTGTGTGAAAAAGAACTTCCTTTTATTTGTTTTAAACCTGCTGCCCATTAATTTCATTTGGTGGCCCCTAGTTCTTATATTATGGGAACAAGTAAATAACTTTTCCTTATTCACTTTCTCCACACCACTCACGATTTTATATACCTCTATCATATCCCCCTTTAGTCTCCTCTTTTCCAAGCTGAAAAGTCCTAGCCTCTTTAATCTCTCCTCATATGGGACCCATTCCATACCCCTAATCATTTTAGTTGCACTTTTCTGAACCTTTTCTAATGCCAGTAGATCTTTTTTGAGATGAGGGGACCAAAGCTGTACGCAGTATTCAAGATGTGGGTGTACCGTGGATTTATATAAGGGCAATAAGATACTCTCCGTCTTATTCGCTATCCCTTTTTTAATGATTCCTAACATCCAGTTTGCTTTTTTGACTGCCGCTGCACACTGCATGGACGTCTTCAGAGAACTATCCACGATGACTTCAAGATCTTTCTCCTGATTAGCTGAAGCTAAATTAGTCCCCATCATATTGTATGTATAGTTTGGGTTATTTTTTCCAATGTGCATTACTTTACATTTATCCACATTAAATTTCATTTGCCATTTTGTTGCCCAATCACTTAGTTTTGTGAGATCTTTTTGAAGTTCTTCACAGTCTGCTTTGATCTTAACTATCTTGAGCAGTTTAGTATCATCTGCAAAGTTTGCCACCTCACTGTTTACCCCTTTCTCCAGATCATTTATGAATAAGTTGAATAAGATTGGTCCTAGGACTGACCCTTGGGGAACACCACTAGTTACCCCTCTCCATTCTGAAAATTTACCATTTATTCCTACCCTTTGTTCCCTGTCTTTTAAGCAGTTTTCAATCCATGAAAGGATCTTCCCTCTTATCCCATGACAACTTAATTTACATAAGAGCCTTTGGTAAATTAAGTTGTCAAATAAAGATAAGTTCTCCTTCTCAGGGGTGCTTTTCCCCCAGGCTCTGAGATCACTTCATCACCACAGAAGGTCTATGTCAAAGCCCTTAGAGATTCAGACACTCTCCATCCCTCAGAGAGACTGTTTTTGGCCATCCTGTTCTCTTCAAGTCTCTTGTTATTCAAAGGGCAGGAAGCACCTTGTAAAGCCAGTCCCTTTTATAGCAGGTATTCCTGGGGATCGGGACTACAGGCTCAGCAGTCCTCAAGAACTGAATGAAAAGGAGCTTTGACCCAACCAATGCTTTGAAATTCAATCTTGGCCATAAATAAGGGCAGCCATTTAGATGTGCTTCCTACACTTGTAGCGGCCTTCCGGAGACTCTCCCTGAACTGCCATATTTCTTGCTCTAAAAACTATACCTGGTCTTGGGGTAAGGAATGAAGTAATGACCACACCTCTACCACCAAGATGGCCCAGTGCTTGGATGAGATCAGCTTATGAATGAAGAATAGCTTGCTGAAGCGGAACCTGAGCAAAACAGAGGTAACACTGGTGGGCAGAGGAAAGTATTTTTAAGAGCTTGCAGCCATGGTGCATCCTTCTTTGGTTGAAGATTCACATTCATAATTGGTCAATTCAATCTGTAGTCTCTTGGATTCCTTGCTGATGCAGAGCTCTTGCATAGCAACAGCTGTGAGTAAAAAAGGACAGAGTCTTTCTGACATCTCCAGCTGGCTAGAAGACTCTGTCCCATCTTGGTGGATGAAGACCTGGACTGAGTTATTCATACCTTTGTCACCTCTCAGCTGGACTACAGCAACATGATATAACTGGGCATAAAACCTTCAGCACTTATGAAACACCCAGTAGTTCAGAACACTGCAGTGCATTTCCTCAGCAACACAGGCTACCACGAGCACATCACACATGTCTTCTACTCTTTACACTGGCTTTCCATAGAATGTCTAATCATAGAATCATAGAATATCAGGGTTGGAAGGGACCTCAGTAGGTAATCTAGTCCAACCCTCTGCTCAAAAGCAGGACCCATCCCCAATTAAATCATCCCAGCCAGGGCTTTGTCAAGCCTGACCTTAAAAACTTCTAAGGAAGGAGATTCCACCACCTCCCTAGGCAACGCATTCCAGTGTTTCACCACCCTCCTAGTGAAAAAGTTTTTCCTAATATCCAACCTAAACCTCCCCCACTGCAACTTGAAACCATTACTCCTTGTCCTGTCCTCTTCCACCACTGAGAATAGTCTAGAACCATCCTCTCTGGAACCACCTCTCAGGTAGTTGAAAGCAGCTATCAAATCCCACCTCATTCTTCTCTTCCGCAGACTAAACAATCCCAGTTCCCTCAGCCTCTCCTCATAATCATGTGTTCCAGACCCCTAATCATTTTTGTTGCCCTTCGCTGGACTCTCTCCAATTTATCTACATCCTTCCTGTAGTGTGGGGCCCAAAACTGGACACAGTACTCCAGATGAGGCCTCACCAATGTCGAATAGAGGGGGACGATCACATCCCTCTATCTGCTCGCTATGCCCCTACTTATACATCCCAAAATGCCATTGGCCTTCTTGGCAACATGGGCACACTGCTGACTCATATCCAGCTTCTCGTCCACTGTCACCCCTAGGTCCTTTTCCGCAGAACTGCTGCCTAGCCATTCAGTCCCTAGTCTGTAGCTGTGCATTGGGTTCTTCCGTCCTAAGTGCAGGACCCTGCACTTATCCTTATTGAACCTCATCAGATTTCTTTTGGCCCAATCCTCCAATTTGTCTAGGTCCCTCTGTATCCTATCCCTGCCCTCCAGCGTATCTACCACTCCTCCCAGTTTAGTATCATCCGCAAATTTGCTGAGAGTGCAATCCACACCATCCTCCAGATCATTTATGAAGATATTGAACAAAACTGGCCCCAGGACCGACCCCTGGGGCACTCCACTTGACACCGGCTGCCAACTGGACATGGAGCCATTGATCACTACCCGTTGAGCCCGACAATCTAGCCAACTTTCTACCCACCTTATAGTGCATTCATCCAGCCCATACTTCTTTAACTTGCTGACAAGAATACTGTGGGAGACCGTGTCAAAAGATTTGCTAAAGTCAAGATACAATACATCCACTGCTTTCCCTTCATCCACAGAACCAGTAATCTCATCATAGAAGGCGATTAGATTAGTCAGGCATGACCTTCCCTTGGTGAATCCATGCTGACTGTTCCTGATCACTTTCCTCTCATGTAAGTGCTTCAGGATTGATTCTTTGAGGACCTGCTCCATGATTTTTCCGGGGACTGAAGTGAGGCTGACTGGCCTGTAGTTCCCAGGATCCTCCTTCTTCCCTTTTTTAAAGATTGGCACTACATTAGCCTTTTTCCAGTCATCCGGGACTTCCCCCGTTCGCCACGAGTGTTCAAAGATAATGGCCAATGGCTCTGCAATCACACCCCCCAGTTCCTTTAGCACTCTCGGATGCAACTCGTCAGGCCCCATGGACTTGTGCACGTCCAGCTTTTCTAAATAGTCCCTAACCACCTCTTTCTCCACAGAGGGCTGGCCATCTATTCCCCATGTTGTGATGCCCAGCGCAGCAGTCTGGGAGCTGACCTTGTTCGTGAAGACAGAGGCAAAAAAAGCATTGAGTACATTAGCTTTTTCCACATCCTCTGTCACTAGGTTGCCTCCCTCATTCATTAAGGGGCCCACACTTTCCTTGGCTTTCTTCTTGTTGCCAACATACCTGAAGAAACCCTTCTTGTTACTCTTAACATCTCTCGCTAGCTGCAGCTCCAGGTGCGATTTGGCCCTCCTAATTTCATTCCTACATGCCCGAGCAATATTTTTATACTCTTCCCTGGTCATATGTCCAACCTTCCACTTCTTGTAAGCTTCTTTTTTATGCTTAAGATCCGCTAGGATTTCACCGTTAAGCCAAGCTGGTCGCCTGCCATATTTACTATTCTTTCGACACATCGGGATGGTTTGTCCCTGTAACCTCAACAGGGATTTCTTGAAATATAGCCAGCTCTCCTGGACTCCTTTCCCCTTCATGTTAGTCCCCCAGGGGATGCTACCCATCCGTTCCCTGAGGGAGTTGAAGTCTGCTTTCCTGAAGTCCAGGATCCGTATCCTGCTGCTTACCTTTCTTCCCTGTGTCAGGATCCTGAACTCAGCCAACTCATGGTCACTGCCTCCCAGATTCCCATCCACTTTTGCTTCCCCTACTAATTCTTCCCGGTTTGTGAGCAGCAGGTCAAGAAAAGCTCCCCCCCTAGTTGGCTCCTCTAGCACTTGCACCAGGAAATTGTCCCCTACGCTTTCCAAAAACTTCCTGGATTGTCTATGCACCACTGTATTGCTCTCCCAGCAGATATCAGGAAAATTAAAGTCACCCATGAGAACCAGGGCATGCGATCTAGTAGCTTCCACGAGCTGCCGGAAGAAAGCCTCATCCACCTCATCCCCCTGGTCCGGTGGTCTATAGCAGACTCCCACCACTACATCACTCCTGTTGCTCACACTTCTAAACTTAATCCAGAGACACTCAGGTTTTTCTGCAGTTTCGTACCGGAGCTCTGAGCAGTCATACTGCTCCCTTACATACCGTGCTACTCCCCCACCTTTTCTGCCCTGCCTGTCCTTCCTGAACAGTTTATAACCATCCATGACAGTACTCCAGTCATGTGAGTTATCCCACCAAGTCTCTGTTATTCCAATCACGTCATAATTCCTTGCATAATTCCTTTATGCAAAATGTTTATTTTATTTCTGTTTCTGTTTCTGTTTATTTTATGCAAAATGTTTATTTATGCATAATGTTTTTCCTGTTTTGCTCAGGAATTGTTGCTCCGAGGGCTTGATGAGTCTCGGCAGTCTCTCCGTCACATCGCAAATCTTAGCCCCGGCAAGCAGCAGACTTCTCGGTTTTCCCAGGCAGGGTGGCAGATAAGATGACTCAGTCCCCCGGAGTAGAGAGTCCCCGACCACCACCACCCGCCTCCTTAATCAAGTTCAAGATCTTGGTCCTTATCTTCACAGTGCTCCATGGCCTGGACCCCGGGTATTTAAAAGACCTTGTAAAGCTCCAGAACAAAGACCATGGTCAATGACTCTGCCTCTCTGGCACAATGGAACTCTCTACAATAAGAGTAAAGCTCACATGTTTGGCATGCAGAACTTTCTCCATGGACGGTCCAAGACTGTGGAATGAACTCCCCCAAGAATTAAGAACCATCACAGTCTGCACCACTTTCCATTTCAAGTACAAGGCACATTTCTTAGATCTTGCCTTCTTTAACATGAACACAGAGCAATAGGTATATTTATTAAAAAACCCATAATAATAAAATGAGAAACCCTATGAAAACAAGACACTCCACTGTACATGCCTTTCCCTCTGGAGAGAGGATGAGAGAACAAACAACTCATGGCAGATGTATCGTCATGTTGCTTAATGCACCATTGGAAAGTGCTCAGACATGACGGTGATAAGCATGGTATAAAAACCTAAACAGAATAGAATAATGCTTCTTCTGAAAGACTTAAAGGGCTGATACATCCCTGTTACTATGGGTTAAATGTCTGATATGATTCTAAAACTTATGCTCTAACATTTAACTTACATGAAAATGGGTTATTTCTATTTTCATGGTAATGAGGCACTCTTTCCCAAAATGTGCTGAAAACATGCTAATTAGTTTTTAGTTAAACACTTGATGATCAAACAGTCAGTGGGATTGAGCAACAAACCTTTCATTATATGCAAATCAATGTTCTTGTAAACACAGACACAGGAGAAGCAGCAAAAATCTAGCGTTATGGAGTTCTGGTAGCTACTTCACAGTTAAAGTTAAAAACAGTTGCCCATTACAAGCCCCATATTCAATTCCTCCCCACTATCCCATCATGCCCCAAAAAAGCCAGTCCCTGGAAATGTTTTATGTCACACCTCATGCTAAGGTAGACTATTTCTGGAAGGCTTGGGGAAAAAATCATAAAAGGAGGTTTAAAGTGTGGGAGTTTGTCATGGGGGGTACAGACCTTCTGGGACCCAGAGGAAGAGAGCCCAAATGGTCATGGTTCTCCCAGACCATAGTGTGATGTTGCACTCTATATGTTTTATGGAAATATGATTATGAGTGTAAATATGATGTAACTGGAATATGCTTTATGCAAAAGGTCTCTTGTAAGGTATCATTACAAAGCTTATAATCTAGTGTTCATCCTATTTGTATGTATGTATCATTCTTGTATCTGAAGCTAGAAATATGAAGCATAACTCTGAAGTCCTATTGTAATTATGCAAAGTGTGGGTCATTAATGGTGGTTTGGAAGTTTGATGGCTCCCATTGACTGGGACAATTGCTTGTAAATGGCTCTGTTTACTTGCAAACCTCCCTGGATACCTGGGGGCCAGCCTTGGAAGAATGAAGAATGAGGTCTCACAGGACATGTGACCATGTCACATGATGCTGAAATCCATCTTAAACCTGGCACTTTTCCATTTAGAAGGAGGGGTGGGGATTCATAGAGACAAAGGATTTCCGCCTTGTGCCAAAGCTATAAAAGCGGGTGGAAGAGAATAAAGGAGGGTCCCAGTCATGAGAAAGCCCCTGCTTTTCACCTAAGATGCCTGCTGGAACTAACAAGGACAGTACCAGGAAAGGATTGGGCCCAGACTAGGAAGGAGTCTAAGCTATTACCAGCAGGACAGTGGGGTGGGAGGAGGTATTGTTTCATGATTTCTGTGTGTATATAAAGTCTGCTGCAGTTTCCACGGTAAACATCTGATGAAGTGAGCTGTAGCTCACGAAAGCTCATGCTCAAATAAATTGGTTAGTCTCTAAGGTGCCACAAGTCCTCCTTTTCTTTTTGCGAATACAGACTAACACGGCTGTTCCTCTGTAGTCTGAAAGAAGCTTATTGGAATATCTCTGAGGATGAGATTTACCTGTATTCAGTTTCTTAATGTATTAGGCTTAGATTTGTGTATTTTGCTTTGTTTTGCTTGGTGACTTACTTTGTTCTGTCTATTATTACTTAAAACCACTTAAATCCTACTTTTTATACTTAATAAAATCACTTGTGTTTATTAATTAACCCAGAATAAGTGATTAATACCTGGGGGAGCAAACAGCTCTGCATATCTCTCTATCAGTGTTATAGAGGGAGGACAATTTATGAGTTACCCTGTATATGCTTTATAGAGAGTAAAACGGATTTATTTGGGGTTTGTATCCCATTGGGAACTGGGTGCTGGAGATAGGTAACCTGCTGAGTGGTTTTCAGTTAAAGCTTGCAGCTTTGGGGGTGTGGTTCAGACCTGGGTCTGTGTTGCAGCAGGCTCAACAAGCTGGCAGGGAAAACAGGCTCAGAGGTAATTTCAGCACATCAGGTGACAGTCCCAAGGCAGTCTCTGTCACTGGACCTGTCACACATAGTTTTTCTAATGAAGTGAGGTGACATCTGCCTGGAATGGGAAAGTGTAGACCGAGATGAATCCTTTCAGGAGCTCAAAATGAGAGTGTAGTGTAAGTGCCCCTGGAGTATATTTAGGGTATGTCTACACTGTACCTGAGAGAGAGCCTTACAGCCCGGGTAGACAGATGTGCTCGTTCTGCTCAAGCTAGCGTACTACAGATATCAGTATGGGTGTTGTGGCGCAGGCAGTGGCATGGACTAGCCACCCAAGCTCAGACCCTGGGGGTTGGGTGAGTTGGTACTCTGGCGGCTAGCTTTTGACACCTCCCATTCCACAATGTCCACACTGCTATTTTTAGCATGTTAGCTCAAGCAGAGCTAGTGTATGTTTGTTCACTCGAGATGTAAGACACACTCCCAGGTGCCTTTTAGACATATCTATACAGGCCATTCTGCTTTTAGGGCTGCTGCTATATGCTCAACATTCCTTAAAGGGGAACTTCAAATGTATGTACTGTTGTTAGTTTATTTTATGATATACACTTTGTTACATAGCAGCCAAAGGAATTGAAGGCTTGAAGGAAGGTGCTTTGCTTTTGTACTGGTTTCTAAAATAGAACATCAGACCTCTAGTCCATAAGAAGTTTGGGGTTTCTCCCCTTTTTTGGTATAAAAAAGGAGCTTTCTGTCCTTTTATGGATAAGATGTTGTGTCTCTGATCTGCTGGAGTCTCTAAATTATTTCCATACCATAGACTTTTTAAGTTTTCCGAACTTTTGGGGGGACCCCATACAAAATACAGGCAGGAAACAGTTAAGAACCCACCCTGCCTGCACACAGCCAAACTACCCCTATCCCAGATCAGCTGTTTGGGGGACAAGATAGGTGAGATAATATCTTTTACTGGACCAACTTCTGTTGGTGGAAGACACAAGCTTTCAAGCTTCACAGAGCTTTTCTTCCTGTCTGGGGAAGGTAACTAGTGTCTGACCTAAACACAAATTGGGACATACTGTTAAGCTTAAATGGTTCACACATGCTGTCGGAGACCACTTAAAACAAGGTGGGCAATTAAGGGTTAGCAAGCCATGGGCTGCGTTACAAATTGTTGTAATGAGTCATAAAACCAGTGTCTCTGTGGAGTCCATGGTTTTTAGTGTCTAGCAGAGTTATGAAGTTTAGCTCCCAGGCTTGTCTCTTGAAGGTGTTGCACAGGTTTCCTTTGAGGATGGGGCCTGTTAGGTCAGATATAGAGTGATCTCTTTGTGAAAAGCGTTCACCCACAGGTGATATGATGTTTTTTTCTTTCATCATTTTTCTATGTGAGTTCATTTGAGAGCATAGTGATAGTCTGGTTTCATGCACATAGTTGCTGTTGGGGCATTTGATGCACTGGATGAGGTACACTATTTATTGTGATCGGTATGTGGAGGACCTATGAATCTTGAAAAGTATGTCATGAGGGGTATGATTGTCACAGCAGTGGAAGTATGTCTGCAGGTTTTGCATCTGTTGTTCTGCCAGGGGCTGGTGGTGCTTTGAGGTGGTATGTATTGGTGTGTACTAAAACATGCCAATTTATAGTTAGATGCCTGCATTTGAAAATGTGCTTTTTATTTGTGTTATTAAACAATCAAAAACAAATTTAGTTCATAAAATTCAAGGAAACGTTCATGGTTGAGATTGTTCTATATCAGAATGGAGTGTGTCTTTGGATTTGCTAGCAATTACAGTCTCAGTGACCTGGTGCAATCTGGGACTCTGTATTCACAGAATCTTTTTCTGTCTTTTGCCATGTTATTCCACTTACTTATTTCAGCAGGGAAAATGAATGTATGAATTGTTAGCAGCAATCACTTTAATCTGTAGCAGGGGTCAACACTGACATTTAAGCACACTACATTGTCATGTTGACTGACACTGTGTGATGATGCAAGACATGTAAATGACCAAATTCTGGCTCCCCGCTAAAATAATTAAAGTAATACACATCTAACTGTAGTGGGAAAATTACTGCCATTCATAACAGCAGTTTGCTCATCTGCAATAAATGCTGTGAAACTGTATGATCAAAAAGAAAAGGAGGACTGGTGGCACCTTAGAGACTAACATATTTAGTCTCTAAGGTACCACCAGTCCTCCTTTTCTTTTTGCGGATACAGACTAACACGGCTGCTACTCTGAAACCTGTATAATCAAAGTTCATTGTTGATGGATTTCCTCCTGCTGTTTGTATGTCTACTGAAGACTTGAACAGTAGGAATTCAGCAGCTAGATCCTACTTACTACAAACACATACTGAAGAATATATATTTATATATCAAAAAACACTTTCCCAGACAATATTTTGAAGAACCAAAACTTTGCCCCTTCTATGACCAATTGTTTAGCTTTTCTTACTGAGTCTTGGCACAGTCTTCAGTAAAGACAAAGCAAGCAGCTTAGCAGCCACTCATACCATAAATCAAGAAATTCCTGCAAAGAAAATTTCCTGGTGGAACAACAAGGTCATTAATGACTGTGTAAAATCCTTTTACATTGTAATATATCTGTGACCTTAGAAGATACACCAGCCTAACCTTGTCAAAACTTGTCTAACATTTTTATGAGCCTTAGCCTTCTTTTTGACTACAAGGAGATTTTGTGACATTCACAAAATATTTTTGGATGTATTAGGCAGAATTCAACTGAATGTATAAAACAGCTGAAACTCCTTTGTTTCCACAAACATGGCTGTGAATTGAAAGGTGATTCCAGGTGATTGTACGCTAATAAGCACATTTTTAGCAGCTGTCTAGCTTTGCTATTGAAATCCCATTTACAGTTTACCTGTACTTGTTCTACCTAAACAAAGAGCTTGTTAAACTGGTAAAAGTTACATACCCAGGCCAGAAGCTTGGTTCAGTTACCATAAAAAAATGTTATGGTGCCCAGGCAGGGTTAAAACCTGCCACCTGAGAATGCCCCTACACAGAGGGCTCCCTACTACGTGGAGCTGGCACAGACAGATGCATGCTGGAGATGAATGCCTGCCTGTGAGGATGGTGTTGCCAAGAGGGCTTCAGCTTTCTTAACCACAGGATGCTGTTCCAGGAAGGAGGACTGCTAAGCAGAGATGGGGTCCACCTATCGAGGAAGGGGAAGAGCATATTTGGATACAGACTGCCTAACCTAGTGAGGAGGGCTTTAAACTAGGTTAGAAGGGGGCAGGTGACCAAAGCCCACAGGTAAGTCAAAAACATGCAGACCTGGGAGAAGGATTGGAATTTGGGGGAGCATGGGCTATTGTAGCAGGGAAAAGGGAGAGAAACGACAGAACTGCGGGGGGAAGGGAAATCAAATCAGTATCTTAGATGTCTGTATACTTGGTGGTGATGGAGGACTTTAACTACTCAGACATCTGTTGGGAAAATAACACAGCAGGGCACAGATTATCCAACAAGTTCTTGGAATGTATTGGAAACAATTTTTTATTTCAGAAGGTGGAGAAAGCTACTGGGGAGAGGCTGGTCTAGATTTGATTTTGACAAATAGGGAGGAACTGGTTGAGAATTTGAAAGTAGAAGGCAGCTTGGGTGAAAGTGATCATGAAATGATAAGAGTTCATGATTCTAAGGAATGGTAGGACGGAGAACAGCAAAATTAAGACAATAGATTTCAAGAAGGCACACTTTAGCAAACTCTGGGAGTTGATAGGTAAGATCCCATGGGCAGCAAATCTAATGGGAAAAACAACTGAAGACAGTTGGCACTTTTTCAAAGAGACATTATTAAGGGCACAAGAGCAAACTATCCCACTGCATAGGAAAGATAGGAAGTATAGCAAGAGAACATCCTGGCTTAAGCAGGAGATCTTTGATGACCTAAAAATCAAAAAAGAGTCCTACAAAAAGTGGAAACTAGGTCAAATGACAAAGGATGAATATAAACAAAACTATGTAGGCACAAAATTAGAAAGGCCAAGGCACAAAATGGGATCAAACTAGCTAGAGACATAAAGGGTAACAAGAAAACACTCTACAAATACATTAGAAGCAAGAGGAAGACCAAGGAGAGGGTAGGCCCTTTACTCAATGAGGGGGGGGGAAAACAGTAACACAATATGTGGAAAAGACAGAGATGCTTAATGACTTCTTTGTTTTGGTTTTCACCAAGAAGGTTGGTAGTGATTGGACGTCTAACATAGTGAATGCCAGTTAAAATGAGATAGGATCAGAAGCTAAAATTGGGAAGAAAAAAGTTAAAAATTACTTAGACAAGTTAGATGTCTTCAAGTCACCAGGGCCTGATGAAATGCATCCTAGAATACACAAGGAGCTGCCTGAGGAGATATCTATCTGAGACATTAGCGATTATCTTTGAAAAGTCATGGAAGACAGGAGAGATTCCAGAAGACAGGAAAAAGGCAAATAAGTGCCCATGTATAAAAAGGGAAATAACAACAACCTGGGAAATTACAGACCAGTCAGCTTAACTTCTGCACCTGGAAAGATAATGGAGCAAATAATTAAGCAATGAATTTGCAAACATCTAGAAGATAACAAGGTGATAAGTAACAGCATGGATTTGTCAAGAACAAATCTTGTCAAACCAACCTGATAGCTTCTTTGACAGGGTAACAACAAGCCTTGTGGATAGGGGAGAAACAGTAGACTTGGAATATCTTGACTTTAGTAAAGCTTTCGATACTGTCTCACATGACCTTCTCATAAACAAACTAGGGAAATGCAACCTAAAATGGAGCTACTATAAGGTAGGTGCATAACTGGTTGGAAAACCATTCCCAGAGTGTAGTTATCAGTGGTTCACAGTCATGCTGGAAGGGCATAACAAATGGGGTCCTGCAAGGATCAGTTCTGGGTCCGAATCTGTTCGATATCTTCATCAATGATTTAGATAATGGCATAGAGAGTACACTTATAAAGTTTGCGGACGATACCAAACGGGGAGGGGTTGCAAGTGCTTTGGAGGATAGGATTATAATTCAAAATGATCTGGACAAACTGGAGAAATGGTCTGAAGTAAATAGGTTGAAATTCAATAAGGACAAATGCAAAGTATTCAACTTAGGAAGGAACAATCAGTTGCACCCATACAAAATGGGAAATGACTGCCTAGGAAGGACTACTGTGGAAAGGGATTTGGGGGTCATAGTGGACCATAAGCTAAATACGAATCAACAATGTAATACTGCTGCAAAAAAAGCAAACACCATTCTGGGATGTATTAGCAGGAGTGTTGTAAGCAAGACACGAGAAGTAATTCTTCTGCTCTACTCCACTCTGATTAGGCCTCAGTTGGAGTATTGGGTCCAGTTCTGGGTGCCACATTTCAGGAAAGATGTGGACAAGTTGGAGAAAGTCCAAAGAAGAGCAACAAAAATGATTAAAGGTCTAGAAAACATGACCTACGAAGGAAAAATGAAAAAATTGGGTTTGTTTAGTCTGGAAAAGAGAAGACTGAGGGGGGACATGATAACAGTTTTCAAGTACATAAAAAGTTGTTACAAGGAGGAGGGAGAAAAAATGTTCTTAACCTCTGAGGATAGGACAAGAAGCAATGGTCTTAAATTGTAGCAAGGGAGGTTTAGGTTGGACATTAGGAAAAACTTACTAACTATCAGGGTGGTTAAGCACTGGAATAAATTGCCAAGGGAGGTTTTGCAATCTCCATCATTGGGAATTTTTAAGAGTAGGTTAGACAAACACCGGTCAGGGATGTTCTAGATAATATTTAGTCCTGCCATGAATGCAGGGGACTGTACTAGATTACCTCTCGAGGTCCCCTCCAGTCCTGTGATATCACCAAGCCTTCTCCCATACCCCTGGGATAGAGAATATGGAAAGCGTAGTGGACTATGACTGTTCTCTGCTTATCACTCATATAGAGGCTCTTTAGAAGGAGAGCCATAAGGCTGCTCTAACTTACACCTGGGGCTAGATTGACTCATGCACACCCAAGAGTATGGGGAGCACACAGGTAGCTTAAAGCCACTTTTGTTTTACCTCTCCCTCCTTGCCCTAAATGCAGGAAGGGAATAAATGAGAATCAGGCCTCAGCTGTGCAACCTTGTACATGTGTTTTTCCTCTTC
Source organism: Lepidochelys kempii (assembly GCF_965140285.1). Lineage (NCBI taxonomy): Eukaryota > Metazoa > Chordata > Testudines > Cheloniidae > Lepidochelys > Lepidochelys kempii. The sequence continues at coordinate 122,530,832 of NC_136383.1, forward strand.
AGGGCTTGTCAGCATGGCAACCTGGTTTTGTGTGATACCACCAAATGCAGTAGAACATTCAGAAGGGTATGGACTGTTGGTGTACTCATTTGCATGCCAATAATTGGAACATTCTTCCACTTCACATATCATTGCTGATTTCTGAACTGTGCCAACAATACCAGTGGTTAAAGGAACATAGAATGTGCACCTAGTTAATTTCTCAAGTGTTTGTAAGCATTCATATGGTTGCCTTTGTAATGGATGCCATAGTTTCCAGTCTAGTAAAGCTAAAGGCTGATACCCTAATAATTTATCAGGCTTCACTTTCTGTTTTGTTTGATATAATCAATTATATGCTGGCTTGATATGCTATTTTGTGGTGGTGCCTATCTATCTGAAAATTACATTAAAAGTAACCTGCATGTTCAGGACCCAGTTAGACTGAGTGATACAAACGAAGAGCACATTTTTAAGCAAAGTTTAGTCATCACACCTTAGCTGATTTGTACTAGCTTTTAATATAAGGTGACTTGAGACTAAATGTGCTAAGGACATGTAAGTTCATATTGTACACAGCAGTATCTCATGAATATCAGCTATCTTACTCATTCTTCAATCCCCATAATTAATTAATTCTCTAGAAGCAATCCCCTTTGGTGGGATCCGTACAACCTGAGCAATGAATCACACTGACTTGAGATAATGCAGGATTTAGGCTCTGTACAGCAGGATTAACATACAAAGTCAGTAGTTTATTCAGATGAAATGCAAGCTGCAGGAAATGGCCCATCATCTGCAAATAGGTTAGCAGTCATACTATAGTAACAGAAATGCCATCACAGACTTGCACACTATCTGATAATGCTGCTAAGTACATGCCTGGAGAACAATATTCTTGGGACACTTTACCGACACTTGTTGATTGTGTATGTAGATTCTCCAATCATAGCTCCCTGGCAAAGTCATGTCACATCTAATTTCCTACAAAACTATTTAAACTTTAAATATTTTTGAGTGTAAGATAAGGTCTCCTTCAAATTAAAGCATCTTTTAATACTGTTATCATGAGCCTGAATAAAACCACTGCCAGCAAACAAGTGTTGTTTCATTGGGGTTCTGTCATCTTTGGCATGATAGTCTGTTCTAAATAACTTTCCAAACATAGCAGCTAAGAAAACTAATTGAACTTGGTCTTACCTATGGTATTAGAACCATTCTGATCTAAAATAACACAATGATTGCATTTTAAAGGAATCCTTCATCAACCAAAATGCAGAGGCTACTTATCTATCACAGTAAACGCTTCTTGAGTAGACAGCATGGAACAACATTCTTGGTAGTAGATGAGCTCTGGAAAGTCGTAACCCTGGGGATTCCTTGCATGCTCCCTCAGAGCACTGAAAATTCAGAGCCAGTAATTTATAAGGAGCAGTGGCCCCAACTCTATTTCAGTTCCATTATTCTTAATCAGAATACACTCTAGAGATACCAGACAGTTGGGCAGGGCAGACCTATGCTGTCAATTGACTTGAACTACAGTTACTAAATAATAGCCTTTCTTTCTCCTTTGAGTAGTGACAGCATAGAGTCCCACTCTTTGGGGATTAACTTGCAGTAACAAAGCCAATCAGAGCTGGGACTACAGAGAACTAGTTAAATAATGATTGCAGGGCTGCTCTATGGAACTGAGCATGAGAACTGGAAGCTAAATCAATAAAATGAATTGAACTTCAAGTAGCAGCCTTCTGTACCTCAATGATAGAAACTTCTAAGGCCTTGTCTACACTAAAGGGAAAATCGATCTAAGCTATGCAATCTGAGTTACGTGAACAGCGTAACTCAAATTGACATAGCTTAGATCTACTTTCTGCAGGGTCCACACTATGCAACGTCGATGGGAGACGCACTCCTGTCAACTCCCCTTACTCTTCTCGATCAAGTGGAGTATAGGAGTCGACAGGAGAGCCATTGGCGGTCAATTTAGCGGGTCTTCACTAGACCCACTAAATCTACTGCTGATGCATCAATTGCCACACCATGGATCCTCCGGTAAGTGTAGACAAGCCCTAGGATATGCAGAAGCAGCTGCTTTGGGCCTGACTGAATCTATATATACACATACAAAATGATGGGGTTTAAATTAGCTGTTACTACTCAAGAAAGATCTTGGAGTCATTGTGGATAGTTCTCTGAAAACATCCACTCAATGTGCAGCAGCAGGCAAAAAAGTTAAACAGAATGTTGGAAGTCATCAGGAAAGGGATAGATAAAAAGACAGAAATTATCATATTGCCTCTGTATAAATCCATGGTACACCCACATCTTGAATACTACATGCAGATCTGGTCGCCCCATCTCAAAAAAAGATATATTGGAATTGGTAAAGGTACTGAAAAAGGCAACAAAATGATTAGGGGTATGGAATGGCTTCCATATGAGGAGTGATTAATAAGACTGGGACTTTTCAGCTTGGAAAAGAGACGACTAACATGGGATACAATAGAGGTCTGTAAAATCATGACTGGTGTTGAGAAAGTAAATAATGAAGTGTTATTTACTCCTTCTCATAACATAAGAACTAGGGGTCACCAAATGAAATTAATAGGCAGCAGGTTTAAAACAAGTGAAAGGAAGTATTTCTTTACACAACCCACAGTCAACCTGTGAAACTCTTTGCCAGAGGATGTTGTGACAGCCAAGACTATACCAGGGTTCAAAAAAGAACTAGATAAATTAATGGAGGACAGGTCCATCAATGGCTATTAGCCAGGATGGACAGGGATGGTGTCTCTAGCCTCCGTTTGCCAGAAGCTGGGAATAGGTGACAGGGGATGGATCACTTGATGATTACCTGTTCTGTTCATTCCCTCTGAAGCACCTGGCATTGGCCACCGTTGGAAGACAGGTTACTGGGCTACATGGACCTTTGGTCTGACTCAGTATGGCCATACTTATGTTCTTATATCTTAAGACTCTGAGCCACTGACACATGACAAGCTGATACACAAATTAAATATAAGAAGAACTAAAACACCAAACAAAACCCAAAAGGAAAAGATTAAAGTTAATCAGCAATAAAATAATAGCAACTAGCCACGAGGTCAGGATACAATAAAAAGAAGGAACAAGACACCCATGTGTGTTTGTGTGTGCACACATGCACATGTCATGTCTTGCATTGCCTTCCTTTATTTGTAAACCCTTTTAGTTTAGACTTTAAGCTCTCTGGGGCAGGGACCTGCCTTCTGCATGTATGAAGCACCTTCCAGAACTATGGGCACTATACAATAGTGAATAATAACAAATACAATTTAGACAATCTTTAAGATATTTCTTCTTGATCTATCCCCATGCTATTAGTAACTGAGGTGGATTATGAAAAGATATAGTTCCCTAACATGTCTTTAACTAAGGCCTTGTCCACACTACAGGGGAAATTTGATCTAAGCTATGCAATTTGAGTTACGTGAATAGTGTAACTCAGATCAACATAGCTTAGATCTACTTACCATGGGGTCCACACTACACAATGTCGACAGGAGATGCTCTTATGTCAATTCCCCCTACTCTTCTCGAACTGGTGGAGTACAGGAGTTGACACGAGAGTAATCTGAGACTCGCTAAATCAACCGCAGATGCATCGATCGCTGCTCATTGATCCCCCGGTAAGCGTAGACAAGCTCCAAGATACACAGTCTAGCCTCTCCACATAGAGAATGAGATTTAAGGAAGGGTATTGTGAAGTTAGTGTATTGGTTAGGTGGAAATGAGAAATCACTTTAGTTGGCTATCTAGGATCATTCTAATGATATGGAATTGTTTCTGATTAACTAGAAAGTGAGTATTATGGAGGTAAAGTTGCTGTTCCAGATACATTTCAGAGTAGCAGCCGTGTTAGTCTGTATTTGCAAAAAGAAAAGGAAAACTAGTGGCACCTTAGAGACTAACCAATTTATTTGAGCATAAGCTTTCGTGAGCTACAGCTCACTTCATCGGATGAATTCAGTGGAAAATACAGTGAGGAGATTTATATACACACAGAACATGAAAAAATGGGTGTTATCATACACACTGTAAGGAGAGTGATCACTTCAGATGAGCTATTACCAGCAGGAGAGCGGGGGGGGAGACGGACCTTTTGTAGTGATAATCACGATGGGCCATTTCCAGCAGTTAACAGGAACGTCCGAGGAGCAGTGGGAGGTGGGGGATGGGGAAATAAACATGGGGAAATAGTTTTACTTTATGTAATGACACATCCACTCCCAGTCTCTATTCAAGCCTAAGTTAATTGTATCCAGTTTGAAAATTAATTCCAATTCAGCAGTCTCTCGTTGGAGTCTATTTTTGAAGTCTTTTTGTTGTAATATTGCGACCTTTAGGTCTGAAATCGAGTGACCAGAGAGACTGAAGTGTTTTCCGACTGGTTTATGAATGTTATAATTCTTGACGTCTGATTTGTGTCCATTTATTCTTTTACGTAGAGACTGTCCAGTTTGACCAATGTACATGGCAGAGGGGCATTGCTGGCACATGATGGCATATATCACATTGGTAGATGTACAGGTGAACGAGCCTCTGATAGTGTGGCTGATGTGATTAGGCCCTATGATGGTGTCTCTGAATAGATATGTGGACACAGTTGGCAACGGGCTTTGTTGCAAGGATAGGTTCCTGCGTTAGTGGTTCTGTTGCGTGGTGTGTGGTTGCTGGTGAGTATTTGCTTCAGGTTGGGGGGCTGTCTGTAGGCAAGGACTGGCCTGTCTCCCAAGATTTGTGAGAGTGATGGGTCGTCCTTCAGGATAGGTTGTAGATCTTTGATGATGTGTTGGAGGGGTTTTAGTTGGGGGCTGAAGGTGATGGCTAGTGGCGTTCTGTTATTATCTTTGTTGGGCCTGTCCTGTAGGAGGTGACTTCTGGGTACTCTTCTGGCTCTGTCAATTTGTTTCTTCACTTCAGCAGGTGGGTATTGTAGTTGTAAGAATGCTTGATAGAGATCTTGTAGGTGTTTGTCTCTGTCTGAGGGGTTGGAGCAAATGCAGTTGTATCATAGAGCTTGGCTGTAGACGATGGATCGTGTGGTGTGGTCTGGGTGAAAGCTGGAGGCATGTAGGTAGGAATAGCGGTCAGTAGGTTTCCGGTATAGGGTGGTGTTTATGTGACCATCGCTTATTAGCACTGTAGTGTCCAGGAAGTGGATCTCTTGTGTGGACTGGTCCAGGCTGAGGTTGATGTTGGGATGGAAATTGTTGAAATCATGGTGGAATTCCTCAAGAGCTTCTTTTCCATGGGTCCAGAAGATGAAGATGTCATCAATGTAGCGCAAGTAGAGTAGGGGCATTAGGGGACGAGAGCTGAGGAAGTGTTGTTCTAAGTCAGCCATAAAAAAGTTGGCATATTGTGGGGCCATGCGGGTACCCATAGCAGTGCCGCTGATTTGAAGGTATATATTGTCCCCAAATGTGAAATAGTTATGGGTGAGGACAAAGTCACAAAGTTCAGCCACCAGGTGTGCCGTGACATTATCGGGGATACTGTTCCTGACGGCTTGTTCCTTACAGTGTGTATGGTAACACCCATTTTTTCATGTTCTGTGTGTATATAAATCTCCTCACTGTATTTTCCACTGAATGCATCCGATGAAGTGAGCTGTAGTTCACGAAAGCTTATGCTCAAATAAATTGGTTAGTCTCTAAGGTGCCACTAGTACTCCTTTTCTTGTTCCAGATACATGATTTTGTGTCTGAATATTTGGTACTCAGAATCTAGTCACAACAAAGAGCCTGTACCAATATGCTAAGGATACTTTACATCTTTAAATTCAAATTTAGTAGATTTGTATGATATATATTAGGTAGGGCTGTCAAGTGATTAAAAAAATTGCGATTAATTATGATTAATCGTGTGATTAACTGCACTGTTAATAATAGAAAACCATTTATTTAAATATTTTTGGATGTTTTCTACATTTTCAGATATACTGATTTCAATTACAACACAGAATACAAAGTGTACATTCTCCACACCTCATCCCTCTCAGATTTTGGAAGGCATTTCAATTCTTAAATCTTGGGTAGAGTGCTATATCTTTACTAAGAAATCTCACATTGGTATCTTTGCATTTTGGCAAATCTGCTGTGAAAGTGTTCTTAAAATGAACATGTGCTGGGTCATCATCTGAGACTGCTATAACATGAAATATATGGCAGAATGCAGGTAAAACGGAACAGAAGACATACAATTCTCCCCCAAGCAGTTCAGTCACAAATGTAATTAACGCATTATTTTTTTAATGAGCGTCATCAGCATGGAAGCATGTCCTCTGGAATGGTGACCGAAGCATGAAGGGGCGTATGAATGTTTAGCATAACGGCACATAAATACCTTGCAATGCCGGCTACAAAAGTGCCATGCAAATGCCTGTTCTCACTTTCAGGTGACACTGTAAATAAGAAGCAGGCAGCAGTATCTCCCATAAATGTAAATAAAGTTGTTTGTCCTAGAGATTGGCTGAACAAGAAGTAGGACCGAGTGGGCTTATAGGCGCTGAAGTTTTACATTGTTTTGATTTTTAGTGTGGCTATGTAACAAAAAAAATCTACATTTGTAAATTACACTTTCACGATAAAGAGATTGCACTACAGTACTTATATGAGGTGAATTGAAAAATACTATTTCTTTTATTTATCATTTTTACAGTGCAAATATTTGTAATAAAAAAATATAAAGTGAGCACTGTACACTTTGTATTCTATATTGTAATAGAAATCAATATATTTGAAAATGTAGAAAAACATCCAAAAATATTCAATACATTTCAATTGGTATTCTATTGTAATTTAATGAATTGCAATTAATTTTTTTAATCGCAGTTAATTTTTTTGAGTTAATCACGTGACAATTGCAAGTAATCAAGAGCCCTAATTTGAACAGCAAGATTGAAATCATGCCCATATTGAAGACAATCGCAGAACTCCTAATAAATGGAGTCAGGATTTCACCCCAAATCTTTCATTCCTGCAAACAACAAGATATTAGCAACGATGTAATATTCTAAACATCTCTATGGTATTTTAAACTAACTTTAATGCAGCTGCTCTTCCAAGTGCTGCTCTGAACAGGGAAATCTGCTCCAGTTTGTCTAGAAGTTGTTGTTCCTTGGCTTGTTTTTCATGTATTATCTGGTCTCTCTTCTCCTCCTCTGCCTTCTTCTGTGCTTCTTTCAGTAAAGCTAGGCGTTCACGCAGTTCCACTATTGACATTTCACCACTAAAGCCATAGCCAGCAGTCTACAGAAATACAAATCAGTGAGTGGAAAAAGACTATATTGATCATGTTTCAGCTCACATTGACGTCACTGGGAGTTTTGACTTCAATTAAGCAGGATTTGGCCTTAACTTATTTACAAGCTACTTTCTGTGGCATAGAAATAATTTTCAGAGACGTATCATAGTACATGAGTCTAAGATGTGACAATACAACTTTTCACAGAAGAAATCTCATCTAGGAAACAAACTGAACTAACCACAAATATAAAAGTCCAGTTTTATCTGACCAGAAATGATTCTAGATAACACAAAATCCAGTTTTAATAGGAAGTTTAAAAGTTAACAGCATCATTTTAAATTTGGAAAACTGTGAAATCTGTGAAACCAGAAGGGAATATACATTCAAAAATAAATACTGAGATCATTTGTTTGCTACTATCTGTTTTTCCACTTGGGTGGAAGAGTAATCTAGCTGCAGATTATGGGCCAGATCCTGTGAAATATTGAGCACCTGCATTTAACAGCTGAGGTTAATAGGAGTTAACTGTTCTGCACCTGGCAAGATCAGACCCTTAATGTCCAAGGCCAACATTTTAAAATCTGAGTGCCTAAAGTTTGGCATTGAATTCTGGATTTAGGAGCCCAAAGAGAAGCAGCCAGAGTTTCAAGGGTGCTGAGAAACCACAACCCTCATTGAAGTAAATTTTCTGTAGTATTTGGCTGGTGAATCTTGCCCATATGCTCAGGGTTTACCTGATCGCCATATTTGGGGTTGGGAAGGAATTTTCCTCCAGGGCAGATTGGAAGAGGCCCTGGAGGTTTTTCGCCTTCCTCTGTAGCATGGGGCACGGGTCACTTGCTGGAGGATTCTCTGCTCCTTGAAGTCTTTAAACCATGATTTGAGGACTTCAATAGCTCAGACATAGGTGAGAGGTTTTTCGTAGGAGTGGTGGGTGAAATTCTGTGGCCTGCGTTGTGCAGGAAGTCAGACTAGATGTTCATAATGGTCCCTTCTGACCTAAATATCTATGAATCTATGAAAATGGGAGCTGCAGGTAGTCAGCATCTCAGAAAATCAGGACACTTCTAAACAGAAGTTTAGGGGCTTGACATTTTTAGCCCACTACCAAAGCCATATATAAGCAGTAAAATTATCTGCTGTGAAGGAATAGGACCCCTTCCACATATTTACAGGATCACCCCAGTTATTGTACCTCACAGACCTCTGAAATACAAACATCAAAATTACGTAATCATCACACTGAGCTTCTAAGCAATCTCTCTTCCAAAAGGACATTGCTGGGTCTCAACACCATGTGCATCAGTACCTCCACCCTGTACCAATGCAATGCATGCTGATGGGTGCATATATAGACACAAATACTGGGCTTCTGAGTAGTTTCCTTTCCAAAACTGCATCAGTTTCACACCAAAAAACGACTATTTTTGTCTATCCTGATGCATTTTAATTTTCACATTTCAAGATGCATATCCTTGAACTATCCCCTCATCTACTGTTTGACCCAGTCAGTACATTGTTGCAGAGCTGTAATACATGAAGTGAAAGGGAAATGCATTAGTACAGGATGGAGATTCTGGTGGTGGTGTGTGAAAACTTAGTAGGGAGACTGTGCAATGTCCTTTTTTGGAAGCGGATTTGCTTAGAAGCCCAACGTGGTGACTGAGTTTCAGAAATCTTTGTGGGATGGTCCTGGGAATATATGAAGGGGCTCCTTTTCCTGCACAGTAGATAACACTGCTGTTCATGTAACTGGAGTGCCACCAGGTGGATAGCTGGGGACATTAAAGATTATGAAAGTAAGTGAGAATTTCATGGACTCAAATTCTATTTCATCTAGTTTGAAAGTGTATTTTTACAAAAGAGAAATGCAGGCTAAGCAAGTAAAATGTACTAACTGAAATCGGAGTCACATCTTAAGCACTACTAGGAAATTATAATGTAAACCTGAGAGTTCTCATTCCTTTCTTTATCTGGTTGTAATTTGAATGACCAGCTCACTTTTACCAAATTTACATTTAGCAAGGGCTTCCCTTTGGCTTGATTTGGAATGAGTATTTCAAATATGACTTCAAATGTGTTGTGTTCACTTGCTATTTGAATCTCCTCTCAGGAATGAGTTAGATAGGAAACCATATTTAAAGCCAAATACTGCCCTTGGATACAAATAGGAACAATGGGAGCTGTATGTGAGGAGCTGACTGCAAAATTTTGCCCACTGTCAATGGCAATGAAATGAACTAGGCCTATAAATGAGAAAGTACCGGAATTCTCATCCCTTTCGTTTTAATGAACCAGACAATGAGTGCTGCTCCACAGCAGCATGTGATTGAGAGAGCTCTGTAATTCCAAGCCCTGACTACATTAAAGAACTATGCCATTGCACCACTGCTGCTCAGACTGGTTCAGTCATAAAAGTGCAAGTTGCAATGTGAACAGACAAGAGAGCCTGTTCAGGGTCCACAAAGTGCATTGCGTGCATTCACAGCACTCCCTGTGAGCACTGCAGAGCTTGTGGATTGTTGACTCTTTCCCACATCCCCAGGGAATAGGTATATAACCTCTGAGACATAATGTCTATTTGTAGTTGTTCACATTTTTGGCTTGCTCCATTGTCTGCTTTAAATAGCTTCATCCCATGTGAAGGTCTGTATATGCACTGTCAAGAGCAGGGTCTATGCTCTAGGTGGATACCGCCTTTGGTTGATAGTGCTCCAAGGGAGAAGGAAGTTGACTTTATTCTTTTTTTCTTCAGTTATTCATTTTTTTTTTCAGATAAATTGGGTTTCTCTATTGTTTTTTTCTGTTCTTATTTTGTTAGGTTTATACTTTGCTTTGTAGCTGATCCCAGTTTCATTCTCTTGTGTTTCCCTTTAAGGTCCCAAGTGACACTGTCCAGCCAGTCCTCCCTTCTTCTCACTACTAATGCAGTGTCCCCCACAGGGAATTAATAGCTTCTTTGGGAAACAGGGGGTAGGGAAATGGGATGGGGCAGAAGGGACAAAAGTGGATTTTGGAGAAGTATGGCGAGGTAACATGGTGGATTTGTTTGGGGATCTGAGGAGATGGTGAGGGGTAAGTAGGCTGCTAATGACTCAGGTCTGTTTTCTGCTTTTAGATATCAAGAGTTTGGAAGATACTGCCAAAGGAGCATATGGACTGCTGCACCAGCAACGCCCTCTCATGGAAGGAACAGCATCTCTCTGTTGGTTTCTGCTAACTAACCATTAAGGATTTTTTTCTTTTTCTTTTTCAGCTGAATTCCCATGGAAGAAAGGAAAAAGTAAAAGAGAGCAGTTCTGATTGTTTACAAGTGTTATTCAACTTTTATTTTGCTTTATCTTTTTGTTTTGTTATGCTGCTCTGGGTATATGGGGAAGGGGCAAGGGAGGAAGACGAGATCCTGGGCAGAGCTGAGACCAGTCAAGTTTTGCATCAGGTGCTTTTGGGCCTGTATGCAGCCAGTAGGTGGCTGGCTTGAGAGGTGGCAGAGCCAATTGCTAATGTTGTCACTGAAGGGTGGGTGGGAGCATTGTGGGATTGTGCTAGGAGGACTAATTGCACCAATGCAATTGCCACGCTTGTGTTTCCTGTCCAGAGACACAGTATAGGAGGCATAGCTTTACTCAGAGTCAGTGTAGTCACTGCAGTGATATGAACACCTCTACATCATTCCAAGCTCTATGTGTGGACATGAGAGCTCCAAGTATTGACAAAACAGTTACTGTGAAGGTAGAGCAATCTAGGGGCTCTACTTGGAAATGTCTTAAGAGACATGTTATAGGATGAAATCCTGGCACTACTGGACTTAATGGCAAAATTCCCATTGACTTCAATGGGGTTTAGGATTTGATCTGTGCTCGTGATGTTTTCTCTTATAAAGTGTTCATTTTATAAACTCTGGGAAAATTCAGGTTCAGATTTAATTTTTCAATCAAAGCTGCATGTCTTGGGCTCACCTCTAATTGCATGTATCCAACATGCAATATTTTTGTATGCAGTATAATTCACGTCTGTGTGAAAGGTAAACATACCTCTAAAACAGTTATTTTTTTCCTTATGAACCTACCTGGGTTAAGTCAACAAACTTGTTCCTAAAGAATGGCAGAGATTCTATAGCTCTTATCTGTTGAATCAATTCATATCTTTTCCTAATCTTCTCTTCTTCTTCTTCCAGAGCTTGACGAAGAAGTTCTCGGCTCTCCTCAGACACTTCCTGAACTGAGAGAAAACAAATAACCCATGTTAGCTGCATGTCGGATGCTGCAATACATCTGGAGATGAATTCTTGTACATGTGTGAATAATGACTAATACTGATCTGAATATACTTCAGGTTGTTACCCTGCCCTGGTAGGAAGGATGATGAGAGAGACTAATAATTACTTTCCATCTCTAATATCTGTGATTCTATGAGACTTACAGACACAGAACTGAAATATAAAGCAGTTTATACTTACAGTTGACACAATTAGTATGTAGTAATTTATTTTCTAGTTTAGACTTGAGACCAAAAAAAATAGGAAAATGCGTAGTTTCATTTACTTAAAGTACAGACTCTGTCTAGCATCAAATATTCATAGCTTTCCAAGCTGTATGTACTCTGGAAAGCTATGGATTCTAGCTCACTGCCAGGCTCACCTATCTAGGAGAAAGACTGGCTTACTCAGTGTAACCCAGGAACCTCTTGGTGCCAACTGGCAGAGGGCACAGGGGCCGCATAGAGTTTTACAGGGATCTCCTGGGTCAGATATACGCAAATTAAGTTGACCAAAGGGTGGCATGTGAAGCCTTTACCAAGAGCCAAATAATCATTGCAAAATGTATGTACAGATAATGTTTAAGAAATTATGTTCTTAAGGTATGTGAGTTAAGGCAGGTCACCAGAAAGTGATAAACATGCTGCTGTCAGGTAGGAGGGAAGAGATGCTTCTCTCTTTCTCTGGCTGGTCATGTGTGTATTGTCACTTTCACAATGGAGGCCTATCTACAATCTGAGCTCAATGGTAATCAAGAGATTGTGAAATTGACAAGAAAGAGGCACACAGGAGACTGTCCTATTTATGAGTAAAGACAAAGATGACTGGGGGTACAGGGGGACACTCTCGGATCTTTTCCACCGAGGAGGCAAGCTGACAGCACGACTTGTCTCATGAAGGGAAGACCGCAGCCAAGACTGGCTGTAATATGCTGGAAGGATTTTGGGTGAGCTTTGACCTATAAGACATGACAGTAACTAGTTAAGTAAGTCTAGGTTCTAAAATGTGTTTTTATTTTATATGAAACCATTTGTCTCCAATATTTATACTTGCTATCACTTGAATCTTTGTTAAACAGACTTTAACTATAAACTTCCCTACGTGCTGAGTGTTAAAGTAGAACAGTAATGTGAGGTGTATCTGGTAAGCTGGGGCATGGTGTTGCTTTGGGAGCAGTGAATCTGTGAATACTGTGGGTGTCCAAAAGACTAGAGGCTGGACACTCCAGGGGGACAATCCAAGGGCTTATGGTTGGAGTGTGTCTATTGCTAACCTACAGAAGGACAGCAGGGCCTGTGTAGGCTGAGAGGGGAATGCTTATGTTGCCCTTGGCCAGTGGAGTTGGGGAGCTGACCTACAGCAGGCACAGACAAGGTTTCCTCACATGAACAGCAGGTGGTAGCGAGGTACCTCACAGCCCTGGGGACCCTTGGGAAGCATCACACTCAGAAGCTAAAAACAAGAATTAAAATCTGAATGACAGAGGTGTGATCCTATCCAGGCAGAGGAGAACTTGTGCATTTGAGGGCTCATCTTCTGCACTCTATATTTCTCAAGGCTAGAGACTGCCTATTCCTTCAGTAGGTATTAGTGCAGTCCTATAATGGAGTAAGTACCATGCATATCTTTGGATGGAGGAAGAGACCAGCTTCATGACCACCACTAAGTCATCTGAGCTAAAATATAAACTGGAACGTCCCCTTGGAGAATTGTGGAAAGCCAGCAACATGCACTCTCCACTCCAATCACTGCTCTCCTTTTTCACGCCCAGTGATTTATTTTGGTTTAGAGAAGAAACTCTCTCTTATCTCAGTGGCTGCTTTCTTCTCCTCCTCCTCAGCTTGGAAGAGGTCAATAATGAGTTATGTCTCCTTTAAAATTTTCAGTTGGCCCAACAAGTCTTCTCTTTAAGACATTGGGGATTCAGTATTAGTCACATGAATCTGATCACCATATACTGGTATGGCAATCAGAACAGGCAGTCACATGTACCACTTCTGGCAGGAGTGTAGACTAGTAGCTTCAGAATGCCTGATTCTGCATCTTCCCCTTTAAACACAGGGAATAACTTCTCTGGGCCAGTAGCATAGCTTAGATGCTCATTTCAGCTAGAGTGGGCTCAAAGATTCACTTATTACATTGGTCCACTTGTTTACGGGAACATATATTCTGAATTTCTCCCCCTCTTCTTTTTCAACAAAATTTAGATGAGTTGCCCACTAAAATAAAGATAAAATGACTTGGAAATTTGCCATCATATCCTAGGGGTTTGGCAACACAAATACCTATTTGTCGTTTGTACTTCTGGAGCTTCATTCGTGCTTGCTTCACATTTTTATGTCCTTCCACTACTTGCTCCACCAACTCTCTCATTTCCTTCGCTTCCTGAAGACGTTTCTCTGCATATTGGTGCATCAATTCTGCTGTCTAAACCCCAAACAAACAACAGGTCAGTAAAGAAAATGATAAAAACAACTCTTCTCTCTTTGCTGCAAGCTGTTAAAAACGGGTAAGAACAACTGGATTAGCAGGATTGCAGCCTCTACAAAAGTAACAAGTGTGTAAGGAGGGAGACAGGAGGGAAACCCCAGTTTGAGGATCCTGGTTCTGCCTTATTGTTCGATAGCAGTTCTGCAGGGTTTGTTGTAACTCTACAGCTGCAGTAACCTCTGTGCCCCCTTTACAGGAAAACCAACATGACAGGATGTTCAGAAGGCCACACAGACAGCCAAGGGGAGGGAAAGTTCATTTGCACCATCTCCATAGATTTGCTCCCAACTGTTTTTCAGAGCACATAAGGAGTTACCTTCTGCCCCGGTCATGACTAACTGACGCCTTGTCTACACAGGGACACTCAGGAAAGCTAAGGTGACTCAGCTGAAGGTGTGGAGTCAATGCACATTTGTTAAAGCGTGTATGGATGCTCTCATTCAGAAGTAAACTGGCCTGAATTTGTTGTAATTTAATCCTCTCCAAAGAGGAGGCCAATTTCCTCCTGAATGGAAGCATCCATACCTGCTTTAACTTATGCGCGTTGCCTTCACACCGTTAGTTGATTCTCCTTAACTTTCCTGAGTGTCCCATGTAGACATGTTTTATTCTCAGGCAACCCTGATACAGGGCTAACTTGAACTATGGTCCCGTAATGAGCCTGCATTACCTTTCTATAATACAGAGAAAGCATGTTTTCAGCTACCGTCTGTATTGGCTTGTGAGATGAATTAGCTCAAAGATTGTGCATTTGGAAGTGTATTTCATGAAACAATTGTTCAGCATAAAATATGCATGCACATCTATAAAGTGGTCTCCTGCGCTTCCCCACCATTGAGGTTCTGTATATCCTAAATAGCACAGAGCAGTGGTTCTCAAACCATCGTCGGGGTCCGCGACGATACTCCAGGGGGTCCGCGAGTCACATCCAGGACCACCGGCCCTGCTGATCAACTCCTCTCCCTCCCTCCAGTGTCTCTTGCATGATGCAGAACAGCTGTTCAGCAGCGTGCAGGAGGCGCTGGGAGGGAGGGGAAGGAGCGGGGATGGGGTGTGCTCGGGGGAAGGGATGGAAAGAGGTAGGGAAGAGGAGGGGCAGGGGTGGAGCAGAGGTGGGAAGAGGTGAAGCAGGAGTGGGGCCTTGTGGGAAGGGGCGGAGTGGGGGTGGGGCCCAGGGGTTGAACACCCCCAGGGAAAATTAGAAACCTGGCTTGTGGGTCTGCGAAAAAATTTAAATCAAAATGGGGGTCCTCGGGCTGCTAAAGTTAGAACCGCTGGCACAGAACACATCAGGTGAGCCCAGACATCTGACAGACTTTTTGTTGCTTTGATCCTATTCAAACACCATAACATAGTTATTCTTCTACTAATGAGTCCACTGAAAATAACTGCCTTTAATCTCTTGATGTCCGCACTTCTTAGTTACAAAGAATGGGAAATCCAAGACAACAAGGGATTCAGAGGTAAATATTTCTTCTGCTTTTACTCACTTTAATAAGCACATATTAACTATCAAATCAAATACTAGTAAACCTTTTCTTTCCCAACATACTAGAACTTCTGTGGATGTAAACTAAAGCACAAGATTTTTGCACTAGTTGCAGACTCCAGTTAAATACACAGACCTACTTTGAATGAACTTCTGTACATTGTTATAACAAGCTGTTTATTGATATAAAGCTCAAATAAAGTCTGAGTAATTCTGTAATGCTTTACCTCTTCTCTTTTTAGTTCAGCTTTCTTCTTGTTTTCCTGAATTACATTCTGACGTGCTAGAACTGCCTCCTCGTGACTCAGTTTCCCTTGTAGCCTCCTACATTCTATTTCAGCCAGCTGTTGTTCCAAATCTTTTTCACGCATCTGTTTTTGCCATTCCAGGAATTCAGATGGGTCATGGGCACCTCGTAGCAAACTTTCAATTCTGGAAAGGAGAAGAAAACCTTTAACACTAGGTTCCTGTATTTGAACATTTTGGCTATGAGCAAATTCTGCTTTTCAGCTGAAACATTTCTTAAAAAACTTTGAGCAAAACCCATTTACCTGTTTGAGTTACCCCTTCAAACATGGTTGACAGGGCCAGCCTTATGGGTGAGTGACATGGGTGACCACCGTGGGTGCCGTGGTCGGGGGGGGGGGCGCCATGGTCAAGAGGGTGCCAGCGTCCGGGCACAGTAAGAGGCAAGTGCCCACCAGCCAGGCTCCACTCCCCACTTTTGGGTGGTTTCGTTGGCCTGTGCGGTGTCCTGGCTTGGCAGAGGAGGCAGGACAGGTCAGGCCGGCTCCCAGCTGGGGGAGGGGCGGAAGTTGCAGGGGTGTTGTTGCAATTTGTGGCTGAGGAGGGTCTGCTCTCGGGGTGAGCTGCAGAATCCCTGGCAGGCCCAGGGAAGTGCCTTGCAGGGCAGGCTGGGCTTGCCCCGGACTGTGCCATGCGCTGGTTTGCACTGGGCTGGGGGCGAGGACAGTGCCAGTGGGAGAACTGCTTCTACCCAGTGTCTCCTGTGCTCACCCCAGGCTGCCAGCTCTTGCCAAGGCTCTAGGCGTCAGCTGAGCACTGACAAATTCATAGCTGGAAACCAGACCAGCTCACATATGTGTTAGTATTTTTCAAGATAGGCATTAGACTTACAAAAATGTGTTAAGTTTCTATGGAATATTTGTACGTTGCTGCATGAATTAATTTCACTTGTAATGTCCATATCCCATGCTATACAGTGATATGCAAGTTTTGCTTTATAATTGTAAAAATGCTTGCTCTGAACCTGTGAACCAAGTCAGAAGAAATGGTCCCACGCCCATCAAGAAGGGCTGTCAAAACTAAATGGGCCATTGGGGAACCTCATAATACAAACACTTGGTTAATTTCCCTCTCACACCCATGAAGGTGCTATATGCAAATAAGCTCATCCCATCAGCTTGAATGCTGGAAGGAAGACATAAAGATCACTGACATGAATATTTTTCTTTTTGCTGTTTGGACTCTCACAGGGCTGGAGCTCTGAAACAGAAGCTGAGATCCTCAGGGTCAACCTAAAAGACACACAGTACTGACCGATTACTATAACTCGGTCACCTTTTGGAACCACAGAGTGTAACTTATTTGTGTATGTGTTTGCCTGCTTTAACCTGTAAATAACTCATTTCTTAGTTAACAAAGCCTTAGTTAATTTACTATAGGATGGGCTAAAAGTGTTGTCTTTGGTGTGATAACTTTGGTACAAATTGACTTGGGGTAAGTGATTGGTTTCTTGGGACCGGGAGCAACCTGAATATTTTGTGATCTTTGGCATATAGCAACCAACTATCACAAAGTCCAGCTTGCCTGGGTGGCAAGATAGGCTGGAATGCCCAAAGGGACTGTCTATGACTCAATGGTAACACTGTTACAGTGCTTCATGAGTTCATAGTTTTTACTGGGTTGGTGAAATCTAATTATAGAACATGCCACCTGTTTGAGATCTCTGCTCTACCTTTTTGACAGTGTGCCCAGAAGTTGGCACTCAGGGTCATGAACCACTCCACACAGCGTGACAGAGGGACACCAAAAAAAAGAAAAAAAATAGGAAAAAAAAATCCATGCAGGCATCTCAATGCTGTGCAATTCATGCTTTAGCATAGCATAGAAGTTTCATTCTCTATTTTGATGTAAATTATTCTCAACAATAATAGTGATGGAATGCCAAATGTATGTGGAATATAGGTAACCTTGGCCAAGATTCTCAAAGGTATTTCGTTGCCTAATTCCAGTTGAAATCAGTGGGAATTAGATACCTAAATACCTTTGAGGATGTGGGGTCTTGCAACTCAAATGAGTGACATCTCTCATTTTGAAGGGGTCACTCATTTTAGTCAGATTTGACAGGTCTGAATTTAATCCTTAGCCTCATTATGTTCACTTCTAAAAGCTTTTGTGGAAGGCTGGAGTCTTCTAAAGAGGTTAATAATGTTTTGCACTAAGCCTGCTAACTCAGGTGGAACATTTATAATATTAACCCAAGATGACAATATTCTAGATTTTGTCTCAGTCGAAATTACTAGTTGTAATGTTATTTATTTCTAGTGAAAGAACACAACCTGCACTGTCCATTCACTCTCTCTTCCCTCACCCCCAATGATTAACAGGTGAACTGAAAACCTAGACTAATGACTACTATGTCCTGTATGGTCATGGAAGCCAGTGAGTATTATTACATAAATAGTAACCAGTTTGAGTATAAAACTCTGAGTACAATAGCCCACATTCAGCTCAGATGTAACTCCACTGAAGGTAACAGAGTTACACCAAAAATTATTTGACTTATTTGTGTTCCTTAACAAATACACTATAAGTACTTGAATAGGTACGAACATAATCTGTTTGTATGTGTAACTACGTACACGCATGGATGTGTGTGTGTGTAATTACTTACCCAGAATGATGTACTTATGTGTATCTAAAACATGATTATTCATGGCACTTAACAAGTGGGCATTAGCTAGAATGCTCAGTTAGAACAGAGTCACATTGTACTCTACCTACAATAAAACAAAAAAGTCTTCATTGCCATTCTAATGTAGTCTTTAATTTCAGTCCTATCTGCTCATTATCATGCAAATTTTCATATGCCTTTAACAGATTAATTAAACTGCAGTTAAACTAATATAATGAGTTTCCCTTAATGTGCTCTCTATATCAAAGGATGTATAAAAAGGAGCTGGGAAATATTATGTACAGAAAGTACCTGCTGAGTTCTTGTTCCATTTTTCGCTGGTAGTGAGCACCTTCTCTTAAGATCGCTGTTGCATTTAATTTAATAGGTACGTTGTTAATCTATCAGGAAAAGGAATGCATATACTATATTTAGCAATGTGAATCATAAATGGACTACAGAAACAATTCAAAGGGTTAAATAAATCAATCCATGGTAATTCAATCACTTTAGATCACCTTCAAGATGAAGTATAAATTTTGCTCAAAGCATTAATCTCACATTCACAATAGATTTGCATGCTCTTCATAAACCACTCAAGCTGTTTAAGCAGTCAACCAGGTCCCTGAAGTGGATTATAAATTTGTAATCACTCTTGGGCCATGTCAAATCATATAAGGTGTTCACTTCTTTTAATTTTTTTAAACTCTTATATACTCATGTACATGGAAACATTCCAATAGGAAAAAAAAAGATTCCAGTTGATTTGGACAAAGATATGATTGCCAACTGCTTCCAACAGAAAACATCTTGTGTGTTCACCTCTGGGAGAGTTGAAAGGAAGGAAGATCACACACATATTCCAGTAACACGTAGAACTTTTCATCTGAGGATCTCAAGTGGCTTGCAAACATTAATTTATTAACTTTAACATATTTCTAGGAGGCAGGATCATTATATCCATTTTATAGATGGAGAAACTGAAGTACAGACTTCATCAACCTTCAAAGTCACAGAGAGAGTTACCAGTACAACTGGGACTACTAGATCCAGGGCTGCTTCAGCATCTCTCTTCAGAGTAAGTATTGCCTTAGGAGTGACGGACAGATAATCCCTAAAGCCTGAGAGAGGCAGTGGAGTAGAGCCACTACGCAGCTTCTTTGCCAGCCAAGGATTCCCCTTACACAAGGGGAATCCTTAGAGGGCCAGATCCAGCTTTACAGTGGCACACAATGGGTCCAGTTCTGATCTGACCAGCATACTAGAGAGGCAACACCTTTGAAGTCAATGCAATAGTGTCAGTGTAAAACTGGTGTGAGATCAGAATTGAGCCCACTCCATATAGAAAACAAAAATCATTCATGACACCAGCCAGTTAAATTAAGTCCATTCACAATGTGGATATGGAAGCAAATCATATTAAAATGTATTTTAACTACAAGATAACTGTATTGCTCTGCCAGTCCCTAAAGATGTGCAGAATCACTCAAGACATCCTATACCAACCTTCTGCACAACCAACTGAAATACATAAGCAAAACTGAAAAACATGGTTGTTTCATATTTGAGGTTGATTATGTAGGGTCAAATGTTGTAATCAGGAAATTCAATAAATGGAGGTGAACAGTGTTTTCCTACAGCATGGGACACATTTTAATAGCCCACCTGTGAAATGTAGTTACCCATCTATTTCTCAGTGCAAAAAAGGTGGGTGCCAAAGTTTGGGGGAGGAGACAGCAACGAGAGTCCTTTCTTTCCTTATACTGGTCTTGCCATCTCTACAGGTGGGTGAGGTAATATCTTTTATTGGGCCAACTTCTGTTGGTGAGAGAGACAAGCTTTCGAGCTTACACAGAGCTCTTCTTCAGGGGTGGGAAATGTACTCAAGAGCGCAGAATTCAAAGATAGTCTATATTTTTTATATTGTATTGGTTTTAAATTGAAAACATTCACTAAAATATGTGGAAGTTATTATGCTTTTGGAAACTGCTTGTTTATTCCCCCTTCATGTAGTATATGGAGTTCCTGTAGATTAGACAGAAAAGTGGTCAATATCCTGAACTGAAACTGATTATGGGGACAATATTTTACCTAGAAATGTTCCATCTCCAGTTTAATAAATAAAATTATGATTGAATAAAATGCACTCTAAACAGCCAGAATACACAAGGATTAGAAGATTTGTGCAGGTATGTACAAAAAAGTATCCAAATAGATTTTTCTATTGCATATATTATCAGTGAATACCTGATTTCACATTACCCCTTTTCTATCATGTCATTCCTTCCCCCTTATCAAGTAGGAAGAAGGGGCTGCATACTTGAGTAATTCTTGTGGAAAAAATCATATTCAATATTTTCACCTAATAACACACTATTTTTCACCCCAAACCAATAAATATGTAGAGAACCGGATCTCCTGTGAGCACAAGGCAGACTGAGCCAGAGTAATGAGCCATTTGTACAGTCTCACTGCTTGCAGTGGAAAGAAAGAATAAAGATTTTGTAACAGCAGTGGTTAATCATTTTTGTCTGCATGGCAGTTTCAATGTGCCTGACTGAGACTAGAAAATGTGTTTATTGTACAATGGATGTTCTCACAAGAAGGTAAATGAACTATGGTAAATTGCATACTGACCCTAATCTATTTAAATATTATACAATTTGATTATTTTGAGATGGACTTTGTGACCTGATTTCTAACATATTGTACACACATTCCTCCTAAATCTTCTCAGTTGTCTACTGGGAGGTGAAGGATGAATGGGAGTGGGTGTGGGAAGTAGAATTTATTTTAAGACTCAAACAATATGCTTATCTCAGCTATGAAAGTTTTATAGCAGCTCCCTGAAAGCCACCTAATCAACCTTCAAGGCAAATACATTTGGGTGAGATAAATACGACTATGCCACTGGAAAAGATACGAACAACTATTAAAAATGTCCCTAATCAATTTAATAAGACACTGGATCCATATTTTTCTTTTATCCAGCTTAACCAATGGGTTTAATTCCCACAGGCCAACACTCTAGCTGATAAGTTTCAATATTTTAGATTGTCTGAGAGGGAAGTGTAACAGACACAGACTTCAACAGAGTCCAAATTACAGCTGGTCCTGTGAGTGTGTTAACCGAGGAAGGAGTAGGGGTCTTAATATTATACAGCACTTTAAAAACAAATTGGACATATCATATCGGACCGCACTTTTAAACAGACTTATTAATGTAATGTCAGTAAGTATAGTGGTGGTATTACTGTTATTGCTGAACACTGTAAGTCATCAGTGTCTGATGTGGTTTACAAATATTTTCCAGAAGCCAGATTTTCAAAGGGGGAAACTGGAATCTAGATGACCTCACAAATAAAATATGTAAGCCTGCTGTAACTGACTATCCATTTGTGATTAGTTAGCAGATTTGCACATGCAGGTGATCTGAGGGAACCATAAGTGCATGAACCTCTGTTGTATGTGCAACGCCACCCGACTGGCCAGCTTCTGAAGTCAGTGGAGTTATTTGAAATTTGTACTGGTGCAACTGGGATCAGAATTTGGCCCCATGTACTGCTAAAACATCAGTATCAAAAATTGTTCAATAAAGGTGAGCAAACATCTATTTCCTTAGACTATGGGACAAATTTCCCATTTACACTAACAGTGAATCTGATCCTGAGACACTCTGTTATTTTGATTCAGCTGTTTTGGTATGATCTTGATGATTATGAAAGATGCCAGATAGAAAATCCTGGGGACTGAAGTCTTTTGTTATCCACAGGACAATCACAGCTCAGGCAGAGGCAATGCAGGCTGCCCAATGCTGTCTTACTATCTCTAAGGGTGTGTCTACACTTCAAGTTGGGGTGGTGATTTTCATTGAGCTAGCAAGCTAAAAATAAGAGTGTAGCCACAGCAGCACAAGGGGCTAGCCACCCCAAGCCTGAGCTCATCTGAGACCCTAGACACATACTCAAGGTGGATAGCACATCCTGCTACTTGCACTACTGAAGTCTCAGCAAAGAGGCAATCAGTGTTGTGGGTTTTATGCTTTAGATACCTGTTTAATGGAAACTACACAACAGACCAAACTCATTTCACACCAAATAGTCATTTCCATTGCTCATTCTTTAGGACCTGGATTTGAACCAGTGACCTAGAGGTGAAAGGCTCTATTGCCCAGCCTCTGCTAATCCCCTGAACTATCCCATTCCCATGGCCATAGGCCTTGGTGTAATACCCTTGATTACAGAGGAGTTGTATCAATTTGCACCAGTTCCAAATCTGGTCATGACTTTCAGTCCACACTTTTCAAACACTTGTAACATCTGTATATTCTAAATGTTACTCACCTTGCCCTGGATCTTTTGAGCTTGGAACTTCGTTTTATTCTTCATAATGCCGGATATATACTGCAAGTCATCCAAAAATTAATTTTCATTTCAGAAATAGATATTCAAATACTCAGGAAAAATCTTATTAAATTGTATCTTGAATATTATTCCCTTTGGAAGAGCAGATGTGATTATTGAGGACTAGATACTGCAATCATAGCATCCTTAAATCTTGTTGTGCATGCCAAACTCATTGAGAGTTCTGCGTAACAAATAATTGCAGAACAGGTCCCCAGAAAAATTATTGCTGATTACTATGAAATGTATTTAGATGGCTAACATAACAAAATAATAAAGTAATATTGTTTGCTACAGAAATATTGAATATGGAATACTACCAAAGGCCACTAATATAGTCAGTTCTTAAGATGTGAGTTTTGTGAAGATAAAGCAGGATATCAAAGGACATTTCATGAGATTATTAAGTGTATGTGGAATTCTGACAATGACAGGGAACTTCATTCTATGCTGCTAGCTACAGATGCTCAAATGAAGGTGTTTGGTGATGGGCATGGTATAAATGATACACAGATATGATACTGCAGTGATCACATTACATGAATGGGCATGATCCTACAGCTGTAAATCAGGAGTCACCTAATCAAACAGAGCTGCTTTCACTATGCTGCTGTGTACCCTTTCAATGTAATGGAAAACTGTTCTGTTGGATGAGAGAACTGCTTGAGTGGCAAGGGAAGTTGCTGGAGCAGTGTTAAAGTAGGCAGGTAAGAGGGGAGGGGCAGCAGCAGGAGTACTGGGGTGAGGAAAAGAGAGCTAGTGGAGAACTTTCACAGTGAATGAAGCACAGTCCAGGATCTGTGCATTATGTAAAATAAAAACATCCACATTTCAAATTGCAGGGCTTTAATTCTACCTGGGGAATCTGGTGTCAAGCTAGACAGGCCTTGGTTCTTGTAGTTTAGAAGGTCACCAGAACCCCTTGATGGAATGATAGTATCATACTTCCTAACTCCAAATACAGAGAGATCCTTTGAGTACTTTGATAAAAAGTAATTAATGTGTAAAAAAACACACGATAGTTGTTTTTTAATTTACCAATTTTGTTTAACTTACACCTCTCGGGGCTTTTTTCTCAGGCTTTACGGTTGCACACCTGAATTGGCTAACATTTGCTTCCAGCAGCAGTTCCTAAAATCAAAACAATTATTTTTTTAAGTATGGTAAATTTTAAATTCTCCACTGAGAAATTTAAAAACACCTTTTTTCGATGTAGCAAATTGAGGCAACCATTAAAACACAGAACTCTGAATATTTAAATACCAAGTGAAAATATAAATGATTGGAGCACAAAGCAAATGGTGTACAAGAACTATTCTTATATGGTCAAACATAATTTGCAACAAGCCACAACAAATTCCCAAAAGGGATCATAGACAAATAAACTTCGTGGGTTAGACAGTGATTACAGAAAAGAAAAAACCTCTGAAGGCAGAGGCTTAATCAGGACATGCAGGTGAATGAAGAAAGACACAAGGATGGATTGGAGCAGCAACTTTTATAAACGTAGCATGGGGGAGCGGAGCTGTCTGCCTTATTGTCCCGGTCTCTCCAATACCAGCCTTTTAAGTGGGTCTACTGTGGGGGCTACAGAGCTCCATCCACATAATCCCTAATTCGGGGTAGACTCCCCTTAGCCTACCTGTAGGATTCAGTGACCGCACTCTTCTGAATCCTCTCACACACATACCACTCATGTGGGGAAACAGAGGGTACAAGAATGGGAGAATCTCAGTCTGTGAAGACTTCAGGTCTTCTCGTTTCCAATAGAAATAAGGCCCAACAGTGAAATGTCAGGTCTCCTTTACTTCTGGGAGCCAACCCTTTTGAGCTGCACGTTGCAAAGAACTAAACATTCCTACTGAATTTCTATGCTCTACTCCTATTTGGGTTATCTGTGCCTCCATGATGCTGTGAGGAAGGCAAAACGCTCCCCACCAACCCCCTGCTAATCTGGCCTGAATGGGAACAATTCCTTCTTGATCCCAAAACAGGGTAACTGGTCAGACCCACAGCATCCTAAAAGCACAGTTCCTATACTACAACTACACAGAAGGAGGGTGGGGCAGTCAAAGGGACAAAGGGATCCAAAACACTCAGGCCAAGGTTTAAAAAAAATGTGGGGGGTGGAAGAAGTTAGGCTCCAATCAGCTCCCATCTTCCTTTGGTTGGCCAATGGGCAATGGAGAGCTCCTGGAGGAGAGTGGGCCCAGGGGGGCTGTCATAAATATAAAGGGAAGGGTAACCACCTTTAAATCCCTCCTGGCCAGAGGAAAAAACCCTTTCACCTGTAAAGGGTTAAGAAGCTAAGATAACCTCGCTGGCACCTGACCAAAATGACCAATGAGGAGACAAGATACTTTCAAAAGCTGGAGGGGGGAAAACAAAGGGTTCTTTCTGTCTGAGTGTTGTTTTTGCCCAGACCAGAGCAGGAATGCAGGTTAGAATTCCTGTAAAGGGCTAATTTTACAGAGGTGATTCTTTTACTTTTTCTTCAAGTAAAATTCTTTTAAGAACCTGATTGCTTTTTCATTCTTCTGAAAATTCAAGGGTTTGGGTCTGTGTTCACCTACACAAATTGGTCAGGATATTTATCAAGCCTTCCCCAGGAAAGGGGGTGTAGCGTTTGGGAGGATTTTTTTGTGGGGGAAAGACGTTTCCAAGCAGGCTCTTTCCCTGTTATATATTTGTTAGACGCTTGGTGGTGGCAGCAATAAAGTCCAAGGGCAAAAGGTAAAATAGTTTGTACCTTGGGGAAGTTTTAAGCTGGTAAAAATAAGCTTAGGGGGGTCTTTCATGCAGGTCCCCACATCTGCCCTAGAGTTCAGAGTAGGGATGGTACCTTGACAGGGGCCCACCCCTGCATTCCCTTGCGTGTGCTCCCCCTCCTTTTGGGGCTGTCTTCTTTACTGTAGTCAGGGGCATGCACAAAGGGGGGCAAGCAGGGGCACGGGCTGCCCAACAATCATCTCCACCACTGCCCCCAGCTTCTGCTCTGGCCCCCCGCCCTGGAATTCCATCTCTAAAGCCCATTCTCCCCCTTTCTGCCACGGTGGGAGTCAGGCTGAGCGCGGCTGAAGGGATGTGCCTGGGAAAAGCACTGTAGCTAGCACTCCCGCTGAGCCCTGTCCCTTCCTTGCTGCAGCATCCAGCAAGTGTTTGGAGCCTGCCTGGGGTATGTAGACGGGAGCTCAGGACAATGCAGGTGGGGCAGGCAGCCAGGCTGGGGACACTGGGAGGATGGGTGGGGAGCCCAGGGAATGCAGTGGGGGCCCGGTGGTTTGGGGAGACAGCGGGGCCCAGAGGAACTGGGTGGGTGGGGGGGCAGTGTTTAAAGTGCCCCTCCAAAAGTAGTCACATTGAAATCCCTGCACACGCCCCTGATTCTGGTCCAGTCAAGGCTCCTGCCCATTGAGACAAATGGGTGGCATTTTTAGAAACCCATTGGGAAAGAATGCACCTACTGTACTGCACCATGACCTAGCCCTGGATATGTTTCCCTCACAATCCCTAAGGAGATGGAGCCAAATGTTAAAAAATTTAGCTCCATTTCTGTGTGCATGGGCAAGTGCATTAATCAGCTTTCAATGCATGAAGTCAACACGAATTTTCATCCTTGATGAAAAACTTGTGTTAGGGCCCTTATTCTACAACCATCTCTCCTGGGTGGATGCCTGAATGGAGCCCCAGTGACTTCGAAGTTCATTGAAGGATTGGAGCCTTAGTTGAAAGCCCCATCACTGCATATAACACACAATTACCAGTGTTTGTTTCCACATTGTAAGCAAGATAACATTCCTTTTCCTGCACTGGTGGAGTGGGGTAGTTGAAGAGAAGCCTTGGTGCCAGGGGCTGCTCCAAGAGGCACAAGTGTCTGAGTAGCTCCAGCTGAACCCATTTAAAGGGGACAG
Source organism: Lepidochelys kempii (assembly GCF_965140285.1). Classification (NCBI taxonomy): domain Eukaryota; kingdom Metazoa; phylum Chordata; order Testudines; family Cheloniidae; genus Lepidochelys; species Lepidochelys kempii. The sequence continues at coordinate 122,557,569 of NC_136383.1, forward strand.
CACATATAATGATGCAGCCCCAGAAGTGAAAGGAGCACTCCGGCTTTTCCACTGGCTCTGAGTGATGATGCTAAGCTGGACATGTAGCATCAGCCCTGAGATAAAATGCACAGGGAGAGGCTCCTAGTGTTTTCACTCTTTTCTAGAGTTGCTCTGATACATCAGTCACATGTGCAATTCTATGACCGTGACATTTCCATATGCATCTTTCTTTTCAGGAGCCACAATTTCAGCTTCATTTAGTGAACAGTCTGAGGAACTGACCTTTGTGAATGCTTTAAATGCCTTTTATGCCATTTCAGAGTGACAAAAATGGCTGCTACAACAACTTCACTTTCTGCTGTGGCTTTCCGCTGTGTTGCTTGCATTCATGCATCTGCTCCACTGGAGACTGTGGCTGTTAGTTAAGTGATTCTACACTTATCTCAGACTCTTGGTAATCCAGATAATGTGCTTTGTTTCTTTCCCCTTTCAATCTTTCCATATAATGTGTACTAAGCATGTACATTCTGCACAACACAGACATAATGAAAGGATACAAAATAAAGTAATACTGCTGGAAAGTGAAGAACCTAAAAGTAACAGATGCTTATAATGAGATGGGGCAACAAAAGGGCAAAAGGAAAGCTTGACCCTAACAAAATAGGTAGGCAGTTCAGCATATTCTACATACAGGAACTGAACCAAATGCAACTTGCACAAGGACATGGAGAGGCTAGTACAGTGATAAATTGTCTGGTATCAGTCAGTGAAAACTAGAACAAGGCATTTGTGGAATGCAGGTGGGAGAGTATAGATAAAAAGATGTAAAAAAACCAGACCTTTTATCAAGCTTCTAAAGCACCTCTATATGGGGATTGCATTGTGGGAGGTCTGATGGGAGAGGGAGCTACCATGTAATTTCCTTCCAAGGAGAGGAAGAGGAAGACAGAAATCTGCCTTAAATCTAATCAGAGCTGACTTATTTAATAGGATTCATTTCAAAATCAGGATCAGTTCAAATAACCAGAGCAGATCAAGTGTCAGGGCCCTTTCCAGGCCTTCCCTCCCACTTCTCTCTTAACACACAGCGCCTTGAATTCTGCTGCTTTCCTAGTCATGATGATCTCCTACTCTCAGAGCCTGGTCTGGGGAGGAGCTCTCAGGTATGTGCAGCACCAAATACTACAGATCAGTCAGGAGCTACTCAGATTTTTCTGTAACTGGATGATGCTATGAAATTATTTCTCAGGTAGGAAACAGAAATTATGTCAAATTTTTAAATGCCTTAATGGTTAATTGCACACATTGACTATCTGTGTGTCCTATGCAAGCAAAGGAGTAGCTTCTCCTGGATCTCTGTAGGGTTCCACAGAGCTGGTTAAGTTCCCCAGTGCCCCCCTCCACATGGCCAGAGGGAACAAGCAGGGCTTGGAGGAATACCCCAGCCATGCACCCTGACTTCTTATCCCTGGAGTCAGGGGAAGCAGTAGATGCAATGGGGTGTCGGAAAGGCCACTAATACCTCATTATAGTAGGGCAGAGCAGAAGCAGTGGGGTGCAAGTTCCTTCATGTCCTCTCCTTGGAGAGTAGTGGAGAAGCAGTGGGGAATGCCCCTCAAACTACTCAACACAGTAGGAGAGAAACTTTCCCCTCAATCCCTCTGTGCAGCAGGAGCCAGGTATGGGGGAGGCAAGAGCCTTCACTGGGCTATCTGCAGTCCGTAAACACCTTCACAGGGTCAGTGCAGATGGAGGGGGGAAACAACATGGCACTGGGCACTGATGTAAGAACAAGTATGTAAATGGATTTCAATGTGGTAGCCGTGTTAGTCTGTAAAACAAACAATGAGGAGTCCTTGTGGCACCTTAGAAATGAACAAATTTATTTGGAGCAATCTTGATTGGCTACATTAGGACAACATCACGTGGCTGCTTCCACAAGCACTACCCTTTGTAACCGTACTGCTATTATTTGTGTTGCAACAAACATTGAGTAGAAGATGGTCTCTGCCCTGAAGAACTTTCAATAAAATAGACAAGACAGACAAAGCGTGGGGGAAAGGGATAGAAGAAGCAGCCTTCATTGCTCCAAGACAGGGGGTGGCCCAGCAGCTGCAGAAGCATTTTTGCATTGGATAGAGCCCTAAAGCTCTGAAAACTGTAACTTACATCAAAGAATAAACAGATGCTGGAGAGGGGCAATTAAAAATAAAATCATGCTACACTTACCTCTGCTCTTCTGCGATTTCTATACTTGATTTCCTGCAGGTGCTGTTTTTCCTTTGGAGGTTTGTAGGTGCTCTGAGGAACCTATATTAAAAAGGCAGAAATTTCTGTAATACAGGTATGAAAGACTGAATGTTTCAAACAATAAATCTGTGTGTGTGTGTGTGTGGGGGCATTTATCCCTAATGAAAAACTACAGCCATTATTTAAAAAGTAGTGATTTCTTTTCTATTAGTGCCATAAAATGAATAGTAAAGTTTTAGGGGTGAATGCATAAAAGGGATAGATAGCCACCAACCATCACTATTTGGCTGGGGCTGTCCAGGCCTTGTCAACCCTGTTCCAGGTGCTTTCAGCCAAAGGAGCTGTTAACACAGTTTAAAAAAAAAAGTCCATCTTTGCCAGGCGAAAGCCAAAGGAGAAAGAAATCCTATGCTTGCTCCCCCGTGCCTCCCACAAAGTGAAAAGGGGAAGATCAACCTGAAGTTGCCTTTAAGGAGAATCAGGCCAGCTGTCCTCTCCTACATACTTCTTGCTCCACTATACTTCTAGATAGGGTTTGCCAGTTGTGGGTATAGAATTGCTTGGGGGTGGAGGATTGAGAGGGTCCTCACAGCAGCATTCACAGGTTTAGAGAGGTAGTCAGATCTTGGAATGTGGGACAGTAAAACATCCAGGAAAGGGTTAAGGTCTACCTGTCTGCCACATGACCCAACAAAGGGTCTAAGGAAAGGGCATGTCTGGTATGGGTTGGCCTCTGAGGACTGCTGTGGGAGAGGTGGAAGAGACTGGGCCATGCCCCCTCATCGCTCTGGCCAGAATAGGTGACCAAATGGATGAAGGCAGAAGGGAGCAGCATGATGTAACCTTCTAATGGATTATGTAATAGGTGTGCTCCTGGAGGCACAATCTCTCCTAAAGCTCCCCTAGTGATTGTGAAATTCTGTACTACCTACAACACAGACCAGTGCCTTAAAGGCACAGTATGGCCCTAAATATTAAGGGACAACTGGACAAATGGTTTGTAAGGTATCAACTTAATTTTATTTAACCACTCAGAATTATACACACAAGTAGTAATGTTTTATACTGGATGGAAATGAGGCAATTTCAGTGCCTTGAGAACATAAACTAGGAGCGGGGGAGCAAGATGGGAAGGGAATACAAACTATACCTAGTGATCAGTAAACTCTTCTCAGCTTTGGCAGTGACCATTCATGTATTTCCTTAAAAATTAAGGTTGTGAGATGGACAAGGATAGGGGTAGTGTTATGTGTATTGTATTAAGAGCTTCTGTTTTGACACAAGATTCTAGAGTTTATGTATTACATCATCAATATATTTCCAGACAGAATCTTGCATGTTAGCCAGGTGGATTTGTTTATTTTGTTATTATTTTTAAGAAAAAATAGACAGTTAAAGGGACAAGGTCAAGGAAATATATAAAGAGTGGGCTAAATATGGCCCTGGTCCTAATATGTACAATTCCAATGGAATTACAAGAACTTTTATCTGGGCTGAATGGGGCCTAATGCATTTCAATGTATACATTTTAATTCTAGACAAACCTAAAAAATGTTGTGTAATAATTTCACCATAAATAGTACTAATATTAAAGGAATGGATTAGATTACACTATAAATCATGGCTGGGATTTTCAAAGAAGCCTTGGGGATTTAGGTATCCAAATACCATTGCATATTAATGGAAGTTGAGCCCCTAGCTCCCTTCTGTGTCTGTGAAAATCGCAACTGAAACCGCTTTCTTTGTGGAAAGCCATATCTGCAATGGCTGGGGGTGTGTAAATGAGGAGGGAGACAAGCAATTATAAACCTTTGGCCATGAGGTCACTTTTTTATTTGCAGCAGTATACAGAGTGAAACAAGAGGCGGCCTATTTCTCTCTGGGCCATCCTTTGATGCACAGCCACCCATCACACACTAGCCAATTCCAAGGGTGTGGGCCCATATTCCTAGCCTATACCCTGCAGTCTGGTCTGACTGAGGGATCAACCACGTTTGCTGCAACTTCAAAAGAAATATCATGGTTTCAACCTAGGTTTTAAGAGGACCCTAGTCCATATCAGCAAACTAATAGACAATTCAACATGATTATCATTCTCTGTTTTGGAGGGCTCCAGGATCTGAACTAGTGGTTGTGACAATGGGGTTAAAGGTTAGAATCAAAGCTCATTTTGCAGAGTTATGTCCGGAAGTTAGTGCAGTGTCTGCTCATACTGTGACAAAGATATTAGACTCCCCCTTTCATGAGCACTTAAATTTGGCAGACTTGATCTGAATTTAAATAAAATCCAATATAATCCTTGCACCTCACATGATCTTCAATACATGTGAGTTAATGCAAAATTACTCTCAGGGAGACTGTACAATATAAAGGTGACAACAACAGGATTCATTCCTACACTGAGTAAGTGATTAATAAAATGCAATTTTTCAGAACCTGGTATTTGTAGAATTAATGGGATTTCACACTGAAACCACCAATGTGCTACCATGAAATTGCACTATTACCCAAAGATGCAAAATGATTTTTGTAAGCATTCAACATTTGTATTATTAAGAACCTAACGTGCTAATAAAAGGCTATAGATACTGCCCAGAGCTATAGCCCTAAACTCAGTTGCCTACAAAACTAAATGTAAACCATGGAGTCTTTATTCAGTGAATCATAGCAACCTTAGCCCAAATCCTGTTTACTTTAACCAAACACCACTACTGAATGTGTGTCACTCCAGAATTACACCAGTGTGACTGAAATTAGAATATTACCCAATGTGACTGCTTAAGTTAGAAAAGCAAACAGTCAGGCCTTCAAGAGAACCTCTACACTCATTAACATATTAAATGCTAACCATTAACATTAAGGCAGGTTTCAGAGTAACAGCCGTGTTAGTCTGTATTCGCAAAAAGAAAAGGAGTACTTGTGGCACCTTAGAGACTAACCAATTTATTTGAGCATGAGCTTTCGTGAGCTACAGCTCACTTCATCGGATGCATCCGATGAAGTGAGCTGTAGCTCACGAAAGCTCATGCTCAAATAAATTGGTTAGTCTCTAAGGTGCCACAAGTACTCCTTTTCATTAACATTAAGGTACACCACAAACCCACATAACAGGCAATGAAATTCCATCCTCATGGATGATCTGCAAATCTAGAGTTGGTTATGCCTATGTTGCAATTGCTGGGAGCTTTGCCATTTACTTTGATGGGGAGCAGGACCACACCCATATATTTTTTATAAAAAAATTACAGTTTGAGGGTTTATTTCCAATATGCACTTGTAGATCCCCGAAGGCAGAATAATCTACACATTAAATGGGCTGGCAGCAACCTGTTAAGTTACACATTCAAGGGGCAAGGAATAAACTGTTGCTTCATAGAAAAATCCCAATTTTCCCAACAATTCTAGGAGCCACCTTTTTGCTACCCTTTCCTTGCCTTGCTATAGAAGAGTATCTATGACATGCTTAGAAAATACCAATTACATCGATTAAAAACAGTATTAATTATTTTCTACAAATTTAGCCTTCAATTCAGAACACCAAAGTGTTTCCTGTTATTCCATCAGTGTTGGTAGGTTTTCTTCAATTATTTTAGATTCAGATAACTTCAGGGAAGAGACTGTTAACCATATACTATGGTTGAGTACAAAACACATACAACTTAACATTTTCCAAGGAATAAAAACCACTCACAGGTCGATGCTTCTCCTGTAACGGTATTGGCTCAGGTATCGTTATGGCTCGTGGCTTAGGGGTGGTCAAATCAAATTCCTTTGGCTTTGTGACCGTCGAAGTCTTTACAGTGGTAACACGATTCGCTAATTTGTCAGCAAGTTGCTTGATCAGTTGTTCTATTTTTGGCTGCCATCTTTAAAAAAATACTTTTAAATCTTATTTTCACTTTTTCTCTTATACAAATTCATAATAATGCAGTATCTGAAATTGTCCGTGACGCAAATTTGATAAGACTTTGGCTCTGTTTATTCCCTATTAACTGAACTGATCAATTGATTTGATTAATGATTAGTGGCACAGACTGTGGCACTCAAAATGTTACTTCACTTCTTGAACAAAAGTTAGTCTATTTCTAATAAACTGTTTATCTGTGTGAAACAAGTGTAATCCATGCTGACTAAACCAGCACATTGCAAGTTCATTTTATAGCAGTGTCAGACAGCGAGTCAGGGAGGCAGTTATGGCAAACAAAGTAGGTACCGATGAAAGAACAAAGACAGACAATGGTCTAAGTAACATTGTTCATATTATCTGACAGAGCGAGTGTATCGCTAGCACAATCTCATTTAATCAAAAATTGGAAGGACAGGAATAATTTGCTTGAGTAAATAAATCCCTCAAACAAAAAAGTGGAGCTGGCGGGACATCCAACATGGTTTGGGTTTTTTGTTTTGCATTATTTGTGTATATCAGAATTAAAACGTTCACAGCTTAAAGCCAAATTCTCCTCTCAGTTTCACTACTGCAAACCCCACCAAAGACAATGGGGAATACATTAATGTAATTTGAACCTATACTTAAAACAGACATATTAGTATCCTATACATAAACACTCAGGTCTTGAATATTGAAGGTTTGCATTACTTTGGGAGTCTCATGCAATGAAAGAACAACATTGCTTAACTGGGACGTTGCCTTCTTGGTATCACAAATTCTTCAGAAGCCAATACTTTTCTGTGATCTTCACCTCTTTCTCTCTGGTTTTAGAGCCCCTTTGTAATAAGAGCACATAGGCTTCTGACGTGTCTATAGCCACTCACATCAAAACAAAGGGTGGGAGTAACTGAATAACAGATTTTCATATTAGAGAGGGGTAGTGTAATGAGGTTCCACGCCTTATTACGTAGTTCAGCTCTCACTGAGAACGTAAAAGGAGCTTCAGAATCTTAGTTTGTACTATCACTCTGATGTAATGCCAATGGGTAACTTCTGGGAGTCAGGGTTAGATCCACAAAAGGTCTTAGACACCTAAACGCAACATTTAAGCATCACTGAGATCCTCAAACGCCCATTCAGCTGATGCCTAATTCTGTAGGTGCCTAAACTTCCACCATTAAAGTCCTCTAGTTGTTAAATTTCTGCCAATGAGCATATGCACAGCCATCTCAGTCTAGGCACTCAGGCATCTATCTCGTGCCAAAGACACAGTAGGATCCTCAAACTACACATTCCCCCACATGGCCTAATCTGGTAGGCATGCTCTGAGCATGCCTAAACCCACACAAAACAGCTCCAAGAGAAGTCTCCCCACCCCAACTTTTAACCCATGGTTAGGGCACTAACCAAGGATGTATTGGAAAAGTACATAGACAGGCAACAAAAATTATTAGGAGTACGGAACAGCTTCCATATGAGGGGAGATTAAAAAGACGGGGACTATTCAGTTTAAAAAAAGAGAAGACTAAGGAGGGGATATGATAGAGGTCTCTAAAATCATGAATGGTGTGCAGAAAATGAATAGGGAAGTGTTATTTACCCCTTCACATAACAGAACTAGGGGTCACCCAATGAAATGAATAAGCAGGTTTAAAACACACACAAGGAAGTACTTCTTCACACAATGCACAGTCAACTTGTGGAACTTGTTGCCAGTGGATGCTGTGAAGGCCACAAGTATAACTGGGTTCAAAAAAGAATTAGGCAAGTTCCTGGAGGATAGGTCCATCAATGGCTATTAGCCAAGATGATCAGGGACATAACCCCATATTCTGGGTGTCCCTAAACCTCTGACTGCCAGAATCTGGACAACAGGGGCTGGAACACTCGAAAATTGCCCTGCTCTATTCATTCCCTCTGAAGCATCTGGCATTGGCCACTGCTGGAAGACAGGATACTGGGCTAGGTTGAAACATTGGTCTGACCTAATATGGCCATTCTTCTTTTTTTATGAACTTAAGTCTCCCTTGCTGCATCTTGGAGGAGAAAGCACTAACCATTGGTCTAGAAGGTATTCTGGGGTAGGTCTCTCTCAGTCTCTCCTGTTGAAACTGCTCTACTGTGTATAAATAATTTAATTTCCATTGAAACAGGGGGACTGGTACCTGGGTCCCCCAGAGACCACTTGGTGTCCTAACCACTAGACTATAGAATTATTCTCACACCTCCGCTGGCCCAGTGCATATTTAACTATTTATATACCAGGAAACAGCTGCAGCAGGAGAGATTAGGAAAAACCTGCCCCAGAATATCCCAGAGTCCAGTGGTGAGAGAATTCTCCAGAGCAGGGGGAAACAAGTTCATATCCCTTTGCACCATCATGTAGAGAGATTAACTGAATCCAGCTCCCCCACATCCTGCGTGAATGCTCTAACTACTGGGCTAAAAGTTATAGGGCACAGGGTCGTACCACCACTTCTGCTCCAGCATTTTTGCAAGATATGAGTTAGGTGCCTAACTCCAGCAGAGGGTTCTAAGTCTCTTTGAAGGGTGAGGTTTATGACCCACCCCCCTCCTCAGCCTTTCCTATTGGCTAGCTTAGGTGTTCTGGCGTTTGTGGATCCCCTTCTTAGACACTGATCTCTCCCCATTCACTGTATACGGAGTCTGGGCAGCAAACTCAGGGCTGTGGATTCCACTGGATGGCAAGGCACCTAAGTCCCTTTGTGGATCTAGCCTGCCGTGCAATCCAACTCCCATTGAAGTCAGTGGGATTCTTTCCACTAACTTTAGTGAAGCTGGAGCAGGCCCAGTGAAAGGGAAACAAAAGTACATTCAACACATTTGAAGCTGCCAAGTTTATTACTCGTGGTTACACTTTCAACCCTTTGATGCAAATTTCAAACCCACTGGCCAAATTGGGTGGTTGGATGCACCTGAGCAACTCCCATTGACTTTTACATGAGACACATACACTTATTGAGAGCAGCAGGGCGCTGGAACAGGGGGGCTAGGAGGACATGGCCCCCCCACTTTTTACCAGCCCTAAGGGCGAGTGGGGGGAGGGGCAGAGAAGAGTGAGCAGGGAGCGGGGCCTTGGGGGAAGAGATGGGGAAGGGCCTTGCGGGGAAGGGGAGGTGTGGGGGGTGGGGCCACGGTTCAGGTGCCAGTGGCCCTTCCATTTTTAAGAAGCTTCTGCCACCCCTGGAGAGCAGAGCCATCAGTATTCATTGCTGTGTAATATCTACTAGATATTTCTAGTTTATGGGCCTAGTCCTGCACTCCTTATTATGGCCAAGTGCCTGTTGAGAATTTTGCCTCAGCGGAAGATAGGAGCTCAGGATCTACAGTACGAAAAGAGGGATCAACACTTGGAACAGATGATACAGAGACTAATGAAAACAATGCCTCTGAATCTCATAAAACTCAAGTCTTTTACAGCACTCTAACAGTGTATGAAGCACCCTCAAAGAGGGTGTAAATTTAATTTATGTCCATTTTAAGGGCCCTTTACACTGAGTGTAAATGACAATCAGGCTCAGTGGTCTTACATCTAATGAAATACTAATCCCAGATTTAAAAATATTTATAAAAATCACTGGAAGCAGCCATTGTGTTTTGAATTACTGTACTGGGGATGGAATGGGCCAAATTCTGCCAGCACACACACACATCTGCAACTCATACTGACTTTACTGGAATTGTGTGTGTATTTCAAGACAGAATTTATACCAGTGTGTTTACTACTTTGCCTCCACCTAAACAGTGTTTTTTTAAATTGTACTGAATATAACAACTGAGTTAGATGATGGTTTATACTCTGTATCAGTGGAACCAGCTGGTATATGCTTAGCCTAACAGAGTTTGGCCCTGTGTCTACATATTAGAACCGTTGTTGAACTTGGACAGCCCTAGAGTCCTGACCCAGCAAAGCACTTAAACATGTATGCAATCTCAATCATGAGAGTTGTATCACTGAAGTCAGTGGGATTAATCATGTGCTTAAAGTTTTGCTGGATCAAAGCCTAACTTTAGAAGATAGTTGTTTGACTCTGATTTCAATATTATATGTTCCAGTTTCATTTTCTGGGTTGGGGAAACTAGCGTGTAACATCTATGAGAGAACTTTTCTTGGAGCTAAGTAACTCACTTATGGATAAATTAAAGGGTCTGCCCTGCTCCCATTGAGGCCAATAAGAGTTTTGACATTGACTACAATAGGAGCAGGATTGGACCATATGGTTTTATAAACATAGCAAATTGCAAAGAAATATATTTTAAAGCAAACTGAATTTTCAGGAGGACCTTTTTCCATGATGTCACCTTTAAACTTTCAAATATATTGAATATTTAGTACTTACCCTAGCAATGGATCAATCCAGTTCTCTTTTACGTAAAGAGAATCATATATCTGACTCCATTCATCTTTTATCCATGTACTCAAATTCAAGACACTGAAGAAGAATCTAAGAAACTAACAAGGGATTACTTCTTTCAAATTTGATGAACTGAAGAATTGAGTTACACGCAATATTTACATGGAGATTACACAGATTTTCTTAGAAACACTGCTGCAGACTTCGCTTGTGTATTACACTACAATTGTAATTAATACACACCCCAGTATTTGTAGGTGCATTTCAGTTTTGTTGCAACAACCTTATGTCCTGAAGCCATACCTTGTGCGATATCAGTAAGTCCTAAAATCTTTTTATGGACCTGAAAAACACCCCCATGTTCATAGTATGATGATGTTTTGATGCAGCGTGACCTTGTTTTCAAATTACTGCTTGTTAAAACATCACTATACTGGGACACAAGTTTGTGTCTGGAAAAAAACTGGGTACTGTAAAGAAATGATTCTAGTCTAGTAAATCTAGCTATACAATAAAGATGACTAACACAATTAATTTTCTGTTTCCATTGAACTAGAAGATTGAAATTTGGCACACACACACATTGTGGGCCTCCGAATACTGGAAAAAACAAGATCTAACATTTGAACTTCCACTTTTCTATTGGAGTTCACCAAAAGGTCATCAACCTTTCTATAGAATTTTAACTATTTAAATGGCCTTTTGAACTAGAATCTTGAAATATGGTACTCTCATTCATTATGGGCCACTGATTTCAGGATAAATTCCAAATCTGAACTTTGACCTTTCCATTACAATTCTTAGAAATGAAAGGATTTGCCTGACAGTGAGTGTGGAAAAATCTTGTGAGACCTTCACTTTGCTAACTATAGGCCTGACAGGACCATTTCCAAGGAAGTACCTAAGGATTAGGTCTCATTTTTAACTATTGCACATCTTAGCCTGTACACTACCACATCATCCAAATACCCTAGAGCATATTGGCTGGGAGGCTGAAGAACCTAGTCCATCAAGCTCTGGAAAACCACAGGCACTCCATTCAGCCCAAAAAGGCCTGGTATGAAAATGAAACCCTAGGGCAGAGGTAGGCAACCTATGACATGCAAGCTGATTTTCAGTGGCACTCACACTGCCCGGGTCCTGGCTACCGGTCTGGGGCGCTCTGCGGCGCTCTGCATTTTAATTTAATTTTAAATGAAGCTTCTTAAATATTTTAAAAATCTTATTTACTTTAAATACAACAATAGTTTAGTTATATATTATAGACTTATAGAAAGAGACCTTTTAAAAACATTAAAATGTATTACTGGCATGCAAAAACCTTAAATTAGAGTGAGTAAATGAAGACTTGGCACACCACTTCTGAAAGGTTGCCAACCCCTGCCCTAGGGTATGGATAATGTTGTTTTATTTGTGATTCTCATTTTGGTGGAATACTTTTTGTTAGCTCTACAGCAATGAGATATGTTTCCTCCTAGCCAGTCTAGCAAATCATTCTCCCTTGTGGCAAAATATCTTGTTCATCTCAGTCCTTTTTAGCCTTGGAGACTCAGGATTGGGGCAAGGCAAATCCTTATTGGTGGCACAGGGTCCTGCTACTCCTCTCCTCAGTCACTCCCTTGTGCTTGTTTTCCTTCCCTTCTGGGGAGCAAGTGCAGCCTCCTTACTGGGAAGATTTGGTGTCTTCTCACAAACAGCCTACAGGCAGCTTCCCTACTCCCCTCACTCTCCCCCTCCTACCACTCAGGGGAGGGTTTAAAAAGGTCCCAAGTAGTTGGAGTCAGCTGAACCTAATTGGTTCCCTAGCGACCCCTTTTCCAGCTGAACCTTATTGCCCCATAGTTCTCTCTCCTTAGTGGATAGGGAGGGGCCTTTTAAACCCCTGGGACTAATTACTACCCCCCTTTTGTAGCTGTTTGTCCTGGGTTTACCACACCCTGCATATGGGGAAATGTAGGATCCTCCCCTGTGGAATCAATAGGTCTGATTCGCTACTACTTTGTATCTTATATTGTCATTACATCTGTGCAAACTGGATGTAAAACAGTACCATCTTAGCACAGTAACATTTTTCACCCATTTTGCACAGGTGTAAATGTCACCACATAGGGCAAGCGTGGGGAATCTATGTTCCGTGGGCCAGATTCCGCCCGTTGCTTAATTTCATCCAGCCCTGCCCCGCTCCGCCCACCCTGTGCTCCAACCGGGAAGCAGGGTCCGGGGCTCGCCCCACTCAGCCTGGCTCTCCAGCTGTGGAGAGGGGTTGGGAGCTCAGCCCACTCCACCTGCCTGGCACTCCAGCCAAGAAGCGGAGTTGAGGGGCTCGCCCTGCTCTGCCCACTGAGAGCTCCAGCCAGAGAGCGGGGGCTTGCCCCACTCTGACCATCTGGTGCTCCGGCTGGGGAGTGGGGTCGGGGGCTCGCCCTGCTCTGCCCGCCGGGTGCTCCAGCTAGGGAGTGGGGTTGGGGGCTCATCCCGCACTGTCTGTCTGGCACTCCAGCCGGGAAGTAGGGTCAGAGCACGGGGGTGTGCCCGCTCGCAAGCCCCCATGCCCTGACCCCGATCCCTGACTGGAGCACCAGGCGGGCGGAGCGGGGCAAGCCCCTGCACCCTGACACTGTTCCCCAGCAGGCGCGCTGGGCAGGGAGTCAGAATGGGTGGGGGTGCAGGGGCTCCCATTTTTTCAGGGCCCCACAATTGGCGGGGGCTCCTGGGCACACCCCCTTGGCATAGCGGCTAATCCGCCGCTTGGTGTAGGGTGGGTGAGCAAGCGGGCAGCCCAGCGATGGCAGAGGAATGCTAAAAAAAAATAGGCCTGCTGCTTGGGGAGCCAGGCCTGGCGTGGGGCGGTGGGACGGAAGCCGTTGCTGCTGGAGAGAGGCGTCTCCCCTCAGAGCTGGGTGCGTGCCTGGGTCCATCACCCCTGCAACGCCAGCTGGAGGAGGCAGGGGAGACGCAGCCCCATTCCATCCTCTCCCCCACCCCTGCCCCCTGTCATTGCCCACCCACCAAAAGTCGGGGCCCATCCAAGTGTTCCATCCTGGCTAGCCACTGGGACATCCACCCCGGAGCAGGGGGAGGACAGCTCCTCTCCGTCCAGTTCTGGGGAGGAGCCCCCCCACGCTCCTGGGATTCCTGCACTTGGCTCTGGGCCCCCCAGAAATATACTGACAAACCAGGGGGAATTCAGAGAAGAGCCACACGACAGCAGCAGGGGATGGTAGGGCTGATTTACGGCAAGAACAACATCACAGCATCTGATCCAAAGACCGGGGTAGTCAACGGCATGGGCTTTGGATCAGACCTTTGCTTTTTATTTGTGTGTGGCCTGTGATTGATTTTTTTCTGTGGGTCTATGGCCCCTGATAGAAAAAGGGTTCCCCACCCCTGACATAGGGCACAAGGCAGAAGAGAATCAGGTCCAATGTCACAGTATTCTTCCATAGTGGTGATGTACTGAAGGCCTTATCTACATACTGAGTTGCACCAGTTAATCCAAAGGGGTGTTTTTAAACTGATTTAGTTAAACCAAAGCTGGTGTCAAGGACTGCTGCTCTTTGGCAGACCCTTCTTTCCATATGGACTCTTTTCTTCCTTCCCTTCCTGCGTCCTTGATATTCCTCTCACTCAGCCCACCCTATCAGGCAGCAATCACTTGTGCATTGCGCTACCACCTGCCGCTGTGCCTCTGATTCACTGCTCTTTCTCAGCTCCCTCTGACTGCAGGGCCTAGACCCCCTGGATCTTTGCTTAATCATCATCTGCATGGTGCTTGCAGCTACCATTTCAAGGCAGATGAAACAATAATATATACTGATAAAAGATAATGAATCAGTTCTTATCCAAAGCAGACAAAGTTTATAAGAAAAATAAGTTCAGATCAATTGACTTTTAACAACTCTTGTTCTTGGGTTGGCAGCACCGACTTGTACATAATTTTCTAACTGCTATCTTTAGCAGAAAGAACGAGGAGTACTTGTGGCACCTTGGAGACTAACAAATTTATTTGAGCATAAGCTTTCGTGGGCTAAAGCCCACTTCATTGGATGCATGCCATGGAACATACAATAGGAAGATATATATATACACAGAGAACTACGGTATTTTCCACGGCATGCATCCGATGAAGTGGGTTTTAGCCCACGAAATCTTATGCTCAAATTAATTTGTTAGTCTCTAAGGTGCCACAAGTACTCCTTTTCTTTTTGCTGATACAGACTAACACGGCTACCACTCTGAAACCTATCATTAGCAGGTGGGACAAGATGGGTGAACTAATATATTTTATTGTACCAACTCCTGTTGGTGAGTGAGAGACTAGTTTGCCTCCCTCACCAACAGAAATTAGTCCAGTAAAACATATTACATCACTCCCCGCTCCCCCGGTCTTGCTAATATCCTGGGAGCCACATGGCTTCAAGACTACATATATCTTTGACAGGTGGCTATTGTCCCTGGAGGCTTCCTGCTGCTAGTCCAATTACATAGTGGCCATGAAGATTTCACACTCTATTAGGGAAAAATGGGTAATTAAGTAATCAAACACTATGAGTTGTCTAAAATATACACAAAAAGAAAAGGAGTACTTGTGGCACCTTAGAGACTAACCAATTTATTTGAGCATGAGCTTTCGTGCCACAAGTACTCCTTTTCTTTTTGCGAATACAGACTAACACGGCTGTTACTCTAAAATATACAGAGAGTTGTGAAAGGTATAATTAAGATATTTGCTACGATGATGTATATTTTAGTGACCAGTGTGTTCTTGCATGAGTCTTCAAGGACAGACAAAACAGAAAGAATCAGGGGTTTGTGCATAAGCCCTGTAGAGGCTCTTTATGTGCCATGCCAGAGAAGGCTTTGAATGCCACTCTTGGACACACATTCCAGGGTATGCCAACCTCCAGCTCTGACTAGGAGGTTGTTTGAGCCAAAGTCCACAAATCTGGCCTTAATGATCCACATGATAGGGTTGCACAGAGTGCAAGTGTGGGTAGAGTCCAGCCCCATGAACCTACAGTGCATTTTTCATTCCTTAACAATGGGAACTTTTGTGTTTTGTTGACCAATTATTTAATGAGCCATGAGAAAAATTCCATTGCATTTCAGTCCTCCTTTTTGTCATGTGTAAATAAGTAGCATCCTCATTAGTGATTATTTGTGTCTTTGCTATCTTGTGATGTTATTGGTATCAAATGTGTAAGGGAAGTCACAGAGCTATCATTTTGGTAATGACCTTACTTTGCTTATTCATCTTGAAATACACACTGCCTGGTAAAAAGATAATTTCTTCAGTGTAGGCACTGATAGCCTGTCCTCAAGTGCTCCAAGTTTCACTACTCATAGAATACAATGAGCCAGATTCATCCCTCATGTAATTCCACTGAAACCAATGGAATTACACCAGGGATTAATTTTGCCCACTGTAGTGCTTTAATATATTACTGAAGTAATAAAATAGTATGTGATCATGTAATTAAAGATATTATTGTAATGTACAAAGGCCAGGGGGCAGGTGGTGGTGGGGTGGTGAATTAAAGTTGGTTATGTACTTCACTTTGCAACCATAACAATCTTTAATGTAATTTTTTTGTAGAGTATTTCCTAAGTTTTTAAAAAAGCAAACTGAAAAAAATGAAATTCTATCACATGGAATCATACTGACACTGACTTGGGTCATCAGTAAGGTAGGAACCTTTATATCCACAGCACAGACCTCAGCCATGTAAGCTAACAGAGTAACTGATAATGGTAGTAGGTTGTCATGCTCCCTGTGGACCTGCCACGACTGCTTTTTATAATGGGAAGTGTTAGGAAATCTTAACTTAGGCATTATTACATGCATAACCCATAATACAGTAAT
Organism: Lepidochelys kempii; assembly: GCF_965140285.1. Lineage (NCBI taxonomy): Eukaryota > Metazoa > Chordata > Testudines > Cheloniidae > Lepidochelys > Lepidochelys kempii. The sequence continues at coordinate 122,573,929 of NC_136383.1, forward strand.
AATAATTGAAAATACCTAGTGCTTTTCATCCGTAGATCTCAAAGCACATTACAAAGTCATTATTATTAGCAGTTGTCAAGGTTGAAGGGATTCAGAATGTGAGACAGAACAAAACAGATTCCCGAAGGCTAAAAATAAACAAAACACTAAGTCAGTATGTATTTTTGTGCTGATCAGTTATTGCTGCACAGCACTATAGTCAACAAAGTGCTAAAATGACATAAAAATAAAGAGGTGTAAGGCTAATGGCACAGTACATTTCAAAGTTATTTTCTTCATTTTTGTCTCTCTTTTGTCCTTGTCTTTAAGATACAAACCCTTCAGCTTCCTCACATACATATAAGAATAATACAGATTAATAAAAACAGTAAGTCCTGATCCTGCAACCAATAGGCAAGTCATCTTTTCTCATAAGAGGAATCCCACTGAGATTGCAGGATTGGAACCTGTTCCTGTAAAATATTTTTATAGGTATAGGGCCTTAAAGAGCTCTTGTATGTTCTCTTATTACATGCATAGATTCCATGTTTAGATTCCTAATGCACAGATTCCTAATTTTCCATTCAGACTGAAATGTGTCTAGTATTCCTAATTATTTTGCTTTAATCAAAATACCCAGCCATATTCTGGTATGGAGGAAGGGTTTTTCCTCTATTTTATCAGCATTTACAAATACGAATCCCATCTTGCAATTCTTACTCACACAAGTAGAGCTCACTCAAATAGTCCCCTAGACTTCAGAAAGATTACTGATATGAGTAAGGACTACTTGCATAATTAAGAGTCACACAGTTGGGCCCATGATCTGGAGAAACATCTCCTTTTATGTTCATTAGATAAAGTAAATCTGTTTAAGTAATATACATGAAACATTAGTTTGCATCTCAACTAAAACGCAAGATGAACTCAGGACAGGAGGATCTTAGCATGTTGTAATAGGTCAACATCCCCAAAGGGTATCCCAGAATTCTGTCTGCCACCCTCATGCTGTTGCTACGGCTGCAAATCTGCCTTCTGTTGTTTTTGTCCCTGTTGCTGGGGGACCAACTGCTGCTTCTAAATCCTCTGCTGCAGGTGCATTCATCTAATCTAGCATCACTCTAGAGACAAAAAAGCTTCTCTGATGCAAGAGGAAAAAAGTGTACCAGAAGAAACAGTGTGGAAGGTCACTTGGTATTACACCTTCCTTTATGGAATAGGTATATTGTACGCAAGGAAGGAGAAAATAAATGTGTGTGGAGCAAAATAGTGTCAGGGACACTGGCACTCCAGCCACCTAAGGTTAAGAGAATGGAATCATTGAGCGGTGACCAGTATGGATTAGAAATCAGATGTTTTGCAAAGTAAAATATCATTGATAGCCACACGAGCTCCAGAAGTGTCCAAACCACTTGTTTTTCCCCAGAAATCTTTACAAAGAGTCCTGGGGGTTGGGAGAACTTTTTAAAGAAAGTGTCATTTGCCCATCAGATTTTGATAATCTTCCTAGCCACATCTCCTGTATTCTTATCCCTAACAATTAATGAACTACATCATTACTGTTTGAACTGACTTTATGGAAACACTCCATGCCAATGCCTTCAGATGCATAACACAGCCAGACTAGCCTGCTCTCTTCTCTTATACTACATGACAACTATGCTCACTGGAAAGGCAATGCAGTCACAATGAGCAGGATAATAAGTATAAAGACTGTATAGATAAATCCCAGTTATCTGAAATTTGCCTTTCCCCTGAACACAAATGTATTTATGAACTGAAATGCCAATTACCCAAAACCTCAGTGTTTTGGATGTCTCCTCAGACATCTAGACAATTAGAGCTTACCCATGGTACATCCATGTAATATAATTTTTATTGCTTTACATGGAAATAAATCATGAACAAGTAGTATAAACTGAGTATGACTTCGGAAGTGCGGCAGTTTTGTGCTAGCAGAATATTGATTTCCCATCATTTAACCAAAAGACATTCATCCAGTCTTATTTAAATTAACTCAGAAGCTGAAAAGTTCAGAGTGTAAGTGAAGGAAGAACAGTACCCACAGTTTTTAAAATCACAGCAAAGACCTCTCGACTCAAAAAATAATTAATCAAACAATATGAAAACATGGTGTGATGTTAGTTTAAAATTTTTGCTAAAGTGAAATTACTTTCATTACCTTATGCATTTTAGCAATGTCCAGAGATTTGACAATTCTGCTGAATTGCTGAAGACCAAGCTCCTCCAGTTGAAAAGTGGCCAAATAGCAAATAACTATCAAAAGACACATATAAAAACTATTTATATTCATTACACTTTTGGATTTTGACCATGGGGCTATGGCTGAAACCAAATCATGTGACTCACTTTTGGCACTTTCATTATTAATAATTTTGAAATATTTTTTTCCTTTCGTCTGTATAACGGGGCTATATAATGATTGCCATTAAAAAGACATCCCTGTTTGTCTTATCATAGCCGACTCTCAGATACTATAGTTATTTTCAATTTTGTGCCAGATTCTCAGCTGGTGTAAATCAATATAGCTCCACTGGAATTACACAAGCTGAAGATCTGAAGCTTTTAACTACAGAAAAATACAAAACAAACCACAGTTATCTGAAGGCAGTGGAGTAGCCTTCAGACAATTGAGAGTTTGCATATCTGGAAGATCAACTCCTGCAAAGTTTAGAAGCTCTGTAGGGCTCAAGCTAAACTCCTAAAGGTGTTCTATGCCTTGCAGGAACAGAACTTAAGGCAGTGTAAGCTGCTGGAGAGGAAAGGGACCAAATGCGTCCTGAGTACCACTGGTCAAAGTTTCTGTGACAGAAAGTTTTTCTGTTGGAAATGCTGTTTCTTTGGAACTGAAACTTTTTGTGGGAATATGTTGCTTCAATGAAGTTTTGCTCCTAAAAAGGGGAAGAAAAGCATTTTGATAAGCTCAAAACATTCCATTTTGACTTTTTCCAAATGGGACATTTCATCTTTTCATTTCAATACAATTTTTCATCTTGAAAATTATTTTTTTACTTAAAAAAAATTAAAAGTTGAAATCTAAATGTCACATTTCAATTGATCCAAAGCATTTTTTTTTTCAAAAAAATGTTGTTTCGTGTGCAATTGCAGTTCCCACACAGCTCTAGTCTTGAGCAAATAGGGGCCAATGAAGGAAAAGGCAGAGAAGCGTAGAGTTGTCCCCAGAACTGGCAGAAGCGTCTATGGTGTTTCTCTGATCCTGTGAAGCTAAGGAACCCTTGTAGCACAGTGGTAGCCCTGAGGAACATACCAGGCTTTAGTTGATTTGCCTATAGCGCAGTATTTCAGATACCACAGCATGGTAACTATTAGCAAATCTTGACCAATGTGCAGGAGGCAAGTCAGTGTATGGTAACAGAGTATCAATCTTCTGTTTCAGCATAGCAACACATTTAAGTGGTCTTAGTGGTATACAGATGTATCTTATAAGAGCATTATTAAATTCAAATCTGCTCACATATAGTAACAGCCATGATAAACAACTTTGATAATCTAAGTGTCAATGAAGCTTGGCAAGGACCGTCACAAGCAGCTTAGAAAAATCTAAGCCAATGACCTTTGGACTCTCAACTTGTTCATATGGGAAAATATTCAGGGACACCCCCCCCGACTTCCACCTGATTAATGGAGGTCTTTAACAGGACCAATCCTGCCAATCCAGGAACAGCAATAGTCAGCTTAATGGTCACATTTATGTGCTTCTGACACTGAAAAACATAAGCTCTTTGTTTATGATGGAGAACTGTGGATAATTAGGTATCATTTAAAATGTTCTTGGATGTACGATGAATCTGAATCATGATAGCTGAGGTTCACATTTAGCTATTAATTTCCTGAACTTGAAGGTTTTCATAAATTTGCTTAAGATTCTGAGGTCCAGGATGGGTCTCAGACTGTATCTCTTTTGGGCACTAGGAAATATTTGGAGTAAAATGCCTGCTCTTGGTGCAATGGAGGAACCGCTTCTATAGCCTCCTTTATGGAAGGGAGCTTATTTTCTCCCACAGAAGTTTTTCATGAGAGGGAGAGGGATGTGAGAAAGCCTGGTGTAAAATGTGATTGAGTAACCACCACTGATGATATCTAGTACCCAGCAATATGAAGTGAACTTGCACCAGGCATCATAGAAGGTCAAGAGATGTGGTCCAAATTGCATAGATAGAAGTGTGTGACTCTCAGCCATCTTGCCCACAATGTTGCGTAGCCACCACCAGCAGGACAATATGCAGTCTGTATTGTGGACTTTTCGCAGGAGCAATCCTGGAAAAGGTAGAAGATTGGTATCTTCTCTGGGATTGAGTGCTCTGCTGCTGCTGAACAGAAGGGGATTGCCTGTGGAACTGAAACAACATATAAGGTATTTTCTTTTCTGAAGAGATGAGGACTGGAAAAGCCCTAGAGATTGGGCTTTAACTCTCTTGGTTTTAATTTCTGCAGAATCGTATCCATTTTATCACTAAAATGAGCTGATGCCTCAAAGTGGAGTTCTATCAGTTTTTGGGACTCTGCAGCAAGGCCTGATGACCTACCCCATTAATATCTCCTTAGAGCAATGCCAGTGGGCACAGGTCTGGTAATAGAGTCTGAAGTGTCATAAACTGCCCTCTGGGTATGTCTATCTTCAGTGACCAAACTTTGTTGCTTCCCTTTGTTCATCCAGTAAGGAGTACTGAATAGGGTTAATGGTGTCCCATAACACATAATTATATCTGAACATGAGAGTTGGCAGTTTGCCACTTGGCAACCCAGAAGTGGAAAAGATAACTTTTCTTCCAATGGGATCCGGTCCTCCATCCTTCTCTATGTAAAGGGAGCAGTCACAGATGCTCTGTAACTTTTAGATAATTCCTGAGCTGTCGAGATCAGCATGGAATCGGCCAGTGGATGTTGTAACAATAATTGGCCCTCTGAAGGTATAGGATACATACAATCAGCCCTTTTTGATACTGGTGGCAAGCACACAGAAAAGAGCCAAATGTCTTCTGCTGGCTTGAATAGTCCTTGGAGATTAGGAAAGGTGACTTTGTCTTTTGTATGCAATTCCATGATGTCAAAAAGGGTATCAGATGGTGCAGACCCCTCAGTCTGTAACAAAAGGGTATTAGTAATTCTCCTTGTCAGCTCCTGAAATTGCTTCTGTTCATTATGAAGAGAGACGAAGTCCCAGTTTGATCATCAGGGGACATACCATTGGTATAATACTTGATGGCTGACTGCTCCACTTCCTCTGAAGAAGTCTCCTCACAGTTATCATACCCATAGCACTCTTTTTGGGGAGGCAATGTTGCCAGGGCCAACAGCGCTAGTCTTATCTGCGCTGATTGAAACATGGGTATCCTTGAAGGTGGTGGGGCCTGGGAGAAGGTTCATACCAGGAAAGTTCTCAGTGCCAAAGAAGGTTCCTCTAGTGCTGGGAGAAGATCGGTATTGATGTTTTTGCTGATGCTGAAGTCGGTGCCGTAGTGGTTTTGATAGAATAAAGACTTAAACCCCTGAAAGGTCCAGAAAACTGTGCATTGGGACACTACAAAAACCTTTCATTGACTTAGGAGCCTAAGTCTCATTTTCAAAAGTGACTTAAGCCATAGTGGAGCCTAAGTCAGTTAAGCATTACAGTGCTGAATGGAGCAATGCCTAGTAAATACCTTTAAAAATCTGGGCCTAACTAATAATAAACTAGGCTAACTAGCTCACGGAAAAGAAAGAATTCTGTTTAGCTGTCTGTGTCAGTGGCAAAGGAACTCTGGTGGTCATCCTAGCATGACAGTACTGCTGTCACACCCCTCTCTCAGCAGACACGGCTTTGCTATACAATTCTGCAGTGCGATGATAGAAGTGCTAGATCCCATAAGTGGGACAGCACAGAGGCTGTTGCAGAAAATTTTTAAGTGAAATCTGCACCACCTGGATACTTTATTTTCTTCTAGTGATGGATATGATCATGTATCTGAACTGTACCATCAGTCTAACTTTCAGCCAAATTCTGCAGTACTTACTCAAGCAAAACTCCCATCAGTGGGAGTTTGGACTGAGAAAGGATTCCAGGATTTGGCCTTTAGGTTGTAAGATCACTGGTGAATGACCAAGTCTTTATATTTTGTACAGCACTGACCAAATGATAATGCTTAACATGGAATCTAATCGTAACACCTGAACAACTGAAATAATGTATCTTTCTTATGTTCCATAGTTATACTACGTTATGTAGCTTAAAAGAATACCTACCCACATAGAGATTGCGCTCAGAAAACAGGCAATGCTTCCCATCCCGAACAAAAAATGCATTGACTACTATGTCCAATAAAGGTTTATATTCAATACATCCAGCTAGAGTCTCCAACTCAAATGCTCCATCTGTCACATTAAGGGTCTAGAGGGATACAAAAAATAAGTAATGATGAATGAATTCAGGGAACAAAATATTAAATCAAACAGCACTGACTGAGGTGGAGGAGGCACAATTTTAAAACTATTTTAAAAATGAATACAACTTTAAGAAGTTAATGGCCTTTGTAAAGCAAAATTAAAAGAAAAAAATCTTTGACTTTCAGTTAATCTGCTGACATGCATTTAGCAAAAAACCTCAAATGATGTGTGAAAGTCAACAGTTAATGCAAAGAAAATGTATATGTAAAGTAATGTATTGTCCTTGAGCTATGATCAATGACTAACTCACCCAATAGAATGGGGAACCTCCAATGAGATTTTGCTCTTGCACGGGGAAATTCTCTTTACCTACATAATGCCAAGTAATGTGGTTGTATGTAGGAGAAGTGTCTGTAGTTTGGGGAGGTGAAATGAAGCCCAGAATCAGGGCAGGGGCCAGGGGAAGTACCCCTCTGAGGTTGCTACTTCAACTTATCGGATGGAGAAAGTGGCCACGGGCCATCCATACAATTAATACATTCTGCATGTGCAAGTCTCAGGATCCTTGTTAATGTAGATTCTGTGCATATTACCTTATTGGTCTCCATTGTCACTGTGACGTGATGCTCCATATTCTTTATAGAAATAAGCTTATGATATGAATATGGAATAACTAAGATATATTTTATGCAAGATGACTCATGTAAGATATCATTGGAAAGATTATGATTTACTGAATGTGATTATCCAATTTGTATGCATGTATCATTTCTGTATCTGGAGTTAGGAATATTGACTATGTTACAATTACAACTGTGGTTATACTTGGAGACACCCACCAGATAGTAAGCAATCAGCCTTAATGGTCTATTAGGAAAAAAACAACAAGTCTCTGAAGATGTGGATCCCCCATCTTCCAAGAGTTCCTTCCTGTGAACATTGTAAATAAACCTGGTCTGATGGTTGCTTTGACACTGCAAGGTCAGGTGATAATGTCACCTAGTAAAAAGTACCACCTTGGACACTGCTGGTTCTTTTCCCGTGGAAACAAAGGCTTCCCGCCTTATGTAAATTCTATTTAAGGCTGGGGAGTAAGGCAAACAGGACTCTTCTCCATTGCCTTCCTGCCCAAGAAGAAAGACAGATGAAAGTACCTGAAGAGACAAAGGAACTGAGCTGAGGGAAAGGCAAGGGCTGAGTCCAGACTAAGACAGAAGTCTAGTCTATAAAGAGAAATAACTGGAACTCTAAGCTACAGAAACTCTGCAACTCGCCTAAAACAACATTTAGGGTCACATATTACATTTTGTAATCTGTTTCTTGAGCATATTAAGCCTAGTGTGCGTGTTTTGTTTATTTTGCTCAGTAATCTGCCTTGTTCTGTTTGCTATCCTTTATAATCATGTAAATATCTTTTATAGTTAATAAACTTGTTTTTAATTTATTTCAAAACCCAGTTTGTGCAATTCATATCTGGGGGGGCAAAATCTCTCTCCACGTTGAGGGAGAGGGTGAATTTTTATGAGCTTGCGCTGCGCAGATCTTTCTATACAGCGCACAACAATATTATTTTGGGTTTACTTCACAAAGGCCGTGTGCACTTGAGTGCTAGGAAATTTCCTAGCTGACTCTTCCCATAGAGAGCTACTTGCAGACTCTGTGTGATTCTACAGCTGGTGCGTCCCTACCTGTGTGTGTGTGCTGCCAGAGGCTGGAGAGCCTGATTCAACAAAACAGGGAGAGGGAGCCCAGGCTAGTGGAGCAGGCAGGCTCAGTGAAACCCCAGTACATCAGGTGGCATCCTGGATGGGCAGTCCAACCCATCACAGTCACCTGTCTGAAAACCCTTTGTGAAATATACAGAAGGTTCAGAGGCCCCCTTGCAAGGACACTCTACCTGTGACACCCCCTCACAAACCCAGTGCAAGATTTAAGTGGCATGGAAGAATCTGTGGTGGTGAATTGCATAGATGAATCTCATGCTGAACAATCTTTCAAATGCATTTTATTATATTGAAAATATTTCCATTCTAAATCACCTTTAGAATATTGTAATAGGGTCTAATGCCCGGTACAATTTTCTATTAAACAAATTTACAAGGAGGGCAACTGATTTTGGGAAGAGTGGCAGGAAAATAATGCTTCCTTGATTTAGAGATGCTAGCAAGAAGTAAACAAAGCTCAATGCATCTTCTGAAAAGATATAGTCCACATTTTGATTTCTCCTTCTCAGTGGCAATGCTCCTTGTTTATGGTGATAATTTGTCATTTTAAAGTGTCAATATGACTCTATATACAAAATAATGGATGCAAGTCCAATTACTATTAGGACATGGGCTCATACCCAGAGCTGGCACTGCAGAGCATTAGGAGCTATTGGAACTGTGGTTGCAGACTGCCTTTCAATGAGATGTTAAATCCTGCCTGTTTTTCAAAGATCTGTTTGTAGAAATTAAAGATTTTATGGTACTTTTTAAAAAGAGAAAGGGATAATCTTATTGAGAGAGGGCCAATGTGCTCTCTTTCAATAAGCATGTTCTAATATCTAAGGCTCTCTGAGCTACTCTGCAAAATGACTTCTCTGTCAGTTCTTCACTTGTAAGCAAGGATATTTTGCGCCCTCGGTGAAATTTCCACCTTGTGCCCCCCCCCTTGCACATCAGTTCATTGAGGGGCAAATCCCAACAAGCCTTTCTAGCTCTAACTGCACCTGTTACCTCTTGATTATTAAAAAGATATTTCTTCATGATCAGTAATGAATACAATCATACAACACAAGGGCAGAGGGGATATTTTATTATTGGGTTATAAATCTTTTTCTCTTATAATATAAATCATACATGCTGCTAAGAAGGAAGGTCTTGTGTGTGAGTCACATGCCTGGGAGTGAGCAGATCCATGTTCTATTCCCAGCTTTTCCTCAGAATTCCTGCAACACACAAATTCTTCTCCCTTGCAAGGCAACTTGGAGGAACATCTAGAAGAGCTAGCTCTTAAATAGACATATCCTTGGGCCAACATGACACCCATATGCCTCATTTTCAATTGAATAGACACATTGCCTCCCAACAACTCCAGAGAGCAGGGATAGGGTGTGTGCATGGCACACCATCTCTAGAGGACATGCTACCATATTTGCAACCAAAGTGGAGAAAGGTGTAAGGGGAACATGACCAAGCCTTGCAGCCCAACACCATTTGAGGGAATTTGTGCACAAAGGGCACCTAGAGTGAATCCCTGAAGCAGGACTACTTGCAACCATATACTGTGTGTCCCAGGGTGCAGGACAATACTAATCTGTCAGTTTATGGTTAAAGAGCACTTCAAATGCCATTGCATCTACTAACTGATGATTAGACAATACAGCACTGAAGTACTTGCATAACTTCAACCTTGTGAGTAGTTCCGCTATGTTTAAAGTTACTCACATGCTTCAGTGCGTGTAGCATGGGGGCTGGTGAAATGCTGCTACTCTGGATGGAGTTATGTATTACAATTCCTATGGCACTGTGTTTTAAAAATATTAATATTAAAGATTTATATTGCCAGAGGCATCAACCAAGTTGGGGCCCCATTGTGCTAGGAACTAAATTGATACATAGTAAATGAGAGTCCCCAGGTGTTTACAGTCTAAAGACATGATCTAACAGGTGCATAGGCAAACACTGGGCAGGTTGTCAGTGGTGCATATGGCTGTGGGATGTTTCTTTTAGAATGAAATCCAAATTAATAAATAAAGTCACGTGACATAGCCTATCAAGAATCAACTTTGCCGTTGACAAATCCCACTCAGTTAATTGCTCATCTAACTTTCAGAAACTTTCATGAAAATCTAGGCTCTTTATCTCTTAGATAAAAAATGTATTTCTCTCTCCCCATCCTCTGGAAACCTAACTACTTGGTGGCTTAGTTGATATGAGTTCATTGTTTTTCATTTGACTTTCAAAATATGCTGTGCAAATATTTGAGTAACAGTACCTCAAAAGGCAGAAAAGGGCAAAAAAATAAAAGGTTGTTTTTCCATATTCAACTTTCAAAATCATTTTCTTTCTTTGTGAATTTTTAACAATATTAAAGTTAGTAAAACAAGACTTTTTTAAAGATGTGATGGTCCAAGTGTAAACAAACTCACTTTGTATAAAAATATTAAAATACTTTATATTTACTCCTCAACCATGTAATTGGTCTTTTTTTATCTGAAATCTGAAGAATATTCCCATCTTGCATGATAAGCTATAATCGAGAGCTTCTTCTGAATTCTGTACCATTGTTCTGGAATTTAACCAAGATTTTCAATGGTGAACACAGAATCTGCTTTTCAAACACAAAAGACCAAAAATGCAATGTGATGAGATATCAAGTTATTGAAGAACCCTAAATATGCATTTATGCGCCAGCCCCCGTGCACCTCCTGGCTAACCTCACTGCGCTCAGGCTCTGTGGCTCCGGGCCATGTGAGCCACCATCACTGGGGCTCGGGGCCCTGAGCCTACTCCGGGAGGAGCAGCGGCGGCTCACACTCCCGGGAGCCGCAGAGCTGAGCACGGCGATTGGGACGCTGGGGGGTGCATGGGGGCTGCCGCCCACAGGCATCTGCTGCAGGAGCCCCCGGGGGGGAGCTGGGCTGTGCCGACGCCCCCCCCCCTGGCGGCTCCTACAGCGGATGCATGTGGGCGGCGGCCCCCGTGCGCCCCCTGGCTCCCACCTAACCGCGCTCGGGCTCTGTGGCTCCGGACCATGTGAGCTGCCACCACTGGGGCGCGGGGCCCTGAGCCTGCTCCGGGAGGGGCAGCAGCGGCTCACACTCCCAGGAGCCACAAAGCCCGAGCATGGCAAGGGGAGATCTAGGGGGTGCACGGGGGCCGCCGCCTGCATGCATCTGCTGCAGCCTGCAGCAGCCCTCCCCCGGGCGGGGCACCGGGCCACAGCCTGGACAGGCGGGGCGGGGGGCGCAGCTGCTTCCCGCTAACGGTGCCACTACCTTTGCAGGGCTGCTGCCCCCTCCCCCACCCGCTCCTACATGGCTGGGGCTCGCCGCCCCCGCAAGCCGACACTCTGGCTCTCCAGTGCCTCCGGAAGGCGGCTTCTCCCTGCTGAGCCAGGAACCGCTTTTTGGCACCCCCAACCACTTGGTGCCCTTGGCAACCGCCTAGTTTGCCTAGTGGTTGCACCAGCCTTGCTTGTAAGCAGCATTGTCAATGCCTGCCCTGAGGGGTGGGAACAGGGGAATTGCTATGCTGCATTAGACTAGTAGTCCAACTCACCCCGTACCCTGTCCCTGGCAGCGGAGTGAAGGCTGCTATTCTTCTGCAGTGACTCCCATCCAGTTCAAGAGTGGTGTTATTGGGATTTGGAAAAGAGCCATGCCAAACACCTCCTGAAACATAATCATGCTCATCACAATACAGAGCCTTGAAAGTGAGGACAAATAAATGGTAGGGCTTTAAAGTATAGTTCTAATCTGAAAAGTCAGTTTATAAAAATGGTGCTGTGAAGTTCCAGGTTTATTTTCTTTCACTGTCTTTCAGATTAAATATATTGAGTGAACACATAAAAAATGTTATTTTCTACCTGCCATCCCTGCAAACTCAGCCTAGGTTTGGAGAGTGAAGCTGGGTACTTTTCTTCTTGTGGATTATCACTCATACTAAGTCCACAGGCCAATCAGTTATACTCCTGCAGTCTCATTACCCTCACTGAGGTTGCACAAGTGATTAACTGATTAGCTCGGGGGTTGGAATTTAGCAAATAATCTGTCAATAGTGAACAAGTAGAAATAGAATCCTGCTCAGTTCTTCTTAGCATTATTGACTTTGCAGGGCTAATAGGAGTTAAAAAAATAGTAAAAAATTATTTTTGTCAATGAAGTCAGCAAATATGATTCTAAATACACATTGGAAAAAGATCTGTTGGGTAAGAAGGTGCAGAGTACAACCACACTTGAAATTTGCTGCATGACCATAGGGATCATGTAACTTTAAAAAGTCCTACCGGCATCTAGGGACTGGAGTCAGCATAAGTAGGACCTCAGCTGTACCCTTAACCAAGGCTCTGCCCAAAGAGCAGCTAAAACAGGAGAGAAGGGCAGAGGACACACTTGGGAAAGAAGGCAATGAGGGGACATACAAAAGTCAGTGGGGAAAAGACTAGAGAAGTGGAAGGAAAATTAAAAAAATGAAAATATATGAGGAAATTAATATTAGTAATGTGGGTTCCATCCTGCAAGGTGCTGAGAACTCCTATGAAGAATTTAGCAACTTCTACTGACACCTTCCAGGACCAAGATCTATGCACGTTTCTTTCAGCTACTGGTCTATTAACTTAATTGTTTAACAGGATTGATAGGAAAAACTCAGAAATCTAACCTCCTACTGAAGACCTGTGAAGCCATTAGCCCCAGATTATAATCCATCATTTGAAAGTGTGTATTTGAAGGGAAATCTCCCAAACAGGTGAAATTAACACCCCAAAGTTAAAAAATGAGAAGCCATCAGTAAGGCTCCAATAATAAGCACTCTCCAGTCTCCCCCAATCCTTGTGAACAAAAAATATTGGAATCTTCATTTGTCTAAAATCATGGCATTCAACTTATTAGTGCATGAAACACTCTGAGATGCCCTGAGTACAAAAGGTAGTATATTAAACCAATTTTACTCTATTTAGTTTTGAAGGAGGAAGAGCAGTAGGAAGAATGATGAAACAAGAAGAGATCCACTAACAGCAGAAAACAGAAGTGCCTAAAGTGTGACTTGGAGGCCATATAAAATCTGACACATACAGAACACCAGGGAATGATCACATGCTGTGCTCTGACCAGCAGTTATTCTACAGTGACCAGCAGGGAGGAGTGTACGTGTGCAATCACTTGCCTCCATTTAGTGTACTTCTTCTGTTGCCCTGAATTAACAGGGGCAGAGACAGAAGATAGTCCCAGTACAGAAAGAGGAATGATGCTCTTATTGCATCATAACAATGGGCAAAAAAGCAAAGAATCAGTACATGGCTTGAGGCTAAGCAATGTGTTGACAAGAGGAGCAGTTCAGGGTCAGCTGTGCCTCAGAACTTTAATGTCTAAAGGCTATATGGGCCACATACCAAAAATGTCCTCTTTCCTGGACAGAAAATCTACTGAGTTGGTTTTTAATTTAATAGGCTACTTACTACAGGTATGTTTCAGAATAGCAGCCATGTTAGTCTGTATCCGCAAAAAGAAAAGGAGTACTTGGTCTCTAAGGTGCCACAAGTACTCCTTTTCTTTTTACTACAGGTATGTGTTTGATGTCAAGATATAAAGTCCAGGGTCAGAACTGGGTTGCCTGAAATGAGGCAAGGCCGGGTCCAAGGCAGAAGCAGGGCTGGGAACAACCAGGCACAGGAGCTATTGTAGCCTTATTGGGATCCAGGAAGTGCTAAAGGATCCCCCCCAGCCTAAGGGGGGGGTCCACAGGACCTGGAAAACCAAATAATTACGGGGGAACAACTAATGAACAACAGGGACAGGAGAGCGGTCAAAGGGTCAAACGAAGGGAACCGGACGGGGACACCGAGCAGAGAACCCCGGACAGCGCCCACTGCTCCTCAAAGGCGTCAAAGGAGTCAGTGGATGCCACCCAGAGGAACTCTGCCCGGAGACGTGAATGGACAGAGGATCGGAAATAGACCGCACAGTCACAGGAGACTCCATCGGCCAACCTCCTCACCCTGGTTTTATAGATGGCCACTTTAGCCAGGGCCAGGAGGAGGTTGACCAGGAGGTCCTGCAGACAGGGAGTGCATAGATAAGGAGGTGAGGGGAAAAGTGCAACCAAAATCTTAACAAAATATTCATGAGGAGAAGCTATTGTAGCCATAGGCAAATGCTTGAAACAGACACTAAACTGCTGCTGAGCTGAAAAGCAGTTCTGAGTACTCTTCCAGCCAATCAGGCAGCCTACTATAGGCCAGCTGCAGGCATTAGGTCACCTGGAGACTGGCTCTGCTGCAGGTTTTACTTCCAGACTGGCTCTACTGGGGAATCTCATTCCTGACACTCAGCTTTCCCTCTATCTATCTGAGATTGGAGCTCTGATTAGAGCTAGTTGGCTGAGGGTCCTTCTAGATAAGGCAGAGGTTAGAAGTTGTTTGCCTAGGGATATTTCCATAGAAACTGTAATTGATTATATCTATTTTCTCAATTGCAATCACTTTTGTTACCGAAGCTGGCAACTTAGGTCCTACTGGATTTTCAATTGCTTTTGAATATCCAGGCAGCAGAAATAACCAAAAGATTTCCCCTCCCCCGTCTTTGATTGGCAGAGAGGCTAACTATTCCTTTCGGATATGGATTGACCACATACATCCACAGTTTTGCCTCTTCCAGATTGCATGTTTGATGACTATGTGCTTTACTTGAGACTACACTTTAAGACCACTTGGAACCTTCAGCAAGTGCATAATATGGTTTCCTATTTAATTACAAGTGTTTAATTCAAGGAGCTTTTTATCCCTGAGCTCCACAGATTGCACTGGCTTCTAAATTGTTTATGGGTACAAAGTCTCTCCATTATGGCCTTGAATTTTGAAAGTTCAGTATTTGCTAATTCTCAAGTGTTTAATACCTTGCAAGTGACCAGTTCCTAAAGGCATGGAGACAGCCTTTGGGTGTTCTGTGCTGGGAAGAAGATGAAGCAGGTTGACTCTTGCTTGAAATATATACTTACTGGCATTGCCTCCTTCTGTGTAGGAATCCCCCACCTCTCCAAGCCTGTCTTCCTAATGTGCCCCTTCCCATTATTGATTCCTGACTTTTTGCTCTACTAGGAACCAGCAGAGGAGAACTGGGACCAAGCAGGCTGGGGCAGGGAGGAATGAGCACAATACTTTCAACATAGGAGAGTAGAATAAGTAGTGTTACGTAAGATAGACAGGTAGTGGGGTGGAGCTTTGCCAATGAGCGGGGAAGGAGATGGGAAGGGCTAGCAATGTGTCTTTTTCAAGAGATTAATAAAGAGAAAAAGGATGGGAAAGGTGAGGAAAAGAAGGTTTCTGTTTGGGTGAAGAGAGAGAAAGAGAAGGGCCAACTTTTATCCCTGGATGGAAATCCTTATTCTAAGTTTAAACTAACATTCAAGAGGGGAGATAATATTTTATATACAGATAAAGCTTTTTTTTACCTCCTGAGATTTGAATAGTAGTTTACACTGAACTCAGCTGCTTCTAGTTGGAATACACTCATTTTATATGTGATCTCATTAGTTTATATCACTTCAGGCTTTAATGTTACTCCTCTCTAAGGGCCTAATCAAAAGTCCATTGAAGTCACAGGAAAGGTTTATACTACTGTATTTATTATTAAATCAATATTGATTATGTGCTCTGCACTATACAAGCACCATTGAAGACATGGGTTTTATTCAGGGAGCTCACAATCTACATGTAAAAATCAGTCACGAACGATACACATCAGACATCTATAAATAAGGTTTTGTAACATCTATCACAGGAATCATACATCAAGTGATTTTCATGTTTAAAAATAAATCTGTGATTTTTGACATTTTTGGATTTTGCTCAGAGTGAGTGGGTGGCTCTGACATACACAACTGAACCAGATTAATGGAGAACATTGAGCCCTCTTCCCAAATTAAACCATGTACTGCATGAGATGCCAATAGACAGGCTGAACTTGGTATCAACACTGTGGGAATAAAGGACCAGTGAACTCCCAATGAGAGCAGTGAGCTTTTTAATTATGCTGGATTTACAAAAGTCAAAACTATGGGTCTGATCCTGCAACCCTAATTTAGGCAAGTAATTATATTATGGTAAAAAGAACAGGAGTACTTGTGACACCTTAGAGACTAACAAATTTATTAGAGCATAAGCTTTCGCGGGCTACAGTGCCCTTCCTCTGTCTCCTCAGCAGGAGGTTGACAGGGTTGGTGCTGTGGGAGCCAGAGCTGCGGCTGGTCCTGTCGGCGTACGCTGATGACGTGTTCCTCAGATGGGGGCTCATCGGATGCATAGAATGGAATATATAGTAAGAAGAAACATATAGACTGTGACAGGGTCGGGCCAGATGGCTATAGGAGAATAATTTTTTCTTTGAAGCAAAAGATATTTTTATTTGCATAACACACTTACAAAATAAAAACAGCAGCATATGCAATGTGTAACACAGCAACCAATCACAATTGTTTTCTCATTAGCTTCAGGGGAGGGAACTGTTCAAGCTTGCCTGGGCCCAGAGCGGGGGGCTTCCTCGACTCTCAAGGTCTGCCACCCCCTCGAGTTACCTGGTGCCACGCCCAGTGTCACCAACAATTCTCTCCTCTGAAAGCACCCAACAAGAGGGGCAGGCTGTGGGGTGGACAATCTGGGGGGGGGCACACGCACCCACGTGTGAAAGGACCCCTCTAAGGTGGTGGTGTCTGCAGCAGCAATGGCTGGGGCTGGGGTTCCTTACTCTCTCCCCCAGTCAACGGGTCAGACAAAGGGACCCGGATGGGGACACCGAGCAGAGAACCCCAGACAGCGCCCACCGCTCCTCAAAAGCATCAAGGGAGTCGGTGGATGCCGCCCAGAGGAACTCCGCCCGGATACGTGAACAGACTGAGGATCGGAAAACGGCCCCACAGTCTTAGGAAACTCTATCGGCCAACCTTCTCTCTCTGGTTTTATAGATGGCTGTTTTAGCCAGGGCCAGGAGGAGGTTAACTAGGAGATCCCGCAACTTTGTGAGGCAATGGATGGGGAGTGCATAAATCAAAAGGTGAGGAGAAAAATGCAACCAAAAACGTAATAGGAGATTTGTGAGGAGCTGGAACAGGGGTTGCAGTCTGGCACACTCCAAATATACGTGCACCAGGGTTTCCCTCACACCACAAAAGGGACAAGTATCTGGGATGGGGGTGAACTGCGCCAAGTACGTGCCTGTGCTCACAGCTCCATGAAGGAGCCGCCAACTGATGGCCCCGACGGGCCTCGGAACCAAGGTGGAATATAGGCTGGCCCACCAGGGCTGCTCACCCTCCAAAGGTGGCAGAAGGTCTCGCCACTTTGTGTCAGGGCGGGACACTGGGGTGAGGGCGTGAAGGGTGTGGAGCATGAGTGTGTATAGATGTTTCCTTGGCATGGTTTGGAAGCGTACTGGCTGCAGTTCATGCAGCCGGCTCGCAGTAAAGGGGTGAGGGGGTCGATTGGATCTGCGGGGCAGGGGTCCAATTATAAGGTCCGGTGGGCCTGGGGTAGAGGGTGGGCGGGGTGTGCCCTCGAGTAGGACGCGGTAGAGGTAAGCTCGAGCAGTGGGCGGCAAAGCGGCCTTCGCCTCCTGAAGTATGCACCGGGGGGTACGAGGTCTGGAGAGCCCCATGCGCCGGGTGAGCGTCAGGGGATCCAGCCAGTCTCCCCGGTCGTAGTCCAGGAGGTCTCCGACTCTCGTGACTTCTGCCAGGATCAAGCTCTGGCGCACCGAGCGGGACTCCGCCACCTGCACACGGAGCTGGGGGTTGTGTAGACAAAACAGTTTCCAAGTCCGGAGGAGGTCCTGGTAGAAGACTGGCAGCCCGGAGAGGTCTCGCGGAAGACCTCCCGGATGGAGATAAAAGAGCTGCCTTTCATATTGGAGCCCTCGGATGCGGCACAGGATGGAGTGCGCCCAGTGCGCTCCACGCCGAACTGCCTGCACCATAGAGGAGCCTCTGTAGGGCCCGGAGGCGGAAGACACGGACCTGAGTGTGTAGACACTTCAGGCCCTGTCCTCCTTCCTTCAGGGGTAGATGAAGAACCCCTACAGGGGCCCAGTGCATTCCTGACCAAAAGAACCCCAGAATCGATGTCTGGAGGTTGGTCAGGAAACCCGGGGCCGGGACCAGGGTGTTGAGTCAGTACCAGAGCATGGACAGGACTAGTTGATTAAGCACCAGTGCTCTCCCTCGGAAGGAGAGACATCAGAGTAGTCCCGTCCATTTCCGGAGCTGCTCTATCACCCCGCCCTCTAAATTTTCCCAGTTCTCCGGCGGAGAGGGATGCGTGGCAGAAAGGTAAACGCCGAGGTAGAGCAGCGGACCCGCGCTCCACCGGATGGTCTGAATTGCGGGTGGGAGGGAGCTCACCTGCCACCAGTCTCCTACCGCCAAGCCAGAGCTCTTGACCCGGGCAGAGGAGGCTGCCGAAGAGATGGCCTGGCAAGCCTCCACCCGTGTCAAGTCGCCGGGGTCCTGGATCACGAGGAGCACGTCATCAGCCTACGCCGACAGGACCAGCCGCAGCTCCAGCTCCCGCAGCACCAACCCTGTCAGCCTCCTGTGGAGGAGACAGAGGAAGGGCTTGATCACCAGAGCGTACAGCTAGCCCGAGAGGGGCACCCCTGCCGTACTCCTCGCCTGAAGCTGACCGGTTCGGTCAGGGTCCAATTGAGCTTAACCAGACACTCTACGGAAGCGTACAGCACCCGGAGAAAACCCACAAACTGGGGTCCGAAGCCGAACGCCTGCAGAGTGCTCAGGAGCTACCCGTGGTCCACCCTATTGAATGCCTTCTCCTGATCTAGGGACAGGAGGGCGAACGACAGACCGTCTCTACACCCGAGTTCCAAAAGGACCCGAACCAGAAATAGGTTATCTAAGATACTGCGGTCCGGGACTGTGTAGGTCTGGTCTGGGTGGATCACGTCCGCCAGCACAGACCCTAGCCACAGTGAGATTGCTTTCGCTACGATTTTGTAGTCCGTGCTGAGGAGTGAGACAGGACGCCAATTTCGTAAATCGCGGAGGTCCCCCTTCTTCGGCAATAAGGCGAGCACAGCTCGCCTGCACGAAAGAGGGAGGACTCCGCTCTGCAGAGACTCGGCCCAGACGGTGACTAAGTCTGGGATGAGGACGTCCCAGAACACGCGGTAGAACTCCACGGTCAGCCCGTCCGTGCCTGGAGACTTATTAGTGGGCATACGATGGAGGGCTTCTGAGAACTCAGCCAGAGTGAGAGGCAACTCTAGCCGGTCTTGGTCGTTCGCGCTGACCGTAGGGAGCTCCTCCCAAAGCACTCTGCAAGCGCTAGGGTTGGTCAGATCCGGGGAGAAAAGACTTGCGTAGAAGGCTCGGGCCCTCCCGCACATCTCCGCCGGTTCCGTGAGGGGGGGTGCCGTCTTCTGCCAGGAGGCAGGTGACGTGTTTCTTGGCCCCCCTCGTTTTCTCCAGGGCATAGAAGAAGCGGGAGCCACGATCCATCTCCCGAAGGAGGCGGATGAGGGATCGAACAAAGGCGCCCTAGGCCCAATGGTCCTCAAAGGCCCGGAGCTCCTCCTGCTTCTCCCGGCACGCTCCGCAGAGGAGCGGGTCCTCGGGGCTGGCGGCCAGACGCCTCTCCAGCTCTAAGACCTCCTGTTCCAACTGCTCTATCGCCGCGTTTCTCCGTCGGCTGGTGCCCCGGGTGTAGTCGCGGCAGAAAAGCTGGGCGCGCACCTTCCCCAGGTCCCACCATCGCCGTGCCGAGGGAAAGGCACGCCGCTGCCCTCGCCAGGCCAGCCAGAATTCCCGGAAGGATGTCACGAAGCCCTCATCCTCCAACTGTTGTTAAAATGTTAAAATGCCAAAAGGCCCGCCCCGGCCTCTCCACACAGAGGGAGGCTGTCATGGTGGCTAGGTGATGGTCAGAAAATGGGGCCAGCCGAATGCTGGAGGAGTGGGCTCGTGAGAGATGGAAGCGTGATAAATAAATGCGGTCCAACCGGGAGTGGCTCGACCGATGGGCTTCCACCCAGACAAAGGTGAACGTGGAAGTGTCATCCGGGTGGTGGCCATGCCAGATGTCCACTAGGGAGTGATGTTCAACTATCTCCCGGAGGGTGTCTGCGGCGGCCGGGCTCTGCTCGGTCCCCGAGCAGTCTCGCTCCTCAAGGGTGGTATTAAAATCCCCTCCTAGGACCAGGCACTCATGAGAATCTAAGGTGCTGAGGAAGGTGGACGCCCGCTGATAGAATTGCAGCTGCTCTGGGCCCGATGTCGGGGCATAGACGTTAACAAGGTTAACCACAAGCCCCTCTATACGGGCCCAGAGATGCAGCAGATGACCCGGCACGGTCTCGGTGACCCCTAGCACCTCGGGCCATAGGTCGGGGGAGAACAGGGTCGCCACTCCAGCCTGCCGAACCGTGGAATGGCTAAAGTAGACCCTGTCCCCCCACTCCAGCTGCCAACTGTCTTCGGCGGTCAGATCCATATGGGTCTCCTGAAGGAAAATCACAGAGTACCCTCCCTCCCGAAGGAAGGAGAGCACCTGGAACCTGCGGAGAGCCATCCTACAACCCCGGGTGTTCAACGTTGCGACGGTGAGAGGTGTCATGGGGAGGGCCAGGGGGATCCTCACTGGCAGGGACACTCGCATCCCACAGTGGGCTGCGCAACAGTCCTTGACCCATCCCGTAGGTGACTAATTGGTCACGGAAGACGCGGACCCGCCAGTAGGCCACGGCATCCTGCTTCCCCGTCCCTTTACCTTCCCCCATGAAGGCCCCTGTGGCCCGGAGGATTTGAAAAAAGTCCCCCCATTGCTGGAGAGCAAGCTGTACCTTGTTGCGGGAGCCATGGACATCCTCTAAAAACTTCCGCAGCTCTCCTCGCAGCTCATGGGGGGGTGGGGTTATGGTTTCCCGGTTGTTCCCCGGCGGGGCCCTTGGTGCAGCCCCGTGGCTCACTAAAATGGGCAAACAGGGTGTGGACCCCTGACAGGGTGCCTGATTGGCTGGAGCTTCTAGGTCTGCCTCAAGCCCTAGGGCGATGGGGGTGGTGGAGGGAAAATAGCAGCCCCTAATGGGTCGGGGCAGGAGAATGCAAAGGCCGTTCCCTGGGGGTCATCAGTTGGAAAAGGGAAGAAGACAGCCCCGGGGGCAGCAATAACATCGCAGGAGGTAGGCTGGATAGGGGTAGGGGCAGGGGCAGAGGTGAGCTTCTGGGTTTCGGGAGGCAAACAGCTGGATGGTGGCACCTCCCGATTAGGCTCGAGGGTTAAGGGGGTGGGGAGGGAGCTCTCAGTGATACCGGGCGCGGGCTCTATGGTGGATTTAGCGGCCACAGCATCAGGAGTGGATTATCTTCTGTTGGGCCCCCGCCCGGGAAGGAAGTCAATTGCTCCGCACCAATGGGGGGTGCCCCTGGAGACTCGTGTCCCGACCGCGTGGCGCTGGCTGTCACCTGAGCAGGCTCGGTGGTCATCAGTGGGGTGCTTTCAGTGGCCGGGTCGATGAAGGAGTCCAGGGGCTCCTCGGAGGTGGGATCGGGAGCAGCAGTTAAAGGGAGGGAGCATGGGGAAAAGAGGGGTGGAGTGAGGTCGCCCAAATCGAGGTTTGCTGGCAAAAGGTCGTCCTCCCCCTGGGCGACCGGGGTCAGATATAGGGCCTCGATCTCCTCGAACATGGAGGAGAGGACACTTTCCGTCGCCCCGGGGTTCTCCCCACTGGCACCCTCCACGACCGTTGCCTCGGGGTTCACGGGGGCTTCGGGTAGTGTCAGGACAGAAGGGGCTTCCTCGAGGGTCTCAGAGGGGAGGATCTCTCGTGGAGGGGAGACACTACCCTCCAGTGCTACCACGTCTTTCCCGGCTGACACCGGTGGATGTGACGCACTCGTGGGCAAAGTGGAAGGTTCGGTATCGGTGCCCCCCTTCCTGGTCTTCCGGGGGGCCTCCGCCTCGGGTAGATGAGGCGGAGCTTGAGCCTTCTGCTTGCCTCGCTTCCCCTGGACTAGGGCCCAGCCCTCCATGGCATCATCTGGGGCCTGGTGTCAGGGGGTAAAGGCAATGGCTCAGGGACTTGGCGGGGGGACAGTGGGGAGGCATAAGGGAAGGAGGATTCTCCCTGGGGCAGGTTCTCTCCTAGGCCTTGTGGTATCTCTGCCACACCCTCCTCCATAGGCCCCGCCAGATTGTCAGCAGTGAGGGCGGGGCTCTCCCGCTCATCTGGGCGTTGTAGGGGAGGTGCCCCTTGGGCCTGAGCGGGAGAAGTGGTAGTCCAAAGAGGAGGGGGGGCGGGTTTGGGTACCGGGCGGCCAGGGGCTTCGGCAATGATGGGGCCGATGTCCTGCCGGGTCTCGGGGATCCCAGGTGCCCCTCCTTGCCGGGCTAAGGGGCAGTCCCTCCGGACATGCCCTGATGCCCAGCAGAGGTAGCACTGGGCTTCCCCCATGGAGAAATACACCCAGTAATGGGCCCCCTGGTGGGGGACTAGGAAGGATCCCTCGAGTGCCTCTCCATCATGCGCCACCGACGGCAGTAGAAGCTGCACTTGCCAGTGGAAGGAAAAGATGTGATGGAGGGTGGGGTCCTTGCAGCCCAACGGGAGAGGGCTGATGACAAAAACAGGTTTCCCCAGGGTGTAAAGGGTGGGTAACAGGGCAGCATTGGGGAGAAAAGGAGGGACAGAGGTCAGGACCAGGTGGACACCCAGGTTCTCTAGCGGCTCAAGGGGGACAAACACGCCCCCCCCCACCAGGCCCCTCTCCACTGCTTCCTGGGCGGCAGCCTCCTATGCTAAGAAGAAGACGATCTTCCCATACATTTTGGAGGCCGCCACAATGGCCGAGGGCCCCACCACCCTCGCCAACGCCCGCATGTAGGTCTCCACGTGGGGTGAGGCGGGTACCAGGAGGCATCGGAGACCGTGCTTCCTTGTCATGGTGGGGAAAGGGCCCTGGTCGCTGTTGATGGTGGCGGAGGCAGTGGCCGGGAGAGATGACGAGGCAGCAGGCGGGGGGCTGCCGCTGCCCGGGCATATGTCCTGGGGGGTGAGGGAGGGACACCCGCAGAGCTGGTGGGGGGGGTAGCGGGGAAGGACGCTGTGGTCAGTGGCGGGGCCACAGCAGTGGGGGTGGCCCCTGCCACGGAGGGCCTAGTGGTTTTAGTGGGGCCCTTCCCCTTCTTCTTGTCCTGGCCTTTCCCGCCAGCTGGGGTGGCTCCCCTAGAGTCTGGGGAGGTGGTGGGCATGGCAGCGGCGGAGGTCACCCCGGTGCCCTCCATTGCCGATGCCCCAGCGGGGGCGGAGGCAGGTGGTTAACAGGAGTTGGGGTCAGGTAAAAAGGGACAGGCTGTGGGATGGGCAGTTCGGGGGGGGGCACATGAACTACCGTACGCTTGTCCAGAGAGTCCTGTTTGGTTGGCTGGTGCTTCTGGCACACAAGTTGGAATCAGGGCGAGCAGCTAAGTCCAGAGGCAGATGTTAAACAGCCAGCAATGATGATGGAGGGGGTAGTGAGGAAGATTGTAGTGTGGGGGTTGGGAGGACACAGATGGATCGGGGGGCAGCTCCGTGCCACACCCCCTGTGTCCCTACAAACACAGTCAAGACACAGTCAAGGCTTCCCCCCACACGAGAGCACAGTTCAAAAGTTACTCAATCTTGGACCCCCTCCACGGCGATTTGTAAATTCCCTGGATGGTGTTCCTCTGGTAGATGGCTGTTTCTTTCTCTCTATTCCGGGCTTTCTCCATAGCTGCAACATTCCAGGGATGCCAGAGCAGATGATAAAAGTTTCTCTCAGCCGAATACGGGTCCACAAACAAACAGCAAGTGGCTGGGTCTGGGGGCTGGGTCCCTCCACTCCCCACCTCCGGGGAGTGGGTCAGCAGGCCCCCCCTCTCTCGGGGGGGGGGGTTCAGCTGGAGCGGCAGCAGCGTCCGAGGGCAGGCGGGGGGGGGGCTAACAGCTGACCGACAGCCGGCCAGCACTCTAGCAACAGCAGCGAAAGAAAAAAAAACAACAAAAAGAAAGGAAAGGGGGGAGAGCGTCTGGCCCGGTCAGGGGGGAAGCCGAAAGCAGGGGCAAAAAGCAAGGAAAGCCCAGGCCAGAGGGCAGCAACTGGAGAGCAGGCTAAGTATGTCCCTTTTCCCTGGGTAAGAACAATCAGGAACCTTCTGGAGACAATTAAGACAGGCTGATTAGAACACCTGCAGCCAATCAAGAAGCTGCTAGAATCAATTAAGGCAGGCTAATCAGGGCACCTGGGTTTTAAAAAGGAGTTCACTTCAGTTTGTGGTGTGTGTGTGAGAAGCTGGGAGCAAGAGGCACTAGGAGCTGAGAGTAAGAATGTGGATGGTTGGAGGACTGAGGCGTACAAGCATTATCAGACACCAGGAGAAAGGTCCTATGGTGAGGATAAAGAAGGTGTTGGGAGGAGGCCATGGGGAAGTAGCCCAGGGAGTTGTAGTTATCGCCCAGCTGTTCCACGAGGCACTCTAGACAGCTGCATTCCACAGGGCCCTGGGCTGGAACCCGGAGTAGATGTGGGCCCCGGTTCCCCCCAAATCCTCCCAACACCTGGTCAGACACAGGAGGAGTCGACCTGGACTGTGGGTTCAGAAAAACGGCCAAGCTGAGGGCTGCCGTGAAGCTCCAAGGAGAGTAAATCCGCCAATAAGCGCAAGACCCACCAAGGTAGAGCAGGAACTTTGTCACAATACATACAGATAAGTTGGAAGTTGCCATACAAACTGTGAGAGGCTAATTAGTTAAGTTGAGCTATTATCAGCAGGAGGAAAAACTTTTGTAGTGATAATCAAGATGGCACATTTAGACAGTTGACAAGAAGGTGTGAGGATACTTAACTTTAGGGAAATAGATTCAATATGTATAATGATCCAGCCACTCCCAGTCTCTATTCAAACCCAAGTTAATGGTATCTAGTTTACATATTAATTCAAGCTCAGCAGTTTCTCGTTGGAGAAATGGACCGCTTGTGTGGATTGGTCTAGGCTGAGCTTGATGGTGGGATGGAAATTGTTGAAATCATGGTGGAATTCCTCAAGGACTTCTTTTCCATGGGTCCAGATGATGAAGATGTCATCAATGTAGCGCAAATAGAGTAGGTGTGTTAGGGGACAAGCGCTAAGGAAGCGTTGTTCTAAGTCAGCCTTAGTGGTCCATTTCCTGGACACTACTGTACTAATAAGCGATGGTCACATAAACACCACCCTATTCCGGAAACCTACTAACCGCTATACTTACCTACATGCCTCCAGCTTCCATCCAGGACACACCACATGATCCATTGTCTACAGCCAAGCTCTAAGATACAACTGCATTTGCTCCAATCCCTCAGACAGAGACAAACACCCACAAGATCTCTATCAAGTCTCTAAGGTGCCACAAGTACTCCTGTTCTTTTTGCGGATACAGACTAACATGGCTGCTACTCTGAAACCTGTTATTATGGTAAAGGTACTCTTCACATGGGTAACTGCATGAGGGTTTGCCAGATTGAGTTCTATATTAAAATGTCATCTGTTACCATAGCAAAAGCTAATGGTTCTAATAGTTTCAACAGGAAAATGAGGACTATTTTGGGTCCACAACAGTACCTGTGCCACTTCACGTTCTTATTATGTTTCCATGACTTTAGCCGTATTCATAATAATCAGAATATGACTTTTCCTAAAAACACTCTGGATAAGACAGAATTATTTTTGGCAGATTGTCTTTGCTAGACTTTATGGAATAAGTGTTTGAATGAAGAGAGGGAGGTTAGTTAGGACACATGGTCAACGTGTGGTATGAAGAAGCCATAAAGAGGAGAGTGAGAAGGATATCAAAGGATTGTTTAAGAAGGCATATTAGGAGGAGTGTTAGCATTGACAGGAGAATAGTACAAAATGTCAGCAGGGATGTGGCCTTCAAGGTGAGTACAAGATATTAAACTGCTTTATACTTATTAACTAAAAGAATCGAGATATATTTTAAAAAATCCAGTGTGAAGTGTTAACTGGGCTATTCAGACTGAATAGCACTTTGATGCCAAACAGGTCACACATATAAACACAAGCCTTTGCTTGCAGTTAACATTTGGTTTTATGAACTTTGATGCCCACAGTCTGATGCCTGGTCTACACTACGGGGTTAGGTCGAATTTAGCCACTTTAGGATGATTTTAAAATGAATGCGTCCACACAACCAACCCCATTCCGTCGACCTAAAGGGCTCTTAAAATAGACTTCTGTACTCCTCCCCGATGAGGGGAGTAGTGCTAAAATTGACCTTGCTGGGTCGAATTTTGGGGTAGTGAGGACGCAAATCGACGGTATTGGCCTCCAGGAGCTACCCCAGAGTGCTCCATTGTGACTGCTCTGGACAGCACTTTGAACTCCGATGTACTAGCCAGGTACACAGGAAAAGCCCTGGGAACTTTTGAATTTCATTTCCTGTTTGGTCAGCATGGCGAACTCAGCAGCACAGGTGACCATGCAGTCCCCACAGAATTGTAGAGCGTAGAATGTCTCTACGCTCCCCCTATCATCTCCGTCCCTGAGGTTATCGCAGATTAGAAGGCGAAAAAAAAGCACTTGCGATGACATGTTTTCCGAGATCATGCAGTCCTCCCGATAGGGCACAGCCTAATGCGTGGAGGGATGCAGTGGCAGAGGCCAGGAAAGAATTAAGTGAGCGCGAAAAGCGGAGGCAGGACATGATGCTGATGCTGATGCTAATGGACATGATGAAGCATCTGTTGGGGGAGCAAACGGACATGATGAAACATCTGTTGGAGCTGCAGGAAAGCCAACAAGAGCATAGACCCCCACTGCATCCACTGTATAACCACCTACTCTCCTCCCCATGTTCCATAGCCTCCTCACCCAGATGCCCAAGAACGTGTGGGGGAGGCTCCAGGCACCTAGCCACTCCACTCCAGAGGATGGCCCAAGCAACAGAAGGCTGTCATTCAAACAGTTTGATTTTTAGTGTGGCTACAATAAGCAATGTGGCCTTGTCCTTCCCTCCTCCCCCACCCCACCCGTACTACCTTGTCCGTTCTCTTTTTTTTAATTAATAAAGAAAGAATGCATGGTTTCAAAACAATAGTTACTTTATTTCAAAGGGGGGAGCATGGTTGGCTTACAGGGAATTAAAATCAACAAAGGGGGTGGGTTTGCATCAAGGAGAAACACACACAAGTGTCACACTGAAGCCTGGCCAGTCATGAAACTGGTTTTCAAAGCCTCTCTGATGCGCAGCGCACCTTGCTGTGCTCTTCTAATCACCCTGGTGTCTGGCTGCTCAAAAATCGGACGCCAGATGATTTGACTCAACCTCCCACCCCGCCATAAACGTCTCCCCCTTACTCTCACAGATATTATGGAGCACACAGCAAGCAGCAATAACAATGGGAATGTTGGTTACGCTGAGGTCTGACCTAGTCAGCAAATAGCGCCAGCGAGCTTTTAAACATTCAAAGGCACATTCTACCACCATTCTGCACTTGCTCAGCCTATAGTTGAACTGCTCCTTAGTACGGTCCAGGCTTCATGAGCCATGGGAGCAAGGGGTAGGCACAACCACACAGTGCTGCTAGCTGGGAGACCAGCCTGAGGCAGAAGCCTCCAGGATATTCCAGGCAGGACTGAATCTCCATGAGACAAAACTTAAAGAAGAGAATGACCTGGAGTCTCTGGCTCCCATTTGGTGCTCTAAGAGGAGGATAGCCATGTCTGTCCAGGTGCCCCTGATCGACCTCACCGAGGTCTGCCAGGAGCACCCAGGAGACGTACGATGGCTATCAGTCCTACTGCACCGTCTGCCACGAAGGTAAGGAGCTGCTGCTGTGTAGCAATGCAGTACCGTGTCTGCCAGCAGCACCCAGGAGACATACGGTGATGGTGAGCTGAGTGGGCTCCATGCTTGCTGTGGTATGGCGTCTGCACGGGTAACCCAGGAAAAAAGGCGTGAAATGATTGTCTGTCGTTGCTTTCACAGAAGGAGGGAGAAAGGGAGGCCTGACGACATGTACCCAAAACCACCCGTGACAATGTTTTTGCCCCATCAGGCATTGGGAGCTAAACCCAGAATTCCAATGGGCAGCGGAGACTGTGGGAACTGTGGAATAGCTACCCACAGTGCACTGCTCTGTAAGTCGATGCTAGCCACGGTAGTGAGGACGCACTCCGCCGACTTAATGTGCTTAGTGTGGACATATGCAATCGACTGTATAAAATCGGTTTCTAAAAATTGACTTCTATAAAATCGACCTAATTTCATAGTGTAGACATACCCTATGTCCAAGATCAAAGTTTAAAAACTTAACAGCACGTCTGCTGTCACTACAAACTGTATATTATACTATTTAACCTTTGTTCTCACTGAAAATATTCCAGCCAATTTAATTAAGTTAATTTAAAATATAATAAATCTTTAGGTTGCAACTAATTTAATTATAATAAATCAAAATGTAGATTTCTTCTTAAGAGTTGATTAAGTCTGATAATTCAAAGGGACCTGTGATGGGATATCTATCCCACATAGGTGGTGAAAGGGTTAATGTGGCCTGGAGAGGCTAGTTAATCCACCTGGTTGTACCTGGTGGGTGGCCCAGGCTTAATAAAAGATGAAGCACAGCCGGAAAGGAGATGTGTGGTTTGTATAAAGAGAGGAAGACTAGAGTAAAAGGGAGGATGTAAAGGGACAAACTCTGCCAGTTCCCCCTCAGCAGTACAGCGTAGAACCTGGAGAGACCCAGAGCAGCTACCAGGGTGGAGTAACTTCTGGTGGTGAGCCCTGACAAAACGGTAGGACCTGGATCTCCAGAGAAGAAACTCAGGCGGATGTTTAATTGAAGAGGGGCTTCGGGAGTGATTTTACACCCTTAGGGAGGCCCTGATGGAAGAGGGCAGCAGAGGTGAAGGAGACTCCTGCAGTGGGGCTAAGAGAATGCCAATTGACAGGCAGATGGCCTTGAGCGGAAGACAGATGTGGAGGATCCAGAGTAAAGCCTAGACTCCAGGGAGGTAGCTCTTGATGGAACTCTTCCTCCTTTTCAGAGGAATGGAGAGCTAAAGAAGACACAGGATGGATTAAAGTTTAAGCTTGAGCGAGGGGGCAGAAGTTGCTTTCATTGTGTTTTGGTTTTGAGTTAGGTTAAAAGATTCCAGGCAGAATCCCTGGGGCCATTCTCTGACAGAGGAGTGGAAGGGAAGAGGAGCCCTGGAGGGTGGCAGATGGTGTACAGATGACCAATGTTGTATGGGACACTGTTTGTTTGAGACGTTGGTACCCCACAAGGAGAGAGCCTTTAAAGTGTTTGGAGGGTCAAACTATGAGAAGAGGTGAACCACTGTGGGACTGCAGCAATTGTCAGTAGGTGGTGTTAGCTAGGAGAGAGCTAGGAGAGAGCTGCTACACTACACCCTGCCAGGGGGAGGTGCTCTAGCAGTGAGTTCACCCTTCTACAGTACCAATGCATGGAAAAAATCCCTTTTAGAACATGACATACACAGCATGGGGATATTAAGTATTCCATAAAAGAGATCTAGTGTGGTTAAGGATGCTGAATTAATTATAGACTAATTTTGATCACTGATTTCTAATCATGTCAAACAATGTTTATCTGATGCTTTCCACGGTAAACATCTGATGAAGTGAGCTGTAGCTCACGAAAGCTCATGCTCAAATAAATTGGTTAGTCTCTAAGGTGCCACAAGTACTCCTTTTCTTTTTGCGAATACAGACTAACACGGCTGTTCCTCTGAAACCTATCCAAAAATAGAAATCTTTAACCACATTTCATTTAGAATGATCATAACACAAGGAGTAGGAGTTTTCTCTTATTTATAAAAAATTGTGTCCACAAGGCTGGCACATCTTCACTGCACTTGTGTCCCTTTGCATTTGACTCCTCATTCTTTTTTTGCCACTTTACTCTCCTTCATTTTTAACATGTATTTGTCTGCCCGTCTCTTCTTGTTTTCCTTCAATTCACTACACAATCCCTTCTTACCATCTAACTTAAAAATATAGTAGGCAAGAGGTCTCCCCAGGGCTGACCCTATGTTACTTGTGGATTGATGGACGGGGATACAACCTGGCTTGCTCAAAGTAGCTCCCTGACTCTCTCCCTGAACACCAAACTCAACCTTCTCTTCAGAGCATATTCACAATCATCATCTTTGTGAGTAAGAATCCTGAATTAGAATCTAAAACCTTGGCTTGTCTTTCTGACATTTTGTGGATGCCTAATGGTCAGCTCAATTTCAACATGGCTAAAATAATACTCATAATCTTCCCTGACCAACACCTCCCTGCTATCTACTTTCTTGATCACTGTGGTCACCACCACCCTGCCAGTCACTCAGGCTTGTTATATGGTGTCATCTTTGGCTCTCACCTCCCTTAGCTCCTCACATCCTACGTCTAAATCTTGCTGATTGTTTCTGAAAAACATCTCTAAGTTCACACAGCTAAAACTCTGATCCAGATTCTCATCCTATTGTGTCTTGATTACTGAAACATCCACTTCTCTGGTCTGGATAAAAGTAGGGTTGCCAGCTTTCTAATTGTAGAAAACTGAAAACCCTTGCCCTGCCCCTTCCCAGAGGCCCCACCCCTTCTCTAAGGCCCCACCCCTTGCTCACTTCATCCCCCCTCCCTCCGTTCCTCGGTTTCCCCCACCCTTGCTCACTTGCTCATTTTCACTGGGCTGGGGCAGGAGGCTGGGGTGCGGGAGGGGCTGAGGGCTCCAGCTGGGGGTGTGGGCTCTGGGGTAGGGCCAGGGATGAGGTGTTTGGGGTGCAGGAAGGGGTTCTGGGCTGTGGCTGAGGGATTCAGCGTGTGGGAGGGGGCTCAGGGCTGGCGCAGGGGGTTGGGAGGGGGTGCAGGCTCTGGGAGGGAGTTTGGGTGCGGGAGGGGATTCTGACCTGGGGTTGGGACACAGAAGGGGGTTCGTGGTGTGGGTTCCATATGGTGCTGACCTCAGGCAGCTCCCAGGAAGTGGCCAGCATGTCCTTCCAGCTCCAAGATGGCCAGCAGGCTTTGCGTGCTGCCCCCGTCCACAGGTGTTGCCCTCGCAGCTCCCAGCAGCCAATGGGAGCTGTGAAGCCAGGGCTCGGGGTGGTGCCTGAGGGTGGAGGTAGCACGTGGAGCCCCCCTGATCGCCCCTCCGCCTAGGAGCCAGAGGGACATGCCAGCTGCTTCCTGAGAGCCAAGCATGGAACCTGCCTGCCCTGCTAGTGCTGTGGCCAACTGGACTTGTAGCGGCGTGGACAGCTGTGCTGACCGGAGCCACCAGGGACCGTTTTTGACCAGGCGTTCCGGTCAAAAACTGGATGCCTGGCAACCCTAGATATTGCTGAAAAGATCATTCTTCTAGCCTATCACTTTGACCATTTCATCTTCTTTTTTTTTGTCCCTCTTCACAACGTAGCCTATAAAAGTGAGGTTTTTGTTAAATAGAACTGTAATAGAAATGTGCTCAAATGTAAGTAGAAAATAGGGTTTGGGGGCCTAAATTTAGTCTTGATAATAATGAGGCCTGGTAAATGATGAAGTGACAGCTCAGAGATAAATTGGGACATCACCCCTGGTCATATTGTAAACATTTTTGGTTCTAAATGGTTTTAACAAAATTTTTAGATGAAATGTGAATGTTTTGGAAGGATGCTATCTCTCTATCTTGATAGTTGTAGGAAAGGCATTTATGCAGGGGTTTAATATTAAATAGCCAATGAGGGAGTAGAAGGTATTTTTATAATGTTAGTGGAAATATAAATATGGTAAAAGGCAAGCTTAATGTTAATGAAGGAGTGTTATAATTATACAAAGGGTAGTATGCTAATTTAAAATTAGCACACTCATGCACCATCAGGGTATCATTAGAGAAATGATTATATATCCATTCTTCTCATCCAGGGACTTATCACCCCTGGATATACCATTTCAGCTTGGAATGTGAGTATAAAATGCAGTGTATAGTTATTTTGTAATGCCTGTTTGCTTTAACTAATTTTATTTTAAATAGAATTAAAAACGTTATCACTTGTTTCATTCTCAGTGCTCCACTAAATTAAATGTATCTGTAACTATGCTGGAGGCTCAAACCTAAAGAATTTAATTTGGTTATTGGTATTATTTATTTTTTAAAATAATTAGAAATATTTAAATCAAAGCGTATAGCTGGCTCCCCTTGCATCAAACTACTTATCCTTACTTTCAAGGCCTTTCAGGACCTACCCCTACCCTACTTATTTCTTATGCACTGTTGATGTGTCGACTCCCATGTCCATTTGGTCAATGATTCCAACTTCCATTCTCCATTTGTTACATTTGCTCATAAGCATCTTTGTGCTTTCTCCCATGCTGCCGCTCGTGCTTGGGAGAAGGAGCTCTCTGCAAACATCCACAATGTTAACTCATTATTCTCCTTCACATCTCTCCTTAAAACTCTTATTTGCTGTCATGTGTACAAAAAACTTAATAGTTAGGTTGCTGGTGTGCAGTGACCACTCTGTATCATGGGGATGATTGTCTGTCCCCATTTGTCTGTCTGTATCCATCTACTGTTTCTTGTCTTATATTTAGACTGCAAGCTCTTTGGGGCAGAGTCCATCTTTTTGTTTATTTATACAGACCCCAGCACCATGGGGTCCTGCCCATGACTAGGGGTTCTAGGTGACACAGTAATGCAAATAATAAATAACTCCGAAGAGAGTTTTCCAAATGTGACTGCAAGGCTCTGCTGATGCATTATCAAAGCAAACTGTGTAAATGAGACCTATCCCAGAATGTACTGTAGATGGCATCAAATCTAATCAAAAGTACACTGTTAGAGCTACCTTCGTTCTTTGCATCTCAGGGCACCTTGCAAGATAATAAAATTAAATTTTAAATAGCAGCTCACAATTATGACTAACCCAGTCAGATGATATTTGGATTGATAATGTTTTATAGTTTATAAATATGGAGCCAAATTCTGCTCTTAGACACACCAATATAAATCCAGAATAACTCCACTCCATCTATGACTGAAGAACATTGTAGCCACACAAATATCCATAGATGCTAGGAAATTAATAACACAGTTTAAATAAGGACTTCTGGAGATCAAGCAGAAAAAGAATTTGCTATCAGAAGTGTAAAGTATTGACTTACAAGAAGAATCTATTTATAATGAAAGTCCTTGTACAACACCAATTTTGGATTTAACTGATAATAAAGCAGAAAATATTTTAATTCTGACTTTCAAGAATTTGTGACACTGATAAAATGCAAATGACAGGTGACAAAAGAGAGGAGAGAAGTCATATACGAAGGTGCTAAAGTCTATTTTTTCCCCCAGATAACAACCCGTTATGCAAAATAAGAGGAAAGAATAAATCACAATCAAAGCTTTCCTTGAAGAATGAATAATAACTGGCATGGTTTCTACAGTGACTTTTATACAAAAAGGGATCTTATTTTCAGGGATAAAATGACAGCAAAAATACTCGGGGGAGAAGAGTAAAGAAAAAGGAGGATTTAGACAGTGCAAGTATCAGAGTGACTTGCCATATCCCTAGATTCAGCTGTTCTCCCTGTTCCTCCTTTTTTAAAAAGGATGTGTAAGAAAGTTTTATTCATTTGTCCGTAATGGAGGCAGGTGCTTCTTTTGTCTTTGTACCTCCCACTCTAGAGCGGCAAGTACAATCTAACTGTTCAATAAATGTGAAGAGATGTCAACACCTCTGTATATAACACTTTCCCTCCTTTCCTCCAATCTTCCGCCAAAATTGTGAATGAACAATTTAAACTTCCTTATTCTTTGCTTACGAAGAGAAAAGTCAACATTACTCAAATGAAATTTCCTATCAAAATTATTCTGAGTCAATATATTTCAGGTGTGAAATAAATGCAATAAAAAGTGTTCATTATACAATTTTCATGCCAAAATCTGCTCTATTACACTGGTACAACTCCACTGCAGTGACTTAAAAGGGACTGCCCAAGTGTAAATAAAAGCATTGTGTGGCCCATGATATCTACCGCCAAGAGGTTGTCTTGATGAAATAACCCATCCGAGCATTGTAATGGAGATTTCAGCTCCAGACCCTGTAGAACAACTAAGAAAACAGTAGTAGGAAACAAGACCCTTTTTAAAAAAAAGTGTTGATGGTAAACAAAACATTACCATTTAAACAAAACACAAACAGGGTTAACTTTGAACCTTAGCCTGAAGTCCTTGGGCCTGATTTCCACTGCTTAGCACTCTGTAGCTATTTACACCTGTACAAAGAGGGTTTAAAAGACTATCAGGTTAAAATGGTAGCATTTGATACCTGCTTTGTACAGATGGAAATGACTACATAAGGTGCAAGGCTGTGGAGAATCAGCCCCATGTACTGATCCCAGTTGAAGTACTGACCAGTTAAGGACTGTTGTGGTATTGCTCGGGTGACCATACATTTTGGTTCTGGACCATAAATACAACTTTTTGCATTGTTCCAGTTGGTTTAAACTACATTGGCCAGAAGGATGTCTAGCTTCTCTCCAACCTCTCTTCTTTCCTTTTCACTGAAGTCAGACACACCACCCTCCCTATCTCTAAGCTTCCTTTGCTCCCTCTTTGATTCTGTGGCCCTCTTTGATTCTGTGGCACTGCCTGCAGCATATAGACAATCTGAGGCAGAATAAAAGAAAAGCAGGAGGCTGCCTGGCAAGTGCCACACTGAGCCCAACATAGAGGCAGCTTCTGGGCTTGATTTCAGTAGAAGTGAAAAGGGGAAGCAGCACTGGAATGGGAGCCAGGGACCAGCAAAAGGAGGTTGAATGAAAGTAAATAGGATGATGGTAATATGCACCCATCAATTGCACGTCCTCACCACTAACCAATCCCATGTCACTTACTCCTGCCCATCTAACTACAGTATCTGTCTAAGGAGGTTATGGTGCCCATTACTGGAGTATCTGAGCACCTCTCAACTTCTTGTAAGGTAGGGAAGTGCTATTTATTCCCATTTTTACAGATTGGGAACTGAGGACAGAGGCTAAGGGACTTACCCAAGGTCACACACAATCTGTAGAGGATCATGGACTTGAATCTACATCTCCTGAGTGCTAGTACCCTGGACCTTCATTCCTCTCTCTTCCTCTAGTCCCCCATGACAAACACTGTCAGTTATCAACCTCTCTCCCATCCTTGCTCACACAAACAATCCCCCTTTTCATCCACCCTTTCCTATTTCCAGTACCTGCCACCACTGAACCTCCAGGCCACTGTATCTCAACCAAAGCCTCTCACACCAGTTCCCTGGCTCCTGGTGATTACTATAAGAAAGTTGCCCTGGTTTGGGGTTTGAAAATTTGGTCACCCTAGCTATAGGTTAACATTATAAAATATGTAAGAAAATGCAGTGAAATTCAAAATATCACATTAGAGAAAGGACATCTTTATATTTAAAAAAACTCCCATTAAAACTGTGAAATCCACCTAGGATAAACTGGCACTTACTGTACCTGTAAAACTTTAGCTGACTCATCCAAGAGATGCTCTACGCTCTCATTTTCAGGATTAAATTTGTTGAGCTGCTGGACCACTATTTCAATATGTTTTCCAGGGCTAGCCATCTTCACCATGCAAAGTCCTATAAATAAAGTAAATCATTAAATTTGTATGGCTCCTTCAATTGCAGCATAATGTATGTTGATAGGCTTGCAGAGACACGCATACTGCAGTAACGTAAATAGGAACATTCAGGTCAAGCGTTCAAAATCCCAATTGCCCAACCAGAAAGGCTAACAGAAGGAATGAACAGACAATATAAGCATCAATAAAATAAATAAGTGACAAATTATGAGGCCTCTTTTATTCTGACAATGTCTCTTTAATGATCATTAGGATAACATTTTCAACTAATTTCAATAGCAGATTATTGGGTGAAGTATATCTAAAACTTGTATTGGAGAGAAACAGTAACTCTAGCATGCATACTTTATGGGCCAATTTCTGCGCTAATTTAACTCACAGAACTTTCCTATTGAGATGTAACTGAAGACAGAACTTTAGTCTTAAATCCAATCTTAGGGAAAATACTCTCAAAATTGCACACTACCCCCTTACTCTGTTCCCTTTCCCACCTGATCCCTAGACTTAAAAGAAGTCTCTGTCCTGAGAACGTTTGTCTGTACATCACCATGCCTGTTTACATTGCCAGGTAAACATAATAATGTTCAGTGAGTAAAGTAATTATCTTGGTCCAGCCATGCGAACCAAAATTATCACAAATTTAATTTTTTCATAGTGAAAATAAAATGTTAAAAAAACCTCCCAAATCTTGTATTTAACATATATCATACACTTCTGTTAAAAAAGAATGCTTGATCAAGATTCTAAAAGGCTGTTAGAATACTTCCTAATACAAAGTTTCTGTACCTCACCTTCCAGCACTACTGCATTTCACTATAATTTTCATAACATGTTTAAATACTAATCTCAAACTGTTGAAAGGAAAATGAGTTTGTGTGTGATTATGTTTAATATGGGCATATAGCTAACAGATCTGATCAAAACACAACTGCTAACTAGTAAGACAGTTTCTGAGCAGTTTTATTATTATATAAATTTTATAAAGCAATTATATAAAGCTACATCATGTCTTTAAGGGACAGTCTAGAAGTGAGTGGTGCTGCAGAATCATACTGCCACAGAAAAAGCATTAGGAAGAATTCTGCTTCAGGGAAAACGCCTCCCAGAACCATCCAGTGTGCAAGAGGGGAATATTCACTTCTATATCCTTTTATGTGGTATAGTTTGCTCCACCCCGAATGACAAAATTCTTTCAGGCTCTAAAGATTTAGATAAGGGTGCCAGGTGGAATAGGTATCTATGTGGTTATTCAGACTGACCCAAGGCTTCCAATCCAACTACCATTGAAGTCAAAGGGAGTCTTTCCATCTGCTGTAATGGGAATTGGTTGGGGCCCTCCCCCTCTGAAAATCCTGAGCTTCACACATCCCCAGTAAAAATTAAAAAAATTGAAAATAGTTAAATGAAAACCAAGGTATTTGAAGCTCCATAATTAACTGTCAGACCCCCTGATACAGGTACTATGTAAAAGAAAAAATTTCTTAACAGTAGCAGTTTGGTGAGTTTGACTATATTTAAACAGATTGAGGTTTTATTTTAAAAAATGATCATCAGATTGTTTATTCTTGATGCTGGCTTCAGTCAAATAAAACAGAACCAAATTCACAATAAGGTGGAATGGTATTAAAAATTAGGAGTAAAAACCACAAGCTGGTGCCTTGTTATCCTTCTGTTTGCAAAGTATAATAGGAGATTATATTTTCTAATCCTGAGCTATTAAAAAGTTTTCTGTATCAACAGACATTTTACCCTTCACTACCATATCCAGAATTTCAATTAATAGCCTTAAAAGGTTGCAACCCCATTTACTTCAGTGGAACTACTACACTTTCTTAAATCAGGACCAAATAAGGTTTTTGTGAAATTCAATAAGATTGAGTAGGTGCTGCTCAAAATGACCCAGATGCTTTTTTCGTCTATGTGGCAGAGAAGGAAACAAAACCATGGAAATTGCAAAGAATATAGGGTAAAAAGCTCCACAGAAGGGAAATATGGGTACACCAGAGCATCCCCACTTACCATATAACTTTCTGCACCCCTAACATTTAATCACACCACTTTATGACCATAATCAACTGGAGTTGGGGTACAACTCCTCTTTGCAGCATGCTTTTGTCTTAAGGCAGCATAACTTTAGATGAAAAAGGCTTTTTTTTAAACATACAAGTGGTATGGATGTACAATAACAGTTATTATAATGGAAGCTTTGTGTGCTGACTGGTTAAAGGACCAGACCCTACATTTGATATTTTCCTACATATCCTACCATGAATATATTTTAATGTGTGTAGTTGCATGCTCTGTAACATGCTTAGTAAAAATACTATGCCCTTGTATAGCATTTTTTTATCTGATGATCTCACAGTGCATTCTCACAGCTATTAATCCTTACACAACAACCCTCAGGCAAGTCAATTTTATTATCCTCATTTTACAGATAGGTAAACAAAGGGACAGAGTGATTAGGAGTGGTTATCCAGGGTCACCACAATCAGGGATAAAGGTCAGCAGTCCTACTTCTCAATATTCTGCTCTAAAAAAAAGACACACACTGTCAAAATATTGTAGTCTGTTCTTTTTTTTTTCTATTATATTTATAGACATCTAGTCAGCCACTAGAATTCTGGTTAAACTATACAGTGAACTTGATTTTTTTCCCTTCAGTGATGCACATGATCATACATCTTACCCATTTTTGTCTTATCTCTGTTTTGTCTGTCAAAAGTATACATTTATGGTCATGTATGTAACAGATGCTGTTTGTCTGTGTAAGCCATGTCTACTCGGTGTGGCTAGGCCAACACAATTGATGAACCTGCTACAGCCTTGGTGAAGAGAATTGAATTAGCTTAGGTGGCAAAGATTAAACTATTAAGATCCAGAGGTCCCAGCTCTGATCCCTGTTGCCAATGACCCATCCAGGGGCATTGGCATTACAACTGGTTGCCTCTATAGTGAACTGAACTGGTAAGCCTCTGAACTGCATAACATGCTTGCCTGGCCAGGGACAGTATGTAAGCTATTATGCCTACTTGGTGTGGCACTTTGTGCCCATCTGGTGGTGGCTAGGCCAACTAGACATCTGAGCTTGGTACAGCCACATCTAAGAGAATAGGCTCTTTTAGATCAGGCAGCAGAGGATCATTTATTAAGCTCCAGATGTCCCAAGTTTGATCCCTACTGCTGACTACCCACCCTGGGGTGTAAGTAATTATAACTTCTTTGCCCGGTGATGCCCATTATAGCAGTGGTTCTCAACCTGAGGTCTGCGGACCCAGGGGGGGGTCTGCAGATCCTGGGGGGTCTGCAGACTATGTATAAGAGATCCGTGAAAGGTTGTTGTTACCATAAAATAGTGAAAAGAAAAGGAGTACTTGTGGCACCTTAGAGACTAACCAATTTATTTGAGCATGAGCTTTCGTGAGCTACAGCTCACTTCATCAGATGTTTACCGGTAAACATCTGATGAAGTGAGCTGTAGCTCACGAAAGCTCATGCTCAAATAAATTGGTTAGTCTCTAAGGTGCCACAAGTACTCCTTTTCTTTTTGCGAATACAGACTAACACGGCTGTTCCTCTGAAACCCATAAAATAGTGGCTTTTAACCCTTGGGACTCTGCATAGTATTTTTCCAAATGGGTCTACACCTCCATACAAAAAGTTTTAGGGGTCTGCAAATGTAAAAAGGTTGAGAACCACTGCACTATAGAATGCTTACATGCTAAACAACCCCAGACAATAATAATGTTTCATGTATTTTATAGTGTTGTAGCTATGTTGGTCCCAGGATCTGAGAGACAAGATAGGTGAGGTAATATCTTTTACTGTTGGTGGAAGGAAGAAGAGCTCTGTGTAGCTCAAAAGCTTGTGCTGCCCATCAACAGAAGTTGGTCCAATAAAAGATCTCATGTATTTTTAGTACTTTTCATCTTGAAGGATCCCAAAGTGCTTCAGAAACATGCCTGTGGATATCATCCTGTCTGTCAATGTTATGCTTGTGGAGTAATTTAAGTACAATTTACTTGTCCTATTTTAAGTTTCAGAGTAGCAGCCGTGTTAGTCTGTATTCGCAAAAAGAAAAGGAGGACTTGTGGCACCTTAGAGACTAACCAATTTATTAGAGCATAAGCTTTCGTGAGCTACAGCTCACTTCCTCAGATGC
The DNA here is from genome assembly GCF_965140285.1 of Lepidochelys kempii. Lineage (NCBI taxonomy): Eukaryota > Metazoa > Chordata > Testudines > Cheloniidae > Lepidochelys > Lepidochelys kempii. The sequence continues at coordinate 122,613,817 of NC_136383.1, forward strand.
ATATCGTGGAAACTGCAGCAGGCTTTATATATACACAGAGAATATGAAACAATACCTATTCCCACCCCACTGTCCTGCTGGTAATAGCTTATCTAAAGTGATTTCCAGCACAAATCCAGGTTTTCTCACCCTCCACCCCCCCACACAAATTCACTCTCCTGCTGGTGATAGCCCATCCAAAGTGACAACTCTTTACACAATGTGCATGACAATCAAGCTGGGCTATTTCCTGCATAAATCCAGGTTCTCACATCCCCCCCACCCCCATACACACACAAACTCACTCTCCTGCTGGTAATAGCTCATCCAAACTGACCACTGCAGGAAATAGCCCAGCTTGATTGTCATGCACATTGTGTAAAGAGTTGTCACTTTGGATGGGCTATCACCAGCAGGAGAGTGAATTTGTGTGGGGGGGTGGAGGGTGAGAAAACCTGGATTTGTGCTGGAAATCACTTTAGATAAGCTATTACCAGCAGGACAGTGGGGTGGGAATAGGTATTGTTTCATATTCTCTGTGTATATATAAAGCCTGCTGCAGTTTCCACGATATGCATCTGAGGAAGTGAGCTGTAGCTCACGAAAGCTTATGCTCTAATAAATTGGTTAGTCTCTAAGGTGCCACAAGTCCTCCTTTTCTTTTTGTCCTATTTTAGTAATTGTATATTGACAAATTAGTTTAAGTAACTGCATGTATACAACATCCCTTCTCTACCCTCTGTTTATTTGTTTGTCTCTCAGCTCCCATGATAGGGACCATGTCTGGAAATTGCCCAGTACATGGTGAGTGTGACCAGGCAGAAATAAGGATGAAAAGCAGCGACCTCTAAAATGGTAGGGGAGGCCAACAGCAAGTCTAATAAGTTCCACAACAGTGTGGGAGAGGGAAAATTTTAGCAAAAGATACTGAGGCAATGCTCTGTTCTTCTAACCAAACAAATAAAGTAAATCAGCCTTCAATTTCTGCACAGGGAGGGTGGACACAACTTGCCTTTTAAGGTTTCATCAGTGCTTAATTTGCAATGAAAGAGGTGCCAGGGCTCTAGCAATGTTGTGTGTGGGTTTTTTTTTGCTAACACTCAGAACTGATGCAGAAAACCCAGAGGTGCCGGGGCTCAGTCCTGGCAAGCCCTGGCACAAAATAAGCACTGGGTTTCATCCTGAAGACTCTCACACAGTGAACTAAATAGCAGCGAGCCTCAAACAGGGGAATGGCTGGGGCGAGCCCTAAACCGGGGTCCCTCTCGGGCGGGCGAAGGGCTGTGGCGGGACATTTGTATTTGAAGTTGAAGGCTTTGAATCCCTGGGCCAGTAGTAAGGGTCCTAGCGAGGCCCAGCCCCCCACTCACCGCTATGGGAGCCGCAGCAGAATCAGCACAGTCCATCTGGAGCGGAGACTACTTGGTTCTCCAGGTAGTGCCCGCAGTGTGCAGGCGCGGAGGCCTCTGGGATTTGTAGTCCACTCAGCCGTCCTCATTCGTGTATTCGAATAGTCCAGGGAGGAGTAAAAAACTACAAGACTAAAAGCAAGATGGCGGCAAATGTTTACATACTGTTGCCTAGTAACTGGTGGTCAGCGGGACCCCAGGTGGTGAATTTTTTTAGCCCCAGAAACTGCCTGAAACCTAATTAACCGGGTTGACTATAATAATTATTTACTTAATATTATTAAGTGGAAGCGTTAATTATTGCCCTGCGACAAGACTACAAGTCCCAGCATACAACTCGCCACCCTTATTTTCAGCGGCCCCTTGAGCTTTGGCGGCGTGGCATGCTGGGAGTTGTAGCCCTCCCCTTCTGAGCTTGCTTAGGGAGAGGGATCCATGTTAAGCAAATGAGCAGCCGAGTGGGCGGGGTCAGCTGGGAGGAGGCCCCTCGCGGCCGCCTTCCAATTGGTCCAAGAACAGAGAGCGCTGGTGAGGGGGTCCGCCCGTGCGCAGGCGCACGGATGAGCGCTGCTGCTGGGAGCTGCTGCTGGTGGCGGCGGCGGCGGAATGTTTTGGGGGCTCTCAATGAAGAGAGGCGCCGCCGTTGCTGGCCGGTGCCTGGGCAGGTCAGCCTGAGGGACACTCCTCCACAGCAGGGCAGAGCCTCCCTCGCGGCTCCTAGCCTGACCGGGGCTTGCCAGCCCCTCAGAGCAGCCTGAGGAGGGGACGGGGTTTCGGCAGGTCCCCCCAGCCGCCTGCGGTGCCGGGGGAGAGGGATCCGCAAACCCCCCCCCCCCCCGCCACCAGCAGCCGGGGGCGGGAAGCGGCCTGAGAGGCTGAGGCGGCCGCGGGGGCGATGATGAACAGGTTCAGAAAGTGGCTCTACAAGCCCAAGGTAAGTTGCGAGCCTGCTGCATCTCCGGCGCGCCGGCTCTGGTTTGGGGGTGTCCATTGTGGGTCAGCCCTTCCTGCGCGCCGGAGGGCGAGGGAGCCCCCCGGTGCCTGTGTGCGCGGCGACGGGCGCGGGAGGCGCCGGCCGGCCGAGGTGCCCTGTCGGATCCCGCGTGTGAGCGGAGTCCTTGGAGGGAGCCTGCCGGGCGTACCTGCCGCGCTGTGCCCAGCCCGTGCACCTACGAGCTGCTGTGGGCAGAGGAGGGAGCATGTTATTGTCTAGGTCTTGCCGGGCAGCGTCAGGGAAGGGGTCCGAGGAGGGGGTCTGGCAGAGCCTCACTTTGTGGGGCTCACCTGGACGGTGTGTGGCGCTCGAAAGGGATTTCGGCAGCCCGCCGCCCTCCCAACCTTGCTTGTCTCTCACGGGCATCCCGTGATTCGCTGTATCTTTAACTTGCAGCCGATTAGATCCTTGGCAGTTGAAGAACATGCGGTTTTTTTTTTTTTTTTTAATTATCAGGTAGACCCAGTTTTAAAAGGGAGGCAGTAGAGATCTATAGAGAAATAGGATTTTGTTTTATTTGTGCTGCTGATAATGATCCACTGTGTTTTCAGAGACAGCAAAAGAGTGCTAGGATTTGCAAGGCACCCGCATTCGAGTGAGCGGTTTCTCTGCGCGTCGGGAAAGCCCTTCAGGCAGCTTATCTGTTCAGGGAGGCGAGATGACAAAGCAGAGCATGTGCTTTATTGTTATTTGGACCTGACAACAAAAGAAGAGGAGGGGGAGGCTTTCGGATGCTGTTCTTGGGGGATAGTTGTCTCATTGGAGGTTCCTTACTGTGTTTGTCTTCCTGTACTGATGTAGAGCTGCTGCTGGTTTAGCTGTGTGAGACTACTACTCTGCCAGTGTAATCTTCACTTTTCACAGTTACTAGGCAGTCCTTTATTCCCTTTGGACTTTTAGTTTCAATTAAACCCATGTAACAGCTGTTTACTGTGTTGCATACAATTCACTCCCAATTTGGAGAGCGAGTAAAACCTTCACATTTGTCAAATGTTGCTAATTCTATATTTTAATGGAATACTACTAAATATATAGGTTTCAGGGTAACAGCCATGTTAGTCTGTATTCGCAAAAAGAAAAGGAGGACTTGTGGCACCTTAGAGACTAACCAATTTATTTGAGCATAAGCTTTCCTGAGCTTCAGCTCACTTCATTGGATGCATCTGTAGCTCACGAAAGCTTATGCTCAAATAAATTGGTTAGTCTCTAAGGTGCCACAAGTCCTCCTTTTCTTTTTACTAAATATATATAAAGTGAGAACTTCTAAGTAAAGATTTTGTTACATTGTGGTTGGATGTCTTCTTGTTTTGCCTCCCAACATTAATTAATTAAAACGTCATAAAGCAAGATTTGTAAAACAGTTTACACCAGAATTATCAGAAGCTTCTGGGATAGGTAAAGTAATGGTAGGAGAGCAGTATTCTCTTTTGTATGACACTCTTGTCATAAACGAAAGGATGTTAATATTTTTGAACAGCTTACTGATGTCTAGGTGATGAATGGAATGCCCTGATACTGTAGTTGTGTTTATGTTCTCAAGTACCTAATTTAACTCTTGTAAATGTCACTATTTTTCTTTAAGTTTTAATTTTAATATGGTGTAAAGTCTCATTAAATCTTTCAGACATGGTTGCTACTTTCATCCAAATAGTAAGAACCAGTCCTTTTGTCATTTTATTGTATATTGGGATGATGCTATAAATAATAGTTTATTTGTTTGCTGGTTTTGTAGAATTTCATATATAATTTAATCCTGATTAACACTTTTCGAAAAAGGGATTTTTTTTAACCTAGTGAAATTGGAGACAGGTGGAATCTTCTTTCAGTTGTTTACTTTATAAACTTGATAGCACTTTGTATTTAGTCACCTTCATAGTTTCTCCCCTTCATAGACAGCTTGTTTTTTGTGCACACCTTTTATTTAGCAGCGGGGGAGAGAGAAGCCATTTTAAAAAAACAGGAAAACATCTTTGCAAAGCCACAAATTTAGTAGGAGAACTCACTGGTAAATGCAGTAACTGATGCTACTTTAACTTCCTTTTTGAAACTGATTAGATTTTAAAGTGATAGTGTTCCTTCTAATAGAGAATTCTAGATATGGTGAAACTGATTTACTGTTATAAGTAGTATATGTTTGCATACTACTGTTTCACTTCATTTGAGAGCAAAGGAAATTCTCAAACCTGTGGTGGAAGAGTATTGAGCCTCATAAAATCGGTATTGACATTTCAAATAGAACCATTCCCATTATGTTTTTAAAAGAGCAATACCTCCCTTTAATAAAAAAAAAAGAGAAAAACAAAGTTACTTTCATCAGAAGGGGTATCACTTTTGTTCATACATGGTTTGCTTGCAAGGATGAAAGTAAGTTTTTGTTTCAAACAATTTTGTTCTTTTCACACTAGTGTAATTATATTCAGAATCAGTATTGTTCACTGTAATTGGTAATTGTGAATTCCTCCAGAAACAGCCACTCCTGCAGTAAGTATCTGTTAAAACATTTGTTACTGTAGAATATTTCTTAGAGTAACACAATAGAACTAAATACACAAAGACTTAAATAACAAGTTTGAGTTAGAAATTAAGATGGGAATTTAGGATTAGGGATGCCTGGCACTTTGTCCATCACTTCCCAGGTTATGCTAGCTGCTTTCCCCTTCTATCAATTGGTCTGGAGTGTCCCCTTAGTAGGTTGGTCTGTCCCACAGTTCATTTTTATATAATTTAGCATGGTGATCTTTGGGGGGTGGGATAGACAGTGCTGGATTTGCACTCTATACATTTCCATCTGTGTGTCAGAGATATGAGGCATTCTTACACTTCTCAACTCCAGCCTGCTGCCACCAGCTCCCTCTTCAGTCCTAAAGCTCCTAAAATCTTAAACTTGGATCTTTGCAATAGCAATAAATTTTGCTGACACTACTCTTTTTGGCAATTCTGTTGTTAGCCTTTTAGAGTTAATTAACTTAAGTGTTCAATTTCCCCCCCCCCCCCCGTTGTTGTTTTTTTAGTGGGGTAGTGGTAGAATGCATGGTACTGAGTTTAGACAATCTCTCATCTTTCAAACCTGGGTTCCTAATACTATTCATACATGTTCCATAATGAATATGGCTTAGAATAAATACCAGTAGACATTTGTCCATCTCATAAAACTAATACACAACTTACTTTAAATCAGCACCAATTCTGTAAGAGAAGCCAGGGAATAGGGTAGCACAAGTATTGCACGTCACAAATGAGGTGAATAGATAAAACTATATGGACAAATTAAGTGTAGAACCAGCCTTTACTATACTTACCTCTGTGACGAAGTGGGACTGTTCTTAATGTTTCCTCTGAATAGTGTGGGGTGCCTCAGTTTTCCCTGTGCCGTTCTTAAGAATCTAGGTGGTGGGATAAGGGTGTATGATCCTTGCAGAGCTTTAGAGGGCAGGTATGTGCAGGGGTCTGGACACAGACAATGGCCGACACCCTGTTTCCTGGCAACTGGTAGCCTGGGCCCTTCTTCCCTGCAAGGTGAGAGCTAAAGAGTTGGAGAACAAAGGAATCAGTGACCTCCTGGCCCGGGAAAGGGACAAAGCCCAGAGGAGGAGGGGCTGGAAAGAGTTTCAGTTTGGGGCTGGCTGGGGATGTGAAGTGCAGACGTGGTTGTCCAGCTCACTGCCCCCCAAAATGGACCCAGCTGAGGGGTCCTGTTCTCTGTACCTACAAGCTCTGTTCTAGACCGTGTTCCTGTCATCTAATAAGCCTTCTGTTTTATTGGCTGGCTGAGAGTCATGTCTGACTGCGAAGTTGTGGGGCAGGACCTTCTGGCTTCCCCAGGACCCCGCCTGGGCGCACTTGCTGTGGGAAGCGCATGGAGGGGCAGAGGATGCTCAATGCTCCGAGGTCAGACCCAGGAAGGTGGAAGCCAGGTGAACTGTGTGTCCTGCAGACAGGCTGCTCCCCGAGAGGAGACTTCCCCAGAGTCCTCCCTGGCTTCGTAGGGAGCAGTTCCAGAGCATCGCCCAGGGACTCTGTGACAACCTCTGACTAGTGCTATCATACAGATGTAAACTTTACTCAATTGACTATAAGAACGTTTTTTATAAAAGAGATGCAGAAAAAAGTAAGTACATACAAACTAAATTAAAAATAAATTTCAGTTAGATGGTGAAAATATCTTTGGAAACATCCAACTATTGTGTGCTGTAGATTTAAGGAGTATTTAAGTAGTTTAAACAATTATATTTGAACTGCATACAGTATTTGCCAACTTTCAGATCACTTTGATTTCAACCTTGTGAGAAATTGAGCATATTATATTAAGAGACCCAGGCAACTAAATGTGGTGGTGGTAGATTTTCACCTATTACACTCACCTGAGATAGACTCATCGCTCCCTCACAAAGGGGGACCAAACTTGGAGAATCTGGGTGGCATAAAAGTAGGAAGGGCTGCTTCCTTATTGTTCACCTCCCTCATCTGGACCCTGTAGAAATAGGTCTGTGAGGGGACAAAGCAATGGGTTAGCTGCTCTCATCTATGTGGAGATTCCCTAACTGAGCTGATGCTAAGTGGATTAGAAAGATGCAGCATCTTTGGGGAACTGTCTCTTGGCGGTTTCAAAGAGCAAGTGTTCCCTGGCAGAGTAATGGGGTTGAAGTGTTTAACGTTTCCTTGACACTGTACAAGATAGGGTCTCAGTCAACTATGTAGAACAATCTAAATAGAAAATATAAATTGGATGTAAAGAGGAGGAAGAAAAGCTAGCATCTTTTTTTGGTCAAGTTTTTTTTTTCTGGTTGGTAGTTTAAGTTTCTAGGTTTGAGACAGCATTTTTAGTGATGGGTTAGTACTTGTGGGTATTAGGGAAGAACTCAATTTTCAGCAGGGAACTGATCGAGAAGGTAGGCATCTGACATGTCTCAAAATCCCTATCAGCATAGAGGGCACTGAAAGAGAGGGAAGAAAAGTAGGAGAAAAACATGAAAGGAGGGGTAGTACTGCTGACTTCAGGAATTTAAAATTATGAAATGGGCTCCAAAAATTGTGAGATTTAAAAAAAAAAACTGTCTGCATTTTTATTCTGGTTTTGGAGCTTTTACGGTTCATGTTTTAAAGCTTTTTTTTAACAACCATGAATGCTAGAAACTTAAAAACAAAAAAGAAAGCTGAGGTTCTTGCATAATTGACTTTCTTAAAGATCTAGTATCCGTAATCAAGCAGTCAGTATTGTAAGAATTGCAAACTTGGGAAGCATTAGGCAGAATTCATTGCGGTAGTGGAGAGGGGAGGGGCAGTAGGAAGAAAAGGACACAGATATAGGTGAGACAGAAAATGGTTGCTGTTGTTTGTATTACAGTAGTCCCCAGTGGCTGCAACCAAGATTTGGGCCCCCACTGTATAGACACATAGTAAGAGAGAGTCCCATCCCCCAAGACATTACAAGAGGCAAGATAGACAAAGAGTGGGAGGAGAAACAGAGACATAGAAAAATGAAGTGAGTTGCCCAAGGTCACAAGCAAGTCAGTGGCAGAATCCAGAATAAGACCTGGACCCTCAAGCAGTGTCCTAGTCACTAGACCACACTGTCTCCAATCATGCTGGTTATGGAAGGGGAAGCTAAGAGAGCTGTATTTGCTGCAAGTGGGAGGAGAAGGAGTCAAAAAGCATAGTGAAATGGTTTGAGTAGCTAGTGAGGAAGATGATTTTTAGCTGCTGTAGTAAATGGACTGGAGGGGAGTGAGATGGGATACAGTAACCATTGTTTTGAATACCATAAATTGTTTCCTAGTTGCTAGTTTCCTGTAAGTCTTATTTTCTCTTTCTGGGACTCCAGATTTGATATGTCAAGGCAGATTTTGTTTTGAGTGTTTTCCCTTCTTTTGGAAGCAAATGCAGACAGGGATTTCAAGCAATTGTATTCTTGAATTGCTGCATGTTGATAGGACAATAGTTATCCTGTTTGCTCTCTTATGTGTTGCAGGCTTCCAGCCTTTGCTGCTGCCTTTTTAAAAAAGTGATGGCTTCTTCTTTTAGATAAGAGGGTTTCTCACCTGTGACTGAAATGTGTGTATACACGTAATGGAAAAAAATCTTATCAGTTCAGTTGACTTCTTATCTTGTACTGACAGAACATTCCACATGTGTTAGGTCAGAGGCTATTTCACAAGTGGTATCAAGAGGTTAGTGGAAAGTTGGGCCTTTAAAGAGTTTTTTGTAGTTTCAAAACTAGCTTTAAATCAGTGATGATATCGAAAGCATTCAGAAAAAATTAAGTTAAAGGTGAACTGGAAATGAATCACTTATTCTTTTGTATGGCTGTTGTTTTAGACTTGTGAAAGTGAAATACAGGTTTGCTGATGCTAAACCTGCAAATAGGAGCAGATAAGATAATTATAAATATATTAAAGGAGTACTTGTGGCACCTTAGAGACTAACCAATTTATTAGAGCATAAGCTTTCGTGAGCTACAGCTCACTTCATCAGATGCATATCGTGGAAACTGCAGCAGACTTTATATATACACAGAGAATATGAAACAATACCTCCTCCCACCCCACTGTCCTGCTGGTAATAGCTTATCTAAAGTGATCATCAGGTTGGCCATTTCCAGCACAAATCCAGGTTTTCTCACCCTCCACCCCCCCCCCCCGCCCCCACAAATTCACTCTCCTGCTGGTGATAGCCCATCCAAAGTGACAACTCTTTACACAATGTGCATGACAATCAAGTTGGGCTATTTCCTGCACAAATCCAGGTTTTCTCACATCCCCCCCACCCCCATACACACACAAACTCACTCTCCTGCTGGTAATAGCTCATCCAAACTGACCACTCTTCAAGTTTAAATCCAAGTTAAACCAGAACATCTGGCAGGGAGGGGGGGTAGGAAAAAACAAGAGGAAACAGGCTACCTTGCATAATGACTTAGCCACTCCCAGTCTCTATTTAAGCCTAAATTAATAGTATCCAATTTGCAAATGAATTCTTATATGAAACAATACCTCCTTCCACCCCACTGTCCTGCTGGTAATAGCTGTCATTATATAAATATATTAATAATCTTGTATTGTTAGATTTAAAATAGGGCATTAAGTTAATTTATTCAGTAGATAAATATTTAGAAATTGGTGTAAGCAAAAAGGACCATATGAGAAATGTGTGTTAGAGATGTACTCAAAGTAACACCCATAAACAAAAAAATGCAGGAGTATAGACTCAGATGGTTTGGTCATGTAAAGGGCAGTCCTGACAACTCTGTGGGTAAGAGTCCAACAGAACAAGATTAAAGGCAAAAAGACGGAGGCTGAAGCGTTGGGATGTCATAAAGGAAGATATGTTAGCATGTAGTGTGTTTGAGGACATTGGATTGACCAGATCATTTTGGAGGGAGACATCTTATAGAGCAAACTCCATTTGATGGGCTTAATGCCAGGAGGAATAAAAATGGAATTTCTAAACATTTCTTCTTCCTGTGAAAACAGAATTTTCTAGCTTGTCACAGGTGGAATTTTTCACGCAAAACCTGTCTGTGCCAAAAATAAAAATAAAAATGCAGATTTGGGTTCAACTGAAACAATTAGTAAATTTGGGTAAATTTTTGGCAAATTTTGATTAAAAAAAAGTTTCTGGAATACAAAATATGTTTCAGTATTTTCCAAAACACAATATTTTGACTTTTTTCTTCTTCAGGAAAATGTTTTATTTTGGCATTTCCCTCAATCTTATTTAAACAAACATTAAAGAGACACTGAAAGTGAAACAAAACATTTAGTTTGAGTCAAACCAAACAGTTTGACTCCATAATGATTTCTCTTGTGCTCTTTCAGTTCAGCTTGTGAACAGAAAAATCAGTTGCATAGCTCTAATGACAAATTATGGCAAGTTCAGAGTTGAAAGCTTGGAATATTCAGCTAGGGTGCAATCTGATTGAAAAAGAGGTAAAAAGTATAATACAAATTTACGTGGACCCTTAAGTAATCTCTCTTTTTTTTAATGGTGTCACCTGAACAGTTTGTTTTTTCTAGGCCATAGGATGAGTAAATAAAACCTTTGTAATTAATTTTGGTCATGAAAAATCATGAGAAGAAAGTTTGTGATCATGAAGAAATTTGTTTTATATAACTGTGAAGTTGGCGAAATAAAATAAATAAATGAAACTTTTCAAAGAATATCTTTCACTGAGAATAGTACAACCAATTTACATAATTACTTGTGAAGCAGAAAGCATCCTATTGTAACCTTTCTGCCCATCAGAGTTGGCAGCAACAAGGGCTGGGTTCAGTATCTAGGGGTTCCATTCCACTAACACAATGCAAAACCGGCTTGAGCCCCCACCCAGTGACCTGGGACAAATGTATACCACCCCCACTGGGTGCTTCTAAGAGGCAATACTTCCCGATTTGCAAGCACAGAGTCTGAGTGTCGCAAAAGTCTTTTAATAACGGAGAGAAACAATGCGGCATTATATTGGGGAAACACCAACAGGATTCATAACACAACCTGTGATCAGAAAACCCACCCTAAGCAAATTGGGGCATGTCCTTTCCCTTTCCTTTCCCAAAAGTCACCCAAAGTCCCAAAAGTCTCTGTCCCTGGTCATAGAATCATAGAACATCAGGGTTGGAAGGGACCTCAGGAGGTCATCTAGTCCAACCCCCTGCTCAAAAGCAGGACCAATCCCCAATTAAATCATCCCAGCCAGGGCTTTGTCAAGCCTGACCTTAAAAACTTCTAAGGAAGGAGATTCTACCGCCTCCCTAGGTAACGCATTCCAGTGTTTCACCACCCTCCTAGTGAAAAAGTTTTTCCTAATATCCAACCTAAACCTCCCCCACTGCAACTTGAGACCATTACTCCTTGTTCTCTCCTCTTCTACCACTGAGAATAGTCTAGAACCATCCTCTCTGGAACCACCTCTCAGGTAGTTGAAAGCAGCTATCAAATCCCCCCTCATTCTTCTCTTCTGCAGACTAAACAATCCCAGTTCCCTCAGCCTCTCCTCATAAGTCATGTGTTCCAGACCCCTAATCATTTTTGTTACCCTTCGCTGGACACTCTCCAATTTATCCACATCCTTCTTGTAGTGTGGGGCCCAAAACTGGACACAGTACTCCAGATGAGGCCTCACCAATGTCGAATAGAGGGGGACGATCACGTCCCTCGATCTGCTCGCTATGCCCCTACTTATACATCCCAAAATGCCATTGGCCTTCTTGGCAACATGGGCACACTGCTGACTCATATCCAGCTTCTCGTCCACTGTCACCCCTAGGTCCTTTTCTGCAGAACTGCTGCCGAGCCATTCGGTCCCTAGTCTGTAGCTGTGCATTGGGTTCTTCCGTCCTAAGTGCAGGACCCTGCACTTATCCTTATTGAACCTCATCAGATTTCTTTTGGCCCAATCCTCCAATTTGTCTAGGTCCCTTTGTATCCTATCCCTGTCCTCCCGCGTATCTACCGCTCCTCCCAGTTTAGTATCATCCACAAATTTGCTGAGAGTGCAATCCACACCATCCTCCAGATCATTTATGAAGATATTGAACAAAACCGGCCCCAGGACCGACCCCTGGGGCACTCCACTTGAATCAGTGCAGCGTCAGAGTTCGAAAGTTTATCTGCAGAGTTTTACCTCCCAATGTGGGTGGAGATGGGCGGTTACTGGGCACCTTACATGGTCCAAAGCCGATTGTCCCACCTCTCCATGGGGCTCCGCTCCTTTCCACTCCACCAGTGATCCCACGAACAGCTCTGCTCTGCCAGCTGCCCCCATGAGCTGCTGCAGCCGTCCCACAAACTGCTTCGCTCCACCAGCCGCTCTGCTCTGCCAGCCGTCCCATTAACCACTCCAGCCATCCCACGAACTGCTCCACAATATATCTTCAGGCCCCTCCATTACTTAACACAACACTCAGTGATTTCAGCTTGTAGTAGGGGAGCCTCAGAGCTAGTACACCATGGACCCAAAGTGAATTCAGCTTAGCAGCCTTTAACTAGACTCCTAATAGAATCAAAATTAGCTCTGATATTCCACAGAGGAGAAAGGAGGAAGTGCAATTAGCATGTAAGGCCCTCACCAGGGGGCCCATACCACCAGGTATGACTTAAATTTTTTTTCCAGTCCCCAGCCTCTCTTAATTCACTAAATTTTGGAACCCATGTCCCTTGCCTAGTGAGTGCTAGTTAGTTAATGGCGAGTCCCTCCATCATAACAAAAGGCCAAGTGTAGTTCCACTGTCCCTGATTCACATAATCAGGATAATAACAGTTTATTCTTCCTGCCCCAATAACAGAGAAACTAGGGATTCCACAGCAGCCAAAGTGACCATTTGGGCAACTATGGGCTCATGCTAGGCGGGGTGGGTGTGCCTATGCAAATGAGATCAGCCCCTGAAGTTCTTTTCCACAACTTGCCACAGCTCACCACCAGATGTCAGGGTGGAGCTCATCCTGACTCTGCTTACACTATGTAAAATTATGGGCTTTAGAATGTTCAGCCATCTGATTTATAATGTGCGCATTAAAAGAAGAAATGAGACTGGACTCAAGCTCGGAATAGAATAGCTGTTTGGTTGAGAAATCCTGAGTAGTTGAATTCATCTTCAGTTTGGACAAAAAACACTTATTCTGTAGCTCTAGCACATCAGAGCTCTAGCATAGATTTGTCAACTGTAGATAGTCAACTGTACTGCAATCATTCAAACCTACCTTGTCTCAAAAACAAACAAAATAATCCAACCAAATAACACGGCTAACGAAATCAAACTAACAAAAGTCCAAGCAGGTACTGCGATTGACTTGTGAGTCAAAGCATCCACTCATAACTAACCAGTGGTCTGGTCTTCCAAAAACATCAGTGAAAGCCATATTTCACCCATTTTTTTTCTAGCCTGTCTCTTTTTCACTTTGTCTGTTTGTTTAAAAACAGGATAAGTGCATGCCCTTCACATCAAAACTAAAAGTAAAATTAACCTTTTCCTTTTTCTAATAAAGTTTAACAAATTTATTTGAGCATAAGCTAGCTCACAAAAGCTTATGCTCACATAAATTTGTTAGTCTCTAAGGTGCCACAAGTACTCCTTTTCTTTTTGTGGATACAGACTAACACGGGTGCTACTCTGAAACCTAATGTTTGACTGTCTGTTTTGCAAAATGACTCAACCACGGTTTCAGAATAAATGCTTGTCTTTGATTTCTTGTTCGTAACCAAGATAATGTGCAAACATGACTGGGAAACAAACCTCCTTGTCTCCAGTTTGATAGTACAGAGTACTCACTGATTTGCTTCTTGTTTTTTTGCAGTTGGGTGTTTTGGGGAAGAATTTTCTGTTGACTTTTAAGGTGCCATATTCTGTTTTTTTCCAAAAAAGTTCACTGTCACAGGTACCAGTACAGAATTCACTATTTGCAAAATCGAGGACTCCTTGTGATACCTTAGAGACTAACAAATTTATTTGGTCATAAACTTTCGTGGGCTATAAGACGGCTACCCCTCTGAAACCTATTATGTATTTGGTATTCAGAGACGGAGAATGAAGTTCCAGAATTAGACTCAAACTGGAAATGCTGCTAATGGAATGTAGCTCTTAATCTTTTATTTTTGTGTGACATCTTTGAATGAATGTAGTGTTTGTGAACAGTGCCTGACTGACATTCCTGGACAATAAAGTCTACTTATCTGCAGATCTGGTACAGCCTGGGTCTATCAATGTGCTTCATCTACATCTGGTCGGAAAATGGAACTTGCCCTTTGGGAAATTCTGACACTGACATTTTGTTTTTGGTCCCAAATTGGGGCTAAAAATCAATCTCAAAATATTTTGTGAAAGGAAATATTTAATTTCAGAAACATCGAAACAGCATATTAAAAAAAACCCTCTTTGGTAATGTCAGCATTATAATACTAAAATGTAAGTATAGCAGAAGAAACAAAGTCAGAATGTAACAATAGAATGCTAACTTCATTTCAATTTTGAATAGTCTCAGAAATGTTTCCATCAAATTTTGTTGAAATTGACACATTACCACAAAAATGTAGATACTGATGAAACAGCATTTTCCTATGTGAAAAATGTACCATTAAATTTTTGACCAGCTTTATCTTAAATTCTATTCTGCCTATGGGATTAGAGGATAACAATGTTTGTGGTCTCTGCTAATCCCTTGAACTATCCTGTCACCTTTCTTCTGGTGTATTCTGAAGCTGTACTGTATATATTTATTTGGTAGAACTCTCGGATGCCTTTTAGATTCTGATTCCATGGGATTTAACAGGTTAGCATTAATTTCCCTCTTGAACAGCGTAAGAGACTCATCAGCAAAAATGTCTGGTCTGGAAGGGTACACTTACTAACTTTTTTTTTGTTTTTGAAGACCAAGGATGGATGTATAGTTTCAACAATCACATTCTGTTTGGTGCCAGAGGAATCTTTTGAATTGTAATTGTAGAGCAGGAATTTTGAAAGCGGGTATCTGCCTCTGCTTATAATAGAGGGAAATAGCCTGTGGAATATAAGTAGATTAGCTTTTAAAAAATTTAACTGACTTAAGTTGTGGAAATTTCAGATACAATTTGTAAGAACAGTGAGTATTTTGTTTTGGCTCTTATGTTCACACTTTGAACAGATAATGAAATGGCTGTGTGTTAACTGATTATACATCCTTGCTGTTAACAGATGCACAGAGAACAAGAGGGTTGGGGTTGGGGAGCAGAGCAGCTGGAGCTGCTGGCTCCTTTCTCTAAGGCTATGGCTACACTGGCACTTTACAGCGCTGCAACTTTCTTGCTCAGGGGTGTGGAAAAACACCCCCCTGAGCACAGCAAGTTACAGCGCTGTAAAACGCCAGTGTAAACAGTGCCCCAGGGCTGGGAGCCATGCTCCTAGCACGCTAAGCTAATCCCCTCGTGGAGGTGGAGTACCAGGAGCGCTGGGAGAGCTCTCTCCTAGCGCTGGCGCATGACCACACTGGCACTTGAAAGTGTTGCTGTGGGAGCGCTCCCATGGCAACACTTTCAAGTTTTGAGTGTAGCCATGCCCTAAAGAAGTGGACAAGTCTGGGAATAGACTGGCCTGGAAGATGCTGGGTTTTTTTGTTTTTTTTAGAGGGAGAGAGAAGAAATCGACTCAGATGCCGCTATTTCCCACTCCCATCCTGGAAAGGAAGCAATCTGGTACAAGCATCCCCACAGCTCTTTTTAGGAGGAGGAGGACAGTCAGTAATTGCAATGACCCAGGCGATACTTCTGTCTTCAGTATTGCAGTAGAAGAGACAGGAATGAATCTAATTGGATGGTTGAATATGGTTGAGACACATGGCCGGAAAGGGTTACGCCAAATGACCCCAATTCAACCCTCAAAGACATATGGGGAGATAATTTTTGTGTATTTACATATATATGGGTAGAAGTCAACAATGTAATCAACAGTCCCTGTCTATGCTGTAATCTCTTAATTCAGAGATCAAAAGAACATCCTAGTATTTAAACGAACTGTAAACACAAGATATTGCTGTATTCAACTTTTTGAAATGTATAGCTGATCATCTGTGAATGGTGAAAAACAGGCAATTGCCTTACATTAATTTGTGTAGCTAAGTATCAGTGATGGACCTACTTCAAAGTTGCCCTGATTACCTATTGTAAACCAAGGGACTCCAACCTGTCAAAGAAGGCTTGAAATTGTATAAAAGATCCTTGAGTCCTGATCCTGTCATCTCAGATCTGCTTGAGGTTTCATGCAGGGAAAGCCTAGGCCACAACGACTGAGATCTCAGTTCTGATTTGACTGGTCTGAAATACAAACATTGGACTATAACCTTTGAACTATTTCTGAAAGAACTCTTTGCATCTACAAAGCTCACCATCTCTGTTATAAATCTGAACCTCAGTGAATTGAACTCACGTCTGTATGTATATTGATCTTTTAACCATACTCTTTTTTTCTTAATAAATTTTAGTTAATAAGAATTCGCCATAAGCATGTATTTGGTAAAGATCTGGAATATTTATTAACCTGGGAGGTAGTATGTCCGATCCTTTGGGATTGGTAGAATCTTTTCTTTTATTAATTCTCCATCATATCTGACTTGAGTAACTAGGTGGAGGCCTGAGGCTGGGTTACATTAAGGGAACTGTGTTTTGGACCTCTGAGTAGCCAGTAAGGTATAACAGAAGCTGTTTAGTGCTGGCTTGGTAAATCTAAGTACTGTACTGGAATATCCACCAGCTTTGGGGATTGTCTGCCCCATTCTTTGCAGTTCACCCTAATTGACTGACCTCAGCTGTCTCCCCCAGGACCCCGGTCACATGGATGAGTGCATGCTTAGGTGGATCAGAATGAGAGGGGCTCAATTAAAAAAAAATGGGGTGGGGGGGGGAAGAGAGAGAGGAAAGGATGTGGAGAGGGGGAGAAATGAGGCGCATGTTTCCTCTAATGCAGAAACATAAATATGGAGTGAAGCTAGGAATGGTATAGAGCACAAGAGACAGAGTAATTATTCTTTACAGGTTATTAAATAGAAAGTTGATTGGCAATGGTATAACTAAATATAGTACACAAGTGTTTAAAAATGCACAGCAATGGCCTCCCGGGAGTGTGTTGGTAAAAGTAGTTCTTTCACCTAGACTAGCCTGCTTAGTCCTAGGGCTAGTAGGTGCTGAGAACACTTCAAGTTCCAGTTTCTAGTAAATCACAGAGAATCTATTGCTTGTGTAGGAAATTAAAGCAGCAGAGCTTGATGCACACAGGATCTTTGAGATAAAAATGATTCTTCATGAATCATTGATAGTGGTTTTGTAGGTCTTCCAAAGAGATAAGATATCTTCTCACATTTAACCCATGGTGGAAGGGGGCTAGAATGAATACAACTGCAGATGAAGTATTGAAATGATTAGCTGAGCAGTATTCCAGGGCCTTTTTAATTGTTGTATTTACTTTATCAATTGATTTGTTATATTTACAATTAGTATTCTGTTTTGTGTGTAGATGCTGCATAACCGAGATTAACAGTGGCAGTAAGAGTTGATTCTAGTGTGCATGTTCTATATGTAATACACCAGAACAGATAATGCACCAGTAAGGATGTGCAGTTAAAATAAACTGCTGGTAAATTCAAACAGTCTTATATAACTACTCATAATCCTCCATAGTGCCTTTATTCCAAGATCATAGATCATTTTACAAACACTTAATACATTTAGCCTCACAGCAGGTAAGTTTGTGTGTGGTGTGTGTTTTTTTTTTTTTTTTGAGCGTTACCTTAATTAGAAAGGTAAAACTGAGCAACGGAGGCAGAGAGAGGTTAAATGGCATGCCAAGGTCATAAATGAAGGATTTAGCAGAAATGGTAATGTAATCAATGTACATGTTTCTCATTCCCTGTCGTCTGCCAAAACTGCAACACTGTCTTTCTCCTTTAGCAAAGTTAATTTGGAAATGTTAAACATATATATTTTCTGTTCCCATTTTTGCTGTGAAATTTTAGTTTAATATTTCCTGGTTTTACATTTAGCAAAATAAAAACCCTATGCTATATATGTGTCAAGAAAAACTAATAACAGAAAATAGATGTACAAGCAACAAGTCCAGGTTAAAGTTTTTGCAGGAACCGTAGCTTTTTTGCTTTGCTTACTTGTTTTAATTTTAACTGTGCAACCTTAACATTGTACTAATCTAGCATTTTGTTTTTAATTTCCTCCTTCATGGTAAAAGGAGGAAGAAAGTTGCTTGTGTTTATTAATATTAAATGATTCCAGTTAGTCTGAAGTTTACACCACATTAATCATTTTTAATAATCTCATTAAATCTTACTAGCGCATTTTTAGGGGTGCTTTTACCAATTACCTGTGGTCCACGTGGCTTCCCCATGCCAGAGCAGTTAGTATGTATTTTTTTTTTTAAAATCCCTAAAATCACCAGACTACAACTATCCATTAAAACAGATCTTAACAACAAAGGCTACTTAACTTCTGTGACAATCTTTGGTACCCTCTTTAGCAGTGCATGTATCTGAACCCATGAAGAGATCTGCTGAGCATCTACAGTTAACAGTACTTACAAGCTGGACCGCCAAGTTTCCATTGATTTTTAGATTTAGCACAGGAATGCTCCTTGGTAGTGAAAATACTAGGTTCTCTTTCCTTCTCTTTTCTGAAGTTTTTCTCCCCTTCCCATCTTCTACTAGTACAGCGGTCCTCAAACTTTAGCAACCCAAGGACCCCCATTTTGCTTTAAATTTTTTAAGGGACCCCCAAACCCCCCTGCTTAGCTCCAGGCCCTGCCCCCATTCCACCCCTTCTCCCAAGGTCCCACCCCTGCCCCACCTCTTCCCACACCCCCACTCACTCCATCCCTGCTTCCCTCCGCTCGCTGTACCCCACCCTCACTCCTTTCACCAGGCTGGGGCAGGGGGTGCGGGATCCGGGAGGGAATTTGGATGCGGGAGGGGGGTGGGGTGTGGGAGAAGGTGTGGGCTCTAGGCTGGGGCAAGGGGTTGGGGTGTGGGAGGGGGTGAGAGGTGCAGGGTCTGGCAAGGCTGTGCTTACCTTGGGCAGTGCCCGAAAGCAACCAACACACCTCTCTAGCCGCAGCTTCTAGGCGGGGGGTGGGGTGGGGGGAAGGGGTCTCTATGCTGCCCCTGCCTTCAGGAACTGTCCCTGCAGCTCCCATTGGCCGAAGTTCCCGGTCAATAGGAGCTGCAGAGTAGTGGCTCAGGGCAGGGGCAGCACACGAAGATCCCCTCCCCCACCCCCTGGGGCTGCAGGGACGTGCCAGCCGCTTCTGGGGGTGGCGCAGAACCAGGGCAGGTTAGGAGCCTGCCTTAGCCCTGCTGTGCCACTGGACTTCTAGTGCCTAAAATCTCCCATATTGGCTTTAGTAGCTTCCGGGAGATAGAGAGAGAGGAGTTGATCAGCAGGGCCCACAGACCCCCTGGAGTACCCTTGGGGATCCCCAGGGGTCCACAGATTCCAGTTTGAGAAATGCTGTAATTGTAGTTACTTTGTCTGCAGATTTGCCTTGAAGTGGAAAATTGTTCTCACTTCTTAAATTTTGAGTCCTGTGTACCTATTCTTGTGGTCCTACACTTCGATCAAAATATACAATTGTGGGTGGATGCAGGGATGTGGGGGGAATGGAAAGAAGTTCTTGACATACTGTCTCTCTAGAACTTCATGTGGGTTCTTTTTAAGCTACATTTTCTAATAATTCTTAACTATTTATGTCCCAGCTTTAGAAGAAATCATTCTGGAACACTCCAATAGTGAAATCATCTGATAGACTAAAACAGGGGTTCTTTATGTGGGGGTCATAAATGGGTGTCTAGGGGTTCAGACCGTATTGCTAAATGGGTGGGGAATTGTAGCTAGATAGGTGGATGGGAATGGGTTTCTGGGAGCAAGGATAGTTCCAGAATGGAAAAGGTTGAGAACCACTGCCTAACATCTCTCTGATTTATAACCCTAGACCTTCTTTTCTACTGCCTTACACAGGTTTAAATGACTACATAAGGGGTAAAGTGATTATTACACGGATGTAAAAAGACCAGGAGGGTGGGTGAGAAGATAATTCTGCTGTGGTGGCATTTTACACTCTCTTTCCACTAGAGCATGTCAAAAAATAGAAAAAGCTTTCCACTAAAAATTACACTGAGAATCTTTTCCAATTGGCAATGACGTTTTTCAATTATTTTCAACTAGGTCTACTTTGTACACTCATTTTATACCCCTGTAAATGACTGTGCAAGGTGCAGAGCATGAAGAATTGGGCCCTTTGTGCCTCCTTCCTACATGATAGCAAGCACATACCCATTTGCAGAAGGAGCCATTATGTTACCTTGAAATATTACATTTCTTCTTGTAAAAACACTGACCTTTACTTTTCCAATGGAAAAACTATTAAACTATTACTATTAAAACAATAAACAAGAAGAGTTATTTATACAGCGCTATTGAAGTAATTGTGAGCAGTGCTTTGTAGCTGGTAAAACATCAGATAAATTCCTGGGCTTTTGGAGTTTACAGCTGAAGGAGAACTTTGTGGATTTTTTTTTATAGGTAGGCCTCCTGGAACAGGTGGGCTTTTACTAGAGACTCTAAGGAGAAGGGAGTTCGTGCCTTGTAAGCAGAATTTTTTCAAGCCTAGGGGATATGAATTCATGAGTGGTTGAAATAGACAAAGGGAGCAGTCAGGAGCAAAAGATGGTTGGAGGGTAGAAAGAAATCTCATTTGTAAATGAGAACATTGTGGCGAACTTCGCAATTGAGTAGCAGCCACATAAACTCTATGTGGAAAAAAGGAAGACAATATGAAGATTAAAGCCCTGATTCTGCAAAGACTTAAACATGTGCTTAACTTTACACACCGCAAATAGTCCCTCTGAAGTTGTGGGTAGTGGAATGAGACATAAACTAACAATGAGGGAGGAAGATGATTTAGCAGTAATGTTTTTATTGGACTGAAAAGGGAAGAATTGAAAAAGGAGTCCACAGCAGGCCACAGATGAAGCTATTTGGAGCAGAGTGGTTGTAGAGTGAAAAGAAGTTGATACTGTTTTATGTATCTTATTTGTAGTTGTGATTATGTGAAAGTCATTCAAGTGAAGCACTAACTATAGCAATTCAGGGGAAAGAACTAGAGCAAATTTGGTCGAGGGATAAGCAGCTTAATTTAAAGAAATAAAACTATTTGCGTTATGAGGGAAAAGGGAGATCCTATTTGTGGTAGAATATTTCTCTTATTTGGTACTGTATGGTATTCAGAAAATGGGCATAGCTGCATATAAACTAAAATTAATTTGCTATTAATATCTGGGAACTTTTTATCATTCATTGACATTCAAGAAAAAATCTGATCTAAAATATTTCACATGTACATTGTTACAGGGAAAAATAGTTCATCTACAGAAACATGCGAGAATAAACCCGCCAACCAGGTTGGAGTTGGGTAACCTGGCTATTTTCATAGGGCTCTTCTACACAGAGACTTAGGCCATGCCTACATTACAGAATTAAGGCAACTTAAGTTATGTCAACAACCATAAACCACTGTAATTACAGTGCTTGTGCATGTTCACACAATGTTCCTTGTGTTGACAGAGTGTGTGCACAGTTGGCGCTCTAGCACTACAGAGCGAGCAGTGCACTGTGGGTAGCTATCCCACTGCAAATCGCCACCTTCTCCCACTATGAGTTCTGGGAATGGATCACAGTGCACCATGAGGTGGAATCACTGCCCCCATGATGCAGCTTTCTCTGTCCCATAATTTCATGGGCTTCCAACTGTTTTGCGCTATTTTTTCAACTGCCCCTATAAACTCCGTGCCTGCTATCTCTGCCTGAAAGCATGGGATCCTGCACTGCATACCTTGTGATAAGTGTTATGTACACAACACAGCTGATCCTGCAGTATTTCATGAGCTGTGAATCTGAACAGGAATCTGTGCTACGTGCCCTGTCCATAGAAAGAAACAATTCAAGATTGATGTTGGCATTCACAGAGCAGCTGCAACTGGTGTGTGCGCCAGTTTTCATGTCATTCATCCTTGATCTTTTTACTGAGGTTCCCAGCAAATATGCCATGTGGAGTGACTGATTGGAGATATACACACCTGACCACTAGAAAGTGGATTGAGAACACCAACTCACATCATATAACTCCTCCAGATTCTAACTATCAAGGCTTCTTGCTCTTAACTCATCATCAAGATTTGTTCTGGAATGTGTTCAGAAGCCTAGGCATTGTATACAGGTCCTTTAATTCAGAACAGGAATGTCTGCCCTTCCAAAACTTTAGGAAATATAGGTAGAGTTTAATTAAAAAAAAAAGTAAATTCAGATAAATCACTCAGTCACATACCAGCTTCCCTTGCATAGTCCAGAGGCAAGTAGTAAAAAACAGAAACTGTCTCTTTCAAGCCTAAGGTAAGCTATAAATATCAATCTGTGTCTTTTATTTTCCATTTCAAATATTTTTTTAAATACCGAGGTAAGTTATTCTCTAAAAACCTGCTCAGCTATATTTTAGAAGATTATTTGAGGTGCTGCAACTAGCTGCTTTTCTGGTATTTACCTGAGATGGAAAAATTAGAAATGGTTTTGGTACCTGAGAAAGTTCCATACAACAGTGTGTATGGGTTTTGAAGGAGAAAAGATTTTCATTGTACCTTACGGAAACACCTTACAGCGGGGGTGGGCAAACTTTGGCCTGAGGGCCACATCCGGCAGGGGGTGCAGGCTCTGGGGTGGAGCTGGCGATGAGGGCTTCCGGAAGCTGCACGGAGCCATGGAAGATGCACGCAGAGCAGCCCCCGACCCTGCTCCCCAGCTGGAGCTTGAGGGCTGGATTAAATCAGCTGGCAGGCCAGATGTGGTTCACGGGCCTTAGTTTGCCCACTCCTGCCTTATAGCCACAGCAAGGTGGTACTTTCTTCCTTTTTTTCCATAGTCATGGTCTCTTATTTTCTATTATTACAAACACTATTTCTTCCTGTGATGGGGTGACCTGCCCCTTTAAGGGCAATAATTCGTAGTGGTCAGCCCAACCTGCCACTTTGCAAAGTCCTTTAAGATTTTGAAAGGATATTATATAATATACCCACATGCCTACAGTATTATTGATAGAGAGGAAGCAGTCCTGGGAGTAAGTGGTGTTTAGAGAAGAACTTTGTCACTGTATCTTTAAGGCCTGAGACCAGGAGCCTTGCAGAGAGAGTGGGGCAAAGCTCCTCTCTCACCCAACCAATTGGCAATGAGAAGGGAACCAGTATAAATCCTACCTTCTCCCCCATAACTGGGCAGACACCAGCAGAAGTCTGCCAAACCCTGAGGACTAAGTGGGGCCAGCTGAACAAGAAGCTGATTAAGGCCCTATAGCAGGCTGAAATGCACCCAGCTCCAAGAGGAGGCTGTTGTTTGAGGGACTGACCAATTGAAATACAACCCCAGCTTTAGGAAGAGGGATGGGGATCTTCTGAACAGGCAATAGCTGACTAGGAAACTTCTATGAACCGAGAGTGGGGTGACCTGGGTTATTATTAGTGTCCATTAGCCTTTCTATAAAGACTCAATAAATCAAATCTTAAGAAGGGGTTACATGTTTGGATAATTGATTGGGAAAGAGCAGGGTATGGAGTGCAGTGCATTTGCCCGACCACAACAAAGCATACTGCAGGGCCATATCCCATGATATGTGCCAATTGGATTAAGTCATTAGGTGAACAAATAGTGTACCTGATAAGAGTGGTGTGATTAAGGATAAAGCTACTAGCATATCAAGATAAGGGGTCAGGTTTCTTTGCATTCCTACCCACCACTAGCTTCTACACTCATTTCAGGAAGAGTAATTAATACAAAGTCTCTTAGTACTTAAACATTCTTATGTACTGTGGCTTTTAAAGGGACACCATCACATTTTACCAGGCCAAAATATTGTCATTTGGTTCCTTGAAGAAAATCTTAGTACTAGGTTGTATTTATTTTTTGTTGATCTATAATTAATGTGTGCAATTTCAAGACCCATTGATTTCTGTCATACTAATAGGGCACACTGCTGTTAAGTATGAGATAGTGGCCATTCATTATTTCGTTGTTAAATTAAGTCACGCATCTTTTTAGTTACATTTACAGATGAAAATATTGTATTAGTTTGGAAAATGCATCTTTAAAAAAAAAACCAACAAATGATGCTTTCCAGACTGAAGTTATATCGTGGTTTTTTTTTCCTTACCTCAAGTGTCCTTTTAACTTCTTAGTATAGTATTTGCAGCTCCACTGTTTTGACATTGATAAATAAGTGGAGATAAAATAAGTATACATAGTGTCATTTTGATATAAATAAAATGAAAATCTATTGTTTGAATTTAGCTTGCTTGATCAGTATAAAACCAGTATGGTTTGATTAGTGTAGGCCTGACCTGCATAATTTATGCTTTTTGAAAAAGATGAATCATTCAATACTATAGTCAGTAATACTATGAAGTGGGTTCTAAACCACGAAAGCTTATGCCCAAATAAATTTGTTAGTCTCTAAGGTGCCACAAAGACTCCATTATTTTTTCTAATACAGACTAACACGGCTACCACTCTGAAACCTGTCTTGAAGATAGTGAGTTGTGGTGTTACCAACACCCTCTTCTTCCGGATACCTTACTTTCAGTGGGAGTTGAGCACAGTCAGCTCTTAATAGGATCAGGCCCAAATTAATCTGATGTTAATTGGGGTAGGAAACTCCGTGGGGTTGCTTCTCACTTTATTATGGACTTTGATGTGGCCCCTGTCATTGTAGTATCTGAGCGTCTCACAAACATTAATGAATTTATCCTCATATCGCTGAAGAAGGGGGTTATTATTCTGCCCATTTTACAAATGGAGGACTGAAAGTATAGGTGACTTACTCTGTGCCCAAGATGACAAGGAAGTCTAGCAGAAGCGGGAACAGAACCTAGATTTTTGTTTTAATTCTCAATCCAGTCTCTTAAACAACATCTTTCCTGTCAGCCTCTGGTAGGGTTTCTCTAAACAACTGAAACACCGAGGACTGGATTGTATGGATTTACAAATCCAAAGAAGATTGGAGGGCAATTTACTCTTGCCATATGTTGAGATTCATGTCCAATTATTGTTTACAGATGAGGAAATAAAGGAGATGGGAAATGGTGATAGTTAACTACTTACTACTAGTCATGTTTAGATCCATGCTTCACTTTCCCATGCGTTAAATAAGTTTTGTCAGGAGTGTTCTTTCTTGTCTTCCTCAGATGGTGCAACAAAGTAAATCCATTTTTTTGAACTGGTATGTGATGTTGGTGGAGGATTGGTCTCATCTCTTCCAAATTGGTGGAAATGGCTACAGTGAGGGTTTTTTTTAAAATATTTTTTCTAAGATAATGGCAGTCAGTGACGTCTGACTGCAAGATAAAGAATGCTTGTTTATTTTTTTAGGATTTTTGTTTAATGTGCTATCAATTTAAATATGTTCGATCTGGAAAAATAAGTAAACTTTAATCTTAGCTGAAAATTTAAAAAAATTTAATTTTATATTAGTGACAGAAGGTGGTTGTGGTACTGCAGTTTATTAAAACCGTGTGAAGACTTTTTTCTCTTGGAGTTATGGAAGGAATTAACAGTCAATGGAGGAGAGAATTCAAGTGATGATGAGGTAAATGCCATACAGAAAAACACAAATTAAAATGGTCTTTTAAAAATGCACCGTAAACTGTTTGTGCAGTGATATAGTGTTATCAGTAAATGACTAAACTCAGCCCTTGAACTCATTTTCAGCAAACTCTTATGATATGTGCTTATGCTGATTATCTAACTTTCCAAATAAAGGAGGAAGTGGTAAATACTATTTTTCTGGATGGTATGATACTTACGTATCTATGTTTTAATTACGAGTGTTTTGGAAACAGGTGTTTTGTAATGACTAGTGTGTTTATGAAATAGTGCCCTCTGCTGAACAAAATTAGAATTGGCAGCGGTGTATCATAGGCCCGTGGCGATTTGATGGAGTTTTACTTCTGAGGGAATTCTATGCCAAAAAATTAAAAATTCTGCACACAATATTTTAAAATTTGTCAATAAATAAAAGTGGCTCCAGCATGGCAGTGTGGA
This sequence comes from Lepidochelys kempii, assembly GCF_965140285.1. Classification (NCBI taxonomy): domain Eukaryota; kingdom Metazoa; phylum Chordata; order Testudines; family Cheloniidae; genus Lepidochelys; species Lepidochelys kempii. The sequence continues at coordinate 122,639,792 of NC_136383.1, forward strand.
ACACAGGCCACTGGGTGCACTGAGGTGGTAAATCACACTGAAGCCCCCACCTCCCTGGTACAGGGACTCAGGAGTCAGGCTACACCTGACCCTGACACAAGGCAAGGACTGGGCCTACCCCTCTGCGCCAGGTGCACCAGGTGTGGGTGGGCAGGCTCAGCTCAGCAGGATCCAAGTGTGGAGGGGCTTAGTATGGGGTGAGAGGTTTGTGTGGGGCAATCTGGGTATGGGTGTCTCAGTGGGAGATCTGTACGCACAGGGGCTTGTTGGAGGGGGTGTTCTGGGTGCAGGGGCAATGGGACTCCACAGGGGAAGGGGTTGTAGTTAATTGATTTCCTCCCACCCCTTTATGCGAAGACTACCATCTTCTCTTTTTCAGTCTTTGAAAAACATTTATTCAGTATACTGAATGTGTTTCAAGTGATTTACAGCATATACAGGGTCTGTCATTCTGTATTGTTAGACACAACCAATCTGGAATTGATAGTTGTTCATTCGGCTCAATAATTGGCATGCAGCAGCCACTCAGAATTTTGGCATCTTCAACAGCCTATTCAGTTAGCCCTAACCTTCCTCAGTTAATTCTCTGCTTCATATGAGATGACTACAACTCCCTATTTTGAATAAGAAAAATGCCACAATTTTCTTAATTTTTGTCAGCAATTAATACAACAGACTCTTCAGTCCAAAAGATGCAAAAACAGAAATGCAGAAAATGTTTGAAGAGCTGTTTGCTCCTTCATCCTATTCTAGCAGGCTCAATCTATCTGATTTGTTCTCTCTACCACTCGCCTGTACTTGAACTAGAGCTGGTCAAACTGAGGCCATTCACATATGCTCTCTCCCCCATGGTGACTAGCATGAAAGCAAGGTAGAGAGAGGCATTACAGGCTACAGAATTTCCAGTACAGAGAGTGGATGGATGGTTCTTTGCATAGCCAGGACTGAGAGTCTCACTCCCCCACCTCCAGTGTGAGGGAGTCATACCTGTGCTTAGCTGGATGTCAGCTTCCTGATACTGCTAGCCTTCTAGCCACTCAAGCACTCTCCTCTGGGCTATGCCAGCCCGTACTTTCCCTTGCAGGTTAAGAATAGATGCTCAATCCCAGAGTCCCTTTGAAGTGTTCCTCTGTGCTATCCATCCCCTGTCGGTGGCTACTCTCAGAAATACCCGGTCTGCTGTCCCTGGAGGAAAATTATACACACCAGCTTGCAATACTCAACTCAGGGCCAGCACTTTGCTTAACATCACAGCACTTAGATATATTTATAATGGAAACAAGAATAAGTTTATTATCAAAAAAATCCAACTGATAGTCAGTAAGGGTATTGGAAACAAAGGTTAGATATAAAACATTTTCTAGAGCCTAAGATTTAGTAACTAAAAAACATCTTTAATATCAAAGAAAGAAAAGAAGAGTTATTGGATGTTTAAGGAATCCTATACATACAAAAGATTGCAAAGTCCTTATCAGGTTTGTAGCAGTGGTGGAATAAACTTCTATTTTGCAGAAATCTCTGGAATCACCCAAACAATAGGGGTCATCAGTCCTTGTTTAGAGCTTCCTTGTTAGTAATCCAGTCAAGAGAAATGAAACAGGGAATGAAGACTTAATGGAGATGTCAGGTGCCTTTTTATATCTTCCTCCATGTGCATGGGAGTTTACTGTCTTAAAGCCTACAGCCCCTGTTTTGTGAAAAGTTGTTAGTCCAAGATGGAGTCCAGGGTCACATGAGCATATCACATGTCCTTACAGGGTTTGCTGACTCCAGGAGGGTGGCCATTGGCCCCTTGCTGTCTGAGGCGTCCTCAGGAAGAGCTGTCTGGGTGCAATGAGTTTCTTTTTTGGCCCATTGTGAGATTGGAGAGTCCTTAATGGACCATCTATACATAACTGCCTAGCTTTGATTCTAAACTTATCTGGAGAGTGTCACCCAGGAGTACAATACAGTTTTAAGATATAAGCACATAGCCATTATTCATAATTTTAGATACAAACATGATACATGCTTGTAAACAAGATAATTATACTTAGTAAATCATTACCTTTCTATTGACCCCTTACATGACCCACTTTGTATAAGATTTATGGAAACTGTAACAGTGGCAACAACAATGATATAAATGGTTACCTTTCTTATACATAAGCACAGTGCCAGACTTGGCAGATTTCATGGAAAAGGGCAGGACCACCCTTAAGCTATTTTGCCTATGAACTTACTGCTCTTTGCAACCAGGACTCTGGGGGCTACTCTAGCTGAAGTACAGTTAATATCATACTTTTTCTTTGGCATGTCTGTTTTCTGTTTCAAATTCATTCCAAGAGTTGTCAAACCTAGAATTAACTGATCTGGGGCTTGGCGCCAGTAAATTGAAGGATCAGCTAATTATACTATTTCAACATTTTTCAATTAATCTTTGTGACTTTTAAAGCCTTTCCTTTATTTAATTTTCATTAGCTGGCTGTGAATTAATATATTAAATGGCACTATTGTCAGACAATGCTATATTTTTCATTGTATGCTTACTGGAATAGGGGAGAAGTGCAAATTCTTGCTAATTTAATTTTAAATCAGGCATGCAATAGCTAAGCAAGTAGTCTCATCTGTTTTTTGGTTGCTTGAAAGCCAGCAAATAAAACTCTGCCATAAAATAAGGGAACACAGTATTATATTTACAAGAACTAAGGCTGGACAATCATCCTGGGATCACAAACAGAAACTACCTTCCATGGGTGGATCTCCCTTTTCCACATGAAAAGCAGGGTTAGGGGAATGAGGGAGTGATGCTTCGGTTACTCAGTCTGTTTCCCCCCAGCACTATGAAGATGCTTCTCTGTGATCTTTATGTGTAAGAAGCTCCATGGGGGTTTTGCGCTGTAGGGGGAAGAGGTAGCCCTGCAGACATCGGTGCAGAATTAATGCTGCTTCAGGAATCCCAGAATCATAGAAATGTAGGGCTGCAAGGGGTCTCAAACTCATCAAGTCCAGACCCCAGTGCTGAGGCATTGCCACATAAACTTAGATCATTCCTGACAGGTGTTTGTCCAGCCTGTTTTTAACAACCTCCAATGATAGGCTTCCAAGGGAGGTTGTGGTATCCCTATTCCAGAGCTTCAGTACCCTTATAGTTAGATTAGATAGTAGGAAAAACTTTCTAAGTTTCCCTTTCTGCAGATCAAGCCTGTTACTTTTTGTCCTACCTTCAGTGGACATGGAGAACAATATATCACTGTCCTCTTTATAACAGCCCTTATATTTGAAGACTGTTATCCGGTCCCCACTCAGTCTTCTTTTCTCAAGATTAAACATACCCTGTTTTTTAACCCTTTCTTCTTATGTCAGGTATTCTAAATCTTCTATCATTTTTGTTGCTCTCCTTTAGACTTTCTCCTGGGCTCTACACTTCAAAAAAGACATGCACAAATTGAATTGCCTCTCTAGCTGAGGTCTCACCAGTGCCAAGTAGAATGGGACAATTACCTCCTGTGTCTTGCATGATGCTTCTGTTAATATATCCCAGAATATTATCCTTTTTCACAACTGCATCACATTGTCGATTCATAGTCAACTTGTGATCCACTATAATCCCCAGATCCTTTTCAGCAGCATTACCACCTAGCTAGTTATTCCCCATTTTGTAGTTGTGCATTTGATTTTTTTATATCCTTCCTAATTTCCCTTTTTTCACTTGTCTGTATCGAATTTAGTCTAACTGATTTCAGACCCATTCTCCAATTTGTCAGTGTCATTTTGAATATGTAATACTAGCCTCCAAAGTGCTTGCAGCCCCTCCCAGCTTGCTGTCCTTTGCAAACTTTATAAGCACACTTTTTTACTCCATTACTTAAGTCATTGATGAAAATATTGATGAGTACTGGACCCAAGATCACCTTCTATGGGACCCCGCTAGATATGTCCTCCCAGTTCGAGAGCGAACCATTTACCTAATCTTTGAGTCATTGTACACCCACTTTCTAGTAATTCTATGTAGCCCACGTTTCCCTAGTTTGCTTATGAGAAAGTTGTGACAGGTTGGATCACAGAAACCCCCTTAGGGCTGCCAACTGATGTGCTGAGACTACTTCTAACCTGTTTTCTCTGCCAGCCTGGGACTTCAGTACCTTGCCTGTCTGAGCCAGACATGCTTGCCGTCTTTAAACACAGACCCAGGTCTGAACAATGTCCCACAAACTGCAGGCTTAACTGAAAATAGCTTAAGAAGTGTTCCTGTCTCCAACACCCAGATGCCCAGTTCCCAATGGAGTCTAAACCCCAAATAAATCCGTTTTACCCTGTATAAAGCATATACATTATAAGGATTAATACATACGCTGAGTTAATTAATAAGTAAAAAGTGATTTTATTAAATACAAAAAGTAGGATTTAAGTGGTTCCAAGTAATAGCAGATAGAACAAAGTCAATTAGCAAGCAAAATAAAATAAAACATGCAAGTCTAAATCTAATACAGTAAGAAGCTGAATACAGATAAAACCTCACCTTCAGAGATGTTCCAATAAGCCTCTTTTACAGACTAGCCTCCTTCTAGTCTGTAAAATCAATCACTCACATCCCCGTGGTTACTGTTCTTTGTTCCAGTTTCTTTCAGGTAGCTTCTCCACCCCCAAAGGATATCTCTTGAGCCAGCTGAAGACAAAATGGAGGGGTCTCCCAGGCGCTTAAATAGACTTTTTCTTGTGGGTGGACACCCCTCCCTCACCCTGTGTAGAATCCCAGCTACAAGATGGAGTTTTGGAGTCACATGGGCAAGTCGCATGTCCATGCATGACTCAGAACTTACAGGTAGCAGCCATTGTTGACATGCTATCTTGAACATCCTCAGGTAGACTTCTTATTTGGATTGGAGCCTTCCAAGATCCATTGTCCATTAAGTGTTTCTTGATCGGGCACTTAACTTGCAAATTCCTTTCTAACGAAGCTGCCCAAATGCCTTACTAAGGCTACTTAAAATCAAACAACTACACAGCTAATATTCATAACTTAGAATACAAAAATGATACATGCTTACAGATAGGATGAATATGTTCAGTAGATCATAATCTTTGAAGAGATATGTTGCATGGCATATGTAGCATAAAACATATTCCATTTATGTCATATTTACATTCATAAACATGTTTCCATAAAGCATTATGGGGCGCAACATCACAAATGTCATGTGGGATTGTGTCAAAAGCCTTACTAAAATTAAGATCTGTCCTACACTGCTTCCCTGCTCCATCCCTGTCAAAGAAGGAAATTAGGTTGGTTTGACATGTTTTGTTCTGGACAAATCCATGTTGGGTGTTCCTTTACCCTATTAACCTTTAGATGCTCACAAATTGATTGATTGATTAATAACTTGTTCCAGATATTGAAGTTGGGCTGACTGGTCTATAATTCCCTGGGTCGTCTTTGTTACCCTTTTTAAAGATAGGTACTATGTTTGCTCTTCTCAAGTCGTCTTTGGAGGATAGATCTATCAATGGCTATTAGCGAGGATGGGCAGGGATGCAAAACCATGCTCTGAAGTATCCCTAGCCTCTGTTTGCCAGAAGCTGGGAGTGAGTGACAGAGGATGGATCAATTGATTACACATTCTGTTCATTCCCTCTGAAGCATTTAGCACTGGCCACTGTCAGAAGACAGGATACTGGGTTGGATGGACCATTGGTATGACCCAGTATGGCCTTTCTTACATTCTGGGACCTCACCCGTCCTGCAGAAGTTCTCAGAGATAATTGCTAATGGTTCCAAGATTGCTTTAGCTAGTTCCTTAAGTACATTATGATTTTCATCAAGCTCTGCCAACTTGAATATATTTAACTTACCTAAATATTCTTTAACCTGTTCTTTCCCCATTTTGGCTTGTGTTCCCTCCTTTTTGTTAATTGTGTTGAGTGTCTGGTTACCATTAATCTTTATATTGATGACTAAAGCAAATAAGCATTAACACCTCAGCTTTCTTGATGTCATCACTTATTAGCTCTCCTTCCCCACTAAGTAGAGGACCTACACTTTCCTTCATTTCTCTCTTGCTCCTAATGTATTTATAGAACTTTGTCCTATTGCCTTTTATGTCCCTCTGTGTATGTAACTCATTTTGTGCCTCAGCCTTTCTGATTTTGTTCCTACATGCTTGTGCTATTCTTTTGTACTACTCTTTATCAATTTGCCCATATTTTCACTTTCTGCAGGATTCCTTTTTGATTTTTCAAATCATTGAAGAGCTACTGATGGAGCTATATTGGACTCTTTTATTATTCTTTCTATCTTTCCTTTCCATTGGACTAGTTTGCCATTGTATGTTTAATATATTCTTTTTGAGAAACTGCCAGATCTCCTGAACTTCTTTATCCCTTAGATTTTTTTCTTTCCTTACCTGCTAGTTTTCTGTTTGTTTAAAGTTTGCCTTTTTAAAGTCTGTTTTACTTATTCTGATGCTCTCACTCCTTCCTTTCTGTAAAATCATGAAATCTATTTCATGACCATTTTCACCCAAATTGCCTTCTACCTTCAGATTAGCAACTGATTCCTCCCTGTTAGTCAGAATCAAGTCTAAAATGACTGTCCCCTTCCTGGTTACTGCCTTTACTTTCTCTAACAGAAAGTTGTCCCTGGTACATTCCAAGAACTTATTGGAAGCCCTGTGTTTTGCTGTATTATTTTGCAATAGATATTTGGGTAGTTATAGCCCTCATTGCTACCAGGTCTTGTGTTTTAGATATTTATTTGTTCTAGAAATGCCTCATCCACCTCCTCTTCCTGATTTGGTGGTGGATGTAGATAATACCAGGAAGTTACCCCTTTCTTTTTCTCCTTTTTTTTTTTTTTTTTTTTAATCTTCACCCAAAGGCTTGCAGCTGGTCTGCCTCTCACCTCCTTCTGGACCTCAGAACAAGTGAATATATTCTTGATGTATAATGCCACACCTAATCCCGTTTTTCCTGAGTGCCTTTTTTGAACAAGCTATACCTCTTTATACTAATATTCCAGTCATGAGATTTATACCAACGAATCTTTGTGATGACAGTTAAATCATAATTTAGCTTATGGAATTTACTTCCGGTTCTAACAGAGTGGCAAAGAGTCCTGTGGCACCTTCTAGAATAACAGACGTATTGGAGCTTAAGCTTTCGTGGGTGAATACCCACTTTGTCGGATGCATGTCGAAGTTCTAACAGAGTTACCACTTCTGCTTGTGAGCATCTGCGGGGCAATCCAGACAATGGCTACATGGATCCTTCTGGTACCATGCTGTTTGTGGGAAGAAGGGCAATGGAGGCAGAAGCTTCTCTGTATACAGAGATCTGGATGTGTGATTGTGACCAAATGCACTGCTGTATTTACACTGTACACACTCTGTAATAATCTTTGTGCAAAATATGCCTTGAGGTATCATTTAAAAACTAATAACTCACTGATCATAAATATACTTCTGCAATGTGTGTATTAAAATTTTGAACATAAACACATTTCAGTCATAATTTCAGTTTACCAGGCAAGTTTAGGGGTGGGGATTAAACCTGTTTCCTCAAAGACAAAGGACAAGGTGATGCCTCTAACCAGGTGTTGTCAGAATTGATTGGCAATTTTGTGAAGTGGCCACTGTTTGGCAGTGGAGGGGGGCAGAAACAGGTTGATCTGCATGTTAACAAACAACATGGGACGTCTTCTACCATGAGACTTCATGTCTCCATCGTCATAGTGGGAAGGAATTTTTTTATCTAGGGGTAGCCCTCAGGAAAATGCGTTTCAAGGGTCACTGTACTAAAAAGTGAGGGGCAAAACACCCCAGGGATTCTCCTCCCCCACCCGTATCTCTCTCTCACTGAAGACAACACAAAGGAAACAGCCTTTGGACTTTGAGAGGGATTTTGAGCTGAGAATTTGGTCAGCCCTGTTCGGTTGCTGGGAACATGTGGTAAGGATTTTACCTTGAACCAAGTCTAGTTAGTGAAGTTTTAGTTACTAGAAAGCATTTTATCTTATAACCATTTCTGACTTTAATACCTTGTACTTGTACTCACTTAAAATCGCTCTCCTTTCTAAAGTTAAACAAACTTGTTTTGTTTTATCAAAACTAATCCAGTGTTTAAACTGAAGTGTTTGGGTAACTCCAGTTGAGGTGGCAAACTGTTGGATATTGATGCCTCACAGGACAATGGACCTGTACTATTTGAACTTTCCAGGAGGGAGTTGGACAGTGCAGAACACACACACACATTTTGGGGAAAATTCGAGACTGGGAAAATGTTGGGGTCACACTGCAAGTAGTAACCAAGGCTGCTGGAAGCCAGAGTGTGGCTGGTGTGTCCCTGACAGGCTGCTGGGGTCAGAGTTGCTGGACCAGGGCTATGGCTATAAACAGACACTGAGGGTATTACTTACTGTAGCCTGTAAGGCTCCCATATATATATATATATATCTTTTCTTATAGGTTTCTTATTTTCTAATGGGTTTGATTATTTTAGTATAATAGGTTTATATTAAAGTAGTTTGGCTGTAACGCAAGGGACCTACAGGCCACATCCTGTATGTTGAGCGAAGGCATACATATGTCTGGGATCGTTCACCTAAATAGATAGTGATGAGTAAAGGCATAAGGTCCATATATGACTGTGACCTTTAGCTTAGATACATAAAGGATGCATTGAAGCAGGTTGACGTTGGGGTCTTTCCTAATTTCATATCCTCTGTAAACAGGTACACCACAAGGAAAGAAACCAAAATAACCAGGAGGACAAAAATAACAAATGTGAGAATGATCTAATGTCATTAATATGTATGTATATGTCATTAATACATACAGCATAAGCTGGTATGTTTGTAAGTTTACCCCAATAATTTGGTGGGTGAGGAAACTAAGTTTGGACATAGGAGGAGGGCTAAAGCACCCATGCACTATAAGAGGGATGACCCACCATGCCAAGGAAGCTTCTAAGTTTCTGGGATTCAGAGGTGTTTCTGAGCTTCAGAACTTGTTTTCTAAGTTTCTAAGCTCCAGGCTTCTTCATTTTTAGTTTTACTAGTCTATTAATCTGTTCTTTAATTTTAAGTCTTTTAGTTAAGTAAAACTCTAAGTTAGCTTCAATAGCTCTAGCTTTTTCTAAGCCAGGGTGGGCAAACATTTTGGCCCAAGGGCCACATCCGGGACTAGAAATTGTATGATGGGCCATGAATGCTCACAAAATTAGGGTTGGGGTGTGGGAAGGGGTGCAGGCGTGGGCTCTATGAGCAGTTCAGGGTGGGGGAGGGGGCTCCAGGCTGGGGAGGGGGAGGGCTCTGGAGTGGGGCTGGTGAGGAGTTTGGGGTGTAGGAGGGTGCTCTGGGCTGGGATCGAGGGGTTTGGAGGGCAGGAAGGGGATCAGAGATGGGGCAGAGGGTTGGGGTGCAGGGAGAGGCTCAGGGTTGCAGGCTTTGGGTGGCGCTTACCTCAAGTGGCTCCTGGAAGAAGCAGCCATGTCCCCTCTCTGGCTCCTATGCACAGCCATGGCCAGGCGGCTCTGCGCACTGCCCCATCCGCAGGTGCCACCCCTGCAGCTCCCACTGGCTGCAATGCAGAGCGGAGCCCCCTGACTACCCCTATGTGTAGGAGCTGGAGCTGGGCCATGCCACTGCTTCTGGGAGCCATGTGGAGCAGACCCCGACCCCGCTACCTGGCTGGAGCGGGGCAAGCCCCAGGCCCCACTCCTCAGCAGGAGCTCAAGGGCCGGATTAAAACAGCTGGTGGGCTGGATCTGGTACACGGGCTGTAGTTTGCCCATCCCTGTTCTAAGCTCTGCATCTCCCACTCAAAAATTGAGGAACCTGGACCTGAACTCTTTTGGCATGCCAGAGGTGAGGCTGGTCCTCTGTCTCTTACCACAGGGTTATCAAGGTAGGGTGTGAGTATATTAATCAAAAGCTTTATAGTATATAATACCATATGTACTTTAGAATAATAGTATTGCATTTGTAACTCCGATTATTTTACCATTTGATTACTATTTGACTATCATTCCATTTATCTAAATAAGTCTTTAAGGCTATATTTGACTCAGTAAAAAGAAAAGGAGTACTTGTGGCACCTTAGACTAACAAATTAAGTACTCCTTTTCTTTTTGTGAATACAGACTAACACTAACCTGTCATTTGACTCGGTGTGAGTGTCCTGTCATATCCCCGAGGGTCCTTTGCAAAACTCTGTGTAGCATGATTCTTGGCAAAAAGCTTCTTATCTTCTGATTCAGATTAATTGGTGAGCTTATAACCCATACTATCCAAATTAATAATATTAACCTCCTAAAATTAGGCAACACTACATGCTGCCGGGCTGATTGTGAGCAACCCAAGTTGGGATCTACAACAGCAAAGCATTTTGAGGCCCCTGAGCTTGTAGAGCAAGCAGTGACACAACCCATCACTGGTCTGGGCGGTATCCCTGAATGTGACAGTGGTATTGTCCCATCTAGAGTTAGCTGTGAAACTTGGAGCTAACGAGTTAATCGGAAATTTTTGATTTTCTCAGAAGCTGGCTTACCAGGCTGTAGGAGTTGGGGAGCCAGCTAGCCCTGGATTCTGGAAGCCCTGATTTCAAGGCAGTCCACATGGAATGGACTTCCAGGGTCTGCGGGACTATGTTGCAGCAGCGAACCATGGAAGCCAGCCCAGGGTTTCCAGGTTCCCAGCTTTGTGGCAAGGAGCCTGGAAACCCCAAGAGCCCTGATCCCAGGACAGTCTGCATGATGGGGCTGTTTCAGAGCCTCAGATCCTGGAAGCCCTGGCTCCTCAGCAGCCTGTCAGGTGAGCTGGCAAGTAACTAGCCATGGTTCCAACCTGTCAGCCCAGGATATCAAAAAGGTTGTCTAAAGTTCTGGAATGAAGACCATGGTTGGCAACTCTTGTCCTCTGGTGCAATGAAACTCTCAAAAAAAGAGTAAAGCTCATCTGTAGAGCGTATGGGGTGATGCTACACTGTGGAATGAAGTCCCCCAGGAAAGGACCATCACAAATCTCACCTCCTTCTGTTCCAAGTAGAATGCACGTTTCTTCTACCTTGCTATATATTTATATTTGAGAGGGCAACAGATGCATTTAAAAAAACAACTCTACTAAAACACTTCGCTGCATCTACTTCTCCCTCTGGAGATAGGATGAGAGAAGAAAAAAATGACAAGTGTGTCATCACACTGCTTAATGCACTATTGGATATGCACACAGATATTACAGTGATGAGCATGATGTAAAATAGAACCCGACATGTTTCCATAAAACATTGCAGGTTCAATGAATCAACGTTTTCTGACAAAACTGTGTTTTGTTGGAGCATTCTAGATCAGCTCTACGCCCAGCATGTGCACTGTTGTCCATGAGAAATCTGCATAACCTCAGATTTTTTTTACTTTGAGGGGAACACCTACACGGAAACCAAAGGAGAGCCTTGCACAGTGTTTCTGCTCCACAATTCCTCCTGTTGGTTTTTCCACAGGGAGAAGTAATCTGCACCGTAGATTTATTTTTCTTTCTCGGTGTCAGTTTAGGCTCCAAATTTAAGCTGCCTTTTAAAATGATTATTTGGTGGGGCATTGTCTACTAAAAATCTATGGTTGCTTAGTGGTGGGGAGAAAACAGCCATAAACAATGTTTGTGCACCCTCTTCATCTTTGCAGTAAGTCAGAAGAAATGTGTACAGCACACTTGATTTACTGAGCGTGCTTATGTTCAAAGAACAAAACTAAGTACCTACAATGCTTTTTGCAGTACCAAAAACACAACAAAATGCAATGGCAAATCTGCAGGAAAAAACTGTAGTAATAAAAAAGTACTTTTATACTCTTTTTCATCTAGTGTCCCTAGTAATCCTTTCTGGGATGAAAGTTGACAGCTGTAGTAAGTACATGGCAGTTCAAGTTCAAACGTGAAGAATGCCATATCCCATGGAATCTTTAGGGGGAATTTTTTGGAACTAGAATATTATCCAATTGACCTTTTTACATGATGCAGGTATAATGCTCATACTGTCATGAGAAGTGTCATTGTACTGTCCACAAAAATCACAAGCTGTTAGGTGTTCAATTATATAACATCTGAAAATTGTGCCTTCTGTAGCACACTGCTTCATAACCTGTGCTTGGGTATTTGTTCAGTACAAACTCAGGCTCAAGTGCCACCAGTTGATCCAACAGGGATTTTTTTTGTAACATTTGGGTTTTCCTAGATGCTGTCTCATCTAGTGCAGAGCAGCCAAACCCTTTTTATTTGAGAACACAAGCCAAAGAGGTATGGCTGCAAGTCAGAGTACTACAAGATATTTCAAGGAAGTACAGCTGGTCCTTCTAAATCTTAAAAGACACAGCTGCTCTTTCCTGCAGCTAAATTGCTGTTGTAATATAAAATGTTTAAACTTTTTACTGTGCTATAGTTGCAAACCAGTGGGACTACGGCTAGCCCAGGATCATGCTTTTTCTATTCTTAATTCCTTTAGTTAAGGATAAAGCAATATTTGTTTTCCTTAACACCTGGTTAAGAATGTTGTCACAGGTATAGGTGAATGGTACCTCTGCCACTTCCTAATCTCTTTGAATGCTTCTCTCGGGTCTTGAGGCTTGGGCCATACCTGTTTCTCAGGATGGAATTGTGTGGTTTTCCTACTCCAGCAGGATACTAAATTGCAGTCCCTTGTGTATCACTGTGGTCACCTCAGTAGCTACGGTTTAGGCTCAGCACCTACACTTCCATTTCCTCTGGGGCTATAACATTAAGAAGGCTGTTCAGTTCCTAAATACTAAAGCACAGTATGATTTATTTTGAAAAAAAGCATGTCAGATAAAACATACCTTAAAAACAATTAATGAGCCTAAACACAATGCTGGCTTTCCCTTATCATTCCCTACCTCTGGGAATGCCCAGTTCCTTTAGACTTCCTCACAGAGCCTGTCTCTGTGTCAGCCTGTCCCCCTAGACTGCTTCTGACAAGTGCCCCCAACTTTTAAAGGAATCAAAACACTTTTTAATTTACTGCTGGGGGAATTCTGCACAACTGCATATGCATAGAATTTTTTTCTCTGCAGAGTATATATTCTACCAGAGGTGATGCAGTTATGCCTTTTGCCCACCAGAACAGAGAGCAGCCACTTCTGGATGGGGGCAGCCCCAGCTGTGGCTAGGGAGAGAAGAGGCTGCATTACTCACAGTGCCCTGCCCCAGGGCCCGGTCAGGAGGCATGGCATATGGGGGTGGAGGGGATGAACCGTAGGGGGCTACTGGGTGGGGGGATCACAGACTGGGGTTCAGAAGGGCTAGTGGGGAGAAGAGACTGGGGCAGGGGCTGAATGGGAGTGGGAGTGCAGGGACACATGGGGATGGGGGGGAGGAGCAGTGGTTGAGTTGGGGTACAGGGACACATGGGGGAGAAGGGAGTGCCATGCCACATGGGGAAGGCGGTGGCTGAGTGGGAGTGCTGGACCACATGGAGACGGGAAGATGCAGGAACACATGGGGACAGGGGCAGATGTGATTGACTGAATGAGAGAGGCTGGGAGTCAGTCAGATTCTGCATGGGGGAGGCTCCCTAACAATTCATCTCCCCAAAACCCAAACAGTGCCATACTTTTCCCATCCATACCCAACAACCCTCCAAGTTTGCACTGGGGCTCCTTTCCAGCAATTACTTCCCTCTCCCTCAGCTCCTCCACTACCCCTAACTCCCCCAAGCCTTTGCAGTGCTTCTAAGGGCTGTGGGAAATATATTTCTGTACTGTAGTTTAAATGAATTATTACTCAAAGTTCTTTATTAATATGGCTAGCAAGGAATTTATTTGTCCAAAAACATTTCCTGAATCTCTTGTCTGTATTGTTGCAGACATATTTGCTGACAAGTATTTTGAAATAAATTACCAGAATAATTGAAATTGGTGTGATTATATTGTGGTGTTTTTTGATAAAATATGCAGAATTTTCAAATATTATGTACAGAATTCCCCCAGGAGTATAAATTGTAGCTCTCTGATGGGGGCGGGCACCAGTATTGCAAAACAAGGTTTATGGCATGTTGGAGACAAGCTACACGATCTTTGAAGCTAACAGCTGGGCCCCACTGTATGCTCCTAGATCAGGGGTGGGCAAACTTTTTGGCCCAAGGGCCACATTGGGGTTGCGAAACTGTATGGAGGGCCGGCTCCCCAAACAGCCTGGCCCTTGCCCCCTATCCAACCCCCCCTGCTCCTTGTCCCCTTACTGCCTCCTCCTGGGACCCTCTGCTCCCTGTTCCCTGAGTGCTCCACCCCCCTATCCACAGCCCTGTCACCTGACAGCCCCCCCCCCCGGGACTCCCACGCATTTCCAACCCCCTGCTACCCATCCCCTGACTGCCCCCCCAAACCTCCGCCCCATCCAACCATTCCCTGTTTCCTGTCCCCTAACTTTCCCCTGGGACCCTCTGCCCCTTATCTAACCCCCCGACTCCCTGCCACCTTACCATGCTGCTCAGAGCAGCAGGAGCTGGCAGCCCCGCTGGAGCCAGCCACGCCACCTGTGCTGCCTGGTAGGAGCAGCGGGCCAGAGCGCTGGGCATGGTGTGGTGGTGGTGCTGCGGGGAAGGGAGCAGCGAGGGAGGGTCAGAATGAGTCGAAAGAATAGTAAATATGGCAGGCGACCAACTTGGCTTAATGGTGAAATCCTAGCGGATCTTAAACATAAAAAAGAAGCTTACAAGAAGTGGAAGGTTGGACATATGACCAGGGAAGAGTATAAAAATATTGCTCGGGCATGTAGGAATGTTATCAGGAGGGCCAAATCGCACCTGGAGCTGCAGCTAGCCAGAGATGTCAAGAGTAACAAGAAGGGTTTCTTCAGGTATGTTGGCAACAAGAAGAAAGCCAAGGAATGTGTGGGCCCCTTACTGAATGAGGGAGGCAACCTAGTGACAGAGGATGTGGAAAAAGCTAATGTACTCAATGCTTTTTTTGCCTCTGTTTTCACTAACAAGGTCAGCTCCCAGACTGCTGCGCTGGGCATCACAAAATGCGGAAGAGATGGCCAGCCCTCTGTGGAGATAGAGGCGGTTAGGGACTATTTAGAAAAGCTGGACGTGCACAAGTCCATGGGGCCGGACGAGTTGCATCCGAGAGTGCTGAAGGAATTGGCGGCTGTGATTGCAGAGCCACTGGCCATTATCTTTGAAAACTCGTGGCGAACCGGGGAAGTCCCGGATGACTGGAAAAAGGCTAATGTAGTGCCAATCTTTAAAAAAGGGAAGAAGGAAGATCCTGGGAACTACAGGCCAGTCAGCCTCACCTCAGTCCCTGGAAAAATCATGGAGCAGGTCCTCAAAGAATCAATCCTGAAGCACTTGCATGAGAGGAAAGTGATCAGGAACAGCCAGCATGGATTCACCAAGGGAAGGTCATGCCTGACTAATCTAATCGCCTTTTATGATGAGATTACTGGTTCTGTGGATGAAGGGAAAGCAGTGGATGTATTGTTTCTTGACTTTAGCAAAGCTTTTGACACGGTCTCCCATAGTATTCTTGTCAGCAAGTTAAGGAAGTATGGGCTGGATGAATGCACTATAAGGTGGGTAGAAAGCTGGCTAAATTGTCGGGCTCAACGGGTAGTGATCAATGGCTCCATGTCTAGTTGGCAGCCGGTATCAAGTGGAGTGCCCCAAGGGTCGGTCCTGGGGCCGGTTTTATTCAATATCTTCATAAATGATCTGGAGGATGGTGTGGATTGCACTCTCAGCAAATTTGCGGATGATACTAAACTGGGAGGAGTGGTAGATACGCTGGAGGGGAGGGATAGGATACAGAAGGACCTAGACCAATTGGAAGATTGGGCCAAAAGGAATCTGATGAGGTTCAATAAGGATAAGTGCAGGGTCCTGCACTTAGGACGGAAGAACCCAATGCACAGCTACAGACTAGGGACCGAATGGCTAGGCAGCAGTTCTGCAGAAAAGGACCTAGGGGTGACAGTGGACGAGAAGCTGGATATGAGTCAGCAGTGTGCCCTTGTTGCCAAGAAGGCCAATGGCATTTTGGGATGTATAAGTAGGGGCATAGCGAGCAGATCGAGGGACGTGATCGTTCCCCTCTATTCGACATTGGTGAGGCCTCATCTGGAGTACTGTGTCCAGTTTTGGGCCCCACACTTCAAGAAGGATGTGGATAAATTGGAGAGAGTCCAGCGAAGGGCAACAAAAATGATTAGGGGACTGGAACACATGAGTTATGAGGAGAGGCTGAGGGAGCTGGGATTGTTTAGCCTGCAGAAGAGAAGAATGAGGGGGGATTTGATAGCTGCTTTCAACTACCTGAAAGGGGGTTCCAAAGAGGATGGCTCTAGACTGTTCTCAATGGTAGCAGATGACAGAACGAGGAGTAATGGTCTCAAGTTGCAGTGGGGGAGGTTTAGATTGGATATTAGGAAAAACTTTTTCACTAAGAGGGTGGTGAAACACTGGAATGCGTTACCTAGGGAGGTGGTAGAATCTCCTTCCTTAGAGGTTTTTAAGGTCAGGCTTGACAAAGCCCTGGCTGGGATGATTTAACTGGGAATTGGTCCTGCTTCGAGCAGGGGGTTGGACTAGATGACCTTCTGGGGTCCCTTCCAACCCTGATATTCTATGATTCTATGATTCTAGGGGCCTGGGGTAGTTTCCCTAGCCAGGAGCTCAGGGGCTGGGCAGGACGGTCCCACGGGCCGTAGTTTGCCCACCTCTGTCCTAGATGTTCTCATTGTGTTGCTTCCGTGTATGTTCTTCCCATGGCCCTCACTGAATTTAAGCATTATGTGTCTAATAAATATCCCTCTAGCCCAATATGAGTAATACTCTCTCAATGAGATTATATATCCTTATGTATCTGCTCCTACCACATTAATACGTTGTTACAGGTAACTATTGCTAACTCTTGAAATTTATTTGTGTAACTTTAGCACCCTTTTGGCCAAGATGGAGTCTACTCTGCAGGCAGCTCTGGCCAAGAGAAGGTGCATGTAGGAATGCAGCAGGGACAGTCCCTTTCACCCCAGAGGCACCTGTTCCAACCCCCACAGAGCGAATGAACACAGCCACACCCATCAATGATATAGGAAAGGGAAATATTTATTTACAGAGGGATGAAAAGAGAGAAAACAAGAGGAAATATAGGAGGAGTGGTAAAACAGGGTTGCATTCAACACAAGGCCCCACAGGCCCAGTGGTACTGTAGTCTGAAAGGGTAGAAATCAAGCAATGTGTCTGCACACAGAGTTCAGGAGTCCTGAGTGAAGTTCAAGTCCAGTGGTGAGTCTTGGATGCTCCTGGTCTTCTCTGTTGGTGATGGCAACTCTCTGAAGATGGAATCTCACTATTTCATGCCTCAGTAAATGGACATTCAATGTGGATGTGTGGGTATGAGATTTAGCAAAGCATAGATCATGAAGTTTTAAAGTAACTTAATACCAGTTTGCTCTAAAGGGGTGGGAAGTGGGGTGGGAGAGCCCTTACAGGGCTGAAAGATCAGATTTTTCTCTTTAAACTCACTTGTAATAATGTATTTGAAGATTTAAAAGTTATTTTAGCATGGTTTTGTTCTGCCTTGTTTGGAGAAGCTCTTCTGTTCCAGTGAAGAGTAGACTTATTTTCTTATGTTGCTGTCGCTCTGTTTTTTCACATGGAATTTAAGAATAAGCAAACACTTATCAAAATGAAACTGAACAAAATAATCTGAACAAAATATAATTAAATAGTGAGATGCTGAAAGGCTCTGGTCTCACTACTTGTAAATAGAGGATTCTATGAAACTACCATAACTATTTTTATGATCTTGGCAACAGGTTACCCTTTATTAAAAAAAATTAAAAAATGTATTTTTATAATCTTAGAATCATCATTGTAGTCTTCTTTGAAGGGTGAAATTCATCTCTCTACGAAGGGCCACTTAAGTCTTTCATGAAATACGTTAACTTGAAGAAATCTTTCACAAGAAAAAATGTGTAAATAAAAAAAAGAGCCCTTTAGACCTATCTCATTGCTGTCATTTATAAGTTTTGCTATTACCCAGCTGAATCCACATGGATGTTGCTTCATTTGTTCCATCGCTTCCTCTTCTTCAAAGCAGCCTGGGTAAACTGAAAAGTTCAAGGGCTCTCACTGAAAACTGGGTGTCTGGGCAACAAAATGGCAAATGAAATTCAGTGTTGATAAATATCAGAGTAATTCACATTGGAAAACATAAACCCAACTATTCATACAAAATGATGGTCTAAATTAGCTGTTACTCAAGAAAGAGATCATGGAGACATGACAGACAGATCTCTGAAAACATCTCAATGTGCATCACCAGTCAAAAAAGCTAACAATGTTAGGAGCCACTAGGAAAGGGATATATAATAAAACAGAAAATATCATCTTGCCACTATATAAATCCCTGGTATGCCCACATCTGGAATACTGCATGCAGTTCTGGTCACGCCATCTCAGAAAAGATGTATTTAAATTAGAAAAAGTGCAGAGAAGGGCAACAAAAATGATGAGGGGTATGGAACAACTTCCATATGACGGGAGATTAAAAAGATGGGGAATGTTCTTCTTGGAAAAGAGATGACTAAAGGGGTCTACAATAGAGGTCTATAAAATCGTGAATGGTATGGAGAAAGTGAATAGGGAAGCGTTTACCCTTTCACATAACATAAGAACTAGGGGTCACCTGATGAAATTAAGAGGAGGCAGGTTAAAAACTAACAAGGAAGTACTTCTTCACACTGCACACTTGTGAAACTCATTGCCAGGGAATGATGTGAAGGCCAAAAATATAACTGGGTTCAAAAAAGATATGTTCATGGAGGATAGGTCCATCAGTGACTATTAGCCAGGATGGCCAGGGACACAACCCTATGCTCTGGGCATCCCTAAATCTCTGACTGTCAGAAGCCGGGACTGGAAGATGGGATGGATCACTCGATAATTGCCCTGTTCTCCTTATTCTCTCTGAAGCATCTGGCTCTGGCCACTGTCAGCAGACCGGATACTGAGATAGCTGGACCATTGGTCTGACCCAATATGGCTGTTTTTATGTTCTTAAAATGCAGGTTTTTCTTCTCTTAAGATTGCCTGCATCTTTTTAGAAGAATTTTCACTCCTAAAACCGAGTCTGGACTAATATAGATATAGATGACCTCTGGTAGGCTGAACTCTTAAACCAAACTTAACTGGATCAGGAAACTTCTTTGCTCCAAAGTAACTAATCTTGCTTACCTCATCAGGATGCTGTTTCTTGTAAGTGGTGTGATCTCCCCTTCTTACAGATGGGTTAACTGAGGCAGAGAGCCTCAGTTATTTGCCCATGGACTTTCTATGGATTTGCACGTCCATTTGTGAAGAAGCATTTGAGTCCCAACTCTCCAGGAAAATGGCTACCTGACCAGTCTAATATTTACACAGAGTTGATTCTTCAGTGCAACATATCTTAATTTTAGGAAGTTTATTCTCCTTAATTAGTCTTATTAACAAATCAAAAAACTCTCCTGAAGCAGTTTACAGGCCAATGATCTTCTCTATCTAACTCATTTTAGCCCTTAAGCTAGCAATCTCCTTATTAATGGATACAATTGCTTTGTGCAAGGGATTAAGTCTGTTAAGTATGCTGTCATTATTTTGATTTATCTTCTTATTCTATAATATGCCAGACCTCTATTATCCCTATCCTAAACTGGAGCCTGGTAATGACAGTGTGTAGCTAACCTGAAGTTACTGCAATCAACGTCTTTCTGTAGCATATGATTTAGTTCTGTGTCTAGTTAGAACTAAATGGCAAAACATAACTTTGAGAAAACAAAAACTACTCCCACCTCCAATCTCTTGGTTGACAAACGGAGGAAAACCTGCTGTTTACAATGTGGCTAATTAAATGCACACTTAACGTGTGTAGCATATTCTTTTACTCCTCAAATTTGCCTTTTTGAGGTGATTCATTCAGTCTTGTTTTTACGTTTGTCAGAATAGTTTGGGTGGGAACACAAATTGCAAGGAGAATAGGGGAGTTAATTTCATTTCTGCAGATGGGTTTTGTTGTGTCTCTATCACATCTGGCTAAATGTTGGCTCATTCTTACACTTGCAAGAGATTTGTGTTTCTATTTGGCCAGTTTCTTCTTCTCATTTGAATTTGTAGCATAAGCTTGGGCTGAGGGTGAGAGAAGATCATCTGCATTTTATGCACTGTTTGTTTTTTGAATCATGTAAAGGAGCCACAAGAGCTTCAGGAAGTTAATAGCTATTTGGATCAGCGCCTGTACAACAGCTATTGCTTGCCTATGTGATATTAAAGTCCACTGCATAAGAATCCAAAGTCTGCTGTCCTATATGTGGGCACAGACGGAAGAACAAATTGGCAAACTGCCACCTAGAATTTGGTTATCTTCTTTATTATGCAGGGTATCTGATATATTTGGATCAGGGTGGAGTCACAAATAAAAAAGAAAGAAAATGCAGTTGGTTTCCTTTCTAAAAAAAATTGGGAACAATTGGCTTCAGTAGCTCGCTTACAGTCTGCACATGAAACATCAAATACAGGGAATCCTCGGATTTACGACACAATTTGTTCCTCAGAATTGCATTGTAAGTCAAAACTGCTTTTCCCATAGGAATCAATGGTATGAAGGGGGGGATTGATTCCTGAAGCAACGCTTGATACACTATTTTCCCCACAATAACCCAGATTTTTGTACTAAATGAATTATAGATGCCTAATGTTGCAACATCAACATATTTACTGTACACTGTATTTTGTAAATAGCCTATTTAATATGGGCTCTGAGTTACTACAGAGAATTCTTTTCCAGGTATCTTGTTCACATGCTCAGGGTCTAACTGATCACCATATTTGGGGTCGGGAAGGTATTTTCCCTTGGGTCAGATTGACAGAGACCCTGGGGTGTGTGCGCCTTCCTCTGCAGGATGGGGCCTGAGTCACTTGCTGGTTTCAGATAGTGTAAGTGGTTAATTCGTTGTAACGTGAAGTCTTTAAACCATGATTTGAGGATTTCAGTAACTTAGCCAGAGGTTAGGGGTCTATTACAGGAGGTGGGTGGGTGAGGTTCTGTGGCCTGCAATGCGAGGAACGAGGTCAGACTAAATGATCACGATGGTTTCTTCTGACTGTAAAGTCTATAACTACTCTTTGACTAGTCTTTCAGTCTGTGCACCCACCTTATAGTAATGCCTTCTAGACCGCATTTCTCTAGTTTGCTTATGAGAATTAAATGGACTATGTCAAAAGTTGTACTAAAATCAAGTTAAATCACTTGTTATATCTATTGTGTCCCCGCATCCGCTGAGCCAGTAACACTGTCAGAGAAGAAAACTAGGTTGGTTTGGAATGATTTGTTCTTTTCAAATCCATGCTGGGTATTCCTTATAACTCCATACTCTAAGGCCTTACAAAATGATTGTTTAATAGTTTGTTCCAGTATCTTTTCAGGTATCAAAATTAGGTGGGCTGGTGTATAATTTCCTAGGTACCTTTAAAATGGGGAACAACGTTTTCCCTTCTAAAGACTTCTAGGACCTCACCCATCCTTTTAGAGTTCTCAAAGAAAATTGCTAGTGGTTCCCACATTGCTTCGGATATTCCTTAAGGAGTGTACAATGAATTTAATCAGGCCTTGCCGACTTGAATACCTCTAACTTATCCAAATATTCTTTAACCCGTTCTTTCCCTATTTTGACTTGCATTCCTTTCTCTTTGTTCTTAATATGAATTGTGTTGAGTATCTGGTCACCATTAACCTTTATAGTGAAGACTGAAGCAAAATAGGCATTAATACCTCAGCTTTCCTGTTATCACTTATTAGCTCTCCTTCCCCACTAAGTGGAGGACCTACACTTTCCTTCATTTGTCACTTGTTTCTAATGTATTTAAAGGCCCTCTTCTAATTGCCTTTGTCCCTTGCTAGGTGTAATTCATTTTGTGTTAGACTTTCCGATTTTATTCCTACATGTTTGTGCTTGTTCTTTTATGCCCTTATCCAATTTGTGCATCTTTCCACTTTTTGTAGGATTCCTTTTTGATGTTCAGGTCCTTAAAGAAATCCTGAAGGAGCCATATTTGCCTCTTACTATTCTTCCTATCTTTCTTTCTTTCACATCAGTGCAGTTTGCTGTTGTGTATTAGTATTTTCTCCCTGAGAAATTGCCAGCTCTCCTAAGCACCTTTTCCCCTTAGTTAAGGTCCCATAGGAAGAAAATCTATCAGTTCTCTGAATTTGTTCAAGTCTGCTTTTTTCAAGCCTTTTGTACTTATTCTGCTACTCTCATTCCTTCTTTGCCTTAGAATCACGAAATCTATGACTTCAAGATCACTTTCACCCAAATTGCTATGCACCTTCGGATTTGCTACCAATTCTTCTGAAGTGGTCAGAATCAAGTCTAAAATGACTGTCCTCCTGGTTACTTCCTCCACTTCCTGGAACAAAAAGGTGTCCCTGATACATTCCAAGAACTTATTGGAAATGTGTTTTTCTGTGTTACTTTTTCAATAAATTTCTGGATAATTAAAATCCCCATTACTACCAGGTCTTGTTTTGGATATTTCTGTTTGAGGTAGGAATGCCTCATCCTCCACCTCTTCCTCTTTTGGTTGTCTGTACAGGACACCTACCATGACATCATCCCTATTTTTTTAATCCTTTTATCTTCATCCAGAGGCTTTTTACTGGTTTGCCTCTCACTTTTCTGGACCTCAGAATAAGTGTATATATTCTTGATGTATAATGCAACACCTCCTCTGTTCTTACCTTTGTCCTTTCTGAACAAGCGATACCCGTCTTTACCAATATTCCAGTCATAAGACTTATCCCACCAAGTCTGTTTTCAATTCAATCATAATTTAGCTTGTATACTAATACTTCCAGTTCTTTTTATTTATTCCCTGTACTTCTTGGTTTTGTGTATAGACATCTGAGATGTTGAGCAGATTCCCCCTTTTGTTGATCCTATGACCGTGATGTAATTTTCCATGTCTTCTCCTCCCCCCCATCCCCCCACCAACATCTAACTCTCTGTTGAGGTAACTTTTTTTATATTTACCTGTGGGCTTTGTCGTCTCCCTTCTTTAACATACTTTAAAGCCTGCGTCACTAGGTGGTGAGTTGGTGCGCAAAGATACTTTCCCCTTTCTTGGTTAGGTGGACCCCATCTTTTCCCAGCAGATCTTCCCAGAATAGCATCCCTGGGTCAAGGAAGCCTCTTGTTGACACTATTTGTGCAGCCAGGCATTCATCTCCAGGATGTACATGTCCTTTCTTGGACCTTTACCCTTAACTGGGAGGATGGATGAGGTCACAACCTGTATCCCTATCCCTTCACCCTAGTTTCCAGAGCCCTGTAGACTCTGCTGGTCTGCTCAGGGTTAGACCTGGTGGTATCATTAGTACCCAGGTGGATGAGCAGCATAGAATAGTAATCAGAGGAATGTATACGCCTGGACAGCCTTTCACTGATGTCTTAGATGTAGGTTCCAGGCAAGCAGCATGCCTCGGGGTAATCAGGTCAGCAGATGGATGCCTCCGTTCCCCTCAGAAAGGAGTCCCTGACCATCAGCACTCTACGTCTCCTCCTCTTTGGT
Source organism: Lepidochelys kempii (assembly GCF_965140285.1). NCBI lineage: Eukaryota > Metazoa > Chordata > Testudines > Cheloniidae > Lepidochelys > Lepidochelys kempii. The sequence goes on from NC_136383.1 coordinate 122,663,380, forward strand.
GTGATAGCCATGAACCCATCCTTGGGAGTGAGTGGCTTCCTCCACAGCCATTAGGACCTGCTCCTCACCCCTGGCTGCCAGTACAGCATACTGGTTCTTCAGTTTGATAGACAGGGAACCTGGGTGGGAAGTGGAGCACGGTCTACTGCCCAGGGTGGCCAGCAGCCAGTCTCGTTCTTGCTGAGCAGCCAGTTCTCCTTCCTCCTCTATTTCTGCTGTAGTAATAAATAATAAGTCATCCTACATCATAAATATTTTTGAATAAAAAAAATGTTCTAGGCACCTGATGTGCACAAAGTCACCTAGAGAAAAGTGTAAATGTTTCCCATACCCAAGAACAAAAGTAACAGCTATTGTTCTAAAAGATAATGGTGAAGAGGAGGAAATTGTTTGTGAATAGAAGTAGTTGAAAAATATCGTTGCATCAAAATGTTTTCCATTGAAAAAGGTAGTTTTGTTAGGGGGCTTATTCCTTCACCCACTTCCTTCCTTGGTCCTTCTTGCATGAACAGAGAGCAACAATACCCGAAGTCCAAAGGTGCAAACAATTAGATGTTTATTGGGGTGAACTTCCAGCAAGCATGATTCCAGTTTCCTTCCTTAGTGTCCCCTTCCCAGCTCTGACACCACAGAGGCTTACCTGTGTCCCTGTTCCCATTTCCCACTTTAGCAAAACAGGATTCCAATTTCCCCACCCCCATTCCCATTTCCCACCCCCCCCGACACCCACTTCCTGACTGACTGCAGACAATATAGTAAAACTTGAGTTCTGCTTAGCTATACCTTAACCAAACTTTTTACTGAAATTTAACAAACTAATCCTAACACATTGTAACATGATTATGTAACCAATTATATCCCACCACCTTAATTAGTTTACACCCAGCAAAATTAATTATACAGCAGACAGGAACAATCACAAAACCAGACAGAGATTATACAGACAAACAATAGCAAAGTGGGAACTATAATGACCAAAGAATACAGAAGTGAGGATTTCACATCCCAGCTATTGATAAGTGAGTTCTTGCCAGACAGTATGCTATCAAACTAAGTTTCCTTTTACATTTTCTAGGCACTTCGCTTTCTCTGGATGCTATAGGCATTCTCAGGACAGGATTGTATTCCTAACAGCCCAATAACACCTTTGTGAAGGTTCCTTCCCCACTCTGAACTCTAGGGTACAGATGTGGGGACCTGCATGAAAACCTCCTAAGCTTACTTTTACCAGCTTAGGTTACAACTTCCCCAAGGTACAAACTATTTTACCTTTTGCCCCTGTACTTTATCGCTGCCATCACCAAATGTCTAACAGGTATATAACTGGGAAAGAGCTGTTTGGAAACGTCTTTCCCCCCCAAATCCTCCCAACCCTTACACCCCCTCTCCTGGGGAAGGTTTGATAAAAATCCTCACCAATTAGCATAGGTGAACACAGACCCAAACCCTTGGATCTTAAGAACAATGAAAAAGCATTCAGATTCTTAAAAGAAGAATTTTAATAGAAGAAAAAGTAAAAAGAATCACCTCTGTAAAATCAGGATGGTAAAAACCTTACAGGGTAATTAGATTCAAAACATCATGAATCCCTCTAGGAAAAACCTTAAGTTAGAAAAAGACACAAAAACAGGAATCTGCATTCCATTCAGCACAGCTTATTTTCTCAGCCATTTAAAGAAAACAGTATCTAACGCATATCTGGCTTGATTACTTACTAAGTTCTAAGACTCCATTCCTGTGCTGTCCCCGGCAAAAGCATCACACAGACAGAGAAAGCCTTTGTTTCTCCCCCCCTCCAGCTTTTGAAAGTATCTTGTCTCCTCATTGGTCATTTTGGTCAGGTGCCAGCGAAGTTATCCTAGCTTCTTAACCCTTTACAGGTGAAAGGGTTTTTCCTCTGGCCAGGAGGGATTTTAAAGGTGTTTACCCTTCCCTTTATATTGATGACAAGCTTCTTTCAATGTGACTAGTTTGGAATGTGAGGATGTGACCAGTTGTTTCCCAGCTTATGGCTGCCTCTGTTGCTTAGCCAAAGGCCTTAGCCTAAGAACAGGGCCTCAGACTGTCACAGTAAGAGAAGGACCTTACACTGGCAGACAGTGATTTTGATTTTTTCTTTTATACCTCTATAACTAGCTAAGTGATAAGAATACACCTAAATTGTTAAGAGTATAGGCCTTTACAGACAGGCCTGAATATCTATATCCTAACAAGTTTCATCAAAATATTTTGCAGGAATGTGTCTATTCTGGACAAATTTTCATTAGGAAAATTGCAAAACATCTCACTTAGACTTTATTTAAATGTGTACTTTTATATTTCTAATATATATAATTTTGTATTAGTATTTCAACATTTTCAAAATGAAAGGCTTTTATGTTATCAGAATGAAATGTTTTCATATTATTGAAACAAAATGTTTCAACGTTCCGAATTGAAATTTTTCAGAATTTGCGTTGATCAGGAAATTTCAACTTTTTGTCCCAATTCAGGGTGATTTATCTTTAATGTCAAAATTCCCTGTGGGCCAGAAATTCCATTTTTGAATCATCTCTACTGCTTAGGACTGCTGGTTGCTGTATTAATGGCCCATCCGAAGAGGTAGGGGGTGAAAGCAACTTACAAAAGAGGTTTCCACCTACCAGTCCTGTCCCTTCTGCAAGAGTCTCCCTGGGCTGAAGTCAGGGCTGTGAAAAAGAAGCGGTTTTTTGGTTTTTGTTTTTACCACCCCTGACCCCAATCCAACATGTGTGGGAGGACGGGGATTCTCAGGTTGGGAAAAATTCTGTAGTGCATTTGTTCCTATCAAGCTTTCCTGCTTCATGACATAAGCTCTGAAGGAATCTCCACCGTTGTCAATCTTCTTTCTGTTCCCATCCTTTCCCACTCTAATAATTTCTCCTTCTGCTGTCCATTCCTCTGTCCTTTGTTAGGTATTATCAAAGCCTTCCACTATTTCAGTGGCTGTGATTGCAGGAGTAATCTGAATGTTATTAGAGACACTATAAGAATTTTTCTTTCAGCTTTATGAAAATTGCGATATTAATCTTTTGAATCAATTAAATTTCATGTTATGTTTAAAACTAAATATTTTATTAATTGAAGATTTCTTTGCCTCCCCGGAAACAAATTACCCCATGAAAGGCTCTCTGTAAATTTGTGGTTTTGTTCATACTAGTAAAAAAATAAATTAAAATGTTAACATCTTTTCCTTTTTTTCTGAAAATAAAGTTGTGCATTCTTCTATGCTAAAGAGAGTACAATAATTTCAAAAGACAATAATTGCTTACAGTTTAGCCATAAGATAAATTTTTAGCACCGTGCACAGGGATTTGTGTGCATGATTCCCACAACAAACTTGGGAATTGTGCATGTATATCTCAAGGCACCAAATACAAATCTAATGTGAATCTTAGGCTTAATAGAGCTTCCTCTTAATGTGAAGTATACCAAGTTATAAAATAGTTTGAAACGCTTGTAGTGACCAAAAGCTTCAAGATACAATAATAACTTATTACTGGCTGGTATATTTCTCTCTAGCTGCCTCTCTAAAATGAAGAGCTAATAGAGGCACAAAGGTACCATGCAGTGTACAATACATTATTGTTAAGGCTGCGAGTTTGTCACAGAGGTCACAGAAGTCACATATTCCATGACTTTCCATGACTTCTGCAGTGACTGGTGCACCTGGTCCAGGGGCAGCTCAGGCAGCCTCTGCGCCAGTCACACCGGCTACTGCTGGTGCAGTCTCGGGCCACTGTGCCCCTCCTCTCTTCCTCCCCCTCCCCTCAGAAGCAGCAGAGTTTGGGTGTGGGAGGGGACAGGGGATTGGGGCACGGGATGGGGTGAGGTGGGCTCTGAGCGTCATTTACCGGGGGGGGGCTCCCCAGAAGCGGCGACAGCCCCCTCACTCTGCTCCTAGATAGAGGCGTGGCCAGGCAGCTCTGTGCGCTACCTCCACCTGCAGGCACCGCCCCCGCAGCTCCCATTGGCCAGGAACTATTGGCTGGCAACTGCAAAGCCAGCACTGTGGGCAGAGGCAGCACGCAGAGCTGCCTGGCCATGCCTCTGCCTCAGAGCTGAGCAAGGGGGATGTTGCCACTTTTGGGGAGGCGCAGAGCCAGGCATGAAGTCTGTCTGCTCCTCTAGTTCCACCCCCCCTCACTCCCCCTCCCACCCCCGAGATTTAGTCAGGGGTATATAATAGAAGTCATGGACAGGTCACAGGCTGTGAATTTTTGCCCGTGACCTGTCCATTTTACTAAAAATACCAGTGACTAAAAAGTAGCCTTAATTATTGTACATAGGAAAAATTAATAGATTGTATCTTTAAGACATGGGAGTTTAGGGCCACAAGAAGGCCTTATGGTTCCTATAAGCCTTACTTTATAAGATTAAAGAATACAAATCTATTCATCTTTGTCTCCCAAAAGAAAACAAATATTACTTTTCAGTTTTTCATAAAAGTCAATACTAAACTTAATGTAGGAAAACTTGTAGGAACTGCCGTAATAATTAAAAGTACAGAAGAATATTTAGATGAGAAAAGTCTAGGGCTCAAATATTCTTATGTGTGTTAAGTTTCAGTAGAAGGAAGTATCCCAGTAGGACAAAAAAAAATGCATGTGGAATTATTACACCATTTGATTAGTAACATAGTGGATGTAAAGTGGAGTTCCATTTTAGGCATCACCACATTCAGACTAATGTGTAGTGTGGTCTTCGAAATGCAAACAAGTGATTGAGGCACTTAAGTTTTTTTGTTTATTTTTAACCTGTGATCTGAATGTCCTGTGATATTTACTCACTTTTTTACAAATAAGGTACATAGCTTTCCATGGCAGTTGTCTAAGGAATTGTTTTACAAAATCTGATAAGGTTACTGTATCTGGGCAGCAAACAATCCACTGTAACTAAGCCTCCCATAAAGATGCCTGTTTGCCTAGTTTCTATATGCTTTCAGAATACTTGTATTCTTGTCTCCCTCTGTCATTGAATCATCTTGATTAAACACTGAATATTTTCTGCATCAAAGAAGCAAAGAAAATGCCAAAATTATTGAAAAAGATGTTCTCAAAAACTTCCTCGTTTACTGGTCTCCCCATAGTGATATGTTGTACATAAAATCAGTGTTCAGTGTCTAGTTCTTGTGAGTTTAACTCTGCTTGCTGTGTAAGGATTTTGGGGAAAAAATGTAAATATAGGTGAGATTCAATGTTAGAATTGTAAGTAGGGCTGTCGATTACTCACAGTTAACTTTTTTAAATTGCGATTAACTTTTTTTAGTTAATCGTGATTAGTTGCACTGTTAAACAATAGAATGCCAACTGAAATTTATTAAATATTTTTGGATGTTTTCTACGTTTTCAAATATATTGATTTCTATTACAACACAGAATACAAAGTCTACAGTGCTCACTTTATATTTTTTTATTACAAATATTTGCACTGTAAAAATGATAAACAAAAGAAATAGTATTTTTCAATTCACCTCATACAGGTAATGTAGTGCAATCTCTTTATCGTGAAAGTATAACTTACAAATGTAGATTTTTTTGTTTGTTGCATAACTGCACTGAAAAACAAAACAGTGTAAAACTTTAGATCCTATAAGTTCACTCGGTCCTACTTCTTGTTCAGCCAATCGCTAAGACAAAGAAGTTTGTTTACATTTACAGGAGATACTGCTGCCCACTTCTTATTTACAATGTCACCTGAAAGAGAGAACAGGCATTCACATGCACTTTTGTAGCCAGTGTTGCAAGGTATTTACGTGCCAGATATGCTAAACATTCGTATGCTCCTTCATGTTTCAGCCACCATTCCAGAGGACATTGTTCCATGCTGATGATGCTCATTAAAGAAATACGTTAATTAAATTTGTGACTGAACTCCTTGTGGGAGAATTGTATGTCTTCTGTTCTGTTTTACCTGCATTCTGCCATATATTTCATATTATAGCAGTCTCAGATGGTGACCCAGGACATGTTCATTTTAAGAACACTTTCACAGCAGATTTGACAAAAAGCAAAGAAGGTACCAATGTGAGATTTCTATAAAAAAGCTACAGCACTCAACTCAAGGTTTAAGAATCTGAAGTGCTATCCAAAATCTGAGAGGGCCGAGGTGTGGAGCATGCTTTCAAAAGTCTTAAAAGAGCAACATTCCAATATGGAAACTACAGAACCTGAACCACCAAAAAATAAAATCAACCTTCTGCTGGTGGCATTTGACTCAGATGATAAAGTGAACAAATTGGTCTGCTCTACTTTGGATAGTTATCGAGCACAACCCATCGTCAGCATGGACACATGTCCTCTGGAATGGTGGTTGAAAGCTGAAGAGACATATGAATCTTCAGCGCTTCTGGCATGTAAATATCTTGCAAAGCCGGCTACAACAGTACCATGCGAACGCCTGTTTTCACTTTCAGGTGATATTGTAAACAAGAAGCAGGCAGCAGCATATCCTGCAAATTGTAACCAAACTTGTTTGTCTGAGTGATTGGCTGAAGTAGGAATGAGTGGATGTGTAGGCTTTAAAGTTTAACATTGTTTTATTTTTGAATGCAGTTATTTTTGTACATAATTCTACATTTGTAAGTTAAACTTTCATGATAGAGATTGCACTATAGTATTTGTATTAGGTGAATTGAAAAATACTATTTTACAGTGCAAATATTTTTAATCAAAATAAATATAAAGTGAGCACTGTATACTTTGTGTTCTTAGTTGTAACTGAAATCAATATATTTGAAAATGTAGAAAACATCCAAAATATTTAAATAAATGGTATTCTATTATTGTTTAACAGCATGATTAATATTTTTAATCGCTTGACAGCCCTAACTGTAAGTTATCTTAGTTGAATGATCATCTAACTTGAGAAAGGGGTTGTTGTAACCATGTCAGTCCCAGGATATTAAAGACACAAGGTGGGTAAGGTAATATCTTTTCTTAGACCAACTTCTGTTGGTGAGAGAGAAGCTTTTGAGCTACACCAAACCCTTCTTCAGGTCTGTGTAGCTATTAAGAAATACTACAGAGTTATTAAGGAATACTTTATTTTTTTTACGGTTTGTTTAACTTTTAACTAAAGTATGGTATGTAAATACTTTATTTGGCAAACAGGTCTTTAGATCACATTGAAATTGTCTCTCATTATGTTTTTAAATCTTCCACATTTCTTTACTTATGCGTATTCTTAGAGGTGATTGTGTAACAAATTTGCTAAATCCCCTCCTAAGAGAGAGTCATTGGAAGGGAGAAACCTGGAAATCGGCAGAGCAGAAAGACTTACAATACAGTTGATAGACAACAAACTAGACATGAGTTTTGCAAGGCAGCATCAAAAGTTGTTGCAATTTTGAGCTCTGAACACAAAGTTCACATAATGGGACAGTGAAGTACAGGTAATTGCCTTTCTATGCACCTCTGGTGTCAATACACCTGACTTGTACTCAGTTCTGGGAATCTCATTACTAGATAGTGTGATAACAGAGGGAGTTCAGAGAAGGGCAACAAAAAGGATTATAAAGCTGGAAAAAATTACTTATAAAGACAGATGATGAAGAATAGTTTACCTAAATGTAAAATGACCCTTCACCTTATAGACAATAAACTTCTAAAAAGTGTAAAAAACCAGAGGGAGAGAATTCCTTTGAATAGAATAAAGGGGTATAAATAGGAGGATTGCGATGAAATTAGGAAAATTTTAGGCAAATATCAAGCAAAACTTCCTAACCGTGACATCTCAAATTGCTGAATAGTCTCCCAAGGATGATAATAGAAGCTCCATCATTTGGAGTAATTAAAACTAGACTTGATAAAACAGAAAGTGTACAGTGGGGAATGATAGATTAACCTAACAGGTCTTTTCCCTTGCCAGTATTTGATTCTTCTCATTACTGGACAGTTCACCACTGAATACAGTTTAGTAATCTCTTTTGGTATTAAATGTATTTGAAAAGTTTTCATCAGCTTAGTTACATGAAATTTAATATATCTACTGTGAGTTTTAAAGTAGCCAGTTGTACAAAACTAAATACATTGTTTAGAGGTTACCTTAAACATGAAGTGAAATCTGTTGTTGTTAAACATCTTGGAGGCCTTCTTAAGTTTAATACTTTAAATAGAGAGAGAATTGGTGCGTAACTGTAACATTAACTTGCTGGTCTTCTAGATAGTGGTATTAGAATTGCACTACCAAGTCGTAAATTACATCTTTTAGATTTATGTAAGTAAAGGAACCACATCTCACTCAAATTTTTCTGTTATTGCTGAAAGAGCAGTCTGAATTGGTAATGGTGGTATTTATTTATTTTTGTTTTATAGAGAGCTAGAAAAACAATATTGTCCTTAGGCAAACACCTGCAGTTATGATGTGATTGTAACCCTTCTGCCCATCAGAGTTGGCAGCAACAAGGGCCGGGTTCAGTATCTAGGGGTTCCATTCCAATAACACAATGCAAAACCAGCTCGAGCCCCCACCCAGTGACCTGGGACAAATATATACCACTGGGCGCCTCCAAGACGCAACACTTCCCCTCTCGCAAGCATAGAGTCTGAGTGAAGCAAAGCCTTTTAATAACCGAGAAACAATGTAGCATTATGTTGGGGAAACACCACCAACAGGATTCCTAACCCAACCTATGAGTAAAAAATCCACCCCAAGCAAATTGGGGCGTGTCCTTTCCCTTTGGTTCTTGAGTCCAGGAACCCAAAATCACCCAAAGTCCCAAAAGTCCAACACCCAAAAGTCTCTGTCCCTGGTGAGTGCAGCCCCAGAGTTCAAAAGTTTATCTGCAGAGTTTTACCTCCCGACCTGGGTGGACATGGGAGGTGGGGTTTAAGGGGCACCTTACGTGGGCCAAAGCCAATTGCCCCACCTCTCCATGGGGCTCTGCTCCGCTCCACCAGCCGTCCCACGAATCGCTCCGCTCTGCCAGCCGCCTCCATGAATTGCTCCAGGCATCCCACAAACTACTTTGCTCCACCAGCTGCTCTGCTCTGCCAGCCGTCCCATGAGCCGCTCCCGCCGTCCCATGAACTGCTCTGCTCCAAGAGCCGCTCTGCTCTGCCAACCGTCCCACAAACTGCTCCACAGTATATCTTCAGGCTCCCCCACTACTTAACACAACACTCAGTGATTTCATCTCTTAGCCCTGGTCTACACTAGGACTTTAGGTCGAATTTAGCAGCGTTAAATCGATGTAAACCTGCACCCATCCACACGATGAAGCCCTTTTTTTCGACTTAAAGGGCTCTTAAAATCGATTTCCTTACTCCACCCCTGACAAGTGGATTAGCGCTTAAGTCAGCCTTGCCGGGTCGAATTTGGGGTACTGTGGACACAATTTGACGGTATTGGCCTCCGGGAGCTATCCCAGAGTGCTCCATTGTGACCGCTCTGGACAGCACTCTCAACTCAGATGCACTGGCCAGGTAGAGAAGAAAAGAACTGCAAACTTTTGAATCTCATTTCCTGTTTGGCCAGCGTGGCAAGCTGCAGGTGACCATGCAGAGCTCATCAGCAGAGGTGACCATGCAGAGCTCATCAGCAGAGGTGACCATGATGGAGTCCCAGAATCTCAAAAGAGCTCCAGCATGGACTGAATGGGAGGTACGGGATCTGATCGCTGTATGGGGAGAGGAATCCATGCTATCAGAACTCCGTTCCAGTTTTCGAAATGCCAAAACCTTTGTCAAAATCTCCCAGGGCATGAAGGACAGAGGCCATAACAGGGACCCGAAGCAGTGCCGCGTGAAACTTAAGGAGCTGAGGCAAGCCTACCAGAAAACCAGAGAGCCGAACGGCCGCTCTGGGTCAGAGCCCCAAACATGCCGCTTCTATGATGAGCTGCATGCCATTTTAGGGGGTTCAGCCATCACTACCCCAGCCGTGTTGTTTGACTCCTTCAATGAAGATGGAGGCAACACGGAAGCAGGTTTTGGGGATGAAGATGATGATGATGATGAGGTTGTAGATAGCTCACAGCAAGCAAGCGGAGAAACTGGTTTTCCCGACAGCCAGGAACTGTTTCTCACCCTGGACCTGGAGCCAGTACCCCCCAAACCTACCCAAAGCTGCCTCCTGGACCCAGCAGGCGGAGAAGGGATCTCCGGTGAGTGTACCTTTTAAAATACTATACATGGTTTAAAAGCAAGCATGTGAAAGGATTAATTTGCACTGGCATTCGCGGCTCTCTTGGATGTACTCCCAAAGCCTTTGCAAAAGGTTTCTGGGGAGGGCAGCCTTATTGCGTCCTCCATGATAGGACACTTTACCACTCCAGGCCAGTAACACGTACTCAGGAATCATTGTACAACAAAGCATTGCAGTGTATGTTTGCTGATGTTCAAACACCATCCGTTCTTTATCTCTCTGTGTTATCCTCAGGAGAGTGAGGTATCATTCATGGTCACCTGGTTGAAATAGGGTGCTTTTCTTCAGGGGAAACTCAGAGGTGCCCGTTCCTGCTGGGCTGTTTGCCTGTGGCTGAACAGAAATGTTCCCCGCTGTTAGCCACAGGGAGGGGGGAGGGTTGAGGGGGTAGCCATGCGGTGCGGGGAGGCAAAATGCGACCTTGTAATGAAAGCACATGTGCTATGTATGTAATGCTAACAGCAAGGTTTACCCTGAAAGAGTGTAGCCACTGTTCTATAAAATGTGTCTTTTTAAATACTGCTGTCCCTTTTTTTTCTCCACCAGCTGCATGTATTTCAATGATCACAGGATCTTCTCCCTTCCAGAGGCTAGTGAAGATTAGAAAGAAAAAAAAAAAAAGCGCTCATGATGAAATGTTCTCTGAGCTCATGCTGTCCTCCCACACTGACAGAGCACAAACGAATGCATGGAGGCAAATAATATCAGAGTGCAGGAAAGCACAAAATGACCGGGAGGAGAAGTGGCGGGCTGAAGAGAGTAAGAGAGTAAGTGGCAGGCTGAAGACAGGGCTGAAGCTCAAAGGCAGCGTGATGAGAGGAGGCAGGATTCAATGCTGACTCTGCTGGAGGATCAAACCAGTATGCTCCAGTGTATAGTTGAGCTGCAGCAAAGGCAGCTGGAGCACAGACTGCCACTACAGCCCCTGTGTAACCAACTGCCCTCCTCCCCAAGTTCCATAGCCTCCACACGCAGATGCCCCAGAACGCGGTGGTGGGGCCTCCGGTCAACCAGCCACTCCACCACAGAGAATTGCCCAAAAAACAGAAGGCTGGCATTCAATAAATTTTAAAGTTGTAAACTTTTAAAGTGCTGTGTGGCATTTTCCGTCCCTCCTCCACCACTCCTCCTGGGCTACCTTGGTAGTCATCCCCCTATTTGTGTGATGAATGAATAAAGAATGCATGAATGTGAAGCAACAATGACTTTATTGCCTCTGCAAGCAGTGAACGAAGGGAGGAGGGGAGGGTGGTTAGCTTACAGGGGAGTGAACCAAGGGGTGGGGGGTTTCAACAAGGAGAAACGAACAGAACTTTCACACCATAGCCTGGCCAGTCATGAAACTGGTTTTCAAAGCTTCTCTGATGCACACCGTGCCCTCCTGTGCTCTTCTAGCTGCCCTGGTGTCTGGCTGCGTGTAACCAGCAGCCAGGCGATTTGCCTCAACCTCCCACCCCGCCACAAACGTCTCCCACTCTCACAGATATTGTGGAGCGCACAGCAAGCAGTAATAACAGTGGGAATATTGGTTTCGTTGAGGTCGAAGCGAGTCAGTAAACTGCGCCAGCACGCTTTTAAACTCCAAATGCACATTCTACCACCATTCTGCACTTGCTCAGCCTGTAGTTGAACAGCTCCTGACTACTGTCCAGGCTGCCTGTGTACGGCTTCATGAGCCATGGCATTAAGGGGTAGGCTGGGTCCCCAAGGATACATATAGGCATTTCAACATCCCCAACAGTTATTTTCTGGTCTGGGAATAAAGTCCCTTCCTGCAGCTTTTGAAAGAGACCAGAGTTCCTGAAGATGCGAGCGTCATGTACCTTTCCCGGCCATCCCACGTTGATGTTGGTGAAACGTCCCTTGTGATCCACCAGAGCTTGCAGCACTATCGAAAAGTCCCCCTTGTGGTTTATGTACTCGCTGGTTTGGTGCTCCGGTGCGAAGATAGGGATATGGGTTCCGTCTATGGCCCCACCACAGTTAGGGAATCCCATTGCAGCAAAGCCATATACTATGACCTGCACATTTTCCAGGGTCACTACCCTTGATATCAGCAGATCTTTGATTGCGTGGACTACTTGAATCATAGCAGCCCCCACAGTAGATTTGCCCACTGCAAATTGATTCCCAACTGACTGGTAGCTGTCTGGCATTGCAAGCTTCCACAGGGCTATCGCCACTCGCTTCTCAACTGTGAGGGTTGCTCTTACCTTGGTATTCATGCGCTTCAGGGCAGGGGAAAGCAAGTCACAAAGTTCCATGAAAGTGCCCTTACGCATGCGAAAGTTTTGCAGCCACTGGGAATCGTCCCAGACCCGCAACACTATGTGGTCCCACCAGTCTGTGCTTGTTTCCCGAGCCCACAGCATGAACCTGCCCCATTAGCACCATGATGCATGCATTGGCAGAGCCCATGCTTTCAGAGAAATCTGTGTCCATGTCCTGATCACTCACGTGACCGCGCTGACGTCGCCTCCTCGCTCGGTATCGCTTTGCCAGGTTCTGGTGCTGCATTTACTGCTGGATAATGCGTGTGGTGTTTAATGTGCTCCTAATTGCCAAAGTGAGCTGAGCGGCCTCCATGCTTGCCTTGGTATGGCGTCCGCACAGAAAAAAGGCGCAGAAAGATTGTCTGCCGTTGCTCTGACGGAGGGAGGGGCGACTGATGACATGGCTTACAGGGAATTAAAATCAACAAAGGGGGTGTCTTTACATCAATGAGTATTTCAGGCAGGACTTCACGGAGGGTTCCAATAAGAAATGATGCACCTAAGTAATTGTTCTTATTGGAACAAGCAGGTTGATCTGGCCTCTGATTGATACATGGCTAGATTTACCTCGCTGCACCTTCTCTGTGAGTGACTGCAGTGTGACCTAGAGGAATGAGTCCCCTAGATGGAGGGGGGGGGGAAGCAAATGAGTACAAAACAAATCTGGTCTATTTCTTATTTTGATCCACTCCATCTATCTTTTACATCTTTGGCTAGCAGCAGACGGTGCAGAAGGACTGCAAGCCATCCACATCTCATGGCTGCTCGGCAGAAGATGGTGCAGTAGGACTGCTAGCAATCCGTATCGCCTGCCTACTCACCATAAGATGGTTCAATAGGACTGACTGCAGGACTAAAGAGAGTGACCTGGTCAAGTCACTCCAAATTTAGTCCTTGCGCCCATGTCTGCCCAGGCGCTCCTGGCCGATGTGGCCAGGAGCACCTCGGACATGACGATGACGGCTACCAGTTGTACTGGTTGTACAGTTGTACTGTACCGTCTGCTGCCACAGGGTGGTGAAACACTGGAATGCGTTACATAGGGAGGTGGTAGAATCTCCTTCCTTAGAGGTTTTTAAGGTCAGGCTTGACAAAGCCCTGGCTGGGATGATTTAACTGGGAATTGGTCCTGCTTTGAGTAGGGGGTTGGACTAGATGACCTTCTGGGGTCCCTTCCAACCCTGATATTCTATGATTCTATGATTCTAAGGCAATGGGTTGATGCTGCTGTGTAGCAATGCAATACCACGTCTGCCAGCACCCAGGAGACATACGGTGATGGTTACATGAGCGGGCTCCATGCTTGCCGTGGTATGGCGTCTGCACAGATAACTCAAGAAAAAAGGCGCAAAACGATTGTCTGCTGCTGCTTTCACGGAGGGAGGGAGGGAACGGGTCCTGACGATATGTACCCAGAACCACCCGCGACAATGTTTTAGCCCCATCAGGCATTGGGATCTCAACCCAGAATTCCAATGGGCAGCGGAGACTGCGGGAACTGTGGGATAGCTACCCACAGTGCAACACTCCCGAAGTCGACGCTTGTCTCAGTACTGTGGAAGCACTCCGCCGAGTTAATGCACTTCAAGCATTTTCTGTGGGGACACACACACTTGAATATATAAAAACGATTTCTAAAAAAGTGACTTCTATACATTTGACCTAATTTCGTAGTGTAGACATACCCTTAGTAAGTTTAGCTCTTTTGTGATTTCAGCTTGTAGTAGGGGAGCCTCAGTGCTGGTGCACCGTTGGCCCAAAGTGAATTCAGCTCAGTAGCCTGTAACTAGATTCGTAATGGAATCAAAATTAGCTCTGATATTCCACAGTGGAGAGAGGAGGAAGTGCAATTAGCATGTAAGGCCCATGCCACCAGGTATTAATACCTGTCCCCAGCCTCTCTCCATTCACTGGGTTTTGGAACCCAGGACCTTTGCCGAGTGAGTGCTGCTTAGTTGATGGTGATATTAATACAAGAGTACAAAAGGCCAACTACAGTTCCACTGTCCTTGATTCACATAATCAGGATAACAGTTTATTCCTGCCCCAATAACAGAGAAACTGGGGCTCCTACAGCAGCCAAAGTGACTATCTAGGTGGGGTGGGTGTGCCTATGCAAATGAGATCAGCCCCTGAAGTTCTTTACCATGACCCACCATGACTCGCCACCAGATGTCAGGGTAGAGCTCATCCTGCTTCTGCTTACATGATAATACTGATCCTAATGGTTTGGGGGATGCTGGGTTCACTATACTAGTTAGGATAGTATATGTTGCTATACAAATTTTGCCTCCCCAAAGGATGTATAATGGGTCAAAGTGCGTTTGGAAAGCCTGGAGCTTGGATCCTCTGTGTGAATGCTGCTACTTTATATATTTTACCTTTTACTAGAAGTATGCACAACATGGAACAATGATAGTTTGCATTGTATCCAGTGGCACTGGAACATTTCTAGTAGTGGGGATGCTGAAAGCCAGCCCCCTTACCTCTGTCTGCACTGCCCTCCCCCGCGCTGAGGCTGGGAGCAGGGCTGTGTCTTTGGGCGGGGGGGACCCAGACAGGGAAAAGGGGGCCGAGGCCGCAGCTGGGAGCAGGCATGGGGTCAGGAGTAGAGTCCTGGACAGGGGCTGGCAGCCGGGACCCCACGTGCGGGGCAAAGTGCAGAGCCTCAGCTGTGGAGTCAAGCGTGGGGCCCTGGGAGTGGGGGCAGAGGGCCAGGCCAGGGCATAGGCGTAGGAGGGGTTGGGGAGTGGAGTGCGGGCAGAGGGCTGGGCCAGGGCATAGGCGTGGGAAGCACCCCCGCATAAAACCCAAAGATGCTGCAGCACCTTCCTCACTCCTACTTCCAGCGCTTATGCTTGTATCACCATATGAACATATCTCATACCCGCTAGTACTATAGTGCAGAAATGCACCTTTCTTGAAAAAGTGAATTTAGTGCTCAAACTACCAAACTAAACCACTGGAGAAAGAAGCCTTGTATGTAGCCACAGAACTGCTAGTAGGCTTTGTAACAAGTCTTTGACGTACATATGAACTATATACTGAATGTTCTGCTTCTTGAAGCAAGAAGTTGCTTAAATCTGCATGCCCACTCAAACCTTGCATTCTTAAGTCTGGCAACAGTTATGACAGTTATAAGGTGATTTTGAGATGTTAACACCAAACAAATTTATCTTATAAGCTATTTAATATGAAGAAAAGTTTTTAAAAAACAAGGACATTTAGTCTTGAAAAAAAAAGACTATGGGGGACCTGAGAACAGTCTTCAGGTATGTTGAGGGCTCTTATAAAGAGGACTGTGATCAACTGTTCTCCACTGAAGGAAGGAGAAGTAGTAATGGGATTAATCTACAGCAAGGGAGACTTAAGTTATATATCAGGAAAAGCTTACTAACTATAAGGGTATGCTCAAATAAATTTGTTAGTCTCTAAGGTGCCACAAGTACTCCTTTTCTTTTTGCAGATACAAACTAACACAGCTGCTATTTTGAAACCTTTAAGGGGAGTGAAGCTCTGGAATAGGCTTCCAAGGGAGGTTGTGGAATCCCCATTATTGGAGGTTTTTAAAAACTTGATTAGACAATCACCTGTCAGGGATGGTCTCAATTTATTTGGAACTGTCACAGTGTAGGGGGCTGGACTTGATGACTTCTTGAGGTCCCTTCCAGCCTTACATTTCTATGATTGTCCCCTAAAATAGGTAATAATGTTAAGTGAGTTGCCCCAGGTTACAGAGGGAGTTAGCGTCAGAGTCAACACTAGAACTCAGGAATGTCTGATTCCTAGCCCTGTGGGCAGACTACACCTGACTCTTAGACTCAGGTTAGTTTTGAAGATGAAGCTGGCTGAATCTGTCTAAACTTAGCTTTCTTTTGGACAGAAATACATCCTTCTTCCATAGAAGAGCCCCTTGATTTACCTTAAAAAGTACACTCTACTTCCAGGAGGAAGCCATGAATGTCTTTTAGACTGAATGCAGTCCCTAGAATTCCTGCAATAAGTGCTTTAACTGTAAGAGGTTGACCCAGTGTTCCACCATTTTGGAAAGCCCTCTCATGCCATGGCCCTCATGGCTTCACTCTTGGTTTCACCTTCTCAGGGCTCCTCAAGAATACACCTTCAGCCCTCTGTTAGGATCATAATATCTGTGTCATAGGACAACTTGTTAGTATGGAAACCACAAAGTAAAGTTCACTACCATAACTCAAAGGGTTCTGGCTCTGGGGCCTTCTGTGACTCCAGATTCTCTATCAGTCTCAGTTGCTCTTCAGTCTGGAGGGCTCTCAGATTTATCTCCAGAGTTGCTAATAGAGTTCAAAAGCCCAAATGAAACAATATAAACAAATTCTACCTGCCCTAGCCTTAATAAATCTCATGCCCTACCTGTTTCTTTCCCTGTACGGGGCCGTGGCCACAAGAGTGATTCCTTCGGTCTTCTTTCACCGCCAGCACTCTCAGAGATTGAAGGAAACAGTCCTCTCTACTGCTCTGCGGGCCGTTCGCTTTCTTCAGCCTCATTTATCTCCTGATTCTCCATCCCTTATGTAGGACAGCAGCCACAGGGGTGCTCCCCTGGTCCATCTCCTTCCAGAGTCTCCATCTCTTGCTACGCAGGCCACCTGATTCCTCGGGAGGGACTGAAGAGCTTTCTGTTCTCTGCACCTCTTTCCTGCAACAGAACAGGGTGCTTTCTTTTAAGCCTCTCCCTGGAAGCTGAGCTTCTGCTCCAAGTATCTTAGCTTGGGCTGGATAGCTCATTTTCCCCCTTCCTGACTCCCAAGCTTCATTATCTCCTGACTCCAGGTACTACGCCATCCTAACCAGGCTTGGGCAGGGTGCATCTGGTTCAGCCACAGGAGAACTGAGACCGTTTTCCTTAAAGGGACTCGGTCATCCTGTGACCAAGTGTGTGATTTATCACAAAAGGAAATGTTGTTGTTCTAATAGACTCTAAAATTTAGGCTTGGAATGCTTCGATTTTTAAATCCGTAAATGTCAGTTTCACTGTACCCACACAAACTGAGGAAAAAATATTTCCAGTGGTGGTAATCAAAATGTACAGATAGACAAAGTAAGAAAAATGGCTAACCTAGTGAGGAGGGCTTTAAACTAGGTTCACCGGGGGAAGGAGACCAAAGCCCTGAGGTAAGCGGGGACGTGGGATACCAGGAGGAAGCACGAGCAGGAGAGCGTGAGAGGGGAGGGCTCCTGCCTCATACTGAGAAAGAGGGACAATCAGCGACTTATCTCAAGTGCCTGTACACAAGTGCAAGAAGCCTGGGAAACAAGCATGGAGAACTGGAAGTTCACAGTCAAGGCACAGTCAAGAAATTATGATGTGATTGGAATAACAGAGACTTGGTGGTGTAACTCACATGACTGAAGTACTGTAATGGATGGATATAAACTGTTCAGCAAGGACAGGCAGGGCAGAAAAGGTGGGGGAGTTTGCACTGTATGTAAGAGAGTTGTATGACTGCTCAGAGTTCCAGTATGAAACTGCAGAAAAACCTGAGAGTCTCTGGATTAAGTTTAGAAGTGTAAGCAACAAGGGTGATGTCGTGGTGGGAGTCTGCTATAGACCACCAGATGAGGTGGACGAGGCTTTCTTACGGCAACTAACGGGAGTTACTAGATCGCAGGCCCTGGTTCTCATGGGAGACTTCAATCACCCTGATGTCTGCTGGGAGAGCAATACAGCAGTGCACAGACGATCCAGGAAGTT
Organism: Lepidochelys kempii; assembly: GCF_965140285.1. Taxonomy (NCBI): domain Eukaryota; kingdom Metazoa; phylum Chordata; order Testudines; family Cheloniidae; genus Lepidochelys; species Lepidochelys kempii. The sequence goes on from NC_136383.1 coordinate 122,681,545, forward strand.
TTTGGAAAGCGTAGGGGACAACTTCCTTGTGCAAGTGCTGGAGGAACCAACTAGGGGCAGAGCTGCTCTTGACCTCACAAACAGGGGAAGAATTAGTAGGGGAAGCAAAAGTGGATGGGAACCTGGGAGGCAGTGACTATGAGATGGTCGAGTTCAGGATCCTGACACAAGGAAGAAAGGAGAGCAGCAAAATACGGACCCTGGACTTCAGAAAAGCAGACTTTGACAAACTCAGGGAACTGATGGGCAGGATCCCCTGGGAGAATAACACGAGGGGGAAAGAAGTCCAGGATAGCTGGCTGTATTTTAAAGAATCCTTATTGAGGTTACAGGGACAAACCATCCTGATGTGAAGAAAGAATTGTAAATATGGCAGGCGACCAGCTTGGCTTAACAGTGAAATCCTTGCTGATCTTAAACACAAAAAAGAAGCTTACAAGAAGTGAAAGATTGGACAAATGATCAGGGAAGAGTATAAGAATATTGCTCGGGGATGCAGGAGTGAAATCAGGAAGGCCAAATCACACCTGGAGTTGCAGCTAACAAGAGATGTTAAGAGTAACAAGAAGGGTTTCTTCAGGTATGCTAGCAACAAGAAGAAAGTCAAGGAAAGTGTGGGCCCCTTACTGAATGAGGGAGGCAACCTAGTGACAGAGGATGTGGAAAAAGCTAATGTACTCAATGCTTTTTTTGCCTCTGTCTTCACGAACAAGGTCAGCTCCCTTGGGCAGCATGGGAACATGGACAGCACAGCATGGGGAGGAGGCAACCAGCCCTCTGTGGAGAAAGAATTGGTTCGGGACTATTTAGAAAAGCTGGACGAGCACAAGTCCCTGGGGCCGGATGCACTGCATCCTGGAGTGCTAAAGGAGTTGGCGGATGTGATTGCAGAGCCATTGGCCATTATCTCTGAAAACTCATAGTGATTGGGGGAGGTCCCAGACGACTGGAAAAAGGCTAATGTAGTGCCCATCTTTAAAAAAGGGAATGAGGAGGATCCTGGGAACTACAGGCCAGTCAGCCTCCCCTCAGTCCCTGGAAAAATCATGGAGCAGGTCCTCAAGGAATCAATTCTGAAGCACTTAGGGGAGAGGAAAGTGATCAGGAGCAGTCAGCATGGATTCACCAAGGGAAAGTCATGCCTGACTAATCTAATTTCCTTCTATGACGAGATAACTGGCTCTGTGGATGAGGGAAAGCAGTGGACATGTTATTCCTTGACTGTAGCGAAGCTTTTGACACGGTCTCCCACAGTATTCTTGCCAGGAAGTTAAAGAAGCATGGGCTGGATGAATGGACTATAAGGTGGATAGAAAGCTGGCTAGATCATCTGGCTCAACGGGTAGTGATCAATGGCTCCATGTCTAGTTGGGAGCCGATATTAAGCAGAGTGCCCTAAGGGTCGGTCCTGGGGCCAGTTTTGTTCAATATCTTCATTAATGATCTGGAGGATGGTGTGGATTGCACCCTCAGCAAGTTTGCAGATGACACTAAACTGGGAGGAGAGGTAGATATGTTGGAGGGTAGGGATAGGATACAGAGAGACCTAGACAAATTGGAGGATCGGGCCAAAAGAAATCCGATGAGGTTCAAAAAAGACAAGTGCAGAGTCTTTCACTTAGGAGGGAAGAATCCCATGCACTGCTGCAGACTAGGGACCAAGTGGCTAGGCAGCAGTTCTGCAGAAAAGGACCTAGGGGTTACAGTGGACGAGAAACTGGATATGAGTCAGTAGTGTGCCATTGTTGCTAAGAAGGCCAATGGCATTTTGGGCTGTATAAGTCGGGGCATTGCCAGCAGATCGAGGGACGTGATCGTTCCCCTCTCTTCAACATTGGTGAGGCCTCATCTGGAGTACTGTGTCCAGTTTTGGGCCCCACACTACAAGAAGGATGTGGAAAAATTGGAAAATGTCTAGCAGAGGGCAACAAAAATGATTAGGGGACTGGAACACATGATTTATGAGGAGAGGCTGAGGGAACTGGGATTGTTTAGTCTGGGGAAGAGAAGAATGAGGGCGGGATTTGATAGCTGCTTTTAACTACCTGAAAGATGGATCCAAAGAGGATGGATCTAGACTGTTCTCAGTGGTAACAAATGACAGAACGAGGAGTAATGGTCTGAAGTTGCAGTGGGGGAGGTTTAGGTTGGATATTAGGAAAAACTTTTTCACTAGGAGGGTAGTGAAACACTGGAATGCGTTACCTAGGGAGGTGGTGGAAGCTCCTTCCTCTGAAGTTTTTAAGGTCAGGCTTGACAAAGCCCTGGCTGGGATGATTTAATTGGGGATTGGCCCTGCTTTGAGCAGGGGGTTGGACTAGATGACCTCCTGAGTTCCCTTCGAACCCTGTTATTCTATGATTCTATGAAAAATGCAGCTAAAGAACTTAGTCTGATAACCAATATTGACTTTGTATATTGTAAAGTGTGATGTTGACAATTTGTGTTTTAGTGGTTATACAGCTTTAACTTTTGGAAGTTATTACTACTGTCAGACAATTATTTAATGACACCCCCCCACACACACATTTTCTGACAGTCTCCCCACAATTTCCCAAAACTGAAAATTTAAATGAATAAAAATCTAAAACAATACTTAAAATCCTTAATTTTGTGAACCTGAAAATTTAGATTGGTAAGAACAGAAAAAATGCTTAAAAATAAAAATCAATATTATCTGTCAATTTTATATATAAAAGAAATCTGTCAAACCCACTCATATTGTTCCAGCCCTTCTTCAAACAGAAGGCTTCTATATAAGGGAAACTTGATTGCCTGTCTGTGGGTGCAATCATGAAGCTCTGTACGCTGCAGCAGTAGCTGCTATCCTACTGACAAAAGCAAATCTAAAAATTTTTGACATTCACTAAGCAAGAACAAATGTTTAACACAACTTTGCCTCCATCTTGAATTTGTTTTACCTGATATGGCCCATGGAGATTACTTCATTCAGGACTATGTGCATATGCCATATGACTTGAAAAGTTTAGATTTTTTTTTAATCTTTCCCATTCACACATTTTTTGCCTAACCTTGTGTGTAATCATTTTTATTTATAATGACTTGTTATTCAACATGAGTGTCTGTGTGCTATGGTGTTCCAGATGTAATGTAGTCCCTTGTAAATAACAGAGAATAAGCTGGAACTTGAGTTGTGTGGAAGCTTGTGTTTGTCTGTAGTTCTAGCTGTTTTCTGTAATAAACATCTACCATCTAAGATTGTGTGGAAATGCAGACCAGTATGTTGTGGACTGGAAGAAACCTTAGAAACATTTTCATTGGTAGAACTTGATCTTTTGGTTGGGTGGACTCAAATGTATATTGCTTTAAAAACCTAAATGGAGCTTCACTTTCTTGGAAGAAGGAAAAAATAGATTGAATGATCACTGAAAACTCCTTTCCCTTTATGCTGGAATATACACCGAACAATACAGAATTATCCTGTCACTTGTGACAACAAGCTTTAGGCCCGGTCAAAACTTAAAAATTTTGCTGGCCTAGCTATGTCGGTTAGGAGAGTAAGTGGGTGAGTGTGTCCTCCCTTTCTTCCCTCCCCCCTCCGCCAGACAATCACTCTCTTAACCAACATAGCTGTACCAGCAAAAGCCCCAGTGCAGATGCAGTTATACTGGAAAAAAGGGTCCTTTTGCCATTACAGCTAATTTCATTCAGGGAACTGGTATAAATTGCATCACGACTACAAGAGTATATGCAATGCATGAGCAGTTATAACAGTATACCCTTTCTATAGCAGGCAGTGCCTTTTTTGCATATTGTGTGCTCTTTTCAGAAAGAACGGCAGCATTTCCTTGGTTCATCCAATACTGAATTTACATGATCTGCTGAAATATGTTTAGATTAAGAAACAGGGATTGCCTCATCTGTGTGTTCTGTTATAGTACACATAAGGCTTTCAAAAAATTAAACTGATCTTTCCCTACTGCCCTCTTGGTTTTGCACAAAAATCTGACCTTTCTTTCTACTGGGGCTTATCAGAGTACTTCATAGAGCAAGAACTCCAAATCATACTAACCTGCAGGAGACTGAGGATCAAATTAAACATCAACAGTTCTTAACACACTCAAACCTCATGTCTCCGCTGTATTAAAAAAGGAGAATCCTAGTGAAAGACAGCTTTTGAAAACTTCAAAATATGATTTCAGTCTGCTGCCTTTGGTAAACCATTCTTCAAATTCTTAAGGCAGGAACCAAAAATAGATCTCTAAATGCATCCCTGTTACAAAGAGGACAGTGATCAATTGTTCTTCATGTCCACTGATGGTAGGACAAAAAGTAATGGGCTTAGTCTGCAGCAAAGGAGATTTGAGTTAGGTATTAGGAAAATCTTTGTAACTTTAAGGGCAGTGTAGCTCTGCAATAACTTTCCAACAGAAGTTCTGGAATCCCCATAATTGGGATTTTTTTAAGAACAGGTTGGACAAACACCTGTTGGGGTGGTCTAGGTTTAATTGGTCCTGCCTCAGTGCAAGGCCCTGGATTTGATGACTTCTCAAGGTCCCTTCTAGCCCTACATTTTGATGTTTCTATGTCTGTCTAATACATGTTCTCTCAAGGCACAACCTGTAAAATAAAGATGACCAGAATTCTCATATATCTATTGCTCCATATGCAATAATTTTCCTTATGAGTAAACTGAAACAGTTTGGGTCTCATTTTCATTTACGCTAAGGCATTTTTACACTTCTGTGCCACATTCTGGCAGTGTAAAGTTGAGTGTTTAAAAAAAAAACAACCCAAAACAAACCAGAAAACCCTATGAGTGGTTTCACGTTCTCAGTTGGAGCCCTCTGCTCACCAACTCCCCTCTTGTTGCAGTATGGTTACCAAGAAACATTAATCTTTCATTATATTCTAAGAGTGCTTTTTCTTAATCTGGATCTTATTTTCATTCAGTGGTGGAGGGTAATATCTATTACTGTCCATCACCAAGCACTTCCCAGGTAAATTAAGTCTTCACAGTGAGTCCCTTAGTGGTCTTCGAGTCTTCTTCCTGTTTTCTTTCCCTGATAAATGAGATTTTCCTTGGTATGTATAATATTTTGTTTTGTTTCTTCCCTGCTTAAGCTTAGAGATGTAAAAGTTTAATTGGTTAACCGATAAACTTGATGCTTATTGGTTTCTGTTAATGGTTAAACTCCGCACGCGGTTCCAGCTGCAGCCCCGCATGCTGGGGTCCGTCCCAGCTGGCGGGGTCCATCTCGGCTGCTGGCCTCCGTGTCCTGGGTCCCAGCTGACGCCCTGCTGCTGCCTGGCATCCTGGTATGCCTGGGGTCCCTCCAGGCTGTTGGCTCTGTACCCGGGGTCCCTCCGGACTGTTGGCTCTGCACCTTGGGTCCATTCTGGCTGCCGGTCCCGGCAGCCAGGATCCCAGGCGCACCGGGATGCCGGGTGGCAGCAGAGCTCCAGGCACAGTGCAGCAGTGGGGATCCCTAGGCACAGGGACAGAAGTGGGGATCTCCGTGCACATGGACAGCAGTGGAGCCCTGCATAAAACGGCACCCCACACACCCTTAGTTCCCTGGGTAAACGTTTGTGTAACCGATAGAATTATAATCAATTACATGGTTACTGTTTTTACATGTTATTTACTTCCCTACTTACTGTCCCCCCTTTTTAATTTGATGATGGTGAGAAAGTTTCGTCAAACAAGAGGGTCTTATAATATAATATGCCCAGAAGATAGTAGATCAATCCAGAGTCTGAACTAGCTAGGAATCCTGTTCCAGAGCTGAATCCTTCTCAAAAAAGAATGATTTATCTCTGAATCTCAAATGCTTCGTTCGCTGGCTTGTAAAGTGGAGTGTTCCAGAGAAGCTAATTATTACTATTTATTTGTATTACTGTAGTGCCTAAGACCTGTAATAATGAACCAGGACTCCATTGTGCTAGGTGCTGTACAAATAGTGAACAAAAAAACTGTCAAATTGTTTTGGTGCATCATGGATGGAAATGCAATGACTAACACTTTGATGGCTTTCAAGATCAGTATCAAGATCTTGTAGGGTAAATTGACGGGGAGTCAGTGGATGGACTGGAGCACAGGGGTGATGTGATTGCTGCAGCCCATTACCCACTGAGGGAGTAACCACTGTATTCTGCATGAGCGGGACTTTGTATGTGTAGCTTCTACCATCAGCCTTGCGTACACTGATCCAGTCTGGATGTGATGAATTAATGGGTCACTTTGGCTAGATGATCACTTTGGGAAGAAAGGATTAATTAGATGGAAAGAAGAGATTTACCACTGATGCCAACTGATTAACTAGGCTTAGGAATGAGTTTAACAAGACCCTGAGGTTTTGAACTGCTTTGTCAATTTCACACATTATGTTGATATTGGAGACTAAATTCAAATTATTCAGTCTGTAAGAGGCAACACAATTTTCAATAATATTTTGGTTAATAATAAAACAAACTCTTGCCATTTTCCTTTTTTTCCCAGGGTTTCTGTAGCTAAAGGGCCACAGTTTACGAACTTCAAACTTCTTGCACAGACAGTCCTAAGCCTCTTTTTAAATGTTAAACTTAAACACAAAAAAATCCTCTTGCTCAATAGAACTCCTAATGATCTCTGCATCTCTGTATCAGGTTCTGCCAACTACTTCTGTTCTCTGAGGCTGCCAGTCTGCACCTCTGACTCACCAGCTGTGTTCAGTACATACAGTTCCACCACCCTGGATCCTGAGGAGCCAGAGAAGAAAGACAGGCAGCACGTGGCAGAGGGGAGTGCAGAAACTGGGTACCTTTTGCTTATGCGGGAATTCGGTGCTACTGTGTCAAAGCATCTGTGCTTGCTGGGTTTGTCTGGTGCAGGTGCCATGCTTTTATTTAGTAAACACGGTGATTCATTAGGGCTTGGGTTTTGTTGACAACATTGATTAATAATTATACTTTGCAGCCACAGATTTCAGAGTTTTACAAAGGATGAGAAATTTCAAAACAGTCAAAAGTGAAATAGATTTGCCCAAGTTCATACAATGGGTCAGTGGCAGAGCTAGGAGTAGAAGCCAGACATTCTGACTTTCAACCCAGTGCCCTATTCACTGGACCATAACTGATGTTATGATTGTACTAAGTGAGATGTGTAACTGTAAACTTTTTGCCTTCTCAAAGCTCTTGAACCAATATAATCCATATGAAATTAAACTGCTTGGTCAAAATCTGCCTCTTGCTTTTCACACTGCTGGGTCTATACTTGGTGCAGCAAACATTCCCTGGCATGCTGGTGTAGTTAAGTTGGCTGACCCAATGTGAGGAGGGAAGAGGACAGAGCCAAGGTTTCATGGGATCTCTCCCATCCATCTGCATGACACGGGGACGTAGCTTTGCGGAACCTGCTTTCCGTCCTGCATTGCTATCTGGGTAAAGGTATCTACCCCAAGAGCATGCCATGCACCCTTCTATGCCCCCATACTGGTGTACTATCGGGGCCACAGTTTAGTGCTAAGTATATTATAATGTGAATTCTGTATCAAACTCTCAGAATAAAATGCTATAGTTAAAATGTGTATATATAATACCTTTCAAAGGCTTTAGTCATTACTTATCACTACTTATTTATATTCTGAATATGTTAATAAACTTGAATTTGCTACTGCATCAAAAGGAAAAAATAGGATTTTTTTTATTAAATGCTAGGAGATAAATCTTTTATGAGAATACCATGGAAGTAGCTACTGAACTACATGCCATGATCACACGTATTTTATGTTTTTTCACCAGCACCATGTCACTATGAATAATTATGGGCACAACAAGAAAGTGGTAAATATTATACATGTATAAATTATTTTATTTCCTCACATAAAAAGCACAATTTTTCGGCCTGAACAAGCTTACTTGTGCATGATATGTAAATGTTAATTTTAGTCATAGATGTCCTGTGTGGGTTTGAATGCAGTATCATTTTCATTTTAACATATACTGAATTTGTTACTTATTTTAGCAAGATTACATTGACTTGTTTTGAGTTTTGTTAGTTTTTATTATGTTTGCTGTGATGTTAGCAGCACTAATAATTTGGGTTTAATATGCTGACAACAGTGCTTATACCAATAACTTGTTCAAAAAAGGAATCCATGTAATTATACACCACCTAACCCTAACCTAACCCACCAGTCCATACGACTTTTATATATTATCCTTTTTGCTAAGAATTTTGATTTGTCTGATATGGTAATTAGTTAGACTATTAATGTAGTGGAGCTTTAGAGTAGCTTACTTGAAATACACTTTAAAATAATTATTTTTATGTTCTTTAACATAAGTACTCTCATGGCAAGTACTGTAAAATGGAATTTTGCTGAATGTATACTATAGTTGACTCATAGACTCTAAGGCCAGAAGGTACCATTAAGTGAAAGTGATCATGAAATGGTAGAATTCATGATTCTCCCTCCTACCATTCCTTAGAACAGCACAATAAAGACAATGGATTTCAAGAAGGCAGACTTTAGCAAACTCAGGGAGTTGGTAGGTAAAATCCCATGGGAAGCAAGTCTAAGGTGAAAAACAACTGAAGACAGCTGGCAGCTTTTCAAAGAGACATTATTAAGGGCACTGCGTAGGAAAGATAGGAAATATGGCAAGAGACCACCCTGGCTTAACCAGGAGATCTTCAATGATCTAAAATTAAAAAAAAAGAGAGTCCTACAAAAAGTGGAAGCTCAGTCAAATTACAAAGGATGAATATAAACAAATAATACAAGTATGTAGGGACAAAATTAGAAAGGCCAAGGCACAGAACAAGATCAAACTAGCTAGGGATACAAGGGGTAACAAGAAAACATTCTACAAATACATTAGAAGCAAGAGGAAGACCAAGGACAGAGTAGGCCCATTACTCAATGAGGGGGGCAAGACAATAACAGAAAATGTGGAAATGGCAGAGGTGCTTAATGACGTCTTTGTTTCGATTTTCACCAAGAAGGTTGGTGGCGATTGGACGTCTAACATAGTGAATGCCAGTGAAAATGAGGTAGGATCAGAGTCTAAAATAGGGAAAGAAGAAGTCAAAAATTACTTACACACGTTAGATGTCTTCAAATCATCCTAGCATACTCAAGGGAGCTGACTGAGGAGATATCTGAGCTATTAGCAATTATCTTTGAAAAGTCATGGAAGATGGGAGAGATTCCAGAAGACTGGAAAAGGGCAAATATAGTGCCCATCTATAAAAAGGGAAATAAGGACAACCCAGGGAATTACAGACCAGTCAGCTTAACTTCTGTACCCAGAAAGATAATGGAGCAAATAATTAAGAAATCAATTTGCAAACACCTAGAAGATAATGAGGTGAAAAGTAACAACAGTCAGCATGGATTTGTCAAGAACAAATCTTGTCAAACCAACCTGATAGCTTTCTTTGACAGGGTAACAAGCCTTGTGGACAGGGGGGAATGGTAAATGTGGTATACCTTGACTTTAGTAAAGCTTTTTGATACTGTCTCCTATGATCTTCTCATAAACAAACTAGGAAAATACAACCTAGATGGAGCTACTATCAGGAGGGTGCATAACTGGTTGGAAAATCATTCCCAGAGAGTAATCCTCAGTGGTTCACAGTCACGTTGGAAGGGCATAACAAGTGGGGTCCCGCAGGGATCAGTTCTGGGTCTGGTTCTGTTCAATATCTTCATCAATGATTTAGATAATGGCATAGAGAGTACACTTATAATATTTGCGGACAATACCAAGGTGGGAGGGGTTGCAAGTGCATTGGAGGATAGGATTAAAATTCAAAATGATCTGGACAAACTGGAGAAATGGTGTGAAGTAAATAGAATGACATTCAATAAGGACAAATGCAAAGTATTCCACTTAGGACGGAATAATCAGTTGCACACATACAAAATGGGAAATGACTGCCTAGGAATAAGTACTACGGAAAGGGATCTGGGGGTCATAGTGGATCACAAGCTAAATATGAGTCAACAGTGTAACACTGTTGCAAAAAAAGCAAACATCATTCTGGGATGTATTAGCAGGAGTATTGTAATCAAGACACAAGAAGTAATTCTTCCGCTGTACTCTGCGCTGATTAGGCCTCAACTGGAGTATTGTGTTCAGGTCTGGGCGCCACATTTCAGGAAAGATGTAGACAAATTGGAGAAAATCCAGAGAAGAGCAACGAAAATGATCAAAGGTCTAGAAAACATGACCTATGAGGGAAGATTGAAAAAATAGTGTTTGTTTAGTCTGGAGAAGAGAAGACTGAGAGGGGACATAACAGTTTTCGAGTACATAAAAGGTTGTTTCAAGGAGGAGGGAGAAAAATTGTTTTTCTTAACCTCCTGAGGATAGGACAAGAAGCAATGGGTTTAAATTGCAGCAAGTGCGGTTTAGGTAAGACATTGGGAAAAACTTCCTAACTGTTAGGGTGGCTGAGCACTGGAATAAATTGCCCAGGGAGGTTGTGGAATCTTCATCATTGGGGATTTTTAAGAGCAGGTTGGACAAACACCTGTCAGGGATGGTCTAGACAATATTTAGTCCTGCCTTGAGTGCAGGGGACTGGACTAGATAACCTCTTGAGGTCCATTCCAGTTTTATGATTCTATGATTGTGATCCTCTCGCCCAGTGATTCTCAACCCTCAGCCCATGGACTGCTTGTGGTCCAGCGGGCACACAGCTGCAGATCATGTGACTTCCTCAGGGCCAGACAGGTAGTATATATATATTGTGTGGACGCAGCCCACATAACACACAGAGAGCTACATATGTGGCCCACAGTGGTAAATAGGTTGAGATCTAGTGTGACCTCCTGCGCGTTGCAGGCCACAGAACCTCGCCCACCCACTCCTGTAATAGACCTCTAGTTTCTGGCTGAGTTACTGAAGTCCTCAAATCATGATCTAAAGACTTCAACCTAACCATAAACAGGCCACATTGCACATATTTCACAAGAAAGGACTGGATAGGTATTACTTATTTTTATCAGTTCTTGAGTTAATACCAAAAATCCAAATGATAATGGACTATGGAATGAGATCACCTGCCCCGGTGCCTGTGAATCCCTTGTCTGTGTCATAAGACTCCCCCCACCCCCTTTCTTCTTTAGTATATTGATAGGGATGCAATAGTTTGCAGTTCCCCAAATTCCTTTTAGTTATTTGCCCCAGGACACATGGTACTTAATACCTTCCCTCCCTTCCCCTCTCTCCCCACTCCCCAAAAATGTACCTTCACAGTCGGGCATTTTTATTATGTTTCTAGGGAGTAAGGGCTAGGAGAGAGGTAAGGAAAGCAGTCTTGCCAAGTCACCTGCTTTGATCAAGTGACCTCTTTTCTACCAGAGGCATACTCTAGACCCAGGTGATCTCACCTCTAGCCACTTTTCTCCTAGCCTGACTAAATAACTCTGCTCTTGAAAGATGACTCTGTGACCCAGAGTATCCCAGCTGAATTGTTGTACATTCTGCAGTATGTCAGAATATGGGATAGTCCAAATCCCTTGCAACGTCACATGCTTCAGAATTTGTAGGGGTTGTTGTATTCCAAACCTTAGTGTCTGACTCCTGGGCAAATTCCCATTTGTGTACCTATGATTAGTGCACTGTTTTCTTGACACACTTCTTAAATTCAGAGTGCCATATATTGAGGCAAAGTGTTTTTGAGGGGGTTGGTGTGTGTGGGGGGGGACACGACTTGTCCTCTAATCCCATTTGCCTCCCCCCATCTGCTTCTCCACTTTCTATTCCTGTAATGTTTCTTCCTCACTGTGTGCAGGGCAGCAGGCTGAGGTGCACCTCTCCCCTCTTCATGGTATGCTCCCCTGCTGCCACCTTGACACCTAATTATCATCCTCCTGGCTGCCCGAATCCCTCATGCTTCTGAGGCTAATAGGTAAGTGGGTTGGGAGGAATGTGGAAAAATAGTGTGGTTGTAATGCAGGGAGATAGGAAAGAATAAGTTTTGAGGGAGAGGCTGTGATAGGAAACAGTGGGGCAGGGGTAAGGAGCAAGGGAGAGGTTCCATGTTCTGTCGGTCATTTTGGAGCTATAGGTCCACATTAGAATGTTGAGAGAGATGCTTTTCACTTTAGGATTTAAACCCACCTTTCCGCTCTGGCTTCAGTTATATTGGAAGGTGAATATGACCGTCTAAACATAGTCCTTGGCAAATATAGTTCTAATACAAAAGTGCCATAACCTGGCATGTTTGGCAATCCCTGCTCAAGATGCAGATCAGAGATCTTCATTGTGTCTAGCTTCAGTCAGTGCTGCTCGTACTTTGCATCCATAAGCACCAAATTCATAATTAACATATAATTTCAGAAAGTTATTTTAGTGGGGTCATTTTTATGTATTTAATGTCCTGTTATATTATCAAAACCCTAGTACTGTTGTCAGAGCTCAGCTATGAAAAATACCATGGTCTGGTCTGTTGTATTATTTTTCAACATGAATGTCCATTTCAAATTGCTTTGAAGAGCTCAGCCATAGTAAAAACTTAGACTGCGATGAATTGTTATCTTTAGACTCTAGGCACGGTCTTGAGTTTACACTATTTGTGTATGTTAAAAACATTTAAGGTCAATATGAACAATAAATTCATGACAAAAACAGAGTAAAATCTCTGAAGAAGGAAAATATTTTGTCAGGAGCACATCTTGTATTCTGTGTAAAGCCCAATAAAGGCCCAGAATTTCATGTGACCTAGTGAAAATATTCTGTATAGGTTTACAAGCAAAAACACATTAATGCAACTCAAAAGCATAATCCGTTAGGTTTTCAAAAGCAGAAAGAATGAACTACAGCAGTTGAGCATAAAATCATCCTTGAAGGAGAATCTGCTACCTTTAGCTTCCCAGAGACAACGTGTTAAACTGAGAAACTTTTTTTGTGCTTTCATTTCAGCATTAGCTGGAAAGATGTTTATAGACCATGACATCAGAATTCAAAAAAAGTATAATGACCTAAAAGAAAAGGAGTACTTGTGGCACCTTAGAGTCTAACCAATTTATTTGAGCATGAGCTCATGAAAGCTCATGCTCAAATAAATTGGTTAGTCTCTAAGGTGCCACAAGTACTCCTTTTCTTTTTGCGAATACAGACTAACACGGCTGTTACTCTGAAACTTATAATGACCTAGCTAAAGTAAACATGGCATTTAAAGAGACTAAAAGAAGAAAATGTCTTTGAACATCTCCTTGCTTCAATGTTTGTAATGTTAGTGTACTTGAGTTTTAAAACTGTCCTCAAGGGAGAATAAAGTTGGAGACCCTTTTAACACCTCATTAGTGTTTAGAATCTCAATCTGTTACATTTTCTTATACATGAACATGCATCTTTTTACACACTTATCTGCGTCTGATGCTGATGGATGCCAATGACAGCTTTCTAAAGAGAAAACTTCAGTGCTTTCCATAAACATAAAAAATAAGTCTCTCTTCTCCCTGATCTTACCGTTCCTTTGTACTTTACTTACTCTGAGGGTATGTTATGCTGCATGATTCTTGTGGTGTGTAGAGTACATACACAGATAGCCCCGCCCTAGCATGGGTATAAATAACAGAATAGACTATGAGGGACAGCTTAGGTGAGTAAAGACATGCCTGAAGGTTGTGGATATGTACCCAAGCACATACCCTACACAGCTATCTACTCACCCAAGCTGTGCCTCCCCATTTATACTTCTGTTGTTAGCAGTGCAGTGAGCTGCTGCCTACTGACTGCTAGAGCCTTTCCCCACCCCAGGAAAAGACTCTGGTAGCTGGGAAAGGCTCTGATAGGGGCTGAGTCTTGGCCTAATGCCTTCCCTTCTGTGTCTCCCCATCACCCCCCCCACCAGAAATTTTCTTTGCCGTTGTGGAAGGACCCAGTAGAGGGCAGCTACTGATGCCTTTCCCTGCTGCATCCCCCCTGCCAGAGCCTTTCACTGACATGCTTCAGAGTAACAGCCGTGTTAGTCTGTATTCGCAAAAAGAAAAGGAGTACTTGTGGCACCTTAGAGACTAACCAATTTATTTGAGCATGAGCTTTCGTGAGCTACAGCTCACTTCATGCACTACAGTGTGGATGGCATCTGCTTTTCACTGTGGTGTATAGCTACACATACCCTACACGCTGGCGCAAGTGGCCTGCAGTGCACTCTGTCCTCTCTCCTGCCCAACTGTTTGTTACAGAGCTTCCAACCACTGCTACACACCTTCTCACTGGTGGTAATATCAGTCGTCTTAAATCCTACCTGAAAGTGCTCATTTTAGCTAGCTGTCCTTATATCTAGCTGTTGTATACCTACCACCACATTTTTCGCAAATATGAAATAAAATGAAAAACAACATAGAAAATGAAACTCACCCTGTAGTGTCAGCTCCTGTCCTGCGGGGCTAGGTCCAGCTCCCTCCTCCAGGAATTGAGACCTGGACCATGGGTCACAGCGCCACTCAGGTTTGACCCAGCTTCCCCTCTGTCAGGATGATGGGGTGATTGGGCCAAATTTGAGTGAGTGATGTTGTGTTGTGAGGCACGGGGTTCAGTGCCACTCACTCAAATGTAGCGTGGCCACTCGTCTGTCGTTATGCTGGAGGGGCAGCCGAGCCATACCTGAGTGGAGCTGCAACGCCATGCATCAGGTTGCAATGGCCGGTACAGGGAGCCAGGCAAAATGGATATGAGAAAATAATATGCAATTCCCCCAAAATAAAACAAAAAATGTAAAAATCACAGGGGTTTGCCCCATACTTAGTTATATTTTTATGAAAAGTGTGTATTATAGCAAACAATGAAGTGTTTTGATACCTATTTGAAAGATGCTTCAATGAGAGTTGGACAGCTAACTCCCCTTCTGTTCCTCACACGTTCTTGTCAACTGCTGGAAATGGCCCACCTTGATTATCATTATAAAAGTTTTTTTTCTCTCATGCTGGTAATAGCTCACCTTACCTGATCACTCTTGTTACAGTATGTATGGTAACACCCATTGTTTCATGTTCTCTGTGTATATAAAATCCCCCTACTGTATTTTCCACTGCATGCATCCGATGAAGTGAGCTGTAGCTCATGAAAGCTTATGTTCAAATAAATTTGTTAGTCTCTAAGGTGCCACAAGTCCTCCTTTTCTTTTAACTCCCTTTAAGCACTCTCGAAAAATCCTTCATTTAGCCCATAAACTTCAACATCGATTATACTGTACCGATCTCTTTCAGTAGAAAACTGAGCCATTTGAAGCTGTCAGACATTTTCCCCCTGATTTCTAGTGTGGAATTAGAGCATATGATATACAAGCTTCAGTTTTCCATACTACTGTACTTTTAAATTTCACTGTGTATGCTTTCAGAGTGCATGCCTTTGGGGAATGCTTGAACAGATTTCATTATTTGAGATAAAAAAAATACTTGGTATAGTACCTCTGCAAAGGGTAATTGAAAACGACTGGCAACTTGTTTTCTAGCAAATATTGCATGTTAAAGAGGCAGAAGCCTTTTTTCTTCAGTAAAATGTATAATTTTCACTAGTCTGCTTGGAAAGTCACTTTTTGGGATCTAACTGAGCAACCAATACAAACCTGCCCAGAACAACTATCCAGAACTTCACAGCAGCAATGTGTTAGAACTAGGGTGACCAGATAGCAAGTGTGAAAAACCGGGATAGGGGGTGAGGGGTAATAGGTGCCTATGTAAGAGAGAGCCCCAAATATCGGGACTGTTCCTATAAAATCGGGACATCTGGTCACCCTAGTGAGAACTCTCCTCTTCATGCACCAAAACACAAGCAAATAGTGTCTGAGCTAAAGGAGACACCGAGTCGGACAGTGGTGCATACACATGTGCATACAGAAGCTCATTCAAACATAAAGATTGAAAAGTGTTTTGGACCCAGCTAGATAGAACTTGCTATTTGTAAGATCATTATTAGTAGACTAGCAGAGTATTTGTTTTCTGGCTGTTTTAGAAGGGGTGGCTGGTTTAGAAATGGATTCTGTTCCTTCTTTCTAATAAAGCAGATTTCTTGGCCTTTGATATTTTTTCTATTGAACCTGACACTATGATGATGAAGTTGTTTAAGAAATTAGTTTCTCTGTGTGTGTATTTTTTGTTTATATTCTGTTTAATCAAAAGATGCAGAAGTATAACCATAGGTTGAAAATATTAAGGCTTTTTTTCAGAATTTTCATAGTTTCTATAACATTAATATGTCATTGTCAACTTAGTCTTTTACCTTTTTTTAATGCTTTAAAAATCAATAGCCTTGGGTGATGCAAAGTATGGACCTATTTAGTTTCAGAAGATCTATAGATAGTTAGAATTTTCATTTGTGATTGGAGAGCTTCTCTCCCCACCACCCCCAACTGGCAAAGTTCCAATTTGCTGTTGGAAACTGAGAACCTGTATAGTTAGACTCAAACTTGGATAAATCTCTTTGATCAGGTTTGTTCACCACTTAAAAGGATGTGGATTATGTGAAGAGCTAGATGTTTTAAAAGAGTGACTCATGTTAGGCATCATTAGTAGAGGAAAGAGGCATTTATATAAAATTGGCTCTAGATCTCGGCAGGTAGTGGGTAGGTGGAACATTAGTATTTATTGGTGAAATGGGGTGTTTGAGGAGGTAGCTGGGGTAAAGCAGGCAGGGAAAGGGGTTGGGATGAGGGAGATCGAAGCATGCATGAACTTGAAGGGACAGAATGAGAGCAAGACCTTACACAGAGGTGAGGGAACAAGGTGTGACGTGAGGCAGATGGGGATAGGGACACTGGGCAGATTTGTGAGGGAGTGGTACAGAAAACATCAGGATGAAAGGATGAGTCAAGGTTAAGGTTGGGGAAGATACTTCCAGAGGAGAATGTGGAAGTAAGAGATTTGTGGGAATGTGTGGGAGAGAGGAGGGAAAAGAGTTGGTAGGAGCAGAAAAGGAAGGATTGTCACAAAGGAGCTGGAGATAATGAATGATGGATGGAAGATGAAGGAGGAGTCATTTGGTAAAACAAGGCAATAAAACAATAGTACAGATACTCCGCCAGCAGACTAACAAGGTAATGAGTTAATGGGGAAAGTCCAACAAACTGAAGCAGAGAACTGGCTTGGTCTGGGAGAGAGAT
Organism: Lepidochelys kempii; assembly: GCF_965140285.1. Lineage (NCBI taxonomy): Eukaryota > Metazoa > Chordata > Testudines > Cheloniidae > Lepidochelys > Lepidochelys kempii. The sequence goes on from NC_136383.1 coordinate 122,698,607, forward strand.
TGCTGCTGGGTATCAGTTAAATGGTGATCACTATGGCAACAAAAGTATAGAAGTTCAACAAGGGTAACCAAAGAGTTGGCCTGTGGCTGTGAATACTGCTTGGCCCCCAAAGTCCCATCTTCCCTACTACTGGTATTTCTGGCTTGTGACTAGCTGGGCAGGGAAATGATGGTTAGCTGGACATAGGAAGTCTGTGCATGTGCGCACACTGGGGAGCAGGGGAGGAAGGAGGAGACAGACTGTTGAATCAAGAAGTACCGTTAGCACTGCTTATTTTGAGTATCTCGGTTACCCCAAAATGCAAAAGCTACATTTTTACAGGGTTGGTTGTCAAGAAGCTCCTCAAACCTCCTCTCAATGGACTTTCCAATTTTTTTTCTTGTGCACTTCTTTGCCATCAATCACTGGAACCTTGTATGCCAATAACTGCCAGTGCCACTGGAGCAATGGTCCATAATAACTTATTTTTTAAATGGCACTGCTAGCAGCATGTCCGGAGTTATGGATGAGGTGATATTTCTGTCATAAATCTTTGTGTGGAGGAATTTAATATCTCAGCTATTTCAAATTGCTTTGGGCTGAAGCTTGAATATATAAAATAACTTATTAGCCATGCAATATATTTCCAAGGTGTTTTTGAATATTTAACTATTTATTTTAGTTGTAGGAAAACAAACATAATTATATCCTGCAAATATTATTTTTAAAGTATAATTTTGATTGTGATCGTTTATAAATGGTACTAATGTGCTCTATTTTTGTCAAAGAAAAGGATGCCTTCATTTTCAGTGTAAGAACAAGTCACTGGGTATGTGTTGTCTGTGAAGTCTTTACAAGGACATTATTTTCTATTTTCTGTTTGAATATGATTGGATACTTCTGTTGTGATTCAAGATGTTTGTCAATGTCCGTGGTACAACGTGTAGTTCCGATGACAATAGACCTGCAAAATAATTTAGTGCAGGTGCATGAAGATCACTGGGGAAAATTAATTGTGTCAATATGTGCTAAATATGTGGAAGGATACAAACGTCTATATTTTTACTATAGTATTTCAAGAATACATTATTTTGTGTCTTGGGGAAAAAGAAGTAACTTCTAACAAAGCAGTATAACCATTTTATAAAGGTTATGTGATATGTTTGGGATTAGGCATTGCATAGAACTGTGCTGCAGCCAGAATTTCCATTTGTGGAAAATTTTGCATTTCCAGATATTTTTATTGTGAATTGGAACAACAAGTAACAATTGTAAATTTTTCTGCTCCTTGGCTGGTTCCCTGGCCAGTAAGCCAGCTGGACAATCAGGTAGGTCAGAGAAAGCTGGGTATTCCAGGGAGCCAGCTAGCTGGGTAGTAGGCCACTGGAAGCTAAAGAGCCCACCAAGTTGGTTTGCCAACTCTGACTGAAGCTATTCCGGGAGATTCCCCCCGCCCTCCCAACACGACATAATGTCATTTTCTTAAAGTATCCTATTAAAATCTCCTGGATTGCTTTCAGTAGTCACCGGGAGATAGATGCCGATTCTGGGAGACTTCAGGCCAAACCTGGAGAGCTGGCAACCCTTCCGCCAAGCAGGATGTCAGGAAACCAGGCAGGCTAGTTTTGACAGAATTGACATGTTCCTGTGAAATGTGTCAGTTCTGTTGATTCAGCATTTACTGAATCAGAAAACAGGAAACAGAAAACTGTTTTGTTGGAAAACTTTCAACCAGCTCTAGCACTGATTCTGTATGTGAAGTAGCAGGGGAAGACAGTTTCACCTTCAGGCACATTTGGTATTGTGCTTCGTGCTGGTTCCCAAATTGTTCTCTGAGACTGCAGATAACACTTTCCAAAAAGCCTTTAAAGTGTGTATTTCTTGTCTCTCAAGTTTTCTTACATGTACCAACATTCCAATTCATGCACATCCCTCTTCCTTCTAGTTTACTGTATCACTCTCCAATTTCCTGTGTATTCTCTTCCTCCTCCCACACTTTCTCTAGTACTGCCCTCCATATTCATTCTGGATTTCTCACTTGCTCCTCTGCACTGTGTTCATTGCCAACACTGTCTGTGAAATTGATTGGAATCCTGCTACCTCAAGTATCAGTATTCAGCTCTTCAGAAGGGTTTTGGTAATTCTTACTCTGCAGCTGGTTTTCATGGTGGAGTGGAGCAGCAAGAAAAAATTATGCTGGAATCAATGCTAAAGATGGTGGGAGAACACACATAATGTGGTAGAAAGATGAGATGGCAAAGACCTGTGGGGAAAAGAGAAATGGAACACAGGATGGGGAGAGAATTCTTCAGTAAGGTATGTATTGTCTCAGGCCACCAATCAGATTTGCTAAGGGTTGAGGATTTTTTGTTTCGTTTTACCTTTGAAGTGAAAGCTAGCTGCAATGAATGCTTTTACTTTTTATTCATGGAATTTACTCAAGTACAAAGATCAGGGAGCCTGTAGTGTTTAATAATGAACTATTTTTCATGGCCAAAATTGAAGAGAAAGGACATGGTCACAATTATGCAGAACCCACTCCAATACTACCCAGGCAAAAACTCAAGAAAATTGAGGGTCCTTGTAGTGTTTTCCAAAGATCACACTCAAGTTGTTTTAGACCTACAGGGAAAGCAAATTAGAGAGTAATTTCCTCCAGTGAGTATGCCCTGCCACCATTAATTTATATCTAAGGACTTAGCTTCAACACCTCAGCTGACCTCACTGCTGCAGCACTATATGTGAAGAGAAGCAGCCTCTAAGACAGGTTTCAGAGTAGCAGCCGTGTTAGTCTGTATTCGCAAAAAGAAAAGGAGTACTTGTGGCACCTTAGAGACTAACCAATTTATTTGAGCATGAGCTTTCGTGAGCTAGAGCTCACTTCATCGGATGCATGCCGTGGAAACTGCAGCAGACTTTATATATACACAGAGAATATGAAAAAATACCTCCTCCCACCCCACTGTCCAGCTGGTAATAGCTTATCTAAAGTGATCATCAGGTGGGCCATTTCCAGCACAAATCCAGGTTTTCTCACCCTCCACCCCCCCACACAAATTCACTCTCCTGCTGGTGATAGCCCATCCAAAGTGACAACTCTTTACACAATGTGCATGATAATAAAGTTGGGCCATTTCCTGCACAAATCCAGGTTCTCTCACCCCCTCACCCCCCTCCCAAAAACCACACACACAAACTCACTATCCTGCGAGTGAGTTTGTGTGTGTGGTTTTTGGGAGGGGGGTGAGAGAACCTGGATTTGTGCAGGAAATGGCCCAACTTTATTATCATGCACATTGTGTAAAGAGTTGTCACTTTGGATGGGCTATCACCAGCAGGAGAGTGAATTTGTGTGTGGGGGGGTGGAGGGTGAGAGAACCTGGATTTGTGCTGGAAATGGCCCACCTGATGATCACTTTAGATAAGCTATTACCAGCTGGACAGTGGGGTGGGAGGAGGTATTTTTTCATATTCTCTGTGTATATATAAAGTCTGCTGCAGTTTCCACGGCATGCATCCGATGAAGTGAGCTGTAGCTCACGAAAGCTCAGGCTCAAATAAATTGGTTAGCCTCTAAGAGTGAGGGTTCGAGATGCTATTGGACTTCATAAATTAATTTCAATTCCTTGAATTGCACCAGGACACAAATAAGAAGCCAGTGGATTCATTGGAGAACTGGTTAAATGAGATTCCTTTAGGTAACACTGCCAGTGCATGCCTATGCATTTTGGAACAGTTGAAACTTCTGAGTGGTCTCCATCAATTGCATCAACTTGTTTCAGTCCTCTTTGATCTTTAAATGAGAGCCTGACAGAATATTTCCATACCAGGCTTTTTTCAGTGAGTGAAGGTTGTATATGTTGCTTTCTGTTTTCTCTTGATTTTTAGCTTTGAATATTTTGGCAGCATTATAAATCATAAAGCAGGAAAAGGAAAACATGGCCAAAAGAGCATGGCATCTAAATACTGCTGTTTTGGTCTGCTCAAGTAGAGAAAGATGTGGGACTTCTCACTCTTAGAAACAGAATATTTTTTTGAAGTTATAGTTAATTCAAGGGATTTGGTTTAGAGGACCTTTCTTAGGCAACAGTATTAAAAACCGCTTTACTTCGTTCAAAGCCAGCTAGTCTTTTTGTATAGATTGTACTTTTTGTTGAGGGGAATAATTGAGTTCTGTCTAGTCTTGGTAGTGATAATTAAGGCTCTGTGTTTGTCACGGAGGTCATGGAAGTCACTGCCCCCCAGCAGCAGGAGTTTGGGTGTCTGGGGGGCTCAGGGCTGGGGATTGGAGTGCAGGGCAGTGCTTACTGGGGGGACTCCCCAGAAGGGTGACAGGAACTCCCCTCCCTCAGCTCCTAGCTCCATGTGCTGCCTCTGCCTGCAGGCACTGCCCCCGCAGCTCCCATTGGCTGTAGTTCCCAGCCAATGGGAGCTGCAGAACCGGGACTTGGGGTGGAGTGGACGCAGCATGTGGAGCTGGGAGCTGGAGGTTGCTGCTTCCCAGGAACCGGGTAGGGAACCTCCTCCGCCAACTCCCTCACCCCCGAGCGGCTCCCCCTGGGCTGTCTCCCCCCCCAAGCACCCGTAGGGCCCCCAGGGCTGCCCCCCCGAACTGCCCCCACAAGTTTTATTCAGGGGTATATAGTAAAAGTCATGGATTAGTCACGGTCCATGAATTTTTGTGTACTGCCCATGACGTATCCATAACTTTTACTACAAATACCATGACTAAAATGTAGTCTTAGTGATGATGCTTCCCTCCAATTCACTTCCTGAAGCACCTGGTTTTTCTTAATTTCCCAAGTAATAAAACCAGGCCCATCTCTTTAGCTAATACAGTTCTTGTTTCTGTGTTCAATAAGCGTTACAAAGGCTACTAGGTTCCTCTTCCTGATCCTGTTACCCTTCCCTCCCACCCTTTCCCCCATGCCACTACATTCCCTGTTTCTTCCTGTTTCCATTCTCTCCTGCCTCTGCTCTCTTTTCCCATCTTTATTCATATCGTATCAGTTCCATTCAGGTTTCCCAGTCCAAAAAGATTTATAAATACAACCTCTAGGAACCATCAAGACACTAATATAACAAACCAAGGAACCATATGACCCTACACTTGTTGCTTGGTAGTCCCCTTTTCCTACTATCCCTCTCATTGTTTGTTGATTCTACTTGTTGCAACTCCTGTAAACTTCCTTCATATAACTCAAGAACCAGCGGTCACCCAATGAAATTAATAGGCAGCAGGTTTAAAACAAACAAAAGGAAGTACTTCTTTACACAATGCACAGTCAACCTGTGGAATTCATTGGCAGGGAATGTTGTGAAGGCCAAAACAACAACTGTATTAAAAAAAAGTTACACAAGTTGATGGAGGATAGGTCATCAATAGCTATTAACCAAGATGGTCAGGGATGCAACCCCATGCTCTAGGTGTCCCTTAAGCCTCTGACTGCCAGATGCTGGGACTGGATGACAGAGGATGGATCACTTGATGATGGCCCTGTTCTGTTTATTTCCTTTGAAGCATCTGGCATTGGCCACTTTTGGAAGACAGCATACTGGGCTAGAAGGACCATTGGTCTGACCCAGTATGGCCTTTCTTATTTTCTTATGTTCTTGTTATGTTCCTCAGAACAGGTTGTGTATATTTTTGCATGTCAGTGAAGCATCTCACACATTTTTGGGTGCTGAAGTGAGCTGTAGCTCACGAAAGCTCATGCTCAAATAAATTGGTTAGTTTCTAAGGTGCCACAAGTACTCCTTTTCTTTTCACTTCTAATTTCTGTGATTCTTTGGTTACAAGTAATCAAATTGTTAATCAGTACAATAATAAATGAGAATACATGCCTATGGACTAGAGAAAACATTCCATGTGTTGATTTGTGAGTGTGGTTTTTAATAAGCTTCAAAGAGTGTCTTATCTTATCATCTTATCTTATTCTTTTAAAATTTCTTTGATTTAATGTAAAAAGCACTTCCACCTTTACTGTTTACAGCTTTTCAGGATTTTGTCTCTTTGCTTGCCCAGACCTTCACAGGGTCTTTGGCTTGCTGCCTGTTTTCCAGCAGATTGTCCTACTTGTACAGATGTTGTTGTTTCATCTCCCTCTGAGTATTTTCAAATCGCTCAAGTGAATTCTTCACACAGGGTTTATAAATCTCCATACAGGTTTTTGAAGCCTAATAATTTAAAGTGCACGGTTAGAAATTTAAAATGACACATGGCATATATTTGACAAAATGTCCAAGGCAGATAAAGTTTTGTTGAATGGCAGTTACAAAATGCTGCTGGATAAGCTAAATACAAACAAATACTAATGAACCATGTATTTATGTAAGGGAATAAAACTAGAGCTTATCTAAGAGATAACATCAGAGGAATATATTGTTTTGACATGTGATATTTTCATAATACATACTTTTGAGTGTTCAAATAGCATGTAGGAATGATAAATACACAACTAATTTACAAGGTTTAGATTATATAATGGATCTGAAAATATGTTGCGAAGCTAACACAGTTAATTTAAAACTGAAGTTATTTTGGTGTCATGAGTGTTTACTTGGAGTAAATGAAAATATGAATGAGAAGACTGATTGCCCTGTCAATTGTAAAAAGTTGTAAAAATTGTAAAAAGGTAATTAGAATTTGGAAATGTAAGCTGAAAGACACATTGGTTCAGGAAGTTAATTTGATTTATACTGTTCCACAACAGAGCATATTTAGGGCATATTTAGGACAGTAGCTAAAACTCTACTTGCAGGGTTAAGGTAAATTCCAAATAGATACAGTGTGATGTAAAGATTGATACCTAAGGCTTTGATATGAGATTGTGAATTTAAGATCAAGTATGTCTGTGTTTACTCTTTTCTTGGCCTGAAATTTGGTCTGCTCCTCTAACTGTGTAAAAGTGACATTTTTTTTATCCTGTGTACTTACTGTTCCTAGATTACTAAAAATGCATTAGCTATGATTTCATGGGACTGCCGAAGCTGTGCTCATCACAACTCTGGAAGTGGGACAAAGGAGGCATTCAGTGTTGTTTGTTGCTACCCAATCATGGGGCTGGCAGGCTTCCCCCTTTTCCCAGGTGCGTCTGACTCTGAGGGACTTTTATGGTTGCTAGAGATCAGGAAGATTACGTAGAAACTCCTAGCTATACCTCTGCTGGAGCCAGGAATATGTGTGGCATAGGACTCACTACACCAACTCTGTGCTGAGGTCAGTCCTCAGATACCTGCTTAAAGTTGCAAAGCAGACTTAATAGGTCTTAACTTAATGAAGTTGGGCATTGTCTCTCTTAAACATAGTTGATGAATTATCTGAATAATTTTATTTTATAATTTTAAAAGAACATGGTCAACTCAAATTTGGCTTAAAATTTAGGTTTTGTAAAATAAAGTTTTAAAGAAGCACAAACCAATATACATGTTCCTATGATTTTGTAATATTTCCATGGGAACAGCTTGTTTTATACAAACATTCCCCTTCAGTGTTTGCAACCAAACATCCCAACACTGAAAACAAAACAGATTAAAATGAAAATGACTTCATCTATCTCCCACCCCCACCCAGATGAAAGAAATACAAAAAGGAGCCCCCCTGGATTGTTTTGATTTTCAACTTATTTTATGCTGTCACTACATATTAAGTTGTTTTTGGTTGGCCCAAAGATTTTTGATTTGAAAATCTGTAACTGCATCAGAGAAGTTGTTGTTTGGGCAGGAGGATTTCAGAAGTTTTGGCCTTTCAGAAGTCCTGATAGGTGATTTGTAACTCTTTAAATGACCTGTAGCATTTAGACTTAATACTCCTATTGAGAAGGATGGGACCGTTTTCACCTCTGAGTTATTATTTCAGGCTCAGGGAGACAAAACTTCATTGGTTTACACTCAGTTGACATTTGTCAATTTTTTTTCAGTCCTAAGCGCAAGAAACCAACTTTTAAAAAGAAGAGTTTAGATTCCGAAGCAAAGGTCTGCAAATTCTTTTTCAGTGGGATACATGGGGCTATGGTGTCTTGGAGTCACCTTATGCATCAGGATTGTAACACATTTGTGATCAGGGACTCTTAAGAAAGATTGTTCAAAGAACTTGTATTACAGTCAGTATTGTGATTTAAAGAAATCTGACTTTTTTTACACACACAAACACAGAAAAATTCTGAATTGAATGCATATGGTTTGCAACCAACTTACCAATTGGTGCTCTTAAAAAAATCATTCTGACATTAGAAGTATTGCCCATTCTAGAGGTTCCCTACACTTCATAAGAAATAAACTGAAAACCAGTTCTTAAAACACAAAAACACATTCATTGTAAAAATTATTTTCAAACTTGGTCCTCCTTTGGCTTTTCTGACTGTTTGTTCTGCATCTCTTCCTGACTCTTTGATCTTGAACCCCTCCTCCTCCTCCCTTCTCTCACACTCTGCAGGACTCTCACAGGGCTCCAATTCTGGATTCTAAGCTCCTTCCCCTTTGTATCCCTTGTTTGTGTTGCTGCATCAATGCACAGATAGCTTCAGCTAGTATCTTTATGCTAAGGATTTGCAAATCTATCCACTCTTGACCAGTCTACCTCTGTCCAGTACCTTATCTCAGCCTGTCTCTCTCACATCTCCCTTTGGTGTTCCACCATTAACTGAAACTTAAAATGATCAAAACTAAACTCATTGTTTTTCTTCTGAAACCGTCTCCATTATCCTTTTTCTGTTACTTTTGAAACTAGCACCATCATTCCAGTTACCTTCCCGTCAATCAGTGTTGTAATCTTCAATTCATCCTGATCTCACAAATCCAGACTGTTTCCTAATCTTGCCTCTTTTTCATAATATTTCTAAAATTCACCCTTCTCTTTCTTCACAAATTATAAGTTGTCATCTTGGCTATGATTTCTGTTCCACCACTGATGCCAACTTTGGCCATATGTTTTCTTTCCTCACTTTCTGATGGCCATATGTGGGGGTTGAGAAGGAATTCTCCCTCCCTCACCCCGGGTTAGATCTGCAGCAACCTTGGGCTTTGAGTTTTTTGCCTTTCTTTGAAGCATGAAGTGTGGGCCAGTTGCTGGGATTATCTGGGTATATCTCACTTCAAGAATTAGCTTCCAGTGTAGGGACCTCAGGCACTGGTGCACATTGGTCCCTCCGATTCTTTGCCTATAGCATATAATAGTTTAATTTCCTGGGGGCTGTAATACTTTGGTCTAATTTTGATTGTTGGTTTATGTGCAGATGCTGTGTAGTGTTGGAGGCCTGTGATATGCAGGAGGTCAGATTGGATGAACTGCTTGTCCCCTTCTGGCCTTAAACTGCATGACTCTCTGGCAACCCTCCTCCTTTCAGTCTCTTTCAGACCTCACTAACACCCTCTTCGTCCCCTTCTGATCATACAAAATATAGCTGCTAAGTTTATTGTCCTTTCCCTTTACTCTGATCACATTCCCTCCCTCTTCCCTGTTTGAAATCTCTTCACTAGCTCCTCTTTCATCACATTAAGTTCATGCTTCTTGTCCTGACTTTCAAGTCCCCTCAAAATGCTGCATATACCTACTTATTTACACTTCTTTTTGTTGCATTGCTGCCTCACCCTTCCCGTTCCACCAATGCTGCCTACCTTGACCGCATGTCTCTTTCCTCACTTTCTTTCACACCACCCCTTTATGCTTGTGTGACCCATAAATCCTTCAGTGCCAACTGGCAAGGGGAATACAAGAGTATCCTGATCCTGGTATGTACATTGTTTCATCAAAGAATGTCATGTGAGGTCTTAAATGAGACAGGGTCACCTTGTTATTAATATCATTTATATCATGTATATCATATATACAGATACTATGTAGGAGTTATGTATGTATACTAAAAATATGTTCTTAGAGTTAGTATCAAGGCAGAGTTGACAAAAAGGTTTTCTGTCAAATTAAAGATGTTTATTCACCTGACTTTCTATCAGCATGCAAGTTAAGCATTGTAAGCCAACACAGTGGTTGCACATCTACATACGAAGTCAACGAGGGGATGTGAAATCAACAGGGCAGTAGCACATAGGAAAACAAGTCAAGGGGATTATGCTGACTTGGAGTACAATGAACTTTGGGGATATAAGTAGAAGGGGAAAAGACCTCTTTATCCTGCACGTAGGAAGAAATTTTGCAGTGCGATCACATTGATGAAAATAGGATCACAAAATGGGAAATGCTGCAAAGGACATTAGGGGTAAGAGAAACTTCTTTAGACAGACAGTTAGCCAGTAAAGTTTAGTTTGTAGAAAGTGTGAATTTTTTATATATAGCCCTCTTGGTTTCCATTGGCCTTACTCACTATCTCTTTGAATCTTTGAAAACAAACATATTGTTGTTTTTCACTGTAAATATATCTACGTACTGAGATATTATGCAGGGTGCTGATCCTGAGCTAAATCATTCAAGTTGATATGTTTACACTCTTGGGTACAACAGACTTAGTATTTCTGTGAGTGTGTTCAGTGGATAAAGGGCTGGATGCTACGGGGAATGTTTCAAAGGGGCTCAGGCACTGGGATACACTATTGTTAATCTGCAAGGCAAAGTAAGGGCTGCTGTAGCCCAGAGGAGATTGTGAGAGTGGCTGACAGGCTGTTGGCGACAGGGAGCTGACGCTCAGTTAAGTGCAAGCATGTCTCCCTCTTGCTGGAGGCTAGGGGATTACAATGTCACAGTCCTGGGCACCCTGAGAACCATCACAGATTGGAATAGCTTCCCCAAACTGATCAGATTGGCTACTCCCTCTGGCACACTGTCTTACATGTTAGCTAATTTCTTTAATACTTAAGATAAGGGATAGTTGGGCCAGGTGTCTTGGGGCAGTTGAAGAAAGTCAGTGTTAATGTAATTTCAAAACATATATACTTATATATTAAACAATTGCACAGTATCTATTTGGTGGGCTCCCTGTCCTCCACTCTGTGTACATTTCTCATTCTTGGGCTACATTGCGAGCTAGGGGTGTGGTTTCCAGCTCACATGCACATTCGTGGTTGCTCTTATTGAGCTACTGTGAGTATAAATAGTGTAGCTGTGGTAACATGGACAGCGGCAGCACAGTATAGCCATGCCGAGTACAAACCTGCCTGAACTCTGTGGGTACATAGCATGGCTAAGCCATGCTTCTGCGCCCTGTGCTACTGTGGCTACACTATTATTTATACTCTGACTAGCTCTCATCAAGCTAGCACAAGTATGTGTATGTAAGCTGGGAATCATGCCCATAGCTCACAGTTTAGATGAAGCCTAGAGCAGTGGTTCTCTAAGCCGGTCCGCCACTTGTTCAGGGAAAGCCCCTGACGGGCTGGACCAGTTTGTTTACCTGCTGTGTCAGCAGGTTCGGCTGATCGCGGCTCCCACTGGCCGTGGTTCGCCGCTCCAGGCCAATGCGGGCTGCGGGAAGGGAGGCCAGCAAGTCCGTTGGCCCGCGCTGTTTCCCGCAGTCCCCATTGGCCTGGAGAGGTGAACCACAGCCAGCAGGAGCCGCGATCGGCTGAACCTGCGGAAGCGGCAGGTAAACAAACCGGTCCAGCCCACCAGGGGCTTTCTCTAAACAAGCGGTGGACTGGCTTTGAGAACCACTGGTCTAGAGTATATAAACCATCTAGGGCAGGACCTGTCTCTATAATCTGTTTGGGTACACATAGCCTAATGGGGTCCCAGTTCTGGTATGGGTCCTCTCGATGCCACTGTAATATAAACATTTATTAAAGTTCTGTAGTATTTTAAGAAACTGAGTGTAATGATTATCCTGGAGAAGAAATTCAGCGTTTTTTAAATTAGCTATCTGAAAAGCTTGGCTGGCTGTACTTCAAGGGAAAGCTACATTTCTCATTCCTCTTGGCCACTGTGCTCCAGCACTTTGTAGGCTTCTGGGTTGCTTTAACTTAATCTATACTGAAAGCTATTTCAGAGTTCCTAGTACATCCCAAGTAGAAGTTCAGAACAGTTCATCTGATAGCAGAAGAACACTTATTCATGATGCAGGCTATGTCCCTGGCTATGTCCCTGGCTATGTCCCTGGTCCATGTTATGTGGACAATTTAAACAAGTGGGAATACAAATACATGCCTTAATTAATAAGGATTTTTAAAAATGTAAATTAAATATACATTTATTCTTTAAAAATAAACCTATTTGAAATTGACAACCTCTGATAAGGCCTAAACTTGATTATACCCTATTCAAATAATTTAAATTAAATAAAAATATTGAGCCATACATATTTCCTGCCAAGTTTTAAAGATCATCAAACAACTGAACTGGTGGCAGTCACTGGCTAAGCAAGCACCTGGAGCCACAGTTTGAAGCTAACCCAGCTTTTGATGGCAGTAGCCTCTTCCACAGGTGCAGAGAAAATATATTCTTCATTTCAGTTTACTCAACTAGTTCAGTTCAATGATGATTTCATTCAGAATTACAAAACTGATTGAGAGTTGAAAAAACAGGAAAGCTTGGTTTTTTTCCCCAATCTATGAATAAAACTACGTATGAGAGGATGAGTCTACTAGCTCGAAAATCTTGATGGACATGGTGAACAGGAACAATCCGTTCACTTCACTAAATTAAGATAATTCTACAGACAGCCCCCCAACCTGAAGCAAATACTCACCAGGAACCACACAACAGAACCACTAACCCAGGAACCTGTCCTTGCAACAAAGCCCATTACCAACTGTGTCCACATATCTATTCAGGGGACACCATCATAGGTCCTAATCACGTCAGCCGCACTGTCATTGGCTCGTTCACCTGCACATCTACCAATGTGATATATGCCATCATGTGCCAGCAATGCCCCTCTACCATGTACATTGGGCAAACTGGACAGTCTCTACGTAAAAGAATAAATGGACACAAATCAGACATCAAGAATTATGATATTCATAAACCAGTCGGAGAACACTTCAATCTCTCTGGTCACTCGATCTCTGACCTAAAAGTCGCAATATTACAACAAAAAGACTTCAAAACCAGACTCCAACAAGAGACTGCTGAATTGGAATTAATTTGCAAACTGGATACTATTAACTCAGGCTTGAATAGAGACTGGGAGTGGATGAGTCATTACACAAAGTAAAACTATTTCCCCATGTTTATTCCCCCCCCTTCCTCAGATGTTCTTGTTAACTGCTGGAAATGGCCCACCTTGATTATCACTACAAAAGGTTTTCTTCCCCCCCACACCCCGCTTTCCTGCTGGTAATAGCTCATCTTAAGTGATCACTCTCCTTACAGTGTGTATGGTAACACCCATTTTTTCATGTTCTGTGTGTATATAATCTCCTCACTGTATTTTCCACTGAATGCATCCGATGAAGTGAGCTGTAGCTCACGAAAGCTTATGCTCAAATAAATTTGTTAGTCTCTAAGGTGCCACAAGTACTCCTTTTCTTTTTGCGAATACAGACTAACACGGCTGCTACTCTGAAACCTTTAATAAATCAGTTAATTTTAAATGCAAAACAGGTTTTGATAAAGTTGGATGAACTTTTTCTTATATAACCAGCATATTTAAAGCAATATTATTTAATAAAATATTAAGTTGCTGTTTTTAGTTGAATTTGAATTTCCATCCAAATAATGATGGACACAAATCACTAGTGGAAAAAAAAAATTTGTCTAGTAAATAAGAAAAGCATCATTCATCATTTTCTAACATAACAAAAAAAATGTAAACAATAATTTGTATAAAGGTAGAGTTAAGCTGTATAATTGCTGAAATAAATGTTTATATATAGAAATAGTGCATAGTTAGAAAAAAAAAAAAGGGGGGGCACCAAATTTAGCGTGAAGGCTATATGTAGTTGCAAATATGTTTTAATGATTACCAATTAGTTAGGATCAATCTATTTTAGGAAAATAAAGTACAAATGCAAAACAAGATTAAAATTGATTCACTTATTGTAACAAGTTGAATTGGAATATTTTTGAATGTTCAATTTCATAAGACAAGCATTGGAGTTTCAGTAGCATTTGGAGAGCTTGAATGGAGAGAAGGCATTTTTAAAAAGTACCTTTTTGCTGTGGAGGAGAAGGGATAAGAAATATAGGTGGTTCTATGTCAAATACGAAACAGGATTGAAAACTGACACATTTTCAGAATAGCTTAGTAGGAAAAATATGGTCAAGTTCATGTATTTAGTAGTTTTCTTTGCTCTTCTTCTATTGTGGCTTACTTATTTTAGTGGAAGTTTAACCCATGCCTTCCTGGTGTGGCGCTCTGTCCCCCTCTAGTGGCAGCTAGACCAGCTAGAGATTATTGCGCCTGTTACAGTCTTGGAAGGGAGATGTGTCTTTTAGTTCACACAGTATTGGCTCGTGCATTAAGCATCAGAGGTCCCAGGTTTGATCCTGGACGATGACGATCAGAATCTGTTGGTGTTCCAGAAGGTTAACTTAATATGTTATAAAAAATAAAATCTAAGGAACCATTTTAAACAAAACTAAGACCTTCCAGGTACTGGTTCTTCAATAGTCCATTAATATACTCCTTTCATGGATTGAGGCATTTGGCCACAGAAAGACATCTAAAACAGGCTCTGTCATTTCTTAATGCTGTTGTAATATATTAGATCGAAGGGTTGGATTGTTTTTTAGAGCTGTTCTAAAACTGGCAGAGGTGTCATAAGAACATAAAACACAGTTTTTGTTTAAAATAGTCATAGAATCATAGAATATCAGAGTTGGAAGGGACCTCTGGAGGTCATCTAGTCCAACCCCCTGCCCAGAGCAGGACCAATCCCCAATTAAATCATCCCAGCCAGGGCTTTGTCAAGCCTGACCTTAAAAACTTCTAAGGAAGGGGATTCCACCACCTCCCTAGGTAACGCATTCCAGTGTTTCACCATCCTCTTAGTGAAAAAGTTTTTCCTAAAATATCCAACCTAAATCTCCCCCACTGCAACTTGAGACCATTACTCCTTGTCCTGTCATCTGCTATCACTGAGAATAGTCTAGATCCATCCTCTTTGGATCCACCTTTCAGGTAGTTGAAAGCAGCTATCAAATCCCCCCTCATTCTTCTCTTCCGCAGACTAAACAATCCCAGTTCCCTCAGTCTCTCCTCATAAGTCATGTGTTCCAGACCCCTAATCATTTTTGTTGCCCTTCGCTGGACTCTCTCCAGTTTTTCCACATCCTTCTTGTAGTGTGGGGCCCAAAACTGGACACAGTACTCCAGATGAGGCCTCACCAATGTCGAATAGAGGGGAACGATCACGTCCCTCGATCTGCTGGCTATGCCCCTACTTATACACCCCAAAATGCCATTGGCCTTCTTGGCAACAACGGCACACTGTTGACTCATATCCAGCTTCTCATCCAGTGTAATCCCTAGGTCCTTTTCTGCAGAACTGCTGCCTAGCCACTCGGTCCCTAGTCTGTAGCGGTGCATGGGATTCTTCCGTCCTAAGTGCAGGACTCTGCACTTGTCCTTGTTGAACCTCGTCAGATTTCTTTTGGCCCAATCCTCCAATTTGTCTAGGTCCCTGTGTATCCTATCCCTACCCTTCAGCGTATCTACCTCTCCTCCCAGTTTAGTGTCATCTGCAAACTTGCTGAGGGTGCAATCCACACCATCCTCCAGATCATTTATGAAGATATTGAACAAAACCGGCCCCAGGACCGACCCATGGGGCACTCCGCTAGATACCGGCTGCCAACTAGACATGGAGCCATTGATCACTACCCGTTGAGCCCGACAATCTAGCCAAGTTCCTACCCACCTTGTATTGCATCCATCCAGCCCATACTTCTTTAACTTACTGACAAGAATACTGTGGGAGACCGTGTCAAAAGCTTTGCTAAAGTCAAGGAATAACAAGTCCACTGCTTTCCCTTCATCCACAGAATCAGTTATCTCATCATAGTAGGCAATTAGATTGTTCCTTTAGCACTCTTGGACCCATGGACTTGTGCACGTCCAGCTTTCTAAAAAGTTCCGAACCACTTCTTTCTCCACAGAGGGCTGGTTGCCTCCTCCCCATGCTGTGCTGCCCAGTGCAGGAGTCTGGGAGCTGACCTTGTTCTTGAAGACAGAGGCAAAAAAAGCATTGAGTACATTAGCTTTTTCCACATCCTCTGTCACTAGGTTGCCTCCCTCTTTCAGTAAGGGGCCCACATTTTCCTTGACTTTGTTCTTGTTGCCAACATACCTGAAGAAACCCTTCTTGTTACTCTTAACATCTCTCGCAAGCTGCAACTCCAGGTGTGATTTAGCCTTCCTGATTTCACTCCTACATGCCCGAACAATATTTTTATACTCCTCCCTGTCATTTATCCAATCTTCCACTTCTTGTAAGCCTCTTTTTTGTGTTTAAGATCAGCAAGGATTACTGTCAAGCCAAGCTGATCGCCTGCCATATTTACTATTCTTTCTACACATCGGGATGGTTTGTCCCTGTAACCACAATAAGGATTCTTTTAAAATACAGCCAGCTCGCATAGAAATTATGGTTTTGTCCTATTATAGTAAAGATAATAACACTAAAGCACATTATTTGCTATTGGTCATCCCTTTTAAAATTTGTTAAAACATTAACACACAAGCTGTTTCATCTCTGAAAATGTGCTATTTTATTCCTATTCAGTATCTCATTGAAGATTCTGGGAAAGAATGGATGGTTAGCATCAATTCAATCTGTTTTTTTTTTCCCACCTGAACTTGACCTCCTGTTGTACTTATATTCTAAAGAATAAACTGAATAATGTAGATCTAGCCAAGGTACTTATTATCACAGATCTTAGCAAGTGCCCTTTACTGACCTTCCACTAGGACTACTGTGAGGGGAATCCAAGCTTCTGTGCTTTGGATCCCTGGGATATTTCAAGGCCCTGGAGCCTGAATGGAGTCCAGCCTCTACCCCAATCTTAGGGTCTCTAGGCACACTTTCAGGGCACAGGCCTTCTATCTGGAACCCCCCGAGTGTAGGAACCCACTGTCCAGCTCCCTAGGCCTTCTTGGCATAGTGTTGACCCCTCAGACTCCCTGGTATTTAAACACCCTCATCTCCAAGAACTCCACCCCACAGGTGTGAAGTGTCTGGTTTACAGTTTCATTCTCTCAGGGGCACGCAGCAGTTGTGAAGCAGTCAACACACACACACACACATTGTCTAGTCTAATGTCTGTATGCTCTTTACTTAACAGATAAAACACAGAAGAGTACAGATTGTACACAAAAATAAAACATCCTAAACGTAATGCCCCTCACTAGTTCACCATTCCCTTGGGAGTCCTTGGGGGATCATCTGTGTTCTTTCAGGCAGCAAGCAGGGACGGAGAGTTCTCTACCCCCTTGCCTACCCTGCCCCTGCAGCAGCAGCCTCCCCGAATTTGATTCTTGGAGTCTTGCATAGTAGTACAGAGCACTACCAGTAGCTCAACAAGTATGTGTTCTGTCTGTTAATGACCTCGACTGCCACTTCAAGTACTTGCCTTTTGTGTAATGTACTGTGGGTAAATAATGTAAAATGCACTAAAACTCTGTGTGGAAATTATTTGGGAAAGATATTGACATATAAAACCACAAATTCTGTAACTCACTGGGAACATTATAAATGGAGGGGATCAAGTCCTGAATCCTGATAGGTTTCTTGAGTGCATGTATGTTTCACAGATTGAATGGCATCATCAACTCTTATGATTTGGCTCAAGGAAAGTAACCCTGTCAAAATGTACTAAGAACTCTGTACCAACATCATGATAAATCATTGGCAGGTCTACTTGGAGTAACACTCCATGCAAAGGCATATTACATCTAAGACTTTGCCTTTACATCAGGCAAAGGCATATTACATCTAAGACTGAATAAGGGTTGTATGAGATGTTCTTATTCAAGTGCTTGCTCATGTCGATTCCATTCTAGGTCTGTGCGCACCCACGTGCATGGTCTTCGGAGGTTTTAGCCTTAGCAATATCCATAGGGCCAGCTGTGGCACCCCCTTGAGTGCCACGCTTATGTGGTGGTATTTCAGGCACCTCCGGCCCTGCGCCCTCTCAGTTCCTTCTTACTGACCGTGGTGGTTAGTCGGAGCTCCTTTCCTTGCATCACAAGGGCTAGCGGTTTAATCTCTTCTGACTTTGAGCCTTAGGGCCTTGTAAATAATTTGTTTATAGTAGTTAGTGTTAAGTAGTTAAGTGTAGTTAGAAGTTAGAGTCTCTCTGGGTTTTAAGCCCTGCGTGGACTGTAACAGGCCTATGCCTGTAAGTGACCCCCATAACAGCTGCCTCAAGTGCTTGGGGAAAATCACATGTGAAGGACAAGTGCCAAATTTTTAAAAAATTTTGACCCAGGACTCAGAGTGGGATATTCATTTGTGGGATATTTATTCATTCATTCTTCTCATAGAGGCTGCCCTTCGTCTGGCTTCCGAACCATCCTGCCAAGACTCACCTAGTACCTTGACCTCAGTGTGCAGCACACCTTCTGGCACCGGGCTCCACTCAGCACCATTCCCCATCGCTGGTGCCCCAAAAGAAAATGAAGCCATGGGACATCAGGCAAAGGACTCAGTTGAGGCCGCCCAGCCACTCTAGAGCCACATGTATGTGCCTTCCCAGTCGGGGACCATAGCCCCTTAAAGGATCCACCACCAACTCCTGGGAGTGGTAGGGGACCCAAACGCCTGATGGCATCGATTCCTTCCCAAGCTCCCCTGGTGCTGAGAGAGCAGAGGCCTCCGCACATGCAGCCATCACTGCGTGTACCACAGGAAATGGCAAAGGCTCCCTGTGAGGGCAAGCCAGCTGCTAAGACCCCCTCAGGGGGCAGTGGAGTGCCACCGATCCCCCAAGACAAGGCAGCGCTTTCCTCCTCTACACCTCAGATCTCCGGAGTCCCAGCCCAGATCCTCTGGGGTTCGCCCTCGATCACCGGCATTGTAATTGCGGGTTGAAGGACTCTCAGGCCACCCTTTGCTTGCTGGGCATGCATACACCGCAGTCTGCATGGAAGCAGTTCCGGCCGCCCCCACCACCAAGACCTTGGCAGCCTCATCAGGGGTCTGCAAGGAGATGTGTTTTAGTCGTCACCTTCCTTCCTCCCGCACGTTCCAGCCCAGTGAAGCATCCTGGGCGCAAGAAGTTCTCATTTTGAAGGTGCACTCAAGAGTGATGCCCCAGTCACTTTCCCTGATCCACCTTGTCCTTTCCTCGACCATCTTCATCCCTACCGTTTGGCCTGTTGCAAGTCACTTCAAACCGCTGGGTGCTGGACATAGTATCTTGGGGTTATATCCTGTAATATTTGGCTGCCCCTACTTCCCCCCCCCCCTTCCCTGTCCCCCTTCAGAGACCTTTCTCACAAGCAACTCCTCGTTCAAGAGGTTGAGAACCTCCTGCACCTGGGGGCAGTAGAGGAGGTCCCTCGGGACATGAAGGGAAAAGGGTTCTACTCCTGCTATTTCGTAATTCCGAAGGCAAAAGAGGGCCTCAGACCCATTCTGGACCTGTGTCGCCTTAACAAGTGTCTCAATAAGCTGAAGTTTCTCATGGTCTCCCTGCCCTCCATCATCCCCTCCTGGGATCCAGGAGACTTATATGCCGCCCGCAACTTAAAGGATGCTTATTTCCATTTTCCCAGGCCACAGACGCTTCCTCTGTTTCATAGTGGGCGGGTGCCATTTTCAATTCATGGGGCTGCCCTTTGGCCTTTCATCAGCCCCAAATGTGTTCACAAAATATATGGCTCCAGTGGCTGCTTTCCTGAGATGCCGAGGTGTCCAGGTCTTCCTATATCTCAATGACTGGCTCATCAAAGGCAGGTCAAGCACAGAAGAGCCTTGATATGGTGCATTCCACCTGCCGCGACCTGAGCCTGTTAATAACTGAGAAAAAATCTACCTTCACGCCTGTCCAGCAAACAGAGTTCATTGGGGCAGTTCTCGACTCCATGCGAGCCAGAGCCTTTCTTCCGGAAGCACATTTTCAAGCCAGGCCTGACCTGATCTCCCATGTAAAGAACCACCTTCTCACAATGACTCACACCTGCCTCCGACTTTTGGGCCACATGACCATGTGTACATACATGGTCAGCCATGCTTGGCTTCATCTCCGGCCCCTGCAAGTGTGGCTGGTGTTCGTCTACATTCCCAACAAGCACGATCTGGACCGGGTAGCCAGGGTGCTGGACCACATCAGGTCGTCCGTGGATTGGTGATTGGACCCCAGGTTAGTGTTGGAGAGAGTCCCTTTCGCAACCCCATCCCTGTCGCTGGCCCTGGTCTCCAATGCTTTGGACCTGGGCTGGGGAGCCCACCTGGGAGAGCTGAGCACCTAGGACCGCTGATTATGGGGCGATCTCACCCTCCATATCAATGTCAGGGAGCTCAGAGCGGTTCGCCTGGCCTGCCAGGCTTTCTTGCCCCACCTGAAGGGCAAGGTTGGGGCAGGTGCTGACAGACAACATTGACACGATGTATTATATCAACAGGCAAGGCGATGCCAGGTCTTTGGCCCTTTGTCAAGAAGCTCTCTGCCTTTGGGACTTCTGTGTGTGGCATGCCATTCACCTGATAGCCGCGCACCTGCCTAGAACCAGGAACATCACCTCAGCAGGACTTTCTCCTCTCGCCACGAGTGGTCGCTCTATCTGTAGGTGGTCAGCATAATTTTCCAGAGGTGGGGAAGAAAATGCCAGGTGTTCTGTTCGATCTGGGGAATAGACAGGGGCTCACTGTCAGATGCCTTTCTCATTTCATGGTTGGGGGTGCTGAAGTATGGATTCCTGCCAGTGCTATTGATTCCAGGGTCCTTGTGAAGATCAAGCAAGGCAGGGCTAGAGTTATCCTAATAGCCCCTGCTTGACCTCGTCAGCATTGGTTTGGCTGATTGCCAAGCCTTTCGGTAACCACCACACTGCAGCTGTCCCTCTGGCCAAATTTGATGTCACACAACCACAGCAGCCATTTGCATCCGAACCTGGCAGTGCTGCACTTGACGGCTTGGCTACTGCATGGCTAAGCGCGGACAAAAGGGCATGCTTGGCCTGTGTCCAGCAGGTCTTGCTGGGTAGCAGGAAACCCTCCACCAGAGCGACTTACCTGGCCAAGTGGAAGAGATTCACATGCTGGGCCTCGGAATGGTGTATTTGGGCCGAGCAGGTCCCGCTGCAGGAGATCATGGATTATCTGCTGCACCTCAAACTCCAAGGTTTGTCCCTGTCATCTATCAAGGTCCACCTGACCGCTATCTCTGCTTTCCGTGCTCTGTTCCAAGGCAGGTCAATCTTCGCTCACGACATGATGGCATGGTTTTTGAAAGATCTGGAGCGTCTCTACCTGCACGGCCAGGATCTCGTCCCATCCTGGGACCTGAATTTCATACAGTCGAGGCTCATGGGGTCTCCCTTTCAGCCTCTAGCTTCCTGATCTCTCCTGCTTCTCTCCTGGAAGGTCTCATTCCTAGTTGCAATAACGTCAGCATGCAGGGTGTCTGAGATCAGGGCGCTTATTTAAGAGCCACCCTATACAGTCTTCTACGAGGATAAGGTCCAGCTGTAACCACACCGAGTGTTTGTGCCCATGGTCATTTCCTAGTTTCATACTGGCCAGGACATGGTTGCCTGTTGTCTTTCCAAAGCTTTATGCATCAGATGAGGAGCGCAGGTTACGCACTGTGTACATCAGGAGGGCGCTGGCCTTCTATATAGAGAGAACAAAGACGTTCTGTAAGTCAACACGTTGTTCGTTGTGGTGGCAGACAGAATGAAAGGTTGCCCACTGTCTGCTTAGAGGATTTCATCCTGGATCACGGCCTGCATCCTCTACTGCTTTGAGCTGGTGAAAGTGCCTCCGCCAGCGATCGTGATGGCACACTTGACTAGGGCACAAGTGTTGTCAGTGCCCTTCCTGGCACAGGTATCAATCCAGAAGCTCTTTAGGACTGCTACCTGGTCATCTGTCTACATGTTCACGTCTGATTATGCGCTTACCCAGCAAGCTTGAGATGACTCTGGCTTTGGCAGAGCAGTGCTGCAAGCCTCAAGACCGTGAACCCTGATTCTGCCTCCATTGATACTGCTTGTGAGTCACCTAGATTGGAATCAACATGAGCAAGCACTCGAAGAAAAATGGTTACCCATCTTTTTTTTGTAACTGTTGTTCTTTGAGATGTGTTGCTCATGTCCATTCCATTACCTGCTCTCCTGCCCCTCTGTTGATCTTGTCAGCAAGAAGGAACTGAGGGGGCGTAGGGCCGGTGGCACCTGATATACCCGACTCATCAGCGCAGCAATCAAGGGGGCACCACAGCTGGCCCTACGGATACCACTAATGAAAAAATCTCTGATGGGCGCACATAACTTAGAATGGAATGGACATGAGCACCACATCTTGAAGAACAGTTACAAAAAAGGTGGGTAACCATTTTTTCCTCGAAACCCCATCCCTACTCACTCCGTTCCCAATTCCACAAAAGAACAAAACCCTTTCAGTGCCATTTCTCTGTCACATGATATGGCATATAACAAAACTGTGCAATTTCTGTATTTAGAGTAGTAACAGACATGAAAACCCTTACACTAAACACATGATGGTTTACCATTTGTAAAATTTCTCTTCTTTTATAAGCATTGCATTGGTTTCTTTTTAGCATACTGTTTAAAAAGAATTATAAAACTGAAACAGTATATTAAATTATTGGAATTTTTTTTATGAGCCTATCCCAAAGGTTTACCAGTTTTTAATAATAATAACTAGGGATGTGTATTTCAATCTCTGCCTCATATTTTTAAGCACACAAATTAAAGTTGAAATTCCTGTTTATTTTTCAACTCATTCTCGATTTGTCATATTTTCCAGGTACATTGATTAACGTGTTCTCCATGAAATTATTCCCTTTACATGATAATGCTTTCAGGTTTAAACTTAGTGTCACAACTATTGTTGACAAAACAGTGAGATGTATTAATGTAACAATTCAATTTCCCTCAAATACAATCCAGGAAGAATAATGAAAAGCACAAGCTGAGCAATCTTATGATATATATGATGTTAGCAAGATCATTTTTCTTGCTGCCCTTGATAAAAATTAGCCTGTCAAAGATACTAGCTACCCACGTATTAGCAGATGGGTTGCCTTGACTCTAGATGTCACAAAATTTTGTTATGGTAATGGCTCAGAGAAGAAACAGTACAGAATCGGTTGTCAGTAGCTAAACAGAGTTTGAGAGGAAAATGTCCCCTGATAAAGTTTGGTTTTATGAATGTCTCAGCTGACTTTATAACAACTGATTAAAAGATAAGTCAGTTTTGAGTAATTTAGTTCTCTGAAAAGAAATAAAAGATGTAGAAATCTGTTTTAAAAAAACAAAGTTAAAAAATAGTTCACTGTTGCACATTACCCTCAACCCATTCAGATGTAAGTGTAGACTCCCTCCCCAGGCCCTACGCTACCAGCACTCCCAGCTATCTTCGAGACACCACTGACTTCCTGAGGAAACTACAATCCATCGGTGATCTTCCTGAAAACACCATCCTAGCCACTATGGATTTAGAAGCCCTCTACACCAACATTCCACACAAAGATGGACTTCAAGCCATCAGGAACATTATCCCCGATAATGTCATGGCAAACCTGGTGGCTGAACATTGTGACTTTGTCCTCACCCATAACTATTTCACATTTGGGGACAATGTATACCTTCAAATCAGCGGCACTGCTATGGGTACCCGCATGGCCCCACAGTATGCCAACATTTTTATGGCTGACTTAGAACAACGCTTCCTCAACTCTCATCCCCTAATGCCCCTACTCTACTTGCGCTACATTGATGACATCTTCATCATCTGGACCCATGGAGAAGAAGCCCCTGAGGAATTCCACCATGATTTCAACAATTTCCATCCCAACATCAACCTCAGCCTGGACCAGTCCACACAAGAGATCCACTTCCTGGATACTACAGTGCTAATAAGCGATGGTTACATAAACACCACCCTATACCGGAAACCTACTGACTGCTATGCCTACCTACATGCATCCAGTTTCAGCCAGACCACACCACACGATCCATTGTCTACAGCCAAGCTCTACGATACAACCGCATTTGCTCCAACCCCTCAGACAGAGACAAACACCTACAAGATCTCTATCAAGCATTCTTACAACTACAATACCCTCCTGCTGAACTGAAGAAACAGATTGACAGAGCCAGAAGAGTACCCAGAAGTCACCTACTACAGGACAGGCCCAACAAAGAAAATAACAGAACGCCACTCGCCATCACCTTCAGCCCCCACCTAAAACCTCTCCAACGCATCATCAAGGATCTACAACCTATCCTGAAGGACGACCCATCACTCACAGATCTTGGGAGACAGGCCAGTCCTTGCTTACAGACAGCCCCCAACCTGAAGCAAATACTCACCAGCAACCACACACCACACAACAGAACCACTAACCTATCCTTGCAACAAAGCCCGTTGCCAACTGTGCCCACATATCTATTCAGGGGACACCATCATAGGGCCTAATCACATCAGCCACACTATCAGAGGCTCGTTCACCTGCACATCTACCAATGTGATATATGCCATCATGTGCCAGCAATGCCCCTCTGCCATGTACATTGGTCAAACTGGACGGTCTCTACGTAAAAGAATAAATGGACACAAATCAGATGTCAAGAATTATAACATTCAAAAACCAGTCGGAGAACACTTCAATCTCTCTGGTCACTCGATCTCTGACCTAAAAGTCGCAATATTACAACAAAAAGACTTCAAAACCAGACTCAAACGAGAGACTGCTGAATTGGAATTAAATTGCAAACTGGATACAATTAACTTAGGCTTGAATAAAGACTGGGAGTGGATGGTCATTACACAAAGTAAACTATTTCCCCATGTTTATTCTCCCCTCCAGACGTTCTTGTCAACTGCTGGAAATGGCCCACCTTGATTATCACTACAAAAGGTTTCTCTCCCCGCCCCAATCTCCTGCTGGTAATAGCTCACCTTTCCTGATCACTCTTGTTACAGTGTGTATGGTAACACCCATTGTTTCATGTTCTCGGTGTATATAAATCTCCCCACTGTATTTTCCACTGCATGCATCCGATGAAGTGAGCTGTAGCTCACGAAAGCTTATGCTCAAATAAATTTATTAGTCTCTAAGGTGCCACAAGTACTCCTTTTCTTTTTGAGGTTACAGACTAACACGGCTGCTACTCTGAAACAGATCAGTTTGGCTAATTCGTAGGGGTAATACATATTGCATGTTTAATAGGTTTGGAGTAAAATTGTACTATCAAAACCATTTTAACAGAAATCCCAAGAGTTAAATACAGTTGAGCTGGTCTTGTATAATTATTGTATAACTGCTGTTGTGGTTTGCCTTACATTGTGTAAAGTAATTATGTGGTCAAGTTTTAAATCCTGATCTATCCAAATCTTGCAGTAAATTTTTTTTTAACAGCATTGTGATCTCAGTATTGCAGAATGCTTTGTGTGTTTCCTTTAAAAAACATTTACTTGTGGACATATGTGCAGTAAGAAGATTTCTCACGTATATGGAATCCTGAATTTTGAGTTTAGAATCTCATTGTGTTTCTCTGAATTTCTGCTCTAATGAAAGAGAGCATGTGGTGCATATTCTTAATAATCAAATAACACTCAGTCTTAGATCTCCTTATTGAAGAAGTCCTGTAATAAGACAGTAACTGAATCCAAATGTAATTGAATCCAAATGAAAAGATGTTTTGAAAATACTCTGTGTTAACTCCTATTAATTTGAATGACAGCATGGGGAATTCTGTTTAAAGAGAGTTTTCAAATAAAATTACTTGATGTCATAAACTATTGAGATCCTTGTATGAAGAGTTTCAATTGTATTTATAGTTTAATAGTTAAATATTCACATCAGATATATAATTTTCAATGAGAATTTACATTTTAAAATATTGGAAAGCTCATTTTTAATTGAATAGAATTCATTAAAGAAACTCATTCTCAGAGTTAGATTAAAATTTAGAGTTGTGTTTAACTGTTTCAGGAGACTTGGGTTCAATTCCCTGCTCCTCCAGAGGCTTCCTGTTGGCTTTGTGCTAATTACTTAGCATCTCTGTGCCTCAGGTTCCCCATCTGTAAAATGGGGATAATAGTATTTCCTTACCTCACAGGATTGTTTTGAGGATAATTACATTAAAGATGGTAAGATGCTTAGGTAATATGTAATTGGTGCTATATAAATACATAAGATCGATACTATGGGGAAATAGTGACCAAAATTACTATAAAACTGCAGTATCCTCAAGTAATGTACTATGAATTTTACAATAGAAATATTTATAGTTATGAATGTTTTCTAAAAAAGTGCTATCCAAAGTAACTACAAGGAGCATCAAAATTTCTTTAGTATTTGGTAGCACTGTATAATCTCTGTTGTATACTGCTCCTAGCTTTTGTCAAGAAAATTGATGGATGAGGTAAGGATGTTGTCACCAGAAATCTCACGTTACTTCAATATCACAGGAAATGAGGATGTAACAGAGGTGATGATATGACCTAAATCCTTACCCTTTTGGGGTCTGACCTAATCTCTGGCCCCAGCTGGAAGGCCCGCCTTACAAAGGGGGCAAAGCGAATAGGATTTGCTGTGTGACCCAGATCCCCTAAACCTATAAGCATCCGTAAACCTAACTCATTATCCTCCATTTAAAAGCCCTCCTCAAAACTCTCCTTTTCCATGATGCCTACAACAAAGTTTTAAAACTTAACAGTCAGGCTGCTGGTGTTCTGAGACTACTGCCTATCATGCTGACCAGATTGTCTCTGTGTTTTCTTGCACTCCTCCATCTGTTGTGTCTTGTCTTATACTGAGACTGTGAGTTCTTTGGAGCAGGGTCAACATTTTTTTCTGTATTTATACAGTGCCTAGCACCATAGGGTCCTGGTCCATGAGTAGGGCTCCTAGGACCTACAATAATACTACTAATATAAACAGGTACACTATAAAGCTTTGTCCCCTTTAAAAAAAAAAAGTTAGTACCTGTATAAACAGTAACTGCCAATGGTGCACTTGCACTGGTGGTAGCCATGCTGTAAGTGTTACTGTCAACAGGGCACAGGCATTACTATGTGATAAAATCCCTCTCTGAGCAGCTTTCTGTTACACCATTGTAAAGACCTATGTCTACCCGAGCAGTTTACTGCTGCTGCACCATTGATGGCTGTGTCTAGTGCTAATATTTTGTGTAGATGCATCCAGGGTTTCATTCTGTTCTGTTCTGTTCTGTTCTGTCACAAGAAGCCTTAAAATGGAGTTGGACTTCTGCAGGTGAGATATGCGACAATAAACAAGTTTTGCCCCATTGTCCATCAGCATTCTTGGCATAGATTCTAATCGTTGCCATGACATTCAGATTAAAAAGCTATTACAACACAACATCAACTAACACATGTTAAATGGATTAAAAACTGGGTGATGTAACATAAATAATCCAGTAGGCATCTTTCTAGTAGGGTCTGTGGTGTGAAAAAGGTTAACTTGTACTGTTATTGAGCACCAAATAATTTGATCCCTAAAATTATTCAGTCTAGAGAAACAATATAACATATATAGATATACATATATAGAGAATATGGTGTGCTGTCTCTTGTTAATTGTTTCTATTTTTGCCAACTCAAGGATGTGACTTCTACTATTTAATCAAAGAGGTTCTTTTACATACTTTAGGGGACACCATGATTAAACCTAAGCAAAATCATCATAATTATTAACCAGAGCTATTTTATTCTTAAAGGAAGTAAAAAAAAAATACACATTAGATATAACACAGAACAGAACACAAATGATAAACTAGTTACTTTTGTTACAATTGATTCTGTATGTCTGTCTCTTTAGAGCATTTTTAACAGAGATTATACCCTTGAGGGTGAACTGCCTCTGGGGTGCTTTATCCTTGGTAAGTTAAAACCAAGGTATTATTTCCCAAAATTTTGGTGAGTCCAGTCATCAGGGCCGGCTCCAGCTTTTTTGCTGCCCCAAGTGGCAAAAAAAAAAGAAAAAAGAAAAACCCCATTGAGCTGCCGCCGAAGAGGTAGAGAGGGAATGAAGAACTCGCTGCCGAATTGCTGCTGAAGACGTGGATGTGCCGCCCCAGTAACGCACAGAGTGCTGCCTCTTTCTATTGGCCGCCCCAGGCACCTGCTTCCTTCGCTGGTGCCTGGAGCCAGCCCTGCAAGTCGTAGTATATCATTAGAAAATGAAGACTTTGTAAATAGACTCAAGAATTTGATTATCAGGGATAATAATTTATAGATGGGCAAGGTAAGCAATCTTCACTCAATCCTATGAAATCAAAGAAAATATTTAAATCAGTTACTTAGAAGAAGCCATTTAAGGAATTGTCTTAAAATAGGCTAATTAGTAAATATTAAGAATCTTAAATCCCATTATTTCTCTGTTTAACAATATTTAGCCCTTGTCTCCTCTCCAGGAATATGTGGACCAGCCATTTGCTGTTTAACTGGAGAAATGTTTAACATCTTAAATTATAACAGCCTGTCCCAATAAAATCATTACAAAATTATTACAAGAGTTTTAAAATCTTTGTCGTTGTTAACCCCTCCGCCAATGTTTGTCATCTGCAAACTTTACCAGCAATGAATTTTTCTTCCAGATCATTGATACATATACTGAGTATCATTAGGGAAAGAACAGATCCCTTTGGGACCTGTGATGAAGAAATCTCAACGCCAATGCAAAAATGATTTTGCATGAACATTTAAACCAGCTTCTGTACCAAATAACTGGAGAAAAGATCTAATGTGACACCAATTTTTAAAAAGGGCTTCAGAGATGACCCCGGCAATTACAGGCCGGTAAGCCTGACTTCAGTACTGGGCAAACAGGTCTATAGTAAAGAACAAAATTGTCAGACACGTAGATGAACGTAATTTGTTGGGGAATAGCCTACATGGTTTTTGTAAAGGGAAATCATGCCTTACCAATCTACTAGAATTCTTTGAGGGTAAACAAGCATGTGGACAAGGGGGATCCAGTGGATATAGTGTACTTAGATTTTCAGAAAGCCTTTGACAAGTTCCTTCACCAAAGGCTATTAAGCAAAGTAAGCAGTCATAGGATAAGAGGGAAGGTCCTCTCATGGATTGGTAACTGGTTAAAAGATAGGAAACAAAGGGTAGGAATAAATTATCAGTTTTCAGGATGGAGAGAGGTAAATAGTGGTGTCCCCCAGGGGTTTGTACTGCGTCAGTCCTATTCAACATATTCCTAAATGATCTGGAAAAAGGGGTAAACAGTGAGGTGACAAAATTTGCAGATACAAAACTACTCAAGATAGTTAAGTCCCAGGCAGACTGCTAAGAGCTACCAAAGGATTTCTCAGAACTGGGTGACTGGGCAAAAAAATGACAGATGAAATTCAATGTTGATAAATGCAAAGTAAAGTACATTGGAAAACATAATCCCAACTATACATATAAAATGATGGGGTCTAAATTAGCTGTTACCACTTAAGAAAGAGATCTTGGAGTCATTGTGGATAGTTCTCTGAAAACATCCTCTCAATGTGCAGCGGCAGTCAAAAAGTAAACAGAATGTTGGGAATCATTAAGAAAGGGATAGATAAATAAGACAGAAAATATCATATTGCCTCAATATAAATCCATGGTACACCCACATCTTGAATACTGCATGCAGATGTGGTCGTCCCATCTCAAAAAAGATGGTTTGACATTATCATAGTTTGTTACTGTTGCCAAGAGACTGAGGAAATTAACCGTCTCTATATAAAAATAAATCATAAAGAAAAGGAATGACTAAGTTTGAGAAACAATATGATGGCTTAAGGCTAAATAAAGTATGCTGTTTAGAAGCTTGAATTGATTTTTTTTCCTTTGTAAAGTAAAAAGTTTTTTTTTCTTGTGTGCTATACACTGTGGCAGATTCATAGATTCCAAGGACAGAAGGGACGATTGTGATGATTGAATCTGACTTCCTGTATAATACAGACCATAGAACTTCCCCAAAATAATTCCTACACCATATCTTTTAGAAAAAACATCCAATCTTTATTTAAATATTGCCAATGATGGAGAAATTACCACAACCCTTGATAAATTGTTCCAGTGGGTAATTACTTCTGTTAACAATTTACACTTTATTTTCAGTCTGAATTTGTCTAACTTAAACTTCCAGTCATTGGATCATTTTATACCTCTCTCTATGTCAAATCTATATCTAGATCAAAGAGCTAAATATTTGTTTCCAGGTATTTATAGCCTGTTTATAAAGTCACCCCTTCGCCTTCTTTTTGTTAAACTAAATAGATTGAGCTCCTTGAGTCTACTGCTAACAGAGATGTTTTCTAATCCTTTAATCATTCTTGTGGCTCTTTTCTGAATCCTCTCCAATTTATCAACATCCTTCTTGAACTGTGGACACCAGAACTGGACACAGTATTGCCGCAATAGTTGCATCAGTGCCAAATACAGAGATAAAATAACCTCTCTACTCCTACTCGAGATTCTCCTGTTTATGCATCCAAGGATTGCATTATCCCTTTTTGCCACAGCATTGCGCTGGGAGCTCATATTCAATGATTGTCCACTGTGTCCACCCAAATATATTTCAAACTCACTGCTTCCGAGGATAGAGTCCCCTATCATGTAAGTGTGGCCTATAGTCTTTGTTCCTAGATTTATACACTTACTGTTAGCTGAATTAAAATGCATGTTGTTTGCATACGCTCAGCTTACCAAGAGATCCAGATTGTTCTGTATCAGTAACCTGTCCTTTTCATTATTTACTACTAACCCTAATTTTTGTGTCATCTGCAAACTTTATTGGTAATATTATGTTTTCTTCCAGGGCATTGATTAAAAACATTAAATACCCACTAAAAACACACCAGCTCAGTGATGATTCTTCATTTATGATTACATTTTGAGACCTATCAGTTAGGCTGTTTCTAATCCATTTAGTGCAGTGGTTCTGAAACTTTTCTGCATCACACCGCCTTTTTAATTTTTGAGAAACCCTCATGGCCCCCATCTCTCCTTTACCATCATCCAACACCCCCTGATCCTTGTCCCTGACCGTCCCCTCACGGGCCCCCTGCCCCCCTGGAACCCCACCCCCTATCCAACCCTCCCTGCTCCCTGTCTCCTGACTGCCTCAACCCCTATCCACACCCCTACCCCCTGACAGGCCCCCCGGGACTCCCATGCCTATCCAATTCCCCCTATCTCCTGACCACCCCCCCAGAACCTCCGCCCCATCCAACTGCTCCTTGTCCCCTGACTGCCCCCCTGGGACCTCCTGCCCCTTATCCAAACTCCCCGCTTCCTGCCCTCTTACCAGTCCACTCAGAGCGGCAGGACTGGCTTATTGGAAAGCCTGGGAGGTGGGCGGGCACAAGCCGCACTGCCTGCACGGCGGCGTGGCTGCGGGAGAGGGTGGAGAGGAGAGGAGGGGGAGGGGCCAGGGGCTAGCCTCCCCTGCCAGGAGCTCAAGGGCCGGGTAGCCTCACGCCCTCCCTTGGAATTTCTTCACGCCCCCCCAGGGGGGCGTGCCCCCCAGTTTGGGAACCAATGATTTAATGTGTGCCATGTTAATTCTATAACATTCTAGTTTTTAAATCAAAATCACATGCAGTACCAAGTCATATGCTGGTATAGAAGTCCAAGTATATTACCTAGATGTGAAGCGTCTATGTAATAATCTAAGAATACTGAACTATATTAATTTTATATGTGTAGTATGTGACATGGTCAGTGAGGAAGTTATTATATAGTTATTTTGATTTATTAGTCTTTCCTGTATGAATGTATTGATCCAGCTTAATAGCGAGCTATTTGAAGAATAAGCAGGAACACAATACAATGACTGAGGAAAAACACCCCAGCACACACTTGAAAGACAATGAGGAAAACTATTAGTTTCAAGGATCATATATCCTGCTTCCAACTAAGGTGCAAGCCTTGTTTTGCCAGGACTGGGAGCCAAGAGATCCAAAGGATACTAAACACTTAAAAAGTCCCTCTGAACAGGAAATGGGAGTGGGGGGAGAGTGTCAGTTGCCAAGGGCTGTCCATGGCTTGTCTGGTCACTAGTGGCAATCATGGTTGATCCACAAAGCCTGGTCTGAGAGTGGGAGAATCACATGATTCTACCCTGGAAAAGGGAAAAACCTGACGGGGGGGTGCACTCAGAGACCAGGAGGAATGATAGGTGCAGTTAGCCTGGTAACTGTTACCCTACAAAAGGCATGTAGGTCTGATCCAGGTTTTTTTCTTGTCTTTATTTCAGGATCTTATATGATGTCACCAGTAATACATCTGAAGAGCCTGGTGACTTATTAAGCAATTTGTATTTTATCTGTTGAATGGTTAAGCAACAGTAGAGCCCAATAAATTCTATATCTATATAGTACACAAGCTATATTATTTTTGTAAGTTCTAGAGGACAACATTATTTCAGGAAAACGAGTGGGTAATTTTATGATGTCTAAGATATGTAGTAACAGGTAATACATATTTTGAGATAGGTTACATTTTGGTGTAATTGACAAAAATCAAACTGGGACAGGAACAAGGTAGTGGTAGGCTTTTAAACTTGTCCACAAAATAAGCTTTGCCCACTTGAAACACCAAAATGAGAGGCTGCTATCAGTAGCAATATCATAGCTGGCCATTGAAATAAGTGGAGTAGTTCATGCCTTTCAGAGCTTCATTTCAAGATCTCTACAGACTCGGGCAGACATTGCTGAATCACTTTGCATTCAGTTTACATTTCAAGGTCTTCTTCTGAAACATATGGGTAAAGACTTCTTAAAAATAAACTAAAGCTAAGATTCTGGAGAACAAGATAGCTTGTGAGAGGAACAGTACCAGACTACTGCATAGCAGCCCAATTCAAACCCTATACTTGACTATGATCCTTTTAAAAGTAGTATTATACTTACTAGAGTTAGGCAAGTAGATAAACACACTTTCATAGTCATCCAGTCTAGAAGTTGTTAAATAGCTAAGTTGGTCTGGCAAAAGTATGGGGTGATGATATCAGAAGGCCAAAAACTGAGTTTCTAAATAAATTCTCTAACTTTTCTTGAAGTCCCTCC
The DNA here is from genome assembly GCF_965140285.1 of Lepidochelys kempii. Taxonomy (NCBI): domain Eukaryota; kingdom Metazoa; phylum Chordata; order Testudines; family Cheloniidae; genus Lepidochelys; species Lepidochelys kempii. The sequence goes on from NC_136383.1 coordinate 122,731,693, forward strand.
TGTTTTATACAAATTGAGATGGACATATTGATTGTCAAACAGGCTGCTTTCAGAGGCTCTGGGTGGCTGAGGGAGAGGCCCCAGTGATTATATTGAAAAAGGCTTGCAGAGAGAATAAATACTTTATGGCTGAATAATATTAAAACAATTTTTTGTACTTCTGTTTATTGTGGTCACATTTTTTCTCACTTAAAAGCCATTTTATAAAGTTGCACTACAGAGCATGGTCTCTATAGGCTTCAATAATATATTTTTTAAAAAAAATCATGTATATACAATGGGCACCTTGTGGCTTTGGTCACACTATTTTGATTATATCAGTCTCAGTCCCTGGTAGCTAGCACCTGATTACACTTCCGCCCTCCATCAGCATGACAGTGTTCATTGTGTAAATGCAGCATTCGTTTTATGAACGTCAATGGTGAAAGAAATTTTTAAGTGATATTCATGAAACCAAGAAAAATATGTATTAGACACTGCAACCATGAATCTTACTGTAAATATTCTACAGAAAGGACCCAAATAGCAATGTGCTATTGATGGCTGGACGTTGTCTGCTCTTTGTGTAATGAATATAAATACTTCACAATAGAAGAGAATGTCCCCCTCTTTTTTTCCATTTCCTATTTCAAAACTATGTTTCTCTGTTTTCACGTTACTGGAGCCCAGTAATGTGGAAAAGTGCTATTTGAGACAAGTATACCCTTAGTGTTAGCACCATATGCTATCATCCTAGAGACCTTGGTTCGTCTTTAGACTCTAATGTTGCAGCCTGGTGATATAGTTCTAGGTGTATTAATCAGGGTGGAAGACCTATTATATACTCAGTAGGTACCCAAACCATACTCACTGTTTTAGGAAGGCAAAGTCATTCAGGTACACGTATTTTGGCTGTTGTCAGTGTAAAGGAGATTCAAAGCTGGGCCTCTCACACTAGTAAATGAGGAGTAACATGACAAAAGTCAGTGATGGTGTAAAACTGGTGTAAGTGAGATCAGGATCTGGTCCTGAGTGTCTAGAGCTTCTTACTCTCCTCCCTTTCCCCTCCCCCCCAAATAAACAAAAAGCTGCTGTACCAAAGTATTCCTTTTCTACCATTTACTTGAATGGATAAGAATACAACCAACAAGACAAGATCACATTTCTCATTAGAAACTTACACTTCATAATCCTTTTTTTTAAAAACAGAAAAGTAGGATTTCTTCAAATTTTGTGTACTGTTATGACCTTCTTACAAACTAATTTGAACTGTGCTTTACAGTAAACAGATCAAATTAATACAATGCTTTTTGAAGCAGATTCATAGTTTTAAAGATTTTAACAGCTATTTTCCATGTGGCATCCTGATGGCTGGAATTCCAATGATTTTCCCATCTGGAATAAAACATTTATAGAGCTGAATTTTGTGACCGTCTATTTTTACCCTTTGACATTTTTAATTTGCCTTTGGGTGTAATTTTGTCACAGAAGAATGATCACTACAGTATAAATCTTAGGAAGTAACACCTTATCTTCAAAGGAATGTCTTGGTGTTAAGTTCCTTAAACCAGGAAAACAAATGTCTTATTCTGAAATGAACTACAAAGAAGTTCTGCTCACACAATTAACTCGTTTTGGTTTGGAAGGGAAAAAAGAACTTAAAAGTGATTTCTTCTTGGTGTCAAGTACTGTAGATGCTTTGTAGAGAAATTTTTGGTGACATATATAATAAATGTGTAACTAAATTACATGATTCTCTCATACACCTGAGAGAAATAAGGAAATGAACTTTAACTTAGAAGTTGGAAAAGTGTTTAATGAATGTGACTTGAGCAGTAGTTTTTGGTGTTTTTTGTTTTTTTCACTGCTGAAGTATGAGGATAAAGTCTGGCTTAATTTATGAATAAATTAAATTTATCTGGCTAGTCCATAGTGAAAATGTGTCAACATTATAAAACTTTCATGCAGTTGGCTTACTACTTAGGAAATGTCCAGTCTAGTACTGAAATGTTAGGGTATCTTTGAACTAGTTCCAAAACTTCTTTGTTGGTGTGTTTTGTGCCTATTTAATTTCAATATGCCAGCTATCGTTGTGATATTTACACAATCCACTTTATAATTTTGGTACACACAAAATGTATTATGCCTCTGTCTCTTCTATCCAGACAGCATAGATTATATTATGTTAGGATTATTCAATATATAAAAGAACATTGCTAGGGTTGCAAAGTCAAGCACTCAGAAATTAGGAACTGCCAGAATTAAGATTTCTTGTGCAACTTCAATTTTGCCCCCTTGTGTGTATGAGTGACGAAACAGTCTTTAATTATGTAACCATGATATTTACCCCCTTCCGCCCCCAGGAGCCCTACCTTATTCAGTATCCAGAGTGAATGGTGCTTACTAAATGTGAGTGGAAGGGACCTCAATAAGTCATCTAGTCCAGTCCCCTGCACTGAGGCAAGACTAAGTATTATTTATACCCTCTCTGACAGGTGTTTGTCTAACTAGTTCTTAAAAACCTCCAGTGCTGGTGTCATAAATATAAAGGGAAGGGTAACCACCTTTCTGTATACAGTGCTATAAAATCCCTCCTGGCCAGAGACAAAATCCTTTCACCTGTAAAGGGTTAAGAAGCTAAGGTAACCTCGCTGGCACCTGACCCAAAATGACCAATGAGGGGACAAGCGGGGGAAAAGGCTTTTGTCTGTCTGTGTAATAATACCTTTGCTGGGAATAGATCAAAGATATAAGCCCTCCAACTCCTGTAACGTTAGTAAGTAATCTAGCTAGAAAATGCGTTAGGTTTTCTTTGTTTTGGCTTGTAAATTCGCTGTGCTGGAGGAAATGTGTATTCCTGTTTTTGTGTCTTTTTGTAACTTAAGCTTTTGCCTAGAGGGATTCTCTGTGTTTTGAATCTGACTGTCTGTAAGATTATCTTCCATTCTGATCTTACAGAGTTGTTCTCTTATCTTTTTTTTGTTCTTCTAATAAAGTTCTGATTTTTAAGAATCTGATTGGGTTTTTTGAGTCTTAAAAATCCAAGGCTGGTTTGTGCTCATCTTGTTTGTTCTCAAGCCTCTCCAGGAAAGGGAGTGTAAGGGCTTGGGGGGATATTTTGGGGAAATAGAACTCCAAGTGATCCTTTCCCTGTTCTTTGTCTAAATCACTTGGTGGTGGCAGCATACTGTTCAAGGACAAGGCAAAGTTTGTGCCTTGGGAAAGTTTTTAACGTAAGCTGGTAAAAATTAGCTTAGGGGGTCTTTCATGTGGATCCCCACATCTGTACCCCAGAGTTCAGAGTGGGGAGGGAACCCTGGCATCTGGTGATTCCACAACCCCCCTTGGTAATTTGTTCCAGTGCTTAACTACCCTTACAGTTAGGAAGGTTTTCCTAATGTCTAACCTAAATCTCCCTGGCTGCAATTTCAGACTCTTACTTCTTATTCTGTACTCAGCGGATAAGGAGAACAATTTGTCACCCTGTCCTTTATAACAACCTTTTACGTATTTGAAGGCTGTTATTATGCCCTCCCCCCTTCAGCCTTTTCTTCTCCTTACTAAACAAACCCAGTTTTTCCCAGTTTTCCCTCGTAGGTCTTGTTTTCTAGATCTTTAGTAATTTTTGTTGCTCTCCTCTGGACTTTCTCCCAGTTCGTCTTGGCTATATTTCCCTAGAAGGGAAGGTCATGTAAGACAATATCAACAATCTTTCTGAAGTTGAGATATATCATATCTACTGCTTCCCCCCATTCACAAGGCTTGTTATCCTGTCCAAGAAGGATATTAGGTTTGTTTAACATGACTTGTTCTTGACAAATCCATGTTGATTGTTAGTTATCACATTATCTTCTAGGTGCTAACAAATTGATTGATTGATTATTTGCTCCATTAGCTTTCCAGCAACCTAAATTATGCTGACTGGCCTATAATTCCTTAGCTTTTGCTTATTCCCCTCTTTATAGAAGGGTTCTATATTTGCCCTTTTTCTAGTCCTCTGTGATCTCTCCCATTCTCCGCAAGTTCTCAGAGATAATGGCTAGTGGCTCAGATCTCTTCAGCTAGTTCCTTAAGTATTCTAAGATGTATTTCATCAGGCCCTGCCAACTTGACAACATTTAACTTGTCTAAGTAATTCTTATCTTATTGTGTGACCCTAAGCCTTATTTACTGCATGCTAATCAAACCCTGCTACAAAGACAGAATTATTAATTTTCTCATGAACTTTTCCATGGTGCTCACCGCTACAGAATCTGAGTGTAAGATGAGGCTGTATTATTATCCACATTTTACAGAAGGAGGGCTGAGGCACAGGGAGTTAGGTATAAATTTATAAAGTGGGGTGGATTAGTGTTCTCTAATTTGGCTTATTATTATTATGCATCATTAAAAGACATGATCAGATGGCTTGTTGGAGCCAGACTAAGGAGGAGTTTAGTCTGTGAAAGAAGCTTATTAGAACATCTCTGAGGGTGAGATTTACCTGTATTAGGCTTAGACTTCTGTGGTTTTGTTTTATTTTGATTGGTAATTTACTTTGTTCTGTCTATTATTACTTGGAACCACTTAAATCCTACTTTTTATATTTACTAAAATCACTTTTTGCTTATTAATTAACCCAGAGCAAGTATTAATACCTGGGGGAGCAAATAGCTGTCCATATCTGTCTATCAGTGTTATAGAGAGTGGACAATTTATGAGTTTACCCTGTATAAGCTTTATACAGAGTAAAACGGAATTATTTGGGATTTGGACCCCATTGGGAACTGGGTATCTGGGCACTGGAGACAGGGGCACTTCTTAAGCTGTTTTCAGTTAAGCCTGCAGCTTTTGGGGGATGTGGTTCAGACCTGGGTCTGTATTTGTAGCAGGCTAGCGTGTCTGGCTCAACAAGACAGGGTACTGAAATCCCAAGCTGCCAGGGGATTTCACAGCCACAGCCAGCTTCCTATAGCTCCCCTGACGTGCTTGCTTAATGTTCCACTAAAGGATCTACATTTCAAACAGAAGGACAAATCTAATTTTTTTACTGTTAGTAGCTGGACATTGTATTGCACATTACTGGAAAAATTTGACTCCTTCTATGGAATTGTGGTGAAGTAAAATATGGACTATCATTTAAATGAAAAAGCTTTCACGCCAAGTATGTACACAAGAGAATTGCCAAAAAGAGGATTGGTATTTAGAATTTGGTCATCCCTTTTACCGTAGTCAGAGGAGGAGGGCTCCCCAGACAGCAAGCCAGAATCTTTAGCTAGGTTCTCTGAATATTAACCTGATCCTGAAGTAATGTACAATGTTGATGTTCTATTGTGATCTTGCCTTAATAAACAGTTTTTTAAAAAGTATCCACTGATTTTGGGTACTCAATTTGAGACACTTGTGGCCTGATTTTTCCAGAGTATGTAGCATTATATAGCACATTATATGTTCAGAGCACAGCTCCCATTGGCTTCAGTTGCAGCTGTGAATGCTCAGGATGTCGGCAAATCAGACTGCAGGATCTCAAGTCAGGCACCTAGAAAATGAGCTATGCACAGTTAGTGACCACCTGGTAAAAAGTTTGGTTTAAGTGACTTTTTCAGCATAGGAGCCCTTCAGAGCGGTCTCCATGTCATGCCCCCCAACACTCTCAGGCCCTTTCCCAGCCATTCCCAATTCCCCCTTCTTGTCATAGTCCCAGTCCCTTACCCAGTTAGTTCTAATTCTGTCCCCATGAGTCTCATCCAATCTGTTTATCTCCTCTTCAGCTTCCAGTCACGCCACCTGCCAACTTTTTCTGTCCCCACTGATTCCCAGTGGTAGTCTCCCTTCCTAATGCCTTCTACTCCCTGTCCCCCTCCTCTTTATCCCAGTTTCTTTGCCCAGTGAATCCCAGTTCTCCACCCATACCCTGGCTCCTCCTCAGATCAGTCTTGCCTCCCCTCCTTTCTTCTGCTCCACTGACTGCCCTCCCAGCACTGCCTTCTTATCCAATCTGTTTCCCCTCCCCAGTTTCCCTTGCTCTATTGGTTCCCAGCCTCAGTCTCCCACACTGGTTCCTAATCTGATCTCAGTCTCTTCCCCATCCCTACCCCATCTTCCTTTTCCTCCCCAGGAAACCTTACCCAGCCAGTCCCAGTCTCTGAGGAGATCAGACTACATGATCTTATGGGCCCTTCTGGCCTCAAAATCTGACTCCTCAAACCCCCCCAACCTCAGCTTCCAGCCTCCCCACACCCAGCCTCTTTGCCCAACCTTTTTCTTTGATTGGCCTTTGTAATTTTTTACCCCCTCACAACTTTTTGTTAGAGACATCTGAATAGGCCTCATGCTGAAATGGGTGAAGTCTGAAATTGGCAATCTGGTATGGAAATGGGGCTTCAATGAGGAGAGGTGCATTTATTCTGGAGGAAATTGGGTTTTGTCTTCCAAATTTTTTAGAATTTGAAAATCACAATGACCATACATAATACAGTTTTTGACGAGACTCATTAAATATGTCATGAAGTAAAAATGTGCCCCTCACGCATTCATCTGTAGTTAAGCGTTCATTAATTCTCTTATCCCTGCTAAGTGTGGAGTTTTGAACTGTTAGGAACAAGCGCTGTTCCTGTAGACGTAAGGGATGGTTACGGTTCTGAGTGGTGTTTCAGCTATGGACAATCTATTGCTATATTACTTGTTCCCATAAATGGAGGTGAGGGGATTGTTTAGAGCAATGGACAGGTCTATTACTGTTAAGTTTGTGATATGTCTTAAACTATATTTTGAATTTTGTAATTGCTTTTTTCTCATTACAGAATGTTTTAATGTACGTTGGGATAATTTTCTGGTATTTGTGGATTCTGGTGACTTCTGTGACTTTTTGGTTTGGTAATATTTCACTAACAGATCCAATTTGTTTGGTTGAAGTACTAATATAATTTTTTATTTTCCATTATTTTTCAAAAGGAAAATAAATGGGAAATGCCATTCAAAGAACCGTGTTAAGAGACTGTTAAGTCCTGTAAAAGTTAAGAACTTGTATTCAAAATAAAATGTTGAATTATATGATCATATCGCCACTCAAATGTGACTAAATAATGTATAACAACACCAGATACACATATCTAGTATCTTGCAGTACTGTGTACTAATGTGTATGTCAGACACAGACTCCATAGTAGCCATTTATGTGTAAAGTAAAACGTAGGACATCCTTGAACGTTATGATATACTCTCAGTATGTCAGTTGTGCTCCCTCAGTACACCTTACTATACAAAGATTTTGCTGTGTAATACAGTTAAATATTTAGCATCCTAAAATACATTCATACTTGTTTCTCTTTTTACAGAAAGTAAGTTGTCCAGTAGATATATACTGTTATTGTTCAGCTATACTGAAACAAAGACATGAGATACTTAATATGGTTTTAATCAGGCTGCAACTTTATTAGTAGATGTCTAGGACTACCTGGCAGATAAATGTATAGTGCAGGTAACTTCAGGATCATTCAATATCTACCTGAGGGCTTCTGGCAGCCACCCTTTTCTCCATACAGTTCCCTGAGCCAACCCATTGCTAGGACTTTACAGCCACCACCTTAAATGAGGGTTAAGGTAGGCTATAAGGAAAGAGGGTTGTCTCCCTGCTGTGCCAATCAAAGGAACCTCAAACTCCACTCCCCTTTGTTTCCCCCCTCATTCCTCTCTTTTAACAAACACCTTCTTTTTAAGTCCTTTATCATGCCATTTGTCTGGTCACTGTATTTACTCCCTATGGGAGCACCTGCACTGGACATCTGTCCCACAGTTACATAATGAGATGTGACAGCAAAGCCTAACTCCCTTCTCTACTCACCATAACAAAGCCTCCCACAAGCCTGCTGTGGTGAAGGTGGAAAACCCCCCCCACTCCACCTAGGCCAATCTGGTGCTGAAAGGAAAACTTCCTTCCCAGCCCCCCTAGAAAGGAGGAGCTAGCGCGATGGCCACTGCAGGTCCTGACCAAACCTGGTATTTTGCTACCTCAAGGGAAGGGAGGGTGGGTGCTGCTGTGCCTCATCTGGGGAAAAGGAACTTCATTCGCTGGGCTTGGTCCTTTTCAACTCCCCAGCCCTTCTGGTCCCTGGGGATGAGTCAGCATTGCCACACTGACCCACTCCCCCTTTTGCAGCAGCTTCTGAGTCTCTCTCCCACCCCCCACCTGTAAAGCACTATTCCCCTTCCCCTGGTAAGCTGGACATTTCCGCCCACCCTCCGCTTAAGGTGCGGTGCAGTCAACTTTCTACTTAGAAGTTCTGAACTCAAAATCTTAAACTGATTTTCTTAAATTTCATCAATGTTTTAAATAAAATACATCTAATAGTCAGAGGAAGTAATATTGTTGCATTTATTGAAACATTTTGAGAGCAGGCCAACATAAAATGTACGAAACAGCTATGTTCAACATAATAGTAAAACAAGGGATGATTTTAAAAAATCCAGTTACTATAAATGTAAGTGATTCTCAGAGAAACAAAATGGGAGACATAACGATGATAGTTCAGAGGTATGTCTATCTCTGAATTAAATAAAAAATACCCTTTTAAATGGGTTCAGATAAAAGTATTCAAATGCATACTTGACAGAGAAGACAACTCTACATTTAAGGGTGTGTATATGTTATACTTTTTGAGAAATGGAGCAGTATGTGATTATGTAATTAGACTATATTATTATGCATACTATTTACACATGGGGCAAACAAATATTCTGTTTGTTTACCTAAACTTATCCTATTTCCTGACTTTTATAACCAGTTTAAGTTAATTTCTGTTAACCATTTTTTTTGCAAGGAATATATTATTCACCTGTGATTAAACACATGAGGCAAGCGAAAACCCAAAAAAAGTTACGTTTTAACAGTGGAAAAGAAATTGTTAATTTTGTTAAATTAGCATTTAAAGCATTGAAAAATCTGGAGTATGGATATTAGTTGAGACAAATACTAAAATGCTGACCTTTCTCTTACCATCATTAAGAGGGCATGTTTTATGAAAATGCAACACTGCAAGTTGCTGCCAGCAGTTTGACTGAAATCTAATTGTGTCATGCTTCCAACAAAAGCATTGCTGTACAGCCACATGACTGCGGCATCCATAAATAATCACATAATCTCTCTGCTGGAGGGCCTGCATTATACTCACAGCAGAGGTCTGTATTCAGGGTTTAACTGCTCTTTTATTCAACAGAAGACAGTAGAAACTAAATGCACCTTAGGTTAACCATGCATTTTATCAGCCAGACAAAGTAGTGAAAAGTGAATTGCAGTACTTCTGCATTTAATTGAAATTCAGTAGAAATTGTACACACATGTAATAATTCAAATGAAAACAAACAAACTAGATGTTGCTTTTTAGATAGGACCTCTTAAAATTAAGCATACGCCAATTATCAATCATGAAGAAATGTAACTGAAACATGGCACAGATCATTATTCCTGTCATTTTTTAAAGAATTCCTGAAACTAGCACTAATCTCCACACTCAACCAGTGGCCAACGGCAGCAAACAGGAAGATGTTCAGGAAGGTATAGGTAGGCCAGTCAGGAAAAGGACTGTAATCCAGGCCACATAAAGGACTATAGATGTTTGTTTGTGAGGGGTTTTTCTGTTTTCCTGCACTTGCAATGCATTAGCTACTAGCTGGAGAAAGGAGGAGGATTTTATAGTGTCATTTGGCAGGTAGTCTGCCATGTGCTACATATGTGTTCTTCTGTTTCTCCAAATAGAACATTATGGAATTCATATGTGGGTTGATATACCTTCTTTTTTTCTTCAGGGCTTTTAAATGATGCACTTAATATATTGTTAGTAGGGCTGACCAAAATGTGGAATATGAGAAATTTTGGCATTTTGAAATGTATTGCAAACCAGAAATCTCCCTAAAAATTAGTTTAGGAAGCACTGAGACATGGAGTTCCTGGACTAGCATAGCACACATGAAACTGACAAAAATAAATGTCAATTTCAGATAGCAACTGCCAGTTTCCAGGGTCTGTGGCTCCTGGGCCCCTGGCTGGGGACCTCAGGGCTTTCAGACTCCCAGGCCAGCTGGCTATTTCAGCTGCCTAACTCCTAAGTGGCCAACACGGGGAGCCAGCTGGTCTGGGAATCTGGAACTCCTGAGGTTTCTGGCCAGGGATATAATCTACATTGCAGGGCTGCCCCCAAACCTTGGAGCCTGGAAGTCCATCCAAGGACCTCCAGGCTCCTAGGTTTGTGGCCAGAAACCCTGAGGACACCCAGAATTTTCAGGATCCCTTCTGTGGAGCTTGGAACCATGGTTCTCAGACCTTCCAGGCTCCCTTCCTGCAGAGCCAGGAGTCAGGGCTTCTGGGCTCCCCGCTGTGGAGCCAGAAGTCTGGAAGTCCCAAAAGCCTCATCTCAAGCCAGATGTTCCAGTGCTTCCTGGCTGCACAGCAGTAACCCAAGAAACCATCGGAGCCCGTGTGACAGGGCTGCCCTGGAGCCACGGACCCTGGAAGGCTCGGAGACAGGGTTCCTGTGCAGCCGTGCCTGTGATTTGATGAAAGGTCATTGAACCCAACCTGCTTTCATGAGAAATTTTGGATTCAATGAACTGGCATTTTCAAACTAGTTCTTATTTGTTTGTCCTCCACTTTCCTTCCTTGTCATAGATAGTCTTTGCTGATAAAGAGATTCAGAGTTCTTTCTGAATAGATGTGTGTGCTTTGAGTGGTACAGCATTTGCAGGATATGGATCTACTGTTTTCAATAGGTGGTGAAAGGATATATTTAGGTCTTGCATGTTGGAAAGTCAATAGAGAGTGGAGGCTGTGACCACAGCACATGGCTTTACGGGGACTGGGGAGCAGAACCAGGGAGGTGTTGGGTGGTAGGAGTCAGGCTGATTGCATGAGGGAAGCATGTCACAGCCCCACTCTTATACCGTAGAACGTCAACAAGGTACTGATTTAGATTAGTAGGTTATGTCTGGATGGTATTATGTAGATGATGATGATGATGATGTTGTTTGTTGTTAAGTATCAGTAATTGTTTTCAACATCTGTCATGCCATTGACAAATTAACAGAAGTGTCTGTAAACCATCTCATTGTCTGGATTGTTGAGCCACTGTTAATAGATTAATACGGATCTTTTATCCATCACATTGAACACTGTGTGGGGTATGTAGTAATTGGTCTTTAAACTGAAGGTACTGGGCCAAATTTTGCTCCGTTACTCCTGAGTCTCATTGAAAATCAGGATATACATCCTTGAATGGGTGACTCAAGTGAGAGAGTACTCTGTTCATCATTTCATGCTCCCATCATTTGAAATCCATTGAAAGCTTAGATTTTACAGAAGTTGGTGTTTTCCTGTGACAGCTTCTTACTGAATGTGGGCATGTTGATTTTTAAATCCTGCTTTAAGCCTTCATTTTTTAGACTAGCTGGCTAATTTACCTAGCTGTCTTATAAATGTTTCTGCAGCACTTGCTGACTTCACTGTGAACTTTTAGTAAAAGTGAGTAATGGATATAACCCCATATAGAATATGTACCTGCTGTGAGATGTTCTTTTTACTCAATTCAAACACTATCATGCTAACCACGCATTAACTATAACAAGTGTTTATTAGAGGTAAAAATTTGGAAACAATGGATACAGGTGATGAGCACATCCCATTTGAGAGATCAAATGTAGTTATCTGGTCAAAACTCAGGACTGAGAGTAAAGATATTGAAATTATATTCCCATCATAACCACAGAATTCTTGTGTGACCTGAAGACAGTCACTTTATTCTGTTCCACTTCTGTAAAATTTGGTAAATGTTTCTCTATCTCACAGGGTGGTGGTGTTTTCACAGTCAGGCTTGAATGCTCATTCTGTGTGTCTCTCAAACATTCCCACACTTTCGCCAACACTGCCCTTTTTTGCAAAGAATAACCTTGCTACACTGATCCCTAATGGTGCCATCCTTCAGATCCTTCCTAAAGATCTATCTATTCTGTGATGCCTACAGAGAACCTGTCAACCAATGAGAATTAGGTGGAACTGCACTTGGGGATAGCATTTGGAACCCTCAAATTGTGCAATGCTAACATACATACTATTGTTCTCACTCCTTTTGTTTGTTATACTCATATCAACTTAGATTGTAATCTTTTCAGTTCAGGGGGTCAGTGTTTGTACAATGCCTAGCATAAAGGAATCCTGATGATGATCACTGCCTTTTTGGGTCTTAATGCAATACAACTATTACCATTACTTATTTTTTTGTAAAATATTTGGAGAGCCTTAGACAGAAGAGGCTACAGAAATACAGAGTATTGTTTTAGGTTTGTGCAGTACCCAAATTTTCATATGAACAATTAGAAATACATTTGGGCAACATAATCTGAATAAAGCCAAAAAGCAGTTATAGATATCAGAAAACTTTAGATTGGGCACAGAGACGAGAATATAAATATTTAGATTAGTTTTTATTTGAATATTTCTCTGTATCCTATGAAGTAGCCTTTGCATGTCATTTATTTTTGTTTTTTCCTTAAAAGACAGTGACCTATTAAAATCCACAGGATGCTATGGCTGCTAATCCTTTAAAGTTATCCAAGGAATTAATATGTTGACTTTTTTCCTCCCTCTTATTTTAAGTCTGGCTCCAAAATGACTGTTTAATGTTTAACCTCAGCATTAGCTAAATAATAAAACTGCACTTTCTCAAGTGCTATGAGACTTAAAAGATTGCTAATTTTATGCACTAAGATGCTTGTTCCCCAGGCTATAGGAAGACTGAGATCATAGTAGAGGGAATTCAGTAAGTAGGAGGAGATGAGGAGTGTTGGGAGGCTAGCAACTAGTCTTGATCCAGAGCACTCCCTACTAATTTAGAGTAATACTATTTTGAAGCTTATGTAATAACTTTCACCCAAGAATCTCAGATTGTTTTACAAACATTTACTAACAAATTAATTTTTACAACACCGCTTTGTATTCCTGAATATTGGTTCTATTTTACACATGAGAAATGCAGAGCTTCTGGCCCTGACCCTACCATCGTTCACGTGCTTAACATTTTGCACCTGGGTCACCGTGGACAACTTGTGTTAAAGTGAAGCATATGGTTGCAGAATCAGGGCCTAATGGCTCAGATCCTCAAAGATATTTCGGTGCCTAATTCCCATTGATTTCAGTGAGAGTTAGGAGCTTAAATACCTTTGAGTATCTGGGCCTAAAAACGAGTCCAAAACAAGACACATGGGAAGTCAGTGGCAGAGTTAGGAACAGTACCTAGAAAGTGAGTTACAGTTCTGGGTTCTAACCGTCAGCTACATGCCGCTCAGTAGTTTTGCCAGGCTTGGAGCTAAAGCTATTGAGTTTACTTACCACTCACTAGAGACAAGAGGGAGGATAGAAATAAATGGGGTGGGGGAAGTAAGTTATATATTTGACCATATTTGTTATTGGCTCATTCTGTTGATTTTTTAAAAATTTGTTTAGTTTTTATTTTAAGTATCATTTCTGTCTTGTATGTCTCAATTTTTGACTGAAAGAATGGATTTTTTTAAAAAAAATTAAGAACTGAAATACTTATTCAACTGAATAGAATTGATTAAATTTTTACCTGTGAGAAAGCAAACATCACACAACATTTTACTGAGAAAACCATCCTGAGTCACAAATCTGAACTGCAACAGTTGAGAAGGATGCAACTTCTGTTTTTTGCTTGGGGGCCTTCTAGTTTCTCTTTCTTCTTTCTTTTCCCCTGTCTTATTTAATCAACATAGTTTTCAACATAATGCTCTTTCTTATCATGGTGCCTCAGTAAAATGTCATCAGACCAGTAATGCTCAAGGTTACAATGTGAATCATAGCAATAGCCTAAAACTATACCTGGAATTATTGTCTGTTCCCCTAATGCTTCCAAACAGAGTACCTTAGTCTGAATTTTAAAATAAATAACAAGATATAGATAATTTGATACAGAAACAGCTTGATACAGATATGTAATTAATTATCCACAGCCAAGCATTGTGGTGGAAACTGTAAATTAAAAATAAATGCAGTAGTAATTAGAAGGACTGCTTTGTATCTGGGAGTTCCATCTAAAGAGAGATCATATACAGTAAGGCTAAAAACAGTTTGATATAGTAATTGAGACCGAATTTGGGGTAAAGGGGCAAAGAACAGGCACAGGATGTGAAATTTTCCTTAATTATGGGACTTCTGTTTTTTCTAATTCATGCTGATTCACAAAGATTTTTGGTGCCAAAGTCTTACCCACTGTACCATTTCTCTTTTCTCCAGTTTACACTCAGTCTTTAAGCATCACACATCTTCCTTATTCAGCAGTTCCACTTCTGCAAAGATTTTCTGAAGGTAACATTACTGGGGAAATCCAAGGAAGGGGAAGCATTATCATGTTGCTCACTTTCATCATGAATCTTCTTCCCCATGTGACATGAATGTTCCCTCAAGTTCAAATTAGTCAGAAAAGGATTTGGGAGTATAGTAGCTTGAATAAGGCCAAGCTCATGTACCAAGGAGCAGCTTGCCTTCAACCAGCACCTGATAGGAGAAATATGACATACAGGAATTCATGCAAAAGACTCTTCTCCTATTGGTGTCCAAAACTGGTAGACTTCTGTTGGTCAGCATTCAATGAGACTGGTAGCATGTTGCAAGGGTGCAGTTTACCTACCTGTCATTGGATTTGGCTGGTGCTACAGTCTCTTTCCCACACCCCACCCCATTAGCTTCATGGTTTAGTCCTCTGCATGAACCAAAAACTTCCCTTTCTGGGGTAACCAAAAACAGTCCAAAAAAAGAGAGAAACTCTTTGGTCTGCAGATCCATCATCAGGATCTGGACAAAACTTCTTCTGTTTTCTCAGGCGCTTTTGTGGGTCTCTTTGCCCAGCTTCTTTTCAAGTTTCCTCCCAGATCTCTTTTGCAAGCTTGCTTGAGCCCTTACTACTTAGAAAGATCAATACTTCTGCCCTTCCCTTTTCTCCCTACTTCTGCCTTTGCAGAGAGACTCAAATCAAGTTCGGCCCTCTTCCTAGTCCCCCATAATGGGAAAAGCAGGCATCTTTAGACCCAGCAGGCTTTGTTAGCATCCTTCAGTTCCCATTGTTCCTGGTCTAGATGTGCCAGATTCTCTGTTTTTGACAAAGACCATGCCACAGAAGTGAACTGAACTCTGAAACCTCTTCAAAGCCCAGTTCAATCTGTGATGCACATTAGAAAGGAAAGAAGACTGATTATAATCTAGAAAATTGCAGCTGTGAGAGTCCATTCCCCATCCCTTATTTTCTTTATTAGGTGTCTGACCAAGCAGTCATGTTCTTTCTTCCTACACCTTGAATCAGGTACTGAATACCACCAAGAAATCATCAGTTACATCAACAACATAGAAAATTAGTGGTATTAAGTTCCTGGTACGAAAGAGGGGGGACTAGCTCCATCGTGCTTGGTGTTTCTTCAAATAGGCCTTGACTAGACCCTATCTGACAGCACCTTTTATAGGATTACAGTTCAGCTCATAGGGTGTGTCTACAGTGGAATAAAAGACCTGTGGCACAGCTGCGGCTGGCCTGGGTTAACTGATTCTGGCTCGCAGAGTTTGGGATGTGGGGCTAAAAATTGCTATGTAAACATTTGGGCTCAGGCTGGAGCCCCCGGTTCTGGGACCCTCCACCCTTGTGGGGCCCCAGAGCTTGGGCTCAAGCCTGAGCCTGAACTTCTACACAGAAATTTTACAGCCCTGTAACCTAATCCCCATGAACCTGAGTCAGCTGACCTGGGCTAGCCACAGGTGCTTAATTGCTGTGTAGACATACCCTTAGTGCTCTAGGGGCTGGAGGAAAGGCAGCCTTAGTAGACACTATTGTTTACTTTCAATTCATTTATTAAGGCAGCTATTTCATAAAGAAGATTTGTCTCCACCATGTTTTCTTAATTTAATTCCAAGGTGATTTGAGCAAAGTTCCTTTGGAGCCCTGAATTTCAATTTCTATTGAAAAGATTTTTTTTTTTTTAGGTTTTTCTGTTGCGTCCATTATGCTATGCAGGTCAGTTCAAGATTATCTGTTTTCTCTTTTTCCTTTCAGGCTTTAGAACACAAGCTGTGTTTCTGTGCTGTTCCCCAACTAATGATAGCTATACTTCGGGCCTGATTTTCAGAGGTAATGAGCAGGGATCCTAGAAATCCATTTGTTATGGAAAAATGCAGAATTTTCATTTTTACAGAGAATCTTTAATTTTTACGTTTTATGAAAAAATAACATATATTAACTATGAACTAAATTTTACTGAAGGTAAATAAGCATCACATATTCAATGTGTGAAACCTTCCCCTCTTGTGGTTGAGTTTTGAATGTGCTTAAATTTACAAATTTATCTGATTTAACTGGGACTGGGGCCAGATCAGATAATCAAATATTTGGATAATCAGGAGAATTGGCAAAGAGCTTTCTATCCCTTATTTTAAGATGTGGAGGGCAGGAGCTCCAGCTGTTAGCCCCAGGTGGTGGAGCTGACAGCCGAAGCCCCTGCTGCTGTCAGCCCCGAGCGGCTGGTGGTTCAGTTAATACGGAGAGTCTGATAATGGAGGCTCGGATAAAGAAGGTTCTACTGTATATCAATAAAACATTATGTTCAACTGATGCCTATATAGTGGCTAGGGAAACAGAAGTTTAGCATTTCATATTTGTTTCCCATGTAGGTGCTTACAGACTGTGATCAAGTCACCTCTTAATCTTCTCTTTGTGTAAGATAGCTAGATTTTGCTCCTTGAGTCTACTACTATAAGGAATGTTTTCCAATCCATTAACAATATAAATATCTTATCATATAGTGATTGTCTGCTCACATACTCTTCACAGTTGCAATTTATACCACATACACATCATGGGCACATGAACTTTAGTCATCAGTGGGGAAAGAATTCAGGATATTTTTTGGTTCAGAAATTCAGATTCCTCCTACATGAGCTAAACTATTTGGTTAAAGACTTACATCCACACATTATATATTTAGAGTGCTAATTAGAAGCTATCACTCTAGATTGCTGGCAGTCCTAATCTAATGAAGCAAAAATTCACTTGGAAACTCAAATTCTGAACCATCAACCTAGAACTTGCCTGATTTACAAGTTGACTAAAGGGGGATTATGATTTGATAGTATGACGTTGGTTTTTGTTACATTTCCAAATTGACATGCTGGGAAGGATCTTGAATGGTAAAGAAAGAAATAATGTGTTGTAGGTGCGTTACCCTGAAAACAGAATTAGGGTACCCCCAGAATATAACTGGTTTATTTCCCCCTCCTGGGCTTACCAAGGGATTCCTTCAAAACAAGTGAATTTTTAAATATCCCCTAACAGTATTTCCCTGTGTGGATAGAATTTAAATATCCCCATAAAGGTTTTCCCTTACAACAGCCCACCTGTTCACCAATCTGTTCTCTTAAGGTATGGGTCTCCAGGATAGTCAAGGAAATACTTGAAGGACACAAAAAGAAAAGGAGTACTTGTGGCACCTTAGAGACTAACCAATTTATTTGAACATAAGCTTTCGTGAGCTACAGCTCACTTCATTGGATGCATACTGTGGAAAATACAGAAGATGTTCTTATACATACAAACCATGAAAAAATGGGTGTTTACCACTACAAAAGGTTTTCTCTCCCCCCATCCCACTCTCCTGCTGGTAATAGCTTATCTAAAGTGATCACTCTCCTTACAATGTGTATGATAATCAAGGTGGGCCATTTCCAGCACAAATCCAGGGTTCCAGGGTTTAACAAGAACGTCTGAGGAACGGGGGGGGGGGGTAGGAAAAAACAAGGGGAAATAGTTTACCTTGCATAATGACTTAGCCACTCCCAGTCTCTATTCAAGCCTAAGTTAATAATATCCAATTTGCAAATGAATTCCAATTCAGCAGTTTCTCCCTGGAGTCTGGTTTTGAAGTTTTTCTGTTGTAATATTGCAACTTTCATGTCTGTAATCGTGTGACCAGAGAGATTGAAGTGTTCTCCGACTGGTTTGTGAAAGTTATAATTCTTGACATCTGATTTGTGTCCATTTATTCTTTTACGTAGAGACTGTCCAGTTTGACCAATGTACATGGCAGAGGGGCATTGCTGGCACATGATGGCATATATCACATTGGTAGATGTGCAGGTGAATGAGCCTCTGATAGTGTGGCTGATGTTATTAGGCCCTGTGGTGGTGTCCCTTGAATAGATATGTGGGCACAGTTGGCAACAGGCTTTGTTGCAAGGATAGGTTCCTGGGTTAGTGGTTCTGTTGTGTGGTATGTGGTTGCTGGTGAGTTGGTTGGGGGGGCTGTCTGTAGGCAAGGATTGGCCTGTCTCCCAAGATTTGTGAGAGTGATGGGCCGTCTTCATGATAGGTTGTAGATCCTTGATGATGCGTTGGAGGGGTTTTAGTTGGGGGCTGAAGGTGACGGCTAGTGGCATTCTGTTATTTTCTTTGTTAGGCCTGTCCTGTAGTAGGTGACTTCTGGGAACTCTTCTGGCTCTATCAATCTGTTTCTTCACTTCCGCAGGTGGGTATTGTAGTTGTAAGAATGCTTGATAGAGATCTTGTAGGTGTTTGTCTCTGTCTGAGGGGTTGGAGCAAATGTGGTTGTATTGCAGAGCTTGGCTGTAGACAATGGATCTTGTGGTGTGGTCAGGGTGAAAGCTGGAGGCATGTAGGTAGGAATAGTGGTCAGTAGGTTTCCGATATAGGGCGGTGTTTATGTGACCATTGTTTATTAGCACTGTAGTGTCCAAGAAGTGGATCTCTTGTGTGGACTGGACCAGGCTGAGGTTGATGGTGGGATGGAAATGGTTGAAATCATGGTGGAATTCCTCAAGGGCTTCTTTTCCATGGGTCCAGATGATGATGATGTCATCAATATAGCGCAAGTAGAGTAGGGGTGTTAGGGGATGAGAGCTGAGGAAGCATTGTTCTAAGTCAGCCATAAAAATGTTGGCATACTGTGGGGCCATGTGGGTACCCATAGCAGTGCTGCTGATTTGAAGGTATACATTGTCCCCAAATGTAAAATAGTTATGGGTAAGGACAAAGTCACAAAATTCAGCCACCAGGTTAGCCGTGACATTATCGGGGATAGTGTTCTTGAAGGCTTGTAGTCCATCTTTGTGTGGAATGTTGGTGTAGAGGGCTTCTACATCCACAGTGGCCAGGATGGTGTTTTCAGGAAGATCACCGATGGATTGTAGTTTCCTCAGGAAGTCAGTGGTGTCTCGAAGATAGCTGGGAGTGCTGGCAGCGTAGGGCCTGAGGAGGGAGTCTACAAAGCCAGACAATCCTGCTGTCAGGGTGCCAATGCCCGAGATGATGGGGCGCCCAGGATTTCCAGGTTTATGGATTTGGGTAGCAGATAGAATATCCCAGGTCGAGGTTCCAGGGGTGTGTCTGTGCGGATTTGGTCTTGTGCTTTCTCAGGGAGTTTCTTGACCAAATGCTGTAGTTTCTTTTGGTAACTCTCAGTGTGATTAGAGGGTAATGGCTTGTAGAAGGGGCCACAGCAATGGTTCCCTCAACCCACCCAGCAATATTGTTAACCTATCCAACTATACTCTTAGCCCAGCAGAAGCAGCTGTCCTATCTCGGGGCCTCTCCTTCTGCCCCTCCACCTCCACGAACATAATACAGTTCTGTGGTGACCTAGAATCCTATTTTCGACGTCTCCGACTCAGGGAATATTTCCAACACACCTCTGAACAACATACTAATCCACAGAGACCTCCCTACCAACACTACAAAAAGAAGGATTCTAGGTGGACTCCTCCTGAAGGTCGAGACAGCAGACTGGACTTCTACATAGAGTGCTTCCGCTGACGTGCATGGGCTGAAATTGTGGAAAAGCAGCTTCACTTGCCCCACAACCTCAGCCGTGCAGAACACAATGCCATCCACAGCCTCAGAAACAACTCTGACATCATAATCAAAAAGGCTGACAAAGGAGGTGCTGTTGTCATCATGAATAGGTCGGAATATGAACAAGAGGCTGCTCGGCAGCTCTCCAACACCACTTTCTACAAGCCATTACCCTCTGTTCCATCAGTGATCTTCCTGATAACACCATCCTGGCCACTATGGATGTAGAAGCCCTCTACACCAACATTCCACACAAAGATGGACTTTAAACCAGTTGGAGAACACTTCAATCTCTCTGGTCATGCGATTACAGACATGAAAGTTGCTATACTACAACAGAAAAACTTCAAAACCAGACTCCAGCAAGAGACTGTTGAATTGGAATTAACTTAGGCTTGAATAGAGACTGGGAGTGGCTAAGTCATTATGCAAGGTAGCCTATTTCCCCTTGTTTTTTCCTACCCCACCCCCCCATTGCTCAGACGTTCTTGGTAAACCCTGGATTTGTGCTGGAAATGGCTCACCTTGATTATCCTACACACTGTAAGGAGAGTGATCACTTTAGATAAGCTATTACCAACAGGAGAGTGGGTTTGTGGGGTGGGGGTGGGGAGAAAACCTGGATTTGTGCTGGAAATGGCCCACCTTGATTATCATACACATTGTAAGGAGAGTGATCACTTTAGATAAGCTGTTACCAGCAGGAGAGTGGGGTGGGGGGAGAGAAAACCTTTTGTAGTGGTAAACACCCATTTTTTCATGGTTTGTATGTATAAGAACATCTTCTGTATTTTCCACAGTATGCATCTGATGAAGTGAGCTGTAGCTCACGAAAGCTTATGCTCAAATAAATTGGTTAGTCTCTAAGGTGCCACAAGTACTCCTTTTCTTTTTGCGAAGAACAACGCTGTTACTCTGAAACCTGTCATTATTGAAGGACACAGACATTCTGGTAAATGATTGGTTGGCACAAGCAGTATTCTTTTCCAAAACAAGATGCCTTTTTGTTAGTAGAAACCATAATCCCTAATACAGTAGTAATCTAAAAACACAAATCCCTTCAGCAAGTTAAAGAGCATCCCAACTGCAATAACATACAGCTGAGAGGATTCTAAGTGGTTGCATCCTGTCACAGATGGCCAGTCTGTTACAGATTGCTGACAGTCTTTAAATTGAAAAGGAGGACTTGTGGCACCTTAGAGACTAACCAATTTATTTGAGCATAAGCTGTCGTGAGCTACAGCTCACTTCATCGGATGTGAGCTGTAGCTCACAAAAGCTTATGCTCAAATAAATTGGCTAGTCTCTAAGGTGCCACAAGTCCTCCTTTTCTTTTTGCGAATACAGACTAACACGGCTGCTACTCTGAAACCAGTCCTTAAATTGTACTTTAAGTTTTTCATATACAAATTACAATTAGCGCACACTCATGCATCTTCATTAATACACACACACATACTAATACTACTCTATACTCTACAATAATGTAATTAAAACTGACAGGCTCACTCTGTCCTGTTGGGTTTACTGTGTTATCTGCTGTAGCTGCTGCTGCCACCATCCGCTCCAGTCAGCTATCAGGCTCAGCTCTGCTCGGCACCACTTCTCCATCCAAGGTCTGGTCCCTTCATCCTTCAGCAGCTCTCTACTAGCACTCTGTTTTCTGCCCACTGGCACACTGACCTTTATACTGTCCTTTCAGAACTTTCTAGATTAATTACCTCATCAGATCTTTATTGCACGTGCTGTACATGCTCAATACCAAACATTCTTGAACTCATGTCAACAATACCTCCCATTTTTGAATGCATGCCAGCATCACCTCATCTCTTGAACATGTGCCAACATTCCATGCATGCTCACTGCTGTTGTTTACTTCTGACCTCTCCCCTACTTTCGAACTGTACATGCCGAGAAATCTGTTTACCAGGCGATGCAATCTTCAGCCTACTCTTGTTCATGTGACCTGCAGCTTCCAATAATGGTGTGAACCTACTTGTTCAGTCAGGAATGCAAAATGGAGACTGGGGAATTTCTCCGGTATCCGGTAGAGATGACACGAGAAATGTTTGTGTATATTGGTGGCTCGGTGTGATGTAGAGATTAAACTGCTGTAGAAATCAATCCCACACTCAAATTACAGGTTTAAATCATAGACATGTATATACATATCACATTTTGAAATGTGCATGTGGTTTAACATTTCAATAGTAACTAGTGATTTTTGGTGCCTGAGCATTTTTGGGTTCCCAATTTGAGATATGTAAAAGGAAACTGATTTTCACAAGGGCCACCCTCCCACTACAGGGTAGGGTTATGTACATTTTCAGAGCCTAGCACAATTGATTCTATTGTGACCAGTACCACTATATGATACTGTGATATAAATATGAAATAATAATATCAACTAAAGGTTTTATTATGGTCTTGTGGAGTTCATATACCATAGAAAAAGAGAAGAAAGAAGTTCCTTATTACATTTATTTTGGGTAATGTTCAATTTGGTCATGTTCACAATGTGTTAGGTGCTCTCCAAACAGAAATGAAGGCATATTCTTTGCCTTAAGGAGCTCAGAAGCTAAAGACAGGGTAAAAGGGAAAACAGTACACCATAAAATATAGTGGTTAAGGTGGTGATTGACCATTTATTGGTAATAAAAGGTTATGTTATCAGTGTCTGCTTTTTATATTCTCTTTATACCAGCTATTGCCAGTGACTATTCAAACTTGCCATTGGTCAGCTAGTTTCCTGTATGAGTCATGGCAGAAGTGGAGTCTTGCAAAATAATTGCCTTATGCATGCAAGGCAGGTACGACATTCAAAGAGTTAAATGAAAGTTACATTTCAACTTTATAACCCCAAAATCTCTTCCTGTTTATCAATTCAGAATCACTAGCCAATTCAAATATGTTGCTCTGATGCTTTATGTGAACTTTTCTGATGGAAACCAACTAAAAATTTCTTAGTGTGTGTGAATAAATCTGAAAATATGTAATAAAATCTGTCGTCAGAACTGACTGTTCATCCATATGTTATGGAATGATGAAGAACATTGGGGGACTTCTATTCCTTACAAATACAAGCATCTTTATTGTGCTTTGGAATTCTGGATAGGGAACATAATTAGCACTCATTCTGCGCAACAGATTACATTAAACTGATGGTATGCA
This sequence comes from Lepidochelys kempii, assembly GCF_965140285.1. NCBI lineage: Eukaryota > Metazoa > Chordata > Testudines > Cheloniidae > Lepidochelys > Lepidochelys kempii. Next base: position 122,754,729 of record NC_136383.1, read on the forward strand.
AAATAGCACACATTTACTTCAGCCTTTCATGATGTCATGTTGTACTGTTAAAAGTAAAAACCTAGATGCTGTTTGTTTTTTAGTGTTTTACAAAACTCATTTAAAACCATTAGACTTGCCTGAAATAAAATGTAAAACACTGTCACTCTAGATAATAATGTGCTATTATCTCTTTAAACAAAGTTCTGATTTTCAATGTACTCCAGTGGCACAGGTTGGCAGCAGCATTATAATTAGAATGACAAGGTTATATTAATGTCTTAGCTGCAATTGCCATTTGTAACCTGTTAGAACCCTGGGAATTCATTCTCTCCGTACCCTTGGATACGAAAGGTGGTAGGGTTTTCTACAAGCCGGTTGCCAGGCACATTATTTCTTTGGAAACATCTAGTAGCCTGTCTTTTCAATGGTATTGACCTCAATTGTCTTTATTTAAATTTAAACTTTTTTATGTTTAAAATACAGTTCTGAAGAACAGTATTTGGTGCTCATCTACATACTAGTTCTCAGTACTTTAGGGCACTGGGAGTTTTTTCAAAGGCACAAATGTTTAATAGATGGCCTGGCCAAGTCCCAGTGACTTTTACTGACTGCCTTTTGTGCCTTTGAAAGTCTCCCCCATCATAAATGTGATCTTGAGAAGTGCAATCCTGCTGTAATCCACAAATCCATCTCAGTACACTAGCTGTGGTCACAGACTATAATACAATTTTTTTTAAAAAATATCTTCAGCGTTATCAGTGTTCCCGTTGAGTTTCAACTGATAAGTCCATCTAGCATCTACATTTCTTTTGACTGGCAGTTGAAAACAAAGGTTGCACAACTGATGTAGAACTTGGTAAATGCAAACAGAAATAATTTGACACTAATTCTAAGGGACAAAGTAAAGTCTGTCAATCATGGTCACCCAGTAATGGCACATTGACTTTCTATGTACTGGGCAAGAGTAAATGTTATATGCTTTGTGAAAAATGTGGGAGGCGGGTGTATTATTTTTATGAATATTATGTGTACCTGTTTTGTTCGATTTGTTATGATGGGGTCTGTCATCCGCTGACAAGGAGTTACTTGCAAATCCCCAGGAAAGGAGTACAGTGGTTTCAGGTTGTAGATGGTTGGCTAATACTTATGAGACAATGAGTGGACTCTTCTGTTTGATAGTGTACCTCCACCTCCAGTGCATTCATCAGGTGAGTTTGGCAAGGGGAAAAGAGTCCCATCTTGCAGACACAGAGAACAAAGTGGTTGAAGTTCAGGGAAGACCGGAGACTTGGAGGCAGTGTCTGCAGGGAAGAAGACTGAATCCAGTTCTCAGAATGAGGGGTACCTGAGATAAATTGGGGCTGCCTGCCTAAGCTTTGAGGAAAATACTAAACTTTAGGTATGATGAAATGCATGTAGACTTTTCTGTTGTTTTAACCCTTTTCTCTAAGCACTATTTTCCTGCGGATAAATGAATAATCCTTTTTTTTTTTTTTTTAAGTTCTGAGTCACAGCATTTACCCACTAGTCACAGCTCCCAAAAGACAGTCTCTTGCAGGTGTCAAACCCAGGTGGACCTGCTGAGAAAACATGGCTGGTAAACTGGTGGTGTAGCCCAAGGACCCAGTCTGTGAGTGGGAGAATCATGAGGGACCACGAGTAGTGGCACAGAGCCTGTGGCTTGAAAGGGTACACAAGAAGGGGGTGGAGTGGGGAAAAAGGTGCAGTCACCCCCATAACTGTGACCTCCTTTTATTAAAAAAAATCTGAACAAAGATGAAGGCATTGGATGTTGAGGCTTCTTAAAATTACAAACAGCATTGGGAGAGTAATACTAACTTCTGCACCTTCAGATTTCACCAACCTGGAACTAATGGATAACATTCTTCTCTAAGACTGACAGGCAGCAATGATAAATAGAAGCACAGGGTTTTTTTTATGCCTGCCTTCTCTCTCCTGCTCAGTTCCCAATATTTACCCTAGAGGAGATGCATGTGGCAATGACCTGAGAAAATTTTGAGACTATTTTAAAAACATTTTAACAGACAGTAAAATGGAAGATATTTTCAGTGTATAGAAGGAATAAAAACATTACAGGAGGGGAAGATAATGTTCTTTCTGATTAGCAGTAATGTAACGTACCACTGTTCAGTCTGATGAACAGAGGGGCCGACTCACTTCTCCTTTTCCTATGTCTTATCTTCCCTAACTTTCCACAGGGTAATGGTTCCTGTCAGCTCTGCTAGGAGGCTTGGTTTGCAATCTGCCATCTGAAACTTTTGTGGTGATGGAGCATGATCCTCGATTCATAATTGCAACAGTTCTCACTTTAAGCCCATAGGATGTTTCCCTCTGGACTTCTTGGGCACTTAAAAATGGAATAACTATAGTGCTCAGTCCTCAGAGTGGTTTTGTATGAAATCTTAGAGAGTAGCAGTCTGATACTAGTGATCTTGTGACATTAGTGAACTGATTAACCTCCTTGTCTCTTTCTGCGCAGCTGAATATAACTTTATGAGGGGGTGGAACTATATATGTACTATTCAGCTGAGCATATGGAGACATGGAGGCTAGTCAGGAAAGATTCTTCATGCTGTTTTAACCTGTTTATGCTGAGATACAGATTTTCTTTGTCTCCCTTCTTTTTTCTCTTGCTGAGGACTCTGCTTACAGCTTATAAGCAAATTGAGGTAACCACACATCACTTTGTTGTTAGACCTGCTTGACCAGTTGTGCCTAATTAGTACTACATGAGTTTGAACAGGTATCTTTAACTACATGAGTTTGAACATATCCCCTTAACATTAGACGGGGGATTTCATAGCTTTACACACAATGTTGCTGCATACACTTCACCATGATATTATTGACCAGTCAGTTATTAGTTTGCAAAGGATACTCACAAAGCATATTCTGTACAAAGATTGTTACAGTAGCGTGCAGGTTGTGAATACAGGGGTGCATTCGATCACAAGAAGTTCCACCAAAGAGCCAGATCTAAGAGAATAAAAAATCTTCCAATCTTTTCTTCCAGTAGATGTGGCTTGTGGGAGATCTTTCACCTTTTTGGTCTGCTTGTTTCTTTCTCTATTGGTATGTTACTCCAGAGCCTCTTATCTAACCTTGATATATTAAGTGGGACAACTCAAAAGAATCTGGACACGTTCATGAAACTGGCCAACAAAAGAAAATCACTGCTCTGATGGATGAAGATGTCTTCTCTGTCAATACGATTCTTTCTGTAGGAACTAGCCTGGGTACATTACATGTTAAAATGGGTTTCCTTCCCAGAGAGTAATCATCAGTGGTTCACAGTGAAGCTGGAAGGGCATATCAAGTGGGGTCCCAGAGGGATCAGTTCTAGGTCTAGTTCTGTTCAACATCTTCATCAATGATTTAGATAATGGCATAGAGAGTACACTTACAAAGTTTGCGGATGATACCAAGCTGGGATGGGTGGCAAGTGCTTTGGCTGTTAGGCTTAGCATTCAAAATGATCTGGAGGAACTGGAGAAATGGTCTGAAGTAAACAGGATGAAATTCAATAAGGACAAATGCAAAGTACTCCACATAGGAAGGAACAATCAGTTGCACACATAGAAAATGGGAATTGACTGCTGAGGAAGGAGTACTGTGGCAAGGGATCTGGGAGTCGTAGTGGATCACAAGCGAAAATGAGTCAACAGTGTAACACTTGCAAAAAAAGTGAACATCACTCTGGGATGTATTAACAGAAGTGTTTTGTAAGCAAGACACAAGAAGGAATTAATCTGCTCTACTCTGCACTGATTAGGCCTCAACTGGAGTATTGTGTCCAGTTCTGGGTGCCACATTTCATGAAAGATGTGGACATATTGGAGAAAGTCCAGAGGAGAGCAACAAAAATGATCAAAGGTCTAGAAAACATGACCTCTGAGGAAAGACTGAAAAAACTGGGTTTGTTTAGTCTGGAGAAGAGAAGACTGTGAGGAGACATGATACAATTTTCAAATACATAAAAGGTTGTTACAAGGAGGAGGGAGAAAAATTGTTCTCATCAACCTCTGAGGATACGACAAGAAGCAGTGGGCTTAAATTGCAGCAGGAGAGGTTTAGGTTGGGTATTAGGAAAAACTAACTAACTGTCAGGGTAGTTAAGCACTCGCATAAATTGCCTTGGGAGCTTGTGGAATCTCTGTCATTGTCTAATCTGCTCTTAAAAATCTCCAAACACCTGTCAGAGATGGTCTAGATCAGGGGTTGGCAACCTGCGGCACGTGAGACGATTTTTACTGGCACGCTGCTGCCAACTGGGGTCCTGGCCGCTGGCCCCACTCAGCCCGCTGCCTGCCTAAGTGAGCAGAACCCCAGGCCACCAGTGGGCTGAGCACGGTGGCTGGGACCCCGGCTGGCAGGAGCTGGCAGAACTCCAGACCGGCAGTGGGTGAGCCGCTGCTGGTCTGGGGTTCTGTCTGCCACCCCGCTCAGCCCGCTGACAGTCTGGAGTTCCGGCCACCTGCCCATTGCCAGCCGGGCTGCCGGCCCCGCTCAGCCCACTGCCGGCCACCCAGGCTGGCAGCGGACTGAGCGGGGCTGGCAGCTGGGACCCTGGCTGGCAGGAGTCAGCGGCTGGAATCCCAGACCAGCAGCAGGCTGAGCCGCTCAGCCCGTCACCAGTCTGGAGTTCTGTCTGCTGGCCCCACTCAGCCTGCTGATGGTCTGGGGTTCTGGCCGCCAGCCTCTTGCCAGCTAGGGTCTCGGCCGCCAGCCCCGCTCAGCCTGCTGCCGACCTGGGATACCAGCCGCTGTCCCCGCTCACCTCGCTGCTGGTCTGGGGTTCCAGCCTCCCGGGCCCCTGCCAGCCAGGTGAATGGAACCCCTGGCTGGAAGCAGGCTGAGCGGGGCCACTGGCTGGGACCCCAGCTGGCAGGAGCTGGCGGACGGAACCCCTCTCAGCCCGCCGCCAGTATGGGGTTCTGTCTGCTGGCCCCGCTCAGCCCGCTGACGGTCTGGGGTTCTGGCCGCCAGCCTCTTGCCAGCTAGGGTCTCGGCCGCTGGCCCGGCTCCGCCCACTGCCGGCCTGGGATACCACCCGCTGGCCGCGCTCACCTCGCTGCTGGTCTGGGGTTCCAGCCGCCCGGCCCCCTGCCAGCCAGGGTCCTGGCCGCCGGCCCTGCTCAGCCCACTGCCAGTCTGGGGTTCCATCGGGGGGCCCCCTGTAAATGTAAAATTTATTACTGGCACGCAAAATCTTAAACCTTAAATTAATGAAGACTTGGCATGCCACTTCTCAAAGGTTGCCGACTCCTGGTCTAGATAATACTTAGTCTTGCCTTGAGTGCAGGGGACAGGACTAGAAGACCTCTCATAGTCCATTCCAGTTCTATAGTTATATATATAGTCCTTCATACAGTACTTGAAAGTTAAAGCCTCACCTGACATTTTCAGGAGGATAGCGTTTCTCACTGCAGTGCTTCAGCCAGTCAGGCAATCATCTATATGTTTGTGTATTCCACTATCAGATATGTGGAATGTACTATGCTGAAGAATAAAAACTTATATGTGCTTTCCCCAAAATTTCCTTTCTTCATGTATTATGGTCCACAGATCTACCAGACCTTGGATAATATAAAGGTTTTACTGTTTGATAGAACAGCTCTCATGCTCTGCAGTAAGCATATTCATAATTAGTCATTTTGCTTATAGTAGAATTTTGTTAAAAGAACTGTTCTCATCATAGCTGTTGAAGTTACCTCAGCTAGTTGAAGCTAATGATTGACAGATCTGATCCCCAAAAGCAGCAAATGGGCTGAAGACCTATTGTAGAATCTGACTTTTACTACTTGCTATGCTCCCTTGACACAGCGAGATGCCAGCTCTGGCTTGATTGCGTGCAAAACCTTGATTTTTACACTTCAAGTTGTCAAGCCTGGACATTACTACGACGTCTTGGGGCCGCTAATCCACAGAGTACCGGCCAAAAATCCAGCCAAACTCAGTAGCCTCCAAACTGGTGGAGAACATAAAAGGACCACTTGATAAACACACAAGAAGAGAAGTGTATCAACAACTCTGCCAAACACTTGCATCAATCCCCCAAGGAGCACCTTCCACTGTCAGCATTAAGGAAGTAAAAGAAGTCCTTAAGCCTTTCTGGGAACATTCATTTAGTCTCATGCAATCAGGCTATGATCAGAAGGAGGCTTGGAAAGCAGTTTGGGCTAAACAAGACTTTAAAAATAAGCACCTTATGCCAGATCCCATGCAGAAGGTTCCTGGATTTGACCTTCCACGGTCATCTTGGTCAACTTGAACCGAATTCGAACTAACCATGGTAGATGCGGATATCTAATACACATATGGAAAATCAAGGACTTCCCGGTGTGCGAGTGTGGTTCCCCATGACAGACCATCGAATATATCACTACCTACTGTCCAATTTATAAATATGAAGGAGGCATTACTGCAATAAATTCTGCTACTCCTGGTGTAGCCATTTGGCTCGATCAACTTCAGGTGAAATTGTAGTTGCTGCTCTGCACCAGCCATACGAAAGAAGAAGAGACTACTTGAGAGGGAAAAAGAAAACTTTGGGTAAGCAAGTATAAATTATCCTAAACTTTGTGTATTATGAAAAGGTCATAAAAGATGATAAAAGTACCCAAGATGACCATTTCAGAAGGGTTCCAAAATCCTATACAGAAGACGAGCAGAGAACTGCTTTTTATAGTCAGAGGCGCCTCATCTGAGTTTAAACCTCACTAGAAACTTTTATTTTTGGAGAATACAAGAAAATCTACAGAAATACCCTTATGAAATCTGAAATTTCTGCATATACTGATTTGTTGTCCAAGGAAATTGGTCATTAAAGGGACATAAGGTGATTAGGAAAGATGGCGTAAGGAACTGAGGATCTATTTTTAATCTTAATTGCTGTTACATAAAAGTAGACATGAAATATACAGATGTATTTGTCTGAAATGAGATATTCATGAACAGTAAAACTTGCACTCAAAGTGAGGCTAAGCTAAGGCTGCTTTCAATATCACTGAGTTGTTCATGTATATGTGGATTCCAGCAGGAGGAAACAGGGATGCTTTATGGGAGCTGTGACCCAAAGCACCCGGGTATTGACACCCTATACGCTAGTGTGATAATCTTTGTTCAAAATATGCCTTATGAGGTATCATTTAAAACCTAATACCTCAGTGGTCAAAAATATTATGGTGAAATGTATGTAACAACATTATATGTAAAGTTATGAATTCCCCCTGTATGATGTTACTAGACCATGTTCAACACCAGACAGCCTTGCCTAGTTAAAGGTGTTAAATAGGTCTGTCTTAAACAAAGGAATGTAGGTTTCAGAGTAACAGCTGTGTTAGTCTGTATTCGCAAAAAGAAAAGGAGTACTTGTGGCACCTTAGAGACTAACCAATTTATTTGAGCATAAGCTTTCATGAGCTACAGCTCAATAAAATAATAAATAAAAATAAAATAAAAGCTTATGCTCAAATAAATTGGTTAGTCTCTAAGGTGCCACAAGTACTCCTTTTCTTTTTAAAGGAATGTAGGTTTACCTCAATTTATAGATAAGCAGTAAACAGGACTGCAAAAGGGGCACAGATTGCAGGAAACAGAACCATTTGCATTTCAGCAAATATCAGCGGGGATTGGGGGGAAACCCAGCATGGTGCTTCTTCACCTCCAGACTCAATGTTGCCGTCCTCACGGCTTGAATAAACTTTATTTTGAAGGGGAACCTTCAGAAGAATCCATTTCAAAGGTTTACTCAACTATAAAAGAAAGGGGCAGAAAACCAAGTTCTCTCTTTCACCGAAGAGATAAAGGAACCAGCATTTTGGGCTTCTGGAAGAGCCCTTGAATGGAGCAGTAGTGTAGCCAGGGAGGGAGTGGGGGGAGTGGCTGTTCCCCCTCTGAGCACAAGTGGTGCCTTTTTAATTTATGGGCAACTTTTTAAATTTTTACTCACCTGGCGGCACTCCGGGTCTTTGGTGGCGGGGACCTTCACTCGCTCCGGGTCCTCGGCGGTATTTCGGCGGCACTGACGGCCCCTGCCGCCGAGGACCCGGAGTGCCACCCGGTGGGTACAAGCTGGTGGCAGCTTTTTTTATGTCCGCTGCCTCTGTTTGCTCTACCTAGCTATGCCACTGGAATGGAGGGATGGGGTAAGATGTCCTGCTGGAAGACTGTGGGCAAAAACAACCATCTTGAACAAAGTCTGTATCTTGCTAGGTTAAGTTTTTAGTCACTAGAAGTATTTTTCACTTTTATTTGTTTGTAACCATTTCAATCTCTATCTCTTTTACTTGATCTCACAGAGAATCCTCTTTTCTTTTGTTATAAACTTGTTTTACTTTAATTCAAACACAGCACTGCTAGATTAAATTAAAAGTGTGTTAGTTAACTCAAGTTAAAGTGGTAAGCTGTACATTTGGTGTCTTTACAGGAGCAAACGGACCATATTATTTCTCCAAGTGGCCCAGGAGAGGGCTGGACACTTAAGGGCCCGCAGTTTAGGGAAATTGAGGACTGGAAGAGTGTTGGGGTCACTTTGTTGGTTGTAGCCAAGGTTGGTGAAAGCCAGTATAGGGCTATGGGACTGTAGACAGGCTGCTGGGGTCAGAGTTGCTGTTTCCAGGGCTGGCTGCATAGCTAACACACCCAGAGACAGGGTGTGACCTGCATGCTTGTGGCTGATTGTGAGCATCCCAGGCAGAGAACTACAGTAGCAAAGCATTGTGATGCATTCAGGGTTACACAGTAAGAGGTCACACAACTCCTTCCTGGTTTGGATTGCACCCCGAAGTGTGACAGTAGCTTGTTTCTTTTCTCTTGGAACCAAGAGGATAATTATGGCAATTACTTTTCTGTCTAAAAGGTGTTGAATGGGTTCTTCTGAGTTGTACTCTTATCACCTCTCCTGTTCAATATGGGGCCATTGGAAGGGTTAGTGAGGAGGCACAAACTGAAATATTGTCAATTTGTTGATGAAACTTATCCCTCTACCTCCATTTCATTTAACCCAGATGGTGCAATTTGAGTATCTTTCTCAGTAGATGGTAGTGAATGAAGCATAAATGAGAGCTAGCTGTCTGAGGCTCCTTCCAGAGAAAAATTAGATGGAATTGTTATAGTAGGTTGGGGAAAGCAATTAGGAGATGTGGCAAAGAGGGTTGTGTCGCAGTTTGTAATTTGAGGCCCTGGTTAGACTCCAAGTTGCTATTAAACAGTCAGTATGTGACAACTCCTCCTCTCAGATGCAAACCTTATCTAAGAGAAGGACATTGGTGCCATCATCCATGCCTTGTCACTTCAAGATTAGACTATTACAATGCACTCTGCTTGGGCAACACCTTCTATCAACCTGCAGAGGAAAGGTGGCACAGAAGGCAGTAGGCCTGCTTATTTAAATGTGGTATTTTACTGCAAGCAGGTGCATAAGAAACTGTTGGCTGCATAGGTTTATAGCTGAAGTGTAAGATGATGATTCTGACTTGTAAAGCTCTAAATGGTTGGAGACCTGCCTACCTGAGTGACCATCCCTCTTCCCACATGATACTTCCACAGTTGAGATCAGTGGGGCAGTTCTAGGGCTGGAGCTCTGTTGGTGAGTAAGAGATGGAGCCACTGGCAGGCATTATCCTTTAGGACCCCTCAGTTTTAGACTTCTCTGCCCCATTCCCTTGTCTGAAATAAGTCTGAGTCTGTTGCCGTTTGGGATGATCCAAAGCTCATCTGCTATAGGCAAATATTAGTGAAGGGCTCAGTTTTAGGGGTCTGGATATGGATGTGGATTTTTTTTAAATGGGGAGATTGTAGTTTTACATGAACTGATGAAGGGTTGGGGGAGAACTTCATTTTTTATGGAAAGGAAGCTTTTGTGCAGATCAAGGTTATTGTTGTCTTTGTCTTGCTGAGGAGCCAGCCTGTGATAGATGTCTATGTAGAAATCAAAATGAATGACTAAGTATAATCAGTTAATACAAAAATGCAGACTTTGCTTCAGCAGGAATACTATTCAAGCATTACCTCACAATCTTCCACTTTCCTTCATGTGTCCAATATAGTATTGATTTTTTTTTTTGCTGTTATCCATTCTTTAAGAGAAAATGTCTAATCAGTTTGGACCATATTCCTGCCATAGGAGGGCTTTCATTAATTCAATTATCTATATTAGCAATATATTTTCATGCTCATAACTGGGAATTAGCAGACTAGTCCTTAGTTCCCTTGAGCATCCTGGGCGCTTGAAGTTCTACAGGAAATATTAGCAAATAGAAGTTTCAAGGGTGCAGTTCAAAGGAATCTGTATGTTTTAATATATAAATATTATGCAAAAGATATATATTGACGATTATTGCAACTGAGGTTGTGGATCAATAGAGAATAACTGGCTACCAGCTATGTACGTAATGGCTTTCCTGGAAGTTGTTTTCTCAAGTTTAGGGGAAGGAAACGTGCTTCATCAACTAAATAGTTCCTTATTTGTGCCAGATGCTGGATTTAACTTGCTAGTCAAGGGAATGACTCAGAAGGATCAATGAGGGTAATATTGTCTTAAGAGACAGGGAATACAGGATCTTAAGTACCTGGTGGGATGCTGTACTGTGTAGTCTCTGTTTCTTTTTCTTGCTAGGACTGCAGAACTGCCTAAGAAATTATACTCCTTGTAATTCATGTATCTGTTAAACTTTCTGTTTAAATATTTGTTTTACACCTTTTGTATCTTTTTATTATAGAAACCTGTTTTTAAAAAGAGCTAATGATTTAACAGCAAAAGAGTTATGTGGTTTAAATAATAGTTTTTAAAGCTGCACATTAATGAGGAGAATTCACCTAACTTAAATTGTATGTGTCTATCTCAGAAGCTGAGCTGGTGCAGAGAGGCCAAAAATAGTTGTACAAACCCATTTGTTTCCCAAGGGAATCCCAGTATATGACTGGGAGTTCAAGGACAGGACTTGAGAGTATCATCTGGAGTGGCAAAGGAATGCCTTACTGAGCAAAAATAAACAATTTAGATGGGTCACGGAGGAAGGGACACGAATGAGAGTCCTGTGATATTATGTCATCCAGTACATTGGTTGCCCTGCAGCTAAAGCAAAAAAATGAGGGGAAACAAACAAGGGCTCATACAAAATTCTTATTGAATGTCCCAAAGACTCTGATACTAGCTAAAATTATGGAAACCTCTATCAGACTTTGACTTTTGGAGAAATTCATTGAAATCACAATGTCAAGCATATGCTACAAGGTTGGGCAGTGTCTCTGTCAAAGGCACTGTGTGGGGTCCATTTCAACATTATTGGAATTGAGCAAAAATGTGTTTAGACACAAAATCACTATGAAATTTTTTTGTAGTAATGATTGGACTAGTGATGTGATGCCAAGAGTTATGTATGTGGTTTAATTAGCCTGCAACTTTATTCACTTAAAATATCTGGAAGTACCTGACAACCAATAGTACAGTGCATTGTCACCATTTCCTTAAGACTTTTCACGTAATCCCCAGCCTTATCACAGCATCTGCCACCCTCCTCTCATAAGAGTGCTGGGGACTAGAAAAGGCGGGGGTTTGGCTCCCCACTGCAAAAGATGTAGGAGTCCTGAACCCCCTTTCTCAGCTCCATTAAGGGATGCTTTCCCTTACATCCTTTTCTAAGTGGTACTTGTCAGTGGTGTCTCTCTCTTGAAATCTCTGCATGCAAAATCTCCCTCTTGCTGATGACTAATTAGTAAGGCTGCGAGTTTGTGACAGAGGTCATGGAAACCATGGATTCCCTGACTTTTCGGGACCTTTGTGACTTCTGCAGTGGCCAGTGTAGTTGGCTCGGTGGTCACCTGAGCAGCACTGCCCCCCGCAGCCAATGGGAGCTGCGGAGCTGGCGCTTGGGGTAGAGGCAGTGCACAGAGCCTTCTGGCCACACCTCTGCCTAAGAGCTGAGGGAGGAACATGTCTCTGCTTCTGGGGAGCTGCAAGAAGCTAGGTAAGGAGCCTGCCAGCCCCGCCATCCACCCCCAGCACCAGCAGGGGTCCCGGGCCCCTGCTCCCTGAGCACCCCCCACCAAGATTTAGTCAGAGGTAAATAGTACAAGTCATGGACAGGTCACAGGCAATGATTTTTTTGTTTACTGCCCGTGACCTGTCCATGACTTTTTCTAAAAATATCCATGACTAAAATGTAGCCTTATTAATAAGTCTTCAAAACTTTCTGCACTAGATTTCACTTTGTCTCACCAAATTGATTATTCTTCTTTGAGTGCTTGCTCATGTCGATTCCATTCTAGGTGTATGCGCGCCCATATGCTCGGTCATCGGAGATTTTTGCCTTTGCGGTATCCGGAGGATTGGCAGTGGTGCCCCTTTGAGTGCCGCGCTCATGCGCCGGTATATCAGGCACCGCCAACCCTACATCCTCTCAGTTCCTTCTTACCTACCGTGGTGGTTAGTCAGAGTGCCTTTCCTTGTATAGCAAGGGCTAGCAGTTTTCGTCTTACTTCGAGACTTAGGTCCTTGTAAATAGTTTGTTTATAGTAGTTAATGTTGTTAAGCGTAGTTAGCAGTTAAAATCCCAGCGGGGACTTTGCCCCAGGTGGGGCGTGCCCCGATATCTCAGATTTAAGCCCTGCACAGACTGCACCAGGCCTATACCTGTGAGTGGCCCCCATAGCAGCTACCTCAAATGCTTGGGGGAAGTACACATGAGAGATAAGTGCCGTATTTGTAAAAACTTTCAGCCCAGCATGCAGAAGGAGCAGGATATTCGGTTGCAGGCTCTCCTCATCCAGCTTCCGTGCTGTCCCACCAGGATTCACCGAGTACCTTGGCCTTGGTGTGCAGTGTGCCCCCGACACCAGGCTCCACCCGGCACTGAAGGACATAAATCCACACCGTGTAGAGGTCAGGCACAGGAGTTTATTACATATAGTGCTGACAGAGTGTCACCTAGCTTATTAGGCTCAGAGACATTGTTAATCAGTTGATTATAATGGAATATATGGATTTTCCATGGGTGGGGAAAGTGACAGGGTAGGCAGTCCCACACCCCCGGATAGGTTTGGCTACTGTGCTGTCATGTCTTGCAGCTAATGGTCAAAGGTTACATAATGTCTCTGCCCATGGTCTCAAGTTAACAAATCAACATTTAATTAGTACTTCAATTAATGTATTAGTATAAAATATATATGTTGAATTCTGATTTGGGGTCCATAGGAATGAAGTAGCTCCTTTGATTGTCCAACAGATACATATCTAGGGGTAAAAGCAAATAAACAGTGTAAGTATGCGGCAATAAAGATTGTCTTTCAAGTTGCTTATTTGTGTTTTAAGGCAGGCATTGGTCCCTGGGAAAGGGAGGTGGGAGGAGGCCATATCTTACACTGACATGCTTGAACCTTTCATAAATTCAAGGTTGGATGTTTGGGAAGAACATCTCCCTCCAGAAGAAACTAACACAACAGAGACAGGGCTTCTTTGTTCTAATTGCAACTTTGAATAAGACAATTATTGCCCCCAACATCTGGCGTTCCGCTGACCAGGCATATCTTAGCAAAAGCAAGGTTATCTTTGGTTATTCTGCTTTCTCTTAGCTAATCAATATTTGCTAGGACTCTGACCTCTTGACTAAACTCTGGACTTTGGGCCTGTACACAAATCCATATACCAGGTTATTACATCAGCAATGGATTCTAATCCGTCAGCACTATTCTTCGTCCCCCAAAAAAGAAAGCTAGGAAGCACAGCTCCCTGGCACCAGGCAAGAAGGGCCATGGGTCATCGGGGAAGGGACCTACTTCGGGCTGCCCAGCCACTCTGGAGCCACGCATTCATGCCTCCCTGGTCAGGGCCCTTAGCACCTTGAAAAGTCCACCACCGACTCCCAGGATCGGCATGGGACCTAAGCTCCTGACGGCACCAACACCTTCATAAGCTCCCGCAGCGCTCAGAAAGCAAAGGCCTCTGCCCATGCCATCGAGGCATCACATGCCTCAAGGACCAGCAAAGGCTCCCCACAAGGGCAAGCCAGCTGCTAAGACCCCTCTAGGGCCAGTGGATCACCGCTGATCCCCTGAGACGCAGCAGTGCTCTCCACCACTGCGCCGCAGATTGCCGGAATCACAGCCTGGATCCTCAGAGGCTTGCTTCGGTCACCAGCATCGCAATTGTGGTCCCCGCCATCTCGACACGGATCGCCTAGAGGGAGACACCGGTCTCCGCAATACCGACACCGTTCACCCTCCCGCTGATTGTCCTCTCGGTTCAGGTCCGGGTCACCTGCCTTGTGGGAGCGCTCCCCGTCGTGTCTTCGGACCCCCCCAGCACCAGCTCCAGTCCCCCCAATACCAGTACTGATCTCCTCACTCTGGGCACCGGTTTCCAACGGCAATGGTCAGCAAACAGTCTCAGGCGTCGACAGCCCCACTGTGGTCACCGGAAGGGGATTCCTCCAGCACAGAAGCACAGTTCAGCCTCTTGCCTAGACTTCACTGGTGTGAATGGGCACCTGAGGCCACGTCGACATCGACGGCACCACCTTGGCAGCACGGCCATTGGCTAGCGCAGTGGCCTTATTGAAATGCATGGGGAGTGTCGGTCACGGTGATGTCCCTTTCACACAGCTTATTGGCCATTGCCTCGGAGCAACAGCTGGTGGCACCGACAGCTCTGGGCTCAGTGCATGATGCACACTCTGAAGTCGAGGCAGAGGAGACTGCACCCACCCCTAAGCCTCCTTCCCCCGACACTGCAGTCATCATCTTCATCCCCAAAGAAGGCGATTGCGGGACCCTCGAGGGCCAGCCCGCTGGACGATTTTAAAGAACACCAGGCCGTGCTTCATTGGGTGGCTGAGAATTTTGGCCTGCAGGTGGAGGAAATGGCTGAGCTGGTGGACACTTTGTTTAATGTTCTGTCAGCCTCTACCCTGGCCCGTGTTGCAATACTAGTGCATGACGGTGTCATCAAGATTGCCAAGGCCCTCTGGCAAACTCCCTCATCCATCCCTCCCAACTCGAAAAGGGACGAAAAAAATACTTTGTCCCTGCCAAAGGGTTTGAATACCTTTTCACCCACCTTCCCCTGGGCTCGCTGGTGGTCTCTGCAGCCAATGAAAAGGGTAAGCAAGGTCTTACCAGCTCATCCCCCCAAAAATAAAGAGGCCAAAATATAGGATCTGTTCGGGAGAAAAAATTATTTGACTGCCAGGCTGCAATTTTGGGTGGCAAACAATCAGGCCATCCTAGGAAGATACAATTTTAACATATGGGACTCCCACCCATAAGTTCAAGGAGTCCCTCCCACAGGATTTGGCCCAGGAATTCAGCACCCTAGTGGAGGAGGGCACCATGGCGGCTTGGTGCTCCCTCCAAATCTTCATGGAATGTATGGTGCCAGTGGCCCCTACTTGAGACATTAAGGGGTCCAGGTCTTCCCATATCTCGACGACTGGCTTATCAAGGGCAGGTTCCAGGAACAAGTACAGAGGAGCCTCCATCTGTTGTGTTCCACCTGCCGCAACCTGGGCCTGTAGATAAATGAGCAAAAATCCATTTTAAGGCCAGTTCAACTAATAGAATTCATCGGGGCAGTTCTCAACTCCACGTGAGTCAGAGCCTGCCTTCAGGAGGCTTGTTTTCAGGCCATGTCAGACCTGATCTCTCATGTGAAGAACCACCTGCTCACCATGGCTTACACCTGCCTGCGGTTGTTGGGCCACATGGCCACCTGTACATATGTGATCAGTCATGCGCGGCTCCACCTCCAGCCTCTGCAAGCAAGGTTGGCGTTGGTTTACACTGCCAGCAGACACGACCTAAATCGGGTAGTTAGAGTTCTGGATCACATCCTGTCATCCCTGGAGTGATGGTTGAACCCTGGGTCAGTATTGAAGTGTGTTCCCTTCGTGATCCCGTCCCCGTCGCTGACCCTGGTCTCAGATGCTTCGGACCTGGGCTGAGGAGCCCATCTGGGCAAGCTCAGCACTCAAGGCCGCTGGCTGGGGAACGATTTGGCCCTTCACATCAATGTCAGGGAGATAAAGGCAGTTTGTCTGGCCTGCCAGGTGTTCTTGCTCCACCTGAGCAGCAAGGTGGTGCAGGTCCTCACGGACAATGCCATCGCAATGTATTACATCAACAGGCAGGCCGGAGCCAGGTTGTCAGCCCTTTGCCAAGAAGCTCTCAGCCTTTGGGAGTTTTGTATGTAGCATGCCATTCATCTGGTAGCCACGCACCTGCCTAGGACCAGGAATGTGCTAGAAGATCGCCTCAGCAGTACCTTCTCGTCTCGCCATGAGGGGTCACTCCATCTGGAGGTGGCCGGTATGATTTTTCTGAAAGTGGAAAACTCCCCAGATAGACTTGTCAAGGCACACTCGACTAGAGCGCAGGTGTCATCAGCGGCCTTCTTGGTTCACGTGCCGATCCAAGCGATCTGTAGAGCTGCTACCTGGTCATCTGTCCACACGTTTACTTGCCATTATGCGCTTACCCAGGCCCGGGATGATGCAGTGCTGCAAGCTGCAAGGCCGTGAACTCCAAGCCCACTTCCATTGGTACTGCTTGTGAGTCACCTAGAATGGAATTGACATGAAAAAGCACTCGAAGAAGAAAAAACGGTTACCTACCTTTCATAACTCTTGTTCTTTGATATGTGCTGTTCATGTCCATTCCATTACTTGCTCTCATGCCCCTCTGTCACGATTGCCGGCAAGAAGGAACTGAGAGGGCGTAGGCTCAACAGTGCCTGATATACTAATGCATGAGCACGGCACTCAAGGGGGCACCACTGCTGACCCTACGGATACCACGAAGGCAAAAATCTCCAACCGCGCACATGGGCGCTCGCACACCTAGAATGGAATGGACATGAGCAACACATCTTGAAGAACAACAGTTACGAAAGGTAGGTAACCCTTTTTGCCATTTTATCCAATAACCATACATCTTCCACAACAAGTACCTGCACTGGACATCTTCCACAAGGAGGCATCAGCAATTATGCTTTTGGGCCACATGGCCACCACAAGCCTGCTGTGCTTCCACGTATTCACTGATTCTTTCCTTAATATCAGAAAAAAGTATATCCACCCCCTATTTGGATAGGTGTATCCCATCCTCCCTGGGGTGCCAAGTAAGATATGTCCAGATCTGAAATGACCAAACCCCCTTGGTTATGTATGTGTTTAGCCACCTACCTATTTACATACCTCCTCACCTTATCCACCTGTGGAAGTTCCACTGTTCCCTGCACTGCAGTGTTTCAGATTAAATATTCATTGCCCATGGGAAAAATCCTGGATCTTCCCTCAGATCTGCCTTAGCTCTGTTTATCATGTTGAGCCCCTTACACCTTCCCAAATAGTTTTCACTGAGGTGAACAATAATCACATCTGGTGCCTGCTTCTGAGTTGCCAAAGAGCGTATAAGGGGCATCAGCTGGTCCCATAGCATACCCTTGTTTCTATGCCAGCTCACCACCTAGATCCAGCTGTGAACCTCCAGACGACTTGGTGCCTATGTGCCTAGTGTACAAAACTATTGCTCACAGAGCCACACCACTGCTTGCTTGGACCGTGGACATGATTTTGAAATTTGAAACAGAGAATCAGAGCTAATTTTCCCATCTGGGGTCTCGTGTATGTCTTGTATGTATTTGAGTGCCATTATCCAATTGCATGAATCACACTGGCCCCTAGCCTTATTTGGGCAGTACTGTTGCAGCTCCAATCTGGAGTGAGTGGGAACCAAATTCATGCACCTATAGCCCTAACTTTATAAGCCCCTTTTTAAAAACTGTAACAGACTGGTATGTTGTGAAGGCCCTTCCAGCCCCCTGACCAGCTGGTTTCATCATTATATAATTCCTCATTCCATCACCAATAGCATTATGGACTCACCTCGCCCCTCCTGTTTGGGTCAAGATGACCAATTGCTCCTCCTACTGTAAATCCCTCTACTCCAAAGCCTTTCCCAACATATCCCTCACCAATCCAGGCACTAGTTCACTGACTCTAAAAACTTAAAAAAATGCTTCCAGGAATGCAGCCTTGAACAAGTCCACTTCCTGTCTGCTTCTGCACATTTGATTGAGAACTTGCCCCAAATCCCTAAGCGTCTGAGCAGTAATGGGGATCCTCTCTAGGGATGGTGTGTTGATACCTCGTCACTAAAAAACTCTGAACTAACTAAAGTATCCACTACAAGGATCTGGGATATCCCCCAATCCTACTGGTAAATGTAAAGCCTCATAGGTGGCTGGAGGCAGTAAATGATGCAAACCCACAGGTTGCCAGCAATACCATGTACTGAAGTATCTGGTCATCTGGAAATGGCCATTTCATAGGCAGGCCCTCCCTCCCCTGAAATTGCACAAAATCTTTAAAAATCCTGTCATAAGCCCTAAATATTTGCAGTGCTAATGATCTCTGTACAACTCTTAAGAGCCATCCTCCCCCAGAATGCTACCAGCCTCTGTTTTGGGTTCCATGTTGGGTCCTGAAATCTGTCCACCTGGAAGTGTGAGACAGTGCATTGGCTCTGCCATTATCGACCCCAGGCACATGTTTTGCAAACAAACATATGGTTAAAGTTTAAACACTGAAGTGCAAATGCCCTTACTCACCTCATAATTCTGCGTGATGTGGAGGACATGCACCATTGTCATGTTGTCATTCCAAAACATTCACTTTTGTTTGTAAAATCCATTCTCCAAACAGTCACTGCCACTACAACGGGAAATAATTTCAGGACTGTTGTATCCTTTACTATCCCTTTTTTATCTGGTCAGAGGGCCATTTCTGCACATACCACATGCCTTGGTAAAAAATCCCCAAACCTATTCCATCTCATGCATCTCAGTGAATCTTTAAATCTGCCTCAATTATCCATTCCTCCCTCCAAAAATCCTTATTCATCTCTTCATTAATTTTTATCCAATGATTGGGCTTTAATATTCCTATGGTGGCATCTGACAGCTCTTGGTAATAGATTTCTCCAGGACTGCATAGGGTATAAATACCACCCTCACTCTCTTCTGGTCAACTAGAATGGTAGTGATCTCCCCCCACTCCTAAATTGGGTCAGCCATTTCCTGCTCCTTCCTGCTCCATACAGGTAAAATTCCCCCCTTTTTCCAGCTGTGGTGCCAGTTGTGGGGGAAGCCCTCTCCTTGCACAACTGGAGTGCTTTCCCGAGCAGCTTTTGCATGCTGTACAACTGTCTACTAGTTCCTTCTCTGTGAGACAGGAAGCCTTATGATCCTGTTTCCTGCTGTTAACAGTCTTGCTCTCATTCTTGGGCCCTGGGATTGGAGTTTCTCTCTGTTCTTCCAGATTATCTCTTTGAGAATTCCAGGTTTTAAAGCCAGAGCCTGTAATAGGTATGTTGGGCTGCACATATACCCAGAGGATCAGTGCCCTGTTATAGGACAGGAATGGGGTAAGGAAAGACATCATGGTTGTTCAGTAGACATTGGGGACAGATAGGGGAATGAGCAGAGGAATCTTTTAACTTCTGGCTTTGGAGCTCTTTCATGTGATAATAAAGTATACTTCCATCAGATTATATATTATTGCTCTTTTATTTTGACTTTTTTGTAGGTATTGAATAAATCTATAGTTCATTAGTTTATTTTAGTTTCCATTGCAGCATCTATAGATACATTTATTTAAATCAGTGTCCCTGGCCGAGTGCATATCGTTCCAGTTTGCATATAGTTGATTGTTTTGTTTGTTTAAAATATTTTGTCTGTTTGAAAACTTCTATCAGGTATAAAGTCATTGGGGAAAATCCTGGAGCCACTGAAGTCAACACTGTTGACTCCAACAGAGCCTGGCTTTCACCCGTTATCTCATGTTTTGTGTTGGTCATGGTTAGCAGAATAGTTTTGCAGGCTTTATTTTATTGACTTATATAGATCATTAATGGTCAACCCAGGGGAAAGATGGTGCAGTATATCCAGTAATGTTTCTAGTGTCTGTGGTTGGCTACCCAACTTCTCTGTCCCTCACAGTTCTTGATTTTACGTAGCTATATTTCCGACTACAAATGGTAGACCGAAGATCAGGAATACAAGCAATACTACCACAGCGTGCACTTTATGGTGCACTTCTAATGAAAATAGGCTTAAACCCAGGTCATGTTACTAAGAGCCGTTAGGATGACTTTATCGACTATCACAAAACCAGTGGACCTGACCTCTGCAGAGTCATAGTTTGGAGTATGAATGTAATCATCACTTTTCAGATTTGCTGAGATCCACAGCACCAGAAAGCCAGCAAAACCGCATTCTTTATTGTAAGCACCATTGTGTGCAAAACTGAAACTCTTCTCAAACTTTCCCTCTTTCTTAAATACAGAAAGGAAGAAGATTAGAACATTGGCAAAGTTGCTTTTGCTTCCTAGATTTTAAAATGTCACATAAGTTAAAAGAAAAATATATTACTATTTGTCTATGTCACTTGTGTTATAAGAAATCTTTATTGTTGCTTGGTTTATAATAGAATTATAAATAGAAAAGACCTTTTAGGTATTTTGGCCTATTCACCTACCACTGCAGGATTGTTGCCTATGGATGTATTGGATTTGGTGTTTGAATTTTGTAATGTTGTTTTAAGGAACTTGCCAAGTATATGTATAAGGCAGAGGTAGCACATATTCATATGAGTTTAAAAAAATAGAGAAGTATGAAGAATGGGCCCAGTTGAACAAGTTACTTGTTCACTTCTGGGGGAAAACCCAACAACTTTGAAGACTTCGAACTATTCAGTGTACAAGACAAGCTTCCCTAAGAATTTGTAACTGGCATAACAAGCTTCCAACAGATAAACTTGTAGCACTGTAAGGATCTTACTTTTCATATGGGCAATTGGATAAATTGTTTTTGTTGAAAAGTGTTTGGCTTTAGGCATAGAGCTGCTTTTGTCACAGATCAGGCATGTCATACATATCTTCATTTTCATAACCAGGTGTTAGTTAGATTTCATACCAGTTTTCATTTAAAATTCATTTGAGTAGCTAGTGCATAATGTCTATTACAGCTATGTAGTTTATAAACATGCTATATTTGTAGCTACCTTTTAAATCTGAACTGCATAGATTAATGTTTTTAAAACACTTAGAGCTCGGTTCTGCCTTTGGCAGTGCACATTGTCATATGTATACAAAAGCTGATTTTCCAAAATATTAGGCCATTTGTTCTGAATACTGGTAGGCAGGATAAAGTCCTTAAACTATAGCCTTTTCAAATTTTGATCTGCATTATTGTGCCTTCTTTTGTGAATTTCCCCTTCTGACTCCTGTATGGTATAGTAATTTTTTGTATTCATGGAACTTTGCTAGCAGCCACTATACCCATTTTAAGGAATGGGAAGTTTGAGGTTGCTTATCATCATTTGGACACGTGAAAAGGCCTCTTGTCCCATAACCCAAGATTGTGACACCAGCAGAAGAAGATACCAATTACAGTATTTAGATTGTCAAGCAGCTGGAGCATTATACAGTACTTGAAGCCGTTCTACCACTTCTTCCACAGGAATTAGCAAAGGAAGACACTCTTGGGGTGTGTCTACAAGTCCTTTTCTTTTAAAAAATTCATCTTGGCTTCAAGTGGTATGTCTCCACTAGTGGAAGCAGTAGTAGGAATGCTAGTGTAGATAGATTTACAGGTAACAGCTGGCATTTTAAACACCATATCCAATCTTGCTCAGAAAAGGTCTATGTGATATGACACTTAAAACACCCAGAGCAACGCACACTTTGTCTATGCTAGTGTCCCCACCATTACAAACATTGTTGGAGCAGAAGCAATGGTAGCAACAGGTGGCAGGGTCGAGGTAAAAAATTCATAGTGTAGTTGTTTGTCAAAGTACCACTTAAAATACATGTTTTACAGTGCATGGAGGCTTGCACCATTCCCTCTGGTGGTCAATAAACAGAAATTCAGATCTACCATCAGCTGAATCCATAAAACAATACCTTTGGAACACATTGTAGAGAAAACATTTAATTGGTTTATATAGACTGCTGGATTTCTTAAATGTATAGCAAAGGGATAAATGCTCGGAACATGAGGAAAATACAAATGAACAACTGGTTTCTTGAGCCTTTAATACTGGCTCAATGGATCATTTCTGGTCAGATTTTAGGATTATCTTCTGTTCTGCAACCTTCAGCAAAACAGAAATGATTAATATTGTCCTCAGGATGACTGACAGGCAGCACATCCATATAATTCTATCAACACCCAGGATTCAGACCCCACTATGGATTCCTTGTTCTGGTCTTTTCTGTGGTTCATTCATGATATTTCCATTTTCCTTAGCTTTTATTCCAGTTGAGAAGACAAAGAAAGAAAACAATTTAAAAATGACATTTTCTGCAGAAAAATCTGAGCATTGTTGATGTAACTATCTCTTGCCAAGGCAGAACAGAGACTTTGAGGAAAGGTTATCAAGGGAAGTATATCCTGGTTGGTACTGAAATTATTTACTTTTCACTGGAGGCTGCTGCCAGTCACATTGATAACACATTCATGTCCATACTGGGTAAATGAAGATGTAGAAATCAAATTAAGACAAATTAAGTACTTTATGCGTTATGGAGAACGGTGGATATGAGACTTCTAAAACTGAGGCGGCCGTGACACCCTGGATATAACAAATTTAACTGCTAATTTTTGTGCAGACTCCACATAAAAATTTGGAAATATTTAAGAGATTGTTAGATTATGAATATGATTTGCAATGCCCTTGGATTATGCTTTTCTTTCTATTTTGAGTTTCTTCAAAGTGAAACACACTGTGTGAGGTCCATCTAAATAGCTGCAATAAAATATCTCCAGTGCCTTACTTAGCTAATTAGGCTTTTTATTTGTGGCTTGATTCTCATAAATAAATATTTTTAGTTATAAAGAAGATTACATTCTCCTGCAGTTGTAGTGCGGGAGGAAGAATGCATATGAACTTTCTGTTCCACAGCGAAGTAAAAATAAATGTTTACCTAGAATAGTTTTCTTAAGTTTTATATTCAGGATAATTTCATAATTTAGCTGATACTATATGCTTTCACTCATTATTATTACACACCTAAAAACTTAATCACCGCGAAGAACCTGCCTTTGTAATGCAGTGATCAAATATCTCATTATTTAATAGATGTAAAGGCTTCTTGCAGTTTTGCTTTTTAGTCCCTTGCTTTACAAAGAGGAAAATCTTCAACAGGGAGAGTCACTATTTCTGGACGTGCCATTTTCAAAGAAGTCTTAAATCTGAATTTCAGAAATTCTGAGTGGATAAGCAGTAATTCTAATATCTGGTAAATTGTCACTGTGATTTTTAATTCCCAGCTTCAGTGCTGTAGCTATTCGCTTCTGTCTTATGCTTAGAGGGACCATGCCATGAAAGCCAAAGGTGACTAAATATTATCCTTTTGAAGAAACACCTCAATATTTTACAAATAAAGGTCAATTGTTTACAAGATGTGACAATAGGATCTTTTCATCTTATAGCATGTAACATCTGATCTTACTGGTCTATAACATGACTCCTAATGAGTTTCAACCATACAACTTTTAAAATTAATGATTCTTTATCTCACAGTTCCCCTTGAAAGAAAGCCACAAAGAAAAAGATCTTAAAATATAACCCAACTCAAATCAAAACTCAAAACTGTAATTCAGATCAAAACTGTATTGTAAGTTAAATCAAACTAATCAAATCTGAGTCAATGATCACTGACTGAATCTATTTGGTAAACACTTACTGTAGCCATGAGAAGAAGAGAGGCTCAGAAATTATTTCTCAGTCTTCCACTGAACTGGTCAATGGCAACCAGTCTTTACTCCCGAGCAACTAGCTTAGTGAGAATAAAAGATGAAGATGATGTTTAATAAAAAATACAATGGATGGTCTTTTACAGAGTGAAAAGTAAAAGCAGCCAGGAGCATGCAAATTAAATGTTTGATCTATTACAAAGCAGACATGCATCAGAAGAGCTATAATATAGTTAATTTAAAAACTGTAACAGCTAAAAGGCAAAATAATGTAGTATATTTTCCAGGTAATGTCTTCCAATTTACTGCATATTTTGGATGCATATTTTGGTGAAATGTGTGGCATAGCAAAATATTTGTTTAAGTGTATGTAACCAACTAGAGTGAGTTTGTTTGTGTTAGTGACCTTTAATGTGTCCAACCTGTGCAGTGAACAGGGATCCTGCAAAATAATGGTATGTGAACATGTTAATAAATACTCTATCCTAAATATAAAATCACTCCTGATAAAATTTGCTGATGACACAAGGATTGGAAGAATGGTAAATACACCTCTACCCTGATGTAACGCGACCTGATATAACATGAATTCAGATATAACGCGGTAAAGCAGCGCTCTGCGGGGTGGGGCTGCATGCTCCGGCGGATCAGCATGTCTGGCTCCGACACGCTGCTCTGAGCTGCATGTTAAGGGTGCCGGGCCGTGGCTGACAGGTTGGATAAGGGGCAGAGGGTCTTGGAGGGCGGTGGGGGGACAAGAAGTGGGACGAGTTGGATGGGTCGGGTTCTGAGGGGCTAGTCAAGGGGCGGGAAGTGACTATTAATAATGGAAATGCTCGAGGTCAAAGCAAGTTCGATATAACGTGGTTTCACCTGTAATGTGGTAAGATTTTTTGGCTCCCGAGGACCGCGTTACATCTGGGTAGAGGTGTAATAATGAGGGAAGGGCAGTCAGAGCAATCTGGATTGCTTGGTAAACTAGGCCCGTTAAAGTAAAATATATGTTAATGAGCCAAATGCAAAGTTACGCACCCAGGAGCAAAGAATACAGACCATACCTACCGTTAGGGGACCTGTTTTGGGAAATAATCTAGGGGTCATAATGGACAAACACCTGAACATGAGCTTCCCAGTGTGATGCTATAGCAAAAAGGGCTATCCTTGGATGTATAAACAGGAGAGTACTAAGTAGGAGTAGGGTGGTAGATGCATTGGTGAGACTGGCAGTGGAGTATTGCATCTAGTTCTGATGTCAACATTTTAAAAAAGGATGTTAAAAACTGAAGTGAGTGCAGAAAAGAGACACAAAATGATTTGAGGGCTGGAAACGTGTCTTACAGTGAGAGACTTAAAGAGCTCAATCTGTTTAGTTTATCAGAAAAGATTTAAGTGGTGACTTGATTACAGTGTGTAAGTACCTTCGAGAGGAGAAAATACTGTGTACTAATGGACTCTTCAATCTGGCAGAGATAACAAGAGCCAATGACTGGAAGTTGAAGTCAGACAAATTCAAAGTTTTATTCTTTAGCTAGGGTCCAACACATGGAGCTCAAAGTGCTTGGTTTCTTTGACTCCTCAGGTGAAGGATAACTCTGGGGTTCCTGCCCCCTCTTTTTATAGTAAAGTAAACCTTTGAAATGTATTATTTGAAAAGTAAGCTCAGACACAGTTTCTTTCTCCTGCTGGGGTATAGACACTAGACTGTCGTCTCCCCCACTTGTTAGTTGATATCTTTGTTTATCTTATATGTACATATACCTTCATCGTCTGCTGATGATCAGGCTGGTCAGACAAGCAAATACACATTCCTTTATCTATGGCAAACAATGCATGAGACCAGTCTACCCCAAACATTTTAGAACGTAATTCTAGCACATATTTGTACACACCCTGAACATATGCCATGCAGTGATTTTCAGGACCAGCTGTTTACCAGTTTGTATATAGCTCACATGTCACCTTTTAGATACTTATTGCCCCAAGTCACTATTGTCATAATCTGTATGTCAGGCCTGACAAGAGTTGCTGACATAGAATAGTATACCACCTCTCCTCGACATTGATGCACTAGGTTTAGCCACTGGCTACTCCACAGACATATGTTTACAGTCCCCCTGAACCATAGACTAAGGGGCATCTCTCTTCCTGCTTAACATCTATACAGCCCCAGCAGTTGTTTCATGCCCTTCTGGGTCACCCCAGCCAGTAAAGGGTTCTGCCACCCACAAAGGTGTGAAACCAGATCTCTTACCACAATGAGTCTGCCCTGTTCCCAGTGGAGTCCTGGCCCACAGCTGTTCACCTAGCTGTACCAGGGACTGACTGCTCCCAGCATCTTCAAGCTGTGCCTCAGTTGAGTCACTCAAGTAACACCTGGGACTGTTCCCTTGTACAGTGGATCTGAGAGAGAGATTCCCAAGAGGGGATTCATTTTGAGGAGGTGACTGTTTGTTTGGACTCCCAATTATGCTCCTTTTTCCCAGGGGTAAACAGGGCTTCTGCTCCCCCTTTACAGTTTGTGCTTACCAAATGCTTTAGCTTCACACAGGCATCAGCTGCCTTTTGGAAAGAATCCAGAAGTTTATCCCAAATACATTGTCCGATCTCTTCAGAATATATGCGCAGGAACTGTTCCTATGTAAAAAGGTCAAATAATTGGTCATAATTCTCTTCCCCCTTCCCCTTGAACCATTTTCTCATCTACTCACACAATGTATACACACATTCCCTATGACTCATCTTGTCATTAATTCTGAGATCTCTAAATTTCACTCTATACACTTCAGGAGTAATTCGAAAAGGTTTGCAATACAACTCATATTTCAAAGCCTGTTCAATTGGCATTTCATTAAATATATGTAATGCTTTACTCAAGAGCTTAGTAATCAAAGTTGGAACTTTCTTGTCCTCTGGAACTTTATGTACTTCACAAAGCCTTTCGGAAGTGGTAAGGAATTAGTCTGTTTCTCTGTACACAGGACAGCTTATCCGAGCTTGGTGTTCCTTGGGGAGAGAAAGTACCTGTGGGCTGTGGAACCTATCCATCCCTTTTCCCCATTCTCAGATTATATAGCTACCCCACCTCCCCCCTCCCCGCTAAGGTTTCCTTTTCTTTCAGCTCCATGGCTTATTGGTGGGCAGCTGCTTCTGCTTCCAGGACCCACTTGTGTGCTGCTTCTTGCCCATTTGGTTCACGTCCCATTTTTGGTATTCACATGCTCTTGTTGTTTGGCTTCCCATTTCTCATCGTCCTTGCTCAGCCGCTCATTTTAGGCTTTTTGCTCCTTTTCTAAACAAGCCAGCTCTAACTTAGCTGTTGTTTCGCTGTCTCTCATTTTAAATGTCCTCTGTTCTGTTTCCACACCTGAAATAAATAAACAGAAAATAATAAAACTGTAACCTTTCTGTGATTGTTCCCAGCCTTTTCACTTGCGTGGGAATTACTTAAAACTATTTTACCAGGACTTGAATTGTAAACCTCAGTCAAATAGCAAGCTGTGTGTCAATCCTGTTCAACTATGCCAATGGGAAGCTTTGGGGTTCACCGAGGCCGGTAAGGGGTTCAGTCACTACCTGCTTTTTAACTGTGGGCACCTAGGATGTTATACTGCTGTTGCTCAGAGCCCTGACACCAACAGGCAGCATACAAACATGCTGGTCACACCCTGGCTTCCACTGCCCAATTACTCTTTGCTGGGGACCGCAACAACAGTTCCAGCCCTAAGTTCTTCCCCAAAAAAGTCTTTCTCTGCAGTGCTTTGATTGAAGTGGAGGGTTTGTCAGTCCCAGTTAAGTTAATAATCTGCTATGTACTGACTTTCTCTGTAAAGAGGCAGAAAACTTGATCAGGTTTTGTGGGTGCTACAGTAAGAAGGGCAGAGCATTGCAGAGAGGCATTTTTGGAGAGAAGTTAGGCCTGGGAGGGTTTTGGTGTCATCCTGCAAGGCGTAACCAGGCATGTGGAAGCCAGGGTGAGGCTATTGTGCTGAGCATTCCGTTGCTGTCAGTGAACCAAGGCTCTGAACCAAGGCTGCACAACACAACCCTTCCTGGTCTGGGCTGAACCCCAGAGGGTCACAGCACCTGCATAAGGGAGCAGAGCAAAGGTTACACACACGACCTTAAAACTTGCGCTTCCTGATGTGAATGCCTTTTGCCTCTGCCCTTTCCAAGATCTGATTGAATGAGTCATCCATATGAACCTTCCAAGATTATTCAAACTTTCGGAAAACAAACAAATCAAACACATTGGGCAGGGATTAGACATGATGGAGAATTTTAGAAAGAAAAATGAAAATTTGGCAAACAATTTTAAAAAGTCCTCTGGATTATTCCAGTTGTAGAATACTTGCCCTTATCCACTCAACACAGATTTTTTTAAGGATAGTCTGGTTTGATTTTGGATAGCACGTTGCTATATCATGATAATGTAACTGTTGTATTTGAAAGAAATTTGATCTTGCCTCATTTATTTGAATATCCCAAACATTTCAAAATTACACATTTTGCTTCCTTTGGAATGGTTCTTTAAAAAGACATGGTCAGATTTTTAATTTTTGGCTTTTGGCCTCCTTTGGCCTGCATAATATTTTGTTAAAAGTTTGAAATAAGATTGCTTTTCATACCTTTTGTCCTTTTTCCTCTCTGGCAACCAAGTATCCAGCACACACCCTACACATAAGCACATGCTTGGACCCCCACATGTGCAGATGTTTGCAAACTGTTCAGTATTTGAGAAGGATGAATACCTAAGCTTCATGTTAAGGGAGTGCACTTTTGACTTGAACAGTGCTCCTTGTGCAGGGATTTCTCCATGTTTATGAGCTGACAGGATCAGAGCCTTAGTAACTTCTTTCAGATAGTATGGGGGATTGACTTATCACTTTTCTTCTTTCTGAGCTATGTAAGTATAATTTTCTTCTCAGCTTCAGAATTGCAGTTTTATAAATAAATAATACATATTTAAGATTAAAAGACTATGCCTCTCTCAACCTGATACTCTTCACACTCCTCTGTACAGGGCCATCCACATTGTTAGTGCTATACAAGTGACAAGGATGATGATTTAAGTGTCATAAGGTTATGAATTCTAAACATCTTTTTTTTAAATCGAAAGTAACATCTTAAAGTTGGGGCTTAAGAAATGTGTCACTCATGTCACTCACTTGTCTTGTTAATCTTCTTGGTATGTATCAAGTTGTTCTAAATCTGCTTTGATTCAAAATGTAGTCCAAAAGAACAAACTCCATTTTAACACTGTCCAAAATCAACATTTTACCAAAAATCATTTAACAGCGGGTTTCACATTATATATTACCTCTTTGGCATGCAAGTGCTTCTAAACCAGATTCCTCATTTGGCATCAGAAGGGTTGATTTAAACATTTGCAATACTATTTCACACCAATCCAGGAAAAACTAATAAGTAATTTCAGACTGGATCATTTGAACCATATTTTGCATAGATTGAAAAAGAAAATTAGCACTGAGACTTTGATACTATCTTTCTCTTTACTGCTGCTAATCAAGTGTAAATTGAATTCAGAAAGTTGTGGTTATTCACTTCACATGACCCCTGCTGGGAGATTTAGTTTCATGCAGCTTCATCTTGCTATAGACCACATATGATTGACATAATTAATCAAAGATTATGCCACTAATCGGCAACAGAACACAACACAGCAGAGAACTCAATTAAAGCTTCTTATCCTCCAATTTGAAAGATCAGTCATGTGAGAGCTCAAAAGTCAGCTTCATATTTTTGCTTAAGACCATAATTATTTAACTTCTATATTTGCTTCTGCAGGGTAGTTTAGCTAAATTCATTTAAAAATCATGCCTTCCTTGCTGTAAAGGGATTTAACACTTTGATTTCTGCAACTAATTATTTTCAAAGAAATATCAAAATCTGTTTAAAACTAATATTCAACAGGCTGAAATAATTTAGAAAGCAGTAAGCTATAGGACTCAGCCGTGTCTCACTAAAACTTTGCCTCTGGGACTTAACTACCAGTCCTTATAGGACTGAAAAAGGAACACTGTGGTGACCTTAGAAACTAAGGGTCAAATTCACCACTCGCTCAGAAAGCAAAAGCAATCAGGCTTTGTGCTGGGAACGGTGTGGCATTTCAGCTGCTTTTCTACCCTTGGTTTGGGGGCAGCTGCCCATCCATCGAGTTTTGGGACCACATAATCTGCCCTTCAATACCTGGCATTTTTTAGTAAAACTTCCAGCAAGAGGGTAAGCAATATTTCTTACAGAATGCACCCAGAATTGTACCTGATACCTTTCAAAATATACCAGAAAGACAGGTCCCTGGCCTGAGGAGCTAACAGTCTGAGTAGATGTGATATGGCAGAGAGAAGTAGTGGGTAGAGGACAAGAGGAAAGTGTAACAAAAATAAGGATGAATTTGCTTTGGAGGTTCTGCTTGTCCTTTTCTGAACAAGAGAGAAGGGAACAGTAACAAAGAGATTGTGGGGATGGAAGAGAGGAACAGGGAGATAGATGGAAGATGAAGAAATGGAAAGGGCAGTAGAGTGAGAACGTGAAGGAGAAAATAACGGAGAAGAACTTATTGTGGAGGTTGGCAGCAGGAGTGGTTTGGTAGCTGGAGAGAAGTGGAAGAAAGTTTTTAGATCAGGCAGCCAGATGGCAATGGTAGAGCATCCAGAGCTTTAGAGGCAAAAGTCTGATGGTTTGAGGAGCCTGGTGTGGGTTACAGGTCTGTAGGTGGTGGTGGTGGAATGTGAGTCCCAAGGCGCTGGAGTTCTGTTGTTGAGATCCGGACTGCAGTTTGGAAACTTATTGAGCAAATACAGAGATTTTTAGCAAAACAAGTCGTAGCAGGCAGCAGCTCAGTTAGACATATTTTCCCCTCTGACCATACTCATGGTGCTTTAACTTTAAATTCTATATCTCTTAATTATTTCCCTAAGCTTCATTCTCCTCCCTAATACAAGCATAGGGGAAAACTACTGTAAAAGTCTGTGAATGTTTAACAGCTAATACTTGGTTACTGTACTTCAGATCTTCAGTAGTAGGTGACAACAAAGGGACTGAAAGGAGGAGAATAAATCCAGAGATGCTCTAAATTGGTAAAGTTTATAGGTATTTTATAGGTTTCAGAGTAGCAGCTGTGTTAGTCTGTATTCGCAAAAAGAAAAGGAGTACTTGTGGCACCTTAGAGACTAACAAATTTATTTGAGCATAAGCTTTCGTGAGCTACAGCTCACTTCATCGGATGCATTCAGGTATTTTTCTGTTTATTTCACGATACGTGTGTGACTTTCTGCTGACAAGGGGAAAAATATTTTCTCCAAACATTTAAAGTACAATATGTTCTTGTTCAGCTCCCTTACAAAAGGCTGCATTGACTTGTTTCAAGCTTCACATTGTTTGAGATCTTACTTTAAAGGCTTTTCAGCTCATAATGATATAAGAGACAGCTTGAAACTCATTAAGCTTATGCACAATGAGTTGTTTAAGGACAAGAGTCAGTGTGCCAGTTACCAGGTTAGCTTTTTGTTATTGCCCCTTTAGATTAGTGATTGAGAAGCATTAAGACAAATATTGACTAAAGTGATTTTAGCATAGTTTACAGAGCTAAAGTCACTACATCTTAACTTGGTAGGCCATCGATGCAATAAACAGTTCCAGTGGTGTTACTTGTTTGTCTTATGAAATATAGTGACTGTAT
The DNA here is from genome assembly GCF_965140285.1 of Lepidochelys kempii. Taxonomy (NCBI): domain Eukaryota; kingdom Metazoa; phylum Chordata; order Testudines; family Cheloniidae; genus Lepidochelys; species Lepidochelys kempii. The sequence goes on from NC_136383.1 coordinate 122,786,183, forward strand.
GTTGATCTTTGCTAAAGGGTATTTATGTTATGAAATTCTTTCTTGTGGGTTATATAGCTGTAAACATTTTTGTATGTTGTGCTGTGAGGGCTTCAGGGTTTTGGTTTTTTTACAGAATGTGTATTTTGCTAATATTAAAATTGGTAAATTAATAAGGTCCTTTTAAAAGGATAATAATAAAATGCTCATAGGGGTGTGTGCATGTGTGACCTCAGTGCAGTTATAGCTTAGGAAATGTGGGCTGTAGACTCATGGAAACATTGGAGAGGGGAAAGTCAGAAGAGTCAGTTGTATAATTCTTTATTAGAAGATTAGGATTTCTTCACTAACTTCTGTCCTTTTTGTCTTGGAAAATGATTTTTGCTTGTTTTGACTACAGCTGAAGTGTGTCATATTTTGATTTGGTTAACAAATAAAACTTATGATTTTATTTGGTTAACAAATAAAACTCAGCTGTTTACTATGCCAGAGTAACTATGCATCAGTATCGCTGAGCATGCCAGTACTACTCTGGAGATAGTGCTTGTTGTAATAAGTCTCTTTGTCCTGCAATAATAGTGACTTTAGTTTTTTTAAAATTATTGGAGGGTCAAAATTTAAAAACTACCCATAATTATGTATCTAACAAGAACCCCTCCTCTCTGTCAGACTCTGACAGCTTTTGGTGGGGTTCTGGTCTAAAACAGTTCATACACTAGTTTCCCTTTAAATGTAAATAATTAACCAAAGGGTCTTTTCTGTAAAGACAAATAAGGGGTAGATAAGTGTAATATTGTGTGTTTCTCTTTATTGCAGAGGACTGACCCGCAGCTCCTTGCTCAGTTCTACTACGCAGATGAAGAACTAAATCAAGTAGCAGCTGAATTGGACTGTTTGGATGGAAGAAAAGACCCACAAAGATGCACATTGCTAGTCAACCAATTCCGCTCTTGTCAGGTACCCAGAATGGCATGTTCTCGGCTATGTTTTATCTTGTTTGTTTTGTTTACACAGATTTATTGCCTAATTTTTGGAATTATAACTAGATCCTTAAGAAACATGGCTTTGATCAATGGAATTCCTGCTTAAACTAAAGGTGTTTCACATTTGCTCTCAAAGAATTGTGCATAAACAAAATCTACAAACAACTGCTCTTGAATTAAAGATTTGTAAATATGTATACAATAAAGTTTAGATATTTTTTCCCATATGAAATATTGTATACCATGGTCAGAGTTTACCAGTGGTTACCAAAATCTGGAATCTGATATGTTGCAGGATTTCAGACACTACCATACATTAACTTCTTTTGTAAATGTTGAAGTTTTTAATGGTATTCACTGTTTCAAATTACCTAACTTCAAATTACATGGCAGGAGTAGCTTCCCATCAGTCACTTATGTAGATGGAGAAAAACAATTGGCTTTTCAATTAGATGTTAAGTTTTGGAGAGAATATGTTCTGTTTAGTGCAAAGAGCCTTGAAGATAAGAAGGGATAACTAAGGTTTCCTTACTTCTACTGCATAAGACAAGGCGTTTCAGCTGTAAGTTGTATTAAGAACCAGAGTCTTTCTATGGGTTTACTAACATATCTGCTTTGTATATAACATCTGTTATTATTTAAAAAGTGAATCAGGATATTACTTACTGAAACTGTGGTCTTTTTTGTAAGTGAGATCCTGTGGCAAAAGGCTGAGAAACAGCAAAGATCAGTTAGATCATTGTAGTAGGGTCCCGGAGGGGTGGGTGGCCTAGTTGTTAGCATCCACTGAGCTGGGGGAGGATAATGTAGGGGAGCCCAGGCCTGCCCACTCCAATGAGCTCTGACCCAGGGCCCTAGCAGAGTCAGCAGCATTAAACCCTGGGGGCTTGTGGATCCTCTGTTACACCCTCACTGGGTCACTTCCTGCCATTACTCTCTCCACTTCTGGTCTCAGATAAGAGAGAAAAAAAAATTAAAAGGAAACCAAATCATCAGTCCCAGACTAACTCAGTCCCAGAGTTCTCCCTTTCTAAGCATACACTTTTTGGCAAAAAGAAAAAGAGTACTTGTGGCACCTTAGAGACTAACCAATTTATTTGAACATAAGCTTTCGTGAGCTACAGTTCACTTCATCGGATGCATAAAAGTGGAAAATGCAGTGAGGATATTTTTATACACACAGACCATGAAAAAATGGGTGTTTATCACTTCAAAAGGTTTTCTCTCCCCCCACCCTACTCTCCTGCTGGCAATAGCTTAGCTAAAGTGATCACTCTCCATACAATGCTTATGATAATCAAGGTGGGCCATTTCCAGCACAAATCCAGGTTTTCTCTCCCCCCACCCCACTCTCCTGCTGGTAATAGCTTATCTAAAGTGATCACTCTCCTTACAAAAAGAAAAGGAGTACTTGTGGCACCTTAGAGACTAACCAATTTATTAGAGCATAAGCTTTCGTGAGCTACAGCTCACTTCATCAGATGAATGATCAGACATCTGATGAAGTGAGCTGTAGCTCACAAAAGCTTATGCTCTAATAAATTGGTTAGTCTCTAAGGTGCCACAAGTACTCCTTTTCTTTTTGCGAATACAGACTAACACGGCTGTTACTCTGAAACCTGTCACTCTCCTTACAATGTGTATGATAATCAAGGTGGGCCATTTCCAGCATAAATCCAGGGTTTAACAAGAACGTCTGAGAAGGGTGGGGGGGAGTGTAAGGAAAAAACATGGAGAAATAGGTTACCTTGCATATTGACTTAGCCACTCCTAGTCTCTATTCAAGCCTAAGTTAATTGTATCCAATTTGCAAATGAATTCCAATTCAGCAGTTTCTCCCTGGAGTCTGGTTTTGAAGTTTTTCTGTTGTAGTATCGCAACTTTCATGTCTGTAATCGCGTGGCAAGTTCAGGTGAGGTAAACAAAAGTCTTCAGTGGAATGTGAGAACAAATAGAATGGATAGGAATAAAACTTCATTTACACCTTTGCCAATTTAAAAAGAAGAGGAATGCTAAAGAGAATGTATTGACTAGCTTTTTTTCTGGAATTGCTTACTGTTCCTTAGATCAATAAGACCACTAAGACTTGCAAAAAAAGAGTTGCTAACTTGGTGAAAAATACCATCCATTAATCAGGTGAAAATGACATTGAAGAGCAGTATACCATTAGCATACCAAGCACCCATATTAAGTGAGCTGAATCTAGGGACACAGGGAAAGACTAATGTACTATGTGCTCTCCTTTCTGACATCTCTTAAAAGAAGGCTTGCAAAAGTTTTTGAGAGAATGTTTCCATAGAAGTAGCTCATGTTCAAATTACCATAATTACCTCAGGAGGGATTTCACCAAAGTTTTATATTCATTACCTCAGTTTGCTTTTGCAGTTTCTCAACGTTTGCTACTTTGCTATCACCAGTCAACAGTGGTGGATTGTGGAGTATGGCTGCAGGCAAACAGCAAGTCTAGTATAAGGCAATATTGCAGAGGGGCTGTAGTCTTCACTACTCTTATTTTTAAAAGAAACCTTTAAATGTGCACAACATTGAAAAAGCAGGACAACTAACTTTAAGGCAGGCCCAGTTCCTGAAGAGTGGAAGTAGTCACCAAATCAGTGCATTATCACAGTAGAGCAGTAACTAAAAAGAGCAATTCTTAGGACCTGATCACACACACAAAAGTTGCCATCCTTACTAATTAGATGCATGTAGTCAAGGATGCCACATTTTGTCTTAACTTATCTTTACAGTTGTTGCATTTAACAGAAGTGGCAGTCACCTAGTCATATAGGAAATGTCATACTGGGGTAGAACCCTGGTCAGTTCCGTTGACTGTGTCCTCTAACGACATCCCATGCTGTGACACTAATACTTTCCTGGTGACTTTTATGCTTAGGTTCAGTTGTCAAACAAAATTGTTGCTACCAGAGCAGAAAGACTTGAAAATGCTTACACTTTCTATCTATGGTTTGATGCAAGATGCCAGAATCTTTGCAGAAATTGCCACTTTAATGATGTGTTGCAGGAAAGATCACACGCTAGTTCAATGGTATATGAAATAATTATATTTATTAATTAGACCTATTTTAAACATATTTTTATAGCCCCCAGAGTGTTCTAGGTGTTTTACAAAAACCAGTCTCTTCTTGAAGAGCTTTCTGTCTAAAAAGACAAAGTTGCAAGAGAAAGAGTTATGCTTCTTTTTACGGTTTATAAGAAATTAGATCATAAGAGCAGAAATAAGAACCGTTGCTTGAGGAATTGTGGAAAGAGGTTTTTTGTTTTGAGCAGGTATTTAGGAATAAGGATGGGAAGACTTTCCAGCATCTGAGAAGACATGAAGGTGCTTGTGAAAGAAAGGAGAACCAAGGTCCAATTTTTGTATCAAAAATATTTTACTGCAAATATATATGTATGAAAATATCTCAGTGTAAACTTAGCATTTATAGCAAGGAAGTGTGTGATTTTTATTAATGATACTGAAAATTTTAAAAACATACTATTTTAATTTCCTCAGGAGTTAGTTTTCAACAGGACCTTGGAAACAGCAGAGCATGATTTACCAGATTCCCAGGCTTTGTATGATGCACTTTTCTGTTAATGTCTAGTACCCAAGTTTCCATCATTTCTGCTTTCCTTAGCCCACTGCGAGGTTATCCCCACAATCTCATTTAGGAAAGTGGACTGAGACATGATTTCAGCATGAGCTTAATTTGCTTTTTTTCTTATACTGGAAGAGGTTTCTAGTACTGGTATCCTTTGTCTTTTTAGCTAGCTTAGGAATTAATTAATTAGATTGATCTCTCCTCCTACTTCTTGGGTTGTTTGTCTTTAACAAATTAGACTGGCAGTACCTGCTTAATTAGCAAGTGTCATGCTTAAACTTCATACCTTCTTTTCTTAAATAGAAAAGAAAACATAATTTCGGACTGATGGCAGATTCATAATAGACTAACAGATTTTACTAACCTTTATTCTTTTGAGGAAAAGACTGTATTTTATTTTAGAAGATCCTTCAGAAATTTAAACTTAATTTAGATCTTTGTCTAGACTTCTCAGATTTGGATCTAAGGTTTTAAAAAGAGATCCTAGTTAATGGAAGTGTGGTGATAGTAGTTTATATGGCTACAACAGCTTTAGTGTGCATAATGCTTTATAGACAAACAATGCAGGTCCTGTCCTGAAGAACTAACATTTTAGATTAGACTTATTAGACATGTATTTTATATTACTAATATCTTCCATCTTCCCCACCCAAAAGGAGGATTTCTAGTCTTTTGTGGCATACTGATGGAATGAAGGAGTTACAATGACACAGCTCATGATGTTAGCTTTTCATGTGGATCAATAGAAAATTTCAGTCTCCAGGGCTGTCAACATAGTTTTTAAAAAAATGACTAACGTTACAAACAAGATATTAATTTTTTTTAAAGCTCTATTTTACTCAAAAGCTATTTGAGTAATGATCAAATGATGTTTTTAAAGTAAAATTAAGTTTTTAAAACTTCTAAAGCTGCTATATCTTGGATACCAAACATGGCAAGTTGCTTAGATACCATGGTGCTGAGATAAAGAGCAAGTTTTTAAAGCTTCAATTTTCATTTACTTATTAATGCAGTATAACAATTTGCTTCAATTATAGTGACTTACTGTAAAAATGGCATTCTTGTTTTTGCTTTGGTATTTGCATGTCAGTGGTATTACATTGTTATAGCACACACACCTGTTAATATTATATCTTGCATTTGCTGTTTATAATCTATATCTAACAAAGCCAGAACTCATCTTTGTGCTACTCTATTTTATACTTCACGATAAGCCCTAAACTGTTTTATGTCAATATATGACGACTCCCAATCACATATACACTTCCTTAAATTATGAGGTACACAGGCCAAGATGGTGGTAGTAGTAGTAGCTCATATGTAGCACTTTTCATCAGTAGAGCTCAGAACACTTTACAAAGGAGGTTGATATCATTATCCCCATTTTACAGATGGGGAAACTGAGGCACAGAGAGGTGAACTGACTTGTCCAAAGTCACCAGCAGGCCTGTCGCAGAACCAGAACTTTGAACTCAAGTCATCTGAGTTCCAGTCTAGTGGTAATACATTAATTTTTCAAACTAGATCAATGGTGGCAATGCCTGTTAAGTATATTCTGTTAGCTAAACAAGATACATTTAACTGAAACTTGCAAATTTTGAGTACAAAATCTTAATACATATAACATTTAGCCCACTTTACACATTTTTTCCTGCAATATAAATTACTCCATGAGGTATTTCTTGAGTAGATGTCAAATTTTATAAATTTTTATCCCACTCAGAAACTTCCAGACATGATAGAACCTATTTTGGGCTGAAGTTTCATATTTTACAGCACTGTGACCTTGCCTATGGTACACACATTTTTGACTAATCATCTGCATTAATGATCTCCCCCTGCATGAACTGGCTTTGGCCCCAATTAGTTTAAGTTCTGTACTTGAGTTAATAAGATGATTTAAAAATTATAATTCCTGAGCCACTTTATTGGAATTGATGTGTTAGCAAAGAAGTTCAGTGATGATACTTGACCAGGCCAAGTTTAAAAGCAACTTTTTTCTTGTTAATGGAGATGCCTTTTCAGTCCTCTAATACTGTGTAGAAATGCTTTATATTAAAAGAGGTTTCTAAATGGTAGCACTTGCTTCTTGTTTTAATATGATGAGAATAATTGCTCTGCATGATATAGCGCGTTCTCAGAACAATGTATGAGTCAGTTCCAAGCATGGTTTAATGAAAATTATTCCCAGCACTGCAGGTCACAAGTTTCTCAGCAATGTGGTAATTTGACCCACTAAAGCAGGGGTGGGCAAACTATGGCCCATGGGCTGCATCCAGCCCGCTAGCCGTTTTAATCCGGTCCTCGAGTTCTCACTGGGGAGCGAGCTCTGGGGCTTGCCCCAGTCCGGCGCTCCAGCTGGGGAACAGGGTCGGGGGCTATTCCACGCAGCCCCTGAAAGCAGCAGCATGTCCCCCCTCCAGCTCCTAAATGTAGGGGAAGCCAGGGGGCTCCACTCCGCATGCTGCCCCTGCCCCAAGTGCCACCCCTGCAGCTCCCATTGGCTGGGAATCCCTGCCAATGGGAGCTGCAGGGGGAGCGCCTGCAGACAGGTCAGCACGCAGCAGAGCTGCCTGGCCGTGCCTCCACATAGAAACAGGAGGAGGGACATGCCGCTGCTTCCAGACGGCACTTGAGGTAAGCGCCGTCCTGAGTCTGCACCCCTGAGCCATCCCCCGGTGCCCCCATCCCCTGCTTCAGACCTTATCCCCCTCCTGCCCTCTGTCCCAGCCCAGAGCCCCCTCCCCCACCCTGAACTCCTCATTTTTGGCCCCGCCCTGGAGCCCGTACCCCCAGCCAGAGCCCTCACTCCCTCCCGCACCCCAATCCCAATTTTGTGAGCATTCATGGCCCGCCATACAATTTCCATACCCAGATGTGGCTCTTGGGCCAAAATGTTTTCCAGCCCCTGCACAAAAGTAAATTAGAAAGGGATCTGTTCTCATCAAGGTGTAACTTCACTGTCCTTTATTACACAATTGTAGTCAGTCCTTGTATGGCATATTGGGGACCCATATAAAGTCCAGCATGACACTGGACACTATGAAATGATGTGATGTGATTTTAGTAAGGGGTATCTTATTATCTACCAACAATAAACACTGTGCAATATAAGACAAAAAATGAGACCACTGATGCCTTAAAGAGCTTACAGAGTAAAACACAGAAACATTTACTGTCAATGGATTTTGTCTCCTAAGGGCCTAAATCCTTTAGAAAATGAGATTCAGGCTTCTAAAACAGTTAGGCATTGCAATACTGAGTGCAGCAACACTGAAATATCTTTAAAAATCTGGGCTTTAGCTACCAGAGTTGTGATTTTGAGAAAAATACCAAATATTATGAGTTGAGTACCCTGTGAATCTCTGCAGGGCCCATTGGGGGGTGAGAAGGAGAATATGCACCTGCATCCTGCCCACCTTCTGTCTGCCTGCCGAAGACACTCTCCTAGAACATAAGAACAGCCATACTGGGTCAGACCAAAGATCCACCTAGCCCAGTATCCTGTATTCCAACAGTGGCCAATGCCAGGTGCCTCAGATGGAATGAACAGAACAGGTAATCATCAAGTGATCCATTCCCTGTAGCCCGCGCCACTTCCCGCAGACCCCATTGGCCTGGAACGGCGAACTGCAGCCAGTGAGAGCTGTGATCAGCCAAACCTGCAGACACTGCAGGTAAACAAACCGTCCCGGCTTGCCAGAGGATTTCCCTGACAGGCCACGTGCCAAAGGTTGCCAATCCCTGATCTATGATGTCTCTGAGAAGCAGTTTGAGTCAGAACTGTTTTGGTAGCAAAAATCTGTTATTGTCACACAGTATCTATCAGACACACAGTAAGAGTGTTTAAAATAACTATTCCACTTTGCTTCAACCAATCAGATCTCTCTTCACATTCCTTTAACCTCGTTTTCCTTTAATCACTAAGAGCAGCTGTCAAGGTTCCTCCCCCACTCTGAACTCTAGGGTACAGATGTGGGGACCTGCATGAAAAACCTCCTAAGCTTATCTTTACCAGCTTAGGTCAAAACTTCCCCAAGGTACAAAATATTCCACCCGTTGTCCTTGGATTGGCCGCTACCACCACCAAACTAATACTGGTTACTGGGGAAGAGCTGTTTGGACGCGTCTTTCCCCCCAAAATACTTCCCAAAACCTTGCACCCCACTTCCTGGACAAGGTTTGGTAAAAAGCCTCACCAATTTGCCTAGGTGACTACAGACCCAGACCCTTGGATCTTAAGAACAATGAAACAATCCTCCCAACACTTGCACCCCCCCCTTTCCTGGGAAATGTTGGATAAAAAGCCTCACCAATTTGCATAGGTGACCACAGACCCAAACCCTTGGATCTGAGAACAATGAAAAAGCATTCAGTTTTCTTACAAGAAGACTTTTAATAAAAAAATAGAAGTAAATAGAAATAAAGAAATCCCCCCTGTAAAATCAGGATGGTAGATATCTTACAGGGTAATTAGATTCAAAAACATAGAGAACCCCTCTAGACAAAACCTTAAGTTACAAAAAAGATACACAGACAGAAATAGTTATTCTATTCAGCACAATTCTTTTCTCAGCCATTTAAAGAAATCATAATCTAACACATACCTAGCTAGATTACTTACTAAAAGTTCTAAGACTCCATTCCTGGTCTATCCCCGGCAGAAACCAGCATATAGACAGACACACAGACCCTTTGTTTCTCTCCCTCCTCCCAGCTTTTGAAAGTATCTTGTCTCCTCATTGGTCATTTTGGTCAGGTGCCAGCGAGGTTACCTTTAGCTTCTTAACCCTTTACAGGTGAGAGGAGCTTTCCCCTGGCCAGGAGGGATTTCAAAGGGGTTTACCCTTCCCTTTATATTTATGACACGCCCCCCAAATCTCAGCTAGGGTGAAACACTGGCTGGGATTTCTTCCTGGAGCTCTAGGAAAAACAGAGTTAATAAGACACATGCATCTCTAAATATACTACCAAGTACATAAAGACTAACAATATTTTCCACATCTCAAGGACGATTTTAACCAGTTGATTCTGGGAAACTTTCACGGGAGAGTGCATCAGCCACTTTGTTAGAAGCTCCTGAGATGTGTTGGATGTCGAAATCAAAATCTTGGAGAGCTAAATTCCACCGAAGAAGTTTTTTGTTAGTTTCCTTGACAGTGTGAAGCCACTTCAGTGCAGCATGGTCGGTTTGCAGGTGGAAACGCCATCCCCAAACATATGGGCGTAGCTTTTCCAGAGCGTAGACAATGGCGTAACATTCTTTTTCAGTGACTGACCAGTTGCTTTCCCTCTCAGACAGTTTTTTGCTGAGAAACACTACAGGGTGGAATTCTTGATCAGGTCCTTTCTGCATTAAAACTGCTCCCACACCACGCTCGGACGCATCTGTGGTTACTAGGAACGGTTTGTCAAAGTCTGGGGCCCTTAGTACAGGGTCAGATATGAGTGTCGCTTTAAGCTTGTTAAAGGCCTTCTGACACTTTTCGGTCCACTGAACAGCATTTGGCTGTTTCTTTTCGGTTAGGTCTGTCAGTGGGGCGGCGATTTGGCAGTAGTGCGGTACAAATCGTCTGTAATAACCGGCCAAGCCTAAGAAGGATTGAACCTGTTTCTTTGACTTTGGGACAGGCCACTTTTGGATAGCATCCACTTTGGCCTGTAGGGGGCTGATAGTTCCTTGACCCACCTGGTGTCCAAGGTAAGTCACTCTGTTTAGGCCTATTTGACACTTCTTAGCCTTAACAGTTAGTCCTGCCTCCCTTGTGCGCTCAAGGACTTTTTGTAGATGTTCCAGGTGGTCTGCCCAGGAATCCGAAAATATGGCCACATCGTCAAGGTAGGCGACTGCATATTCTCCTAATCCCACTAGGAGACCATCTACAAGTCTTTGGAAAGTGGCGGGTGCATTTCGCAGCCCGAAAGGGAGTACATTAAATTCATACAGCCCGAGATGTGTGGTGAAGGCTGACCTTTCCTTGGCAGATTCATCTAGCGGTATCTGCCAGTACCCCTTGGTTAAGTCCAAGGTAGAGATGAACTGGGCCCGTCCCAGTTTCTCTAATAGTTCATCTGTGCGTGGCATTGGATAGTTGTCTGGGCGAGTTACAGCATTTAGCTTACGGTAGTCCACACAAAAACATATTTCCCCATCTGGTTTGGGAACTAGAACCACTGGAGATGCCCATGCACTTTCAGAGGGGTGGATTATACCCATCTGTAACATATCCTGGATCTCCCGTTCTATAGCAGTTTTAGCTTGAGGAGACACCTGGTAAGGTTGGACCCTAATTGGGTAAGCATTACCTGTGTCAATGGAGTGGTATGCCCGTTCAGTCAGTCCTGGGGTGGCTGAGAACGTTGGCGCGTAGCTAGTGCACAGCTCCTGGATCTGCTGTCGCTGCATACGCCCAAGGGTCATGGAGAAGTTCACCTCTTCCACACCACCACCACATTTCCCTTCATAGTAGACACCTTCGGGCCACTCAGCATCGTCTCCTCCCTGGGCTGTAAACTGACAAACCTTTAATTCTCTGGAATGAAAAGGCTTTAGAGAATTAATATGGTACACCTTAGGCTTTCGGTTGGAGGTGGGGAATGCTATGAGATAATTAACAGCTCCCAGGCGCTCCTGGACCGTGAATGGCCCTTCCCACGATGCTTCCATTTTATGGGCCTGGAGCGCCTTTAAGACCATGACCTGGTCTCCTACTTTGAAGGAACGCTCTCTGGCATGTTTATCATACCAGGCTTTTTGCTCTTTTTGAGCATCCTGTAAGTTTTCTCTAGCAAGGGCTAAAGAGGTTCGGAGGGTGTTTTGTAGGTTGGTTAGGAAGTCCAGAATGTTAGTTCCTGGAGAAGGTGTAAATCCCTCCCATTGCTGCTTCACCAACTGCAATGGCCCCTTAACCTCACGGCCATATACAAGTTCAAATGGGGAAAACCCTAAACTGGGGTGTGGTACAGCTCTGTAGGCAAAGAGCAACTGCTGCAACACTAGGTCCCAATCATTGGAGTGCTCATTTACGAATTTACGTATCATGGCCCCCAAAGTTCCATTAAACTTCTCCACCATGCCATTTGTTTGATGGTGGTAAGGAGTGGCAACCAAGTGATATACCCCATGAGCTTCCCAAAGGTTTTTCATAGTTCCTGCCAGGAAATTAGTCCCTGCATCTGTGAGGATGTCAGAGGGCCAACCTACCCTGGCAAAAATGTCTGCTAGTGCCTGGCACACACTTTTAGCTCTGGTGTTGCTTAGAGCTACTGCTTCCGGCCATCGGGTGGCAAAATCCATGAAAGTCAGTATGTACTGCTTTCCTCTGGCTGTCTTTTTCGGAAAAGGACCCAGAATATCCACAGCTACTAAATGGAACTTCAATGATGGGGAGTGGCTGGAGAGGGGCTTTGACCTGGTCTTGGGGTTTTCCCACTCTTTGGCACACCTCACAAGACTGGACATAGGTAGAAACATCCTTGCCCATTCCCTCCCAGTGGAATGACCCCCCCAAACGGTCTTTGGTCCTGTTCACCCCAGCATGGCCACTAGGGTGATCATGGGCTAAGCTCAAGAGCTTGGCCCGGTATTTAGTTGGAACTACCAACTGTCTCTGAGGATGCCAGTCTTCCTGGTGTCCCCCAGAAAGAGTTTCCTTGTATAAAAGTCCTCTTTCTACAACAAACCTGGATCGATTAGAAGAGCTGAGAGGCGGTGGGTTGCTCCGTGCCGCCGTCCAAGCTCTCTGGAGGCTTTCATCTGCTTCCTGTTCGGTCTGGAACTGTTCCCTTGATGTTGGAGACATCAGTTCCTCATGGGATTGTGGACCTAGGCTTGGTCCCTCTGGAAGCGATATAGGGGATGGAGCTGTTTCTGTTGACTGTGAACCGCTCTCCGCTGGTGCACTATGTTGGGATTCAGGCTCCGGCTGAGCCTCTTGTGTAGGGTTATCGGCTGCTGCCAGTTCAGGTTCGGTGGGGCCCTCTGGTGTTGAGGTTGCAAGTACTGGATTCAGTGCTGATACTGGGTCTGGTGTTGGTTGTTCAGCTGGTTCCGGTTCTGGGACTGGTTCCGTCTGGGTCTCTGGGACTGGATCCACTACTGCTGTTGCAGACATTGGCCTGGGGTCCGGGTCCATCACCTCTGACTGGGTTCTGATAGAAGTTTCCGGAACAGAGCTAGGCCTCACGGCTTGTTTAGCCTGGCTGTGGGTGACCGTTCCCACCCTCTTGGCCTGCTTCACATGCTTGGCCAAGTCTTCCCCCAACAGCATGGGGATGGGATAATCATCATAGACTGCAAAAGTCCACATTCCTGACCAGCCCTTGTACTGGACAGGCAACTTGGCTGTAGGCAAATTGAAAGAGTTGGACTTGAAGGGTTGAATTGTCACTTGGATCTCTGGGTTGATTAAATTGGGGTCCACTAAGGAAGCATGGATAGCTGACACTTGTGCTCCGGTGTCCCTCCAAGTGGTGACCTTCTTCCCGCCCACACTCACAGTTTCCCTCCGCTCCAAGAGTATCTGGGAGGTATCTGGGCCTGCAGACCTCTGGTGTGATTCTGGTGCAATGAACTGTAATCTGTTTGGGTTCTTGGGGCAGTTGGCCTTTACATGCCCCAGCTCGTTACATTTAAAACATCGTCCAGCTGACGGGTCACTGGGGCGAGGTGGGTTGCTGGAGAATGGGGTGGTAGGACGATATGGGGTCTGGAGGGTTCTTTGGGAGGTAGGTGGGGCCTTGGGCGGTCCCCGGTAATAGGGTGTGGTCTGGGGTGGTCCCTTCTGGTCTCCGCTCCAACTGCGACCAGTTGTCTTCTTCTCTGCCACCTCCACCCATCTGGCTCCAATCTCTCCTGCCTCGATTACAGTTTTGGGTTTCCCATCTAGGATGTATCTTTCTATTTCCTCAGGAACACCCTCTAAGAATTGTTCCATTTGCATTAGGAAGGGCAAATTTACTGGAGATTCAACACTTGCTTCTGATATCCAGGTATCCCAATGTTTCACAATGTGGTAGGCATGTCGGGTAAATGACGTGTCTGATTTCCACCTTAGGGCTCTGAACCTCCGACGAGACTGCTCGGGTGTTATCCCCATTCTGACTCTCGCCTTGGATTTAAACAGTTCATACTTGTTCATGTGTTCTTTAGGCATTTCAGCTGCCACCTCAGGTAAGGGTCCACTGAGCTGCGGCCTCAGCTCTACCATGTATTGGTCAGTAGAGATGTTGTACCCAAGGCAGGCCCTTTCGAAGTTTTCTAGGAAGGCCTCAGTATCATCACCTGCCTTGTAGGTGGGGAACTTTCTGGGATGGGAAGTGGTACTTGGAGAAGGATTACTAGGGTTTGTTGGGATATTCTGCTGAGCCTTTATCTTCTCCATCTCCTCCACATACTTCCTCTCTTTTTCCTTCTCCTCCAGTTCTTTGTCCCTTGCTTCCATAGCTCTCCTGTGAGCAGCTGCTTGGTGTTGTTCTGCTTCTCTCGCTGCCTCCCTTTCTTGTTCCTTCTTCAGCCGCATGAGTTCTATCTGTCTTTCATGTTCCCTTTGTCTTTCCTCAGCCTGAAATTTGGCTAATTCCAGCTGTAGTCGAGCCGCGGATTTTGTCATTCTAACCTCTCTGTTTTTAACTAACTTTACACCCGAGGTTTAGAAATAAACAAACAAAACTTGGCTGTAAAATTTTGCTGTGCTGGAATAGAATACCTATTCTCTGATAGTGATTGTCAGCCTACAGAAAAAGACAATTCCCTTATCTCTGCTCTGGGCCCAAATTAAAGCAAAAAACCTCCAACTACTTGGAAACCTGCTTACCCAGCCCAAAGAAAAAACAAATGGGTAGAACACACCCCCCCATTTACTTTTAGGAAGAAAAAAAATACTCTGGGTTGGAAGACTGTGAATTTCCCTGCAGGAGTTAAGTACCCTGCCTCCAGGCAAAGAAAACCTGCAATTCACAAAGATAATCCCCTTTTGTCTCTGCTTGGCCACAAAGCAGAGAAAAAACAAGCTGCTTTCAGTTTCAGCTACTTTCTGGACTTCCTTTCCAAAGGAAAAAAAAATTTCCTTTTTAAAATCTGTATTTCTAGTTCAAAAAATCTCAACTGGATCTCAAAATGATTTCAGGTTAATCCCACCACTATGCCACCATGTCAAGGTTCCTCCCCCACTCTGAACTCTAGGGTACAGATGTGGGGACCTGCATGAAAAACCTCCTAAGCTTATCTTTACCAGCTTAGGTCAAAACTTCCCAAGGTACAAAATATTCTACCCGTTGTCCTTGGATTGGCCGCTACCACCACCAAACTAATACTGGTTACTGGGGAAGAGCTGTTTGGAAACGTCTTTCCCCCCAAAATACTTCCCAAAACCTTGCACCCCATTTCCTGGACAAGGTTTGGTAAAAAGCCTCACCAATTTGCCTAGGTGACTACAGACCCAGACCCTTGGATCTTAAGAACAATGAAACAATCCTCCCAACACTTGCACCCCCCCTTTCCTGGGAAATGTTGGATAAAAAGCCTCACCAATTTGCATAGGTGACCACAGACCCAAACCCTTGGATCTGAGAACAATGAAAAAGCATTCAGTTTTCTTACAAGAAGACTTTTAATAAAAAAATAGAAGTAAATAGAAATAAAGAAATCCCCCCTGTAAAATCAGGATGGTAGATATCTTACAGGGTAATTAGATTCAAAAACATAGAGAACCCCTCTAGACAAAACCTTAAGTTACAAAAAAGATACACAGACAGAAATAGTTATTCTATTCAGCACAATTCTTTTCTCAGCCATTTAAAGAAATCATAATCTAACACATACCTAGCTAGATTACTTACTAAAAGTTCTAAGACTCCATTCCTGGTCTATCCCTGGCAGAAACCAGCATATAGACAGACACACAGACCCTTTGTTTCTCTCCCTCCTCCCAGCTTTTGAAAGTATCTTGTCTCCTCATTGGTCATTTTGGTCAGGTGCCAGCGAGGTTACCTTTCGCTTCTTAACCCTTTACAGGTGAGAGGAGCTTTCCCCTGGCCAGGAGGGATTTCAAAGGGGTTTACCCTTCCCTTTATATTTATGACAGCAGCAGTATTTAAGTGAGCTGAGTCTCATGTCAATAAAGGCCATTATAGTAAGGGAGTACTGCTGTGTGCCATGTATATGGATGGAATTAATCTACAAGTTTAACGGGTTTATTGCATAGAGTAGTGTGCGAAGAAGGGATGTGATTGGGCAATGGAAATTAAGTAATATGATTTGGAAGATAGGAATATAAATAAAATATGACAGGGGCTCTGTAGTTAGTCTTGTGGATGACGTGGCCATGGAATTCTCTGTGGACTCCAGCTTTACCCCAGAGTTGTACTCCAGAATCTAAACTTTTATTTAAAAATAAAAAATGTTTGTAGCCTTTATGGCTGAAGTTTAACCATTACTCTTTTGAAGCATGTATTTTCGTATTTAATTCATGTAAGACCTCATTTTTTTTAAAATGAAGATGCTAGAGAATTTCCAGAATACCCCAGAGTCCAGGAACATCACCACAGAATTCAAGTCCAGCTCGCTGCAGAGTATGTGTCCATTGTCTGTAATGGAAAATGGAAAGTATCTTCATATAATATTACAATATGACACTGCCATTCTTTAAGTTACTGTAGTATAGAATGGAATATTGCTTCTGTGTGCTGTGATAAAAGTAATGCACAAGGTGAAATTTGACTTGGCAAGATATTGGATAATGAAAAAGGAAACTCTTCTTTCTACATACAATACAATTAATTTTTCTTTTTTAGCAGTTAAGAGGAGGACTTGAGTGCAACAAATTATGCATCTTTTGGAAAAGTTGGGTCAGCATTGTAGAAAGGACTTTGACATTGGGTGGTAGAGTGCCATAATTGTGATCATATTGTGAATTTGAATCTAACTGGGGAAAACTCATTGTCCAAATTTGGGGATCACATTAAAAAGTGTAACAAGCCTGACCCCAGAACTTCCCATGGTCAGCGTCAACTCTGCCTAACTTTACCCTGGGGGAAGTGGGGAGTAACAGGACATAATACTGAGTTCCTTTCTTTTCTAGCATGTAAATATGAAGATCCAACTTTCTGTACCCAATTTTATGTTTAGGAAGGAGGTTGTGTCAAAGTTCATTGTATTACAATCATGGAAAATTGTTGAAGTAAAATTGCCAAACTGAGGAGAGTGTCTAAGAGTAATACAAAAGAGTGATGGGCCTAACCAGGTAGTAGACTGTGGAAGTGGTTATCACGCTTTTCATTTTGAACACATAATGCACTCTTTTATGTTTGAGAAATAAATATCTTTATGAAGTGAATTGCACAGAATTTTCCCAGTTTGGGAAAAATAACTCTGCTTTGTATGTCATTCTTTGTTCAATACAAAAGTACTTCATTGTGACACTGTAAGAAACTGGAACAATATAAATCAGTAACAGTTAAGAATATCATAGTACATTATAAATGTACAGTGCAGCCTAAAAGCCTTCCAGGTGGCTTAATTTCTTTCATTGTGTTACCTCTGCTCAGTCTTCCAGTAGAAAGGCCAGAGGCAGGACAGGCATCCATTGGAGACCAGGCATATTTTGCACCAAAGAGCGGGCTGCTTAAAAAAATTAAGCATTTAAGACAATTTAAAGCTGCAGGAAACTTCAGCCTACAGTGCAAAGTATTAGTTTATGAGACAATGGTATTATCAAAGGGCAAGACCTCATGTACTCCAAAGCAAGTGAGACCTAAATTCTTTGGCAGTTTCCGGATATCATAGCAGGTGGAAAGTTCTGCAGCAGCTCTTTAACTGAAAAAAAATCAAGTTTTTTCTTTAAATATGAAACTGTAAAATACTCTGTACAAAAGCAGTTGTTACTTGATATTAAGTTTAGTTTATTTTGCACTATTGGCATGCTTTCAGTTTTGTACTGACTATGCTTAACTGCATCCTAGAACGGGGAAGCTAGTGACTTTGGCAGCAGAGCTATAGGCACCTAAGGGTACAGGAGAGACTGTGGAATAACTGAGTACATCAATTGTGTATTTCTGCTAAATTGATTGGCAGTGAAACAGTTATTTACATCTTTAGGTGTCAGAGTTCACTCTCTGAGATGAATGGTGCAGTTAACACCTCTGTGTTGCTAACTCTCTCAAGGTTATTGCAAGTCTCATGATGTTTGGTATTTTTCATAAGGCTTCAGTTTCTTGTTTTTTTTTTAATAACATGAGAATCTCATCTTTTTTTAATGTAAGTTTCTAGTCTTCATGATTGCGGAGGAAATCTTGCAAACCAACTGTATCTTAGTGGCTCAAAAACTGGAATAAAAGAATCCAAAATTCATTATTTTTTAAATCTCGTGATTTTGGGGGGCGGGGTATCTATTTATGACTTCTGAAAGCTTGAGGTTGGCAGTATTGGAGGATTTGGGGGTTGCTGGTTTTTTTGTTTGTCTTGTTTTTGTTTTGCTGCGGGCAAACTCAGGAAGATGATACTTCATTGGTTTGTTTTCACATTTTCAAAGATCTTCAGAGCCATGAGGATTAGAAATATTTTGTTTGTAAATAAAAGCTCAGGATCTGGAACACAATTCTGCAGCAAGAGGTGGGCAAGGGGGTGGATTCTGCAGCCACAGGACTTTCTATACTGTTTGCTCTTTATATTAACCAAGAGATGCAGATGGAAAAATCTACCAATTATGAAAAGTGCATCTCTCCTCTTTAAAAAAAAAAAAAAAAAGGCTCTGTAAAAATAACACCAAAAGAGCCATGTTCATTTTCTCCTACTGAATCAAGTTTACTCCTTTTGCAAATAAATAAAGATGATTTTTCCAACTGATAGTCCTGCAAATTCACCTTGGCATCTGAAATTCATTCTCAATTCTGTTCGACTCATACATTATTACTGGTAATAAAAATCATGCTAGTCTCATTTAAACTTGTGCAACCCCTTCATCCTCAGATTCTGCCCTTAGTTACACCTCTGCATTCCCTACTGTTTTCGGTGGGGACTGTACAAGTATAACTGGGAACAGAATTTGACCCTGCAGCTTGAATTTTAAGAATTCTGTTGATAGAATTCAGCTCATATTCTCAAACTGTGAGGTTTTTTCTACAGTGCAAACATAAGTATAAAGCAATAAACTTCAATTTTCATCAAGAAAGTAAACATGATTGAGTGGCTGTGGAGAACAGATCTGCTAAAAAAGACACGGCTATTTTTACGCAGATACTCTTTCAAGAAGAAACAGACTTTAAGTAGTCATTACTAAATTCATTGATAGAAATGATTCCAGCCAGAAACTTCAGATCTGGATCCCAATGTGCTTAGGTGTTGAAATCTGGGATTTTGGTTTGAGTCTAAGGCTAGCTATTAGATATTACTTTATTGTGTGCTGATGAGAGAAGCAGTGATGTCGGCCTTTCTTTGAATTACTCAATTTTGGAGCAATGAAACTTTAATTTGCCTCAGTCCATTAACCCTGTAATACAGAGAAATTTAGCTTTTCCAGCATTCTCCATTGATGCAATGCATGTTCATGCTAATAGCAGAGAGCCCTCAATTTATCTATGCCCTGAATTAGCATTCCCAGTTTTTCTAATTGTATTTATGAAATACATGTAGTGATTTCAGAAAAACATGTTTATGTAAACGTGAGATGGTTTTGTTTGCAGAGTCCTCTGACAATTTTGAAAGCTGTACAAATTGTCCGGTCTTTGACTCAAACAAGCTCCTGGGCTGTCCTTAGGAATGTAATAACCGTGCTTCTTCAATTAGTGTCCCTATGGGTACTCCACTTCAGGTGTGCATGTGCCACTAGACCCTTTGAGAGGAGATTTTCCATTAGCGGTGTCCATTCAACCCATGCATGTTCTCTATAACCTCATGGGGTTGTACTGAGCTGTATGGGCAAACTGCCCTCAGTTCCTTCTCTACTGCCCCAGCCTGAGACAGAGCTGTAGCATGTCTGCCTTGTGTGTGCCTCAGCATGTTCTGCAGTTGTTGTTTTTTAGTTAGTTTAGTGTTTCTAGTTAGTGTTTTTGTTGTTAGTGTAGAATTAGTTAGATAGTTATGAGAGGTTTGGCTTTTTTCCTCCTCCCCACCCCAGTCTTTTTCTAGAGAGTTTATTTGGCTAGGCTGGGCATGCCTGGCTCACCAGGATTCAGACGCTGCCTCTCCTGTCCAGAAGCTATCCCGTTCAGTGACGGTCACTCTTAGTGAATCTGTTGGATTCTGTGCTGCTGATGGTGCCATCTTCAGAGAGCTGAGGCCTTGATCACTTGTAATTATTAAAGAACCAATGGCCAGTTTTTGTAGTAGCAGTGATTTTAATCTCAGTACTCCTTGCCAAATTTTACGATGTGTAATTACATTATTCCTCAAATTTCTTCTACAATATGAAATGGCTATGGTATTCTTCACTTTCTGTTCTAAACTGTGGTGATGTGGTTATGCACTATTCAACATCTGCATTCCAAACCAGAAATGGCTGCATTTCAGTGGTGGCAGGAATAATTATACATATCCCTTACAAGGAAGTTGAGGTTTAATATTGGTAAATGCTATGAGAACTTAAATAATTGTGCCATACAGATGCTAAATATTATAATCTTTGGGTTTTGCACAGCTTCTGATACTGACAAAGAACAAAACATATTAGCTATTGCAAAAGAGAGGCATTAAAAACTTATTTCAGATTAAAATGTTATATTGTATCAAGGAGACAGAATGCTAAACTTCAGTATACGGTGAACATCACCTCCAGCTGTGATCAGACCTCATTAATTAAGCCGGGGTATGTAACTGGAGGGACACCGGCAGGGACAAGCCTACGATGGTTCCAATAAAAGCAGTAGTACTCTTTCCTCAGAATCAGCATTGAACCAGTGCTGCGGGTGAGTGGTGGAAGTACCAGGCTGAGAGATGGCCTTTCTCTCAGCCTGGTACTTTCTCTTTCAGGCACCCAGTACCATCTGTGGGGACGTATAATTGAAAATGACTATTTGTGTCAGTGTTATTACCACTGTTCTACAACTGCAACAAAAATTATACAAAGTGTATTATGTAAAGTGTCAATGGAAGAGTTATATTCTATCTAGTATGATTACTCTGGTTCAATCCATGTGTCATCTTTGTATCTAAAGTTATTAATACTGGCTATGCATTTGTATTTCAAACATGTGCTGTGTTCCTGGAGCAGTTTAGCCCTGATGTAAATCTATCTGTTGATGGCCCATTAAGGACACTCCATTCTCACAATGGACCATTGAAGAATCTCATCCCAGCCAGCAGGTCTTCCTGAGGATGCCTCAGATAGCAAGGAGCCAAATGCCACCCCCTGTGATTCAGCAAAGCATGAAGGGGCATGTGGTATGCTCATGTGACCCTGAGCCAAATGGCCCATCTTGGGCCAATAACTTTCCTTACACAGGGGCTGTGGGGTTTGTTTGGGACAGTAAACTTCCATGCACATGGCAAAGGATATAAGACATCTGAGACATCTCCATTTTGTCTCTTTCCTGTTCTAATTCTCAGGATTGTGGATTTACAACTAAAAGGAATATCTTCAACTATGGGCTTAGGACCTTCCAATCTTTTGGAAGTTACCAGAGTGACTTTTGCAAGCCAGCGCTCTATGCCATCACTGCTACAAACCTGATATAAGGACTTTGAAATCACTTCTGTGTATATAATTCCTTAACCATTCAATAATGCTCTTTTTTAATTAATAAATCTTTAGTTAGTTTATTAAGGATTGGCTGACGGTGTGATATTTGGGTATGATCCGAGATACATATTGACCTAGAGGTAAGTGTCTGATCCTTTGGGATTAGTAGAACCTCACATATGGTGAAATGGGTTTTCAGTAACTCCTGACGTTATTAGACCTGTTTGTCTGGATGGGAGTCAACAGATGGAATGCCTAAAGGGAACTGTGTTTGACTTCTGGTTAACCAATGTGGTACTCCAGAGGCACTTTTGTTAGTGACTTGGTGAATCTAATTATAGACTAAACACCAGTTTCGGGGATGGTCTGTCCTATTTCTTGCAGTCTGCCCTGAATGTGGCACTCTGTGTGGTCCATCCCAGGCACCCAGTCACACCATCTGTGAAGGACACGGAGGGCTAGGACATTCACTTCTCTAGAATGGCACCGACTGCATCAGACTTACCATTGATGCCTTCTCACCACAATGGGTACTGGCAAAACTGAAGCGCCAAATGCCTTCAGTCCTGGCACCTGCGCAGTCCAGAACAACAGTACCTCAACTCAGTACTGCAGGAATTCTGCTACTCCAGGGACTTGTCAGTTTTAGAGAGACCAGAGTCCCCACTGCAAATGACTCTCTGGTACAGAGACCTTGGTTTCTGGATTACCATTGCTTCCTGATATCACAAGATTTTCTGCCTTATTCTACTGCTCCCTCCCCCATGTTTGGAGAACATTCAGGAGGATGAAGGAGTTTCTTCTTTACCAGTGCAGGGTTCCCCTCCACATCAGTACAGAAATCCATATCTTGACAAGGATCCCCGTCCAGGACAGGGATGATGGGATCAGTCTTGGGGAACACCCCTTTTCCCGTTTGGGCCTCCCAATGGCCATACTAGGATGCTGGGTGGTATATTGTCAGCAGTTTGCCAGATTCATAGATGTTAAGGTCAGAGGGGACCATCACGATCTTCTCGTCTGACTTCCTGCACATTGCAGGCCACAGAACCTCACCCACCCACTCCTGCCAAAGACTGGCTTGGTGTTCTTATCTGCTTCATCTGTGTGTTTAACTTGCATACAAGTTTCTGACTGTCCCTCCTCTCCTCTCTCAGGATGCAGGTTGCATGCTTCATCCACTCTAGGGGTCCTTCACCTCTGAGCATGGCTCCTAGATGGTTCATGGGATTAGAATCCACCTGTTAACAGGAGTACAACAGGTATAACTAAACAGTAGAAGGGAATCAACTTGAATTACTTACGTTCAGAAATGGAGATGATTCAACCACTGTGTCACCAGTACCTGAATCGTCTTTGCTGTCAGCCATCTTGGATTACCTGTTGGACTTGAAATCAGGGTTATCAATTGGCTCTTTTAGACTCATAAACTTGAAGGTCAGAAAGGACAATTGTGATCATTTAGTCTGACCTCCTGCACATTGCAGGCCACAGAACTTCACCCACTCCTGAAATAGACTCGGGTTCATCTGGCTGCAATAGCTGCATTTCATCTCCCACTAGAAGGGTTTTCCATATTTGCTCACCCTATGTCCTTAGATGTATTTAGGATTTAGGAAACATCTACCCCCAGGTTAGGGATCCTACTCCTACTTGGGATCTCAGCCTCGTAGTTAGATACCTCCATGGGCCCTCTCTTTGAACCTTTGGCAACCTGCTTCTTGTTTCACTTATCTACGAAGACTGCTTTTCTAGTAGCTATCACATCGGCCCACAGGGTTGGGGAGATGAGGGCCTTGATGGCAGACCCACCATTTATGGTATTTTTCAAGGCAAAATCACTTTATGGCCACATCCTATACTCGTATCTAAAGTGCTGTCAGATTTGTATTGTAAGCAGACCATTCGTCTAGCAGTATTTTTCTGTAAATCACATAAATCTCAGCCCAAGATCTCCTTTCATACTTCAGTTGTAAGACAGGCATTGGACTTTTATCTAGATAGGACCGAGCAATTTTGGAAGTCATCTAGCCTGTTTGTCCCCATTGCAGAAAGATCTAAGGATCCATAATCTCTACAGAGAGAGACTTTTGAGGTGTATCAATGCTTGTTACAATGTAGCTGGTACTCTACCTCCCAAAGATTAATAGCACACTCTACCAGATCACAGGGAACTTCCCCAGCTTTACTCAAGAACATTCCAGTGTCTGAGACATGCAGAGTTGCTTCATGGGCCTCAATGCATACTTTTTCTAAACACTATGCCTTGGTCAATTTGTCACATCTGATACAGCACTTGGTTCTGCTGTGTTGTATACAGTCTTGGACTCAATTCCAAAGCTCCCTCCTGCCAGTGGAGACACTGCTCGGCAGTCATCTGAAATGGAACGTCCATAGGGACACTACTAGAAGAAGAGGTTACTCACCTGGTGCAGTAACTGTGGTACTTTGAGATGTGTGTCCCTATGGGTGCCCCACTACCTACCCTTCTTCCACTTTGCTTTAGACTGTTTTTGTTGGATGTTTGGATAGAGAAGTAAATGAGGGCAGTTTGCCTACACTGTTCTATAGCCCCTCGGTGTGTGGCACGCGGTTGTATAGCGCACATGTATGGGCCAAAAGGACACTGCTAATGGAAAATCTCCAGTCAAGGGCTCAAGAGGCACATATGTACTGGAAGTGGAGCACCCATAGGGGCACATCTCAAAAACCACAGTTATTGCACAAGGTGAATAACTTTTTCTTATATTCTGGGTAATGTGCATCACATTATTGCCTGGATTTGTGGAGCATGAACAAATGAGATAAAGGCAGACCAGTTTAAAAAAGAAATCCACTACAACAGTCATCTCTGAGAAGGGGCTTGTATGCCTTAGGTTGCTTTCAGCCAAACATTCTGCTCTTCCTTATGTATTAAAGAACCTGTCCAAAGGTGTCACCTTCTGTCTTTCAAGTTTATATGGCAACATGCACAAAATCAGAGCACTTTGATTAAAATATTAACATTTACACTGAATTTAATCTGTATTTAATTCATGCTTAATGGACAAAGTTAAAAAAAGTCATCACTGAGCATCCTTTTGAGATACATGTGCATGTGAAGAGCTATGAAAACACAAATAGTACCATAATATTGTCAGAATGGATTGGCAGTGAATTATGGGGGAAATGCTGGATGTACTCATTACTTAACATTTTTGATAAAGGTGCTCTGGGAGCAAGTATTGTAGTCATTGAGAACATCAAGGCAATTTAAAGCAGCTGTGATATTTCCATGTTTGATTGCATCTGTCCACTGAAGATCATTTTCACACAGAATTATGCCCAGAGACATCTCTTAACACAAGACAAATTAGCCTAACACTATAAGAAGGTCCCAGCTGGTGTCTGAAACATAACTATTGGTTAAAAGTCGACTAGATTATATTCTATATTTCATTTCATTAGACTGTATAAAGGTTAGACATTGTGAATTTTGAACCAAGAGTATTTTTAGCTAATGTAAATGGTTTAAAGAAAAGGAGTACTTGTGTCACCTTAGAGACTAACCAATTTATTTGAGCATGAGCTTTCGTGAGCTACAGCTCACTTCATCAGATGCATACTGTGGAAACTGCAGAAGACATTATATACGCACAGAGACCATGAAACAATACCTCCTCCCACCCCACTGTCCTGCTGGTAATAGCTTATCTAAAGTGATCATCAAGTTGGGCCATTTCCAGCACAAATCCAGGTTTTGTGCTGGAAATGGCCCAACTTGATGATCACTTTAGATAAGCTATTACCAGCAGGACAGTGGGGTGGGAGGAGGTATTGTTTCATGGTCTCTGTGCGTATATAATGTCTTCTGCAGTTTCCACAGTATGCATCTGATGAAGTGAGCTGTAGCTCACGAAAGCTCATGCTCAAATAAATTGGTTAGTCTCTAAGGTGACACAAGTACTCCTTTTCTTTTTGCGATTACAGACTAACATGGCTGTTACTCTGAAACCTGTAAATGGTTTATTCTTCCTAGGCTGTTTACTTTGTAACCCTTTAGAAATTATACTAGTTATGTCAGCAGAGGTCAGTGAAGGAGATAGTAGGGCCTATAAGAGATGGCAGGAGTAATTACTGAGAAATGGCTTAAAATAATTTAAATTCTTTGCCTTCGTGATCCTCGATGCTGGGAACTGATGGGTGTAACAGACCTATAGATACACATTTTCCAGGGAACGAGAAGAAATAGTGATGAAAAGCAAAATTCCTTCAGCCCATTCAATCACATTAGAAAATGTGAAGGTTGGTTATAACTGTGGCAGGATCCATTCCAGTATTCCGAATTCTGCTATCCTTCAGCATATACACTTGAAAACTAATGGTAAACAATAGATGGAACTGATGGGCTGAAGGGATGCTCTCATAAAACCTATATGTAAGAAGTTAGTTGATGAAACTGTGACAGGGAGAGTTGGAAATATATTTAGGAAACACTGGAAAATTTACTGAAATGGACATGGGAGGAACATAGTAAGCCTTTTAAAAATAAAATGGTCTGCTAAATAAATACAGGGAGAATGCATAAAAAGAGGAGGAAGCACTGAGGATTGTTCTAATCCAGAAAAGAATAAGGAAATCAGACTGAAGAGAAAAACATAACTATTTTGAAAGGCTAAAATATGATGCCAAGACTAGCGCAAGGACAAGCCTTGAATTATGTAATATTTTCTTTTTGGGAATATTTGTAGTTGAGGATGGAGTATCCATTTGTGCTGTGGGGACCTACCTTTGACAGTAGACAGGAGGACATTTCCTTAATGAGCAATATATTTTAATATTTTATGTTAAAGTAGATTATAAATACTGTTCTATTGCAGTTACTCCTAGTGATGATTGCTTATATAACTATCACACAGGAAAACCCCCAAAATGTGTGACTCTAATGTAAACGAACACTGCTTGTGAATTGTTGCTTTAATATTTTTTTAATTACATATAAAACGAATAGTAAAGGGGTATAAAATTCCTTTTAAAAATAAAATACACAAACATTTTCATGTGAAATGTTGTAGCAGATTGAAGCACTATGGATTTCAGCAGCCAAATGAAAACCAGCAACTGAAATCTAAATGTGAAAATTCTCATACTGTATAGTCTGACTGCAGGCTTACCATTAGCTAGGTCCCTTTATCATGGACTGAATGACTAAAGTTAGGTTAGGTTGTAGAATTTAATTTAAATTGTTTACCCCATTTTCCACAACCATATCTGTTCCCATGAAAATAAGAGCTAGAAACAAGTATTGTCAGAGCTTTTGTCAGCCAGTCAGTGTCAATTAAATTGCTATTGTTAAAACTGTTTCAGAAGTTTCATATAATCCATGAAAAAAATCAAATCATGGGGCTGGAGATTGGATTGACATTTTAAACAAAACTGGTTTATTATGCATACATAACTTACCAACTTTATATGGAGTTCTTCTCTATATTTCTGAGATATGATTAACGTGACACTTATTAGTCTGCAGTGAATAATATGAAACTAATTAATATGAAAGATTCCTTTTACTTATCATCTAAGAGCAGAGCCTTTAGCACAACTGGACATTATGTCCCTCTGAATCAAAAAGAATTAATCAGCCATTCTATTCATTGGAACATCCTTTTTGATCCTACAAAGGAACTAGATGTGCCATCCCTTAAAGTCTGAGAAACAAAATGAAAACTGGGGGAGAGATTGCGGGAAAGCTAGTATGAACATAGACGCTTCCCCGTGTTCACCAGGTTTTCAATTTGTTTCTGCTTGTTGCTTCAAGTAGGTCATTTAGAGAAACTGTTCATTGACTAAGGCTGTGGGTGGACTGGATTGAAAATGCTGTGCAGTACAAATCAAGGAATTAATATCTAGGAAAGAAAAGCCTTAAGGAGGAATTTTGGCTCAAATCCCAGTTGTGTTGAGTACATAGGGTGCTTATGCTCTGCAACTGAGTGAAGGGGAAAGTAAAGGAGGTTCTTCTTTGGGTGCTTGTTCATGTCAATTCCAATCTGGTGTGCACATGCCACGTGCACGACAGATGGAAGATTTTTCCCTTAGCAGTATCCGTAGTGTCAGCCTCGGCGCCCCCTACAGTCGCACCTTTATGATGCCCAATATAGGGCCCTGCCGACCTAACCCCCACTCAGTTCCTCCTTACCACCTTGTTACGGCTAGCTGGAACTCCCTACTGCTCTTGCCTCGGCAAGTGCGTGCTTCACAGTATCTCTATCCTTGTGCACATAGTTAGCATAGTAGTTATAGTTAGTGTAGTTTTTATTATAGGTTTCCTTTTGGGGGTCTTCCCTCTGATGTTTTCCCCTGGCACCGGGATATGCCTCGGTCCCCGGGTTTTAAACCGTGTCGGACTGTGGCAGGTTTGTGCCAAGGAGTGACCCGCACTCGTGCCTTTAGTGTCTGGGTGAGGGGCACCTCGGAGACCGCTGTAAGATCTTTAAGGGTTTTCACCCCAGGACCCTTAAGGACAGAGAGTAGCTCATGTGAATGCTGCTTATGGAAGTGGCTCTTCAGCTCCAATCCAAGCACACCATGCCTGACCTGGTCTCAAGTGCCGCATACGCAGTGTGCAGCACATCAGTGCTGAGGAAGGACTCAGTTAGAGACCCTTGGCACCACCGAAGCTCCACCCATGGGCAGGCATCAGTAAGGCACTCCTCACCCCGCCAGAAGAAGAAGACAACCAACAGAGGGTGCTCCCTAGCTAATTCTAAGGACCACATAACGAGCAAACCCCCATCGGGTGCTCAGTCGGCTGGGATCCCGTCGACTCCTGCCCCAGGAGGGGTACAGTCGAGTCTGGACCTGTGCCGCTCACCAGGCCGCCACTACGAGGACATACAACTCCCCTCTACGGCGGATGTGTTCGAGGTGGCAGCAGACCTATTGGCACTCCCAGTGCTGCCCTCACCTCCTAGGATGGACAGATCGCCGGCACCAATCCCAAGCCCAGTACATTCTGTGGGCAAGATGGTGATGTCCACTGTGATGCCATCCTCATTACATCAACCACTGATACCGGGAGTTGCTGCGGGGGAGCCACTCCCATACCCAAGTTGGCACCCATCCTCGGCACCAAGAGGCTCCACTCCTCCTTGGTCATCAAAATCCAAGACCTTGGAGGCGGAGTCCTCTTGCTATAGCAGGAGCAGAAAATCCCGCTGCCGCCACAGTCATCATCCCTACCTGGCGCCCTGGCATGGCCAGTGGCAGGGGCCCCACTGCCCCTTCTGGACATCCTGGGTCTATCATCAAAGCCAGGGTTACAGATCAGCATTGGTGGCCTCAGTCTCAGGCACTCTGACAACAGCGCTGGCTGCCGCACTCTCCTCGGGACTGATCACGACGTCAAATGTGGTGTCGATCCCAGCATCGGCTGCGGCCCCGATACCAGCACCGGCACCAATCCCAACACCAATCCCGTTGCTCCTTGCCCCGCGGGACCCCAGGGGGGTCAAGGGCAGTGATCAGACCCCCAGTACTGTCCACCTTCTCATCCTCTTCATTGTCGGATGAGGTGGTGGCGGGTACCTCAACCGCTCCAGCCTTAGAGGACACTAGGGTCCTTCAGCAGCTGCTGAGACAGGTGGCCAAGAACCAAATATCAAATAACAAAATGGAGGAGCTGGTGGAGGAAGCCGACCCAGTGGTCGATATTCTGTCCCCTTCTGGGCCATCCCGTATCACGCTGCCACTGATCAAAATGATCAGTGATGCCACCAAGACACTGTGGCAGACCCCATCCTTGCTGCCACCTATCTACCACGAAGAGAAATGAACGGAGGTACTTTGTTCCCTCACAGGGGGTATGAACATTTGTACACCCACCCCCAGCCAGACTCCATGGTAGTGGATGTGGCTAACCAGTGTGAGCGACAGGGCTACCAGGGGTCCTCATCCAAGAACCATTACACCAAGAAATGGGACCTTTAGGGGAGAAAAGTACATTCGACTGGGTATACAGGGGGTTGCAGCTCCGTATTGCTAACCATCAGGCAGTGGTTAGCAGATATAATTATAACACCTGTGGGGCTATGCAAAATTTCATTGAACTTCTGCCTCCTACTCTCATGCGGACTTTTCTACACTAGTAGAGGAAGGCAGATTGATCTCCCATGTGTCCCTGCAGGTGGCCTTGGATGCAGCCTCCTGTACGATGACTACTGGGGTGGCCATGAGAAGGAGTTCCTGGCTGCAAGTCTCGGACCTATCATTTGAGGTGCAGCAGATGATTCAGGATCTCCCCTTTGAGGGTCAATTGCTGTTTTCAGAGAAGACTGACTCGCGTTTGCACAGCCTCAAGGACTCTTCGGCTACCCTGAAGTCCTTGGACCTTTTCAGGCTTGACAAAGCCCTGGCTGGGGTGATTTAATTGGGGATTGGTCCTGCTTTTGAGCAGGGGGTTGGACTAGATGACCTCCTGAGGTCCCTTCCAACCCTGATATTCTATGATTCTATGACCTTCATACACCTGCGATGCAAAGGAGGCACTGCAGGCCTCCCCCACCCCCAAGGAATTATCAGCTTCAGGGCAGACAGGAAGGGTCGCGTAGGAGGAACAGGAACTCAAGGAAGAGACCTCATCCTTCCTCCAGCCAGTGGTCTGGCTAGTCGAAATCTTCCTCAGGCCAGAGGCAGGTCTTTCGAATCATAGAATATCAGGGTTGGAAGGGACCTCAAGAGGTCATCTAGTCCAACCCCCTGCTCAAAGCAGGATCAATCCCCAATTTTTTCCCCAGATCCCTAAATGGCCCCCTCAAGGATTGAACTCACAACCCTGCATTTCTTTTGAAGGTGCACTCAGGGGCAACACACCAGCTCAGAGACTGGATCCTCCCTGCCTTACCTTTTTGTCACGTCTATCCCCTTTCTACCCCGCATGGACCCCTATTACATCAGACCATTGGGATATTCACTCCAATTCTGTTCCCTCCCGCCTCTGGACCCCGCTTCTTCATAGCTCTTCAGGGACCCCTCTCACGAGCAACTCCTTATCTAGGAGGTGCAATTGCACCTCTCATTAGGAGCAGTGGAAGAGGTTCCTCAGGATTGCAGAGGCTTTTATTCTCTGTATTTCCTAATACCAAAAGCCAAAGGTGGGCTAAGACCTATTCTAGACCTATGCAAACACAAGAAGTTCATAAAGAAACTCAAATTCCACACGGTCTTGTTGGCCTCCATCTCTTTCTTGGATCCAGGGGACTGGTATGCCACCCTCAACTTGAAGGACACGTACTTTCACATAGCAATAACTCCATCCCACAGAAAATACCTCAGGTTTGTGGTGAGTAACAGCCACTATCAGTTCACAGTCCTCCCATTTGGTCTATCAGCGGCGCCCTGAGTATTCACCAAACGCTTGGCAGTCGTGACCATGTTCCTGAGCAGGCGCCAGGTACAGGTGTTCCCGTACCTAGACGACTGGCTGATCAAGGGCCGCTCCAGGGCTCTAGTAGAGGTGCAAGTCGAATTCATCATGGCAATGTTCGACACACTGGGCCTTCTCCTGAATGTGGGGAAAGTCCACTCTGTCCCCTGTTCAGCAGATAGTATTTATAGGGGCGGTTCTGGACTTGACCCAGGCCAGGGCATACCTGCCAGAGTCGAGGTTCTGGGCCATGGGCGACATCATTCGGCGTCTCAGGCAGTTTCTCACCACCACAGCACAAAATTGCCTAAGGCTCCTGGGACACATGGCCATGTGTACCAGACTTCGGCCGCTCGAATCCTGGCTAGCCTCTGTATATCAGCCAGTTCGGGACAGTTTGGACAGGGTGGTGACTCTGCCTCCCCATGTCCTCGATTCCCTTCTTTGGTAGCGCGACCCACAGGTGGTGTGTGCTGAGGTTCCCTTCACCAGCCCCCAGACAACTCTGTCGTTGGTAATCGATGCATCAGACTTGGGCTGGGGAGCACACCTGGGAGACCTCAGGATGCAAGACCCCTGATCACAGGCAGAGCTGGCTCTCCACATCAATGTCAGAGAGCTCAGAGCAGTGCGCCTGGCATGCCAGATGTTCCGAGCCCACCTAATAGGCAGATGTGTTTCAGTTATGACAGAGAACATCACAGCAATGTTCTATATCAACAAACAGGGGAGGGCATGCTCCTCTTCTCGTACCAAGAAGACCTCATGCTGATACAACTGCAGGCTTCATACCTCCTGGGGTGCAGAAAGAGTTGGCAGACTACCTCTGCAGGTCGTTCCAAGGCCATGAATGGTCCCTACATCTGGATGTCGTGAACTCCATCTTCCAATGGTGGGGCTTTCCCCCAGTAGACCTCTTTGCCATGCGACTCAACAGGAAGTGTCAGCAGGTCTGCCAGGGGTCAGCAAGTGACCTCTTATACTCACCAAAATAGACCCTTTCACCTGCTGGAATCAAGTGAAGTGCACTGTACCCTAGCTCTCCAACATGGCCTCTACACAAGTGTCCATGCTAAAAAATTTGAGGTGCATGGTAATTTTTCAAAAAAAAAATCAAATGACTGAATGACACCCTCTGCCCCCCCCCCGCCCATGTCCATCACTAAGTACGGTAATTTTGTCAAGTGATCGTCGCACAACGTGGTGGTGCCAACCCCTGTGTTCTACTCCTTCTGGCGCCATAGTCCAGGCTCCATAGTGGACACATTCCTATTACTGTGGGGAAATCATCTCCTATACACGTTTCCACCCATCTCTCTCGTTCACAAGGTGCTCCTCATGGTACAGAGGGAAGAAGCTTCAGTGATATTGATAGCTCCAGCCTGGCCCCGCCAACACTGATACACATCCCTCCTCAAGTTGTCTGTGGAAGCCACGGTCACCTTGCTGCTCGTCCCAGACTTAATAAGTCAGGATCACAGTTGCCTCCAGGACCCAAACCTCAAGTTGTTGCATCTAACGACATGGAAGCTCCATGGCTGAACCTGATGGAGCTTACCTGCTCAGATGAGGTTAGACATGTCATTCTTGGCAGTAGAAAACCATCCACTAGGGCTACCTGCCTGGCCAAGTGGAAGAGATTTTCAATCTGGATGGCGCAGCATCATTCTTCCCTGACGCTTGCT
The DNA here is from genome assembly GCF_965140285.1 of Lepidochelys kempii. Taxonomy (NCBI): domain Eukaryota; kingdom Metazoa; phylum Chordata; order Testudines; family Cheloniidae; genus Lepidochelys; species Lepidochelys kempii. The sequence continues at coordinate 122,818,505 of NC_136383.1, forward strand.
GCTATACTGCTTATATTGGACTACCTCCTCCATCTCAAACAGCAGGGCCAATCCATGTCATCAATAAGGGTTCACCTGGCTGCCATTTGAGTGTTCCATCCAGGTGCAGAGGGACGGTTGGTCTTCGCCAATGCTATGGTCAATCGCTTTCTCAAAGGTCTCGACAAGCTATATCCACACGTCAGGCAGCCTATCCCACCTTGGGACCTTGGTTCTTTCCAAACTGATGTGCCCTTTGAACCACTGGAGACGTGCTCCCCGCTCTATCTCTCGTACAAGGTGGCGTTTCTGGTTGTGATAACCTCAGCCAGGAGGTTGTCTGAGCTCAAGGCTCTAACATCAGAACCCCCCTACACTATGTTCCGTAAGGATAAGTTTCAGCTCTGGCCTCACCTGGCTTTCCTCCTGAAGTTTATCTCCCAATTTCACATCAACCAGGCCATTTTCCTCCCTGTGTTCTATCCTAAGATGCACTCGAGCGGCAGGGAGCAGAGGCTTCACTCATTGGATGTCTGCAGAGCGCTAGGCTTTTGTATCGCGAGAACAAAGCCGTTCTGAAAATCCATCCAGCTATTTGTGGCAGTGGCGGACTGAATGAAAGGTCTTACTGTCTCTTCTCAGCGGATTTCGTCATGGATCACGTACTGCATATGTGAGTGTTATAACCTGGCAGGGGTGGTTGCCCCTCTGATTGCTGCACACTCCGTCAGGGCGCAGGCCCCCTCAACGGTGTTCCTGGCACAGATTTGGACCCAGGAAATTTGCAGAGCAGTGATGTGATCTTCCATACACACTTTCACCATGCACTATGCAATTACCCAGCAGACCAGAGACGATGCAGCCTTTGGTAGAGCAGTGCTCCAATCAGTGGACAACTCCAACCCCACCTCCTGAACTGGGGCTTTGGAGTCACCTGATTGGAATTGACATGAACACCACCTGAAGAAGAAAAAATGGTTACTCACCTTCTCATAACTGTTCTTCTTCGAGATGTGTTGTTCATGTCCATTCCAAAATCCTCCCTCCTCCCCCTCTGTTGGAGTAGCGGCAAGAAGGAACTGAGTGGGGGTCGGATTGGCAGGGCCCTATATTGGGCACCATGAAGGCTTGACTCCGGGGGTACCCAGGCTGACCCTACGGATACTGCTAAGGGAAAATTTTTCCGGCTGTCATGCACATGGCACACGCACACCTGATTGAAATGGACATGAACAACACATCTTGAAGAGCAACAGTTATGAGAAGGGGAGTAACCGTTTTCTCGAAGTCACCGTTGCAATCCCTCTGGTCCTGGGGGGGTCTCCAGGACAAAATTGTTTAGACACAAGGCTGCTCTTATACCCACCAGAATAGACTCTTTCACCTGCTGGAATCAAGTGAAGTGCACTGTGCCCCAGCTCCCCGACAAGGCCTCTACACTAAGGCTGAAGGGAGCGTGTGGTGTGAAGCTGGCTTTTCTAGCTCACCCCCGTTCCAGAATTCTTTTACCCCTGGAGAATCTTCAGTGCTCTTTTAGAGCAGCTTAAGATCACTGCCCCACTCTGGCAGCACAGAGACCTTAAGGGGGCCAAGAACAAGGCCCATTATGTGCATTTTATAAGACACATCAATGGTGTAATTCAAAGACAGTGTTGCTTATCCAGTGCTTAATTTGTAATGAAAGAGGTGCCAGGGCTCAAGCAATTAGGTGCCGGGGCTCAATTTTTTTACATTCAAAACTGATGCAGCAAGCCCAGAGGTACCGAGGCTATGAACTGCAAAGTCTAGAGGTGCCACGGCTCAGCCCTGACACAAATTAAGCACTGTGCTTATCCCGGCTATGGCCATGACACTATTTGTAGAATGAATAGTGATGAAACAAGGGTACTTATTCTAATACTGGTGAACTTTGTTTATGCAAGACAAATGCACTATACCTGATGTTTATAATAAAAAGACTCAGATAGGCATGCCCTGTTTCCAGGAAACAAAGCGTATTTGTCTTCTTAATGTATCTGTCATATAATAATAGGTTTCAAGAGTTCCATCTATATATATTAAGTGATAGAGCTATCCCTTAGTAACAAAATAAGGCTTGGGACAGGCGGTTTCTAATGAAAACCCAGTTTTTCTATGAAATCCATATATAACCCTAGGGAGAGAATGAAGGGACCCATTTCAGTAAAGATACTCCTATTTTACCAGGAGACGTTAATGTTGGTTAATGTCTTTCTCCATCTAAGTGAGTGAATATAAATCTTTGCTATCGTACAAGGACACCGTCAACCAGCTGAGGTCCAAAAATGTACTTGTCCATAAAGAAAGGATAATCCCATACAGCATTGCTACAGAATGTCTCTTAAAGAAAAAGAAATATTCTCCCAAAAGACATTAATGCAAGAGTTGCATCCTAGGAGAGAGCTACCATTTCCCTTTGATTTTTTTTTTTTTTGGTAATTCAGTAAAACCTAAAATTACTATAGGAGGTTGGGGAAAAGTGAAATTAATATTCCATGACTAGGTCTTAATTTATCTGTCTCTTAGAGAAAGATGAGAATAGGATGATTATCTATATTATATGACTCAAACGCAATGCACATGAAAGTTGGAACTATGATTAAATCTAATATAATGAAGCAGGAATTAGAGTCTAGATGGTAGTACATGTTCCTCCAACTACAGCAAGATCTGGCTCATCTTGCTCAGGCAACCAGTTCAATAGAATTGATGCTCTAAGATCAATAAACATTTTATTTGAAAACGACATTTGCCAACCCCCACTTTTAAGTGACATCTTTGTCTTGGCACACCCAACTCGGGCAATTGATTAAATGTATTAATTATACAAATCTCAAAGAGATTTGAATATACACACTGTTAGAGATTATTACTTCTGTTATCAAAAAGCAGTCATTTCCATCATCTGTAGCATCCATAATAACAAGCCCACAGTACTACACACCAGTTTAGGAACAGTAATCCTCTACATTTCAACTAAACACAGATCGGCTGCAGCAATCAGTGTTATGAAATCTCATTTAAATCAGTGGGTGTGGCAACTATCCTTCATTCACGATAAATGTAAGTAGTAGTTAAACTACATTTTGGGATAAGGTAGCTGAAACAATAGGAGCCACTACCCAAAATAAAGGCCACATGCAAGCCAAGTCATAAACTGAACTATGTGGGCAATGGGGTTTTGTGGGAAATTGTTTGTTAGAAATATGTATGTCTGAGAGAAGAAGCAGCAGCCAGAGAACAGGCAGAGAGAAACAGCTTCAAAGCCAGGAGCAAGAGAAGGATTAGAAATCTGATCATGATAGAAAGTGAAGAGGGGAGGGACAGTGCTGGCTGGAAAAAAGCCTAGAAACTGGAGCAAAGGAAATGCCTTGTGTTTGATTCCAATGGTGTTCTAGGAAACCCAACTTTATATATGTTCTATGTAAATAAACAGGATTTCATTAAAGAAATACCTGGCTCAATCATCAATTTCTCCTCCTACTGGAAAAAGCCCACAAGACTGGCTAACTGCCCAGGCCAAAAGGGATAATGGAATTAACATTTACTATGAATTTAGGTCTTATGTATTTGCTTTGTGTTTTGGTAGTACCCAAAGTATTCAAGGCACTTTCCAGACAGAAGTAAGACACAATCCCGGCTTCGAGGGAGTTTTCAGTCTAACGTAAGCAATTCAGACAGACAATGAGACAGAAATTAGTAGTATGTGATCAAATATTGGGTAGGAGGACTGTTACTCAGGTGGCTTTCTTTTAGGTACCACAGCAGAAGTGGATCTTTAGGTGGCACTTAAATGCTGGACAGAGTTAGAGAACCTTGTGGATGGCCTTAAGAAGGGCATAGTCCATCTAAGGGATGATGTGAGGAAAGCACAGTTTAATGCAAGAAAATGACAAATGGACAGATCGAGCCTGCATTGTTGGTGTAACCTTACGTTCTAGAGTAGAAGTTAGTTGAACTTAACCATCTTCTAACCTTCAGAAGGCAAGTGCAACACTGCATCTCACCAAATTTATGGTTCACCCAAGCCATGTAAATAGTGACTGTTATCTCCGTGCTCCATGCTGTTACACTTTTGAGTATTTGCCAAGACTTATATTCTATATATTATATTATTTTTTGCCAATATTTTACATTGCAAACTAACTTGCTGTCCATTATAGGCCTTGGACTACTTGCCTTTCTCTCCCATCCAAAAAGTTCATTTGTCACCTTCATGATGCATTTGACCCCAGCTCATGGAGGGAATGAGAAACCTGAGGTAGTTTCCAAGAGTGTCTGGAAACTGCTGGCGATTGCACTGGGAGAAAGTCACTAGATGATCTTAAATGGAAACAGTCTCATCCTAGCATGCAAATAAATAAAAAGATAACAAATAAAACCCTGAAGCTCCACTGTAGAGACATGGATCAAGTGAAAGATTTACTACTTTAATTCCAAATAATTGATTTTTGTTGCTTAAATGAGAGTGAAACCACAATACCACCATGTGTCTGCACCCATTCATTCATTGCTTACAAAGCAGAATATTGTAATTAACTAAATTGAATGTTTCTTGAAGCTCTATTAAAGAAAAGACTAATTTGCTTACAATGCATTGGATAGTCTGTCTAAATCAGTTGGCCTTCTTCCAGTTTCAGGGTGGCTGAGATTTGAGATCATTGTGAAGCAAGTGTTCCAAATTTCCTAATTTGGTTATTCTGATTTCTGCATCATAAGATTACACGAAATCAGCTAGAAAAATGCTTCATACATAGTGTATTTGTGATAGGCTTCCAGTGACTCATGCTTATTTAATATAACTATAAAAACAGCACTAAACCAAAGTGTTGGGTGAATAATTTCTAATGGGGGAAGCTACATAAAGGTCAGGAAATTTCATACCAGGGTAAATAATATGTCATAATAATAATATATTTACCACATAGAATTCTTCCTTCAGGAGAGAGACACATGACATGATAAAATCAGCATCCGATACCCTGTACCAACAAGACTGGAAGGGTGATGCACAAGTGTTTCAGAGGATGCTGCTTTTTCACAGAATGACTGTGATGGGAGTCCAAGCTTGCCAGTGGCATTGCTTAGTGGTTAGATCGTTGGACCCTCAATTTCCCCCTCTCGGTCTGTGGTGCTTCCTGTTGGCAACTTTCCCAGTATTGGGACAGCCCACCTTTTCATGGGTTGCAATTCGGCCCTCCAGCTATGTCACCAATTTAGCTCAGCCTCCCTTTCAGGATAGCAGTGTCCAATGAACTGTAGCAGGCCCCATGTCCTTATCGCCTAGCCCCTGTCAGGGGCTTATACTTGCCACAAGGCTTTCAGCATCTCTGCAGTCTTTTCATTCCTGGGAGAGGTAGAAATGAGGTTTCTGTTCCTATATGGCAAGAGTCTTTAGTAGGGAGCCCAGGCCCTCTCCCACACCCCTGGGCTCTGACCTAGGGCACTATGAGAAGCAAGCAATGGCAGGCATCCGGGTGTGCCTCAAGACTGTCTCCCTGGGCCGCTTCCTGCCATTCACCCCCCTCCACAGTGTCCAAGTCCAACTTAAGATAGCAAAGTAATGATCTCAAGTTGCAGTGGGGGAGGTTTAGATTGGATATTAGGAAAAACTTTTTCACTAAGAGGGTGGTGAAACACTGGAATGCGTTACCTAGGGAGGTGGTAGAATCTACTTCCTTAGAGGTTTTTAAGGTCAGGCTTGACAAAGCCCTGGCTGGGATGATTTAACTGGGAATTGGTCCTGCTTCGAGCAGGGGGTTGGACTAGATGACCTTCTGGGGTCCCTTCCAACCCTGATATTCTATGATTCTATGAAAGTAAAAAAAAAAAAAAAAAAAAGGGGGGGGGGGAAGGGTAACCGAACCTTCAGCCTGGCTCGGTTAAGCTGGTAGTCCCTTCCTCCCGAACAGAGGTCCAGAAGTGCTCCTTAACCCCTTCAGTTCTAGTGTGGGGTTTATACACCCCATCACAGGTTCACTAATCACTTATACCAAATACAGGTGCTATAATATATAATAGCACCTAGTAAAAGGAAAGTGTAAAGAGCTTGCCTACTTCTGGTGCAGTCCAGAATCTGAAACTTTCTATTAATGCATGAATGTGTTTCCTGTGTCAGAGCAGGTTGAAATTCGCTGTGTGTTAATTTTGTTGATTTATCTTCAATGAGAAACTATATGTTAGTTTTAATTGTCTAAATTACTGATGCAGCACAAATAACAAAACACCTGATCTTATGTCAATTCAGGTGGTGAGGCCAGTAGATTTGTACTATGACAGAAGCTAGGGGTATGCAAAGAGGGAGAAGCGTTTCAATAATTATCTCATGTTCTTTTAGGGTAGCAACTTCTAGAGATACTATATGCAGAAATGTCTGACAGTGGAAAAAAATGTAAATTCAACCTGTGTTTGTTGTTTGCAGCCTAAGATGATCATTTTCTAAAAATGTTTATATTAGTTATTTGAATCATTTTATACCTTTAAAAATAATGGCATTTGAGCTACGATAAATGTATTGAATGTATTCAGTCTTCAGATGCTTGTAATAATTAACTGTTGAAATTAGGTTTCTATAAAATCAAGATAAAATCTAACACTTTGGTAAATGCAATGTAAATGGGAAGACAAGCAAAACCCAGTTGCTCAGGCAGTGGTGGGCCCAGTATCTCACTCTCACGTCACATAAAACTTCCTTTGACATCAATGGGAATTTTGCTAAAGAAAAGACTGCCAAATAGGAACAGAATTAGGGTGTCAATTAATCACAGTTAACTCACACTATTAACTCAAAACAATTAATTGTGATTAAAAAGATTAATCAGATTTTTAATCTCACTGTTAAACAATAGAATACCAATTGAAATTTATTAAATATTTTGGATGTTTTTCTACATTTTCAAATATATTGATTTCAATTACAACACAGAATGCAAGGTGTACATTGCTCACTTTATATTATTATTTTTTATTACAAATATTTGCATTATAAAAATGATAAATAAAAGAAATAGTATTTTTAATTCACCTCATATAAGTACTGTAGTGCAATCTCTTTATCGTGAAGTGCAACTTAGATTTTTTTGTTATATAACTGCACTCAAAAACAAAACAATTTAAAACTTTAGAGCCTACAGGTCCACTCAGTCCTACTTCTCATTCAGCCAATTGGTAAGACAAACAAGTTTGTTTACATTTATGGGAGATAATGCTGCCCACTTCTTATTTAAAATGTCAGAAAGTGACAACAGGTGTTTGCATGGGACTTTTGTAGCCAGCACTGCAAGGTATTTAAGTGTCAGGTATACTAAACATTCGTATTCCCCTTCATGCTTCAGCCACCATTCCAGAGGACGTGCTTCCATGCTGATGTCGCTCGTTTAAAAAAAACGTTAATTAAATTTGTGACTGAACTCCTTGGGGAAGAATTGTATGTCTCTGGCTCCATTTTACTCCATTGTATCATTCTGCCATATATTTCATGTTATAGTAGTCTCGGATGATGACTCAGCACATGTTCATTTTAAGAACACGTTCACTGCAGATTTGACAAAACTCAAAGAAGGTACCAATGTGTGGAGCATGTTTTCAGAAGTCTTAAAAGAGTAACACTCCAATGCGGAAACTACAGAAACCAAACCACCAATAAAGAAAATCAACCTTCTGCTGGTGGCATCTGACTCAGATGAAAATGAACATTGTCGGTCCGCTCTGCTTTGGATCATTATCAAGCAGAACCCATCACCAGCATGGACGCATGTCCTCTGGAATGGTGGTTGAAGCATGAAGGAACATACGAATCTTTAGCATATCTGGCATGTAAATATCTTGCGACGCTGGCTACAATAATGCCATGAAAACATCTGTTCTTACTTTCAAGTAAGATTGTGAACAACAAATGAGCAGCATTATCTTCTGCAAATGTAAACAAGCTTGTTTGTCTGAGCAATTGGCTGAACAAGAAATAGGACTGAGTGGACTTGTAGGCTCTAAAGTTTTATATTGTTTTATTTTTGAATGCAGTTGTTTTTGTACATAATTCTACATTTGTAATTTCAACTTTCATGATAAAGAGATTGTATTAGGCAATAGAAAAATGCATTGTCTTGGTTTTTTACAGTGCAAATATTTGTAATAAAAAATAAATATGAAGTGGGCACTGTACACTTTGTATTCTGTGTTATAACTGAAATCAATATATTTGAAAATGTAGAAAACATCCAAAAATATTTAAATAAATGGTATTCTATTAACAGTGCGATTAATCACAATTAATTTTTTAATTGCTTGACAGCCCTAAACAGAATCTTTCTTTAACTTGCTGTAAAATAAAATTCTATTGGAAAACTTGGACATGCTTTAAAATGGTGAATTAAAATAGGGAATCGTTTACTATGGATGCCCTTTGAATAGGTTTCATTGTGCTGTATATTATCATTGTATAGTGAAAGAAAGCGAATGGAAAATTATGACATTAGTACACATTCAAGTTAGTGAGAAAATAAATTTAAAGTAGAATATCATTGCGTGTCCTAAATTAGCATAGTATTGTACAAACTTTTGTTACCAAGTTTGAAATTTTGTAATTCATTTCTGAGTCCCCTGCTATAATAATTCTCTGTATTGCCTGCAGCTTTTACAGAATTAAATTGTTAAGATTACATTTTCCCACCCTCTCTTTCCAGTGTTAAAAGATCTTCAGAGGCTTATATTAATTCTTTGATACCAGAAGTCAGGAAGTTTTAACCTGATGTGCTAACTCAAATTACACTGGTGATAATATGAGAGCTTCAGGCAATTCACCTGATCCCAAAGTACAATACTGCATTGATTTTAAGTCTCTAGCTTGCTTCGTGACTTTGTACCTTTTAACTTTTTGTATTCCTGGGTGCATAATGAGCTCAGACATTCTGCTCTCTGTAATTTTGGGTGAGGACAACGTTTAGGCATTTCTCTCCTTATTATGGCCACTTGCAAAATATTTTGCTGCACCAATTAGATCCCCTGAGTCAACAGTGGTTTGTGAAGCATAGTTCAAAAGCAAGTTTTCTGAGTTAGTTTTTGATTATTTGGAGTATTTGATTTACTGGCCCACTCTCCTATAACAGGCAACTGAATATTACTCTATCACATATGTGTTTCAAATTTAGTGATGCACATCTTTGTTAGCATGCAGCAAGACATCCTTGCTTCATTTACAATGCCCTCATATGTTTTTAATCATTGTGGGATATTTGAAATTAAAAATAACTGCAGTGTCTCAGGCCTGGTCTCCACTACAGGGTTAGGTTGAATTTAGCTGCGTTAGGTTGATTTAAAAATGACTGCATCCACACAACCAACCCCATTCCGTCGACCAAAAGGGCTCTTAAAATCGACTTCTGTACTCCTCCCTGACAAGGGGAGTAGCGCTAAAATCGACCTTTCTGGGTAGAATTTGGGGTAGTGCGGATGCAAATTGATGGTATTAGCCTCCAGGAGCTACCCTAGAGTGCTCCATTGTGACCACTCTAGACAGCACTTTGAACTCTGATGCACTAGCCAGATACACAGGAAAAGCCCCGGGAACTTTTGAATTTCATTTCCTGTTTGGTCAGCATGGCGAATTCAGCAGCACAGGTGACCATGCAGTCCCCCCAGAATCATAGAGCATAGAATGTTTCTACACTCCTGCTATCATCTCTGTCCCTGAGGCTATCGCAGATTAGAAGGTGGAAAACACGCACTTGCGGTGACTTGTTTTCCGAGCTCATGCAGTCCTCGGCACTGCTTAATGCATGGAGGCATTCAGTGGCAGAGGCCAGGAAAGAATTAAGTGAGCTCGAAGAGCGGAGGCAGTACGCGATGCTGAGGCTAATGGGGGAGCAAACAGACATGATGAAGCGTCTGTTAGAGCTTCAGGAAAGCCAACAAGAGCACAAATCCCCGCTGCATCCACTGTGTAACCACCTACCCTCCTCCCCGTGTTCCATAGCCTCCTCACCCAGATGCCCAGAAACACGGGAGGAAGCTCCAGGCACTGAGCCACTCCACTCCAGAGGATGGCCCAAGCAACCGAAGGCTGTCATTCAAACAGTTTGCTTATTGTAGCCACACTAAAAATCAATGTGGCCTTGTCCTTCCCTCCTCCCCCACCCCACCCGTGCTACCTTGTCCGTTCTCTTTTTTTATTTTTTAATTAATAAAGAAAGAATGCATGGTTTCAAAACAATAGTTACCTTATTTTGAACCGTGGAGGGTGATTGGCTTACAGGGAATTAAAATCAACAAAGGGAGTGGGTTTTGTATGAAGGAGAAACCCACACAACTGTCACACTGAAGCCTGGCCAGTCATGAAACTGGTTTTCAAAGCCTCTCTGATGCGCAGCGCGCCTTGCTGCGCTCTTCTAATTGCCCTGGTGTCTGGCTGCTCAAAATCAGATGCCAGGCAATTTGCCTTAACCACCTACCCTGCCATAAACGTCTCCCCCTTACTCTCACAGATATTATGGAGCACACAGCAAGCAGCAATAACAGTGGGAATGTTGGTTGCGCTGAGATCTAACCTTGTCAGCAAACAGCGCCAGCGAGCTTTTAAACATCCAAAGGCACATTCTACCACCATTCTGCACTTGCTCAGCCTATAGTTGAACTGATACAGCCATGGGTAGGAGAATGGACATAAGGAGGAAGGGCAGTGTGGATACCAGTCTAATAGGTCATACTGGCGGTAGAATGTCTGTGCCTAATCGAGTAAAGAATGTGAACGAGGACAAACAGCAAAATTAAGATGTTTGTACTCCAATTTGAGGAAACTAGGTAACAAAATGGAGGAACTAGAGGTACTGGTGCAGGAAGTGAAACCAGATATTATAGGGATAACAGAAACATGGTGGAATAGAAGTCATGACTGGACTACAGGTATTGAAGGGTATGTGCTGTTTAGGAAAGACAAAAATAAAGGTAAAGGTGGTGGAGTAGCATTGTACATCAATGATGAGGTAGAATGTAAAGAAATAAGAAGCGATGGAATGGATAAGACAGAGTCGGTCTGGGCAAAAATCACATTGGGGAAGAAAACTACTAGAGCCTCGCCTGGGATAGTGCTTGGGGTGTGCTATAGACCACCGGGATCTAATTTGGATATGGATAGAGCCCTCTTTCATGTTTTAATGAAATAAATACTAATGGAAACTGCATGATCATGGGAGACTTTAACTTCCTAGATATAGTCTGGAGGACAAGTGCTAGTAATAATAATAGGGCTCAGATTTTCCTAGATGCGATAGCTGATGGATTCCTTCATCAAGTAGTTGCTGAACTGACTAGAGGGGATGCCATTTTAGATTTGGTTTTGGTGAGTAGTGAGGACCTCATAGAAAAAATGGTTGTAGGGGACAATCTTGGTTCAAGTGATCATGAGCTAATTCAATACAAACTGAATGGAAGGATAAACAAAAATAAATCTGCGACTTGGATTTTTGATTTCAAAAGGGCTGACTTTCAAAAATTAAGGAAATTAGTTAGGGAAGTGGATTGGACTGAAGAATTTATGGATCTAAAGGCAGAGGAGGCCTGGGATTACTTCAAATCAAAGCTGCAGAAGCTATCAGAAGCCTGCATCCCAAGAAAGGGAAAAAAATTCATAGGCAGGAGTTGTAGACCAAGCTGGATGAGCAAGCATCTCAGAGAGCTGATTAAGAAAAAGCAGAAAGCATACAGGGAGTGGAAGATGGGAGGGATCAGCAAGGAAAGCTACCTTATTGAGGTCAGAACATGCAGGGATAAAGTGAGAAAGGCTAAAAGTCAAGTAGGTTGGACCTTGCAAAGGGAATTAAAACCAATAGTAAAAGGTTCTATAGCCATATTGTCACAAATATAAAGGGAAGGGTAAACCCCTTTGAAATCCCTCCTGGCCAGGGGAAAGCTCCTCTCACCTGTAAAGGGTTAAGAAGCTAAAGGTAACCTCGCTGGCACCTGACCAAAATGACCAATGAGGAGACAAGATACTTTCAAAAGCTGGGAGGAGGGAGAGAAACAAAGGGTCTGTGTGTCTGTCTATATTCTGCCTTGGCCGGGGATAGACCAGGAATGGAGTCTTAGAACTTTTAGTAAGTAATCTAGCTAGGTACGTGTTAGATTATGATTTCTTTAAATGGCTGAGAAAAGAACTGTGCTGAATAGAATAACTATTTCTGTCTGTGTATCTTTTTTGTAACTTAAGGTTTTGCCTAGAGGGGTTCTCTATGTTTTGAATCTAATTACCCTGTAAGGTATCTACTATCCTGATTTTACAGAGGTGATTCCTTTACTTCTATTTACTTCTATTTTTATTAAAAGTCTTCTTGTAAGAAAACTGAATGCTTTTTCATTGTTCTCAGATCCAAGGGTTTGTGTCTGTGGTCACCTATGCAAATTGGTGAGGCTTTTTATCCAACATTTCCCAGGAAAGGGGGGGGTGCAAGTGTTGGGAGGACTGTTCATTGTTCTTAAGATCCAAGGGTCTGGGTCTGTAGTCACCTAGGCAAATTGGTGAGGCTTTTTACCAAACCTTGTCCAGGAAGTGGGGTGCAAGGTTTTGGGAAGTATTTTGAGGGGAAAGACACGTCCAAACAGCTCTTCCCCAGTAACCAGTATTAGTTTGGTGGTGGTAGCGGCCAATCCAAGGACAAAGGGTGGAATATTTTGTACCTTGGGGAAGTTTTGACCTAAGCTGGTAAAGATAAGCTTAGGAGGTTTTTCATGCAGGTCCCCACATCTGTACCCTAGAGTTCAGAGTGGGGGAGGAACCTTGACACATATAAATAAGAAGAAAACAAAGAAAGAAGAAGTGGGACTGCTAAACACTGAGGATGGAGTGGAGGTTAAGGATAATCTAGGCATGGCCCAATATCTAAACAAATACTTTGCCTCAGGATTTAATGAGGATCTTAGGGATAATGGTAGCATGACAAAGGGGAATGAGGATACGGAGGTAGATATTACCATATCCAAGGTAGAAGCAAAACTCGAACAGCTTAATGGGACTAAATCGGGGGTCCCAGATAATCCTCATCCAAGAATATTAAAGGAATTGGCACATAAAATTGCAAGCCCATTAGCAAGAATTTTAATGAATCTGTAAACTCAGGGATGTACCATATGACTGGAGAATTGCTAACATAGTTCCTATTTTTAAGAAAGGAAAAAAAAGTGATCAGGATAACTACAGGCCTGTTAGTTTGACATCTGTAGTATGCAAGGCCTTGGAAAAAAAATTGAAGGAGAAAGTGGTTAAGGACATCGAAGTCATGGTAAATGGGACAAAATACAACATGGTTTTACAAAAGGTAGATCTCTTTCTTTGAGAAAGTAACAGATTTTTTAGACAAAGGAAACACAGTGGATCTAATTTACCTAGATTTCAGTAAGGCATTTGATACGGTGCCACATGGGGAATTATTAGTTAAATTGGAAAAGATGGGGATCAATATGAAAATTGAAACGTGGATAAGGAACTGGTTAAAGGGAAGGTTACAGCTGGTCATACTGAAAGGTGAACTGTCAGGCTGGAGAGAAGTCACCAGTGGAATTCCTCAGGGATCGGTTTTGGGACCGATCTTATTTAATCTTTTTATTACTGACCTCTGCACAAAAAGTGGGAGTGTGCTAATAAAGTTTGCAGATGACACGAAGCTGGGAGCTATTGCCAATTCAGAGAAGGACCGGGATATCATACAGGAAGATCTGGATGACCTTGTAAACTGGAGTAATAGTAATAGGATGAAATTTAATAGTGAGAAGTGTAAGGTCATGCATTTAGGGATTAATAACAAGAATTGTATTTATAAGCTGGGGATGCGTCAATTGGAAGTAACGGAGGAGGAGAAGGACCTTGGAGTATTGGTTGACTACAGGATGACTATGAGCCGCCAATGTGATGTGGCCGTGAAAAAAGCTAATGCGGTCTTGGGGTGCATCAGACGAGGTATTTCCAGTAGAGAGAAGGAGGTGTTAGTACTGTTATACAAGGCACTGGTGAGACCTCACCTGGAATATTATGTGCAGTTCTGGTCTCCCATGTTAAGAAGGATGAATTCAAACTGGAACAGGTACAGAGAAGGGCTACTAGGATGATCCGAGGAATGGAAAACCTGTGTTATGAAAGGAGACTCAATGAGCTTGGCTTGTTTAGCCTAACCAAAAGAAGGCTGAGGGGAGATATGATTGCTCTCTATAAATATATCAGAGGGATAAATACCGGAGAGGGAGAGGAATTATTTAGCTTAGTAACCAATGTGGACTCAAGAACAAATGGATATAAACTGGCCATCAGGAAGTTTAGACTTGAAATTAGATGAAGGTTTCTAACCATCAGAAGAGTGAAGTTCTGGAACAGCCTTCAAAGGGAAGCAGTGGGGGCCAAAGACCTATCTGGCTTCAAGATTAATCTCGATACGTTCATGGAGGAGATGATATGATGGGAAAACACGATTTTGGCAATTAATTGATCTTTAACTATTCATGATAAATAGGTCCGATGGCCTGTGATGGGATGTTAGATGGGGTGGGGGATCTGAGTTACTATAGAGAATTCTTTCCTGGGTGTCTGGCTGGTGAATCTTGCCCACATGATCAGGGTTTAGCTGATTGCCATATTTGGGGTCGGGAAGGAATTTTCCCCCAGGGTAGATTGGCAGAGGCCCTTGGGGTTTTTTGCCTTCCTCTGCAGCGTGGGGCATGGGTCACTTGCTGGAGGATTCTCTGCACTTTGAAGTCTTTAAACCATGATTTTAGGACTTCAGTAGCTCAGACATAAGTTAGGTGTTTGTTACAGGAGTTGGTTGGTGAGATTCCGTGGCCTGCATTGTGCAGAAGGTCAGATTAGGTGATCATAATGGTCCCTTCTGACATTAATATCTATGAGTCTACTGTCCAGGCTTCATGAGCCATAGGAGGAAGAGGTAGGTTGGGGTAGGTGCAACCGCATGGTGCTGCTGGCTGGGAGAGCAGCCTGAGGCAGAAACCTCCAGCACACATGATATTCCAAGGAGGACTGAATCTCCATGAGACAAAACTTAAGAGAATGATCTGGAGTCTTTGGCTCCCATTTGGTGCTCTAAGAGGAGGATAGCCATGTCTGTCCAGGTGCCCGTGATCGACCTCAGCGAGGTCTCTCAGGAGCACCCAGGAGACGTACGACGGCTATCAGTCCTACTGCACTGTCTGCCACGAAGGCAAGGAGCTGCTGCTGTGAGCAATGCAGTATCGTGTCTGCCAGCAGCACCCAGGAGACATACGGTGATGGTGAGCTGAGTGGGCTCCATGCTTGCTGTGGTATGGCATCTGCACGGGTAACCCAGGAAAAAGGGCACAAAACGATTGTCTGCTGTTGCTTTCACAGGGGGCGGGGAGGCCTGACGACGAGTACCCAAAACCACCCGAGACAATGCTTTTGTCCCATCAGGCATTGGGAGCTTAACCCAGAATTCCAGTGGGCAGCGGGAACTGTGGGATAGATACTCACAGTGCACCGCTCTGTAAGCCGATGTTAGCCACGGTAGTGAGGATGCACTCTGCCGACTTAATGCGCTTAGTGTGGACATACGCAATAGACTGTATAAAATCGGTTTCTAAAAATCAACTTCTATAAAATTGACCTAATTTTGCAGTGTGGACATACCCTCAGATACCAGTGAATAGTAAGTTTTGGTGAATGTTTACTCTTTAAATGGAGACTGCTGTATCTGTTGGTTATTTGTTGAGGCGACAATGCTCTGTGGTAACAATGATTATAGCAGCCTGCATTAGAATTGTAGGAAATGTGACTCTGCATTTGAGTCAGGGAGATGTTGTTCATCCCCAAGGGAGGGTAAAGAGGAGAGTTTTCTTTAAACTTCTTGTTTGCTTTTTCATTTATAAAAAAACACAACGAAAAGCAAAAGAAAAAAAATTGTAAACTTAAAAGCATTCTGCCTTCTAAACATACTTCTCTAAGTGACATATTCTGTTTATTTGTTTGAAAAACATTTTAGGTATAAAGAAACAGACTACATTAGAGAAGATACGAGACACAAACAAAACATCTTTAATAAGGGCACTCTTGGCCTTTTTCAGATTCCAAATCTACCTTTCTTACATTGAAACAGTTCCATACAACACTCCCAAAGGATTTGTAAACTGTTTTCAGATAAATGAATACAGAATATGGGCCAGATTATTTACTGAATATCAGAAAGCTGGTTATGGCTCCCCTATTCTCTTGCCTCAGCCCAGATCAGAGCAGCCTCTAGGCTTCTCTACCATGCACTGGCTGCCTATGGTTTTCAAGGGGACTGCAAGGGAGGGAGGAATAGCAGTCAGGCACTCCAGCTCTGTGCCTTATGGACACTTGGGAGTGGAAACCACCTGCTTTAGACTGCCAGAGCAATCCCCTCTCATTCCCTTCCAAGAAAGTCCAGTTCTTATATTCTGATTACCTTTAGGGTACTCTGAGAAGCATATTTTAGGAAAATTGCAGCATATATTGTTAGGGGTGATGGTCAAAGTTAAAGGTGAGGAATCTGATTTATTTGTGCTTCCTGCTTATTTAGTGGAATTTATATATTATGGGGTTGCTGTTTCTTTTTTGATTTAGAAATACAATAAGAATTTTTCATGGGTGCCTAGAGCATTCAGATAGGTGTCTCTTGTGGTTTTTTAAATCTACAGTGTAAATAAATGAATACATCTAGAATCTAGTCAGTTTTTTTAAGAAATATACGTTTCCCTTAGTTCCCCTGCCAATTTTTGTGGCTTTACAATCAGATTTTTCTCTTTTAATTTGTTTTCTCTCTTGTGTTGATTTGCAAAAGACCCCACATAAACAAAAGGAAGCTCACTTTACAAACTGACTTGTTACATGGGGGAGCAGCGCAACTGATTATGCACAAAGTGCTGCTAAATACGTGCAGTAAGCAACCTCAAAAAATAGTGAATGTGTTCTCTTTCCCCCTCCAATCTATTTTATTCATGCTAACATGTAAAATGTCAAGTATGTGATTTTTAGGTGATGTCCCCTTAGTTCTATAAATATTGGAGAAAATATCATGGGACTTCTTTGGTTTCAGTTACTTTCTTTAAAATATATCATATGACTGCATGTGTACTATCCATCCGTTTTTGTTCCAGGATAATGTTTTAAACATCGTAAATCAAATCATGGATGAATGCATTCCACATGAACGGGCCAACCGGGACTTCTGTGTTAAATTTCCAGAAGAAATACGCCATGACAACCTTGCAGGGCAGCTTTGGTTTGGAGCAGAGGTAGGTCACTGTTGTTTCTATTATTTTGTTTTAAAGGAAGATTGGCTTATTGCATGCTGCTTGTAAAGTATGTTTGAGGGCCTGTATTTGAAATGTGTGGGAATAATTTCTCACAAAAAAGCATATAAACTTGTAGATCGGTATTCAAACATTTACTTTGAAAATTAATCTAATTAGTTATTAATGTATAGTCTAAAAGTATTGTTTTGTTGTGGTTTGATATCGGTTGTGCTTGTGAAATACTAGTTTATTTTAATAACCGTGTTAACATAAATTTGTCTTCATTTAAATAATGTGTAGGTACCCTTAATGTATTAGTATTTGATACATATTTTATATATATTGGGTCAATTTATATTGGGAGTTGTATTTGCTATGAATAACTATCCCATGTAGAGTGTGGAAATTCTACAGATGTCCACAGGTTTTCATGTCAAACTTGGCTCATGAAAAAGGATTCTACTCTATCTCATTCCTAGAATTAAAAGTATTCTTTTAGGGCTTTCTATTCTATCTCCTTCATTTGTATTAATGGCACTAATGATTGAATTATTAGATATATATTCAAAATAAAAAGAGCAACTACCCAAGATTCTAAGCACCCTTGCCATGAATTCTGAACAAAAATTAGATTGCTCACAGAACACTAAACTCCTTTCTCTGATTCATCTGACTTCTCTCAAAGGCCCACCTCTATAGAAGCCTGTGTACATAGGTGTCTTGCCGTATGCTTTGATGTTTAATAGGCTTAGGCTATTCTGGACTGCAGGAAAGTCTCAGGGTCCAGAGCTGAGTCAATAGCTATATATCAATGTACATGTCCATTAATGATGTCAGGGGATATGGAGCATGTGTAGACAAACTAACCACTCCTGAAGGCCCCCTCATGGTAATACACAACTTTGCAACACTTCTGCCTCCTCTTTGGGGCGTTTGCAAAACCAACTACAGTTTCTTGACATTATCCTGATGAATTCCACAATCCCACTGTAAATTACCACTGTAATTAGAGCCAGAAACTATTGCTGGGTTTTTTTGCATCTGGGGTGGAAAATGCTTGAAAAAGCACTGAGATCGACAAAAACATTTGGGGAGAAAAGGAATTGAACCACATTCTAAATGTTTTTCTTTGCAGGTGTTACATAACTGATTGGTATTTTTGGCCTGCCTGAATCAGGCTTTCACTGGCTGTGCTGAACAGAGTTGCTGGTTTCAGAAAGTGTTCTATACAATGATAAAGTTCTGATGATTCACTTAATTGTAAACAGAACTAGGATCCATGATCTTCCTTAAATGTACATAGTACAGGAGACTGAATTTATTTGTATAAACCACTGTGAGATTAGCATGTACGTTGTATTCTTGTCAGCATCCTCATTTTGAATCTTATTCAAACTAAGAATTATAGCCATCAACATCTCAGACTTGACTTTACTGTAATTATTGCTTTGGACTACCTAGAGAACAAGAACAAGAGATCTTGGGAGTGCCCTTGTATCACAAATCAGTACATCAAACTGCTGAGCAAGGTCTAGGATTATAGGTCCTCCTACAGAGCTGGAAAAATGCCTTCCATCTGCTGCTATTTGGCAGTCAAGAAAGAGACCCAAGAACAGGGATTGAAAAAAGAGAGAAAAATAAAAGCCTCAAGAACAAAATACCCTTTGTTTTTCTTAATTTTCAAAATATATTTCTATTAAATGCAGCAAGTATGATTTACTTCAACATACATAGACTTCCAAATCAAGGGACCTGTCCAGCCATGGAGATTATTAAATATCTTCTGTTATATTATATAGTAAGGCTTTTGCAGTTAAAAAAGTGAACAGAATGTTGGGAATCTTTAAGAAAGGGATAGATAATAAGGCAGAAAATATCATATTGCCTCTGTATAAATCCATTGTACGCCCACATCTTGAAGATTGTGTGCAAATGTGGTTGCCCCATCTCAAAAAAGGTATTTTGGAATTGGAAATGGTTCAGAAAAGGGCAACAAAAATAACTAGGGGTATGGAATGGCTGCTCTATGAGGAGAGATTAATAAGACTGAGACTTTTCAGCTTGGAAAAGAGACGACTAATGTGGAGATATGATAGAGGTCTATAAAATCATGACTGGTATGGAGAAAGTAAATAAGGAGGTGTTATTTCTTCACACAATGCACAGTCAACCTGTGGAGCTTCTTGCGAGAGGATGTTGTGAAGGCTAAGACTATAACAGGGTTCAAAAAAGAACTAGATAAGTTCATGGAGGATAGGTCCATCAATGGCTATTAGCCAGGATGGACAGGGATAGTGTCACTAGCCTCTGTTTGCCAGAAGCTGGGAATGGGCGACAGGGGATGGATCACTTGGTGATTACCTGTTTTATTCATTCCCTCTGGGGCACCTGGCATTGGCCGCTGTCAGAAGACAGGATACTGGACTAGATGGACCTTTGCTCTGACCCAGTATGGCCGTTCTTATGTTCTTAAGGCTTCTTAAAAGATACGAAGTATGCCTATAAAATATCCATGAGCTTGTGGGCATGCACTGACCAGTGTATGAAATAAAGGTCCCAACAGTAGCAGAAATTCAGTTCCTTTCTCCAGAGATAGGCTTATTTTTCAAAACCAAACAGTCCAATACAAATCAAAACCAGAACATTAGCTCTTGTTGCCTGGTCCCTTCTGAAATCTTTTCCTCTTAAGGCTTCTGCCCCTTCCCACACGGAAAATCCCCTTCTAGGCTCTTCCCCTTGATCCTGGGTCTTCTGCAGGAGCCTTCCTGCTACCTTTAGTTCTCCGAAACTGAGCTGGCCTTTTATCTGAGGACCACAAGACCTGCAGGGACCTGGCCTCAAACCCATCACTTGGGAGTCACAGGTGGGGCTAAGCCCACTTCCCTTATAGGGCTATCCTGCGCTATAACATTTTCTTGGATAAAGTACAACCTTTTAATCCATTTTTTAAAATGTTATTTCCACAGTGCTTGTCTGCTGGTTCCATTATTATGAATCGTGAAATTGAGAGCATGGCTATGAGACCATTGGCCAAGGATCTGACCCGCAGCCTGGAGGAAGTTAGGAACATTATTCGCGACCAGGCCTTAAGGGATTTGAATCTTTACACAGAAAAAATGAAAGAGTCGCTTAAACATTTTGATGTCCTTTTTGCTGAATTTGAGTTAAGGTAACAGATTCAAAAATATATGTATCCTGAACATTGTCAATTATAGCTACACTTTCTTGCAGAAGAATCCTTCTTTTTCTCCTTTGTCAGATTTTGAATTTCTTTAGCAGTTTATACCTATTTATAACATTGTCACATCCTTTCCCCTTCTATTCAGATTTTAAAAAAATCAATAGCCACTTAGCAATCAGAATTTGCAATCTTCAAGTACAGTGTAATCTCTACATTAGCATACTGGTATGATATTTGGGAGAGATTTTCAAAGGCACAAATGGAAGCTGTAAATCTTCCCCATTAATATTGTTGTCAGGAGAAAGATAAATAAAAGGGCACATGATAAACGTGTATACAATAATGAATAGTCTAGAGAGTGCAGAGCAGTAGCTTCTGTTCTCCCTGTCTCATAACTCAAGAGAAAGGAGATATTTGATTAAATTTAAAGGTGGCAAATTCAAGACAGAGAAAAGGAAATACTTTTTACACAAGGCACAACTGAACTGTGGAATTCATTGTCAAAAACAAAGCAAGAATAAAGAAGAGATTGAAGATTTACATCCAAAACAAGAATATCCAGTATAATAGTGAATGTTGACATAAATTTAGGAAGAGATATTAAACCTCATGTTTCAGAGTTAAAGTCAATCTCTAGCTTTGTCAGAGACAGGATACTGGACTAGATGGACCATGGGTCTGATCCAGTGTGCAGTTCCTATGTCCGGTAGAGGACCAGTGACTTACACACAAATATTGCATGCAAGTACTGCTTATCTGCACATAAAAATGTATTTTTCAGTAATTGTACGTAATTTCACACATACACTAGACTTTATTGTGCCAACGTTAGAGCCCCTTAAATTCCACAGTCTACTGATCAGCTATGCTTTATTAATGTAATTTCATTTGGAATAGCATTAGATAAAATTCTTAATTTTATTCAATTACTGTGCTTTTAGAAAATGTAGAGTAAACTATTCTTCAATCTAGAGAAAGCAAAAAAAAATTGGATGAAGATTTGATTGTTGAATATTTGTAATAGTACTTATGAAGTTACTGCAGCAGTCTGCTTCAGTAATAAATATAGCAATTGAAATTCTTTTCATTTCCACTGAATTTGTAAAGTTCTTTTAATGCAAATTTTCAAAATGTATTGAAAACCATCATAGTTCATTATTAAGATAATTTGACCTGCATTTCTTTTCCATTACATTATATCTGATTGTGAAGGGGTTAAGAAAAGTAATTAAAATATACTACTTTTTAAAATCTTTGAAGGGATTGAAAAGTAATTAAAATATACCTCTTTTTAAAATCTTTGTAGTTATGTATCAGCCATGGTACCTGTAAAGTCTCCAAAAGAGTATTATGTACAGCAAGAGGTAATCGTGCTTTTTTGTGAAACAGTAGAGAGGTAAGTGCTTTTCAGAAATATTAATTACACTTTTCTTTGCTGTAATTACCTATGATCTGGCATATTATGCAAATTTCATACCTGTAATCTTTAGGAAGCAACATTTCATTTTCCTGAAGTGAAAAATCAAAAAACATTAGCTATTTGCAGAAATGTTTTAAAATATATTACTGTATTATAGCTGGTGTGCATGGTTATATTTATAGTTAAGGCTGATTTCAGAGTAACAGCCGTGTTAGTCTGTATTCGCAAAAAGAAAAGGAGTACTTGTGGCACCTTAGAGACTAACCAATTTATTTGAGCATAAGCTTTCCTGAGCTACAGCTCACTTCATCGGATGCATACTGTGGAAAGTGTAGAAGATCTTTGTGTGTATATAAAAAGATCTTCTACACTTTCCACAGTATGCATCCGATGAAGTGAGCTGTAGCTCACGAAAACTTATGCTCAAATAAATTGGTTAGTCTCTAAGGTGCCACAAGTACTCCTTTTCTAGTTAAGGCTGACTAAGCATTTCCATTCTAGAGGCCATTTTACCTTTTAACTTTTGGGTTTACTTTTCTGGATCAGAGGTATTTAGGGTTTTTTGTTTGTTTTTTGTTTGATTCTGGGGTTTGGTGTAGCGTGGTAGGAAAAGGAGATTTGCGCAAAAAATGTGTAGGGTATTTTTTTATTTTGTTTTGAGAATGAGGGCACATACTTCTCCTATTAGAAAAAGGTTTCAGAGTAACAGCCGTGTTAGTCTGTATTCGCAAAAAGAAAAGGAGTACTTGTGGCACCTTAGAGACTAACCAATTTATTTGAGCATAAGTGAGCTGTAGCTCATGAAAGCTTATGCTCAAATAAATTGGTTAGTCTCTAAGGTGCCACAAGTACTCCTTTTCTTATTAGAAAAAAATCTTGTGCCTTGTATTTGGACATCTCTAAAGACTCAGTGGTTTGGAGTACAAAGTTGAAATTTGTGAAAAGATAGTCCGGGGGAGGAGAGTGTCCATGAAAACTGGTTTTGTTTTTCGTTGCATTGGGAAGTCTTAAATTGTACTTTTTTTTAAAATGACAATGGATTCAGCCTCCCAGTATTCTAAAACCAAGAGGTATGCTCTGTGCATGTGTATACATGGGGTTATGGATTATACCAAAGCAGTTTGTGAATCCTGTGTCATTCAATAGCAATGATCTTACCTCCCTCAGTATGGTATTTTAATATGCATGCAAACACTGTTTCACTTTTGGCATTCTTTTGCTGTGTAGTCAGATTGTCTGGTCAAAGAAAAATGGAGACAATGGCTGCTTGGTGGAAACATGGGCTTGGGAGAAGGAAAGGATGAGAGACATGGGAATTCTGAGCAGGGACTTACTCAGAGGTCTGTTTGGATGTGGCTATGTTACACCTCTGGGGTGGTCTTCCACATCTTTCTTTGGTGGTGGTGGGGGCAGGTCTCAAGGCACCAGGTGTATCCTATGTCCCCTAGTCCACAAGGGGACAGCATCTCCTCAGGTATGGCTCATCACCAGCAACTCCTCAGGAATGGCTTGTCCATCCTTCTACAGCTAAGGATCAACAGAGAGACTGAGATGGACTCTCTCCAACACTGCCTTTGACAGTAAATCATGGCATCACATCTGTCACCAGGGGAAGTTCACTAAATATATACAGGGCTTCTTCCTACTCTTTGCAAATTTTGCATCTTGGAGTTGGGAGTGGAGATCATTGAGCCATTTGGTTTCCGTTAGGTGGAGTGGGATTGATAATAGTTAAAAGAGACAGAGTTAATGTAGAGTGAGCTTTAAATATGAATTTTCTTCCTCAGTTCGCCTGGCTTATATCACAACATTAATTTTTTCCATAGTTTTTCCTATTTAATTATTGAAATTTATTTATGAACAGCTAATAAGCTGAGAACATTCTGAAAAATGATTTACAAGTATTTTGTTATTTACCTAGAGCTTTAAAGCTTGGATACCTCACTCAGGATATGATTGATGACTATGAACCAGCATTAATGTTTACCATCCCAAGATTAGCCATTGTATGGTAAGTATTTATAACTTTTACTTTGATTTTTATCTATGAATAATATTTTATTGAAAGTTTTTTGGTAAAGTCACATAGCAAAGTGTTCATTGTTTCACACCTGCTTGCAGCTGATTTTTATGAGCACATTCTTTCAAAGAAAGAACCAGAAAAGGCAGTAAGATCACAAAGGAATTAACAAGGAGTGGCATTAATAAAGCAACAAGTGCCAAATGGAGAAAAGTCAGAGCAGCTAATTATGCAGACTAGGAACTGAGAGCAGCTGGTCAGTCATCCCCCCAGAAGGAAATGCAGAAGTGAAGGGGTTTAGAACATCACATCATCCAAACCAGACTCGGTACTGTACACTCATCTTTTATAAATAAATTCTTTAGATGCAAACGTTTTACCTCGCTGCATAAGTAAGAGCCTTATCATATGGATCCATGAAAAACTGATTTTCAGTAGTAACCATTTAGTTTCCTTCATGATACATACTAGAACCAAAGGGACCTGCTATGGAATCTACTAGCATAGTACAGTGTAACAAAAAGTGAATGACGTACAGACCTCTTTCTAGAACGTCTTTACTGTATACAACTGGCTGGAATCAGAAAAATGGCATGTTACCTCTTGGCCCTTAATTTTTCTGCTCAGACTGCTGGGTGGAGCAAGCTTTTCACTTAAATCAGTTTACAACAATAGCACATATGAAATGAACAAGATGAATGCTCCCTAATGGATATTGTTTATTTAATAAGACAGCAATTTCTCTGGAGTAAAGGAAGCAAGGCTACAAGTACTGCATTTTCATAAATGTTATGGTTTTTTAAAGTTTGCATCAGGGTATTAAAATAACTTAGAAAATAAGAAACCTCATACCTGCAAGTGTAAATTTCTCCTTGGGAAATCACTCTGGTTCATTGCTCCTGTTAAGCAGAGTACTGTGCCTATAAATGTCACAACTAACTAAATAAATAAATTCATCTGAGCATCAAAAGTCAGCAAGACTATGAGAAAGTGACTGCTCATCATGTTAAACACCATTTAGAGTCTGCAGTAGCAGGCGGAAAACTCATACAAAAAAATAAAATATATCTAGTCTGGCTGGAAAACCAAAGACACTCTGAGAAATGGCCTTTGCCAATCCCAGATTAAAAATCAATATGGCTGCTCCCAGAACAGACAATGAGATGAAAACATGCATCACCTCCAGCTGATATTCCTGGAAAAATTGTATCATCCAGATACAAAGTTTCCTTGAATACTGGTAGGCCTAATGTTTGGACTGTAGAGAAATAAATCTTAAAATCTAGGAAGATACGTCTAGAAGGTGCCATGCTTGTTAGCATATGGTATTTCTTTAGTGAATAAAAATCTCCTCCTTTCTAGCAACTGTTGCTAGATAGGGTGAGATACAGCTGAATATCTGGACTGGCAGAGAGACAAAATCTGTGGGGATCAATTCACCCAGCAATGCAGCATTGTGTAGGGTAGGTGATGTAGCATGAAATGCAGCTACTATACAATAAATTCTTACGCTGAATGCCTGTAAACTTAGGGCTTGTCTACACAGCCTGGCAAATCATGCCAGAGGGGTGTGATTTGTAAAGCAGATTAATGAGCTGCACGGGAAATTTTGGTTAAAATATTAGGAAAAAATTAGCTACAAGAACAGCTGAGCAACAAGTTACCTGTAAAGGTTGTGGAATTACCATCATTTGAGATTTGAAGCATAGATTAGCTAGTGCTCTGTCAATGCTGGTTTGGGAATAATTAGGTCAATTTATAATATAATATAGGAGTGGGGGGGGGAAGCAATGGACTAAATCAGAGGTTCTCAAACTTCATTACACTGCGACCCCCTTCTGACAATAAAAATTACTACATGACCCCAGGACGGGGTTCCAAAGCCTGAGCCCGCCCGAGCCCCACGACCCAGGGGTGGGTGTGGGAAGCTGAAGCCAAGGGCTTCAGCCCCAGGCAGGGGACCTATAACCTGAGTTCCAACATGCAGGTCTGAAACCCTCAGGCTTCGGTCTTGGGTGGTGGGGCTCGGGCTTCGGCTTCTGCCCTGGGGCCCAGAAAGTCTAAGCCAGCCCTGGCGACCCCATTAAAATGAGGTCGCAACCCACAGTTTGAGAGCCGCTGGACTAAATCATTATTAAAGATCCCTTAAAATTCTACTAGTCATAACATTGAGAGAGATGAAGAACTGGAGAGATTGGTTCCACCATACTGAATATTATGTTATCACTTGATCCATTTAAAAATATTCAGCATTCTCCAGTTCTCTGCAGTCCAGTTTCCTCACAATTCTGATTACATACTACTGGACAAGGTTACATGTAATGCTTTTTTCCCTGCCATTCCAAGGAGGGTAGGAGTGGGTGTGTCTGTCTTTATATATTTATATTTGTTGTTGGTTGTCAGTGCAGTAAAACCCTCAAAAGTTTGTCCTCCCATCAATGCACTAGGATTTAAAGGTGTAATTTCCTCACTTAAAGCACCCATGGCACTTTCTCTAGCCTGCTGTAAACTTCATCCTAAAATTTTAATACAAGTGGTTCCTCTAAATCCCCTCAAAAGTTCCCATTTTCCCCTGCCACAAGGAGGGGAAGCATGTGAAGTCCCATATCACCTGGTGCCAGAGAAGTGCCTATTGACTATAACTTGGATAATGACTCTTCTTCAGACTCGTCGATAATGAACCACTTTTCCAGACATTCTACTACATGGTGTTAATGTTTTAGAGGATGAACAATAGTTGCTGCCATTCAGTTTGTAAAGACATATGGGACTATCCTTATGCTGAATGGCAGGAACTCGCATGGCAACTCTAATGTTTATCTTTTTATTTATAAATGTCTGTCCATTTTAAGTTCTCTAGGAACACGTACAGTAGTAATAAACTAACCGAAAAATAACATACTGACCAATGCCAATCAACGCAAACTGCATCTAATGCTGGATGACTCAGAGGAATGTTTTTAAATTATTTAATAAGAGATCGCAATATTCTGTTAATCCTAATAATCGACAGTTAAAAAACCTAATGAGGAACTTGTTGAGGAAAAAACCCATTTGAGGGGAGCAGACTAAATGAATTCAGCTTATTCCACCTCAGTCTACTAGAATTAAAGGCTATGAAAATTGAAATGTGTATCTCATTCCAGTATTTAAGGGCATGTGAGTCATAATAAAGTGAGACAGTCCAAAGGCCTCATGTTAGTAGAAATTTGGGCCAAATATCTCATCTTTGCTTCACAATATTTTCTCTCTTAAATTGTAAAAACTTTTACAAAACTTCCTGAAAGTATTTTCAAGCAGAAGTGTCTGTGTGTGTGAAGGCAGAAAGTGTAGATATTGCAAAAATGTGCCTGATAACTTGATCCTGTAAGGTGCAGAGCACACTGGCCTTGATCCAGCAAATCACTGAAGCATGTAAGCAGTCCCACTGGACAGGGCCAGAGTACTCAACTCTTTGCAGGACTGAGCTCTGAGGGTGCATCTACACTGCAGGATTCTTTCGGTGGCACATGGTATTCTTTCGGTGGCACGTGGATGGCATGGTGGAGCCATTCTCCACTGAAAAGGCCCCAGTGCAGAAGCCTTTCTCCGTTGCAGGAAACTACTCTGGTACCAGGGAAATGCTCCAGCAGTAGAGGACAGTGGGGAAAGGCTGGCAGCTTCCTGCTGCTGGAGCTCTCCTCTGCCACAGGGAAAGGAAGACTCCAGTGGTGGGGAAAGGCTCTGGCAGGGGTGAAGCAGCAGGAAAAGTCTGAGCTTTTCCCCTGCTACCTACCCCCTGTCAGAGCCTTTCCTTGTTGCAGGGCAAGGCTATGGTGGCAGTGGGGAACAACTGAAGCCTTTCCCCACTACCAGTGACTTTCGGTGACATGTGTAGCCACACAACACAATATGCTTTTTGCACCGAAAGTGGTGTGTAGTGTAGAAGTAGCCTGAGAGTGGCTCTGTCCAAAAAAAAAGTATTTCACCGGAAATGAGTTTCATAAAAATGTATGAGCAAAACAACATAAAATGGCTCACCCTTTCCCAAGTGGCAAAAATTCATATTTAATTGCTTTCAGAATGAAACATTTCCATGAAGTTTTCTCTTGTTTATTATATCACCAACGAGTTGTATGAAATCTAAGATCTCCCTCTCATCTAACTTCTATAGTTTTTCACTCCCTAAAGAAATTCAGACAGAACCGTATCTGAAAGGTGCTAATTGTGTAACATAATTACTGGCCCAATGAACATGGTTTTGCAGCAGTTAAAAATTTAGCCTGAGCAGACTCTGGTTTCTTTCCAGAGAAAAGGTAATGCTTATTTTTCTAGACAAGACTTTAGTACCTGAGTCAGCAGCAATTAGTTCATTGATAGCAGTCTGTCTACTGAAATAAAGAAACTAAAGAATTAAAATTGTGTCTACAGTAACTGGAGAATTGAGGTCTTCAGCCAGAAAGGATTTGTGAAAGGTGACTTTCAAATAGAATGAAAAAAATCTGTCATGTTCAGAGTTGTGTTGATTGCCCCCAATAAACAAGCTTGGCTTTTGGCATATTGACACTAAAAAACTCAGATGGCTAGCTCCATTGCTGATGAAAGGTTACAGAATGGACCTTGCTGGTAACAGGACAGTAAAAAAAGATTCTCACTAATACATGAAGGCCCAAACTAAAGTTGCAGAGTGACAGACAGATCCTTTTTTAAAAAAAAAAGAAAAACTCTTGGGCATTTTCAAAATAAATTACTTCATTGTTTTGTACCATCTTTAGTTGTAAACACAAGAAACATAGCAACATTTTCTCAGAAAGCAAAGAAATAGCACTCAAGTGATGCCCCCATATATTGATTTTGTGCTCCAGTGGGATTTCATAGTATTTGTGATTATATCAGCCTATGATACATGCTGGAGTGTTTCAGAAGATCTTCAGCTGGCCATTCACGGCAGAGCTGGATGGAAATGAACAAAAAAGGGGGCAAAAAGTGAGTTTGTTATTATTATTGTGCTGAATGCCTCTATTAGTCTGTCTGTCAGAGATTCAGACCCCTTTGGAATTAATCAACAACATCCTGAAGCTTAGGTGTCTTTTAAGAAGGCTGCCTTCAAAGTAATGAATATTTGCAAACTAAGACTATCAAACTGCAAAAAACAAAACAAAACAAAAACTCTGTGGCAGCAAGTCTCAGAGCTCAGGTCAACTGAGTTGGGCTCACACTATGGGGCTTACAGTTGTGTACATGTTCCCGCTCGGGGCTCTGAGACCCTCCCCCAATCCTACAAACCCTTATGCATGTAAGTAGTTTCATTGAAATCAATGAGACTACTCATGCTTAACGTGAAGCATAAGCAGGATCAGGACTAAAGCTTCCTTTCTTTGGAGGACACCTTCCTACAAGCAGTTAGTTAAATTAGTAGCCTGGTAGTATGGAAACGTTACATCCTGTAAAGCTTCGTGTTTCTTTTCTAGCACAGATGTTTTTTCTACCATTCTGTATTTTAATTTGACTGAGAGAGGCTGATATAATCACAAATACTAAGAAGCACTGGCACTCAGAGGGGTCAAACCACCTGTCTAGAACCTATTTAGAATAGAAAGAAGAAGAAAGTTAGAATGTATCTTGGGACAATAGAGTCCAAAATATTCTGATAATTCACTTACTAATTTCTTCTAAACACTCATTTTTAGTTTTTCCAAGTCAGTTAAATAAATGAAGTAAACAATGGATTCGTTCTGCAGTATGGTTTGATTGCTTTTCCCCCACATATAAAGGAACCAAATTCCTTGTAGTCTGTTAAATGTCTATAACTTCTTACAAATAAAAGAAAAATAAGGTATCTTAGAGAGAACATATAATTACATAAAATTTGCATAATTATGCAACCAGCAGCTTGAATATAATTTCAAATATTTGTTTATTGATGGTTTTCTGATTCTAAACTCTGTCCAAGCGTCATAAAAAAGATTTATTTTGTTTGTGTGTCTTAAATACAGTGGGCTTGTAGTTTATTCTGAAGGACCATTGAACTTGGACCGCAAGCCAGAAGATATGTCTGAGCTTTTCAGACCCTTCCACACTTTGCTAAGGAAAATAAGGCAAGTAATAAAAGATTTCTGTTTCTTGAAATTACATCTTTCATAGGGTGAATATGAGAGGACTGAAAATTACGCATAAAAAGGAAAATGTTTCAAAAACTATTTCTATGCTTACTCTGTTACCATAGGTTTCAGAGTAACAGCCGTGTTAGTCTGTATTCGCAAAAAGAAAAGGAGTACTTGTGGCACCTTAGAGACTAACCAATTTATTTGAGCATAAGCTTTCGTGAGCTACAGCTCACTTCATCGGATGCATACCGTGGAAACTGCAGTAGTCTGCTGCAGTTTCCACGGTAAGCATCCGATGAAGTGAGCTGTAGCTCACGAAAGCTTATGCTCAAATAAATTGGTTAGTCTCTAAGGTGCCACAAGTACTCCTTTTCTTTCTGTTACCATAATTTACCTTTTTTTCCCCCTGTGTATCTTTTTGTACCCAGCAGTCAGTTGAGCTGATTTTCTTTACTCTGGTCTGTTCTCAATTTCTTCCAGTTCTTTTTTACCCTTTTTTTTTTCCCTTGAATCATTTTATTATGTTTGTTTTTCTTTATTTTCAATAGATATGATAGGTGGTGGATGGCTGCAATATTGAAGCTAGACATTTTATAGTTTTCGTTAACTGTTGTGTTTCTGCTTTAATTACATTTATTTTATATTTTTTGTTTAACTCAGTATGATATGATGCAATACACAGGTAGTGATTTATTAGATTATTTCCATCTGTAATTTCTATTAGGTTAGTGGTTATCAGACTTTTCCATATTGTGGACCACTTCTTTAAATAATAGATCATTTCCTGCACACCTCCTTTCCCAACGGCCAAATCCCAATAACTCTCTTGGAAACTACAGTGTTTGGTTTAATTAAAAGTAATAACAGGACTACATCAGGAAGAAGGAATAGAGCTAACCTCACTTTAATGAGATGGTTGGTTACCTCCCTCCCTTTTTGTCTAAACACTTTTTCTGGGTGTAGGAGCTTAGGGTCAGATTTTTAAAGGTATTTTTGGCATCTAATGGGATTTTCAAAAGCACCTTGGTGCCTGAAACTCCTTGTTTTCAATAGGTGTTAGGCAATTAGATGCTTTTGAAAATCCCATTAAATACCCTTAAAAATCTGGCACTTAGGGGCTAAATTTTCAAGTGACTGTTCATTTTGGGTGCCTCAGTTTTGGTGCCCAATTTGAGACCTTTTTAAAGGGGCCTGATGTTCAGAGTTGCTGAGCCTCCACCTCAAAAAAACAGGACCCTTTAAAGTGTCTCAGCTGAAATACTGAGGCTCGTAATCACTAGAAACTTCTTAAAATGTAAGCCTATGTTTTAATAGTACTGAATGTCCTCACACTGCACACGGGTTCCACTGCTCTAAATTTTTCTAGATCATTTTGCAGTATGGTTCTATCCCCCTGTGTGTTTGCCATTCATTGAATTTTATGTTTAGCCAAAATTTGATCACAACTGAGGTTACAGTACATCACAAACACAGAGAAATGAAGCTAACAAAGGGACTGTGCAGAGTGCAGAAAGATGTTTGTTTTTGTGTTTACTTTATCAAAAAAGCTTCTAGAAACCCTAAAAGAATCCAGGATTAGGCTACAACTAGCAGAAAGCAGCCCTACTTAACAGTGAGCAGATGCTTCCCTGTTTTTGTGGAAGCGCTCCACCTCGTTCACGGACCACAGTTTGAGAATCTCTCTAATAGGTCATTTATTCCTTTATCCTGCATATGCAGTATTGTTCAATACAGAATGGGCCAGATTGTAAACCAGTGTGAAGTGGCTAAGCTTCATTGACTTCACCTGAGCTATACTGATTTGCACAAGCTAAGAATCTAGACATGTATTTTTAGTGTTTTGTCTAGTCTAGTTTTAAATGTCCTAAGCGATGGAGCTTGCACCATTTCCCTTAAATGTGTTCCGTAGCCTGGATCTATTTAATGTGAGACAGACTAGGTAATATCTCAGATTTGCGTGTCATCCTTGCGCCGGGGGCATGCTAATCTTCTCTGTATGTTCCAATTTCCCTCCTCCAATTTTCCTCCTCCTGTTTGTTTACATCTTTGAAAACCTTTAATTTTGTTATTGCTCTTCCCTTAACAAACTAGATGTTTCTTTAACATGCACTATTATGAAAAGAAGAAAAATATGTTGGACTAGGTTTTTCTGTAGCCAGAAGCAGTATGTGATTGTAAATTGCAATACTGACACTAAAATCAATCAGGTTATTATATGCTATCTTGAACTGTATGGACATTGTTTCGTGGATCCACTGCATGCATCCGATGAAGTGGGGTTTAGTCCACGAAAGCTTATGCCCAAATAAATTTTTTAGTCTCTAAGGTGCCACAAGTACTACTCGTTCTTTTTGTATGGACATTGATATGTATAAATAAAATTACAATTTTGATCTTTTCTTAATCTGTGAGACTTAATTACCATAAGTACTCATACACTTTTCTCTCTGTTTACAGTTAATGATACTTTATTAGTTTGTGAAATTTAGATGGAGGAAATTTTCAAATACACAAATTGATTTCTAACTCCCATGGAAAGTCAATGGGAGTTAAGCACAAAATCTCCCCTGAAATCTCTGTCTAGAAGACATATACCATAGATATGCAAGTTCATGTACAATATTGATCTTTTGGGTAGTTATCCTGTATCTCACTGCTGAAATGAATACATATTACTGTTACTACTTTGTAGTGATATTGATTTAAGAAAGCTGGGCATGAAGAAACAAATTATTGAGATGCAGAATTAATAAGGTACTCTTTACCTAGATACTCTTTACCTAGAATAAAATCCTGAAAATACATTCTTTTGTATTTAGTGCTTACTGAATTTTGAAGTCCAATTAAAGTTGCATTAAAACAAAAAGTTCTATTTACTTCCAGTACACAACCACAACAAAAAATCCTAATCTAAATTGCTCACATCCCCTTAAATTAATATGGAGATAATGTTTAAAATCTAATTTACTTGTCAGTGTTTGTACATTTTGTCTACTATTCACATTTTACAATATAGACAATAAAATCAGTTAAATCAGTTTTTGTTTTTGCTTAGTCCATTTCATTTTCAACTTTTCAAATCTTAATTGTTGGGTTGCAGTCATATCAGGGTAATGAATATTTGTTCAATAACAACTATTTCTAATGCAATCTTTTTTAAAAATGGAAAACCTTTAGCTCAATCTTTAGTTTTGAAAATGTCCGTTCTAACAAAATCTGAGTTTTGTGTCAAATTGGAGACTACAATATACTGCTTCTTAGGAAAGGGTCCAGATTTAAATTATCTGGAGCCAGTTTGCAAAATATTTTCAGTGATGCAATATTTATTAGTGAACACACAGAAAATCAAAGCAAATCATACATAAACTATGTGAAATTACAGTATGTATAAACTTTGATGTGGTTAGCAGTCTAGCTAGGTAAGTCCAATCAGGCAATTATTGCCCCTTCAACAACGTCCCTTATGAACTCTATCATCACCACTGTTCATTAAAAACAACAATAGAGCCATCTCCACTGGGTTTGCAGGGTCCTCAGCACTTAGGCAGTAGGAAGGGAAGGTGCTCCATCTCCTTTCCCCTCCCCTCTGAGTAACTGCCTTGGGGTTCTTTCATGGGCTTTCTTTGCCTTGTGACTGGTGGATTTAAACTCACTGGGTTGCAATTACTGGACAGTGAGGTGGTTTGGGGAGACAGATAAAGGAGATCAAGGGGGGAAGTCGGATGGGGCACTTGCATTTCCTTCCAGCAGTCAGACGTTAACTCACCCTCCAGTTACACTTTGGCTTTGTCACCAGTGAATGAGGGCAATAGAATGGGCTTTGGTGTGTTCTACTTTTAGAATGCTCACATGCTGTATTGCAATACAATGCTTGTTGTAAGACTATAAAAACCAACATATTATTGCAGCACATTATTGACTCCTATCAAATTTCAGTATAAAGTTCAATATTCTTTACCTGTTAGCCAATTAGATTTTCATTCTTAATATAAAACAAAACACAAGACTTATTGAAATGCTTACTGTATGATTATAACACATCTGTCATGTTGAAGTTCATTAAAGGAAATAACAGACACTGGGTTTACACTGCTCCATTAGCTATTATAAAATTACAGTATAGCTATTGGATTAGTAAAGTGTCTATTGGCTAGATAAATCCATTATATTCTTCTCCTTGATGTCCTACTGCTGGATTGCCTGATTTTCAAAGGTGCAAAGGCATCTTTGGAATCAGTGGGAACTGTAGATATTGAGCACCTCTGAAAATTAGTCTAGGAGTAATTATCCTACTCTGTGTACTATTAGCAAAAAGAATTGTTTTTTCAAGTTCTGGTGCTGTAGGCCAGGAAACAAAATGTTTTAAATTTTTAATTGAGACACATATAAGATGCATATATTATAATTATATTAATATTAACTTGGATAATTATATTAATATTAACTTGGATACATACAGTTATTCCTCACAAAAGTAGAGAGATAATACACACACTGTCATTACTGAGTAATTTCAGCCAGATCTAAAATTCTGCAGATACGTTTATCTCTAATCTTTTATCAAAGCTTTATGTCCACCTAGGGCTTGATCCTGAGCCCGTTGAAATCAACAGCAAGGCTCCCATTGACTTCAGTGGTTCAGGATCAAGCCCCTAATAATCAAATCGGTACATCATAAATACTATAACACCTCTGAATCCGTTTCATACCATTTACTGTGAATGAAAATGTAATACATTATATTCCCATCTCAGAATGTTTGGGTGATTTTGGATTTCTGCCATATGCAGCCTAGTTGTGCAGGGTGGAGGGGGTAACGGTGCATATCAGATCTGTTTCTGGAGGGTGGGGTTTAGGGCTAGATCAGTTAATTGCAATTTGCACTCATACCCACATCTTACTCCTATGGGAACAGCTACATACAGGGAGGATTGACCCTCAGAGGAAAAAAGCAATCAAAATTACCATTGTTTCTATTCTTGAAGGGAAGGGAACTTTAAATTCTAGACAGGTCTCCATAGACGCCAACCTCATGGAGGCTGCGTGGAAGATGTGTGAAATCAATTAATCTCCTAGCTGCCTTGTCCTCATCCTCTCTTCAGCTACTCTGCCCTTTTTGTGGGCTGGGCAGCCAGCCAGCTCCAGACCACTGATGGAGCAAGTTCTTCAGCCTGGGTTCTGCCAGCTGTGCAAAATGCTCTGTTGTTTTTGCAATAGGTAGAGTAACTACAGCTCATAACAACCACAGTACACTTTAAGAATCTTGCTTATTTTTTGCTTATCTGCAGTATACAGTAGAAGACAAATATTCTTTATTTTTCCAAATATAATTTGCCCTCATGTAATAATGTGTCAATTAGAATGAAGGCAGATTAGAACCCCCAAAGTGACTTTTATAGCCAATCTTTTTTCAAGTCCACCATAAAAAGGAAATATAATGAAACTGTCAGAGTTGGATTTCAAGTGCTCTACTTACTCATTTCTTGTGAATGATAAAAACAAGTTTCAGAGGAACAGCCGTGTTAGTCTGTATTCGCAAAAAGAAAAGGAGTACTTGTGGCACCTTAGAGACTAACCAATTTATTTGAGCATGAGCTTTCGTGAGCTACAGCTCACTTCATCAGATGTTTACCGTGGAAACTGCAGCAGACTTTATATACACACAGAAATCATGAAACAATACCTCCTCCCACCCCACTGTCCTGCTGGTAATAGCTTATCTAAATGGCCCACCTGTTGATCACTTTAGATAAGCTATTACCAGCAGGACAGTGGGGTGGGAGGAGGTATTGTTTCATGATTTCTGTGTGTATATAAAGTCTGCTGCAGTTTCCACGGTAAACATCTGATGAAGTGAGCTGTAGCTCACGAAAGCTCATGCTCAAATAAATTGGTTAGTCTCTAAGGTGCCACAAGTACTCCTTTTCTTTTTGATAAAAACAAGGCGAGAGAGAAAGATCCAATGTTATTTTTTTCATAGTAACATAGGACTTGGCATACTGGATCAGACCTGAGGCCCATCTACTCCTGTATACTGCCAGACACTGGCCAGTACCAGAAGCATCAGAGGAAGGCATAAGAACCGTGCAGCAGGCAGATGTAGGATAATCAGCCCCCTGAAGTAGGTCTCATCCTGATCTCTAATGGTTAGCAATTTAACTTAATCCCTGAATCATGAGGTTTAATACCCCCTCCAGAAGTTGTTGTTTATAATTATAAACAACTCTGGACATTCTTGATATATATGCAATTCCTTTTTTTAATCTTGTTAAGTTATTGGCTTCAGTGATTTCATATGGCAATGGATCCCGAAGCCTAATTATGTATTGTGTGAAAAAGTATTTCCATTATTCAGTTGCCTGTATCTTATAAGAAAAAGAAGCTTCATTTAGTATCTGAAAAGTATCTCTGAAATCCTGGTAATTTTTCATAGACAGAGCAAAGGAAAAACAGAACTAGCTGAATGGTTCCCTTTCACAGTGAAAGCAATTTCAGTTTATAATAAAACTTCTGTTGATATGTTTAGAATTGGTGACATGGAACAATTTGTTTAACAGGTTTACGACATACATTGTTTCCATTCTAATTATTGAAGTAATGGCAACAGAAGATTACCCAATTTAATCTGACAGGTTTTGTATAACAACTCTTTCATCTTCTTAGTGAGGATAATTACTGCTCTATATTGCAAAGAATTTTCCTAAGAAACAATGTCCAGCGAT
This sequence comes from Lepidochelys kempii, assembly GCF_965140285.1. Classification (NCBI taxonomy): domain Eukaryota; kingdom Metazoa; phylum Chordata; order Testudines; family Cheloniidae; genus Lepidochelys; species Lepidochelys kempii. The sequence continues at coordinate 122,855,193 of NC_136383.1, forward strand.
GGTTAGTTAACTGCATATTTTAAATTTAATGCATAAAATACACCACCTTTTAGGTAAAAAGAAAAGGAGTACTTGTGGCACCTTAGAGACTAACCAATTTATTTGAGCATAAGCTTTTGTGAGCTACAGCTCACTTCATCCGGCTGTAGCTCACGAAAGCTTATGCTCAAATAAATTGGTTAGTCTCTAAGGTGCCACAAGTACTCCTTTTCTTTTTGCGAATACAGACTAACACGGCTGTTACTCTGAAACCCACCTTTTAGGTGTAACTCCATTAGGATCCTCTCGATCTGCATGCAAAAAGTTTATAATTTAGAAGTGAGCTGTAGCTCACGAAAGCTTATGCTCTAATAAATTGGTTAGTCTCTAAGGTGCCACAAGTCCTCCTTTTCTTTTTGCGAATACAGACTAACACGGCTGTTACTCTGAAACCTGTCATTTAGACACAGTATTATTCAGGTGCATAGATATATGTTGGTGTGTTTGTTCATATGTATGTATATGTGTATATGTAGAATTTAAAAATTAGATATGATTTGTATTATAGTAGCACTTAGAGGCCAGGGCCCCATTGTGCTAGGTATTATCCAGATATCTAACAAAGAGGCCATGCCTGCCCCAAAACTTTAAAATCTAAGTGTAAGGCTATAATCAACAGGTGGATAAAACAAACAAATGGGGGAACACAAAGAATCAATGAAATTATACATAGAAAACAGTGAGTCTCATCATGTAAAGTGCTTTAATTGATATAATTTTGGAACTAAAGTGGTCATACTTTATAAGTCAATATTTGTCGGACTGTGGTATCTCAGATAGTGCAGTCTGGGCCTAATTCAAACTGACTGAATTCAATGGGTGTCTTTCGGTTGACTTCATTTGTTTTGGATCATACCCTGTTTCTTTATACCTGGAATAAGAAAGAACTCAGATTCTGTAATGTGACCACTGTTGGTAAATGCAGAGTTCTTTATAGCAACAATGTAGATATGCATGTGATTTTAGAGTAGCTTTGACAATGTCAGATAAGCTTCCAGTGGGACATAGTTGAGATACTCAGCTGTTGTAAATAACCCCATTGAAGTCAATAGAGCTGCATCAGTTTACATCAGTAGAGAATTTGACTTGGTAAGAGCAAAATATGATCATGAAAACAAAGTAGATTCTTAGTCTGTGGAAAAATGTGGATAGTTGTTAAGTAGAGAGAGCTCTGAACAAATACTCCTACAAATACCTGCGTCCGACTCCACTCCCACGGCTCCCAGTTCTGAGCAATATCGCTCCACCTCATATCAGACGAGAAATTGCCACTGGCAAGTTACTGGAGAAAATACACACCTCAAGCCTGCTGCTGTACAATGATCTTTTTAAACCACTAGCTGCACGTTTGCCGTCACGTCACCCATTATGGTCTCATCCGCCATGCCAGGATGTTAGGGCGGAAACACTCTGGTGAGAGGAATGGATATCTGTTATAATCCCTAACCAGTCCCTCGTCGCCGACCCCACAATTTGCCCACGTGGTTTTGACCTGCCCCATCGCCAATGGTCCCTGTTGAACAGGTTTTGGATCAGGCAAGGTCTCTGTGAAGCCAACCAGTATCGCTGGGGCTTTCATGACAGCCCTTTGTGCGGCTGTCTTGCAACACAGACAATGATGCACATTGTCGATGAATGCCAGCGGTGGCCTCGAACTGCATCACGGCACTGAAGATGCTATCACTTGGCTAGACGACTATGCACATATTAAATAAATATATCTTTGGAATACTCTGTGAGCACACTGTCACAGATCCTAGTGAGAGCCCCTTCTTGGCCACCCACTAGGATTGCTGTGAGGGGAATCCACGCCTCTGCTCTGGATCACTGGTGTGTTTGAAGCTCCTAGAGTCCAGTCATGGCACCAACCTGAGGGTCCCCAGGCACACTCTCAGTGCACAGACCTTCTATGTGGCACCCTCCCTCCCTGAGTGTAGAAATCTCCTGTCCAGCTGCCTAGCCCCTCTGAGCACAGTGCTGAACTTTCATACTCTCCAGTACTTAAAGACTGCACTATCCCAGAACTCCTCCTCAAAGATGTGAAGCTTTGGTTTACAGTTTAACTCTCTCAAGGGCCTGCAGGAGTTGTGACGCAGTCTACACACACACTTTGTACAGTCTAATGTCTTTGTGCTCCTTATATTTAATCATGTAAAGCATAGGGGAGTATAGATCATACAAAACAATAAAACATCCTGAACACAATAACCCTCACTAACTCCCCTTCTCTTGGGAGTCCTTGGGGTACCATGTGTTCAGATAGGGAGGCAGGATCCCCTGTTCTCTTGCCTAGCCTGCCCCACAGCAGTCTTCCTCCTCTTACTCTGGTGCAAAATGGCTCTACCCATCTCCTCAGCTCTCCCTATGAGTCCATTCATGGACTCCTGCTGGGGTCATCTGCTTTTGTTCTGCCTTTGGGTATTTTTCCATTACTCCCAAATCCCTCTCCCTTCAGACATGAGGAAGAAGTCTCCCAAGTAGAGCATACCCATTGTTCTGAGTTGTCTTAATTTGAGTAGTGCAGATCACTCACCACTATCTTTGGCCTGGTGGAAAGATCATAAAACTCTAGGTCTGGAAGGGACCTCTAGAGGTCTTCTAATCCAGTCTCCTGCCCTCAAGGTAGGACTGGACTAAGTACAGTATTATCTAGATCATCCCTAACAGGTGTTTGTCTAACCTGTTCTTAAAAATCTCCACTGACAGAGATTCCACAACCTCCCTAGGCAATTTATTCCAGTCCTTAACCACCCTCACAAGAAGTTTTTCCTAATGTAAAACATAAACTCCCTTTGCTGCAATTTAAGCCCATTGCTTCTTGTCTTATCCTCAGAGGTTAAGGAGAGATTTTTTTCTCCCTCCTCCTTGTTGCAACCTTTTATGTACTTGAAAACTGCTATCTTGTCCCCTCTCAGTCTTCTCTTCTCCAGACTAAACAGTTTTTTCAGTCTTCCCTCATAGGTCATGTTTTCTAGACCTTTAATCATTTTTGTAGCTCTTCTCTGGATTTTGTCCAGTTTGTCCACATCTTTCTTGAAATGTGGCACCTAGAACTGGATACATTACTCCAGTTGAGGCCTAATAAGAACGTAGTAGAGTGGAAGATTTACTTCTCGTGTCTTGCTTACAACACGCTTGCTAATACATCCCAGAATGATATTTGCTTTTTTTCCAGCAGTGTTACACTGTTCACTCATATTTAGTTTGTGATCCACAATGACCCCCAGATTCCTTTCCACAGTACTCTTTCCTACGCAGTCATTTCCCTGTCTGTATGTGTGTAACTGATTGTTCCTTCGTAAATGGAGTACTTTGCATTTGTCCTTATTGAATTTCATCCTGTTTACTCAGACCATTTCTCCAGTTTGTCCAGATCATTTTGAATTTTAATCCTGTCCTCCAAAGCACTTGCAACCCCTCCCAGCTTGGTATTGTCCGTAAACTTTATAAGTGTACTCTCTATGCCATTATCTAAATCATTGATGAAGATATTGAACAGATCCAGACCCAGAATTTATCCCTGTGGGATCCCACTCAATATGCCTTTGCAGCTTAACTGTGAACCACTGATGATTACTCTCTGGGAATGGTTTTCCAGCCAGTTATATAGCCACCTTATAGTAGCTCCATCTAGACTATATTTCCCTAGTTTTTTTTATGAGAAGGTCATGTGAGACCGTATCAAAAGCCTTACTAAAGTCAAGATATACTACATTTACCACTTCCCCTCTATCCACAAAGCTTGTTGCCCTGTCAAAGAAATCAATTAGGTTGGTTTGACATGATTTGTTCTTGACAAATCCAGGTTATTACTTATCACTTTATTATTTTCTAGGTATCTGCAATTGATTGCTTAATTATTTGCTCTATTATCTTTCTGGGTACTGAAGTTAAACTGACTGGTCTGTAATTCCCCAGGTTGCCCTTATTTCCCTTTTTATAGATTGGAACTATATTTGCCCTTTTCCAATCCTCTGGAATCTCACCAGTCTCCCACGATTTTTCGAAGATAATCACTAAATGGCTCACATATCAACTCAGTCAGCTCCCTGAGTATTCTAGGATGTATTTCATCAGGCCCTGGTGACTTGAAAACATCTAACTTGTCTAAGTACAGTAGAACCTCAGAGTTATGAACACCTTGGGAACGGAGGTTGTTCATAACTCTGAAATGTTTGTAACTCTGAACAAAACATTGTGGTTGTTCTTTCAAAGGTTTACAACTGAACGTTGACTTAATACAGCTTTGAAAATTTACTATGCTGCTTTCCCTTTATTTTTTTAGAAGTTTACATTTAATACAGTACTGTACTATGTTTGCCTTTTTTGGGGGGGGGGGGTCTCTGCTGCTGCTTGATTGTGTATTTCCGATTCCAAATGAGGTGTGTGGTTCACTGGTCAGTTCGTAACTCTGGTGTTCGTAACTCTGAGGTTCTACTATAATTTTTAACTTGTTTCCCTATTTTAGCCTCTGATCCTACGTCATTTTCACTGGCATTTATTAAATCAGATGTCGACAACCCTGCTAATTCATGGTGGATCCACACACACACATTGGCTTTCCATGATGCAGTAATTTCATCATACAATTTCATAAAATTATCACAATTCAGACATGGTACAGACGGAACCCCCAATTCGTCACTGACACTAATGCCATATGCATCGATCTTCATATAATATTTAGCTATCAGATGGACTTGTAAACTTACAGATTTTTTAAATTTTATAATACAGCGTGATAACAAGATTGACTTCCGACTATGGAGGATAATTAGCCCTAGAGAGATTGCATGGTACCTTTTCTAACAAATTTACAACTGAAGAAATTGCCAAACAAACATTAAAGTTCAAGATTCATGTGGAATGATTTATGCAGAAGAATAATAAGCATTATGGAATGAAAACAAATCTGCCAGAGAAAATGGGGAAGTGGGTGTAAGGTGGAGGACACAATCCACATAGTGTGATTATGGCTATAAAAGTGAATGCAAAAATGGCACCTGGTGACTGCACGTGGCTGTATCCAAGTGTTTATTCTGAGTCATAGCTGCTTAGGTTTACTGATTTTAAAAAAATCAGTATTTTATTACTGTTAACGCTGTACAGTCAGCAGAGCTGCAGAAGAGCATGTGCTGTCTTTTATTCCGCCTCAGTTATTATCATCTAAAGCTGCCAGCTACATTTTGATTCTACAGTTTTTGTTGTGTGATATCTGGTGATGTATGAGTCAGATATAACATGACTTATTTTCAGATAATATGCTGATGTTGCAATGGTGGCAGTCCTAAAAATCTTGTTTGACCTTTAACATAGTAAATTTGACATGGAAGTCATTGAGTAAAAATAAATATGGATCCAAGAGATGTCTATTTTTTGCCTTCAGTGACTTTTTTTTACTATAATCACTCTTTTTATGGAGTTTTGATAACCCCAGGTTTCCTATGACCCAGGGCACCCTACTGTATGCTCCCTTGTTATAAGGACTAGGTTTGCAAAGCAGTCCCTCCCTTCAAAGGCCATTGTAGAAATTCCAGTTCACCACAGCTTCTATACAGACTGAATTACAGAACTTGAAATATATTGTTTACAATTAACTCTCATACTGATCACCTGGCAGAGCTCTCTGTCCTTTTCAAGCCCCATTTCAGTTTCTTTTTCATAAGCCACAGAGTCAGATGTTCTCCCAGTGTGGTATCTGTGACGGTTGGATCACAGAAACCCCCTTGGGAACTGCCACCTGATGTGCTGAAACTACCTCTGAACCTGTTTTCCCTGCCAGCTTGGGACGTCAGTGCCCTGCCTGGTTGTGCCAGACACGCTAGCCTGGTACAAACACAGACCCAGGTCTGAACCATGTCCCACCAAAGCTGCAGGCTTAACTGAAAACAGCTTAAGAAGTGTTCCTGTCTCCAGCACTCAGATACCCAACTCCCAATGGGGTCCAAACCCCAAATAAATCTGTTTTACCCTGTATAAAGCATACACAAGGTAAACTCATAAATTGTTTGCCCTCTATAACACTGATGGAGAAGTATGCACAGCTATTTGCCCCCTCCAGGTATTAATACATACTCTGGGTTAATTAATAAGTAAAAAGTGACTTTATTAAATACAAAAAGTAGGATTTAAGTGGTTCCAAGTAATAACAGACAGAACAAAGTGAATTACCAAGCAAAATAAAATAAAACACACAAGTCTAATCCTAAGACAGTAAGAAAGTGATTACAGATGAAATTTCACCCTCAGAGATGTTCCAGTAAGTTTCTTTTATAGACTCGCCTCCTTCTAGTCTGGGTCTAGCAATCATTCACACCCATGTAGTTACTGTCCTTTGTTCCAGTTTCTTTCAGGTATCCTTTGGGGGTGGAGAGGCTACCTCTTGAGCCAGCTGAAGACAAAATGGAGGGGTCTCTCAGGACTTTATATAGTTTCTCTCTTGTGGGTGGAAACCCCTCCCTCCCCCTGTGTAGAATCCCAGCTACAAGATGGAGTCTTGGAGTTACATGGGCAAGTCACATGTCCATGCATGTCTTAGTTATCTACAGGGACATTCCCAGGAAAGCTCAGATGTGGATTGGTGTCTATCAAGGTCCATTGTTTGCCAAGTACTTCCATTTACTTGAATAACCCCTTCACACTATGTTGACCAAATCTGCCTTAGGTGCTTTCTGCAGCAAACACTTTAAATACAAGCATAGAGTCAACGCTCATAATTTCAGATATAGAAATGATACATGCATACAAATAGGATGAATACATGCAGTAGAACATAACCTTTGCAAAGATATGTTACCTGGCATATCTAGAATAAAACATATTCCAGTTATGTCATATTTACATTCATAAGCATATTTCTAGAAAGCATTATGAGGTGCAATGTCACAGTATCACTGCCACCTTCTTACAAGCCTGGATCTTTATCATGCCTGATGGACCAGTCTGTGGAATATGGAGAGACCTTTCTTGGCAATTTCACCCAGCCCAGACAAAATCACCTCCAGCTGGTCTCCACACACTCACCTTTCCACGATCCTCCTCCCACTGCTGCTCCAAGCAACCCAAAGGCCCTCCCGAAGTTTCAAGCCACTTTCTCATTTCCACCCATATATTTTACATCCCACATACCTCATACCTAAAATAAGATAAATGCAACATACACCATTGTCTACATGGATATAGTACACATAATCATAATAGCACTTTGCACTTACATAGTACCTACCATCCAATGATTTCTAAGCCTATTAGGAGTGGCTCACTCCCTTTCCTGTGCTCTAGCCACAGGACTGTGCTGCCCCTAAAAATCACATGCACACATTTATGCCACCAGGAAATCTTTTGTTTTTTTTCAAGGTTAATGCAGTTGGCATTTTTGAGTTAAAGTATCAGTCCCAAAGATGACTTTTTTTTACATGGTGTTTCCATTTCAGAATCAGGATATTATTAGTAAGAATGTAAATCAGGTTTTAAGATGTGAAGTCGAGAGCTGTTATCTTGTTATTAACGTACAAAATTGTCAAGGTAATGTTAAGTCTTTGAGCATCCAGTAAGTTTATGATCTCCACAATACTTTCAGGGCATAATACAAAGTCCAGTGAAGTCAATGGAAAGATTCTCATTTACTTCAGTGGACTTTGAATCAAGTCTCAAACACCGCCTGATGAGGGATCAGTTAGATCGCACTAGCCTTGTTTCCTTAAAAGTCTACTATCCTGTACTCCAAAATAGGGAATTTGACCCCTGAAAGTAATTATCACTTAGTAGTAGAAAGGAGGAAAAAATAGAGGGTCTGCTGAGTAATATATTGAAAAGGAATTGCCGTATTGACAGATTATCAGTTTGTCATTGCTGTCCTGCCAAGTATCAGACAAGGGTAGTGTATTATTCCATTCCAGTTATGCCTCAGGATTCTTCAAATGACACAGCTTCGTGTTTACAAAATAAGTGTGGCTCTTATACTTGTTAACTTTTCTTCATTTATCATTTGGATATGGAAAATGTTAAATGTAAGTAAAACATGATTTCTAAGTGGATATGGAAGTAACTCTGCAATGGCGTCATAATATTGGTGTCCCAGATCTGAAGAAGAGCTCTGTGTAAGATTGAAAGCCCGTCTCTTTCACCAGCAGAAGCTGGTTCAATAGAAGATATTTCTAAGCAAAAGATATTACCTTACCCCACCTTGTCTTCCTTAGTTTAGTCATTTTTGCAACTGCTCTTTTTTCAGCTCAGTTCATCAGAATGTTGTATATTTTTTCTAAGTAAGCTTTTCCTTTAATGTGGATTAATAGTATGCTCAGTAACCGTATTACTTGCAGAACTGAAAAGAGTAATGTCAGTAAATATTTTTCACCTCATGAACTCTTAAATATTATTTCAGCTGATTAAACAACGTCAAGGAATAAATGAAAGTATCACAATGCAAAGAAACACTAAGAGGCGGTGGAAAGAAAAGATGGGAAATCTCCAATCTTGTGTCTTCTGTCAATTTCTCAACTATTAACTATTTATGTATTAGTAATGGGAATCAGAAGGAAAATGCTCATAGTAACCTACCTAGAAATATATTATTGTATAAAGTCTAAGAACAGATTAGGTTTTCTTCAAAATAGGTTTTATAATTTAGACTATATTCTCAATTACAGTCTGAGATTTCCAATAAGTCAGCACTGCAAAGGGGACATTGATTAATGTTTTTAATACATTCTTTGTATCTGCCCGTGTAATAGCTTGGGAAATTTTAACTATACTCTTGAGTGCAGTAACCTTCACTGACTAGTTCTCAGGAAGGTGTCTGTGTCCTAACCAAATTACAGTATGCGGGGTTTTAATTCAAGCTAGTAATATATTTAAAATGTGAAACATTATTTTTGCACCCCAGATGACTAAATGTTTGTTTTTTTGCAGCAAGAAAAGAGAGAATATTTTATTCTGTGTTTCCCAGCATAGTCCCAGGTTCAAGTGTAGGAGAACACACATACTCTGAATTAGAATTTACAATGCACTTAGAATTCTCCAGCTCCAAGTGCTAGCTAATACTTTTCTGTGTCTATTTCTAAATTCTTCATGTGGATTTCTTTTCAGACAGAGAAAGCTTCTAGTAAGATCTGTAATGAAGTCTCCCTTTATGAGTACAAACTGCAACATAACGTCTGCATTTTTTGCTTTGTAGGGATCTGCTTCAGACCTTAACTGATGATGAGCTGCATACACTGGAACGTAACCTCTGCATATCCCAGGATGTGGATTTTCCTGTCAGAACAGATCCTGAAGTGCCCACTGTCAGTACAACTGCCTTAGCTGCACCTTTGCCTGCTGAGGAGCTTTCAGCAAAAGCTGAAAACACAGAGGCTGAGCTAGCCTGCTCTATGCAGTATGATGAACAGGAATTGGAACAGCTGAATAGGATGGTCCATAGGGTTGGAGATGAGATGTCTTCCCTGCTTTCCCCACCAAGTGTATGCCAGTCTCCAGCACACAGGCCTGGCATAAGAAATGGCTCCAGCACAGAGACCTCACCTAACAGGCAACATTTTGACAACTTAACAGACGAAGAGGAAAGAGTGTTTTTTATGGATGATCTGGATGGAGCAGGAGAAGCTCTTGCTGGGTTGGATTCAGACAATGACACATTTGCATGGGTGAATAACCCTTGCCACAATTCAAAGCAGAGTGTGCAGTACAGGGACCCTCTAGTGTATGACAATGGTCATCAAACAGAAGAGACTTTACTTTTAAAAGAAGCAGAAAGCGATTTAAGCAATAATAACAATATTGAAGATAGCAAACAGATGACTTGCATCTCAATTCAAAATTCGTGCAGTTGTTTAGAAGGTCCTGATTCACAGTTATACCTCAATGGCTGGGATACATATGTTGATGCAGAGACAGCAGAAATGATAGCCCATAGGACAGGTGGAATGAAGATATCTGCTACTGTAATATTTAATCCCAAATCTCCCTCGACTTCAGAATCCCTAGTGACAACACCAGAAGTAGCTATCAGTTGTGTTCCTGGGTCTTCTGATTCTTTAGTTGATGAAGAGGAGAGTGAATCCCATAAGCTCAGTATAGCTGCCACAAATTGTCTAATTAATTCCTGTGTGTGTTGTGGCAGCTGTGAAGACAGTAGGGAGGATAATATTGATGGTTTAAAGACCAGACATTCCCCAGGAAAAGTTATAAATGCTTCTTATAGTTTAGTAAAATCTAAAGAAAAGGACCATATAGACAAACTTGATCGTGCAGTCTCTGCAGAGGAGGCATTAAAAACTGAAACGTCTCCTGCTTTGCTAGCAGAAAGAGATTCTGGCAGAGAAGAACAGAAACTGTCTAACTCCTCTAAGTGCCTGGCACATTCCTCAGGTTCACAGTTGGGAGCAGAAAATGGATCACAAGTAGAGGTGGAAATCTCAAATCAGCAAAAGAAATGGGAGAAAAGAAGGCAGCCAAGTCAAAAGCAATCAGAGAACAATGAAGAAAGTAGTAATGAAAGAATAGCAAAGGATGACATTAAATCAAGATCCAGTGCAAGGTAAGACCGTCTTGCAATGATTTTATTGTCTCAGGACTTGCATACAAAATAGCTAATAGTAACATAGCGATTTATACTATGCTTTCCTTAGCAATGGGGGCGCACATAATGTTAGCTGATTTTTAAAATAATAAAATGTTAAAGGCCAAGGAATTGTTGACTATAAAGGAAAACATTTTTTTACTACTTTTAAAAATACTTTTTACTGTACGATCAGATTTATTTTTTGTGCAAACTATGGCATTTTCAGCAACCGTTTAAAACTCTTTTTAATCTCGGGTCTTTATGTTGTCCCCTGAGCTATGAAATAAATTCATGAAATAACATCTGACCTGTTTAGCTTAACAAAGAATTGCCCTTTAAGAATGCAATCTATTTTAATTTTATTTAAAGTTTAACATAATTCTGTTTTGTGATATGTTTGAAATTACATTTAACATACTATATTATTGTACACAGTGTACGATCCTTTCTACATGGTTACAGAGCATTAGCACTACTATGGCAAAACTGGTAGTCATAACTTGAACTATGAGTAGAAATACAGATTTTGATATTCTAGTCTCATCTTTTGATATTTAACTTACTGCTAGAGCTGGTCAAAAAATAAAAAGTACTTTCTCAAAACATTCACATTTGTTTTCATTTCAAAGTGAACAAACCAGAACCGTTTTTATTTTTTTAATATTTTTTGTTCTTTCAAAATGTTATTGAGAAGATTATCAAAACCTTTAGAAATGGCTATTTACAATTTTTGTTTGCTGAAAACCAGGTGTTCTGGTAAATTACATTTGTTTTCCCAAACACTCAGCTTTCGATAAAAAAAATAACTGTTTTCAATTCGTTTTTTTAATTTCAAAAATCATTAATATTTTTTGTGGAAAATGGAAAAAATGTTAAATGTCACTTCTTCCTCCAGCCCCCCCCCCCCCCCCGAAAAGATATTTTGTTTCTGTGGAGGAGGGAGGTGAGGGGAGACCCTTTTTCAGAAAAAAATAGTTTCTTTTGAAACGTTCTAACCAAATTATTTTTTAATAATTACGGCATTTAACATCCATAGCTCTTTTCCATCTTCAGAACATTTAAGGACACTAGCTAATTAATCCCCAAGGTGAGCAAACGTTGTTATCTTCATTTTGCAAATGGTAGTGGGAAACCAAAGTGGAGCAGTTAAATGATTGAGTTAAGGCTACTTAGTGAATACATATCGCTGAGATTGGAACTCGGCATCTTCCAGTTCCCAATCCAGTTCTCAGACCAATAAAGAACACTGTTCATTCCATCAATGACAATTTTATGTATAAAACTTGTATAAGGAAATGAGAATTTCCTGTGCATTTTTTATTATAGGGGGGACCTTGAAGACTCTCAACACTTGTGCAGGCTTGCAGACACCAGTCTGGAACTGTTGAGTTAGTTGTTGTTCACATAATGTAAGTGGAAGGCAGAAGTGCTACTTTCAATTGTACCAAGAATTCCGAGTCTTGTCTTGTCACTGATTTCTAAAGTTCTCACTGTGACTCACTCAGAAAAGGTTGCAGGAGTACATTTCTGTGCTATTGTGTCTGGAAAGAGATATTTGCCAGAGTAAATCAAAACACAGTTCAGTGGTGCAGAATGAGGTTCAAAGTGCAGAATGAGCGACTAGTTATTGGGAATTTTTCCTAGCATGAGGTTTTATTCTAACTTGCACTATAGTAGAAGCTCTTTAAGAAAAGGAAGCTGAATCTTCCCAACCTGAAGGACATGAATAATTGTATTAGCTATATGTATCTTTACTAATGTGCCCTCCTATACAGTCTAGGATTAGCACCAGTGTTTTCATGAAGCTGATGGCAGCAGTACTGTCCCATGTTACAGCATTGCAGTCATGCAGAACATTGGTGAATGCATAGTGCGAAGAAGTGCAAACATAAGTTCAACAGACACTAGAAGTTAACTCCATCATATCATTTTAGGGGAGTAAAATGTCCAGCAGGCATCCTGTCTTTTTTTTATTCTGAGTTCTGGCTTCAGATGCCCCTTTGTTCTAACATAACTATAACTATTACAATTTTCGGGGTGGGGGAGAGGGATTATTATGGTTCTCCAGTTTTAATGACCCTTTCTATTTCTGAGTGCTCTGGAAGCTTCATCTAATGAAGATTTACACAGACTGTAAACTCTTTGGGACAGGGACTGTCTTTTTGTTGTGTACAGTGCCTAGGGTAACACGGTGGTGCCCCAACCACTGATTGGGACCTCTAGGCACTACCTCATAGTACAAAAGTTATGGAAATAAAAGTATTAAATAAGAATGACACCAATAGAAATACCAATATTAAACATAATAACACTAATAGTGAGAACAGAAAACAATGGAACTGAGGGTCCTCTGTGCCAATATAATATAATAGGTGCTGTCACCTGCTATTCATGCAATGTGAGCAACTAACCCAACAATTCCAGACAGGTATCTCTAATGCACATACACATAATTAACTGGTAAATATTCTTATTGTTCTAATTGCTAGCCCTGTTTCTGTGGCCTCTACTGTCAGAGCCATACTTGGAAAAATTTAATCCCTACATACATCCTTATTTTGTTGTTTTCTGACACTTGTAAATCACTGTTCTACATTTTAAAACTTTTACTGTATATTTCATGTACTTCAAACTAGCAGTAAGTGCTGCTGTACCTACGTACTAATAATCCCTTTTATAAACAAATCACATTCCTTGCTTGTAATATCCTTTCCAGATACAGTTTAATATTATCCATTTTATTATTTTGAAATATGTATGATTTTAGGCTTGTAAATATTTTCTTGGATTTTATGACCACTTTTAGAACCATGCAACAGAAATATTCAGTGAATTTCATTGTAGGAAGTGACTCATAGCCTGAATCCTTTTTACAAACTGACTAATTTTATCCTTTTGGATAGTCAAATGAAGGAATACAATCCTTGGCAATATAATGTTGCTTAAAAATATTTGATATATCACCTTTAATTCTAGTATCTAGACAGTACTACTGCACACTGCTGAAATACATGTTACAAAGCCACAAATGAAGAATTTGACTACTTTTTGGGTGAGATGTGCATAAAAGATATTAAGTGGCATCTGGATGGACATTTCTGCAAAAAAAACCAACAAAATACTGTATCTGCAAGGAGCTTTGATTGAAGTCATATGCTAATAGAGAAGGAATGAGAAAAAAACACAATATTCTACACAGGTCTACGCTTTGTGCAGGCATATGGAGAAGAAGAGCAACAACTGTCAAAGATCCATGACAAACCAGAGAGTACACAAAGCAAATGCTATCCAGGACTAGCTTACTAACGTTAATTGATTAAATTTAGCTATCTCAGCCTTCTGATTATAAGACAATAAGACAGTGTACTTATTCATTACATACAATTGTTATTGATAGCAAACTAACAAAAGTATGTGCATATATGAAGATGGAATAGTAGGAGTAGACATAGTTTAGGAATACCAAAACCATATGAGATTCTCATTCATTTAGATTACCACATAAATAGTCCAACTAGGTTCAATAAGATATTACCTCACCCACCTTGTATCTCTAATATCCTGGGACCCAACACGGCTACAACACTGCATACATAAATACTCACAGATATATAAATATCTGTCATTGCGTTTGGTTCTTGGCTATGTACGTCATTTGTCATGACAGTTGAAATACAAGAAGGAACATCATCAGTCTCCTCTTACTCATTGTTCCCTGGATGACTAATCACTGATATTTAATGGTTCTTTTAAAAGAGGAATGTCATCTTGGAGCTCTCTATCACTGCTTCCTACTATGTGCTTGTGAATGTTACCTTAACAGTGAGTGAAGTGTTTGAGACACTGGATTATTTTCAGAATGATAGACTTTTTAGCTACAACAGTAAGCAGTATAATAAGCATGGGAGAACCACAGCAAATGTTAATTCATCAGATTGATAAGTATATTTACTTTTCAGTCATTGAAAATCAACAACTAAAGGAAAAGAGAAGTTTCTATGCCCTGGCTCAATCAAGCAGCTATCAGATGTGCACATGAATGAATGATAGCATGAGCATCTTCATGTAGTGAGGTCTATGGTAATAATAAAGAATATCACGTCATTTATAGATATGCTTTCTCTGATCCAACCAGGATTATTGTATTTAGCGTGTCCAGGTAACACAGGATCTTACCACTCACATTTATTTGCAAATACCCAGCCAAGCCAGCTACTCTGAACTTCTTGATGCAGCAGTGTTGATTGGTAAGTCATCATTCAATCAAATTTAATATACCATTAAAATTCTTCTATTGTACATAATAATCAGATTTATCTTTTTGACATGTCTTTACTTTGTTTTTTGTAGGTGACAGCAGATAGTCCTTACCTTCCAGTCTGACATATATTTCTCTCTTTTTCCCTGTTTCCCTGTAAGTATGTTGAAGAAATTAAACATGCACAATATTAAATTAGTCACAGGCAGCAGCATTAGTATTATGCAGATATAACTGAAGTATTTGTAAAGATCTGGTGAACCAGTGATTTGTTGCAAAGACAGCATATATGAAGTACAAGCTGTTCTGTCACACAAAGTAGAAACCCGTGAAGGAAGAAAACTGTTAAAGAATAGCAGATCAACAATAAGTCAAAAGACTATAATAGAATTATGCAACAAAGAAGTGTTTTAGGGAAAGAAAGGCATGAGATTCACTGAAGAAGGAATGTTTAGGTCTGTATTTCATGTTTTTCTAACTGTGAATAAATTAGACAGAATAAGTAAAATGCTGAGTCTAACTATCACAATACTCTCCCCTTTATGAAGAGCTATACATGATGGAAAACATTCTTTAGTTCTGGAGTTTGAAGAATCATTGTAAAGATGGATTATTCTTCTACTTGTCAAATAAGGCTTTGGTAATTTGTTCCATGTGGCTATGCATTGCTAGCATTTTTGCATTTTAGGTTTCATATGCCTGGTTTCACTGTGCCATTATGTTATCTCTTTATTGACTTTGCAACACCTAAATTAGAATTCTTAAGTGGTTTCTCTCTGTTTCCATCCAGGTCTATTCTGTCTAACTTAAAATACAGAATTTTCACCAGACTCCCTTTATTTTATTAATTTATTGCAAGTATTTAGAGCGTGCGCGCTAATAAGATTTCTCATGTATAGCTGTTTTTCATAGTATACATAAGAACTGAGCTATGCTTAGTAGTGAGGAAAACGTTGTTAATATTTCCTTTCATTTTCTATGAGCTGTAATAGTGTATCTTTCATTAGCTGTTGTAGTTAGATGTTCAAATTTGGTTAGCAGAAGTTTAATGAGCAGAGTGATTTTTCCCAAGTAGAACGGATGATGCATTCTGGGCAAATTGCCTGTGCAAAGCATATTTCTGAGCTGTCCCTAATTACTGACTGCAACCCTACATTAAGATTCTTAATTTAACCTTCTCGAGCCTGGCACTCAAGTTGTTCCACTTCTTGTTGCTGTAATTTCTTAGCCTTACAACTGTGCAGTTATGAATTTTTAAAGCTCCGTTTCCCAATATATTGTTCAGAACTCTTCATAAAAGATAAACAGCTGTTTCACCTACAATGCCAGCTTTCTATTTTGGTATTTTTCTTCTTACATGTAATACGTTACAACATTTAGTCATATGTAAACTGTGAAGTAAATGGAGGTTTTCAGTAAAACAGCCTTAGTCTTGTATTTAATTGTTGGCTCTTAACAAAAATGTGAATATGCTATAGTCATTCGTACCTGTATAAATGAATAGAAATCAAGGATTTTGATAAATTTGGTTTTAAAATGTAACTTCTACTGGCTGTTGGATTTAAGGAAATTGTTCCTTGTGTTCACGTGATAGCAAGATGCCTTTCCCATGAATTAAATGCAGATGGGTGTTGATAAACTGTGTATTTAAATGAAAACTTGTCTCTATAGCCAGTTTGTATTCTAATCTTTAACCCAGCCATCTAAGAATCAGGAAACTGTCTCCTGTCAATACAGTTATTAGGGAAAGAGTGGTTGATCGGAAAAATAACAGCAACTGTCCACATGGGTGAGCTTTTCTTTAGTGATTCCCTAGCCTTCTGTTGAACACCCCATTGAAATTTCTCAGTTCCTCTTACAATCATTTGTTTGTATTATAGAATCCTGCATCTATATGGTAGGTAAAGTTCAGACTTCGGGCTTGTCTCCACTTACCAGCAGATCGACGCGCAGTGATCGATCCATCAGGGGTCAATTTAGCAGGTCTCGTGAAGACCCGCTAAATCGACCGCTGATCGCTCTGCCGTTGACTCCAGTACTCTACCGGAATGAGGCATAAGGTAAGTCCACGGGAGACCCAGCACAGTGGAGACACCGCAATAAATTGACCTAAGGTACGTTGACTCCAGCTACGTTATTCACGTAGCTGGAGTTGCGTAACTTTGGTTGACTTAGCCCCGTAGTGTAGACCTGCCCTTTGCATAAGTAAGTACAACCAAGACTGAATTTGGAAGTGAGTCTTTTCTGCAAGATGTTTCACAGCACTAGGTTCAAATTAGATATTACAATGTTTGACTTCACATGTGGAACATCATGATTCTGCACAGTAACTAAGAATGTAACTTCAGTTATCATCCAGCCTTGGGATGAAATGAAAATGTCAATGTATTGTACCAGCAAGCCCTTTATCAGCAAAAGCAATACTAAATCTACTAAATCTCAATTTTCACTATAATAAAAAAATCCAGTAAAGAAAACTAAGCTTTAAAAGCTGTTCATCTGATTAAGTTTAATATAGTTGACGCAAGAGATTTAAGAGAGTTAGCTTGTTGGTAATGTACACTTAAAATATAAAAGTAGCTGAAATTTCATAGATAATCTATGAATGAAATTAATAATATCTTATGAAATAAGGAATTATTAAACCTAAGATACTGGATACACATCCCAGGGAATGGAGTGAAAACTGGCCAAAAACTGTTAAAACTAATGAAAACAAGCATCAAACACACATTTATTTTGTTGCAGAAAATAGCCAGACTCTCCAAAATTGTTCACAGGTTCAAAACTGCAATACTGGTTAACATGTCTACTTGTATCACATCATAGGAAAGCACTAGTAAGGGTGACATCACCATTGTCCGACCTTGATAGCATGTTAATTGTGGTGTATTTAAAGTAAGAAAGAAATACAATAACTTTTCAATATGCCAGGAAACTGGTTATTTAATATTACTTTGGGTAGTATTTCCTGATTGTACACACTTTCTCGATAAAGGCAATTCACAGAACTTTGACATTTCCTTGTGAAATCAGCATGCTATCCAAACAGTCTAGTATATAGTTATAGTTTACTGCAATTTGGTATTGAACACGGAATGAAATGCTTGTGAGATGTGATGATAGGTGGTCTTGGTGGGGTTAAAATGTTTTACTGATACAACAATAAACAGTTAATTGTGATTTAGGGTTGGTGTAAAGTGTCCCTGACCTGCTCCTAGTGCAACCAGCTGCCATATAAACCTTTTAAGTGCACACAATAAGAAAACAGCTAGAGCATTTAAAGGTGTAAATCTTCATTTGGACAGAGGAATATATTTCCTCTTTTTGCATTTGTACAGAGACTTTTAAAAGATGAGTTCTGTGCTTAACCATTTTTCAGATAATATTAAAAGCCCTTGTTGGGGAAAAAGCATCAGTATTGGTTGCTAACTTTTGGGTCTGATTCTGTATAACAAACCAAAGAAAAAAAGTAAAAATAAGAGAGAGTGCCAAAATAGCAGAAAACAAATGCAATTGCTATTAATTTATTACTTTCTCACTGATAATTTCTGTTCACTTGCTGGAAAATCACAGAAACAGCACATAGTAAAAAGCAATACTTATTAGCCAGAATTAAGTATTCGGGTTTTTGGTTTTTTAAGATTGCCTTTTTGGTCAGAGACATGTTGCCAAAAGACAGGTATGTCCTGGCTGACTAAATTGGATTCTTTCTTTAAAAAAAGAACGTTCTAATAAAAGAGGTAGGAGGAACAGGATAGGATAGAAAATTAATACACTATGGAAGGAATAAAATAAATTTTAGGGGTACATCTCAGGAGTGGTTGAGGACACAGCTATGGAAGGTGTGGTATCATTAGGCTCCTTCTCCTTGTTTAGTCTGGTCAGAACAATTTTCAAGATGTGGAAAACAGAATCCTGATGGTGTGATGATAAATCTATCAATCTAAGATACCTGTATGGGCCTGATCACCATAATATCTGAGTGCTTCACAATATTTTCATGTGTTCATCCTTGTGCCTCCCCTGTCATGTAGGGAAGTACTTTTATCCCCATTTTGCAGATGGGGAACTGAAGCACAAAGTATTGTCCTGGGTGGTCATACAGGAAGTCTGCTAGAGCAGGGAATTGAACTCTGGTCTCACAAGTCCTAGGCTAGCATCCTAACCACTGGATGAGCCTTTATCTCATGTCCAAGGAGGCTACCAACATGTGAGTTATAATAGCTAATGTTCCCTGTAGGTATAGGCTCACTGCCTTGCATTTTTATTATCTCCATGCATAAGCTAATTCTCAAGTGCTCCCCAGAAATGTAATGCCCAAGAAGACGTGGAAATTGTGTTCCATCAAAACAAATATCTCCTGGTCCTATATATACATACTTCCTTCCATCTTAACTTTGTGTTGCTAAAACAATTCTCTAACCTTATTAGAAACTTTGAAAAACTCTCATTGGTTCTTTCATTTTAAATGCACTGGTCATTTTGGCTCTGATCCATAATTTCATAAACAATTTTATCTAACGTGTTCATAGGTTGGAACGAAGTTTTATCCACCTTTCACCCACTATTTTGGGTTTAGCAAGGAGTCCCACAAACCTAGCAAGGCCCAAATTGATGTGGCATGTCTTTTCGTTACCAAGAAGGAGATACAGTAAAAAAAAAAAAAAAAAAAGCACAATTCATAAAAGGAGTGGATGGGTGGTGGGAAGGATTAGTGTTTTGTATTTCCAGTACTGATTATGCTAACACCTATTGTGAAATATGCCTGTCCATGCATGACTCATCTGCTTATAACTGTGCTAATGAACACATGCAGCTAGCGAGCACTGGTTGACTACAGGAACCATGAGGCAGGAAATGCAGGTCAGTTGACCTCAGGATCTCACAGGATCCCTGGAACTCCTGAGTAGGTCTCTAAGGGTGTGGTAATGAGAACAGAAGAGAACAGTATAACGGGGGACCTTGATTTCATGCACATTAAGTAGGTTTAATCAAACATAAGGTTACAGTGTTAATATAACAGAAATTGCAGTGAGTAAATGAAGTGCCCAAAAAAGTGGATAAAGATGTTTTCTCTATCAGTTAGATTAGTTATTGTAACATCAGGAAATTGTTTGTAAACCCCGATAATTATTGCAGTTCCATTGCACTGGGCCTTATATAAACACAGAGTGTCTTGTCCTGAAGAGCTTACAATCTAAATAATCAACCAGAACGAAATATTGCTATTTCTGGTACACATTTTCACTTTATATTGGCACAGAGAAACGAGACACTTTTAAAAATGTGTATACATTATTTTTTCTAATAGTTAAACCTGCCTTTGATATATCACACTATCTTTAACTTTAATGGAATCTTTCATACAATGTATATCCTCAAACACACTACAGAAATAAAAAATGAGATAACCGACCATATGTGAGTTTAAGTATGGAAAACAGTGGAGGGAAGGCATTGTCTAATGTTTATAGTCATAAAGAGAGTAACAAAAATTAGCATATAAAGAAGGGAGACAGGCATAGACAAGAGGTTAGTGGATCAGGTTGGAACTGAGATGGAGTATTAGTAAGGCAGAAAGACACACAAGGGCTGTTCCAGATGGCAAGAGCTGGAAAGGGAAAGATATTCCTGCATTGACTAGTTTCTGAGGAGGAGGGTGTAAGATGAGGAGAGTAGTGAAAGATGATACAAAGTAGGCTGAAGCAAATCCATGGAGATCATTTTTTAAAAAGGAGCAGGGATCAAATCCTCAGCTGGTATAAATCGGTATCACTCCATTTACATCAACGGATCTATGCCAGATTGTACCAGGTGAGGCTCTGTCCCAAAGAGTCATAGATGATTCAAAGATTCACAGGTTGTATAACCAGAAAGAACCACTTTGATCAGCTAGTCTGGCTGGATGGTAATTCTCAGCTTCTGAATGAGAAACAAATGGAGATGTTTGTGGCTGGCAGTGATCAGGCCGTGCTTCTTGATGTTTATGAGAAGACCATGAGGCTGTAGCTTTCTGCACATACAGGAGTCCTGAAAAGCTAGGATTTGGGGAAGTCATAGGAGAGGGAGTTGCTTTAATTAACATGTGAGAAGGTGGCAGCATGGATGAGAATTTCAGCAGATGTGGAACGAAAGTTAAGATGAATATGTCAACTTACAGCTTCAAGTCCAGCAGAGAGTCATTACAGGTGTCAAAAGGTATGTAAATGAGCTGAAGAGCTGTTATGCCTGTCTTTAGAATGTTATGATCAGGCCATTCATGAAACAATTCCACATAGAAGTGCAGATGGAGAAACACATTTAACAGGTAAGTGTAATGCTGTTTTTATTTGTTGTTTTCCTCAGGGTTAATCCTGCATGAACATCCATTCCTTTCACCATCTGAGGGAATGGAAAAGATAAAGGAGGAAATACCAGTCCCTTCAACAAAGAAAGAAAAGGACGAGGGATGGGAAAACAAGGTTAAAGAGACAGGGCGGGATACGCAAGGGGACACTGTTAAAAATTTAATTTAAGTATTTTATGTATTTTTGTTAATGTGAAAAGATTTGTTTAATCTGTTACTGAATGCTTTATGGTTTGTATGACTTCCCAATATTTATTTATTTATTTCATTCTCGGTG
Organism: Lepidochelys kempii; assembly: GCF_965140285.1. Lineage (NCBI taxonomy): Eukaryota > Metazoa > Chordata > Testudines > Cheloniidae > Lepidochelys > Lepidochelys kempii. Next base: position 122,876,677 of record NC_136383.1, read on the forward strand.
CTCTGTGTGGTTTTTGAACTACTGGGGTGATTTTGTGTTTATATGACTGTATGTAAAGAAATACCTTACCAGTATATTGTTATTATGTGAAATGTGAACTGTATTGTATGTAGGACTGAGACCACAAGTCTTCTTTTTGGGGGACCACATGTAGAGAGCTTTTCAGATGTTGATTCTTCATCTGTTGTATAACTATAGAAAATGAAGTTGTTTGAAGGGTTCATGTGTAAATCAGGTAAAAAAATAAATGCTTTCCCATAATCGTGTGGGATGATGTGTTTTATGTATCTAGTCTATCACCCCAAAACTTGGGGTGCCCCTAGAATCACCGAGCTATCACCCCCCTTAATCTGTGTTCCTCAGATATGGGTCTCCGGGATAACTGAGGAGAAACTTGGAGGACATGGATACGGACTTCTAATAAATGACTGACACAGACAGTATTTCAAAAAATAAAAATAAAAAAAATCCTTGTATTAATGTAACTAATAATCCCTAATACAATATAATCTAAAAACTTAACTAAAATACAAATCTGTTATTGCAAGTTAGAGTATTCAGAACGCAACTGCATACAGTTCAAATTATTCTAAATGGTTGAGCTCTGTTACAGATATCTGGTCTGCAACGGATCACTGACAGCAGTTCTTAAATTGTACTTTGGTTTACAGAGGTAAATTACAATTAACACACACTCAGACATTTTCACACACACACACACACATACACACACACACACACACACTCTAATACTATGATTTAAAAACTTGGAGGCTTCCTTTGTCTTGTCGGCTTTCTTTTGCTGCTGCTGTAGCTGCCTCTCTTGATCAGCTCTCTTGCCAGTTCATCCACTCTCCACCTCTCACCTGTATAACTTCTTTCCTCATTTTCGTAACTCCTTGTTCACTCCTCTCTTAACCATTTTAGCCGTCTGCCTTTTATACTGTTCTGTCAGCTATCAGATCTTTACTGCACACGCTCACTGTCTTATCAGGTCTTTTCTGCTCATGCTCCCTGCCAAACATTATCAGCTTGAATGCATGCCTACATTACCTTATTCTGGGGTGCACATTCCAAACACTCACTGCTGTTGTTTACCCCAGACCTATGACTTGCTAACCTTATCATGTGACCTGCAGCTTTCAGTTGTGTGTGACCTGCAGCTTCTAATGGTGGAGTGACTTTTGCTTATTCCAAATAAAAGCTAGGGACACAAAATGGAGTCAGAGGAATTTCTCTGGTATGAAGATGGCCTGACATAAATCTACATTACATGTTGACAGGTTAGTCAACCAAGAGTTTGCACCTATTTAGCCATATAGCAGATAATTTTTAAGTCTGAGACAGATACAGTACCCAAAAGTCTCAGAAATTTTTTATTTGTATAGATATGGAGGAATAACAGCAAGACTAACTCTGTCTAACCTATAAAGTCTATTGTTGAATTTAAGTAGCTTAAATTCTAAAGCACATTGCAGAAGCATATGCATTAATTAGAATTACTAGCAGGCATACATTTAAATGATGGAAGAGACCCCAAGGGGCAAATTTTAGCAGGCACAGGTCTTTGGCACCTGACAAAAAAACCTTTGACAAGCGATGGGAGTGTGGAGTGGAATTCAGACACTTTTTTTTTCTGATTCCTCTTCAACCAGTGGTTTTCAACCTGAGGTCTGCAGACCATGTCTGCGGGTAAGTCTACACTACCACGCTACATCGGTGCACTGGTGAAGACACACTATGCCAATGGGAGAGCGCACTCCCGTTGGCATAATTACTCCACCTCCACGAGAGGCAGAAGTTATGTCGGTGGAGAGCATCTCCCACCAACACGGTGCAGTGTGGACACCACTTTAAGTCAATGTAACTTATGTGATTCAGGGCAGTGTCGTTTTCATATTCCTAAGCAACGTTCTAAGGTTCAGGTTCTGTAGTTTCCACATCTGAGTGTTGCTCTTTTAAGACTTCTGAAAGCATGCTCCACACCTCATCCTTCTAAGACTTTGGAAGGCACTTCAGATTTTTAAAACCTTGGGTCAAGGGTTGTCGCTATCTTTAGAAATCTCACATTTGTACCTTCTTTGCGTTTTGTCAAATCTGCAGTGAAAGTGTTCTTAAAATGAACATGGGCTGGGTCACCATCCAAGATTGCTATAACATGAAATATGTGGCAGAATGTGGGTAAAACAGAACAGGAGACATACAATTCTCCCCCAAGAAATTCAGTCACAAATTTAATTAACAAATTTTTTTTAACAAGCATCATCGGCATGAAAGCATGTCCTCTGGAATGGTGGCCGAAGTATGAAGGGGCATAGTAACGTTTAGCATATCTGTCACATAAATACCTTTCAATGCTGGCTACAAAAGTGCCATGCAAATGCCTGTTCTCACTTTCAGGTGACATTGTAAATAAGAAGTGGGGCAGCACTGAACAAGAAGTAGGCCTGAATGGGCTTGTAGGCTCTGAAGTTTTACATTGTTTTGTTTTTGAGTGGTTATGTAACAAAAAAAAATATCTACCTTTGTAAGTTACACTTTCATGATAAAGAGATTGCACTACAGTACTTGAGTGAGGTGAATTGAAAAATACTATTTATTTTGTTTATTATTTTTACAGTGGAAATATTTGTAATCAAAATAGTAATATTAAGTGAGCACTGTACACTTCATATTCTGTGTTGTAATAGAAATCAATATATTTGAAAATGTAGAAAAACATCCAAAATATTTAACACATTTCAACTGGTATTCTATTGTTTAACAGTGCGATTAATCACGATTAATTTTTTGAGTTAATCACGTGAGTTAACTGCGATTAATCTACAGCCCTAATAAATAATCTGGAATGTTTTTTAAAAATCACCTGGCTCTTTAGCCAGTTTTAAAATGTTTGCAGTCTGACTCCTGATGTTTACAATGTGTGGACTACTAAATTTAGCAAAACTGGATACAATATTTCTGTATTGCTGGAAACTGAGAAATAACCACTGGGTTTCTTCATGCAGGATTTAACAGAAAAGTAAATAAGGAAAGCAGGACTTGTTCCCTTCTTGAAGAAACTATTACCAGCTGGAGGAAATTTCAGATGAGGGGCAAAAGTGAGATAGAAAAATTATAAAAGAAGAAACTGCTAATCGTTTTCTGTATTCTATAATAGTGTTACTCCTACTGAAGATATTTGAGTTTGAGCAGTAGCTTTCATCTTGACAAGGCAGTTTCTCCTGTGTGATCATACTGTGGACTCATAATCTTGTATTTATTACATCATTTTGCTGCCATAGAACTGATTATGATGCCATATATTAGCAGTATGACCATATTTCAGAATTAAGAAGGTGAAGATGAGTATGAGAGCGAATCTTTGTTTAAATGCAAATGTCTCTTCACAGTGAGCAGAACTGGCAAGGGAAATTACTTAAAACAAATGAAAATTAAATGGATTTTTGTTGAAGTCTGATAAATTATTTTCCCAGTGTGACACTCCTTCTTTCAACTAAAACATAATATACTCTGGGATTTATTTTTAAATTGGCAATCAGAAATGAGGAACATGAAGGGGTATATTTTGAAAGCAATGTGTGGGAGGCATGCAAACAAATCTTATTGTTTCTTAATTAGATTAGAGCATGTACCTTTGAAAAATTCCCCTTAAGTGTTCTTCTGGACACTTGCCTGCAAAACTAGCTGTGTTTTAAATATGACCGGAGTAGAGAATCTAGTTTACACCTGTCTTGAATGCATACCCCATACATACATGCCAGTCAAAATGCATGAGAATTTCACAAATTGTCAGGTAGAGGAATAAAACAATTAATTCAAATTAACCAATTACGTTTCTTCAAACTAAATATATTTCTAAGACAGACTTTGGATGTCTAAAGATTTTCATTGTCAGAACTCATTCGCTCAAAGGGCTTTAAAGATTTTTTTTGTAATGCCTAGAACCAATACTACTGTGGTAAATTTGCTCAGGAGTACATTTTTCTTTATCTACTGTAAATTAATTTCCTTCAGTGTGTGGAACTTCCAATAGCAGAGTGGCAAATTGTCACTGAGATATAAACACTGTTATTTGCAAATTAGTAAGGTGCAGCAGGAGTACTGCCTGAAACTATTTTTAATTCTAATTTTGAAATTGGCTACATTTCAAGTCGACAGTGTCCCTTTAAAGATCATATAATATTTACAAGCTGTTTCATTGTTGGGTGTAGTCCATTGTTTTAAATAGTTCATGTTTTGCTCGGTAGCCAGTAGATTTATAAAGTAGCAGTGGTTTGTCATGTGGCCATTCTTTCAAGCTCTGCATAGGAATGTCAATCAGGCTTTAGATAAAATTTTGAGCCACATGGCAATTTTGGGGGCCATGCAGTCCTGTGCTGACTTACTGAATAATGGACTTGTTAAATCATATAGTATAGCAGCAGGACAGGAAGCAAGAAGCAACTCTCCATTTACCACATTGACTTTCCCTTCCCATTCTTTTCCTTCCTTCCTTCCAGCAGTTTGGAAACTGTTAGCTGAAACTTGTCTTGGCATTTTAAAAGTTCTTTGGGCTTATTTCTGTGGTTATATTGGTATGAAACATACAATGATTTTCAGGATGCCTGGTCATGGTGTATCTTCATTCTAAAATGTAGGCCAATATTTACAACATGTAGACACATTTGCACTCACACTTTAAAATAACTAGGGTCTTTTGTTCTTTCCCCAGTGTTCTTAACTGCATACTATAAATTAAATTGATGATTTTCACAGAGAGCATGCCCATTAATCCTACCAGTTGATCTGCGCTTTTTGTACTAATCTAAAATACGTTCAAATATATACCTGGGCTCCCAGAGAGTAAATGAGTGTTACTGTCGGTTTACTTTTCTTTTTTTGGTATGATCATTTGTGACCCATTGCTCTATTCTCATTTTTGTTCTTTTCAGCCGTTCATTTTGTTTCCATATGCTTTTTTCAGTTCTCAGGATGGCTTACGTGATTCCCCCCTCAACTCCATCTCCAGCAGTGACTATGACAGTGTTTCTGTCACTACATGTAGTCTCTCCAGCATATACACTCTGAGGTAATAATAATCTCACTTCACAGTCACATTTGACTAATTGTATTGAGTGATGGTTGACGAAAATTTTTCATTGAATTAACACTAAAGTGACAGCAGCACTTCAGATAATTCTTCCTTTCAGAACACAGGCACGTTTATTTGTGAAGCTCGTTTTGTATGCTAATAAAGTCATTGTGAGAGTCTTACTGTTTGCGGAGCATCGTCATGAGGTACACAACAATGAATTGTGCAACATTTGGGATCATCATCTGATCTCATTTTTCATTATGTTCAAAGAGGTACTTTTTAGGTACATTCCTAAAGAGGTACTTAAGATAACTAGCTTTTAAAATACATTTTAGACTGAGAGTTTTATACACCTGATACAAAAGGACTTCATCGCAGAAAGAGACTATTACTGAAAAACAGTGAGTGACTATACATTACTAGGTCTTGGCTTTCCAGATGGCATGCTTCTGCCATCTGTTTTCTGCTTCCCTGGGATCTAATAGTAAAATCAGAGGAATGTCACAACTAAGAACAGGTTTCAGAGTAACAGCCGTGTTAGTCTGTATTCGCAAAAAGAAAAGGAGTACTTGTGGCACCTTAGAGACTAACCAATTTATTTGAGCATCTGTAGCTCACGAAAGCTCATGCTCAAATAAATTGGTTAGTCTCTAAGGTGCCACAAGTACTCCTTTTCTTTTTACAACTAAGAACAGTTTATTTAGTTTTTCTATTATTTTGTGGCCCAAAAATACAGGTAGTAAACAAAAATTCATGGCCCATGACCTGTCCATGACTTGTATTATATACCCCTGACTAAATCTTGGGGGGGTATGGCCCAGGGAGTGCCGTGGGTGCTCAAGCAAGGGGCAGCTCAGGGGTGTGTGGCCCTGGGGGGCGCGATGGGTCCTCAATGGAGGGGGGGCAATCCGGGACCCCTGCTGGTGCTGGGGGGTGCAGGTGGCAGTGCGCAGCCCAAGACCATCGCTGGTGTTGGGGAGGAGGGGACGGGGGCTGTCCCTCCCTCAGCTTATAGCTCCATGTGCTGCCCCTGCTCCAAGCCCCAGCTCCACAGCTCCCATGGGCCAGGAACTGTGAGCTGCGGGGGCGATGCCTGTGGGTGGAGGCAGCGCTCAGAACTAGGAGCTGAGGAGGGAGGGACATGTTGCCACTTCTGGGGAGTCCCCCCAAGGTAAGTGCCACCCAGAGCCCTCACCCCTTCCCACGCTGCAATCCCCGGACCTGATCCCCCTCCCACATCCAAACTTCTGCAGCTGCTGCGGGGGGGGGGGGGGAGGGAGGAGGGGGAAATAGCCCATGACTACCCCAGTAGCAGCCAGTGAGGCTGGCCCAGGAGCTGCTCGAGCTGCTCAGAGGCCACCGGGCCAGCCACACAGGCCACTGCAGAAGTTACAGGGGTCCTAGAAAGTCAGAGAATTCATTACTTCCATGACCTCTGTGACAAACTCAAGCCTTACTTATGAGGGAATACATTTTAGGGCAACAAAAGGTTATTAAAACAGAAATAAAGGTTCTTTTGCTTTTTTAGTATTGTCATAGAAATGACATTGCCTTTTTAACAGGACATTCGGAGAGATACTGAGATTTTAGTCATTTCTGGTGTTTCTAGATCTGTGATAATTCTCTGCTTTTCTTCTTTTGTTCTTCTTCTTGCCTCTTTATTTTTCAACTGTTTATATGTATTCAGTGCTCCTTGACCTTGGTGTAGGATCAAGAATTCAAGAGTTTGAGAAGTTTAGGGAAGCAGGAATGGGGGGAAAGATGGTCTTTCTCTAAAAATGTCAGAGGAAGTACCATATCAAAATAATAATTTTTTTTGAGTGCCTCCATTGTAAGATTGCAGTTAAAATGATTTCTGTACTTCCAAATGCCAAATAATGGCATTCTAGGGAGGCATCTAGTTTTCCTGATGGGTTATGCAATTCCTGCTCTTCCCACCTTTTCTGTTTGCATGTTGCACTAATTTTTATCAGCAATCATAAAAAAAGTTGTTGGAAAGTCTGTTTTCCTCCCATCTTATTGAATTTTTTATCTTTGACTCTGGCTGTAAGTTGATCCCGCACATGTCTGTCTGAAATGTCAATTGCACAAAACTTTCTTGAGGTTTTTTAATCTTTGATTTTTTTTCTAGGTAAACCCATTACTCCTAAATTATTCTAAGCATCCCATCCTTCCTTTGCCTTCATTTGCATCTTTTAGGGCTTGTATACATGGGGCTACTCCAGAAAATTAATCCAAGTTAACTAAAAGGTGTGAATTAAAAGTAAATTAATTGAACTGCATTAAATCCCTGAGTGGACTCTCTCATTCAGAATTAAAGTGGCTTTAATTCAGTTTAGTTTAATTCAAAGTGCATAGTACAAGGGTCAGACATACCAGTCCAGTAAATTTTCCAGAATATCTAGAAATGTTGCTCAAGGAATTTGGGTTTATATTAAAGTGAATTAAACTAAACTGAATTGAGGCCACTTTAATTCTGAACGAGAGCATCTATACAGGGGTTTAATGCAGTTTAACTAATCCACTGTAAATGTACACCTTTAGTTAATACAGATGAACTTTTCTGAGTGTCCCCAAATAGACAAGACCTTAGTTTTTTTGGTGAGGGGAATTAAATGTAAAGTGGTCTTATTGTATCTGTCCTTTCTGTTTCTTTGATTAATGTGTTTATCTTTGCATGGTAAAACCATTCTTTGTGTCTTTCCATTTTTGAAGTATTTCCACTTACCAATTTACTTTGAATAAAGAAAATTTTATTTGCCAAATGTGGTTGGCCTCTGCTAAGCACGCTGTGTAACACTGGAATAAGTCCACTCCAGGCGCAGTGATTGCTAAATGGGCAATACAGGATATCTCAAGTGTTCACCAGAGATTACAGGAGCCTTGAGGACAAGTAAGTCTTTATCAGCTAGAGCAGCATATCTCCTGCACCATATTCACCTGTCCTTGTAAATTAGTATTTTGTGTGCCACTGTACTAATGTTTCTTGTAGTTAAGATAACTTGTGTCTACACCTTTTTCACTTCTTCGTGTTCTGTGTTGTTTCTTCTGAAAATTAAGTCAGATTTATAAGGCTTGCATTGTTGTGTGAATATCCATGCTATGTCACTGTGAGAATCATTGCTAAATCCCTGGATGCCATTGTAAAAATTAAGAATTTTCCAACTCTCTATCTGATCAAAGTTACTAGGAGTCAAAGCTTCATAGTGAAACCCCCCATTCAGCAAAGCACTAAAGAACGTGCTTAACTTTAACCCTGTCACTATCCTGATTTAAAGCATTGAGAATACTTGTGTGCCTTAAATTAAACCAGGTGCTTAAGTGCTTTCCTGGATTGCAGCCCTAGTTTACTAGATCCTTTTAAATACATACACAGTATTTGTCTTTCCAGCACCTGAGAACTTTCCTTTTTGTCATAAGCTTTTCAATCTCTCTAAACGTGTTCCTCTTACCACCTTAACCATCATAAAAGGAGCTCCATTTTGTCCTGGTATCTTACAGTTTTTTCATCAATATCTTTCTCCAGAATTTTATAATGTTTTAATGTAACTCAAGCTCCTTGGGCATCATTCTTATATATTATGGAAAACGTGCTGGACAGGTAACTGTGTCCCTCCTAAGCAATCATACGAGTCATTTACTAACGCTTTTTGCAGTGTTTTCCATCATTAAACTCTCTCTGCTGTCTTGTAAAGGTCCCCAGCAGCTCCTTATGTACTTGAAAAATCTCCTTTCTTAACTTCTGCAATGTTTGTTTCATTCTCTCAACTAGCTTTTTACAGTCTTACCTTTTCTCTGTTACATTATTGCACTCTTCCTGAGTTGTACCCCTCATGCGTCTTTGTTATTTTTGGCACTTTTATTGATTCTTTTTTCCTTCTTTACTCTTAAATGTGTGGTCTAAATGTTTACCTTTTTGCTGTTTTCTCTAATAACCTGCAATAAGAATGTAAATAGGAATCAAAATGCATTATTTACTTTTGTGGAAGGGAATGAATATCACCTGTTGGCATAGAAACAAAAGGGTTTTTTTCTCTCCTGCTGATTACTTTCGTTATAGTGTGTATGGTAACACCCATTGTTTCATGTTCTCTGTGTATATAATATCTCCCCCCTGTATTTTCCACTGAATGCATCCGATGAAGTGAGCTGTAGCTCACGAAAGCTTATGCTCAGATAAATTTGTTAGTCTCTAAGGTCCACAAGTCCTCCTTTTCTTTTTGCAGATACAGACTAATATGGCTGCTACTCTGAAACCTGTCATTTTGTCCAGTGTAATCCCAAACCATGTTAAATTTACTTGCTTGCTTTAGGATGTTGTTACAAATTTTCAGTTTTAAGCACATTAATGGGAGAGTTTGCTAACATTCATAATGCTTATGAGCAAACCTGTGTCCAGTTTTGAGCTTTGTGAGTTTTGCATTGAAATAATTCAAATAGCTCCAGAGCGTGATACTGCTATGCACACTATCTTACTGCACAAGTAGTCCTGTTGACTTCAGTGGGACTCTTTGTGGTGTAAGGTACTATTCATTGTGAGTAAGGGTATTGTACTCTGGCCCAAATTGAGTTGATTTGATGCCAACACAGGACAAATTTGGTAGGTTGAACTATTTGTTTTTTGGCTTTTGACTTTGAACTCTATGCAGAAATCAAAGTTCAGAGGTTGAGAACTAATGTGGATTGAAATTTAAAAAATATATTTACATGAACCCCTGAGAAACCAAGTCACACAAAACAATTAATCACTTGTTTCCCTTTTCTTATTTAAGTTAGTGCTATTTTTTCATGTATGCCCTTTTGCAGTATAGTTTCATATTTTATTTGGCAACATTTCATTAATGAATTTCCCTTAGGGTTGTCAAACTCTTTAGAGTGAGAGATGCATCTCTGAGAGCAGAGAAGATTGGGTTAACCCTAAATATCTCTTTAACATTATTTATCTGTCAGACGAGCAGAGGAAGAGGGAAGCATTTACTACTTGAACATCAATTTCTTCATGCTGCTGCGATAATCCTTTGAAGGTTATAGTAGGCTAACTGACACTGATATTACAAAGAAGTAAGAAAAACTTTCTAGCTACCAGTTGTCATGGAATTGAAACAATTAAACAATTTAATTCAGAATGATACATGGACCCTGCAGTGTTTCTCATGTTGCAGTGGAGGAGAAATTATGCACATACAACTCCCCACCACCATCATCCCTGCACCTGAAGATGAGTCTGTGATCTAAAATGCCCTCTACTTAATCTTTTAGGGCTAGATTCACCAAGAGGAGAATATTCCACTTCCTTATATAAGCCTGGATCCATGCATTCAGGGAAGAATAACCTGATGTTGCCACTACCTGCTTTCCTTCAGGATTTTTGCTGGGGGTTGGGGGACAGGGGGATGGGAGAAGGTGAACTTTAAATTCTAGTTGAGAGTCAGTGGAATCCTATTGAAGAAAGCTGCTTAGGAGATGCATTGAATCATCACATGCCCTGCTGTCCTGTCTTGTCTTTTTCCCAGCCAGTGCTCCACACACCTTTTTGGCACTATCAGAACAATACCATACTGGCTGTTTCCAAACATTGTATAATGATGTCAACAGCTAAATCTTTTATGTGCAATCACATCTTAACTTTAATAGTAACAGAGGAATTTACCACTAACACAATATACTTATGGATAAGGATAAGGTCAAATGTATTTATTGAATAATGTGCCCTTACGGACATATATGTAAGTCAAATATTTCAAAGTAACTGGTGATGTTACATACCTCCATTTCTGGGTGGCCAGCTTAAACTCAACAAAGAGCCCAATTTTCAGATGGTTGGGTGCTCAGCACTTTCTGGAAATTGGCCCTCTGCAAATTTTTTCCAAGTTAAGCACCCAAAATTGAGGCAGTCAAAATCACTTGTCATTTTTATCAATAGAAAATAAACATATTACACTTTCTCTGGGGTTTCAGAGTGATCTGTGTATCATGCAACTTCCCAGCACGAGGCAAATGTTTGATCTTAGTTACACCAGTGTAAGTCTGGAACAACACCTTTGACTTCAGTGGAATTGACATCAGTAGACAGAGAACAGAATTTATCCACTATGTATGCAAACACAAAGATTCAGTGAAAGAATTTGTTTCCTTTTCCTTTCTTTTTCTATAAGTGTACACACATTGAAGAACTTTTTTATATTGTTAAAGAAATAAAGTGTAATGCTTGAATCTAATCAATTTAGATTTCAGGTATATGTTCTTTACTCAGCTATGAAAGTCAGTCGCTTTTAAAATTAAATGTTGTCTGCAGAAGTCCCTTCTTTCTCAGCTCTCACCATCCCTTCAAGTTATTGGGCTAGATCCTCACAAGCACTTTACAACATGTGTTTAAATTGTTTAATTGAAGATAAATTAATGGGACTACTCATGTGCTTAAAGTTAAGCATGAGCTTAAATGCTTTACAGGATTGGCGCTATAGTAAAAATGAAGCAGATGGGTGTAGAACACATTGTGGGAAAAGGGGGAGGGAATGCAAGAGTGTCGACAACGGAAGCACAAGGTTGCTTTATTTAGCTAAGTAAAGACTTCATCAATTTTAAAAAAATGTAAGTGAAGAAGATATATTAATGAATTAGTAACAGTCCACTTGCCTGGCTAAGGTGTGTGCTACAGTCCACTTCTTAATTTTTGAATTACAATTTCCTTTTCCCTTGTCTCCACTTCTGTAATGACTGCTCACACAGACTGAAAAGAGCTAAAGCCCCCTGTCAGTGATGATCTGATTCAGCTACTCATATGAGAAAAGGGAAAATTGTGGACTAATAGGAAATAATAATTTTGGGGCCTTTTAATAATAAAATTGGTGCCTTCTCCAGCAGACTAACACTGTTTTTATCAGAGAAACATGTCTCTCCATTTAATATCTGTGTTTTGGATTATTTTTCCCAAAAACCCCAGACAGCTCTTTTGAATATAATAATAATTCAGAGGGGAAGTTCTGGTTTAATTACTTGACTACTCCAATCTCACTAGATCTAACTGTGTGAGTTGATGTCTTAAGCATGGCAAGTAACTCAAATCCTCCATGTAGCAGCACTGCACCATCAACTTCTTTGGAAAATATTAATGCCATATTTTGAGTGCAAGGTGAATCTTATTTCCTTTAGAATGATCCAAAACCCACATAAGTCAATGGGATGCTGGATTTCAGACCTTTAATGGGCATTGCAGTTACTCAAACAGCAAATACTAATGTCTAAACCAGACACCGAAGTCTTTATAGTTAGAGAGGGGGGAAATGCTAATTAGGGCAAGATCTCCTGTTCTTGTTACTAAATAATTAATGTAAAATGATGAAACCAGCCAAATACCCAGGAAAGGTAAAATTGTATATTTTCAACCAGGGCTTTGGAGCGGAGCCTAGAGCTGGAGCGCGGAGCAGCTCCAGAGCAGTGGAGCTGCAGGTTTTTGCCTGGAGCTGGAGTGGAGCCAGAGCACAGCTCCAAAGCCCTGTTTTCAACAGTTTGCGTAAATCCTGGACTGTCAGTGTGGATGCATGTGCTGAACAAACATGTATTTGAGGGAATGTGGGACAAGGAGTCACAAGGCCATCTTTGGTCAGTAGAGGAAGAGGTGAGATGATGTTTGTCTGGTTCATGAAAGGAAGGTGAATTGGTGGAGGCTTTGTGATTGGCAAGGTGGCTCATATGAAGTGAGTGGATGGCTATTGTGGTAATATGTAAATTGTGGGATGATATAGTGGGAGAGGTGGCTTCTACTGGAAATGCAGGAGGCTATAATGTGTGGAGATTAAAGATGTTTCGGGCAAATCCATGTGTGATCAGGAACATGGGGATGGATCAGTTACTTGATTAAGCTCAACTGTGAATTTCCTCACTTTCAGATGTTTAATTTTTTAATTACATTGTTCCAATCAGAGGGGGTGTGCGTGTGTTTGTTTAAGGTATACGTATTGGCAGTACAACCTTAACTCTATCTTAATTTAGGCTTTTGTTTGGGAATACCACATTTTGGTCACTGGGTAACTGTAGATTATTTTTTCCCCTTTCCTTGCTCTCATTTCTGAAAAGACAGTTCAGAATTTATAAAGGCTGCTGCTAACTACTCTGCATATAAAGCTTTAGATTCTAGGGTCAGGAAAGTAAAGATCTCAACCAGTGTAGCTGAGGGAGGAGGAAGGGATTTGTGTGTAAAGAGAAAATCAGAATATGCAACAGTTGTTTTTTTCGTCCTAAATTGTTAACATTCCTGCTGGAAGGTGTTCGATTCTAGATTGTCTGTGCATGTTTTAAGCTCTGTGAGTCTGGGTATTTGATATGGAACTCTTATTCACAACCTGCTATTTTAATAGTTATATCTAATAATACATAATAGTAAAATACAGTAGTTCCCAAACTTTTTACTAAGGTGACCGATCAACTGCATTTTGTCTTGTGTGGAAACCCACCTTGCATGTATGCACCCTCCCCCAGCAGCACGGCAACCCTAATCCTGACCCCGTACAGAGGGGAGTTCTCAGGGTGTGAGTGAGGGTTGGGTCTGGAGAGTGAGCTCACCCCACAGCAGTGACTCCAGTCAACCCTGATAGGCAAAACCTGCATGGCACTGTGACCCCGTGCCACAGGCTGTAACACCCAGAGCAGGAAGCCAGTCCCATGAGCAGGATGAGTGCAAGGTGGGCTCACTTTCTAAATCCCTTCATCCCCCTGCAAGGGCCAGGAGAAGGATGTGTTTGCTTAGGGCCCTGTGACCCATCTAGAACCTTTTCTCAACCCACTGTTTGGGAAGAACTGGTATAATACACTGTATTATATAATGGTTTACCTTACTACTTTATTACCATATCTTCTGACCACTTCCTGTGGAGTGGTGCATACAAAAGAGATCAGAGTTGATCAGCTCTGCCAGCTTTTGCTTATGATCTTAGACCACAAGACATTTTTGACCGTAACAGCTCTTTCTGGTTTTTCACCAGCAGGAATCTCTTGATGTGTTTCATGACTCCCCTGGTTTTTCACCAGCAGGAATCTCTTGATGTGTTTCATGACTCCCCTGGTTTTTCACCAGCAGGAATCTCTTGATGTGTTTCATGACTCCCCTGGTTTTTAATGCCAGTTTTCACAAACTTGTAGTGGAGCCCCAGCAGACACAAATAAAACATCCAAAGGTCTCTGCATTTTCTAATCTACCATATGTCACCTAGAAAATTCCACAGTCTGTTTGCAGGCAGGTTAAATTTTTCGAATGTCTAATGTGTCTTCAGTGTCCTGAGTGAGTGAGATAGAATCGTTGCCAAAGAAGATACTGAGATGTGTTATATGAACTTATAACTATTTAACAAACTTATAACATGAGGGTAAAGCTTCAGCTTGTAGGATTTTTGTTTTTATTTTTTAATGTTAGATTTCATATTGAAGAGATACAGGGCTTAAAATGTCCAATATGGGAGAAATAGAATAATTATCCCTAAATACATTTTTTTACTTTTCTATCTAAACTAAATAAAATAGTCAAAACAAATATACAAGAATCTTAAACAAGGGCAAAGGTTTTGTTATTCTTTGAGGGTATGCATCTGTTCATTACACCAGAGTTGTGTGCATCCTGGTGCCAGAGAGTTTTCCCTAGAAGTACCTGTAGCGGTGGCCCAGCCCACTCCTTGTGCTTTGAAGTGAGGGTAGAACTTCCCCGCCTTCAGTTCCTTCTCACTGCCTGTGGTTGGAGCATTTGTATTTCCTATGTTCAATAAACTTATCTACTGATTTATACCTAGTGGTACTCTTTTTCACCAGTTTTATTTTATTTCTTTATTTTTTATTTTATTTCAAATTGTAATTCTTAGTCATTTTTTTCCAGTCACGAGGGCCCCACCTTTGATTTTTCAGTTCACCCTTTAATAATTTAGTTACCTAGAACATAAGAATGGCTATACTGGGTCAGACTGATGGTCCATATAGCCCAGGATCCTCTCTTCCAACAGTGGCCAGTGCCAGATGCTTCAGAGGGAATGAAAAGAACAGGGCAATTATTGAGTGATCCATCCCCTGTCAACCAGTCCCAGCTTCTGGCAGTGAATTTGACTTTGTCTATCATTTTTAAGATATAAAAACATTGTTGAATGCCAATTGGCATTTCCTTGCTATTAATAGCACATAAATTATTAGATTCAAGAAAATGAACTTTATAGTGCAAATTGCTTTTTTTCCAAAAACTTAAAATAGAATGTTGTTTGGGGATTTTAAGATTATACATAATTAACTAAATTGCTACAATAATTGCAACCTTTGCAGAGTTCTTGGCAACGGGAAGACGTCATGTAAAATCACTAATTAAGTTTAAAAAAGAGAGAATTTCTTCCCACTCTTAGAACTGCATGAAAAATGGAGAAATGGCTTCTTTTTTTAATTAAAAATTTAGGGCACTTTTAAATACATTAATCAGCTTTTTGTGGTGCTGACTCCTATGACTGGATACATTAGGACTTGGCTCTGGGAAATTTTACAACTGACTTCAGCAGATTGTTGTTTTTTATTTATTTAATTTTTTTTGTGTTAGGAGAACTGATTTTTGGGAATAGGGGAATGTGAAAACTTTATGCTAATGAATTTCTGTAGCTCCTATAGTCCCTCAAGTGGGAAAAAGTATTCTACATTTCTGCATCTCAGTCTCTATTTCTGTCTGTCTCACACAGTTATAACTGGATAGCTTCTTTTGGAGTCAACTATTATATTACTATTTATTATGCTGGCCAATGTAGCTCCATGTGTTAATATGAAATGCAATCTTCTCCTTAAGAGTGCATTGTCTCCTTAGTGCTCTCAGATCCTTCCAGTATGAGAGTGAGGGTTCAAAATCAAAACCGAAACCCATACATTCACACCCCAACAGACCTCCTGGGCTGATGCTCTCAACATATTACTATATACTATTACCGTCCCCCCCACAAAGATGCTTTTAATAATTTTATTTTTAAAATCTTCAAGTTAAGGATTGTTTTTTGCAGTTTAGATCTATTCCATTCTGCAGTATCTTTTCCCAAAGTGACTGTATATTTCTGAGAGCCTTGGGTGCATATTTGACCGAGTGAGAAATTGTTGAAAGATAGTGTTGTCACAATGGAAACAGAAAACTCTTGAAAGTAAATTCAGATGGTTTAGGTTTTACATTCCCAGCTATTTTTTTTCCAAATATCCAATATCTTTATTTTGCCATTTTTTTCATATTTTCATTTAAATTTCAGAAAAATTTGAACAAAATACTAAATATGGTACCTAGCAAGTCTCTATTGACATAAAAACTGGTAGAAACCAACACTGATATCTTCTAATTTTTTAGAAAGTTATTTCTTCACCCATTTGCTTTCTGTAAGTCAGAGATTGTCATTTAATATTTGTACAATGCCTCACACATTGGCGCCCTGACCTAGTTGAGGCCATTAGGTGCTAATGCTATATAAACATTATATGAGAATAATAACTTACAGAAGAGGCTTTATATAAAAAGACAATGGGTGGGATTTCCAGAAAGCACCTAAATGAATTTCAATGGGACTTGTAATCCTATATTACGTAGGCACTTTTGAAAATCCCATTCAAAGTCAAAAATATAATGGATCCTTATGACAAAAAAAATTAACTTAGGTATAAAAAGAAAATTATTATAAGAGACAAACTTAGATCTCTAAGGTGGGAGAAAAGAATGCATGATATAATATATAATTTGAGAAATGGTATGTAGGAGTATAATTAGGACTGTGTCATAATGCATATGCATGAGGGAGCCAAATATATACAGCCTTAAATTCAGAATTTCCTTTTTCAAACTAATTTCAGTTTTTAACCATGGAACTTTAGGGATTGTTAACATAGGGCCAGAGCCTCAGCTAATGTAAACTGGCATAACTCCATGGAAGTCAAAGGAGCTACACTGATTTACACTAAATCTAGTGGGTACACCTTCCTTATATGATTTCATAATAGCTTTGCATATAATAGCATGATAGCAAAACAATCTGACCCGAAGTCTTTTTCTGTGGAATATAGATCAGAACTAAAGAACTGACTGATATCACTTTCCAATTTCCAGCATGACGTACAGCAGTGTTAATATTATTCCTTGAAGCTGAAGATGTATGTAATCATGGAAAACATTTTTTCAAATTTTTCTACAGTGTGCTTTATCTCATTTCAACATCTCTGAAATGTTACTTCATTTGTGTGTGAATTATGACAGAATAACTTAACTGCAAAATGTATCATCTCTTGGTTTTGCAGTGAGACAAATTTCTGCTTCAAAATAAGCTAAACTCCACATCAAAATAGTACCTTTTTAAGGAACACATTTTTGAAAACTAAAGTAATTTTGAATTTTCAACAAAAGTGGAAATTTTCACATTTCAGATTTTGCTGTGAAATGTCACGTTTCTTCTTAGGACCAATACTCATACAGCTTCATAGCGTTTCCCAGAACAACCAATAGAAGTATCCAGATTACATGTAATTTAAGATTATTCATATGGTAAGAATAATCACTACTTTTTCTTAGCATATGCACAGCATGCCTCAGGTGGCACATAACCAGGATTCATCCCTGACTTTGGTCTGCCGGTTGGACCATTAGCTTGCCTGGCCCCTGCCAGTTACTAACGGGGAATGAGACGTGAACGCCAATCCATGCCCCCCAGAATAATCACTCAGTTCTATATAATATTTTTCTGGATGATATTTGTATTGTTGCTGTGGAGCCTCCAAGGCCTTAGCCATTTTGATTTTATGTCTAAGAGCAACCTGTCTTGATGGAATTGAAGCCCATTTGATTTAGATTTATTAAACTAACACTGACAATGTGCTGAAATCTCTACATGAAATGTAGGGTCATAATTAAAGACATTGCCTGAAACAAGAATATCAGAGGGGAACTTTCTTACTTTTCAGAACTGAGGAAGTTATTGAATTGTACATAGTAGGATATCAACTGCCCCCTGCTGTGAATAATCAACTGCTTCTCTTAATCTCCTTTTAAGAGAACTAATTGTTCTTGTGTAATATAAATGTAAAGCTTATATAACTCTCTGCTGAAACCGAGCATCACACTGGGAGTTTGTGTTTAGCTGGTTATCCACCACCATCCCCAAATCTTTTTCAAAGTCATTGCTTCCCAGGATAGAATGCCCATCCTGTAAATATGACCTACATTCTTTGTTCCCAGATGGGTATGTGTTAAAATACATATTGTTTGGTTGTACCCAAGCAATCCAGATCACTCTGTATCAGTGATTTGTCCTCTTCATTTACCACCCCACCAATTTTTATGTCATCTACAAACTTTGTCAGTGATGATTTCATGCTTTCTTCCAGGTCATTGATAAAATGTTAAATAGCATAGGGACAAAAACTGATTTCTGTAGGACTCCATTGGAAACGCACTTGCTCAATGATTCTCCATTTATAATTACTTTTGGAGACCTATCAGTTAACCAGCTTGTAATCCATTTAATGGGTGCCATGTGCATTTTATATTGTTCTAGTTTTTTTAATCAAAATAGATTCAGGGTTTGTGTGATACACATTTAACAAGAGGAACTCCTTGTCCTTTCTGGTTTTCTCTCAATATTTATTAGATTATTTTCTTTTGAAAATTTATTAACAGAGGAACTAGGTTTCCCCTCAACTGAGACTCTGAATAAATGAAGAAATACCTCTCTAATTACTTCAGAACATAATATTTATTTGCTATCAGTGCAAATAACAGCCTCTTCTTACAAGTGCCTGCACTGAACCATCCCATATCAAGGCCAATCTGATAACATTTTTTAAAAATGCTTTCTACACATCTGCTATGAATTGGTAAAGATCATTTTTAATCAAAGTTATGTGTTATCATGCTATTATTTGCAAAGCTATTATGAAATCGTATAAGGAAGGTGTTCCCACTAGATCAAGTTGCAGTGGGGGAGGTTTAGGTTGGATATTAGGAAAAACTTTTTCACTAGGAGGGTGGTGAAACACTGGAATGCGTTACCTAGGGAGGTGGTAGAATCTCCTTCCTTAGAAGTTTTTAAGGTCAGGCTTGACAAAGCCCTGGCTGGGATGATTTAATTGGGGATTGGTCCTGCTTTGAGCAGGGGATTGGACTAGAAGACCTCCTGAGGTCCCTTCCCATCCTGATATTCTATGATTCTATGATTTCTAAAACCTACCTGATCAGGTATTGAAATTATGGTGAAGACATAGCTGTCCAATATTTTAAACCTCTGCAGTATTCAAGTGAATTTACTATAAGATCATTTAAAACCTACAAAGTCTCGGATACGTGTTTTGACATAGCCACCCCTGTTTGGGGTACCACTGCTATACAAAAAGTTATATCTCTAATTGCCAATTGATCATTTTCTTTTTCCCTACACTACATCTTTGATTTTCAAAGCATCTCTGTATACTATTCCCTATACCATTATTAAAGTAAAATGTTTTAAAATACGATATGACCGGTCAGTCCTTTATTTCAATAAATTATTTTATTTTCATCAATCTTTCTTTATATTTAGGGTGCTGCTGCATTAATATGGTTTGATCATCATGATAAAGGCAAACTGTGCCAATCTAACCCAGAAATTATTATTAACACCATATTTGATATTATTCTGGAAAGTCCATTCTTCTTTGAACAGTGGCACAAGCAATCCTGAATGCTAAATACTTCATCTTCCTGTAAATAATTATATATAATTTATATCTGTCTATCATAATTATATAAAACCTTTCATCCCAGAATTCCCAAGCATTTTTGTAGTAAGAAATCTCCACCCACCACAGAAGTTCAGCCAGCTACGTAGTAGAGCGTGTCAGATGTTAACAGCACACTACAGAACTGTTAGTAATTTGGAATAGGAAGTGAATAAAATTGTATCCATTTGAAATAGTAGGAGGAATTTATGTAGGTAAAACATGATTATCCAGATAAGAATCTGACCAGGACATTGAGATGAACACCTCTTACTCTTGGAAAACTGAAATGACTGAATATATTATGTTCTGAAAGGCCCCTCACAGAGCTCTGTGCCCACTTAACCGCATGCTCTGGAGTCTGCAACACTCCCTCAGTAGTGATTCAGAGGGAAAAGAGTCATCTGTTGCATTGCCAGACCCACTTTCTGCTGCACCTAGGTTTTCCGTAAAGGTTCCCATACAGGCCCAACACAGGTTAGCTTGAGAGATCCAATGAGATCACAATGTTTATTCTCACCATTAGCCATATATATATAGGGAAAAATATACCTACTTCATATGTAGGTATAGATAGGGAAAAAAATCTTTCCATTTGCCATGTTGGTTAGGACCAGATAGGAAACTCCCCAATCCCCCAAGTTCACATTGGTGAGAAATTACACAATTTGTCCTCTTGGAGTCAATAGGACTAATTGTCTAACTACTCCCCACTGCAAGTAAGGGGTTCAATATCTGGCCCTTTGCAATTTGTGTTTGCAAGCAGTTTATTCCCTCTCAAAGCACTTACTCATCTTGCTTGAACCTATGCTAAATCATTGCCTTTAGTCAGTGATATCTGAAACCTTTCCATGTCAACAGATATCACAAATATTACGATTTCACCCCTGAGAATCATGGATAAGTTGGTTGAGAGAGAGAAATTTGGTTATCTTCACTAATCCTAGGCAAAAAACAAATGTTAAACAGGATGGTTAAGGTTAAACTTGCAAGAAACCCAAATATTTGAAAGTATGGAAAATCACAGTTAAACTATTTAAGATACCTTAATTCTGCATTCTGAGTGATCCCAACCACCCAACTTTTCATCCGTGTTCCTTTTATAATGAACCAGTAAGGTATGTCATTTTCAGATCAAAGACTTCTAGTAAGACTTTCAGAATTCCACAGCCTAATATCTACGGTATTACATTTTTGAGCACTCACTCTGCTTGTATAGCTCATAAGGGGAATATCAAAACTGTGCCCCACAAATTATTGGTTTAAAATCATCTCAATAAATACATTAGCTCTTTATCTGACATTTGAATAACTGGTTTGGGGCCATACAGTATTGGGGACTGATGCTGCAAGATGCTGAACATATCAGTCAGTACCTTATTGGATTGGCCTCTAATGTGAAGAAGGAAATGATTGCCTTCAGCATGCTATTTTTAATAAGTTGTAAAGTGAACTTATTTTTTCAATGCCATGTGTATAATGGGAAAAAAGGCTGGAGTTAGCAAAACTACTGCGTGATTATGAGTAAAGCATTCTAGATTTTCCTAGTCACTGATGAGAAGACTCTCTTTTATATATATGAGGAAATTAGTTTGAGTTTCTAACTTTCTCGGAGGACTAGAGTAGAGGAATGCATGTTTCCTTTGCCTCGACTACATGAATTCAATTTTAATTGCAGCTCACATCCAACCACTGTTGGATATTCTAACTCTGGCAAACACCTTTTAAAATAGCTTGTTTGATTAACTTCAGTTTTGGTGGAGAAAATATCCTGTTTCCACTGGGAAGCCTCCCTGAGGATTGGTTTACATTTTGAACTCTGTCTCTATAAGAAGAAAAGACTAGGGAGTAACTTTTTTTAAAAAATGAAGATTTAAGTCTCTTAAGGTCATTTGGTGGCCTATTATAAGCTCATTGGCGCTGATGAGCCATTCTGAGATAACAATTTAACATCTCAATAACTTCTAAAATTAGGGTGTAATGGACTAATCTGGTCTGTGTGCTAGACCTTTACTAAAGAAACTACAATTGATTGCTTTCCCTTTCCCCCCCCTGCAAAGTGGCAGTTAAAACTAGAATGATTTTTGGATTCTGGTTAACCTCTCTGTTTTAGGATCTCAATTCAAGAACCCCTATTCCAAATAACTTGAAAATTGATAGAAAAATTCTAACTTGGCCCCAGATCTAACCTTCCCATTTTGAGGCTAATATTCTTTTATGGATTTTAGGGGGTGGTGGTAACTGGAACTGGGCTTACACTGGAAACGGAACTGAATTATGGAATGGTTACTGCCACTTCATAGTAACAAAGGAGAGTCCAATAAAATACTGGCAAATGGCTTTCTGGTTAAATGTTATTTCATAAATATGCCATAGAATGAAAATTGGCCCTCATAGTAATTAAATAGGCTTGGAACAGAAGGGTCAGCTAGAATATACAACTATTTGTTTTGTTTTATGGTAAGAGCAGTGTTTGAGCAGGAAATCCTTTAAGAGGCCAGTAGTTCTCTGAAAGACAAAGTGATGATTTAAGTTACCTTTCTTCCTTACATTTTGTCCCCTACAGCAGTTTAATGACCAGCTCCTGTTCATCCGATGACATTGATCAGGAGGAAATCCAGCTTGCCTTGCAGGCAGCTAAAATTGCTAGCAGAGAAAAGATCAGATCCCGATTTCATGGCAGCAATGACCTTATTCACCGACTCTTTGTCTGCATCTCAGGTCTGAGAGCTCCCTTTGTTTGTTACGAATGTCAATTTTATTCATCTTTCTCTCTTTGTGTCTCTGTTATGAAATTAGGGTGTGCACGAAAATATAGGATGTAGCACTGACTAGATACGATGTGGCTGCAGGATTGTAATTTAGGGCCTTACCCTGCAAACAGCTCTTGCAGGGGCAGGTGTCTGCCTGTACAGAGCAGCTTGCAGGACTGGTGTTTGGGGACTTGTGAAACCTGCAGTTAAGGAGGAGTTTGGTTATGTAGGTGCTTCATCCTCATAGAGTTTCCTCTTCCCAGTGCTGTCCCAAGACTCCAATGGAAGAAATTCCTGAGGGGAATGAAGACGTTTGGTAGTAGTAGTCCTTGTATCATAACTTATGTCTTGTAACTTATCATAACTTTTTCTAGCTCTGTAACAATGTAATTCATATTTAAAAAATCTCAGAATGTTCTTATGACAAAAGCACACTACAGATATTGCATATCAGATTACAAGTACTTTAGGGACAAAAAAGTCTTGACTGTTGTTGTAGTTTAATCTAATTTCTTTTAAAAATAAAATTTTCAGTTATGATCTTAATTTTATTACCAGTATGAACTATAAGTGTTCCCTAGTCTTTTTAAACATAAAATCATTAATAACAGCATTGTACATATTTAGAGGATCATTTTTTTTGGTGATGTTCAAATAATAATGGCTTTACCCATTTCCACCACCGGCTAGGTGTGGCTGACCAGCTGCAGACAAATTATGCCAGTGATTTGCGTAGCATCTTAAAGACCTTATTTGAAGTGATGGCAACCAAACCCGAAACAGAGGACAAGGAAAAGCAGAAGAAAGGTGAACATAATGAAGTATATTTTCTCTATTGCACTTTTCAGTTGTGCATAGGTCTTTAAAATATTTGGTAGGAGATTTGTCTTTTGTTCCTGTGAAATAACTCTCAGCTCTTCTACAGTCATTTAACCCTTGGTAAAATGAGATCATAGAAATGGTATGTAAATGTATATGTCAGTGGAAAATATACTTACATGTTAGTATGCCTTGCACCAAAAGTCAAAAGACAGAGTGTCCAGGGTGCTTCTGCCCATTTGCTTACTGATACGAGGCAAGAAATAGTATTTCTTTTCTGTGGATGTGAATGGTAGCTCCTGTAGACATTCTCATGCTAGCTGTACTCTAGATAGCTCACCAAAAATAGCAGAGAGGATGCAGAGCTGCAGGCTTCAGCGTGGGCTGCGCAAGCCTGTCTGACCACCCCTGGGTATGTACTTGCCTTGTACAGCTGGTGCTGACTCCCACACCATGACATCCTCACTTCTATATTTAGAGAGCTAGCATGGATAGGTTTACATGAGCTACAAATCACACACCCTGCTGCAATGTAGATGTAACCTAAGTGTGGCTGGGACCTCCCAATAATTTGCTGCGGTATTGGTAAAAGACTACGAAAAAGATATGCTATCACAATCTAATATGTGATGTTAAGTTCATTTTGTTTCATGTTTTTCAGTTAATCAGGGTTTAAGGAATGCCACACTGGAAGATTGTGCTTTATGCCAGGAAACCATATCTTCTTCAGAACTTGCAGCAAAGGCCAGAGATGGAGACTTTGAAGGTATTTTAACATTTCTGAGAATTCAAATAAGGGCACGCTGTTGGGGGGTAAAGTGGGAAACTGAGTCACGAGTTCACCCAATTTAGGCTTTATCAATTTTCACCTTTATATACTATTTCAGACAGAAATATTGTCACTTATAGTGTCTGAACATACATTTATGCAAGACAAATGATAACAGAAAAGAGGAAATTAATAAAGGGCCCAAGTTACCACATTCCAGAGCACCAGGAAGGCCTTACGTCTTCCATGATGGTTGTCACCTCCTTTGATCTCTTGGAATGATCCTTCAGTCTGGTCCTTCCATTCCTGGTCCGGTGTTTCTCCGATTTGGGTCTTGTTGACTTGGGATCTTTTATACATTACCACATTACAGATTATTTAACCTTTCTGCAGTCAGCTTGGTAATCACAATCGGCTTCTGCAATCACATTAACCCTTTGGGTTTTAGGTAACTCAGAGCTTACCTAAAATTACATATGTGCAAACTTCGATTACCCATCTTCCGCATTTATTTATTTTTTTGTTTGTGCAATTTCTATGTCACGTCGTTTTGTGCCCCTGGGTTTTCCCAGTAAAAGACTTATTGTTGTTCCAGGTTTGTGTGTTTTTACCTTAAAACTTTCTGCACAACGTATTATCTTTGTTCTGTGAGCAATCACGTCATTTTAAGCAGATCAGTGATTCTTTGTAAAAGAAGAATCGACAAAACCATACTTTTGCCACCAAGGCCTTGGCCTAAGTGTTACCTCTTCTATACTCATTCACTACCCATAATTACAGATTTTTAAAGTGTAGCTATCAAAGCTTTTAATCTTATCATTAGCAATCCTTTGTTTTTATATTTCAATATTATAATTCAATATGTGGATATCATCCTATTCTACCCCTTACTCTATTCAAGGGTAGTTATGGAAAACACAATGATCCTTTTCTGTCAGCATTTCTTATCTTCTTTAAATATGGGTTTTCAAAGGCCTTTTTCACTCAAAGTCATTTTGCTTATGCATCATTATAAAAAACCCATTTCATTAGAATTTTTCTTGTGAATGCATTTTGAGGACTGTCTCAACTTTAGGATCTTACTTTTAATGGTACCCCAACAACACTGACTTAGGTACAAAAGTTGCTGATTAGGACTAAAAGAAAGCTGATTAAAAGTGTGGCTGTTCTCTGAAAAGTGACTAAAAATGGCATCATGGGATTCCGTGGGGTCATGACTCCAGATGGAACATGTTCAGGTTTACCATGTATACCCTTTTTTTTTTTTATAACTGACAGCCCTGCAAAACTTCACCTGAGATCTGAAAATCCTGTATGTACAGTATGTATATCTGTGTCAGTATAGAGATATACTGTATATAGTGAATACATAATTATATGGTGTGTAAGCTTATATGGCATGTGTGTCATTTTACTGCATTACTAAGTAAGAGGGAAAAACCACAAATGATTTATATAGGTCATTCCAAATGAATACCATGCCTCAGCATTATGCATTTTTATAAAATCAACATAATTTTTCAGAAGTGTTCTACAAATGTCTGAGAATTTTAAAAAAAATGTTATTGATACTCTTTTTGTATCGCTCAATATATAAAGCCAGTATAAGGCTTAGCATCAGAAATCAAGCTGTACCACCTAAGAGAAAAAGAAATTATAAATAATATATCTTAGATCATTTTTAGAGGTTTCTAAAATAACTTGTATTTTGAAGTCTGATCTTTTAGGGCTAAATGCAAGTGCTGCATCCCACTGGGAGTCTGGCAATCATCTTACTCTCAGTGATATTCAACTGATAGGAAATTCTCAGTTTTCAAAAGTGTCATCTAGTGATTTTTGACCTCCAACTTCAAACGTCTTGAAAGGTCAACGCTCTTAGAAAACAAAGCCCTTTTAAGATCTCTCAAGTTGAACTAAAACTGAAGCTTCCACTTCTGAAAATGTAGGCCCCTCTTTCTATGCTGTTAGAAATGGGACCTAATCACAAAATTCACATCAGGATTCAAGCATCCAAGAAGCTCCTATCTCCAATTTTGGTTTAGGTGTATAGATACAGGTATGGAACCAACCACATAGTTTGAGTCTGTATCTGAACTTCCTTAAAATTCAGTGGTGGCTGAATTTGATTGGTTCTGAGGTGTACATGCTTAGCTTTACATGGAACACTACATATAGAAGAACACATTGTTTAAATATTTTGTTCTAATCATCTACCAAAAATACTGACAGGCAGCATGGTTTAGTGATTAGAGAATAGGAACGGAATGTTTGAGACCTTTAGTGATTTGCTATGTGACCTTGGGCAAATCACCTCATAGACTCATAGACATTAAGATCAGAAGGGACCATTATAATCATCTAGTCTGAACCTCCTGCACAATGCAGGCCACAGAATCTCACCCACCCACCCACTCCTGCAATAACCCTCTCACCTATGTCTGAGCTATTGAAGTCCTCAAATCATGGTTTAAAGACTTCAAGGAGCATAGAATCCTCCAGCAAGTGACCCATGCCCCATGCTACAGATGAAGACAAATAACCCCCATGGCCTCTTCCAGCCTCCTCTGGAGGAAAATTCCTTCCCGACCCCAAATATGGCGATCAGACCTAATCTTTCTATTGCATTTTCAGCATCTGTTAAAAGAAGTTACTAATGATTAGCCACTCCTTCATGACAGCATTGTGAGAATTAATTAGTTAATGTTTGTAAAACATGCTTGTGAAAACACAGCACCCATAGGCTGACTCTGTGGGTGCTCCAGGGCTGGGGCACCCACGGGAAAAAATGGTGGGTGCTGAGCACCCACCGGCAGTCAGTTCCACTGGTAAGCCAGCTACTTCCTCTCCCCCCCCCGAACCTCCCCCCACTGCAGATCATCTGTTCTGCAGTGTGCAGGAGGCACTGCGGGGGAGAGAGAGGAACGGAGCGGGGGCAGGAAGAGGTGGGGTGGGGACTTGGGAGAAGGGGTGGAGTGGGGGCAGAGTGGGGGCGGGAAGAGGCGAGGTGGAGGTTTGGGGGAAGGGGTGGAGTGGGGGTTGGGTCTGGAGCACAGCCAGGGGGTCAAGCACCACCCAGTATGTTAGAAAGTCGGCACCGCTACAGCACCATATACAGTATAATATGTAATGGCTAAATGTATATAAGCCTTCCAATATCACTTTGATGGGTTCTATAGAAAACCCTAAGACAGTCAGACGACCATTAATCATTGTCTCTCTAGCTTCCACTGAAGCCACTTTAATAGTCTTTCAGAGCATGAGACCCCAACTTCAGACTTCTCTGCTCCAGGACAGGTCTCTAAAGCATATTTGGTTAGCTGTGTATTGAAATGCTCAGTACTTACCTGTATACAGGCTGTGCATACCATTGCTTTCTATTCAAAGTCTTCTGAATTCAGGAAACCCGAGATCAGATAGATAGGTAATTTAGATCTCAGCTTGAATGCAGAGGAGAGATTACTCCTTGGGGAATTCTGCGCTACTGTGTGTGTGCATAATTAATGAACCACGCATACTTTTAATTTTTTGTGCAGAAAAAAGCTTCTGCTGAAATATTGCTGCAGTTCTGCCTTTTGCCCACCAGAGAGTGCTGTGGTGCTAGAACACAGCAGCAGCTCCCAGCTAGCTAAGGAAGAGAAAGTGCCTGCCTTCTTTGCAGTGCCTGTCGGGCCAGGTCAGGCAACAGGGCCTATGGGGAGACAGACAGCATGCGGCTGCTGGGGGGGTCAGACAGGGGGTCATAAGGACTAGTGGGAGAGGACAGACTGGGGCAGGAGCTGAATGGGAATGGAGGCACAGGGCTGCATGGTGATGGTGGAGGTGGTGCAGAGCTACATAGGGACAGGGGTGGCTGAGTGGGGATACAGAGACACATGAGGATTGGGAGGGGGTACAGGGACACATAGGGACAAGGGTAGCTGAGTGGGGGCACAGAGACACATTGGGTCAGGGTAGGGGTAGGGGGTACAGGGACACATGGGGACAGGGGGAGGGGGTACAGAGACACATAGGGACAGGGGAATGGCTGGGTGGGGGCACAGAGACACATGGGGATGGGGGAGGGGATGCAGGGCCACGAGGGGATGGGGGGAGTGGGTGTCTCAGTGGGAGTCGAGGGACACATGTGGACAGGGGGTGCAAGGACATATGGGGACAGGGGCAGATGTGCCTGACTGAATGGGAGAGACTAGGGGTCAGCCAAGGTCTGCATGGGGGAAGCTCCCTAACAATCCCTCCACCTCTCCCCCCCACACAAAAAAACAACCTGTTCCTTACTTTTCCTACTCATACCCAATAACCCTCCAAGTTCACAACTAGGCTCCTTCCCAGCAATTTACTTCCCTCTCCATCAGCTCCTCCATTACCCCTGACTCCCCCAAGTCTTTGCACTGCTTCTGAGGTGTGCAGTGATCAATTGTTCTCCATGTCCAACAGGGGTAGTACAAGAAGAAATGGTCTTAATCTGTAGCAAGGGAAATTTAGGTTAGATATTAGGAAAATCTTTCTAACTAAAAGGGTGGCTAAATTCTGGAATAGACTTCCAAGAGAGGTTGTGGAATCCCCATAATGGGAGGTTTTTAAGAATAGGTTGGACAAACATTTGTCGGGGTGGTTTAGGTTTACCTGGTCCTCCCTCAGTGTAAGGGGCTGGACAAGATGACCTCTGGAGATCTCTTCCAGCTCTATATTTCTATGATAGTATGAATTCTGTCTGGAGTAAGACAGGAGCACAGACTGGGAATTAAGGGCAGCATTCTGGCTAGTTAGTCAGATATGTGTGTATGGCATGGGGGCCCTCTACATCAGATGCTATTGGTCCCAATGAAACTCTTGCAGGGCAGTTCATTCCTGACCTGTAAAATCCTCTGCTACTTCTAGAGATAGACGCTTTCCTCCTCGTTAAAAATTGTTGATTCTGAGAATTTTATGGTGATTATTTTTAATCACTCACAAAAAGGCACATTCCTTGCTCCAAAAGAACATAAAATCTATCCTGTGATATGGATGATAGAAATATGCTAGAGACCAGAATGATATCACTAATGTCTTTCTCATTTGTGCTTTAATCAGGATTTGAGCAACTAGCATTTTAGGAGTCTGATCCAGCTTCCAGTGGAGTTAATGTAAAAATAACACTGATGTGTCATAGGGCCAGATCCTTTGCTAGTGTAAATCAGTGCAGCTCCATTGACTTCGTTGATTGCATCTGCCTCAGTCACTCTGTCTGAGTGGCTACAGTTTTCCCCAGTTCATCTAAAGCAATGGGACTGTATCACAAAATAGGAAGTGAAGGGAAGTATATCTTTTGCCACTGCTGGAAAAGGTGGAAATTAAAATATACGGACAAGATGAGAGGGAAAGCCATAGAGTCTCATTTAACTAAATTTGGGCTTGTTGGGGTCTAAAATTCATCCTTTCTAGTCAAGAATGAAGAAAAAAATGGTTTAAGCAAAGAAAAGAAACTTCATTTTTCTCACCATTTTAGATGGACTTGTCAGTGTCACGGGTTCTAAGTGATGGGGGCCATATAAGTAGATGGCTATTGGTAAAGTAGAGCTCTCGGCAAGTGTAACCCACACACCTCCTGAGTGTGGTGTTCTGTCCCATCTAATAGCACCAAGACTACGTAGAGAGAGAGATTAATGACTCTCTTACCTAAGGGCTATGTGGCTTTTAGCTCATGCAGTAGAGGCTCATGCATGTAGTTCCAGAGGTCCCAGGTTTGATCCCGCCCGCCAGTGACTGGGGTGTTTCGGTGTTACACAAGCCTATCAAGAGTTAGATAAAGAAAGGTAGTTCCTGAAGTCAAAGCACGACACATTCTGATAATCAGTAATTTTTGGGAGGGACCGGCTCCTCGTTTGTTCACATACTGGACTTTCCACAGTGTTATCTTTGGTAATGAGACTGCTTATGCCAAGGCAGTCATTCTAGCCTCTCATTCTCTGGCCTCCAGAATGACCCATACAAAACAACCAGACTGAAAAAAATAGGTCCTGCCAGCAACTGGGACATTTAAGTGGCACCACTGAAGTTTATGGGAAGAGCAGTGCCAGCATTAGTTCAGGGTGTAAAGACTGAAGGATTTTTTGACTGTTTGGGAGTGGAGGCATACGGGCAAGTAATGAACTACTGGTAAAAAGTTTCAGGACTTTCAAATACTCCCTAGGTTTAGAAAGTTTTAGCTCAACCTGCATTTGGAGTTAAAGCTGCCTGGCTTCTGCACAAGAACTGTACACACAACCCCCTTCCCCAAGCAATTCAGGCCAGAATCCCTACAGACACAGCAGGTTATGCAAGTCAGTGAGGTGCTCCAAGTTGTCATTGTTGACATGAATTATGCAGATTTTCCCCTCATATATGCCAGATTATGTCAAACGGATAAATGTTTCTGCTGTCATCCAACAGATGGCACCACAAACTGCAGTGTAGCATAGACTCTCAGTGATCAGGAACAGTCAGCATGGATTCACCAAGGGAAGGTCATGCCTGACCAATCTAATTGCCTTCTATGATGAGATTACTTGTTCTGTGGATGAAGGGAAAGCAGTGGATGTATTGTTTCTTGACTTTAGCAAAGTTTTTGACACGGTCTCCCACAGTATTCTTGTCAGCAAGTTAAAGAAGTATGGGCTGGATGAATGCACTATAAGGTGGGTAGAAAGTTGGCTAGATTGTTGGGCTCAATGGGTAGTGATCAATGGCT
Source organism: Lepidochelys kempii (assembly GCF_965140285.1). Lineage (NCBI taxonomy): Eukaryota > Metazoa > Chordata > Testudines > Cheloniidae > Lepidochelys > Lepidochelys kempii. The sequence continues at coordinate 122,907,531 of NC_136383.1, forward strand.
CCATGTCTAGTTGGCAGCCGGTGTCAAGTGGAGTGCCCCAGGGGTCGGTCCTGGGGCCGGTTTTGTTCAATATCTTCATAAATGATCTGGAGGATGGTGTGGATTGCACTCTCAGCAAATTTGCGGATGATACTTGTCAAGGTTCCTCCCCCACTCTGAACTCTAGGGTACAGATGTGGGGACCTGCATGAAAAACCTCCTAAGCTTATCTTTACCAGCTTAGGTCAAAACTTCCCCAAGGTACAAAATATTCCACACATTGTCCTTGGATTGGCCGCTACCACCACCAAACTAATACTGGTTACTGGGGAAGAGCTGTTTGGAAACATCTTTCCCCACAAAATACTTCCCAAAACCTTGCACCCCACTTCCTGGACAAGGTTGGGTAAAAAGCCTCACCAATTTGCCTAGGTGACTACAGACCCAGACCCTTGGATCTTAAGAACAATGAACAGTCCTCCCAACACTTGCACCCCCCCTTTCCTGGGAAATGTTGGATAAAAAGCCTCACCAATTTGCATAGGTGACCACAGACCCAAACCCTTGGATCGGAGAACAATGAAAAAGCATTCAATTTCTTACAAGAAAACTTTTAATATAAATAGAAGTAAATAGAAATAAAGAAATCCCCCATGTAAAATCAGGATGGTAGATATCTTACAGGGTAATTAGATTCAAAAACATAGAGAACCCCTCTAGGCAAAACCTTAAGTTACAAAAAAGATACACAGACAGAAATAGTTATTCTATTCAGCACAATTCTTTTCTCAGCCATTTAAAGAAATCATAATCTAACACATACCTAGCTAGATTACTTACTAAAAGTTCTAAGACTCCATTCCTGGTCTATCCCCGGCAGAAACCAGCATATAGACAGACACACAGACCCTTTGTTTCTCTCCCTCCTCCCAGCTTTTGAAAGTATCTTGTCTCCTCATTGGTCATTTTGGTCAGGTGCCAGCGAGGTTACCTTTAGCTTCTTAACCCTTTACAGGTGAGAGGAGGTTTCCCCTGGCCAGGAGGGATTTCAAAGGGGTTTACCCTTCCCTTTATATTTATGACAATACTAAACTGGGAGGAGTGGTAGATACACTGGAGGGCAGGGATAGGATACAGAGGGACCTAGACAAATTGGAGGATTGGGCCAAAAGAAATCTGATGAGGTTCAATAAGGATAAGTGCAGGGTCCTGCACTTAGGACAGAAGAACCCAATGCCCAGCTACAGACTAGGGACCGAATGGCTAGGCAGCAGTTCTGCGGAAAAGGACCTAGGGGTGACAGTGGACGAGAAGCTGGATATGAGTCAGCAGTGTGCCCTTGTTGCCAAGAAGGCCAATGGCATTTTGGGATGTATAAGTAGGGGCATAGCGAGCAGATCGAGGGACGTGATCATCCCCCTCTATTTGACATTGGTGAGGCCTCATCTGGAGTACTGTGTCCAGTTTTGGGCCCCACACTACAAGAAGGATGTGGATAAATTGGAGAGCGTCCAGCGAAGGGCAACAAAAATGATTAGGGGTCTGGAACACATGACTTATGAGGAGAGGCTGAGGGAACTGGGATTGTTTAGTCTGCAGAAGAGAAGAATGAGGGGGGATTTGATAGCTGCTTTCAACTACCTGAGAGGTGGTTCCAGAGAGGATGGTTTTAGACTATTCTCAGTGGTAGAAGAGGACAGGACAAGGAGTAATGGTCTCAAGTTGCAGTGGGGGTGGTTTAGGTTGGATATTAGGAAAAACTTTTTCACTATGAGGGTGGTGAAACACTGGAATGCGTTACCTAGGGAGGTGGTAGAATCTCCTTCCTTAGAAGTTTTTAAGGTCAGGCTTGACAAAGCCCTGGCTGGGATGATTTAGTTGGGGATCTGTCCTGCTTTGAGCAGGGAGTTGGACTAGATGACCTCCTGAGGTCCATTCCAACCCTGATATTCTATGATTCTATGATTCTATGTCTGCCTCCTCCCAATGAATTCATCCTGAAGGCCATTGTTGGGATTGCACCAGTCAACGATACTCTTTTGTGTGTAGCATTTCTACACTTCCAAGCACTTCTTTTTTTTTTAAATTAATGTTTCCACATAAAGTGAACAAATTTACAGAAAATGAACATATCTCTAACCCTGGCTCCTGCTCTCATCAAAGAGCATAAATACCTTTCACACTAAAAGAGTTCACTAGACTACCTAACAGGGAAGAAATGTCCAAATATTTCTAATTAATTCCCATATACAATCACAGACCGTATTCCCTTGCAAATGGTGCCCAAATATACAAGATTACTTTCAATCAGTAAAGATGAATAAATAGATCTAAAATTCCATTAGTGGCTCTTGTCCCAGCTCAGATGGAGATAATGAACCGTTCTCAGTTTTATCAGATTTCTCATTCTGACTCTGTTTAAAATCCACCAGCTGGTCTGGATCATAAAACAAATATGAATTTTTATTATGAATCCCCTGACATTGGTAAGGATAGATGAGTTGGAAACCTAGTGACTTTGTGAAGGTGAAATGCAATAAACTCTGGATTATTTGGTATCCCACTACAAAAATCTTTGCAAACGCACAGCTAAGATTGAGATATATTTGTCTTACAAAAAAAGTATCCTCACACATTAGGAAAATGTTATACAGCATTAAGAAAAATTATACATGAGATTAAAATTAGTAAAAATCTCAGTTTCAGTTTTAGCATGAACCTTAACTCTGCATAGACAGTCACTATGCTCTCGTATGAACTTGCACAGAAAATGATAGAAGACAAAAACACCATATCATCCGTGAGTGAACACTTTTCATAAAGCACTCAATCCATATATGACCTCTCAGTTCTTGTCCTCAAACTAAACCTGCAAATCACCTTCAAAAGACAGGGAACTTAAATTCATTACTCTGCAAGACACTAAAAAATGTGGACTCAACAGAGACACTGGTTTTATGACTCATTACAACAATTTGTAACACACCTCACTGCCTGCTAACGCTTAATTGCCCACTTCATTTTACAGCATGTGTGAGCCCCTTAACGGTCTGTCCCAATTTGTATTTAGCTCAGACACTGGTTACCTTCCCCAGACCTGAAGAACAGCTCAGTGAAGCCTGAAAGCTTGTATCTTCCACCATCAGAAGCTGGTCCAATAAACAATATTACCTCACATACCTTGCCTTACTCTTCAATAGACTTTTTATAACAAGCTCTTTTAGTACTTGTCTGCACTAGGAATTTTTTAATCTGTAATTCCCAATAAATGCAGGTCTCCTGGCAGCATCACTGGAAGCGGTAGTGTAAATACTTGAGACTGGCTTGGGTATTTTTAATACTGTGATGTCTAACCTTAGGCAACTTATTGAGTTTTTTCTGCACTACAGTTTCCACTGGTGCTACCACCGATGGAGCCTTCCCCATTGGGAATTATGATCTGAACAATTCTCACGTAGACAAGGTCATGGAGTTTTGGGCAGACAAAGAGAAAGTCAGATTCATCTCTGTCGTAACAATAAGCATGAGATTTCAAATCAAAAGACTTTCTGGAGGAAAGATGGATGTGTCACACAGCTATTTGTGCTCTATAAAGATAGATTTGTCATAGCCCTTCAGACACAACTTCTATTCCAGACATAACATGTTTGCTGTGAATTTCCAGGGTAATCATGTGAAAACATCTGTTTGTACCATGTAACAGTACACTAATTTTTCTCTTCTGATCCCACTCCCATTCCTATAACACCACTGTGCTCACCATCACCTAGTCATAACTCCAGACATAGTGTAGGTGTCATGAATGCCAGCGTAAATAGCTATTTGTGGCATGTGTTTGCATCTGTTTGTGACACATAACATAATTTCTCCTCTCTCCCCACATTTGCCTAGTCATAACTCCATGCTGCTCTCTAACATGCAGAGTTAACTATATCCAGTATCCCTCAGCCCAGGTCTTAAACCCTAATTCCCATAGCCACGGGAAACCACACACTAGAGCATTTGCGGAATATAGTATCTAGTAATCGTTAAATCAGAATTAGTTGTCAGCCTGATGTGAACAACCAATTTTCCTGTTGTTCTCTAAATGCCTATAGCTGCTCTGGTCTTTATAATGATGACCAACAGCATTTTGTAAATGAAATCATTTAAATTGTTGCAAAACTCTTCCTTAGTCAGCAGCTCTACCTGAGCCATGAGACAGTGCTCCACACATTACCTGCTAAGACTCCCAGTTTCCCTGGGAGAATCCTGATTTCAGGTACCTTCTCCTGGCTTCCAGAGTGGCTGCTTGAATGTCTGGTTTTCAGGGAGTAAGCTGAACTGCCTAGCATATAGGACCTGAAATTGTCCTTCTGGCAAGATCAAGAACTTCCTCCACGAAGCTGCTGCTCAGCAATACAGAGAGCCCAACGGCAGGAGGAGCAGCACACTACCATCCACAGCAGGAGGAAGACAGGAAACCCTCTGCAGCAGGCGGGGAAGGGAGCTACATTCTAGATCCCAGCACCAAGATATACTCCTTGGAGGGTGGGGAGAAGAGAGGAGTAGTAACCCCTCGCCCCTCCAGAACTAAGGGGAAAAGTTTCTACTGCTTCTGGGAAGCCAGAGAAAGGGCGAGACTGGACAGGGGAAACTTGAGGGGAAAAAGGGGGAAGCCAGACAAAGGAATCTTAAGAGATGATTAAGAGAGAGAGGGAGAGAGATGGTGAACCCAAGGGGGTATTGTTGGATCTGGTCCTGTGGTTTGCTGTTGTTTTCCTCTGGCACTGGGTGCCGGCAACAGGTTTATGCAAATGAGGAAAAATGTAATCATCAAATATTCAAATTAGTGCAGCTTCTCTGGGGAGAGGATGAGAGAATAAACAACACATGACTGATGTTTAGTCACGTTGCTTAATGCACTACGGCACAGGTTTTCAACCTTTTTTCATTTGCAGGCCCCTACAAAGTTTCAAATGGAGGTGTGGACCCCTTTGGAAATCTTAGACATAGTCTGCGGACCCCAAGAGTCTGCACACCACAGGTTGAAAACCACTGTTCTATGGTAACAAAAACCTTTCATGGATCCCTTAGACATAGTCTGCGGATCCCAGCGCTCCCCAGCTTGAAAACCACTGCACTACAGAAAGTTGCTCAGATACTACAGTGTTGAGCGCTGCATAAAAGCCAACATAGAGTAGAATAGTGTATTTCATTATTTGTATAAAATATCCAAATTTCCAGACCCACAGCTTTTAATAGGTCTGGTTTCATGTTATGTAACAATAACTTGGTCTGACTTAAGTCCAGGGAACCTGCAAGGAGAATCACATCTAATCCAGTTGGAATCTTCATCCTTTGTATTCTATTTTACAGGTCTGATCTGTATTATCTGTATGTTATTTAGATTGTAGGTTCTTTGGGGCTTTTTCTGGTTGTATAGAAACTGCAGTTGTATAGAGTTATATAGAGTCCTGCAGTTGCTCTGAAGCACTGCTGCCGTGTGGCACCACAATAACCACAACTTTCCCATGGTTTCTAAATCCCAATGTATTGATTGATTTTGTTTTTGCTCTACAAAAAGATTAGAACTTTACTGTGCCCCAGAAATGCATTGAGAGAAAGTTCCTTAGACAGAGAGAAATCAGAATTTCAGTATCAATTGTATTCCAGATTTTGAAGTACTGGGCAAGAGAAAGTTGGTTTCAGTCCAAACATGTGCTACCAAAATAATAGTCTGTACTGACTGAACTCTTTGAGGGTGTGTCTACACTGTAAGTGAAGGTGTGATTGTAGCTAGCTAACACAGGTAACAATAGCAGTGTAGTCGTGGTGGCACAGTCTTCAGAATAGGCTAGTGTCAAGGTTCCTTCCCCACTCTGAACGCTAGGGTACAGATGTGGGGACCTGCATGAAAAACCTCCTAAGCTTATCTTTACCAGCTTAGGTCAAAACTTCCCCAAGGTACAAAATATTCCACCCGTTGTCCTTGGATTGGCCGCTACCACCACCAGACAAATACTGGTTACTGGGGAAGAGCTGTTTGGAAACGTCTTTCCCCCCAAAATACTTCCCAAAACCTTGCACCCCACTTCCTGGACAAGGTTGGGTAAAAAGCCTCACCAATTTGCCTAGGTGACTACAGACCCAGACCCTTGGATCTTAAGAACAATGAACAATCCTCCCAACACTTGCACTCCCCCTTTCCTGGGAAATGTTGGATAAAAAGCCTCACCAATTTGCATAGGTGACCACAGACCCAAACCCTTGGATCTGAGAACAATGAAAAAGCATTCAGTTTTCTTACAAGAAGACTTTTAATAGAAATAGAAGTAAATAGAAGTAAAGAAATCACCTCTGTAAAATCAGGATGGTAGATATCTTACAGGGTAATTAGATTCAAAACACAGAGAATCCCTCTAGGCAAAATCTTAAGTTACAAAAAAGATACACAGACAGAAATAGTTATTCTATTCAGCACAATTCTTTTCTCAGCCATTTAAAGAAATCATAATCTGACACATACCTAGCTAGATTACTTACTAAAAGTTCTAAGACTCCATTCCTGGTCTATCCCGGGCAAAGACAGCATAAAGACAGACCCACAGACCCTTTGTTTCTCTCTCTCCTCCCAGCTTTTGAAAGTATCTTGTCTCCTCATTGGTCATTTTGGTCAGGTGCCAGCGAGGTTACCTTTAGCTTCTTAACCCTTTACAGGTGAGAGGAATTTTCTCTGGCCAGGAGGGATTTTAAAGGGGTTTACCCTTCCCTTTATATTTATGACAGCTAGCAACCAGACTACAAGACCTCCAGGGACTCTGGATACATATGCAGATTGCTAGCCTATGCTGAAGCCCATACCATCACATCTACATTACTGTTGTTATCTACACTAGCAAGATTAAGGCTAGCATGAGTATGCCTACTCATGCTACAATCACACCTTCACTTACAGTGTAAACATATCCTTTCTGAGAACAGGAAGGAATAGCTGGGTATAATTGCCTTGGGTGGCTTTTTAGGCATCAAAGATAAGAATAAGAGGGATTATATAAAAATGGCACAAGAGAAGTTGTGTGTTATGGACAAAAGGGCCGATTTTATGGTAGGAATTGAAGGGAGGGGAAAAGGTGATGGTACTTTCCAAACTGGGCAAGCATTGCTGATGTCCCCAGGGTTCTCTAGTTGTCATGCCTGCAGCATAAGTATTTACCATGTTCAGTAATTACTGCTTCCATGAGGAGAGTGAGAGCAAGATGATCAGACTTTTCTGCACTTGTGAGGGTAATGCATTCTGACATTTGCAGTGCCATAAGTTTCATTTGCCACTGTAGAAACAGAACTTTTAAGGTTATCTTGGTAGAAGATAACCAGGGTTATATGTGGGTTGCTCTCTCTCTCTCTCTCTCTCTCTCTCTCTTCTCAATTGTGCTTGGTGAAATCTGACGCACACAGGTCCAGCAGAGAGTTTCCGTAGGAGCTCTGGGTTAATGGTTGTCTCTGAATATCCAAACCAGCAAACAAGGTTCAGTGTGGACTACCTTCTCTGGACAGTTCAGCCACAATGTGTGTCTTGCCATGTGCTTAGTACTTAGTGCTAAAGAGATAGTCTTGTCATTGTACTGGGAAGAAATCCACTAGACTAGAGCTAGCATTGTTGGAGCCCTAACAATCTCCCAATTTTCCTACTCTCCCAGTTTCCTGCATCACATCCCACTCTTCCCAGCTGAGTGGACTCAGCCTTTCTGGAACAGGTCGGCATTATTCGTTGGCCAGAGCAGTCACTGCTGTGATATGAGGTCCTTCTTACCTCCAGGGACTGGATGTTTTGTTTCAGCAACATTCTCACAAGTGAGAGACCAGGACAGGAAACTGAACCCAAGCTCCTGTTTGTCAGAACACAACATGAGCATAAATCCCTTTGACAAGCTAGGTTTCAGAGTAGCAGCCGTGTTAGTCTGTATTCGCAAAAAGAAAAGGAGGACTTGTGGCACCTTAGAGACTAACCAATTTATTTGAGCATAAGCTTTCGTGAGCTACAGCTCACTTCATTGGATGCATAAAGTGGAAAATACAGTGAGGAGATTTATATACACACAGACCATGAAAAAATACACATTGTAAGGAGAGTGATCACTTCAGAGGAGCTATTACCAGCAGGAGAGTGGGGTGGGGGGAGAGAAAACCTTTTGAAGTGATAATCAAGGTGGGCCATTTCCAGCACATTTCCAGGAGTTAATAAGAATGTCTGAGGAACAGTGGGTGGGTATTGGAGTTGTAAGAATGCTTGATAGAGATCTTGTAGGTGTTTGTCTGAGGGGTTGGAGCAAATGCGGTTGTATCGTAGAGCTTCTTACAACTACAATACCCACCTGCTGAAATGAAAAAACAGATTGACAGAGCCAGAAGAGTACCCAGAAGTCACCTACTACAGGACAGGCCCAACAAAGAGAATAACAGAACGCCACTAGCCGTCACCTTCAGCCCCCAACTAAAACCTCTCCAACGCATTATCAAGGATCTACAACCTATCCTGAAGGACGACCCATCACTCTCACAAATCTTGGGAGACAGGCCAGTCCTTGCCTACAGACAGCCCCCCAACCTGAAGCAAATACTCACCAGCAACCACACAACAGAACACTAACCCAGGAACCTATCCTTGCAACAAAGCCCATTGCCAACTGTGTCCACATATCTATTCAGGGGACACTATCATAGGGCTTAATCACATCAGCCACACGATCAGAGGCTCGTTCACCTGCACATCTACCAATGTGATATATGCCATCATGTGCCAGCAATGCCCCTCTGCCATGTACATTGGTCAGACTGGACAGTCTCTACGTAAAAGAATAAATGGACGCAAATCAGATGTCAAGAATTATAACATTCATAAACCAGTTGGAGAACACTTCAGTCTCTCTGGTCACTCCATTTCTGATCTCAAAGTGACTATCCTTCAACAAAAAAACTTTGAAAACAGACTCCAACAAGAGACTGCTGAATTGGAATTAATTTGCAAATTGGATACAATTAACTTAGGCTTGAATAGAGACTGGGAGTGGTTGAGTCATTATACTAAGTAAAACTATTTCCCCTTGTTTATTCCTACCTCCCGCCCCCACTGTTCCCCAGACGTTCTTATTAACTCCTGGAAATGTGCTGGAAATGGCCCACCTTGATTATCACTTCAAAAGGTTTTCTCTCCCCCCACCCCACTCTCCTGCTGGTAATAGCTCCTCTGAAGTGATCACTCTCCTTACAATGTGTATTTTTTCATGGTCTGTGTGTATATAAATCTCCTCACTGTATTTTCCACTTTATGCATCCAATGAAGTGAGCTGTAGCTCACGAAAGCTTATGCTCAAATAAATTGGTTAGTCTCTAAGGTGCCACAAGTACTCCTTTTCTTTTTGACAAGCTAGAGGCAGGCTGCCCTTAAATAAACTGGCATTTGTCCTCAAACTTTGAGTCTTCATTATGTAGCCTTTCTATGCATACAAGGGCCAATCTGCTCACTTTTTCCTACAGATGGACCCAAAGCAGAACACAACATCCAAATCCTCCAAAGTCAGGGGGAGTCTGGAGCCAGGTCCAAACTGAGTAACTCAGGAGCCTCTCTGCTCCTGTGTGCCAGGGAGATGTTATCCTTGTTTTATCACCATAAAAAGCTGTGTAGCAGATTTGCTGCATATCGAAATGAATTGGACACCACATGCCTTTTTGTTCCAGTGTCTCCAACTCCTGTCACTTTGTCACAAGACATGTAGTATTTGATGTTTTTTCTTAAACATCCAGATCCTGGATTCATGTAAGGTTCCTATCTTTCATTCACTGTCTGTTTTCCCTCATGCTGTGTTAACAAGTTTGATTCTTTTTTTTTTTAACTCATTCTCCTTTATCTCCAAAATCACTCTTCTTATTCATTTTCAATATTTTTTCTTTCTTCTGCTTTTTTCTTAACACTTTATTTAATATTCTCTCCCTCTTATTTTAGCACCCTCCCCCCCGATGCTTATTATTTCTTTTCCCCCTCCTTGATGTTCCTGCTGTGGCCTTCTCTGCCTGTCATCTATTCTCCGGCAGATTTTCTTTGGCCCCTGTGCACAATAGAGCAATGGGCCAGTTGGCGCTGAGAGCAAGGTGTTCTCTCTATTCTGTTTGCAGATCTCTAAAGCACTGGTAGACAGTGCCTCAGAGATTAAATATATTGTACGTTTCAATTTCCTGCTGCATGCAGAGCGAATGGAGCAGTGCAGCTCAGGAGAAGGACCATAAAATAAAAGCCTGTTGGTGCTGGTGCATTGTTACCACCCTGCTTTCAGCAGTGTCTTCAGAGTAATGCTTGGAATTTAATTTACAAAGCTTGCTGTACTTCCTATCATATTATATTTTTATCCTCTCATGAGACCTCTCTTAAACAATCTTTCAAAAATCTCTTCTAGAGAGCTCAATGTTTAGTACATACAGTAACTCCCAAAAGCCAGCTCCCAAGGCTGTGTGAGACGGGGGCTGAAGATCCTTGGAGAGGGATCCTGGTTGTAAATTGTATTGTCCTTGGTGCCTGCCTGGTTTAAAATATGGCTAAATCTTTAAAGGCTCAATGCAAAGTGTTGAGCACTTTGTCTGCAATTCAGCACAGCACTTAAGCACATGCTTACCTTTAAGAAAGTGCCTACTTGTCTCAAAGTTAAGCCTGTGCTTTTGCACCCCATAGGAAGATTTTTCAGCCACAAATTCTTCTGCAGGAATGAACACAGGATTGGAAACCATGAGTCTCAACTTTTAATCTGGTCCACCGCTGTGGTCCTGAGCAAATAATTTATTTCTTGTTGATTTTTAACATCCACAAACTGACTGATTTACCAACCTTTACAGGGAAAGTGTGACTGAGGATTAATTAGTTATGTTTGCACAGCATTTGAACATGTTCTATATGTGCTAAGTGTTATTTCAGGGATATGTTGAAGTGCAGCTGATATTGGATTGGTGCATGTAGGGTGGGAAGTAAAAGCCAGAATCGATACGCCACAGGGCTAAATTCACAGCTGCACTTGAACTGTTTTAGCATTTGCTGGGTCACTGGTTAGGAAAGGGAGTACCCTTTAGGTTAGCTCACAATATACTGTACTGTGATAAGAAGAACGATGAGTAAGCCAACGATAAGATGCATGAAGTCACTTTTGGGGAACAGAGAATTACTATATTTAATTTTGAAAAGTAATATATAGAGAGTATATCAAGTAATAATATATATACACTCCTTCTATATCTTGAGTACCAATGAGGCATATAATTTTCCAAGTAATATTGTCATTATACATGTCAAGGAGGGAACAAAGGTAAATACCACCTAATTTGCAGTGAAGTTAATCTGGCACAATTTTACACAAGTAAAATTCTTGTGTAGCCATTAACTCTGGGTTATAAGCAGGGGTGAAAGTAAGTCGACTGACTTACCGGTACGCTGGGGCCAGCTCTGGCCCCCGGAAGGGGCGGAGCTGAGGGGGTCAGAGCCAGCCCCAGCCCACCCTGTAAGGTAAGTGCCCCTCTTTTTCCTCCTCCCCTTCCCCACCCCCGCCAGTAGCAGCAGCAGCCCAGGGCTCCTGGGGCTATTTAAAGGGCCCGGGGCTCCACTGCTTCTACTGCCCTGGTCCTTTAATTAGCTGCCAGAGCCCTGGAGAAACAGCGCGGCTCCAGCGGCTATTTAAAGGACCTGGGCGGCAGAGGCAGCTGGAGCCCCGGCCCTTTAAATAGCTCCTGGAGCCCCCGCTACCCCAGGGCTCTGGGGGCTATTTAAGGGGCCTGTGGCTCCCCTGCTTCTATCACCCCGGTCCTTTAAATAGCTCCCGGAGCCCTGGAGTAGCAGTGGCGGGGCTCCGATGGCTATTTAAAGGGCCGGGGCGGTAGAAGCAGGGGAGCCCCAGGCCCTTTAAATAGCCGCCGGAGCCCCACAGCTGCTACCCCAGGGCTCCAGCAGCGGGGCTCTGGAGGCAATTTAAAGGGCCTGGGGCTCCAGCCACTGCTGGGAGCCCCAGGCCCTTTAAATTGCACCCTGGGGAAGCCGGGCTGCCCCAGTAAGGTGCACTGGGGCGTACCGGCTTACTTTCACCTCTGGTTATAAGATATTGGTATGCTTATGAAATCAGGGTATATTCATTCCACTACTTCTTTATTGGAGGTATTTATTCCATTTATTCTCTTTTAGGAACTTGCTTTTTGGCAATTTAGTTACTTTTTTTCTTTCCCGAGTTCTTTAGGCCTACTACTTAAATGATTCTACCTTTACAATTTCATTTTGTTTTTAGAGTATTCCCCCTAAAAGCATGTCCTTTGTCCAATCAATCCTTCACATTTTGAATAATTAAAAATGAAACATTCCTTTCTCTACTAGTTTAGTTCCCAAAATATACCTAGTTGTGCATTTCAAAGTATGGGAACTCAGAAAAATAGAAAGCTTTTTGAATTTTGAAGTTGTGCTCATAGTTTTTTCTAATTTCGTTAACCTGCTTGTTAAAATATTTTATTGATTGAATTGTGCGTATGGTTTATTTTTAATTTAACATTCATTGCTTTAATTTGGTAAATTTTACATGAAATTAAAATAATATTTCACAGAAGACTATGTTGGGATTTGACCTTTTCATTCATTTAATTAAGTCTCCCACCATTGTTCTTCCTTGCTGACCCTACCTCCAACTCACTTGCCATTTGACCTGTGTATTAAATGTATCATATGTTTATCTCTGGTTGATACTATGTTCCCTGAGGAAGGGACCTTGTCTCTTTTCTGCTGATAAAGCAACAGACATATGCCCTGCACACTCTAATAACCGACAGATCTAGACTTGGGAATTTGTGTAAATATTTCCAGGAGTTTACCTTTCATTATGTCCAGAGATTCTTTCCTGGGCAGCACTTAACTTGCCCTTGATTAGATTTTTATTAACTTAATTAAGCAATGGTCTACATCACGTTGACACCCATAATTCCAGGCTCTCCAGGGTGATGTCAGCTTGCCACTAGCAGAAGCAGGTGAGCAGAAGTGAGCCTCATGTGTTTTGCTTTTCAAGGGGCAGCTCACTTCACTGCTTTGCTTTTGTGGAAGATTACAGAAGTTATTGAAAGAAAAACAAGGGCAATATTGTTAAGGAATACTTTAAAATTCTTTCTCTGTTAACATTGGCTGTACCCTTAATGTTGCTCTCTGATTGAATTGAGGTGTTTGAGTTAGGGATCAAAGGTGTTACCTTAGGATAGGCTCTGGGTATAATAGGCCAGGGGAAGCTAAGCCTCCCATGGCGCAGCTGCCGCCATCGGATACCAAGTTGCAGGTTTTGGTGGTTTGCACGGGGGAAGTTTTTGCTTATTAATATGTGCCATGCAGGTTCTGGGGTTGCTGAGGAGGCAGTGTTTGCTACTCAGCTTCCCAGGTTCATCAGTAATCTCCCTGGACTCCAGAGAGATTACTGATGAACCTGGGAAGCTGAGTAGCAAATACCACCACCTTAGCTACCCTGGAACCTGCATGGCTCATATAAAAATCTCTTTCCCTGGGTGGCTTGGGGTCTCGGAAGGAGAGGTGTGATGTGGCTGGGGGATTGCCCGGGACTCCTCCCACAGTTGAGGGGGGCTCGGCATTCCAGCTAGCTCGAGGTTTCTCCGGCAGTGTGGGGCGGGGGTGGGGGGGAACCTCATGGGAGGGAGCAGGGCCGTGGGCAGAAGGGGTGGGGCCTAGCTTCCCCAAAGGGGGGTCCACCTGCCTCCCATGATCTTTAGAAAGGTAAAGGCTCTATTTAAACTCAATGTTTGGATTGACTGGTGCTTCTGATACTGTGGTCTTTGTACAGGCAAACTTCCACTCAGAGCAATGAGAGTGTTTCTGAGGGCTTAAGCAAGGAAAGAAGGATCAGGCCCTTAGTTGATTATCTGGAGAGATGTGGGGGTGAGGAGGGGGTTAACCAAATTGAGGAAAAAGTGGGTTGCCTTGTCTGTAGTGAAGTCTTGACAGGCTAGTGAATACAAAGCTGTACTCTAGGCTTCTTCTCACGGTTACATTGCCGAAAAATACTTATGGTTCCATCTCTGTATTTAACATTCCTGCCTGTTAAGGGGCTTATTCCTTCACCCACTTACTTCCCTGGTCCTTCTCACATGAACAGAGAGCAACAATACCCGAAGTCCAAAGGTGCAAACAATTCAATGTTTATTGGGGTGAACTTCCAGCAAGCATGATTCCAGTTTCCTTCCTTAGTATCCTCCTTCCCAGCTCTGACACCACAGAGCCTTACACCTGTGTCCCTGTTCCCATTCCTACCCTTAGCCAAACATTATTCCAATTTCCTTACCCCCGTTCCCTGGTCCCCTTTCCCCCTTTAGTAAAACATGATTCCAATTTCCGCACCCCCATTCCCTGTTCCCATCTCCCCCACCCACACACCCATCCCCTCCCACCCACGCCCACTCACTTCCTCATTGACTACAGATTATATAGTAAAACTTGAGTTCTGCTTAGCTATACCTTAACCCATCATTTTCCTGAAATTTAACTAACCAATCCTAACATATTGTAACATGATTATGTAACCAATTATATCCCACCACCTTAATTAGTTTACACCCAGCAAAATTAATTATACAGCAGACAGGAACAATCACAGAACCAGACAGAGATTATACAGACAAACGATAGCAAAGTGGGAACTATAATGACAAGACAATACAGAAGTGAGGATTTCACATCCCAGTTATTGATAAGTGAGTTCTTGCCAGACAGGATGCTATCAAACTAAGTTTCCTTTTACATTTTCTAGGCACTTCCCTTTCTCTGGAGGTGATAGGAATACAATCCTGTTCTGATAGTGCCTAACAGCCCAACAGCACCTTATTTCAATGTGACTAGTTTGGAATGTGAGGATGTGACCGTTCGCTTCCTAGCTTATGGCTGCCTCTGCTGCTTAGCCAAAGGCCTTAGCCTAAGACAAGGGCCTCAAACTGTCACAGTAAGAGAAGGCCCTTACACCAGCAGACAGTGATTTTGATTCTTTCTTTTATACCTCTAGAACTAGCCAAGTGATAAGAATACACCTAAATTCTTAAAGTACAGGCCTTTGCAGACAGGCCTGAAAATCTATATCCTAACACTGCCTTTTATACTTTTTCTATCATTTTCAGTTTCACAGGATACTCTTTATTTCCTGAGTTAAACAGCTACGTAGTGGTTCCATATTCTGTTAATTGACTACCCTGCTGTACCCCAGAGGTGGCTGTATTTTAGTGGTGGGAAAAGTGACCCCTCTATTAGCCTTTTCTCAGCCTAAATCATAGAATCATAGAATATCAGGGTTAGAAGGGACCTCAGGAGGTCATCTAGTCCAACCCCCTGCTCAAAGCAGGACCAATCCCCAATTAAATCAAACATCAAATGGATGTTTGTAGAGCACTTTGCGATACTAGTCAGAAAGCTGCTATTGTTATATACATTTAATATCTTATTCCTCCTGTTCCCTGGAGGCCCCCAAGTATCACGTGGTTATTTTTGTTCTAGTGTGATATATGCTCCGTGTTGTTGTGTTTTTGATAGATCCTCCTGAATGGGTACCAGATGAAGTCTGTAGCTACTGCACTGCATGCAAAGCGCCTTTCACAGTAATTCGCAGGAAACATCATTGCAGGAGCTGTGGCAAGGTAATGACTCAGTAAAAACAACTGATATGCTGTCTGCTGAAAAGAAGAGCAAATTCATGCAAACCCCAGAAATTCACAGTGCAGAGGCAACCATGCCCTCTGCATCATAAAACCCTTGAGCCCAAGATTTTTTTAAGGGACTTGTGATTTTGGGTGCCTATATTTGTGGGAGCCCAATTTGACACATTAAAAGGGCATGATTTTGTGAAAGTCAGGAGCAATCATCCTCTCAAAATCAGGCCCTTTTAAGGTGTCTCAGGTTGGGCACTCAGACTCAATACTAGGTTTTTTTAAAATATTGCCTCGAAGCTTTAACAATTTCCAGCAGCCTGCAGTGTGGGAATGGCAAATGTTCCAGCTTTGGGCACTCTGTGTCCTTGCTTTTGCATGTGTTTACGTTGCATACAGCATTGTGTACAAAGTGTATGAGCTGCTCAGCAAGTGTGAGTGGGAAGGTTAAGCGTTAGTCACACTGAGGTCCTGCGCACTGAACAGTAGTGAGTCTCCAATCCCTTCTGCACTTTCTCTTTCTTGTAAGTGCACAGGAGAAAAAGAGATGAGATAGAGAATGGGTGTTTCCAAGGAAACATGCGGTTAGTCCTTTCTTACAATGTTACACTTAAGTTGCAATTTAAATAATGCTTCAAGAGTCCAATCCACCATAGTCTCACTTATGCAAGGAGTCCCATTGACTTTAATAGCACTGTTCACGTGAGTAAGGAGTACACACATAAGAGACGCTATGCAGGGTCAAGGTACAGTTTATTGTGGTCCCTGCCCGATGAAGGCTTTTAGCTAAAATACACTACAAGGTGTTTGTCGTAGAGTTGCCATCTCAGACTGCTTCTTCATGGCACGGAGTGGCCTTGAGAACGCCCCACCCTCAGTTTCCCCTTCTCAGGATTCCTCAAGAATACATGTAGGCTAATAACAGCCGTATCACAGGACAGTTTATTATTATGGACATCTGAAATCCCAAAATGGACTTCAAAGGTCCTGGCACAAGCACCTTCTGTGATGCTTGGCTCTTGATCAGTCTCAATCGTTCTTCAGACTGGAAGACTCTCAGGTGTACCCCTGGCGCCCTCTACTAGAGTTCAAAAGCAGGAATAATGCAAACCTTGTCCACCCACCTGGGCTTCATAAAAGACTTGCGTCTTTTCTGGCTCCCTGCCCCATTACGGGATAGTGGCCTCAGGAGTGCACCCCTGGGCCTTCCTCTTGCTCCAAAGTCTGCTTCTCACACTACCCAGGCCTCCTGGCTTCCATCCCGTCTCTCTTCCTGGAGAGCGCCTACAGAGCTTTCTGCTCTCCACTGCTTTTTGCTCAGGCAATGAGACCTCCGTGTCTGCTCTCTCTGTCCCCTTCCTGGCTGACTCTCAGTTCAGGCCTGACTCACCCAGAGTCCCTCCCCCAGGAGGACCCAGGTGCCTTCTCTTAAGCCCAACTCGGAGGTCAGCTGACTAGTCACAGTGCACTGGCCTCATCCCTCTTAAAGGGCCTATGACAGTGTTGCTTCCTAGTTCCAACACCTCACATAAAAGGGTCATGCACACAATTTTCTGTTCCTTCCTTTTTAAGAAAACAGATTTAGTCATGTCAAATAAAAAAAAACAGTAAGTGGAATCAATCTCTCTTGTATTTTTCAGATCTTCTGCTCTCGCTGTTCCTCCCACTCTGCTCCATTACCTCGCTATGGTCAGATGAAGCCTGTCCGTGTCTGCACTCACTGTTACATGTTCCATGTCACTCCTTTCTACAGTGACAAAGCTGGTATCTGACATAATAAACTAGTGATGTACCTATTGGAGTCTTATATGGACTGATATTACATTTGATCTAAGCCAAGAATTAACTTGAAAGAAGGACCTTGTGTGGGCATGTAGGCTTTGTCATCCATTACTATAAATTTTGTACAGGCAGTTTTTATTGTATTTTATTAAGCTGCTAAAGGGAAGCATGACGCGTCTGTAGCTGTTAGGCTACAGTACAGTCTTCCATAAATTTCTAATGTTAATGTTACAATGCCATATGCAGAATAAAGCACACTGCGTGGAAAGAAATAGGGCTCAGAGAATTGAACAAATGTTGCTGCTTATTTTACAAATTAAGAACAGAGTAGGTGGTTGATTCTAACTTACTCATCACAGCAAATCATTTCCAAACCTACGACACTTCTGCATTCACTCCTGTTCTGGGATGCTTCTGAATGTGAAGATCAGCTCTTTCCCGCCGATTGCTATTTAGCTTTTCCATTGCTGGATATAAGCTACCTGAGCTAACATTAATTGAGGCAAAATATTTCAAACTTACATTCAGTATTCATGTAGGCAAAATTCTCTTTGAACCAAATAGGAAGAACTGAAGTTTCCAGAGCAGAATATTTCTGTTGCCTTTCATTTATTCATCACAGCAACAATTCAGTGTCTTCTAAAAATTAATTCTTACATATTTTAATTTAATTCTATATAATTTGTGATGTTTGAAGTTGTTTACATGCAGCATAGTTCAGACCAATTCCTGGTAATAAAAATATAACATGTGAGAAAGACTTTGGTTTGCAATATCAATAATGAAATACTAACTAAAAAACAGCTCCAGAGGAGATATTCAACAAATTAATGAATTACTGTTAGAAAAAACCACATATTTTTGGAAAAGTTAAGCACTATAAATGTCACATGTTACAGAACTTATCCCAAGCTGTGTTTTTTAAATTTTTAAAATGATTTTCTAAAGGCGAACATTAAACAATACTGTATATTTTTATTCAAAAGGTCTGAAATATTGGCCTAGCATCTGAAGTTTCTTATCGTCCATAGTTGGCTGAATAATTTTATAAAATATTTCATACTCTTACTTTTAGATCACCCTGCTACCACCCCAGAAGACATTTACATTTATTTTAAGCACCACAGATAGATTTTGGTTCTCCTTGGATTGGAAAAAAATTCACATAGATTCATGCAATGATCTTGCACAAAGAGCTGTGTGAGTACTGGATTTTCAAAGGTGTTTGGACATGCTTTGAGTTAGCCACATTAAAAGAACAATGCAGCATGCTGTGGTTAGAGAGGAAATTATAGCAAGAGCTTTTTGTGGTATCCCATTTGGTGACTTGCAGTATCACACAGTGTTTCAAGCTAACGGAGAGAAGATAAAAAAGTTGTTTGCGCCTTTTTGCTCAAGAAGGGTCCTCATTTAAAATGACAAAGAAAATCTAGTCAGTATTTGTTTGTGTGTATGTGTGTACATTCCCTTTGCTTTGTGATTTTTTATCCAATGCAAATGAGCCATATAAGGGTATACAGCTTGTTGAAATTGCTGCCATATAAATCAGATTAAACAGCTTCACTAGTTTATGTGAAATGCACAAGCCTTATGAAGCTAGCTGTGGGTAAATTCAGCTGTGGTATGTTCTCACTTTATTTATATATATGTTTTTTGCAAAGTCTCTTTCACATAATCCTCAAATTGGAGTGTCATCATTCACCAGAGTTTAGCTGGCTCAGGGTGGATAGCTTAGATGTGAGGTGGGTCGTATGGTACAAGCAGTGATACTTATTCAGGCTTAAATCTCAGGCTTCACATTGCAATGATTATTGCAGTTTTATTTTTTGAGAAACAACAAATCTAATGCTTCTTTTATAGGATGAAAAAAATAAAATGCAACCAACTTCAATTGTGAAATAAATATGCACAAAAGTTGCTTCTGTGAAAAAAATCTCATTTAATGGGCTGAATATTATTTATTCAAGCTTGTTTTTATTTTGTAAATGCTGTAATTCAGAATCATTTCCATAAATATGATATTTAAGGATCTCAGACACTATAGTTTCTTATGTAAATACAAACTCCTATTTCTCTTACTGAAAAGCACAATGACTATATCAATACTAAAATGCATTTGCCTCAAGGAAGACTTTCGTCTTGTAATCTCTTCAAATAATTAAAACGTCAAGACTTTCTACTTCCATGTGCTGGATTGCTGTTTCATTTATTGGTCTGTTTACACACAGTGACAGTTGACATCCTGTCAAAGAAATCGGTCTCAATCCATTCACACTGTACCTAGTTTATAGGTTACACAGGAGAAACAAAAGGTTTAAACTTTTAGGAAGCAATTTTTCCCTTTGCAGAGGGAAAGTGAAAGGCCTTTTTAACATTCAGGGCTTAAATGATGCATAGGCCCTTGTGTTGGTGTTCTACACAGGGATGAATTTCATCCTTTGAGAATGTGTTGTACGTTATGTCCTTATGTGCAATGACTGCTTTGCAAATTGGATATACTGGGTCAGACAGTGTCAGATTTAAAGAAGAATCCATTCTATGAATGACTAAAATCTACAGTAAGAATAATCTTCCCTGGATTTACCGGAAGTGTTCTTTATACATATGCCTGACACAGCGAACAGCACAACATGTCAGTTGTGAAAGTTGTGGGAGTGTAATACATCCTGTGAAACAGGTTTCAAATAATCTGAAAAACTATCTTTGGATGGCCCTTTTACTCGATAAAAGCATGTTGTGGCCATGTAACCACAGCTTCTTAGTACTATAATAGTAGTAAAAGTTGAACGGAGATGCTAACAGTAACAACTAATTTTTGTATCTGTGGGTAACATCATAGTTTCAGTGGGGTTAGTGTACAGAATATTTAGGGCCAAATAATGTTCCTAATGACTTTAGTGGAAGTTACGTAAAACTGAAGGCAGAATTTGGTCCTAAAAGAGCATGTCCGTGGCATCCACAATGGTTCACAATCTGTCTAGAACAGGAAACGGGGCAGTCTTGGGTTTTTTCCCACAACCATGATTCTATTCCTTATTTGCCAGCTCCTTTCAAAGGGGTCACGGGAGAGACTGGAAGTGAACAAAAGCAGCATTACCTTTGATGGCCGTAATTCACATGGTCAGGGATCTCCTAACAAGCGGAGTATATACGTAACAAGGCTGGTTTCTGAGGAAGCCAAAGAAAAATTATAAAATAATCATCTCTCCATGTTTATATTAATGAGTCTTTGCTTCCTGATCACTCTCATACAGTTGGTAAAGTGTGGTGGGGTATCAAGGGCTCCCTCTTGTCATGAAAGAAATAGGAATAAAAACTATACTTTGACTTCAGAGAGAGCCTATTAGCCAAGAACCTCAAAACACTTTAAAAACATTAAACAGGCCTCACTACAGACCCATGAAGAGGGAGAGATCAAATGGATGGGCAAGGAAGATGACTGTGTCTGCATGTTGTCTAAACAGACAGGGGTAGAGAGAGAGAGAAGAACATTGAAGGAGGATATAACAATGGCCTGAGTGGGAGATTTTGGTGGGGGGAAGAGTCAAATACAATTCCACCGCAATCTTCCCCTTGAGCTGGAGGAAAACAGCCGCACTCTCAGTATCTTGTCCCCAGCTGAACTCGCTGTCAGATTAAACAAACTGTAAGATGCTGTGTCTGCATCCTCGGTTACCTTGGCAATCCTTTGATATCATCTCTTTACCACGTGCCAGGGCTGCAGCTCTCCATTCCATTGCAGGCAATCAGAGAGACTTTTATGCTTTCTGCTTCATTAAAATTATTGCTTAAACATCTTTATTTGTAATTATGACGGGTTATGCTCCAGGGTCAGATATGTATTTGTAGATAGGAATGAATGCTGTACCTTGCTGGTAATGTTTTGCTGAAATATATTTTGTATGATGAGGAATTTCCTCCCTGGGGAATCCTTTGAGCACTGAATCGTCCAGTCTCTTCCATTTTCACTGATTTATTTTCCCTTCCCACCATACACTTCTCTCAGTTTCTTCTGCATAGAAACTGGGCAGAGTAGGATGCAACCTCCACTGGAGCTCATTAATACTACAGTTCATACAACCAGAGGCAATGTTACAAAGTGCTTCAAGGAGCTTCCTTTCCTATTGCTTCTGTATAGTGCACCTGCCAAACTCAGAGGTGCTGGATGATTCTGAATTTTCCCATGCATGTTAGTGCATGATGCAAATTCTAGACCATCTGGTTGGCCTGTTAGCATTGTCACCACTTAAAAAAAACCATATACCAACAATTGCCACACCAAGGTGTCTAAAATGCAGCACTATTTCCTTATTCCTAGAATAAGAGAGAAGGCAAGGCTGGTATCTCAGATCCCGTGTGTTAACTGTTACTAAATATTTTATCACTGAGAACACTCTATTTTACATTAACTAGTATTAACACTGTGATAGGAGTTTCTCTTGTCTTTTAAAAAGGATACAAAAGATAAGAGGTTTGTTGTTTGGCTGTTTTTAACCACAGGTCTGTTCTCATTAGGGTTAAAATGTGAAGATAATATTACCCTTAATCATCAGTATTATTGGAATCTGCACCCAGTTGCTTCTGTACAGGAAGCAGCCTATTCTCCGATAAGTAGGCCTGAACAATTTCAGCCATTCATTTCACCACTTGTTTTTATGAACCATAAGAGATCTGGGTCCAAAGCACAAGCTTCCCCACTGACTTCAGAACCTAAGTGAGTAAAAATAACTGACATTCTGTCAAAGAGGACATTGAATTTGTCACCTCCAGTCACGGATCTGCCTCCACAATGGCAGCCAACCCATTGTGGATCTGATCAGGTTGATTGCAAAACAGATGGAGAAGTCCTCTCAGTATGAAAGGTCTGACCGTTTCCAAGTGGAGGTCACCAGGACTCATCTGTCACTTTAAACAATTCTGCAAGCGATGGCAATGATTGTTCATATATCCCCCTGGATACGAGAGACACAGTCTTAGTAGACAGACTCTGCCCTTTACAGCTTACGCTGTCAAGGCCTATGCCTGAAAGCTGTTGAGTTGCTGCCATTTAATGGAAGTGGAAGACATTCGATATGCTGCAGGAGAAGGTTCTCAGCACGTTACAGGATTGGAGTTAGAGAAGGAATAGTGAGAAATGTCTGACAAAAATGGGGAATATGGACTGATGAGCTGCACTATAACATGGAAAGAGGCCATGCACATTTTGGCAACTCATTATTAGGCCTGGATGTACTGACACAATGTTTTGAGGGCCTAAAGTCAGGCAAGAGGGTGTGAGTGATGTTCACTATTGCATGGCCAGATGTAGCATAGCTGGGCATAAAAAGTTCTAGTGTGTCTGAGAAAGGCAGACAAGACCAGGCTTCTTGTTCTACTTTCTTTTAATCACCCCAATCACAGAAAGTGAAGTCCACACAACAGTAACACTGCTGACAAGCATTCATAGAGGATTTTAACACTTGGGTGTAGGTTAAACCTAACTGTTATTCCAGAAAGCTATTTGTCTAGTCTCATAATAATACGTGGTTCCTTACAGGACAATAAAAGACATGGTCATTTCCCCCAACGGGGCTTATACTTTGTTTAAAGAAACATAATACAAATAAGTGTTCTTGGGAAAGGCTAGAGAAGGATGGGAGACATGAACAGGCAGTGGAAAAGAAGTACTGTCCTGAGGGCTATGATTATTAGAGTGTGGGTAAAGTTTTCAAAAGCACCTAAGTCCCATTTTCAGAAGAGATTTAGGAGTTGAAATTCAGTTGGATTAAAGCACTTTTAGGAACCCAAATCCTTTTGACTTTCAATGAGACTTAGATTCCTGAGTCTCTTTTGAAAAGGAACTTGAGTCTCGTAAATCACTTGTGTGCGTTGGAAAATTTTACATTTTACATTTGGAGGAGGGACCATGGGCCAGCCACATACTCAGCCAGTTATCTTAAAGCAGCCCCACTGAAGTCAATAGCTTCCAATGAAGTTTTTTCAAGTCAAATGAGCTGTTCTGATTCACACCACCTGAGGATATACCCCATTATGTCTTTTCTTGTATTGTCATCTGAAGCATCCTATTGGGCACTCAAATAATCAGTTTGCCTGTAGAGGGCATATAGTGCATGAGGGTTGTTCAGGAGGGCTGGCCAGAAAAAAGGAATGACGTTTTTAAAAAAAATTCAAGATTTTGACATTTGTTTTTCTTCCTCGTCGGAGCAAAACCAAGACCTTCTAAATGTTGTCATGAAAAAAATGGAGAGAGCACCCCATTCCTGAACAACCAACAGGTGAGAGTACTAACCACTGGGCTATTCAGGTGGGGGTTGGTTTGTGTGTGCCTCTCTGTTTGTCTTCCGCTCTTCCCCCACCTCCCTGAAATTCCATCCTGGCCCTGAGACTGATAACATTCCCACTAAAAGTTTCCATGTAGATGAATCGGCATTTTCCGACCACCACCCCCTTCCCCAAAATTGTTACAAAATTCTATTGTTAAGCAAGTTTCTTATTACTTATGCTGGAAGAGCCTTTCTGAAATACATAAATAATTTAAATCACTTTCTTTGGCTCATCTGTGAAAATCTAATGGGTAGTAGTGAGGATATGCAAAGTTTTTTTCACTTGTACAAGTTCATAAATACATTTAAAAGAAATCAGCTTTGGGATTTCCCAAGTCTCACAACTTTGTTAGATGAAGGAGGAAAAAACAGAGAAACTAAACAGTTCAAATGTCCACACTGTCAATCACTGAAATGTTTGATTTCATCTTGGGATTTTTGGTTCTTGTAGCTGCTGCAAAGAATAACATTAATGTCTGATCTTCTCAGGAAGTGCTCTTTTTATCAGGAAACAAGTGAAAAGTGTCAGTTGAGGTTTATAAACCATGTCTTTTTAGGAGTAAAAGCGTTATATAATTTTAAATATTAGTACACAGTGTTACTGGAGAAAGCCTGCTGCATTCACCATTCAAACCATTCAAACAAGGGAATTTAAGTAATTTTTTCCAAGTATTTGATACTACACGGCCAGTGTTCTGAACTATTTCACAGCTCCTTACTCCAGGGGTATCTGAAGTCACGTTCTCCAAACAAAGCTGCCATCTAGTCTTAAAGCCAGGTCCTGCATCAGTGTTACTAAAAGATTCTGCATCAGTGTTACTAAAAGACGGCTTCATGCTCATAATAGTTCACTGTGTTCTCAAAAGCCACCATCTTTTCTCAAACTTTGATCAGCTTTGAGCTTCAGCTCTTAAAAAAAAATATAGGAAACACAACAGACTCAGACATGTCTAAATGCGGATATGCCCTCTCAT
Organism: Lepidochelys kempii; assembly: GCF_965140285.1. Taxonomy (NCBI): domain Eukaryota; kingdom Metazoa; phylum Chordata; order Testudines; family Cheloniidae; genus Lepidochelys; species Lepidochelys kempii. Next base: position 122,932,270 of record NC_136383.1, read on the forward strand.
TTCTTCGTCTGACCAGCACTGAAACAACTTATCTATTATTTGGGCTGAAGGGAAGGACATTGCAAATAGTGCCTGTCTGAAAACTTTAGGTTATAAAAGTTTTACCTCTTAGATCCCTGTTTATATTCAGAGACTATACTTCCATGAAGTGTTTGTCTTGCACTGGAATGCTAGCTTGAGGAAATACAAAGGAAGGAAACAGGCTTCAGAGTGCTGCTCCCTTCAGAGAGAGATCCTACCCTACGTCTGAAGAAAAAAGGAAGCAGGGAGGATATAGAGTGTGGACTGAGCAGTCAAGCCTGGGGAGAAGGCTTGAGCTGAGCATTTTCCATCTTATTATTGTCTATGTTAATAAAGTCAAATCCCAGGAAAGGGTTGCATTTGGATCATTTGTTCTACGTGGACTGTGTTTTAGAGCAGATTAGGAAAGTCACCTGCTCAGATAGACCAAGGTATGTTGATCATATACTTCTTCTCAGCAATATTAACAAAAACACAAGTCCTAAGGAGTTTTTTTTCTTCCTTTGCCTTTCTGCTCAGTTTTGTTGCAACAAGAAATAGAAACATTGAAAACTTTCTATTTTAAAAAATCTTGATTGATATTAGAGAGACAGGGTGAGTGCATTAATATCTTCTATTGGACCAACTTCCATTGGTGAGCGAGACAAGCTTTCAAGCTTACATAGAGCTCTTCCTCAGGTCAGTTTTAATTACTATTGTCATAAATAACTGAAATATCCACAATATGATTATTCATATTAATATACCACAAATACAGAATATTAAATGTTTGAAATAACTGGAAAAATCATTAACCCTAAATCAATTCTGCACACACTTGCTCCTACTGTAAATATCTCAGAGAGCAGGGTATCTGAGTGACAGTACAGAGTAATAAAACGCTGGTTGTCTGGCAGTTGAGAGACAAGGTGGGTGAGGTAATGTCTTTTATTGGACCAACTTCTGTTGGTGAGAGAGACAAACTTTGGTGCTTACACAGAGCTCTTCTTCAGGTCAGCAGATGTTGGTCCAATAAAAGATATTACCTTACTCACCTTGACTCTTTAATATCCTGGGACCAACACAGCTACCACACCACTGCATCGATGGAAGATTATCTGGCATGTCATTCCTGGAAGTTTTCAAGTGCTCTCTCTAGGCATGGCTGATGCCAAAATGTGTTATATACCACTGGAAACCAGTACTTGCCAAATCATGTCCTCATAGCTACCCTGTGTACTGAGGGATTCAGCACCTGATGGTTCCTTACTCTGTGACCTCATTTACTTTCCTTGTAGTTTCATGTGAAATGTCTATAAAATTGTTCAGGCTCCTGACATAAGTTCACGATACAGCCTCATGGAGAAAAAAGTGATGAACTGGTATATCGCTAAAGTAAAAGTTCTCAAGAATATGACTTTCTTGCCAAAAATATAGTATTATATTTTAAGGATATTTTTTAAAGAGCATATGGTGTTCCCAGGAGCTAAGCATTGTTTTGTTTTATTGCCAGGTTCTATTTGCTTTTTTGGGGTTTTGTATTCGCTAGAATAGTGCACTGAGGGATAAAGATGAAAAGAAAACTGCCTCGCTAGAGTTTTATACTGCATTCCTCCTTATGTTGTCTTAGTGTCTTTTGTGAGCACCCATTTTGATCAGACTTGCACTGTAAAAGTTTGTTAGAATTGATTGTTTTGTATTTTCCCTTGCATTTGTAGTTTTAATAGATAGCGTAAAAACAGCTAATTTCTGCTGGGGAGTAAGCAGGCACATAGAGAAACAAAGGGATGCTAGAAGAACACTCACAAGACATAGTGTGGGTGGGAAAACATCCTCCCCACCCTTATGTGCACCTAAGAGTGTGAGAAATGATACACACATTTGCCACAGTGGGCTATACACATGGACCCAAGGGCTTCAGGAAAAAAATGTGGCTGACTCAAGTTTTAAATAAATAAATATATATATATATATATTGCTTTAAAAGGGTCAGTTTTACAAAGCTGAAAACAGTTAAGAGCCAAATCAGCTGGGAGATAGCATTTAAACAGAAAAATGTGAATGATAAGTGCGAAGTGTTTAAGAAAATTTTAATAGATGCCTGAAAAGCCACACTCAAGAAAGAAGGCTATACTGGTTAAAAATCAGCCTGGCTTACAGGGGAAGTATAATAATCATTAAAAAACAATATATAACAAATGGAAAAAACCAGGAAGTAGATAGTTATAGGTTATAAATTAGAAGCTAGGAAATGTAGAACACTGATAAGGGAAGCAAAAGGACACAAGGAAACGTGTATGGCCAGCTGAGCTAAGGAAAATAAGGGGTTTTTAACATATATTAGGAACAATAGGAATTGTAATAATGGTATTGTTTTATTACTAGATAGAAATGGTAGAACTCTCAATAATAATGCGGAAAAGGCAGAAGTGTTCAATAAATATCTCTGTTCTATATTTCGGAAAAAGCCAAATAAGTTTATATCTGTAATAGGGTAGACTAACTTGCACATGCCCTCTTGCGGCCACAGGGTGGCCCCACAGGCAGCCTGCCTCAGTATCTCCCTTCAAGGGGCTCCTTAAATAACTTGCAGACCTTTTTGTCCATTCATACCCCTTCTCAGATTCAGATTTATTTAAATCAACAAACATTCAAAATAAAGTTCTTAGATCTATCTGTTTACTTCTTTTTCTGGTCACTCCCAGGTCTTTCCTGCTTCTGCCTCATCCCCAAGTCCCAGGTTTCTCTACTGGAGTCTACTCACTCACAGCAGTTCTGTATTCCACTCTGGTCTCCCTGAACATCCCTGTTCTCCACCCACCTCCCATGCTTCCTACTGTCCTTTATAAGAGAATCATATGATCCCTGTTCTGACCCTTAGTAACTGGGTTTGGCTGGCTCCAGGCCTCTAGCCCCCAACCCTGTCACCATATGATGAAATATTTTCCATTCCAAAAGTAACTAAGGAGAATGTAATACAGTAGCTACTAAAATGTTAGATATTTTTAAAATCAGCAGGTGCAGAGAACGTGCATACAAGACTTTTAAAAGAGCTGTCCAAGGAGCTCTCTGACTGATTATTATTGATTTTCACCAAGTCTTAGAACACGGACAAAGTCACAGAGGACTGGAAGAAAGCTGTCATGAATTCAGAGTCTGGGCTATGCCTTGGCCTCTAAACTGTCCCCAGGGAGTAAGCCCTTTAGTATGCTGGACCCCAAGGATCCACACTGTTATACAAGGGCAGGCCTGTGGTTCCAGCAACTCTGCTTTTCTCCATGGCTTTGTGTAGCAAGTACAACTGAAGTCATACTCTTGAGAGAGACTTTACCTTCTTAGGGAGCAGTGCATTTCAGTAAGTATTTGCAGTGACACTAGGCAGCCTTTTCAGAGCAAGATAACATTTATATCACCTGCAATACAGCATTTGGAAGTGCTTAAGTTAGAATGTGAGAGATAGTCTAGCGTTCAGATTGGTGGAAGCCCAAGATCCATCTTCTGCTCAGATTCCAGTTCTCTCTCTTTGTACCTCTCCTCAAAGTCTTGCAGCCAACTCTGACTCATTCATAGATTTTTAAGGCCAGAGGAGACCATTATGATCATCTACTCTCACTTCCTGCAAAATACAGCCCATATATTTCACCCAGTGATTCATTCATCAAGCATTACAGTTTAAAAGTGCTATGCACACAGTCCTACAGGAACTAATTGCCCTCAATATAGGTAAGTTATCTCCATGCTATAGCTGAGGAAATGAAGAGAGAGGTGAAATGACTTGCCCAAGGTCACACAATTGTTGACATACATAGGCTTGAAACTCAGGAATTGCTAGCTCCCAGCACCTAGCCCTGTATCTTAGGTCACAAGGCATTTCTGACATCTGAAAAGATTACATTCTTAGTGGACTGAGAGTCTTGGAGCTGCCATAGTCCCCAGACTACCATATTTTTATCTGCTCTGGGCCACCCTTTGAAGGTTAGCCTGGTGTCTATTCTAGTCATCCCTGTTTGTCACCCAGTCAGGCTGTTTTCCTTCCAGGTCAGGGAGAATATTGCTCTAGGCCAGTGGTTCCCAAACTTGTTCGGCCGCTTGTGCAGGGAAAGCCCCTGGCGGGCCGGGCCGGTTTGTTTACCTGCCGCATCCGCAGGTTCGGCCAATTGTGGCTCCCAGTAGCCGCGGTTCGCTGCTCCAGGGCAATGGGGGCTGCTGGAAGCGGCGGCCAGTATGTCCCACGGCCCGCGCCGCTTCCTGCAGCCCCCATTGGCCTGGAGCAGCGAACCGCGGCCACTGGGAGCCGCGACCAGCCGAACCTGCGGGCGCAGCAGGTAAACAAACCGGTCCAGCCTGGCAGGGGCTTTCCCTGAACAAGCGGCGGAACAAGTTTGGGAACCACTGCTCTAAGCCATGCTGCCTTCAGCCTCCTACGTGTGCTAAAGACCTATCTAGAAGGAGGGAGGGGTTGCAATACTCAATACTTGACGGGCCTACTCCAAAGGTGAGCCTATAAGAAAAGACTGAGTTACTCAAATGTTTAAAAGAAATGAGAAGTGTATTCCACTGAACCTAGAGGAGACAGTAGCTGCTGTGGTGCGTAACTCGCAAATCGCAATGTCTGTTATTTAGCTTGATTTAAGAACTACCCATGCTAAATATGTTCTCCTGTTATAGCCAGGCCTTATCATAAAAACGGCATGCCCTTCCAATTGCTTTGTTACAACTTTCAAATCCAGCTGGACAGCATAGACATAGGCCTCAATTTACCAGTGTCCACTAATTTGAGCGTCTCAATTTCAGGCTCTGCAGCGTCAGACAGCAGGATCCCAGTTTTCAGAGGTGCTGGGCAATCAGATGATTTCCATGGGAGCTGTGAGTGCTCAGTAGGTCAGAAAATTAGATGTCCGGCAAGCATGAGAGTCAGAAATTGAGACACCCAAAAATTAATCGGCAATGTTGAAAATGTAGGCCCTAGTGTCTGGGCCAAGGGGGCAGGAGGATCGCCAGTGGTGCCATTTCAGAGGATATCTGGATATTTGCTGCTTCCTAGTAATTACAGCCCAGAATAAAATATGTCTGCTTCTCTGCATACGTACAGTGGGGTGAATGAGAAGGATTTGCCTGGATCATGAATTGCATGTGTTAGTTCCATTATCATATAAGATACAGCAGGGAGTGGTTCATTTGTTTTGTTTACTCAGTAACTAGCTGATTAATTACAGTCAGTAAGAGGTGCCTCATTTTCTTCCTGCTCGTAGTATATATATTTCTCCCACAGCTTGTGTATTGTTGTTGTAACAGTCGAGTTTTGGGCAGGCTGTATTCCACAGAGCTTTCTCATCTCTCGGTCCTCCTCACTTTCTTTAGTTTTCTGTGCTTTTTCTGATCTGTGTGTTTTCCCCTTATTTCAACAACTTTTCCACTAGAACAACGGGGCTGTTTTAAAGCTCCTTAGTGTGGCATGGTTTTTAACTCCAGAGCTATTCAGCTCAGTAGCTCTGGGGCTCCCAGAATGCCTGACCTATCTACACTTGGATGACTCTGTGCCTGCCATTCTGGGCTATTTTTTCCTAGCCATAATATAAGGTGCCTCCATGGGTGTTGGATGTTTCATACTGTGATCAGTGGCCTCATGGTTGAAGACTCACGGACTTTTCACTCCCTGCTGCTCCAATGGCTGATGTGGTCTTTCAACTACCAATTTTCTCTAGCGCTTAAAGGCTTTTTCCAAGATGATTACACCATGGCCTCCTCCAGTTACTATGGTCTGATTGGTTGAGTCCTGTGGTGGTTTGAGACACTCCACCTGGCACATGTCTGCCACAGTCTGGCTGCAACTAGCTGCAGGAAATTAGCAAGGCAGCCAGAAGTGGGGAGAGAATAAATACAGCATCCCTTACACTGGGGCTCAAGGTTTCTGGGCTTCTGAAAAAAGAAAAGGAATACTTGTGGCACCTTAGAGACTAACCAATTTATTTGAGCATAAGCTTTCGTGAGCTACAGCTCACTTCATCGGATGCATACTGTGGAAACTGCAGAAGACATTATATACACAGAGACCATGAAACAATACCCCCTCCCACCCCACTCTCCTGCTGGTAATAGCTTATCTAAAGTGATCACTCTCCTTACAATGTGTATGATAATCAAATTGGGCCATTTCCAGCACAAATCCAGGTTTTCTCACCCTCCGTCTCCCCCACAAACTCACTCTCCTGCTGGTAATAGCCCATCCAAAGCGACCACTCTCTTTACAATGTGTATGATAATCAAGGTGGGCCATTCCCAGCACAAATCCAGGTTTTCTCACCACCACCACCCCCTTTTTTCCAAAAACCATACACACAAACTCACTCTCCCGCTGGAAATAGCTTATCCAAAGTGACCATTCTCCCTACAATGTGCATGATAATCAAGGTGGGCCATTTCCAGCACAAATCCAGGTTTTCTCACCCCCCACCCCCATACACACACAAACTCACTCTCCTGCTGGTAATAGTTCATCCAAAGTGACCACTCTCCCTACAATGTGCATGATAATCAAGGTGGGCCATTTCCAGCATAAATCCAGGTTTTCTCATCCCCCACCCCCATACACACACAAACTCACTCTCCTGCTGGTAATAGCTCATCCAAACTGACCACTCTCCTTACAATGTGTATGATAATCAAGGTGAGCCATTTCCAGCATAAATCCAAGTTTAACCAGAACGTCTCGGGGGGGGGGGGGGAGGGTAGGAAAAAACAAGGGGAAATAGGCTACCTTGCATAATGACTTAGCCACTCCCAGTCTCTATTTAAGCCTAAATTAATAGTATCCAATTTGCAAATGAATTCCAATTCAGCAGTTTCTCGCTGGAGTCTGGATTTGAAGTTTTTTTGTTTTAAGATAGCGACTTTCATGTCTGTGATTGCGTGACCAGAGAGATTGAAGTGTTCTCCGACTGGTTTATGAATGTTATAATTCTTGACATCTGATTTGTGTCCATTTATTCTTTTACGTAGAGACTGTCCAGTTTGACCAATGTACATGGCAGAGGGGCATTGCTGGCACATGATGGCAAATATCACATTGGTGGATGTGCAGGTGAACGAGCCTCTAATAGTGTGGCTGATGTTATTAGGCCCTGTGATGGTGTCCCCTGAATAGATATGTGGGCACAGTTGGCAACGGGCTTTGTTGCAAGGATAGGTTCCTGGGCTAGTGGTTCTGTTGTGTGGTGTGTGGTTGTTGGTGAGTATTTGCTTCAGGTTGGGGGGCAGTCTGTAGGCAAGGACTGGCCTGTCTCCCAAGATTTGTGAGAGTGATGTGTCACTTCTGAAGACACAGGTGAGACTGCAGCCCCCAAAGCTTCTCAGATGTTCAGCCCTTGGTGTCCATGGTGTTAACTGGAAGGGGACGAATACACTCACACCACAAAAATACTCCTGCGCTGAGGCACAAAACCGCCCTACTTGGCAATACTGTAATTGTTCAAAACATCAGCCCCTGATGATCCTGGTGATTTTGCTGATGAGGGGTGACCGATCCTTTCAGAGGGTGTAGGAGTGGTGAATTGTAGGGGTGGGTGTCATGCTAGGTTGAGCTTTTCTGCACTGGCCGCTGAAAGCCAAGGCTGTATGTTGTAAGGAGGATAAGTAGAGGGGCAGCAGAGAGGAAAAGCTCAGATCTTTCAATTTCTGGCTGACAGGTGAGCTACTGCTCTCCACCCCAGGTTGGCTGCACATTAGTGATGCTGTGTGTACTGTATATAAAGGCCTGATCAGCAAACACCTGCTGCCAGCAGAGCGCTTACCACTGCAAGTAACCCCGGTAACACTATTTTCAGCAGTAAGTACTAGTGCTCCAATCCTGCAAGCTGATCCATGGGCTGGGGGCTCTGCTCCTGCATAGAGCTCTGTTGGCTTTACTAGGGCTCCACTTGGGACTAAGGGTGCGTCTACACTGGAATGAAAGACCCACGGCTGACTGTGTCAGCTGACTCGGGTTCGCAGGCCTGGACTGTGGGGCTAAAAATTGCTGTGTAGATGTTTGGGCTTGAGGTGGAGCCCAGGATCAGGGTCCGTCCTCCCTCGGTTGTGGGGGGCTTCGAGCTCATGCTCCACCTCAAACCCAAACACGTACGCAGCAATTTCACAGCCCTGCAGCCCCAGCCCCACAAGCCCGAGTCAGCAGCCTGGGGCCAGCCATGGGTGTTTAACTGCCATGTAAACAAATCCTAAGTGGCCACCCACATGGATCAGCCTGTAGACTCAGGGTGTCTGTTCAGTAGTAAGGGTTTGCAGGAGTAGTCAGACTGCTGCTTTGTCCTACCACCTTTAATGGGTTCTGTACCGGATGATCTGTCCACAAGGGCAGAACGGGTTTCTAAAGCACTTGGATTCCTTCAGGTTTTTAGACTGTTTGAGATTGCTAAATGACTGCAGATATTCTACAATAGACATAAGGCTGTGCTACTATTAACTGGATAGAGTCCATTAGACATAAGAGCCTCTCTGCACTGGACTTTCCTTATATACTTGCCCGACTTATGTTCTCAGTATCTCCTCACACCATAATATTGGACCTTTTGGATATTTCAAAGCCGTGCTACAATTGTCCCAGTGCAACAATCCAAATGAAGAAAAATGTCATCGTTGAAACTGTGCTAAATGTATTCCCCAGCTCTCTTTTTCCTTGAATCGTGACATCCCTGCTGTGCTAGACAGGATGGCCTCACGCTGTCACTTTGCGGCCTGAAGGCAGCTCGCTTCTCAACTTATGCACCAGTCCCTTGCTCCTTACCCCATTCCTGACACCCTCCTGACCCTGATAATTGGCACCCTGCCTTTCCAGGGTACAGGCAAGTGTGGTTCCATGTGTAATGCTAGGGGCTGTGTGGGTAGGAGAAGATGTTTTCCCAGCCTGAGAGGACTTTGCAAGGGAGTTTGTTTGGGAAATATCACTCTGCACAGTCCCCTACTTCAGCTACTACAGTTGGTTGTATACAGTATACAGGTTATATACAATCCTGCTCTTCCTGTGTACCGCTCCACTGGGGCAGACAATGAGTGAGTTACCCAGAACAAAGCAAAGAGATTCAGATGTTCTCACTGCAATCCCTGGCTGCACTCTGAGGCTCTTCCTGCTGCTCTCCCAACTCACAGCAGCAGCCCCTGGGGTGTCCGCCCCAGCCTCGGCTCTCCCAGCTGGATGAGCTCTTTGCTTGATATTTAGCTATTCTATGCTAAGATGGCTCAGGCCATGTTTCAGGGCTAGGTGCAAAGCCCCCATAACAGCAGATAAGTGTGGAGCCTTAATATGGCTGCCTGGTTACTCTTAAATTTGTGCTAGAAGCCTTGGGATTGCGGTACATGGCATGAGAACTCCACCATCTCTGAGGCTGCCAGCCCATAGTATATTCCCCACTCTGCTTGGCTTCCAGGCAGTCTTGTGTTATTGCTCAGACAAGAGTTTTGATAACATTTTAAATGCTGAGTGAATCACGTGGGGACTCAATGAAGCAACACAGAGCTTCTATTAGAGAGACTACTTGCATGGTTGGGGTCAGGGTTGGAGTAGCAGCTATGATTTCATATTCTGAATTCACTAGGAGAAAATACAGCCGAAACATTTATTATATCAGCACTTGCCAACCGCCCTTCAAGACCTGCCTGTTCCAGGGCATGTCGCCTTGCTGTATATGGTTTGTGAAGCCTGCATATTGAAATGGCTGGTGGTTTCCTATAAATAGCATTTGTGGGTTGTAAAAAGCTATCACCAAAGGTGCTTTCAGTTCCAGTTGAAAGAGCTACAAGTCTGGTCTGACACCTTGTGGCAAGATCAAGGGACTGCCCGAGCTCCTAGGACAGACAATTGGACTCACATTTGAAAGACTTTGAGAACGTTGCATTTTTACAATGTTATGTTTGTTTCTGCTTTTAATGTGCTTGGTATGGAACATACGGTGAGTCAAAAACAGGAGGCAACACACTGTTCAGGAGCTGCTTGAGAGCGAGTAGCATCAAAGCCCATTAAAACCAAGCTAGCACTGGCATGATGAATGCCTTGAAAGTGATGTAGGCATGTTAGCACACTGCAGAATCCAATAATCCCTTAACATGGGATCCTTTTCAGGTGTGAATCAAAATATAACTGAAATAAACCTACCTTAGTTGTCTGATCAGTAAAGATATTTACGCAATTAATCGTGCTGTTAATAATAGAAAACCATTTATTTAGATATTTTTGGATGTTTTCTACATTTTCAAATATTTTGATTTCAATTACAACACAGAATACGAAGTTAACAGGACTCACTTTATATTTATTTTTATTACAAATATTTACATTGTAAAAAACAAAAGAAATTGTATTTTTCAATTCACCTAATATAAGTGCTGTAGGGCAATCTCTTTATCATGAAAGTTGAACTTACAAATGTCGAATTATGTACAAAAATAACTGCATTCAAAAATAAAAAAGGTAAAACTTTAGAGCCTACAAGTCCACTCAGTCCTACTTCATGTACAGCCAATAGCTCAGACAAACGAGTTTGTTTGTGTTTGCAGGAGATAAGTCTGTATGACACTGTTATAGCCGGTGTCGCAAGATATTTATGTGCCAGATGTGCTAAAGATTCATATGTCCCTTTGTGCTTCAACCACCATTCCAGAGGACATGCATCCATGCTGATGACGGGTTCTGCTCGATAACGACCCAAAGCAGTGCGGACCGACGCATGTTCATTTTCATCATCTGAGTCAGATGCCACCAGCAGAAGGTTGATTTTCCTTTTTGTGGTTTGGGTTCTGTAGTTTCTGCATCCAGTGTGTTGCGCTGTTTGTGATCTTCAGATGGACATCATGTTAATTGAATAAAATGATTTCCTGAAGGCTGCTTTATTTTGTCTGCATGGCCTCAGTGGGATGTCCATGCCACTCAGGAATGATGGAGGCTGAGCTATGTCAGAGAACTCATACACTGTGTTGTCTTTCCTTGGCAAAACTAATACAGTTAGTTATCCTTTGAAGTGGTCTATTCATGTGGAGGAAGCTGATACTGCTGGAACTGGGTTTTCTGGAACGAAACTGCATCTAAGAAGACTCCTAGAGCTTCCATTATCTTGACCACCAGTGGCCCCCTTCCAGCAGCTTGATTATCCAGTTAGTCCTTCTGGAACACTGGCTCCTCTTATAGTAACCAACAGGGAACTGATGGCAAACAGCCCCCTCCTGGATTTCCCACCCAACTGTAAGCATGCTTTTTGGTTGTCTATCTCACTGTATCAATCAATTCCTGGCCGTTGCAGTGGCATTGGTGCACCTCATTCCCTCCTGCTCTTTGCCTGTGGCACACGCAAGTTATTCTCCTGAATACTGTAATACTTTGGTCTGTTTCTGATTGGTGTTTGATGGCCTATGATATGCAAAGGGGTGGAGATGGGGTGTAAGGCTGGAAGATCTGATGGTCCCTTTTGTCTTTAAACTCTACAACACTCTTAAGTTGATGCTGCACTGCTCTGAAAATAAGTTCAGTGTGCCTTACTTTTAGGACACATGTATAACCCTCTAACATATAAAGGGTCATCGTCAGACCCATACGTACTTTGCACTCACCTAAACAGCTCCTCCGAAAACATGCAGGCCAACCTACTTCATATGTGTACGTGCACGTATGTAGGCTGGGGAACAAATCTTTGGTCCCAATGCTCCCAGAATGGGTGGCAGTGCTGCATCACATCCAATAACTACAAAAGGATATAAAGGAAGGATTCAGCTAGTGTACAATGTAATTTCACCTCTGAAGAGTCCAGTTCAAATTCTAGTTCAGGTCACAGGAGTTTAGTGATTAAAATACATTGCAAGGGAGCAGGATAACAGTGTGGCTTTGAGCAAAGCTAAGTTCTCTTTACCAGTTAAGGTATTACTAAGAGAGACGTATGCCAATGTCATACAAAATGTTTAGGATTAAGAGGACAAGCATCTACTTGTACCATAAATATGAGAGGATCAGAGATGGGATGGCAAGGCTATAGTAGTGTGGGACTTAGGGTCACAGTTGAAGTAATTTGAGGAATTCACATTGTGTCCAGATTCTTAAAGGTATTTAGGTGCCTAACTCCAATTGATTTCAACAGAAGCTAAGTCCCTAAATATCTATGAGGACTTGGGGCATTGTGTCTAGTTAAGATGAATACTGTCCGTACCACACTTATACCATCACCAAACAGCCATATGACTTCTTAAAAATAGTTCACAGGGAGGTAGCACTAATCACGAGCAGTCCTGGTCATTCTGCTAACATAATGAAACTGTAAACTCCAGAATTAAGCTCTGCATGTTGGAAATGGCTGGGTTTTATGATTTTTGTCAAGATGGCCAGGTGGGTCATCTGAATCCAATCTAGATCTTTAATGGCTGATTTATAAAATGAAGCTGAGAGGGCCTGCGACTGACCATGCTGTTTCGAGCCCTTTTAACTTGAAGAACCAAGAGAAATTGCACAAACAATGGCTGTGTTCAGTGCACTACAGGCAGCATATACAGTCTGACTGCTACACTTTACGCTCCCTATATTGTGGATAATCCTGTGGGGAGGGAGGTGGGTATGGAAAGCTCTACCTTACCTGAGGCGTTGTGTTTTTTGTGGGCTTCTGCGTTTACACGAGATCCTTGTGTATCTTGTTTTGGTAGGGTTCTTTTTTGCAGAAAGTATGTGGTTTAAAGGCCAAATGCTCTGTATCCAGGTGAGCTGTGACATAGGGAAGTAGAGAATTTCATTTCATTTCAAGTTCACTGCCTGATGATTTCTCAGCATTGCTGGCAGTGCTGGAGTCTGAAACTTTTGGTGTGAATTTAAAATTAAAATGTGCTCCTCCTTTACTTTGCCAGGTTATGCAGCGCTTCCTGAATTAATGCCCTTGGGTGGAGCTTTTCAAAGTGACTAATGATGTGGAATGCCTCTGTTTCTGTATGTCCAGCTTCAGATGCCTTAAAAGGGGCCCACTCTTCAGATAGTGCTGAGCACTCACCCTCTGAAAAATCAGACACCTTTAGGGTGTCTCAAGTGGGGAACCAAAAAAACAACCCTGAGGTTTGATAATAAAAATCGGAGTTAAGCCCCCAATTTGTGAACACTCATGAATATGCTTAACTTTAAGCACTTGACTAGTTCTGTTGACTTCACTGGGACTACTCGTGATAAAAGTTAAGCATGTGCACAAGCGTTGGCGTGATCATGGCCTGGATTACTAACTAAGCTTTCAAAGTCCTACGCCATTAGGACCAGTCCAAGATAAAACCTGGGATGGGTTTGGGGTTTTTTTATATAGGACACTTTCTGCAGTTGGTCCAAAGCCTTGGTTGGGAATCTGAATGTGCTCTCCCCTCACATATCACAACCCACACCCCAACACACATGCACCATCCATTCCTTGTAGAGCAACCCCCTTCCACTATGACTAAAGAGAGGTTCTGCTGCACCATCTTCCTTATTTCCTGCTCCCTTCAACATACTTTACTCCCCATGTCCTGACCAATCTTTGTTTAATTACGTGCCTCCCTGGCTCCAAGCCTCCTTTGCAACATCATTCTGAGGAAAGGAGGGGGTAGCCAGTTGCACAGAGAAGACTGTGGTGGATCCTTCACCAGAGCTTGACATAGTAGGATTTTCCTTCAGTCCCAGTTTTTCTTCATTCATAGGTGGAAGCTGAAAAAACTTAGGTCTCCACATTAGGCTACATGAAGCAGTGACATTAAATTAAATAAAATAAATGTTAATCACAATGTCCCTTACTTCAACTGACACCCTCCTTTTAAGGGCTTTTTCTGGTACAGCTTACAGCATGATTGCACCAATTTAGACTGAGAGGTAATACATAATTAAGTTAAAGTTACTTATACTGTAACTTAAAATAACACAATATGATGAGAGGGCAGGAGGAAGATGCAAATTATATCTACCTAGCTTCTTTACATCCACTTAAACTTGCCTCTGACATTGGCCTTATAAACATTCTGTATCACAGGAGAGTTGCCCCATTAAACATTTTTCATCCATGTTGCCTCTCCCACCTTGTATCTCTAATGGCCATGACTTAGCAGGTCAGACCTAACACTAGAATCCCACCAAAGGTCATGAATTTGCTCCTGGAGGACCCACAGCTCCTTAGTCCTCAAACATGCAACCTTCTGTCTATGGAGAAAGAAATGAAGCCTACAACAAGGTCCTGAGAAGGGGAATCCCACTCTCTCTTTACTCCATCCTAGAGATTCAACATGGGCTCATGCCAAGCCACTGAAGGAAGTTTTAACAGGAGATTTCCCTGTGCAGGGACTGCAGCAAAGAATTGGATATGGGCACTAACATAGTATTGTGATGATTTCGGCATAACAGTGTAATGGCAAACACCATGATGGATATGAACATGCTGTCCTGATCAAATCAAAGTGTTATGCTATAGCATTCATGGTACATACTGTGACCTGGGGTAGCCCTCACTAGAAATGTCAAGGTCAGAATAGGCTGCAAAAAGGAGAGCAGATACTCCCAAGACTAGTGGGTAACACTGAAGTTAAACTCCCCAACCAGCCACAAACTGTGCTTCTGATCCCCACACTGGTTATCAAGAAGAAGAAAAAAGAAATCACACAGCCCCCTTATTACATTCCAGTTCTCTGGCTCCCAATCAGCACCTAGGTCCAGTACAATGAGAAGTTATTTTAAAAACTGCTCACTATACAAAATGTTCTTCTGAACCCCAAAGGGCCAGCCACATTGCTAGGTCAATATTAGGTTCGATCTTACCCAAAATACCACTCTGCCAGCTAATTCTTTAGTGTCTAAAACTAGTGGTTTATTATAAAGAAAAAAAGAACAAGAAGAGAGCTGTTAAATGGTAAAGCAGTCACATACATACAAAGACTTCAGAGTCCATATATCAAGTTCTTATCAGTATTGGTGAGTTCGCTGGCTTGAAAGTCCCTCTGGAACACATCCACAGCTTGGATAGGTCATTCAGTCCTTTGTTCAGAGCTTCAGTTTGTAGAAAAGTTACTCCAGAGGAAAGAAGCAGGATTGAAGACAAAATGGAGATGATGCAGCTGCCTTTTATATTCTTTTCCCATGCAGCTTGTATTTCCTTTGTTCCAAACACAAGTTGCCCAGCACATGGCATGGAAAAACCTTAGAGTTCTGTCCATAGACATGCCCCACATGCCTTGCTGAGTCACAAGGTGTCTTCATTGGTTCCTTTCAATGGATTCATTGTACAGTTAATGGCCCTTGGTGGGCCATCAAGCAGGCCTACTGCTGATACCAGTCTTTCTGGGGGTGTCACCTAGAAACACAGCACAAGTTTGGAAATACAGACATACCATACAGATCTATAACTCATAATACAGAGATGATACATATAAACAAGATCATACTTGGGAAATTATAACATTTTTACAGATACCTCATATGGCATATCTGGTCAGATTCCTTGCAATTTTATAATATTGGTATCAACAATATCATAAAGTGTCTCCCATATTCCATACAGCATCACAGATACGTAGCTTGTGCCCATGGTACATGCCTTGTCAAGTTTAGTCAGCCTGCCTTGTGGTTCCCGTAAGAATAAAATTCTAGTTTCTGGTGAGGTAAGATCAGATTTTGCAGCTGGCATGCTCAAATTTTCTTTGATTTAAAGCCTTTCCCTAAGGGTTTTGCCACATATAAATGAAATGATAATTACAATATTTTAATCCAATTATCTCCCTTCAAGATCTAGCAGGTGCAAACTGGAGATGGATCAAACTTATTCTCACTATGAATTATGCCTGGAGCCACCTTGAAGCAGCCATCTAGCCTGGCATGTACATGCTGCACAACTTGTGTTACTGGGGAAGTGAAGCACGTTCCTAAATTATGAATAGCACATGAATTATTGCTGAAATGCATAACCCAGGCTTCAGCCATCAAACACTTCAATCTACAAGAGAGCAGCAGGGGAAAAGCCCTGCCTGCAGCCTGGGCAAGCCAGGGAGGGTTCTCATTTGCATAGGTTTATATCATGTGCTGGGTCAGTATGCAAAAGCATGGCACTGGTGAAGACACATGTCACACACAGTTAATCTAACATACTGTCCCTGGATCTTGAAGGAAACTTACCTTGCAAACTTCCAGCTGCTTAACATGGAAATAGCATGGGGATTTTGCTTGTCCCCATTTTAAAGTTCTTCTTTGAGTGCTTGCTCATGTTGACTCCATTCTAGGTGTGCGCACCCATGTGCACAGTCGTTGGAGATTTTTGCCTCTAGTTTATTATAAAGAAAAAAAGAACGAGAAGAGAGCACTGTCTGGAGTGCCACACTCATGCATTGGTATTTTAGGCGCCGCCAGCCCTACACCCTCTCAGTTCATTCTTACCGCCCATAACGTTTGGTCAGATCACTTTTTCCCCCTTGCCTAGCAAGTGGTTAATGGTTCTCTCCTTTCTTCAAAGTCTTAGTGTCTTGTAAATTGTTTGTTGACAGTAGTTAGTTATTAAGTAGTTGTTAAGAGGTGTAGCTAGTAAGTTAAAGTCCTGGCGGGGACTTTGCCCCAGGCGGGACATGCCCCGGTCTCTGGGTTGTAAGCCCTGTTCTGTCTGTAACAGGCCCTCACAGCAGCTGCCTAAAGTGCTTGGGGGAATGACATGTGAAGGACAAGTGTTGCATCTGTAAGAACTTTCGTCCGAGAACACACAAGTCTTGTGACATCCATTTGAGGGCCCTCCTCATAGAGGCTGCTCTATGCCTGGTGTCAGAGCCCTCCCAGCCAGACTCTACGCCCAGCACTTCGGCCTTGGTGTGTAGCATATCCCTAGCACCAGGCTGTGCCTGGCACTGCTGCCCTCCACCAGTGCCCAAGAAGTGATTGAAAAAGCATGACTCCCCAGCACTGAGCAAGAAGAGTCAAGGGGTATCAGGTAAAGGATCCAGTTCAGGCCACCCATCCACCCTGGAACTACATGGGGGTACCTCCCCAATCAGACCCCTTAGCCCCCTGAGGGATCCACCACCAGGGATGGGAGCAATAGGTGATCCAGACTCATGACAGGGCCATCGTCTTCTCAGGTCCTCCTAGTGTCTAGGGAGCAGAGAACCCTCCCACTGCGATGGCACCATGCACAGCACTGGATCCAGTGAAAGCTCCCTATGAGGGCAAGCCAGCTATGAAAACTCCCCAGATGGCAAGCAAACGCCGCGATTCTCCAGAGCTGAGGCAGCGCTCCCCATCTCCATGTCCCAGGTCTCTGTCTCTACAGCCTAGGTTGCCGGTTTGATGTTCTAGGTTGCCGGCACCGTGCTTGCAATCTCCACCTACTCGACGAGGATCGCCCAGAGGGAGACACTGGTTACTGTTTGTCCAGCGCTGGTCATCCTCCCTCCAGCTGTCTCCATGGCATAAATCCTTGTTGCCTAGACCATTGGTCCAATCTCCAGCATGGTACCAGTCTCCCCACTCCCTGCACTGCTCTTCCTACTCAAGGCATTGTTCACCCATGGCGATGGTTAGCCGTCAAACCCAGGCATTCCCTGCCCCAGGACTGGTCCCAAGAATTTGGGGCCCTAGTTGATGAAGGTACAACAGCGGCTAGATGCTCCCTCCAAATGGCCTGGGACATGGCCAATTTGGCTGCCAGGGTGGTAGCATCAGCAGTGGTTATGAGGCGCAGTTCCTGGCTTCGAACCGCAGACCTGTCCCAGGAGAGGCAGTCCTCCATCCAGGACCTCCTGTTTGATGGGAATGGACTCTTTGCAGAGCAGATGGATGCGAGGCTGCATGGGCTGAAGGACACTTGAGCCACCCTATCATAAATATAAAAGGAAGGGTAACCACCTTTCTCTATACAGAACTATAAAATCCCTCCTGGCCAGAGGCAAAATCCTTTCACCTATAAAGGGTTAAGAAGCTAAGATAACCTCACTGGCACCTGACCAAAATGACCAATGAGGAGACAAGATACTTTTAAAGCTGGAGGGGGGGGGAACAAAGAGTCTGTCTGCCTGTGTGATGCTTTTGCCGGGAACAGATCAGGAATGCTCTTCAGAACTCCTGTAAAAAGTTAGTAAGCAATCTAGCTAGAAATGTGTTAGATTTTCTTTTGTTTAATGGCTAGTAAAATAGCTGTGCTGAATGGAATGTAATTCCATTCCTGTTTTTGTGTCTTTTTGTAACTTAAGGTTTTGCCTAGAGGGATTCTCTATGGGTATGTCTACACTACGGAATAAGGTCGAATTTATAGAAGTTGTTTTTTTAGAAATCGGTTTTATATATTCGAGTGTGAGTGTCCTCACAGAAAATGCTCTAAGTGCATTAAGTGCATTAACTCGGCGGAGCGCTTCCACAGTACCGAGGCTAGAGTCGACTTCCGGAGCATTGCACTGTGGGTAGCTATCCCACAGTTCCCGCAGTCTCCGCTGCCCATTGGAATTCTGGGTTGAGATCCCAATGCCTGATGGGGCTAAAACATTGTCACGGGTGGTTCTGGGTACATATCGTCAGGCCCCCGTTCCCTCCCTCCCTCCGTGAAAGCAAGGGCAGACAATCGTTTCGCACCTTTTTTCCTGAGTTACCTGTGCAGACGCCATACCATGGCAAGCATGGAGCCCGTTCAGGTAACCGTCACCCTATGACTCCTGGGTGCTGGCAGACGCGGTACAGCATTGCTACACAGTAGCAGCAACCCCTTGCCTTGTGGCAGCAGACGGTACAGTACGACTGGTAGCCGTCATCGTCATGTCCGAGGTGCTCCTGGCCACGTCGGCTGGGAGCACCTGGACAGACATGGGCGCAGGGACTAAATTTGGAGTGACTTGACCAGGTCATTCTCTTTAGTCCTGCAGTCAGTCCTTGTCATAAATATAAAGGGAAGGGTAAACCCCTTTGAAATCCCTCCTGGCCAGGGGAAAGCTCCTCTCACCTGTAAAGGGTTAAGAAGCTAAAGGTAACCTCGCTGGCACCTGACCAAAATGACCAATGAGGAGACAAGATACTTTCAAAAGCTGGGAGGAGGGAGAGAAACAAAGGGTCTGTGTCTGTCTGTAATCGTCTTGGCCGGGGACAGAACAGGAATGGAGTCTTAGAACTTTTAGTAAGTAATCTAGCTAGGTATGTGTTAGATTATGATTTCTTTAAATGGCTGAGAAAAGAATTGTGCTGAATAGAACAAATATTTCTGTCTGTGTATCTTTTTTGTAACTTAAGGTTTTGCCTAGAGGGGTTCTCTATGTTTTTGAATCTAATTACCCTGTAAGATATCTACCATCCTGATTTTACAGGGGGGATTTCTTTATTTCTATTTACTTCTATTTTTTATTAAAAGTCTTCTTGTAAAACACTGAATGCTTTTTCATTGTTTTCAGATCCAAGGGTTTGGGTCTGTGGTCACCTATGCAAATTGGTGAGGCTTTTTACCAAACCTTGTCCAGGAAGTGGGGTGCAAGGTTTTGGGAAGTATTTTGGGGGGAAGGACGCGTCCAAACAGCTCTTCCCCAGTAACCAGTATTAGTTTGGTGGTGGTAGTGGCCAGTCCAAGGATAACGGGGGTAATATTTTGTACCTTGGGGAAGTTTTGACCTAAGCTGGTAAAGATAAGCTTAGGAGGTTTTTCATGCAGGTCCCCACATCTGTACCCTAGAGTTCAGAGTGGGGGAGGAACCTTGACAGTCCTATTGAACCGTCTTATGGTGAGCAGGCAGGCGATATGGATTGCTAGCAGTCGTACTGTACCATCTTCTGCCGAGCAGCCATGAGATGTGGATGGCATGCAGTCCTTCTGCACCGTCTGCTGCCAGCCAAAGATGTAAAAGATAGATGGAGTGGATCAAAACAAGAAATAGACCAGATTTGTTCTGTATTCATTTGCTTCTCCCCCTCCCCCGTCTAGGGGACTCATTCTTCTAGGTCACACTGCAGTCACTCACAGAGAAGGTGCAGCGAGGTAAATCTAGCCATGTATCAATCAGAGGCCAGGCTAACCTTCTTGTTCCAATAAGAACGATAACTTAGGTGCACCATTTCCTATTGGAACCCTCCGTGAAGTCCTGCCTGAAATACTCCTTGATGTAAAGACACCCCCTTTGTTGACTTTAGCTCTCTGAAGCCAACCCTGTAAGCCGTGTCGTCAGTCGCCCCTCCCTCCGTCAGAGCAACGGCAGACAACTGTTCCGCGCCTTTTTTCTGTGCGGACGCCATACCAAGGCAAGCATGGAGGCTGCTCAGCTCACTTTGGCAATTAGGAGCACATTAAACACCACACGCATTATCCAGCAGTATATGCAGCACCGGAGCCTGGAAAAGCGATACCGGGCGAGGAGGCGACGTCAGCGCAGTCATGTGAGTGATCAGGACATGGACACAGATTTCTCTGAAAGCATGGGCCCTGCCAATGTATGCATCATGGTGCTAATGGGGCAGGTTCATGCTGTGGAACGCCGATTCTGGGCTCGGGAAACAAGCACAGACTGGTGGGACCGCATAGTGTTGCAGGTCTGGGACGATTCCCAGTGGCTGCGAAACTTTTGCATGCGTAAGGGCACTTTCATGGAACTTTGTGACTTGCTTTCCCCTGCCCTGAAGCGCATGAATACCAAGATGAGAGCAGCCCTCACAGTTGAGAAGCGAGTGGCGATAGCCCTGTGGAAGCTTGCAACGCCAGACAGCTACCGGTCAGTTGGGAATCAATTTGCAGTGGGCAAATCTACTGTGGGGGCTGCTGTGATTCAAGTAGCCCACGCAAACAAAGATCTGCTGATATCAAGGGTAGTGACCCTGGGAAATGTGCAGGTCATAGTGGATGGCTTTGCTGCAATGGGATTCCCTAACTGTGGTGGGGCCATAGACGGAACCCATATCCCTATCTTGGCACCGGAGCATCAAGCCGCCGAGTACATAAACCGCAAGGGGTACTTTTCGATAGTGCTGCAAGCTCTGGTGGATCACAAGGGACGTTTCACCAACATCAACGTGGGATGGCCGGGAAAGGTACATGACGCTCGCATCTTCAGGAACTCTGGTCTCTTTCAAAAGCTGCAGGAAGGGACTTTATTCCCAGACCAGAAAATAACTGTTGGGGATGTTGAAATGCCTATATGTATCCTTGGGGACCCAGCCTATCCCTTAATGCCATGGCTCATGAAGCCGTACACAGGCAGCCTGGACAGTAGTCAGGAGCTGTTCAACTACAGGCTGAGCAAGTGCAGAATGGTGGTAGAATGTGCATTTGGACATTTAAAGGCGCGCTGGCGCAGTTTACTGACTCGCTTAGACCTCAGCGAAACCAATATTCCCACTGTTATTACTGCTTGCTGTGTGCTCCACAATATCTGTGAGAGTTAGGGGGAGACGTTTATGGCGGGGTGGGAGGTTGAGGCAAATCGCCTGGCTGCTGGTTATGCGCAGCCAGACACCAGGGCGGTTAGAAGAGCACAGGAGGGCGCGGTACGCATCAGAGAAGCTTTGAAAACCAGTTTCATGACTGGCCAGGCTACGGTGTGAAAGTTCTGTTTGTTTCTCCTTGATGAAACCCCCCGCCCCTTGGTTCACTCTACTTCCCTGTAAGCTAACCACCCGCCCCTCCTCCCGTCAATCACTGCTTGCAGAGGCAATAAAGTCATTGTTGCTTCACATTCATGCATTCTTTATTCATTCATCACACAAATAGGGGGATGACTACCAAGGTAGCCCAGGAGGGGTGGTGGAGGAGGGAAGGAAAATGCCACACAGCACTTTAAAAGTTTACAATTTTAAAATTTATTGAATGACAGCCTTCTTTTTTTGGGGCAATCCTCTGTGGTGGGGTGGCTGGTTGGCCGGAGGCCCCCCCACCGCGTTCTTGGGCGTCTGGGTGTGGAGGCTATGGAACTTGGGGAGGAGGGCGGTTGGTTACTCAGGGGCTGCAGTAGCAGTCTGTGCTCCAGCTGCCTTTGCTGCAGCTCAACCATACACTGGAGCATACTGGTTTGGTCCGCCAGCAGCCTCAGCATTGAATCCTGCCCCCTCTCATCACGCTGCCGCCACATTTGAGCTTCAGCCCTCTCTTCAGCTTGCCACTTATTCTCTTCAGCCCGCCACTTACTCTCTTCAGCCCGCCACCTCTCCTCCCGGTCATTTTGTGCTTTCCTGCACTCTGACATTATTTGCCTCCACGCATTCGTCTGTGCTCTGTCAGTGTGGGAGGACAGCATGAGCTCGGAGAACATTTCATCGCGAGTGCGTTTTTTTTTTTCTTTCTAAGCTTCACTAGCCTCTGGGAAGGAGAAGATCCTGTGATCATTGAAACACATGCAGCTGGTGGAGAAAAAAAAAGGGACAGCGGTATTTAAAAAGACACATTTTATAAAATAGTGGCTACACTCTTTCAGGGTAATCCTTGCTGTTAACATTACATACATAGCACATGTGCTTTCGTTACAAGGTCGCATTTTGCCTCCCCCCACCGCGTGGCTACCCCCTCAACCCTCCCCCCTCCCTGTGGCTAACAGCGGGGAACATTTCTGTTTAGCCACAGGCAAACAGCCCAGCAGGAATGGGCTCCTCTGAGTGTCCCCTGAAGAAAAGCACTCTATTTCAACCAGGTGGCCATGAATGATATCACTCTCCTGAGGATAACACAGAGAGATAAAGAACGGATGTTGTTTGAATGCCAGCAAACATACACTGCAATGCTTTGTTCTACAATGATTCCCGAGTATGTGTTACTGGCCTGGAGTGGTAAAGTGTCCTACCATTAAGGACACAATAAGGCTGCCCTCCCCAGAAACCTTTTGCAAAGGCTTTAGGAGTACATCCAGGAGAACCGCGAATGCCAGGGCAAAGTAATCCTTTCACATGCTTGCTTTTAAACCATGTATAGTATTTTAAAAGGTACACTCA
Source organism: Lepidochelys kempii (assembly GCF_965140285.1). Classification (NCBI taxonomy): domain Eukaryota; kingdom Metazoa; phylum Chordata; order Testudines; family Cheloniidae; genus Lepidochelys; species Lepidochelys kempii. Next base: position 122,955,152 of record NC_136383.1, read on the forward strand.
CCAGAGGTCCCTTCTCCGCCTGCTGGTCCAGGAGGCAGCCTTGGGTGGGTTCGGGGGGTACTGGCTCCAGGTCCAGGGTGAGAAACAGTTCCTGGCTGTCGGGAAAACCGGTTTCTCCGCTTGCTTGCTGTGAGCTATCTACAACCTCCTCATCATCATCATCTTCTTCGTCCCCAAAACCTGCTTCCGTATTGCCTCCATCTCCATTGAAGGAGTCAAACAACACGGCTGGGGTAGTGGTGCTGAACCCCCTAAAATGGCATGCAGCTCATCCTAGAAGCGGCATGTTTGGGGCTCTGACTCGGAGCGGCCGTTCGCCTCTCTGGTTTTCTGGTAGGCTTGCCTCAGCTCCTTCAGTTTCATGTGGCACTGCTTCGGGTCCCTGTTATGGCCTCTGTCCTTCATGCCCTGGGAGATTTTGACAAAGGTTTTGGCATTTCGAAAACTGGAATGGAGTTCTGATAGCACGGATTCCTCTCCCCAAACAGCGATCAGATCCCGTACCTCCCGTTCGGTCCATGCTGGAGCTCTTTTGTGATTCTGGGACTCCATCATGGTCACCTGTGCTGATGAGCTCTGCATGGTCACCTGCAGCTTGCCACGCTGGCCAAACAGGAAATGAGATTTAAAAGTTCGTGGTTCTTTTCCTGTCTACCTGGCCAGTGCATCTGAGTTGAGAGTGCTGTCCAGAGCGGTCACAATGGAGCACTCTGGGATAGCTCCCGGAGGCCAATACCATCGAATTGTGTCCACAGTACCCCAAATTCGAGCCGGCAACGTCGATTTAAGCGCTAATCCACTTGTCAGGGGTGGAGTAAGGAAATCGATTTTAAGAGCCCTTTAAGTCGAAATAAAGGGCTTCATTGTGTGGACGGGTGCAGGTTTACATCGATTTAACGCTGCTAAATTCGACCTAAAGTCCTAGTGTAGTCCAGGGCTATGTTTTGAATCTGATTACCCTGTAAGGTATTTACCATCCTGATTTTACAGAGGTTTTTCTTTTACTTTTTCTTTAATTAAAATTCTCTTTTAAGAACCTGATTGTTTTTTCATTGTTCTTAAGATCCAAGAGTTTGGGTCTGTGTTCACCAATGCAAATTGGTGAGGATTTTTATCAAGCCTTCCCCAGGAAAGGGGGTGTAGGGCTTGGGGGGATATTTTGGGGGGAAGACAGCTCCAAGTGGGCTCTTTCCCTGTTCTTTAACATGCTTGGTGGTGGCAGCAGCACAGGGTTCAAGGACAAGGCAAAGTTTGTACCTTGAGGAAGTTTTTAACCTAAGCTGGTAAGAATAAGCTTAGGGGGTCTTTCATGCAGGTCCCCACCTCTGTACCCTAGAATTCAGAGTGGGGAAGGAACCTTGACACACCCTCTGCTCACTGGGTCTGTATACACCACAAAGTTGGCAAGGAAGCAGTTCCAGCCACTCCCACCACCAAGGCGTTGGCGGCCTCGGCAGGGCTCTGCAAAAAGGGACAGAGACAAGAGTTTTAGTTGTCTCTGCCTTTCTACCTCCCACTCACCTGCTCGGCCTGGCCAGGCCAAACATCACGGGGGTCCAGAGGTGCTCATTTTGAGGATGCACTCGAGAGCGACACCTCAGTCAGCTTCATGGATCCACCCCCCCTCACACTCTCCTTCCCTGTCCCTCTTCAGGGACCGTTCTCACAAGCAATACCTCGTTCAGGAGATTGAGAACCTCCTGCAGCTGGGAGCAGTGGAGGAGGTCCCTCGAGAAATATGGGGGAAAGGTTTCTACTCCCATTATTTCCTAATCCCGAAAGCAAAAGTGGGCCTAAGACCCATTCTGGACCTGCAGCACCTCAACAAATCTTGCAAGAAGTTGATGTTTCACATGGTCTCCTTGGCCTCCATCATTCCCTTCCTGGATCCGGGAGACCATCCGGGAGATGGTTCATCCATTTTATGGTGGGCCAGTGCCATTTTCAATTCACGGCACTGCCCTTCGGACTCCTGACGGCCCCATGGGTGTTCACAAAATATATGGTGCCAGTGGCCGCTTACCTGAGGCATTGGGGTGTCCAGGTCTACCCATATCTCAACAATTGGCTCATCATGTGCACATCTCAGGATCAGGGAAGTCCTAATCACTTCACTACTTAGACTTTTGCGCATCCTTACCCAGTCTAATAGCTATAGACACACCTCTTTAATCAATACTGATATAAAAATTCTTTCAAAAATATTGTCTTCGACTTGAAAAAGTAATGAGTGATGTAGTTCACCCCAAACAAATTGGATTTGTTTAAAAACAAGCATGATTCAGATAACACACAGTTGATTAATGTTACGGCAGTGCACCAATATTCTAGAAATTTCCATGCAATCATTTCACTGGATGCAGACAAAGCCTTTGACAGAGTGAACACACAATGTCTCTTTCTGACCCTTGATAAATCCTTTGTTTCATGGCTAAGGCTGTTATACGCCAATCTCAACTCTTGCATTCTAACAAATAGCACAGTATTCCCCCCACCCTTTAATCTGTTTTGAGGAACTACACAGTGATGCTACCTCTTCCTCCTCCTGTTCAGTTTAGCAACAGAACCACTTGCAGTACTAATTAGGGAACACCAAGATATTCAAGGGATCAAATCAGGATCTCAGGAGACAAAAAAGCCTTCCATATGCAGACGACATCTTCCTATTTATTAAAAATTCAGATCAATCTACTCCAAATACCCTACAAACATTAGATAACTTTGGCAAATTCTCTGACTACAAGATAAATTGGGATAAGTCCAAAGCAATGAAGATCTTATTGGATCTAGAGGGAAGTGACTCTCCTATAGGGACATTTAGATTGCAACAGACAAAGCTCAGCTATCTTGGCATCCTGTTCCCTAAGGAAATTAGAGACATAGTCAAGGTTAAACTAGCCACATTAATCATGCCATTAGCAAACAATTTCTGCCTTTGGGGACCAGTAAACAATCACAGTGAATGCCCTTCCCAGGATCCTTTTTATTTTAAATTCCCTCCCTAACCATGTTCCTTCCTTTTATTTTACCAAGAGCCATATGAAATGACAGAAAAGACAGAACTGAGCTCTCACCCTAGTAGCAATGGAGCTCATTTCACAGATCCCATGAGAGGAAATATCCTGCAAAAGGGATACAATTTCCATACATCAACCTGAAACATATCACAGGAATAAAATGCCCTCTTTTCAAATGACTGCAGCTCCTGAGAGACAGTTAAACCTCCAGGGCACTGAAGGGTTAAGCACCAACAACAAAAGTCATCTGAATGAAAAGATCTGTACTGTACGTTCACCCATTTTTATACTAAATGATAACGTGTTGAATGCCAGGAAGCCCTTTTCAGGCAGTACATTTCCTGGCTTGGCCCAGTTTTGAACAAAGAGAATAATTATATAAGAAACTATTTAGTTTGTTAGTAGCATTTTGAAGTCCCCTTGGAGGTTCCTGGGCAGATAAGTGTGTTGAATAAAAGCTCCCCCACATCCCTGCAGCATTTTGATGCTGCAGAGAAGACACAATCCTAGACTTGCAGTGGGGCTGAGTGAATACATTGCCAAAATAAAGTTTCCTTCACTACTCATCTGAGTTTTAAGGCAATTCATATGGCCCATATTCACACGTCTTTTTATGTTTCTTTACCATAATGCTTAGTATGACCAAGTTTTATGAATAATGATGTTAAGGGGAAAAAAGTTTTAATCTCTCACTCTTCAGTACCCATGGAAAGGGAATTTAAAATTCACTCTTCTGAAGTATGAGTACCAGAAACCTGATGGCAAGAGATCCAGTCAAGGAACAGAAACCCACTGCTAATAATTGACATGGGTTGAATTGTTCCTAGCAAGCCACTAAGTAAAAAAAATTCACAAAATATGTCACTGAATATTTCCAAACAACCAATAAACTGGAGAAAAAATGGGTTGTTTTTTTTTTGTTTATCACAGCCCAAACAAAAAGAGGCTGTAGACACACATCCTTACCTCTAGGGCACCCCTCTATGCTCATACACAGCATTGCAGGTGCCTTTGCCTCCCACTCACCCTCTGGTCACCATTTGCTCATTCTCAAGGATAAGTCCCAGCCAGTCCATTCTCTGGGCTCCCTTCCTGGGAGTTCTGTGACTCAGCCCTCCGGCCAAGTTGCATGCAGTTCAGTCCCCTTCCGGAGCCAACTCCAAGTCCAAAAATCAAATATTCTGAAGTAATAGTCCTTCTGCCCCTGTTGGGCTCTACCATAATCCTCTTTCTTCTCCAGCAGGATTCCCCTACCGCCTCCCTTCCCAAGGGATTTCAGCTGCTTTCCTTAGGGGATCTCCCTGCTGCAAAGCTTCTCCTAGAACTCCTAGGCCTTCTGCCCCTCCTAGGCTTCTCTGTTATACTCTTCCTCTCTTAGGCCCTAGCTCTGGGGTCCTCCTCTGCTCCTGGTGGCTGTTCCTGTCTGTCTACACACTGAAAACTCCTCTTTTACCTCCCACCAGGATCTCCTAACCTCTGTTCCATTCTCAGCTCTATTTAAGGCCTAGCTCCACCACCTCTGCCAGCCAGGAGGTAATTAATTCATCACCTCCAGGTATGGAGCATGACTAACTGGGGTCACTTTCTAATGAAGCCCCATTACACCTAGCTGGGGTCACTAATTAGTTCTTAGTTTGCCAGATCCTGAGAGAGACTGAGGGATAGCTGCTAAGTCAGGGGCAAGACTGAGCCCGGTTTGCCTGAACAGGCCAGACAGCCCATTACAGAAGCAAAATTCTCCAAATAATGGTTTTCTGCAAACTAGAACACAGCAAACCATCTCAGTTGCTCACTAGGTGAGTAATTGTGATGCTGTGAACACAGGGCTATGACTTCACTGCAGGATGAAGGAGGAGCAGTCAGAATGGAGAGAGAAAGCACTTGTTTAACTACAAAATGATTAGCACAAATGGATGGAACACTTTGAAAAATGCTAGATACATCCATTCTATAAATAGGACACATTTTAGAGTGTTGCACAGTACAGCTGACCATCAAAAAATAAATGCGTATTAAAGGAAGCAATTAAATGGAGTATTTTCGTGAACAAGGGTATCTACTGAATGGCGTTGTGTTCTGTTTCTATTCTACTTTCCACTGTTGAGATAACAGAGGAAGGCTGGGACAAGGTGGATGAGCTAATGTCTTTTATTGGACCAACTTCTGTTGGTGAGAGAGACAAGATTTTACACTTACACAGAGCTCTTCTTCAGGGCTGGGAAATGAATTTAGGCCAGGTCTACACTACAAAATTAAGTCGACCTAATTTATGTTGGCATATAGCCACTGCAATAATTACATTGCTTGTGTGTATCTACACTTTGCTTCTTGTGTCAGTGGTGCATGTCCTCATCAGGAGCACTTGTATTGATTGTACTGTCAGTGTGGGGCATTGTGGAATGGCTCCTGAAAGCCGGTGACAGTCGATGTAAGCAACACAGTGTCAACACTGACCCTGCCTCAACCTAACTACATCGACCTTGGCTACGCACAACTCGTGGAGGTGGAGTTATTAAGTCAGCATAGCAGGGCAGTTACATTGACAGGAGCAAAATTTAAGTGTAGACACTTCTGTAGTTAGGGCGACGTAAACTGCCTTGTGTCGATCTAACTCTGTAGTGTAGACCAGACCTTAGAGTGTCACAGCTAAATACAAGGTGGAACAGATTGTTTAGCATAAGCAGTTTAACACATATTTTTTTCAAGGGGCCATTCAAGGTGCAGTGGCCCTTTAACACCCCTCCAGTCATAGGGGGGACTGGTAGGGGGGACAAGACAGCTGGGGAGATTTGTTAGTGGGTTATAGAGGAGGGCTGCTCACTGACACCTTGCTCAGGATTGAGATCAGTCTAATCTATTATCTGGTTTGACCTTGTCAATGAATGACAGCAGTTTTAATAAAATTTCACTGGTTTAATACATGGGGCCAATTCTGCCCAGACTTACAGCTTGTGTGACACCTCATTGACTTCAGGGGTGCAAAAGGTGCAAGTTTGGGGGACAGGTTTCAGAGTGGTAGCCATGTTAGTCTGTATCAGCAAAAACAACGAGGAGTCCTTGTGGCACCTTAGAGACTAACAAATTTATTTGGGCATAAGCTTTCGTGTGCTAGAACCCACTTAATCAGATGAAGTGGGTTCTAGCCCACAAAAGCTTATGCCCAAATAAATTTGTTAGTCGCTAAGTCTGGGGGAGAATTTTGGCTTAGGAGGTCTTGGATTCTGAGATAATTGCAGCCAAATAGATTTAATTGAAGGTGTTAATAGAGTAAATCACCACGGTCCATATGTTCAAAGCACAGCCGTATGACTTTCCTTAGGTTCCACAAGCCACTAATACAAAAAGTGTGAATGAAAACATTTAGTCTTTATATCAGCTGGCAGTTCTGGGTTTCTAGGTTTGTGGTTTAGGATCTGTTTATCATGAATAATCATCTGTAGAGCTGAAGCTGAACCAAAGCAACCCAAACTTTAGGGGTAATTTCAGAATCCAAACTTGGATCCAGTTCCAAATGTTGGAAATGGTCCCTCCCATTATAATGGACCAAACTGAAATGCTAGACCCCAAGTCCCATGATTTTTGAGGTGTTCAGGTTACCAGCGTTGAATTTTGAAGCTTGAACTCACACCAGTGATGTAGTGCAAAGACCAAAAGTAAAATTTGGTCTATTTCATTAACTAAAGTACATAGTGTGGTGCATGAAAGATGCATTTGAAAATTATAGCAGGAAAATACTTCTACCAGTTCATTAAAATGCAGTTCCATTAGATTCTATTAGGTTTTGGAAAGAAAAATCTTGCTTCAAAGAGCATAAAACAGAATAGCCGGTCCTGCTCCCTATAAACATTTTAATGGAGTTGGTTCACCACAGTGGTGCCAAAAGACAAACTCTCTCTTAATAACCTTAAATAGAAAAATGAAACTGTATCATGCAGACTACAGCAAAATACTTGCCTTGTGTAAGGAGGCTGTTGGCCCCTTACTGAAATTTAGTGCGCTTTTTTGTTGGCCCTCTTCCAATACCAGGAGAAAGGGGAAGGGCCGAAAAGAAATCAGGATCCTGGGACTGACAGGGACCCTGTGATAAATGTGGGGAGGGGGTCCAGTGTAGCTCCCGTTGATGGACACCCAGCCAGCCAGTTAGCTATAAAATCCTTCTTGGTAGCTGTTCTCTACTTGCTTTACCTGTAAAGAGTTAAAAAGTCTGACTACATGCATAGGTAAAAGGAAGTGAGTGAGCACCTGGCTAAAAGAGCTGATGGGAAGGCTAGACCTTTTTAAAAATTGAAACAAGACTCCCCTTTTGTCTATCTGTGGTTGTTCTCCCGGAGAGCAGGGACAGGGCTGGAACTATGCTGTAAAAGCTGGTGCCAGGTATGAAAAATCATTAAATCATACCTAGAAACTACTCCTTTGAAACCCCACATATGTAAGTAGATCAGGAAATGTCTAGGAAGGCATGATTAGGTTTCTCTCTCTTATTTCTTTATGGCTTGTGGACTTCTCTGTGCTAACCCCCAAATGCTTTTGTTTTGCTTGTAACCACTAAGCTGGACCTCAAGAAAACCATTCTTGATGCTTAATTATTATATTTTCTCTTTTTAAATCTAGCAATAGCCTAAATTCCAGATGTATTTTCTTTCTTTTTGTTTTTAATAAAATTTACCTTTTTTAAGAACAGGATTAGAATTTTTGTGTCCTAAGAGGTTTGTGCATATGTTGTTTAATTAGCTGGTGGCAACAGCTGATTTCCTTTGTTTTCTTTCTCAGCTCTTCCCCAGTGGGGCAGGGGGTGGTGGTGAAAGGGCTTGAGGGTACCCCACAGGGAGGAATTCCCAAGTGCGCCTTCCTGGGTTTAAAGGGGTTGGGGTTTTTTTGCACTTGGGTGGTGGCAGCATCTACCCATCCAAGGTCAGAGAGAAGCCGTAAACTTGGGAGTTTAATACAAGCCTGGAGTGGCCAGTATTAATTTTTCGAATCCTTGTGGGACCCCATCTTCTGCACTGGAACTGCCAGAGTGGGGAATCAGCCTTGACAGACCCAGAGAAATCAGAAGAGCTCTAATCCCAGGGGCAACAGGGAGAGGTCACACGCCAAATCAGCCAGATTGACGCAGTGGGAAGGTCAGTGAGGGAATGGAGAGCACAAGGCCCATGCTTTGTGGGCAGAGTAACTTAAGGCATGAGACGGAGAGAGCAGCAGCCCCGTGCAGAGCCAGGGAGCGCACAACAGCATGAGCCGCCTGAGCAGAGTCAGAGCAGCAGCTGGAACTGAAGCAGCATTGCAGGAATACTGGTGGGGTGAGTCTCCTACTCTCATAGCAGGGTCGTGTGCACTGGTCAAGGGAGAGACGGGGCCCCTTTCCCAGAAGCAGCTAGAGAGGGCATTAAGTGCCAGATCCAGAGGGGGACGTGGCCTGACAGGAGAGCCAGACCCAAAGGTGGAGAATGGGTTCTGTCGCATGGAGTCCAAACCCATCCTGGGACAGTGCCGCACCTGCAGCTACAGCAGCACGTCCTGCTCCTGGAAGCAGACACTAGCCGAGTAAAGTTGTGGTAACTGTAAAGTTTGTTTCCCTTTAGAGACTGCTGTATTGACCCTTACCAAGCCGTTTCCTCACAGTGCTTATGCTGGGAAGTGCTTGTTAATCCCCAAAGAAACGGTTCTGGTGTAAATAAATTGTATATATTGTCACAGGCGCTGACTTCTTCTCTATCCATGGGGTGCTCAGCCCTGCCCTGCCCCAGGCCCGTCCCCACTCCACCCCTTCCTCCAAGGCCCTACCCCTGCCCTGCCTCTTCCTGTCTTCCGCCCGGCCTCTTCCCATCCCCTCCCCCAAGTGCACCCCATCCCCACTCCTCCCCCTCCCTCCCAGCACCTCCTGCACACTGCGGAACTGATTGCGGTGGGTGGGAAGTGCTGGGAGGGAGGGGGAGGAGTTGATTGGTGGGGCCACTGGCAGGTCGGAGCTGTTGGGGGAAGAGGGGGAGCTTGGCTGCTGGTGGGTGCTAAGAACCTGCTAATTTTTTTAAGTGATTATCGATTAAAAGGGCAAGAAGTGAGTTAGGAGTGCCCTAGAGTAGGGGTACCCTTGTCCCTACCCAGAGTTGCCCACAGAGAAACTTGGGTAAACACCCAGGAACCCTCGGCTCATCTATCAACATAGGGCTAGACTTTAGTATCCTTACTCATGTTGGCTTGTATCTCAATCCACCAATAATCACAATGAAGTCAAGGGAGCTACTTGTGGAGAAAGGTGTTGCCCAGGAAAGATGACTGAGTTATCAGAACCTGGCCTTTGTTACACTATATGGGAACATGAAGTGTCCACTTCCTCACAGTAAATCACAGAGCTCTGGTGGCAGGATTTCTGTACTCACTGTACTCACTCTTCCTTATCTTTTCCCCACATCAATTACTCATGAAAGGAAAATAAATGTTCAGTGTCACAGTTATGTGGCACTATCTCTGCTGGGGGCAGCTGCGCAGAGTATTCTCTTAACGACTCTCAGTGACCCTGTTATGAATTATGGAGGAGAAGGCTGGTCTTGTGGATTAAACCACAGGACTGAGAAGCAAGAGAGTGGAATCTTCTTCTCCCTTCTGCCACAGACTTCCTCTGTGACCTTGGAAAAGTCATATCACCTATCCGGCTACATCAGGAAATTGAATTATTGCTAGAAATAGTTTGATAATGGGTTCCCTTGAATTGACAGTGAAAATCATTTAAGTGCTAATATAGACCAGACAATAAAATGGATTAAGACTTTTTTCCACCCAGTGCTTGCAAGGTGGCCAAGGACTTGGACTTTGGGAACGGGGTGCACTTAAGGTAGATTCACAAGGGGGACTTAGGCACCTAATTGCTACTATAAGTATCTATTTTAGGAGGCACTGGTATTCACAGTTGCTGCCTAACCCTGTAGACATCTAAATTTCCTAGTTACCTAAGTTACCAGTAGCAAAGCCCCCTAGGGACCTACATTTCTGCTGTTTGGCATGCACAAAGCTACCTACCTACCTGACACTGTCGAGTTGGTTGGTGTCTAAAAGCAGGGGGGTCCTCAAACTAGGTGTTCCCCTGCCTGTCTCCCCAGCAGGGCCTGATCCAGCAGGGTGTTAGCATGGCACTCACCTACAGGGTGGGAGACTTTGGTTCAAGTCCCTGCTCCGAATCAGGCAGGGTGGAGTTTCCCACATCCTGGGTGAGTGCTCGAACCATTGGGATTCTGGGATGAGGCACCACAACCATATTTCCTGAAAAAGGGCCACACCTCTCTCTTTGGCATTTCTTATCAGCTAGCTCAGGTGGCTCCCCATGTGGTGGGCAGGCTTCTGTGAATCATTTTAAGGCGCCTAACTCTCCTCATGCATTGTACAGGGAGACTGGGCGCCTAACTCAAGGCTGTAACTTGGCTTCAGGGTGCCTAAAAGATAGGGGTTGCAATTCAGAGTGGCCACTCCTAAATCTCTCTTGTGAATCTAGCTCTTAGCACCTTACAGGATCGGACCTTTAAAAATTATAAACCATCTGCAACCCAGTAGTAATACTGAAATGTTGGACCTTCCCATTGCATGCAGCAACATTTCCTTTCCAAATAGAGTCAGGATCTCTCAGTGTTTGAGGGATCCAAGTAGCTGACTGTTCCTTAGTGATTTATGGCATTCCATTAACTCTTAAAATGTTTTGCTTTTCTTCCAGAAATGAGATTATGCAGGCTGAGTATCCAGAACTGGAGAGCACCCTTTAAGACACTGAAGAGGAAATGCAAACAATGGAGGAATTAATGTCTGAAATCTGGTTAGTGTTAACACGGTAATCTCTTTTGTTCATAGCTTTGTGATTAATTGTGCATTATGGTGGAGATGAAACTCATCGATTTATTACTAAACCAAAACAGAGATTATGAGCCTTCCTGTAGGAAGGGTTAACTACTGCGGCAGATTCATCCAGCTCAATAGAGTGATGAGTTCATGAAAGTATCAAGTGGGAAATGTAGCCAATGTTACCACATTGAATGCTGTAAACAGTGTCTCAAAAGCACGATTCCTTTGATGTTCGAGAACTTTGTGTTCAACCCTTTGGAGTTGGAAATGGCTCTAAACCACAGATGAGAAAATAGTGCCTCCAATCCAGGGTTAGTTTTGACTGACACCGAGACCAGGTGGCTGGGGATGGGAAATGACGGAATGACAGCCCCGGGCACATGACCGAAACAAAGGACATAATGTGCTGTCTGAGAAGCTTTTTAAAAAAGAGCAGTTTGAGAGAGGCAAAGGGGAAGGCGCTGCAGTTGAGACTCCAAACACAGAGCTGCTTTGCAGGAGTGCTATAGTTGCTGTGCTACGTCTTTGAGATATAGGCTGGGTGCTGCATTTCCCATTTAATATTTAATTTAATATGCAGCAAGGAATCCGTGCAAGTCCAAAATTGGCTGACCTGTTAGTAGCTGTGACGCATCCATAGTAAAGGATTGGCCGCAAGTCAAACTCACTGGGTAAACCAGAGTTCAGCAACTACGCTTTCTGCCCTCTGTGCCTCCCCTCAGAAAAACCCAAAAAACTTAAGGCATTTGTAATAAACACTTATCTATCGCTAATGACACCTTGTATTTTAAAATGTCTTGGGGGATGGCTTGGATATCTACATCTAAGGCAGAGGTCCCCAAAGGGAACGTTCAGGGAGGCATGGCTGGGGCCCAGGCCACCTCCCATGGGGCCCACCCCCCCCCCGCTATAGCCCCAACTTTGGCCCTCTTACTCCTGTCTGTGTCACCCCCATCACACTCCAAAGCCATGGCCCCACTCCTGGCCCCAGCTTCAGGTGGGGGCGCGGACAGGGCTAAAGCGGGGTGAGAGGTAAAAAGTTTGGGGACCACTGTTATAAGGCCATCTATCCCTAATAACATGTTAATGGTTCCATACTGCTAACTGAGGCAACATGTTATAAAGCCAGACCGCAGTTCACCGCCAAAGGCTGGATAGTTGAGTAGATGGACCAACCTCATATTTTGCTGTTGCAGTTTCTAGAGTATTGTCTGAAAGGTTTAGGTAGAATCTACATAAAATAAGAACATAAGAATGGCTGTACTGAGTCAGACCAAAGGTCCATCCAGCCCAGTATCCTGTCCACCAACAGTGGCCAGTGCCAGGTGCCCCAGAGAGAATGAACCTAACAGGTAATGATCTAGTGATCTCTCTTCTGCCATCCATCTCTACTCTCTGACAAACAGAGGCTAGGGACACCATTCCTTACCTATCCTGGCTAATAGCCATTAATGGACTTAACCTCCATGAATTTATCCAGTTCTCTTTTAAATCCTGTAATAGTCCTATCCTTCACAACCTCCTCAGGCAAGGAGTTCCACAAGTTGACTGTGCACTGTGTGAAGAACTTCCTTTTATTTGTTTTAAACCTGCTGCCCATTAATTTCATTTGGTGGCCCCTAGTTCTTATATTATAGGAACAAGTAAATAACTCTTCCTTTTTCACTTTCTCCACATCACTCATGATTTTATATTCCTCTATCATATCCCCCCTTAGTCTCCTCTTTTCTAAGCTGAAAAATACCTCTTTAATTTCTCCTCATATGGGACTTGTTCCAAACCCCTAATCATTTTAGTTGCCCTTCTCTGAACCTTTTCTAATGCCAGTCTATCTTTTTTTAGATGAGGAGACCACATATGTATGCAGTATTCAAAATGTGGGTGTACCATGGATTTATGTAAGGGCAATTCTCTGTCTTATTCTCTATCCTCTTTTTAATGATTCCTAACATCCCGTTTGCTTTTTTGACTGCAGCTGCACACTGCCTGGACGTCTTCAGAGAACTATCCACGATGACTCTAAGATCTTTCTCCTGATTAGTTGTAGCTAAAAATTAGCTCCCATCATATTGTATGTATAGTTGGGGTTATTTTTTCCAATGTGCATTACTTTACATTTATCCACATTAAATTTCATTTGCCATTTTTGTTGCTCAATCATTTAGTTTTGTGAGATCTTTTTGAAGTTCTTCACAGTCTGCTTTGGTCTTAACTATCTTGAGCAGTTTAGTATCATCTACAAACTTCGCCACCTCTCTGTTTACCCCTTTCTCCAGATCATTTATGAATAAGTTGAATAGGACTGGTCCTTGGACTGACCCTTGGGGAACACCACTAGTTACCCCTCTCCATTCTGAAAATTTACCATTTATTCCTACCCTTTGTTCCCTGTTTTTTAACAGTTCTCAATCCATGAAAGGATCTTCCCTCTTATCCCATAACAACTTAATTTACATTAGAGCCTTTGGTGAGGGAACTTGTCAAAGGCTTTCTGGAAATCTAAGTACACTATGTCCACTGGATCCCCCTTGTCCACATGTTTGCTAACCCCTTCAAAGAACTCTAATATATTAGTAAGACATGATTTCCCTTTACAGAAACCATGTTGACTTTTGCCCAACAATTTATGTTCTTCTATGTGTCTGACAATTTTATTCTTTACTACTGTTTCAACTAATTTGTCCGGTACTGATGTTAGACTTACTGGTCTGTAATTTCCGGGATCTCCTCTAGAGCCCTTTAAAATATTGGCGTTACATTAGCTATCTTCCAGTCATAGGGTACAGAAGCTGATTTAAAGGACAGGATACAAACCATAGTTAATAGTTCTGCAATTTTACATTTGAGTTCTTTCAGGACTCTTGGGTGAATGCCATCTGGTCCTGGTGACTTGTTTCTGTTAAGTTTATCAATTAATTCCAAAACCTCCTCTAGTGACACCTCAATCTGTGACAATTCCTCAGATTTGTCACCTACAAAAGCCAGCTCAGGTTTGGGAATCTCCCTAGCATCCTCAGCCGTGACGACTGAAGCAAAGAGTTCATTTAGTCTCTCTGCAATGATTTTATCGTCTTTAAGTGCTCCTTTTGTTTCTCGATCCTCCAGGGGCCCCACTGGTTGTTTAGCAGGCTTCTTGCTTCTGGTGTACTTAAAAAACATTTTATTATTACCTTTTCAGTTTTTGGCTAGCTGTTCTTCCAACTCCTTTTTGGCTTTTCTTATTACATTTTTACACTTAATTTGGCAGTGTTTATGCTCCTTTCAATTTGACTTCCACTTTTTAAAAGGTGCCTTTTTATCTCTCACTGCTTCTTTTACATAGTTGTGAAGCCATGGTGGCTCTTTTTTAGTTCTTTTACTGTGTTTTTTAATTTGGGGTATACATTTAAATTGGGCCTCTCTTATGGTGTCTTTGAAAAGTGTCCATGCAGCTTGCAGGGATTTCACTCTAGTCACTGTACCTTTTAATTTCTGTTTAACTAACCCCTCATTTTTACATAGTTCCCCTTTCTGAAATTAAATGCTACAGTGTTGGGCTGTGGAGGTGTTCTTCCCACCACAGGAATGTTAAATGTTATTATATTATGGTCACTATTTCCAAGCTGTCCTGTAATAGTTACCTCTTGGACCAGCTCTTGACTCTCCCGTTGTGGGTTCCCATACCAGCTGCTCCAAGAAGCAGCCATTTAAAGTATCGAGAAATTTTGTCTCCGCATTTCGTCCTGAGGTGACATGTTCCCAGTCAATATGGAGATAATTGAAATCCCCCACTATTATTGAGTTCTTAATTTTAATAGCCTGTCTAATCTCCCTTAGCATTTCATCGTCACTATCACTGTCCTGGTCAGGTGGTCGATAATAGACCCCTATTGTTATATTCTTATTAGAGCATGAAATGACTATCCACAGGGATTCTGTGGAACATGTGGATTCACTTAAGATTTTTACTTCAGTTGATTCTACATTTTCTTTCACATATAGTGTCACTCCTTCCCCTCCCTTCCCCCCCTCTCCCACGACCTGTTCTGTCCTTCCGATATATTTTGTACCCCAGAATGATTGCGTCCCATTGATTGTCCTCACTCCACCAGGTTTCTGTGATGCCTATTATATCAATATCCTCCTTTAACACGAGACACTCTAGTTCACCCATCTTATTATTTAGACTTCTAGCATTTGTGTACAAGCCCTTTAAAAACTTGTCTACTGAGCTAGAAAATCTACTGAACTATAACCTCACTTTTCAAATACCAGGTATATATAACAGACAATACAGACTTCAAATGGAGCAGTAGAACCTGACAGGAATACAATAGTAAATGTTAAACAAACAATTAAAATTGTTTTGTACATCAAATGTAACATGTATAATTGCATAACATAGTTTTCTCTTTAACTCTGCCTTTCCTGATTTGCATGTGTTTTTTTAATCCAATCTTTATGATTATTTGGACATACCATAGTATTTTGACATGTACAGTAAGGTCTCTTGGCTGTGATTAGATTTAAATTTGCACTGTACCCCCCTTTGCATGATGTAAATTAACAAAGAAAAATCTAACGGCAAGCTTATTAGTGTACAATAAGTGACAAGTAATTTAATTACTTCCCAGTTGCTAGTGACAAATCAAATTGTTCCTTCTATTAAAATCATTTACACATGTAGGGTTTACAAGTCAGCATGTAATACACATGACAAATTAGTTCATTCTGTACATAAACACTAAAGACTGCTCTAAAATTGGATTAGTTACAGGTTCAAAACCATTTCAGTTCAGCTAATAGGGATTGGCCTAGCTTCCAGATTTTTCTTGGAAGTCAGGATCAACAAGCCTTTTATTTGTATGTGCAGTACATTACTGATCAGGTACAGATGGGGAGTCTTTTTTGGATAGGCTATGCCACATTTACTATAATCTTACCATGTACCATTCACCTGATATTACCATATATTCTGCTGTTGCACGCTAGGGATACCGAGTGAAATGCACTCAGGTGATCTCTGCTTATCCTGTAGTGAATCGATTTGTAATCCTATGTACTG
Organism: Lepidochelys kempii; assembly: GCF_965140285.1. Classification (NCBI taxonomy): domain Eukaryota; kingdom Metazoa; phylum Chordata; order Testudines; family Cheloniidae; genus Lepidochelys; species Lepidochelys kempii. Next base: position 122,971,040 of record NC_136383.1, read on the forward strand.
TTCAGTAAAATCATCAATAATAAAATAAATCAGTCACACTAACTGGAAATTATTTTATGGTTTTCTAGCTGAAAGAGGCACAGTCTGATCTGTAATTACATTTTTAACAACTGATCCAAACTGTTTTCCATCCAGAACCCCATTACTAAAAATATGTCTGGTAAATACAGGGGGGAAAATGGAGACAATTATTTTTGTTCTATTTAATTTCTTGTTGTAGAATAAATCAAATAAAATCAGAAATTTAAAGTTATCTTAAGTTTGCGTAAAGAAATATGTATCGTAAAGAAAGGCCCTAGCTAGTAATTAACACTTAGGTATTTTCCGTTACTGCTTTTAATTTACCACAGGATACATAGTGTCCTTTTTACCAAATATCTGTCTATACTTGGGTTACTTCCTTCTCTATCCAAAACTCCCACAGCAGAGGCAAATCAAATATATATCACGTTGAAGCTTAGTTCCTACAATAGTAAGTCCAACAGTTATACTTTTTAATATTATATTTTTACGTTACAGAGTTAAAACTCAAGAGATGCTAAGCCTAATGTCTACACATTGCTCCAAAATCAAATGCTATGAAAATTGTAGGAAGTTAACAAATTCTGCTATTATATTTAGTAAATTCTTCTTTTAAAAATAAACCACAAACATTTGTTTCCTAGATTTACTTGCAGTAAATTATTCAGCCACTAGATGTTTCTATTTGTATGTTTGGAGTACCAGACAAAGTGTGGAGCCAGGTAAAAATGGAAGACAAAGCTGGGACTCAAGTCATGTGGAAGCCTATCTATTTGATTGTAATAGTCTTTAATACCTGTTTATGAGAGATTGTGATTCCATATTAAATGACACTCATTTAGCATGGCTTAGAAAATTTTGGCTTCTACTCAGTATGCCACTTGGAAAGGTTAAGCCTTTCAAATAACCATCAAAATTACATATAAAATAGTGTACGGTCGTTATATGCTAGATTAGAAAGTTATAGGATGACAAGAAAGAGAATGACCTTTATAATAGTTTAAAAGGTGCACATTTATCACCACGCAGAATTTAGATTGCACAAAGGAAGAACTGACATTCACTTAGGGACAACTCTTACCTTCAGCTCTCTGGCTGTGGAGATCTTGCCTGCAGCTGATCTGGTGTAGTTCTGTTGTGCAGGAAGCAGGATTCAGGATGCAGCTACAAAGCCCACGTACCTGGGGGCACCTTTCATGTCCTTGCACAGTGGGTTTTAGGGCAGGTCAGAAGGGGAATGGAGCAAAGCCGGTGCACCTGGACCCACAGTTTATTGCCCTCCAAATGGAGGGCAGAAATGCAGCAGGGGCATCCTCAGCTCCAGACAACAGTATCTGTTGTGGAGCACTTCTTCTGCTGCTCTGTAGCACTCTTCCCCTCAAATACCCTTGTAGAAACTCTTTGCAATAAGCCCAGCTGTTTAACAGTGGGAGGGGGAAGGATTTGGATCTTAATAAACTTGTCTTGACTGATACTCCTTAGTGTAAGAGAGAATGAACAGAGTGGGGAAGAAGGAGTCTTAAATCTGTCCTGAGCCCCTTCCAACAGATCACTGAAGACTATGATGTGTGGTGACAATACCCAACACAGGCCACAGCCCAAACTGGAACCTTCCCAGTGTCAAAGTTTGACTCAGACTCACAATTTATCAGACCACTCTGTTTTATTAGCAAAGTTGCTCTGCTAATACATTTAGAAGTGAACCCCCCGAGTGGGGCTTGTGTCTTTTAATTTATACAGTTTTTGGAGAACAAGTTACAGAGAAGTTACGGACAAAAGAAGAAAAAGATTTTAGTCACCACCCTTCGAGATCCCTGAGACCAGTCACGTATCTTCAGTTACCTGCCACCCTTAACAATCTCCTTTAACAGCTTCCAGTTAACTTAACTAATTGCCCTTCACACCTTCCATTCTGATGCCTGCTTCTTAGACGTGCTGGCTCTATCTTAATTGCTTCTCCATTCAAAAGTTAACTGTCCCTATGTGTGCTCCCTCAGATACTTTGTAACATGTTTTGGCATGCCCTCTCATATACAATGTATCCAGCATGTCCCCTTATACAATGTTATACTTCCACACCAGTATGTCACTGGTAGCCAAATGCACTGAGAATTGCAAAAAAACCAATCTTCCTCAAAATGGGGAGGTGTCAGACTGCTGTTACAGGGCCTCAGGATTTCAAAGGCAGGGCATGAATTCAAAGGGTGATATTCTCTTTTAACAGCTGTCTGTCATAATGCAAGGATCACTCCCCCATGCTTGCATACTGCACAGGAGATGCCTCTACCTCACAGCAGCTGATGTGAGAATTAGTAAGAGATATTGGCAAGAAACTGGACAGGAATTTGGAAGCTGTAACAGCTTTGGCTGCATGAGCATTTTGGGAGAGCAAGGAGCTAATCTGGATGACCCAACAGATCAGAATCAGGCAGACTCTCTTAATGAAAGCAAAGCAATTGCTTACCTATGGATTACTATAGACTCAAAGAGGGGGTGAAAGGGAACAAATGTAGGGCCAGATTCTCAGTTGGTGTAGAGCAGCATATCTCCACAGAAGTCAAGGCAAAAAATGGCTGCCAAAGCCATAGCTAAAAGCCGCAGAATAGTTTGTTGTGGTGAAAGACGCTTCCAGGATAACAGCAAGGAAATGGCAACAAACATCAGAATTTTGCCAAAGTATTATTGTGTAATGGGTGGAGTTCTGTGACAAACTCATTCTGAATCCAGCCAGGATGACAGAATCCATCGCACACCTGAGTAAGATGATGAGACAAACTCTATATGTACTTCTATGGCCCCCATTCCCACAGTATCTGAGCACCTCACAGTCTTTTAACACGTTTATTCTCACAACAACCTTGTGAGTCAGAGTATTTTTAACCCCCTTTTACAGATGGAGAACTGAGGTACAGAAGGACTAAATGACTCACCCAAGGTCACACAGGAAATCTAGGGTAGAGCAGGAAACCGAATGCATGTCTCCTGAGTCATAGGCTAGCACCCTAACCACGGGCCAGCCTTCTCCATGCTCTGTTAAAGCAGCAGCACTGAGCAAGTCTGTCTTCAGTTCTGTTGTACAGAGAGCAGATTTTGGCTCATTCTCTTCTGCTTGGATTTAACACCTGTCACACACCGTAAAAGACCTGATCCTGCCCCAGTCAAGAGCAAGAAAAGAAATGTAGAGGCCTCAGGTTTACATCCTACAAAGTTGAGGTTTAGGGTCAGTGGAAAGCAGTCTTTTTCTTTTATTTGGATTCAGGAAATGATCATCATATAAGCTAGAAGTGATGTCTCCTTGGCAAGCTTGTGTACGAACCTGGAATTAAACTCTGAAGGGCACATTGTCTGAATTAACTCTGGGGTAACTCTGATACAACACTAGCACTTAGGTATTTTCCGTTACTGCTCTTAATTTACCACAGGGTACACTCTGTCCTTTTTACCAAATATCTGTCTATACTTGGATTACTTCCTGCTCTGTCAAAAACACCCACAGCAGAGGAGAATCATAAATTCATAGTGAATTGAAACCTAGCTCCTACAATCAGGAATACATTTATTTATGTATTTTTTTTCTAATATACCTCGGCAAAATGAAATTTTTAAACATGCTGAATTTCTAAAAATGAAAAATAATTTTTAAAAAAGTAGATGGAAGACACTGTACAAATAAGTCATGCAAGTAAACCACAAGGCAAAGGAATTGAATTAGGGAATTCTAATCTAATTTGCCACAGTTTTCAAAAGTGACTAATGATCTTTGGTACTTCAATTTTTGGGTTCCTGACTTGAGACCCCTTTAAAGGGGCTTGCTGTTCAGGGAATAGGTGCTTAGCACTTTCTGAAAAGCAGTCCCTTAAAGATGTCCCAAGCTGAGCACCCAAAAGAGGTCATAGGGCAGTACTTTCTGAATGAAGATATTTAATCCAACAAAAGTCATACACCAGCATCTAAATGGCATGATTTCCTCAAACGGATGATTGGCTGACTTTTTCACACTAATCAGTGCATGTTCTGTTAAACTCAGCAAGTGCCAGCAACATGAACTAATTCAATTTACAAAAGAACCAGCCTAAGCAAATCTTCAAACACGTCAGGATTATTCCACCCTAATGCAAATGATTTTGGGTAAATTAACAATATTCATTAGAGCATCACAATTTACTCTCTTATTTTGCAGAGATTTTTTTCCACTGGCATGACAAGGAGCTCTTGCTAAACATGGTATTTAATTTGCCAGCTATGATATTTACAGCTTGGTGGGGGTTTTTTGTTTGTGCTGGAAAAAGCACTTGAAGTAAAGTATTCATGCTGCCCTTGAGGATGCTAGAGCTTCCAGGAAGAGATAATTAGGGCCTTGTCTACATGAGTCAGCTGTACCAGTATAAGTGTAGTTTTTTGAGCAGAAGCTGCATTGCAGCCACACATAAACTGAAAAAAGGCAATGTATCTGGTAATTAAGCTGCTTTGGAAGTGACTTTCCTCTATTTTGATAGGAGTTAAATCTGTAAAATGTGGGTGCACACCCATGCCTGCATAACTATACTGCTACAGTTATTCCTCTCACTGTTATCCCATAGTGCATTGGTTCACACCAAGACTAGCCTGTCTAGGAACCCATGTGTACTCCACTGCTCTGGGGTCATCTGGACTGGATGTCCTATCTCACAGACTATGCAAAGATGGGAAAGCCAGACAAGTAGGAAAGAGGACTTACTTTAATTAGATTGTACAAGGTAGGGTTGGACAGACCCTAGTTGGACCATCTAGTGCAACCTCCTGTATTAAGTGCAGGACTGTTCCCTTATTGAGTTACCTTTTATCTATTCTTCAGTACCTCTGTCTAGTGATGCCTCAGCAGCTTCCCTGGGCGAGCTAATAAAAGTTCCCTTTGTCGTCTCATGTTACACACCCTTAATCTCTTTGTCATCTTTCACTATGCCTGATACATAATGAAGTGTCCTGGGAAATCAAATACCTGGTATAGGGATGGGGCAATCCCATACAATGGGCATGCAGAGGCTAAGGACTTTGATGCTTTGAAGTACAATCTCACCCTTTCCCCTGCATCTTCTAATGTCCTGATAAAGGATTTAACACTTGTTTGTTTTTTTCATTAATAACTTGAATAATGGAGTGGAGAGTATGCTTATAAAATTTACATATGACTTCAAGCTGGGAGGAGCTACTAGCTCTTTGGAGGACAGGATGAGAATTCAAAACAACCTTGACAAGTTGAGAGAATTGGTCTGAAATCAACAAGATGTAATTCAATAAAGACTGTTGCAAAGAACTACACTTAAGGATGGAAAAAATCAGATAACTACAATAGGTGACTAGATAGTATTGCTGAAAATGATCCAGGGGTTACAGTGGATTACAAATTAATGTAATGCAGTTGTGAAAAAGTTTAATATCATTCTGAGGTGTATTAACAAGCGTGTCATATGTAAGACAAGGGTGGGAATTATCCTGCTGTACTCTGCATTGGTGAGGCCTCAGCTGGAGTACTGTGTCTGGGCACCTCACTGTGAGATGGATGTGGATAAACTGGAGAGATTCCAGAGGACAGCAAGAAAAAATTATTAAAGGTTTAGAAAATTTGATCTCTGAGGAAAGGGTAAAAAAATCTGGGCCTGTTTTGTCTTGAGAAAAAGAAGACTGAGATATCTTCAAATATATTAAGGGCTGTAATAAAGAAGATGACAATCAATTGTTTTCCATGTCCCGTGTAGGCTACATTTGAATGAATATATATGAGAGACTTCATAAGTGAAAGATTCACCTTCAGCAAAAACCTTAACTCTGCCCTGTAGCAACACCATGAGGGGGTAAAAAGTAACATGCTTTTAAAAATCAATAAACTCTAATTGGTCGACAAACACTGAAAAGCCTTAATCTTCATCTGTCTTTTGTATGTTATTTCCCCTAAATTACAGATATTTACTCTCAGCCTTAACTTCATCTTAATACCTTTTATTTTGTTTTGAAATAGCCTTGGGATTTTTAAATTAAAAATCTCATACATAAACAGTAAACAGGCTCAGAGAGAATGTTACCATGGGATATTTCTAATGATTTGAAGAGCTGAAGTATCACTCTAAAACCATTTTTTAAAATTTAACTTTCATAACCAGATTCACCAATATGCTCTGGCTGCTTCCCCCACCTTCCCCAAACAGCATAAAGCAGCCAACGCATAGGAACCAGTTAAACTGGGTTTACAGTTACTTTATTTTCTCAGATCAGTTCAGAACACACCACAGCTTTCCCCTCTACTTCCTGCTCTTCAAATTCCTCCTGCAACCCCTACATTCCCCTGTGCTTTCGCTTCCCAAGTACCCCTGCCTTCTCCATCTCCCTACATTCCCTTGCATGGGCACACATGCACACTAGTTTCCCCCCTCCCTCCTGAGCTGCCAGATGAGTAGTCCTGGGGCAATAGGAAGCTTTTGAAAAGATATTTAAGGTTAACGGTTATCTTTCATAACTGAAAGTTTGTCACAAAACTTTGCCCCCTTTCAAAATGGCCCCATTGTTCTCAGTGGGATTGAAACCACAGCTTCCTTCTGGGAAGTCTATGCTCTGAGGAAGCGGAGACACTGAGTCCCACTGGGAACAGTGAGAGAAAGGAAGACTGTTCTCAAAATGGCCACCAACTGAGGGCAGCTGTGACTTCAGTCCCTTTCAGAGCAAAGGGAAATGGCAGCCATGTTGGAAGAGGGCAGTTCTTTGCGGAATTTGCTATAGCAGATCATTGTAACGTTCAACCTCTAGTACTGAAGCATAAAGTTTGTTATAGAATCATAGAATTGTAGGACTGGAAGGGACCTCAAGAGGTCATCTAGTCCAGTCTCCTGCACTCATGGCAGGATGACCTATTATCCAGACCATCGCTGACAGGTATTTGTGTAACCTGTTCTTTAAAATCTCCACTGATGGAGATTCCACAACCTCCCTAGGCAATTTATTCCAATGCTTAACCACCCTGACAGGAAGTTTTCCCTAATGTCCAATTTAAACTGCCCTTGCTGCAATTTAAGCCCATTGCTTCTTGTCCTATCCTCAAAGGTTAAGGAGAACAATTTTTCTCCCTCCTCCTTGTAACAATCTTTTATGCTCTTGAAAACTGTTATCATGTTCTTCCTGAGTCTTCTCTTCTCTGCACTACACAAACCAAATTTTTTCAATCTTTCCTCATCCTAATGTAATCCACACACCTCCTGGGTGTGGTGCTGTGTCCCCCGCTACTGGCACCAAGACCACTTAGAGATTAAAGAGTCTTCTACAATCTTAGCTAAAAGTCATGTGGCTTTTAGCTCATGCAGTAGAGGCTCATGCATTTAGTTCCAGAAGTCCTAGGTTCGATCCTGCCTGCCGACGACCGGGCTCTGTCAGTGTTACACTAAGTCATATTTTGTAGACCTGTAATAATTTTTGTAGCTCTTCTCTGGACTTTCTCCAATTTGTCCACATCTTTCCTGAAATGTGGCACATAGAATTGGACACAATATGCCAGTTGAAGCCTGGAATCAGTGCAGAGTAGAGAGGAAGAATTACTTCTCGTGTCTTGCTCATAACACTCCTGCTAATACATACCAGAATGATGTTTGCTTTTATTACAACAGTGTTATACAGTTGACTCATATTTAGTTTGTGATCTACTATGATCCCCAGATCCCTTTCTGCAGTACTCCTTCCTAGGTAGTGTCAAAGTTTGACTCAGACTCACAATTTATCAGACCACTCTGTTTTATTAGCAAAGCTCCTCTGCTAATACATTTAGAAGTGAGCCCCCCGAGTGGGGCTTGTGTCTTTTAATTTATACAGTTTTTGGAGAACAAGTTACAGAGAAGTTACGGACAAAAGAAGAAAAAGATTTTAGTCACCACCCTTCGAGATCCCTGAGACCAGTCACTTATCTTCAGTTACCTGCCACCCTTAACAATCTCCTTTAACAGCTTCCAGTTAACTAATTGCCCTTCACACCTTCCATTCTGATGCCTGCTTCTTAGACGTGCTGGCTCTATCTTAATTGCTTCTCCATTCAAAAGCTAACTGTCCCTATGTGTGCTCCCTCAGATACTTTGTAACATGTTTTGGCATGCCCTCTCATATACAATGTATCCAGCATGTCCCCTTATACAACGTTATACTTCCACAATAGTCATTTCCCATTCTGTATGTGTGCAACTGATTGTTCCTTCCCAAGTTGAGTACTTTGCATTTGTCCTATTGCATTTCATCCTGTTTACTTCAGACCATTTTTCCAGTTTGTCCAGATCGGTCTGAATTTCAATCCTATCTTCCAAAGCACTTGCAACGCCTCTCAGCTTGATATCATCTGCAAACTTTATAAGTGTACTCTCTATGCCATCATCTAAATAATTGATGAAGATATTGAACAGAACTGGAGCCAGAACTGAGTCCTGTGGGACCCCCACTTGATATGCCCTTCCAACTTGAAGGGAATTCTTTCCTGGATATCTGGCTGGTGAATCTTGCCCACATGCTCAGGGTTCAGCTGATCGCCATATTGGGGTCGGGAAGGAATTTTCCTCCAGGGAAGATTGGAATAGACCCTGGGGGTTTTTTGCCTCCCTCTGCAGCATGGGGCACGGGTCACTTGCTGGAGGATTCTCTGCACCTTGAAGTCTTTAAACCATGATTTGAGGACTTCAATAGCTCAGACACAGGTGAGAGATTTATTGCAGGAGTGGGTGGGTGGGTGAGATTCTGTGGCCTGCATTGTGCAGGAGGTCAGACTAGATGATCATAATGGTCCCTTCTGACCTTAATATCTATGAGTCTATGAAGAACGATATGGAAAAATAATAATTAATTCTTCCTTCCAATAGGATGAGGCCTATGCACAAGACTTCAGTGATTTAAAACTATGTCGGAAGTTTAACGATTCTGTTATTCTGTTAGTGAGAATATTAGGGTCACAAAAAAGTCACACTGAATGCCAAACTTTTTAAAAGGACTCCTTTTAAATCTATTTTAATTCCTAAATTAGTTAACAGATTTACTTGTAAGTTTTCAGAAACTTCATTCTGTACTCAGAGAGGAAGTGCTGCACTATTGGGAAGGATACACTCAACTTTTCTTAAATAACAAAGAGATTGAATCCTTATTGTAAGTGCAAAAATCAACTCAACTTTAACTATGGACTTGCTACTGATGCCTCCATAATACATACGCACACACTCCAAAATCCCAGGTTATACTGATTTTTATAACAACTCAAACTTTAATCCAATTAATTCTTTGTAGACAGAATTCCCTCACTATTTGTGTGTGTGTGTGTGTGTGTGTGTATATACACATAGGTGTATGCGTATATAATATATGTGTACATGCTGTACACACACCTCTTTTTCTAAAGCAAATCAAAGCATAGTTTGTTCGCTGTATATCGTTACATAGCAAATGCTTTATTAGTTGATACTTTTATGCTTCTTTTGAGCTCAGCAATCAAATACATCTGTTCATTAACTGCACAGAAAATTGTGCTTTTATGAGGAAGGTGTTTTGTAATTGGCTGGGGGGGGTCTGTGTTGTTTGGATTGGTTCAAAAATAGCTTTCTTTTTTAATAGTTCTTGATTGGCTGATGATCTTAAGATTTAATTGCTGTTTAACTTCAGATCTATTTTTAATGTGTGTATAGTAGTAATTATGAAGAAAACACTCCATTCAGAACTTAAATAAATATCTGTCTTTTAATTTAAACTTTAAATCTTCATCTATATATAGCAAGTTCTTTAACATGCAAAGAGTTTACTGGGTATTTTTTTAAGAAATGTAACCCCTGAAACAACATCAATGGCCCTATGGGCAGCAGAGCAGGTGTTCTGCAAAGGAGAAAAACACATTCTGTACAAATTACTCTCAACAGATTTTTTTAAAAATTTCCATAGGCCCCAAGTCTGTGGGTTAAAACTAACTGGTTTAAATTCACAATGTTTGTACTTCTTTTACAGTTCAGGCCTATTGGAACTTAGGAAATGATTGGGGGATTGCCGAAAACATGTAAAATGCTCTGGCTATCTACTGAAGAACTGAGATATCTCTCCAAATAGCTTGAACAAAGTTTCTGACTTAAGACTAAAATAGTCAAGTCGAAACTATGGGCCTGATTCCCATTTCACAAGAGTTTGACACCAATGTAAAGCCCCAATTCATTGAAGCACATGAATAACTTTAAGCAGCTGAGTAGTCCCAATAAATTAACTTATGGTACCTTCTTATGCCTGTGCTACACTAGCCTGATGGATGCCAAGGATGGTGCAGAAGAGACTGGAGAGGCTCCTCAGAGCTACTCCAAGGGGCATGGAGTTCATGCATATAATCTCCAATCCCCCCACTAAGTAACTGTCCAGGAATCCTAGTTCCCACTCAGCATCCACAGAAGATAAAGCAGTTATACTTACTTCAGTGGGAGTTCTCCAGGTGCAGTGGCTGTAGCATCAGACCCCTCAGAAGCAATGTGATTCTGTGTAAACAGAAAGACTGATCACCTCAGTCCTACAAAAATACCTGCCCAAAGGGCATGGGGGGAGGAAAATTCCATACAGGTCCCCTCATGGAGCATCTGTCCCAAAACATTCTGAAGGGAACTAGAATTTGTCTCCCTATCTTCTCCACCCCTCTCCCATGGAATGAGACATCATTCCACCCTCAACCCAGCAGATTCAAGGGATCTGCAGGAGGATCAGTACCATCTGTGTGAAGGCCTGTGCCTCTGCATTGTCTCTGGAGCCTCTAATATGCCCCTCTCTCACTTCCTTCTATCGTGTGCTGCCCTTCTCTGGTGCTGTTAGGGAATGATGCCTACCTCTGCAGGATCCCAAGTAGGGTGACCAGCTGTCTCGATTTTATAGGGACAGTCCCAATATTTGGGGCTTTTTCTTATATAGGCACCTATTACCCCCACCTCCAACCCAATTTTTCACACTTGCTATCTGGTCACCCTAATCCCAAGAAAGAGGGGAGATAGCCCTGTGGAGGTGGCTGACATGGTACACACGTATGGCAGTGGAGATCCACGTGCAGATCTCCCGTGCACACATTTCCCTGACACATTCTGGGTTGTAGTTATCAAGCCCAGACTCCAGCAAGCAGATCATTGGATGCTGAGGATTCAGCCATTAGATAACCAGGATGTACCCAGAAGTTCTGTTGCCAAAAATATTTCAGAAATCAAACATTGCACAATGTGACGTTATTCTGTGATTTAACAACAAAACTGGTAGGAGCAGTAAAGAATAAATGCTAGTTAACCAAGACTCAGAAACGTCTTGTTACCAACGCTGACGTAAACATGGACCAAACTGCTCTCCTGAGAACCAGCTCTTGGTGTACATGACTGAGCATTAGAAAATATAATCTACCTCTAGGAAATGACTGCTGTGTCATGTTGAAAATCTTACCTTATATTCACCTTAGAGTCTTGGTCTTTTTAGTCAGTTGATTCTGGATTGCGGATATCTTATGACGTGCATGTGTGTGCGTGTGCGTCCCCGTTAGCAATAAGCCCCAAACCAATACCTCAGTCCTGCCATCATGGAATTTTAGGGAAGTTCAGAACCATATATGAATCTTACAGCCTGGGCCATTTCTGGTAGAAATACCAAAACTGGTAGTGTAGGTAGAAATTTGAGTTAATAAAACTCTACTATTAAACAATACCACACCTGTCCCATGCTCTGAGCGCCCCTGACAAACTTTAAAAAATGCAGGTCATAAAATCAACAGACTCCAGTAATTACCTGCAGGTAACAATATTTATCTATATAAATAGACTTGTAATAAGCCCTACTAACAAAATCGCCACCAAAGTTTATTTTCACTGGCACTGCACTTTTCAGTATCTCAGGTGCCAGAAATTTTACATTTTGCCTTCAAGTATTTCACTGGGAACCCAAAACCGAGTGCTACAGATTGCATCACAATCAGCTTCCTTGGAGTTCTAAGAAGAGTTTTCCCAGTCTCTTCCCTCATGACTCTATTGAGATTTAGTCAGAGGCATTTTGTGCCTTTATTCTTGAAGTTGGTAGAGGCTATTTGTGGGTGATGCTGAATCTTTCCTTTGTATATTTCACGCTTCAGACTGCCTGTGCATGCTCACCTGACCTTTCCCTGTGTGTTAGATACAATGACCATGACCTTTCAATGTACAATATCATTTGACATTAACATGAATTCAGCAGTTATAATCTGAAGAGTTTGAAACATAACATGTAACAACTCTATGGTACCAAATGAATCCCCTTTCACCTGACGTCTGTAATATGTAGTGACATTTATCTCAACTCTCTAGCTCTCTTGTGGTTTGGCTGAGTCTTTTTAAAAATCTTTTAAGATTATCTGTATCTTCATCTGCAAATTATTTTCGCTGTAAAATAACAGGGTGCCTCTGGAAACAGCTGCATTCTGAAGTCAATCTTATAAACCATCACCTCCTACATCCCAACTGGAACTCCGCTGTGTTTCTCAGTGATTAAATAACACCAAGAACTAAAACACAAAGTCTTTACTTCTTGCTGAGTAGCGCTAGGAACTCAAAGCTCTCTTTCCTCAAGTTCAAACTTGGGCTAAGAAAACTGTTAAATAAACTTTGCTAAATATTAATTTGGCATGGAAAACTTTGAATGACTTATTGCCTTAGTTCAAGGATTCCCTTATGTGCACATCTTAAGGGTGCAACTGAATTATTCCTGAAGGAAAAATCCAACATCTCTCCCCACTATCCTGGTTCTGGCCACCCTTTTAGTCCCTATTTTTATTTACTAATTTATGTTTAACTTTTATAATTTAATTTTTTAAAAGTTAAATTTTGTGTATATATGTGTGTGTGTGTGTGTATAAAAATTGGCTTTTAAAAAAATTCCTATATATATAAATAGGTATTTTAAAAAAATTTATGGGGGTTGCTGTCTTGTAAACAGTTTATTACAAGAACCAAAACAAATGTTTTAAACTTGCTTGATTTAGCTTTATTAATCAAGTTTCTGACATTTTTTAATGGTTTTACATTTTCGAAGGGTCTTTTTTGTAAATTGTAAGTTATGAGTAGATTGATATATTTAAGTGTGTTACATTTTTAAACTGCAACTTTTATTTTTATATTTAAGCTTTGAAAACTTTATTTTATAGACAAGATAATATTTTTGGCTTGGGCTTTGATATGGCTGTATTTTACCAATGGTTTGTTGTTTTTATTTATTATTTTAATAAGTTTATTATTACATTTAACTTTTTTCATAAGGAGTTTTACTTGCTGTTTTATTTTTAAATTTAGTTTTGTTTATTTATTTATTTGTGCTTAGGTTACGTTTTTTATTAACAGACATTATGTTGTCTCTGACTTTTTAGGAATCTTTTCCATTTAGTCTGTTTCCTTCTCTACAACTCTGATTTGCTATGTAGAAAGTTTGTGGTTTTTTAGTGATTTTAATTAAATTTTTATAGTTAATTTAAATTAGATTGTTTTTGTACTTGTAGCAGCTGGCACAATGGATTACTTACAGACACATTATTGAGAAGGGCTAGTTTCCTTCAGAATGGTTGTCAAGGCTTCTCGGCAGGGGGACATAGTGGTGGTAATTGTCACTACCTGACCTTCCCTTTGCATAATTTGTTCCATTACTAAGGCTTTTACCAGGCATGACTGCACTAAGTTGCATTGCCATAACAGGGCTGTATTATTAAACCAAGCATTTTTTAACATTTTTAATGTTTTTAACACTGTTACTTTTACTACTTCTGACTATTTAGCTTTTTCAAGCTCTGCAGTGTTAATTTGTGCAAAAGCTCATTTTAACGGCACATACTTAAAAAAAAAGATTTACTTCAGTTTTATTGTTTAATAAGACACCCCCCAAGACTTCACTAGCGAGTAAATTCTGTAACTTTGTTATTTTATTTTTTCAGAGTAACACATTTCTCAGTGGACTTTTTCTCAGCAGCTCTAAGCTTATCTTTTGTTTTTTGCACTTATTTTTTAACATAATACATTTTGACTGAAAAGCTGTACGCACTAAACACAAGCCTTGAAGGATGCCTGCTTTTCACTTTGGATTTATGCAAATAGGTAACAGACGTGTTTATGTTGACTTTTTAGGAATCTTTTTCATTTAGCCTGTTTCCTCCTCTACAACTCTGATTTGTTTTTTTATGCTTTTTGCATTCATTCCTCCAGGTGGCACATTTCATCTGTAAGCTTTTAGCCACCAGAAATAATCTTTGTAAAGCTGCTACTTTGATTTGGGCTTTTTTTGCATTAGGCTAAAAGAAACTAGATACTATTGTTTCCAGGGCTGCCAGTGGGTCCAATTTTTTGAAAATTCCAGTGGCATTCAACAGAACTTTCCTGTGCTCTGCCAACAATTTATTTATTTATTTATGGCATTTAACGGACCTCTGCAGTCCTCTGCCAAGTAGTCTTTTTGGTTTTTTTAATGTAATACCACTCTCAGGAGTTCCTTTTTCATGCCATCCCAGTTTCCCTCTAATACTTCTCTGGAGAGTCCACAGAGTCTGCCCTCAGGTGTAACTCACTTCTCCAGGATGCTACTAACTTCCTCGTATTTAGACCCTTAATCCCTTCCAATGCCATTTCCCTTAATGTCAGGTTACAACCCTCACACTAAGGGGTGTATACATTACCTGCTCCAGAGGAGAGGATCCAAGTCACAGCACCACTACATTGGGGTTCCACTGAGACCTCTTCTGCTCAGTTCCCAAAGAACTCAGTTCAACTCCAGTCTTGTCACTTAGGCTCCTTTATTTGGCATACAGCAAAGCTATGCTGAGTTAATCAGACTCAAGCACAAGGGGTGTGTATCAGGTGTACCACACATCCAAAATTACGCAGCAAACCTCTTCCTTTATATACATTGACACATTACATGGCATTCATTGCATTACATTACATATACTTTGCGCTACATGTTTTGGGACTGGCTTGGTTACTTTGTAGGAGCCAGTACAGCACACACTGTCAATGCACGACTTACTCTTTTCCTCATCTTAAGTTCCAGGCTTATCTCATCCATTATTATCTTGTCCATTGTCAATGGTTCCATCAGTGTTTCCCCTTATCTTAGCTAGAACAGGCATTCTGTTTCCATTTAACTCCCTAATCCTGTCTGCCAAGAAATGATGCCTTGTACCCATGTCCAGTTGTTCGTGTCAAGCCAGGCCTACCTTTGTGGCCATCACTAACTCACTGCAAATTAAGTTAGTCTGTTGGCTTATTGTCTTTCTGCTGAGGGCTCTAAAGCGTTCTTCTTAAGCACCTTTAGTATAAAAAAATAAAGCTATTTACATTGTTCACAAATTCATTGGGAGCAAGTAGGTTTGTGCGCATGAGATTTCACCTGCCTACCCACCACAATTATAAGGGTCTGTGAGACAATACCAATAGCAGCACTGTTCATTTGCAACTAGTGGTAGGTTGGCTGGCTTTCATCAGCTTTGTGTTAAGAAAGCAACAGTTGTACTGATCCCCTCCCAGTGACATCACCCCAAAAGTCCTTCATGGAAAACATCTAAGATGCTGACCCAAGCACTTCTCCCCCTTTCTTCCTTTGTTTTGTTCCCCTGCCCTGACTAGTCCTCCCCAATTCCATGGTGTCTGGTTGAATTATTTGTACAATCCTCAAGGCAGGGAACTTGCATAATCTATGCCTATAAGGGGTCATGCACACTTATGGCTCTCTATAAACATACTTAATTATCCTTAAAGGGATATGGCAGCATCTTCTCTTAGGTGAATTTCTTTGTTTTCCCTCACTCCAGTTTCCTCTGATACGTTTCTCCCTTGTGTACATGCATCCAGGCCTGTTTAACAGGAGACACAATTTGAATGCCCTAACTGGGGGTAGGGGATGGGGAGAAGGAGCAAACACTGTAACCAGCTCTTGCAGGTGGCACCAACTTCAGGAGCCTTCTCAGGCTGGGCCAACTGCAGGAATAGACAGTTACAGGGCTGTACTTATACCCACCCTACCCTTTCTATAAAACATCTGGTACCAGCGTCCTTCATTTCAGTCTGGTTTGCTGGCTTCCAAATGACAGCCAGTTCGTTCACTTACTGCCAGCAACTGCCATTGGCTGTAGCCCAAGAGATGACTATATCCCTGTACGCTACCGGACATGGCATTCTGATACTCGGAGTTCAGTGATGAAGGCAGTATAAATCCCTCGAGAGTTGAAGTAGAGCAGAGCTGAAGTTGGATGGCTCCCAAATGCTAAATAAAATGGTGCTTCCTCTGTGGGGGCATGTTCTTGGCTGTTATGAGCCAGTACTAGTTTGGGACGACAGCATTTGTATTCTCTCTCCTGTTCATTCTGCACAGTGTGCAACACGTCATGCAGTTCCGCATCTGCAGCCCCAGGACTTAGACCTTTAAACAGGGAAGTTTTGCTAATTTATAAAAATATAGTTAATTGCTTGGACTAAGATAGCAAGGGACAAATGCCATTTTTACATGGGAACCATGTACTAGCTATATTCAGGGCTGTGCAAGCTGAGAACAACTATGTAAACAGAACAGATACATTATCCCCTAAATTATGAATGTGCTCAGAAGTGGAGTTACAGCCAACCTTTGCATTGGACGTGAACAGCTGCATGCACCATAGCCTCCAACTTTCCACAGAAACTTGGATCCGGCCATAGATTATCTTTGTTTTGTAAATTTTTTAATTATGCTATGATATTGTGCTGTATGTGAGGATACTAGCAAGCCAAAAACCCCTGGAAGCCAAGTTTTAAAGGAGGTTTCTCGAGATGGTATTGTAAGAGAAGCATAACTGCTTTTGAATTAAGACGTACAGCTTGCAATACATTCAAGACTTTCCATGCAATTGCATGCACTGTTTTAAATAAACAAACTCCCACTGAGCTTGCTGCTCCAGTGGGATTTGTCTGAGCTTCCCAGGCATGTGTAAATTGTAAAGCAGATACATGATCCTGTGGAGAGGAGTGGCAGTGGGTTTTTTCCCCCAGAAACTGTCCATTTGTGCACGTATACTGTCGCTAAAAAAATAAAATGTGGAGTCGTACAAACTCTCACAAGTCTGGGGTTTATGGTGCAAAGTGCAGCACACTTCAGACAAACAGGAACTGATCTCGCGCTGTTGTGTCTGAATATGTTATCTTCTAAGTGCCAGGACTTTGTCACTTTGGCCAATTGGATTTTATTCCGGTTGAGGAAAACTGCTAGTGGGATGTGGTTTCTGTGAGTGACTCATCTGCTTCTTCAGTTGCTCTCTTGCTAGTCTTGATCAGGTGCAAAAGTGACAAAAAGGTCCAGCAGGCAGCCATGGAAAAACTGGTTGGATCAATTAGAAATATTTTTAACATGGTAGGTATTCTGGGTTGTGTATAGAGTCTATCTCTCTTAGCAACCCTGTGGCAGCAGGAACATGTAGCATGCGTGGGATAGTCTTGACTTCTCTTGTGTGGCACAACGATAAATCTGAATGTTCATCATCAAGGCTGTAAGCACTCTGCAGTAGGGACTGTCTTTGTCATTTATGTGTACAGCCCCTAATGCAATGGGGCCTTGATTCATGAATGGGGTTCTTTGGCATGACTGTAATAAAAAAAATTAATAATAATAATAATGAATAAATAAACTTCCTCCTCAGCTGGTTAACCAGTAATATGATGAAGCCAGGAGGAAACAGTTTCTTTTCTTTGACACTTAACTGCAGCCTGATCAGAGGCATGGCTGCCTTCCTAATTTCAGTTTAAAGCATTTATCCAAAGTGCTACCAGAATTATCACCAGCCCAAATGCTTTGCCCTTTCCAACCTCTGCCCCATTCCTCTGCTTCTCTCACAGCTGTCTGCTCTTACGTGCTGCTTGAATGCATGAAAGAACCCCCTCCATCTCACCTCTTTGTGTGATTTATTTTGTATGAAGATCTTAGCACTTGTGACACATGCTAGATTGATGGGATCAGAAACCACCATCCTCTGTGTTGCCACAGATTGGGTATTGCTGTTATGTAATTATTTGCGTAGTGTCCAAAAACACACTAGGTTTTTCTTTTTACAAAATACAAACAGATTTTTAAAAAGACCTGATCCTTGCTTCAAAGACTTGGCAATCTCAATATTAGATATGGCACGGTGAGTGAAAGCAGCAAACAACAGGGAGGGAAATGGGAAAGCAAGGACTAGGGTTACAAGAATACGGCCATGTGATTATTTTAGGTTACTGATGTATTTATCTTAGTGGTTTGGGGGATATGGGATTTTTTTTTCTGCAATGCAATCTTCTCCCTGAACTGCCCCATCACTGCACCACAGCCTTGTTGTACAGGGTAAGAGTATAGGCCTAGTCCATCCTATGCTCCTCAGTTGAGGCTGCCAAGCCATTTAGTTTGGACTCTGATAGTGAAGCCTATATGCTTCTGGTGGATGTTGGTCAAGTCACGAGTTCTATGGCTTTTGTGTTATTTTTATAAAGAGAAATAGCTCTGACTCATGCCATGTTGCATAATAGCAAATGGCCAAGCAGGTGGGTGGTGAACGTGAAGCTGAATAATTGTACCTATTTTATTGGGAGTCTTAAACAAATGGAATATATTTGCACAAGATCAGCAAGCTGTATCAGCCCATGACTTCTAACAATAAAGAAATCCTCCTATGCCAGCGCTTCGCTATTCTTCTCCTCGAGTTAGAACTGTTGGCTCTTCCATCCCTGATAAGTGTGTTATTTTTAGAATACCTTTAGTATCAGTTCAATAGCTCAGTCCTCTGATCCTGCAGGCTTTGCTTTTGTGTCTGACTCCCTATGCAAATTTCATCCTTTCCCATCTGTTGATGAGTACTGTATTGTCACTGAAACATCTGAGTTATGAATTTATATATAGTGAAACCTGTCTCTGATGACCAACAGAAATACATTTGCAAAGGAGGTAGTCTTCTAATAAAGAGAGATGAAAGCTATTAGGCTAAATAATTTTGACTTTTCATGGGGCACAGTGGGTAAGGTATGGGAGTCAGCTAGTCTGGATTCTAGTCCTGGCTCTGACACTAAGCTGATGTGATCCATTTAGAGCAGATGACACTAAACTGGGAGGAGAGGTAGATACACTGGAGGGTAGGGATAGGATACAGAGGAACCTAGACAAATTGGAGGATTGGGCCAAAAGAAATCTGATGAGGTTCAACAAGAACAAGGGCAGAGTCCTGCACTTAGGACGGAAGAATCCAATGCACCGCTACAGACTAGGGACCGAATGGCTCGGCAGCAGTTCTGCAGAAAAGGACCTAAGGGTGACAGTGGACGAGAAGCTGGATATGAGTCAACAGTGTGCCCTTGTTGCCAAGAAGGCCAATGGCATTTTGGGATGTATAAGTAGGGGCATTGCCAGCAGATCGAGGGACGTGATCGTTCCCCTCTATTCGACATTGGTGAGGCCTCATCTGGAGTACTGTGTCCAGTTTTGGGCCCCACACTACAAGAAGGATGTGGAAAAATTGGAAAGAGTCCAGCGGAGGGCAACAAAAATGATTAGGGGACTGGAACACATGACTTATGAGGAGAGGCTGAGGGAACTGGGGATGTTTAGTCTACAGAAGAGAAGAATGAGGAGGGATTTGATAGCTGCTTTCAACTACCTGAAAGGGGGTTCCAAAGAGGATGGCTCTAGACTACTCTCAGTGGTAGCAGATGACAGAACAAGGAGTACTGGTCTCAAGTTGCAGTGGGGGAGATTTAGGTTGGATATTAGGAAAAACTTTTTCACTAGGAGGGTGGTGAAACACTGGAATGCGTTACCTAGGGAGGTGGTGGAGTCTCCTTCCTTAGAAGTTTTTACGGTCAGGCTTGACAAAGCCCTGGCTGGGGTGATTTAATTGGGGATCGGTCCTGCTTTGAGCAGGGGGTTGGACTAGATGACCTTCAGGGGTCCCTTCCAACCCTGATATTCTATAAGTGTAAGTGATTCTGTAAGTGACCTTGTGACACTTCACTTTTCTGTGCCTGTTTTTCCTCTCACTCCTGGTCAGTTTAGACAATAAGCTTTTTGGCAAAAACAACTATTTCTTACTGTGTGTTTGCCTGACACAGTGGGGCCCTGATCGTGGTAGACTCCTCTAGGTTCTACTGGAATACAAATAACAATATTTGGGGATACTTTGGGTGGTTTCTTCAGACAAAGGGTGCCTAATAGTGTATTTTTGTACTGGGTTCACAAGGTCTTCAAACACATGGTTATAGTGTATGCCATTTGCTTATTACTTCCCCTGCCATCTCTCTGGGCTAAATTCTTAGGCTCTTAGTTTATATGTAGTGAAAACTCCCACTGAGAGTTTGACTGAGTAAGAGCACCAGGATTTGGCCCCCTTGAGAGCTCCAAACAAATTAAGTGACATTGGTTCCCCTACTGGTCTTATTTAAAAATCCTTCACTTCAGCCTCTATCCGCTGGTACCAAGTGAGGTGAGATGTCACTGATTAGATTAAAGCAAAACCCTTTAGCAATGCATACAGCAAGCCTAACTAATCATGTAATCTTATTATTGCAGCTGTCCTTCTCCTTATTTCCCCTCTGTAGTAAGTCCACAGAAGAATATCAGGATGATCCTGCCCATCACACAAGCCAGAGTGGAGGGGCGAGAGCCCTGGCTGAGATGGGGCTGGCTAGATGTAAGATGAGGGACCCCCTAATCCTAAGGTCGCTGCCTTTCCTCTTTATCCAGAGTGATTCTTCTCCCCTGCCACAGGCACCTGTGAGGTCACTGTCTCACCTCTGCATCCTGAGTGGCCAAATGGTGATTTTAGTGGCAATCAGGTGTGATGAGGCGTCTACCCTGCACAGGTGAACAAAGAGTTAACAGGAGTCCATGAGCTCAGTTAGCCCACCTTGCTGCACCAGGAGAGTGTTTCAGCCTTGATTTGTTATTAGGCCCAGCTGGGGGAGAAGCTGGGCCTTCTTCAAAGGAGAAGGAAATGAAAGCTATAGGAAAGGTGCAAAAGGAGGCCCTGCAACAGAGAAACCACAAAGAAAGGAGGTAGGGAATTCCCTCTCTGAGAAGGGCCTGGGGCGGGCAGACTGAAGAAGGTCAGAGGGATGGAATTAATCCCTGTGGTAGGCCCTGGAAAGAGGCAAGGTGCAGAGAGGAAGCCCTGAGGAAATTAGGATTATAAAGCTCCAGATTCTTCCTGACCCCTTCCTTTCCCAGAAGGCTTTGCCAAAAGGAGAGTGTCAGCTAGACCAGAAAGTCCAGTTGAAAGGGGACCCGTGCAGTGTCCTGTCAGCACTGCTGACCGAAGACCAAAAGTCCGGTTACTGCAGTAACCGCGATTGGCCTCTGCCACTCGAAGGGCAGGAAGAGTGGCTGCTGTTGGAGGAGGAGGGATCTTGATAGTGCACAGCACTTGAGCAGCAGGGTTGGCAGCCAGGCTTGCCACCTGTGATGGCCTATTCCAACTTCTCAGCCTCCTGGGGCCCTGGCTCTCTCCAGCCCCTTGCTCCAGGAACAGACACATTCCCCCCACTGCCCCACTGTGTCCCAATTGGGCAGGCAGGCTCCACACCAGCTCCTCCCACCCTGACTCTGGCAGACGGCAGGTGAGTCCAGAGGGATGGGGAAGTAAGCGACGGGGGAGGGGGCCTGTAGTGTTCGGTTTTGAACAAATGGAAAGTTGGCAACTCTATTACTGTAGAACAAGCTTGTGTTGTACCATGTCTGAGTCCAAGGGTGCAACTTGTGGGGGAAATGAGAAGGGAGACAGGGGACCTGGACACCCTCCTTGTGTCCTGACTACAGCAGGGTGACATAATGGTGCAGTCCCTTCCCTATTGAAATGACAGAGGGACAGTCGAGTCAAATTTGAGTGCTGCTGTGACCCCCTTTACCAGGTTACAATGCCACTCTTTCAAATTTGGCCCAGCAGCCTCTCCCTCATGAAAGAGGGGTGGTCGGACCAAATTTGAGTGGGGGTATGACCTTGTGCTTGGTCCCGTCACCTTTCTGGTCCTTCCTGCACCCCTGGGTACCAGGCATCATAGCCCCTGGAGAGTGATGGAGCAAGGGTCAACAGGAACTTCCAGCCCCAACGGTTGGAGGACTGGACCTGTGCTTCCTGGGGAAGTGGAGATGCAGAAGGAGGATGGGATCTGGAGCTCCCAAACCAGCCTAGTCCATGGTGTTCTTCAGTTTGACCACCTCTCTGGGTATGAGCTCACGGTTGGAAGCAGGGTGGGGTGTGGGGAGACCAAGGATCTGGCCGCAGGGGGCAGAGCTCAGAGCTGGGTGCAGGGCAATGTGGGAAGAAGAGTGTGGGGCTGGGTTGGGGCAGCAGGAGGGTCATGAGCATGGAGCAGGAGGAGAACGTGGGGCTGGGGGCAGAGAGAGTGTGAGAGCTCAGGACTGGGCATGGGGCATTCGTGGGGGAGGACATGGGGCTGGGTCGGGGGGAGCCAGCTATGGGGGGAAGTGTGGGGGACAGTTCGGGGGAGAGATTTTGGATTGGGTGCAGGGAAGCAGAGGAAGAGCTCTGGGCCCCTCCTTAGAAAAATTCTGCTTGCGCCTCTTCCTGAACGCACCCTTCATGAGAGAAGACAGAGCTTCTCAAGAGCCACTTCCTGGTCTCTTCCTCTCCTGGCTCACCCCAGTCTGTTAGCACTGAGGGAAAGGGGAACTCTGACTCTGTTTTCTCTCTCCCATCCAGTCTTGGGGCCAGGACTAGTGATGAGGAGAACAAATCTAACTTGTTAATAAGCATTGGCTTATCCTCCCATGACCCTTCCCGTATTCCCCATCAATAGTTTTTCTTAGAATCATGGAATATCAGGGTTGGAAGGGACCTCAGGAGGTCATCTAGTCCAGCCCCCTGCTCAAAGCAGGACCAATCCCCAACTAAATCATCCCAGCCAAGGCTTTGTCAAGCTTGACCTTAAAAGCTTCTAAGGAAGGAGATTCTACCACCTCCCTAGGTAACGCATTCCAGTGCTTCACTACCCTCCCAGTGAAAAAGTTTTTCCTAATATCCAACCTAAACCTCCCCCACTGCAACTTGAGACCAGTACTCCTTGTTCTGTCATCTGCTACCACTGAGAACAATCTAGATCCATCCTCTTTGGAACCCCCTTTCAGGTAGTTGAAAGCAGCTATCAAATCCCCCCTCATTCTTCTCTTCTGCAGACTAAATAATCCCAGTTCCCTCAGCCTCTCCTCATAAATCATGTGCTCCAGCCCCCTGATCATTTTTGTTGCCCTCCGCTGGACTCTTTCCAATTTTTCCACATCCTTCTTGTAGTGTGGGGCCCAAAACTGGACACAGTACTCCAGATGAGGCCTCACCAATGTTGAATAGAGGGGAATGATCACGTCCCTCGATCTGCTGGCAGTGCTCCTACTTATACAGCCCAAAATGCCGTTAGCCTTCTTGGCAGCAAGGGCACACTGTTGACTCATATCCAGCTTCTCATCCAGTGTAACCCCCTAGGTCCTTTTCTGCAGAACTGCTGCCTAGCCACTCGGTCCCTAGTCTGTAGCGGTGCATGGGATTCTTCCGTCCTAAGTGCAGGACTCTGCACTTGTCCTTGTTGAACCTCATCAGATTTCTTTTGGTCCAATCCCCTGATTTGTCTAGGTCTCTCTGTATCCTATCCCTACCCTCCAGCGTATCTACCTCTTCCCCAGTTTGGTGTCATCTGCAAACTTGCTGAGGGTGCAATCCACACCATCCTCCAGATCATTAATGAAGATATTGAACAAAACTTATCATACCCTCATCCCTGTTCCTTGCTCTGGCTTCTTGTATCATGGCTGTAATTAAACTGCAGACTATAAAGCTACCGGGGTGGAGTACATGGCTCCTGCTTGTCTTGTAAAACTCTTAGTACTCGGAAGTGGGTCTATAAATGTGTTTGGCCTTTTTTTTGGTAGTCTCCAGCGATCCAGTTGGGGATCAGGTCCCGTTGTGCTAGACATCCTAGAAATACATAGGAAAATGTGCTTCTTTTCCTGAAAAGCTTACAGCCTAATGTAAGACAAGAATGAACAAGAGGGAGTAAAAATTAGAAGGAATGAGGAGGCAGGATGAAGGTAATAGTGGTTAAATAGACCTGATCTATGCATCCTTTGATACTTCCAACTAGAGCCAGTCAATGTTAGAGGGCAGAGGGAGAGCGTGGGGGCCTTGGGCTGGGAGCGGGGTGGGGAGGAATCACATGGAGGGTCACATGGGGAGGTCACATGCCCCCCCTTGAGTCCCTCCCATGAGTACAGTAACTGCAAGAAATGGTTTCTACTTGCACCAGTGGCTTCACTCCACACCTGTCTCCCTTGCCCTCTTCCCTTTTCTTTCCATTTAGTTCTTTCCCTCCTAAATATGAACCCATTAAAAAAAATTGTGGAACTAACACGATATTTGCCACCATCACATTGTTTGCTCTGCTTGTGTGTTCTACCCTTTCGGCCATCCTGTGTCTGTCTGATCTATTTAGACAACGTTATCTCATTGTTTCCTTGTACTCTCCCCATCTGCCTGTGTCCATCTGTTGTCTCTTGTCTGATCCTTAGATAAGATCTTTGCAGCTGGGACTGCCTAGCATAATAGGGTCCTGAGCCATGATGACAGGGGCTCTTAGGTGCTACAAAAATGTAAATAAATAATAAGCACCTGTCTCTTTTTAAAATGGGACTTAGGCTGTTTTGAAAATTTTACCTTTCATCAAAAAGATGGTGGGGGAGAAGTTGGCGGATTGCCAAAAATGGGTTTATCTCAAAAGCAACAAATTTCACAGACTGACTTTTTGTCATGTTCACAACTTCTTTTTTATAGAAACAGCTGTGGAAAGTTTCCATTTCCTGAAACATGCTCTTTGGTATCTCTGAGGTGCATTGTCTCCGATTACCCACCACTTGTGGATTTTAACTGGGAACACAGGTGCATGTGAATAACCCACTTCTCACCAAAACTTTGGGGAAGAAAAAAGTGCAAGAGTCACCTTCCCTCTTTCAACAAAATCTGAGGCAAGTTCTACACTAAAAACTTTCGCTGGTATAGTAAAGTTGGTTAGGTGTGAGATTATATTGGTGACATTTCTGTCCTTGCAAAAGTCCTAGTGTAGACACAGTTATACCAGCATAAGAGTACTTTTTTCCAGTGTAGCTTATTTCAATTGCTGAACAGGTATGAACTATACTGACAAAAGCATTTTTTTGCTGCTATGAGCTGTATCTACACAAGGAAGGTTTTGTCAGTATAGCAACACCAACAAAACTTCTACGTGAAGACTAGGCCTGAGCTCTGCTTGCATGTTCATAGGCAAATGATTTTTTTTTAAAATAGTAATTATAAGAATAATGGAGACTCAGTTCTTCAGGGTCAATAAAACTCAATGGGAAGTTTCTATCAGTAAAACATTCAGTGCCCAAACCAGATACTGCAGCCACATAAACAACTCAATCTTGTATTGTTGGCTCACCACAAATTCTTATTTATGTCCTGAAAGGAATAATGCAGGAATGTGTCCTCTTTTTCAGATGGTTTTGAATTTTCAGGTGTTAAGTTAAACACTAGAGGGAGTCTTGATAGGCCCATGAATATATGTCTAATGAAATGACAAAAGGAAAAAAACCTCATTCAACATTTCAAACACAGGTTCCAAATGAAGGGCATTCCCCAGTCCCTCAGTCTTCACAGGTGTGGCCAGATTTTCAAGAGTTCAACTCCCATTTAGGCACCTAAATAATGGCCAGACTTTCAAGAGTTCTAATTTCTGCACCCAGTGAGCTGAGCTCTTTTGAAAAGCTGCCCTCTTTGCTGAGTACAACTGAAAAAATGGTCCCAGTTGCAATTGCTGATTATTATTATTATTTTTTAAATATCTGGCTCTGTTTCATGGAGATCATACTCAATACCTGGACTGGCATGTAGAGGGCATTGTCCTCTGAGCCCAGCAACACACTGTTGGGGCAGTTGGGTTACACCCATTCTGGAGAGGCTTGTGCCAGCAAATAGTTCTAACCTTGCAACCTTTGGTTGGTTGGTTTGTTCTAAGGGGATCTTTTTGTCCATCCACAAATGCTTATGCAGTCCCTCCAAGTGCTAACACCTGAATGTGCTGGTGAAAGAACTTACTGAGACTTAGGCATGCAAGTGGATTGTGTGTATGTCAACT
Source organism: Lepidochelys kempii (assembly GCF_965140285.1). Lineage (NCBI taxonomy): Eukaryota > Metazoa > Chordata > Testudines > Cheloniidae > Lepidochelys > Lepidochelys kempii. Next base: position 122,997,223 of record NC_136383.1, read on the forward strand.
TAATCCATGCACAGCGAGGTGAGAAAATATCCCTGTCCTTGGAACCCGTAGTCATTTGTGAGACCTCATAGCTTCTGAGTTCTGTAAATTGTTCAAAAGGGCATTATTGTCTGTTTCTTTGAATGATGCACTCCCCCAGGCTCTCTAACACAGTTACAGGGTGTGCAGCTTATGTGTTTAGAAGCTTTGTTACAACCGTTCTGGGTTGTCTCTTTTACAGATAGGTGGGTGACCCTTCAATTCACCCAAATTTGCATGGTATTTTTAATTAATGTTTCAAACTGAATAATGATTTCAAAATAAGATAAACGGTATGCGTAATTAGAAACATAATCTCTTTGGAAGGGAGATCGAAGTCTATTATGGATTGAAGTATCAAGCCAATTTGCATGCTGAAATACCACTGTTTCATTGGTCATGTGCTGTGCATGTTTCTTAATATTTTATACTGAAGGTATCAGCTTCCGTGTCAGTACTTTATTTATTTAATGAAATGGTTGGGAATACGATTCCAGTCCTGGTTAACTATCACTGAACTTAGAGGTCTGTGTGAACTGAGTTGGTGCACGTAGATCTTTTGCTGGGGGGGGTGCGTGTGCAGGGCCGGCTCTAGGTTTTTTGCCGCCCCAAGCTCAGGTGGGGCTGGGGCTCGCAGGCGGCGCTGGAAGCGGAGGGAGTGATGTCACCTTCTCCCAGCGCCTGCGGGGGCTTTCCCCCTTCCCCCGCCCGGCCGCGCAGAGAAGCCCCGAGATAAGGGGTGGCACGAGGCAGCGCAGCAGCCAGTGCGCAGAGGGGGCGGCTCAGCCCCGGCTCCCCGGCAGGACTCGCCCTCTTCTCCCCAGGTAGCGGCTGGGCCCTGGCAGCTCAGCATCCCGGGGCTGGGGCTTCCCCTTCCCGCTGCAGCCGGGGGCGCGGCGCCCTGGCCCCGTCTAAGTGGCGCAGCTCCGAGAGCGTAACTGCCCCGAAAGAAAAGGATGGGGGGGAAGGCCGCCCCTGGAAATGTGCCACCCCAAGCACGTGCTTGCTTTGCTGGTGCCAAGAGCCGGTTGTGTGTGTGTGAGAGAGAGAGAGAGGGGTGCCAGGCTCTCAGCTCTGGATAATGAAATCTTCTTATCCACAATACAGATATAACAGGAAGAAACAATGGCAGTTTCCCCATGCTGGTCCATGCTCTAGCACAGACCTGGAGGGACTACCGAGGTCTGACAATTAGTTCTGTTCCCATGCCACTGGTGGCAATCAGACGCTTTGAGCAAGGCTTTCCTGGCCCTGCACAGATGCACAAAGTGGGGAGAGGGCACCAGGAGCTACTTGAATACCCATTGCAGGGACTGGGGACAACGAGGTCCTTGCATGCCATGAGCCCAAGGATTTTGCACGGTTAGAACTATTGCTGGCACAAGCCTCTCCAGAATGCGTCTGACCCGACCGCCCCCCTCCCCACACATCCTGACACCACCCAACAGTGTGTTGTTGGGCTCAGAGGACAGTGCCCGGGCTCAGAGGACAGTGCCCTCTTCAGAAATGACACAATGGCCACAATGCCTCCTGGAGCTTCTGCTGCGGTAGTGCACCTGGGTAACACACTCCAATGCAGGGCAACGACTTCAAGGTCCAATAAAACCTTTCCTGGTATTTTTAAACATAGTTAACTTCTGTTTGTAAATATCACTAGATCAGATAAAGGAGTTTGCCAGAATCCATGATTTGCACCGTCTACACCGGGGGCCTTGTTATAATAACAGATGGACTGCAGTGGGCTTGGGGGATTAATGGGTGCCTATGAAATTTCTTTTTCTTTATTTAAAACGAACTGCCAGGGGAAAAAATGTTTGTGCTTCCCATCTTTATTTGATTTGTTATGGTTCACGAACAGGTGGGGATTTTCTGTTCCCCCATTTTACCCTGCTACTCTTAAAGTGTAGATGGCACTGGGGTTCTTTCTTCTTCATTAGAAGAACCAGATTTTAACTGGAGGGTGCCTTAGCTGGTGGATTTCTAGACAGCCAGTGGGATTGTGGCATTGCAAGAAACTGAAACTACAGCATTTGAAAGGAGAGAGGATTATTTGCATGTTCTATGTTGTTTACTTTTATGCATCCGATGAAGTGAGCTGTAGCTCACGAAAGCTCATGCTCAGATAAATTGGTCAGTCTCTAAGGTGCCACAAGTACTCCTTTACTTTTATTAATGGCTACTTAACTCAAATGTCTCTCCCCCCCTTGGGAGAGAAACTTTTTTTGGCCTGTCCATGCTAGGAAAAGCGATCATGTCTTAAAATGTGTGAGCTAACATATATTAATGCATCTTAAACACTAGCGTAGGTAGGGCTTAACACCTTTCAAAAACAGCAGAGCTGCTCCTGATCAGCCTATGTCAGGGGCCAGCTTGCAGCAGAGGCAGTCTCCTGGCTACCCAGTGATAGAAGCTGAGTCAGAGATAAGGTGCATGCCCGGGGGAAATGGGAACAACTGTTGCATCAAGCACAGATTTAAAAATCCATCCTTAGCCACCACCGTCTCTTGATCTCCAGGAGCAACCAGCAATGTAGGATTACTCCTAGATACTCACTCTTAGGGCAGCACTACACACTGAAAAGTTACATCAGCATAGCTGCATCCCTAAGGGGTGTGACCAATTGACCCAATCCTTGGTGTAGACAGCTCTAGGTCAATGAAAGAATTCTTCCACCAACCCAGTTGCCACCTCTCAGGAAGGTGGATTAACTACAGTGATTGGCGAACCACTTCTGTCACTGTAGTAAGTGTTTACACTTAAAATGCTGCAGCTGCCATGCAGCAGTTGTGCTGCTCTAGCATTGTAAGTGTAGACATAGCCTACAGAGGTTCAGGCCAACTTGCACTGAGTGCTGGTTCCTTAGGTGCAGGCTGGATTATTGCATGCTAAAAGGTTTCTGCAGGGTGTCCTTATCTCTAGGAAGTACTGCCCTCCAAAACTAGTTTTCTCTGGCATTCTCTTTAGGCTTTACTATCCAAGAGAGGAAAGGGTCCATTTCATATGCAGGGGGCTTGGAATTTTCTGAATGCCTTGAGCACCTTTTATATTTGGAATCCTCTAAATCCAGCTAGGCCTCTCTGCTTCTGCTTTTATATTGATTTTGTTTGGGCTGGTGGTGGGATTTGAATCTGTAGCATTAAAACATGTCTCTACTGGTTTAGCTAAAGGAGTAGCTCCATTAGCTAATAGCAGTAGTACACTCATATCAATAATGTGAACCAACTAATAGAGAAGGGAAAAGCCCCCCCACTTTCCAAGTGTGGGTTACACTTCCAGATGGGTGGAAAGACTTCCCCAGATTAGCTTGGTCTCTTCTGCAAGAGAAGACAAAAGCTCTTTTCAGTGACTGACATTAATTTGCGCTGGAGTGTTTTGAAGCAGTGACTGTAGATTCCTTTTCAGAAGGACTGATGGGTTGGTAGTATAATAAATGACAACAAGCGGGAGAGGAGACTGGCAGGATAAAAACATTTTTACATAGCTGAGTCTCATGAGTCATTATCCTGGCACTGAAGTCAGTGTTGAGGTCTCATTATTTTAGCGATTTCTCTCTCTCTTGCAGCCCACTGGGGCCACATTTCATTTAATGTTGAGTAAAAAGTCAAATAATGAGGCCTTCTGTTTTTGCGAATCTGTAACACAAACATCGATTTTTGCAAAGATGACTGTGCTCTTGCACACCACAGGTTTTGTTAGCACCTGAAGCTGTCTCTGGTTACAGCAGGTCACGTGATGAGATGTAACGAAACATAATCCCAAATCAAGTAAAATGAGGAAAGGGTTATTTTTTCTGTTACATGAGGAAGCTGGCAGGGTGCTCATGTGTTCTGAATATCCGACGACAACCCACTGACACTGTGAGGTGACAGATCCATGTTTAAAGAATGTCTTTATTCCAGCCCAGCTGAAAAAATAGTTTTTGGTGTACAGCCCAAGTTTAATAACTATCTTTTATTTCTGTGTCCTCATTAACTAAAACAAGTCACACTCTACAGTCAATGTATTATTAAAATGTCATTATTAATTATTGGAGGAGTAAGGAATGTAGAGGGTGACCCTCAGATATGAAGGACTTTATCCATTCCAGAGAGATTCCATATCTTTACAATGGGAGAATTCTGTTAAAGCAGGAAGCATCTTCAAACCAGTGGATTTTTTTAAAGCTGCCCAGTCTTGCTGGACATGTATGATGCATGCTACATCATGTATGTATGCATTTGATATATGATACATGGAGGAGGTGGGTAAGACAGTAGCCTGAAATTTGAGATCTGGTTTCAATTCTCTAGGCCACCATCTACCTCCTGTGTGACCTGGGGCATGGGCCTCAGTTCCCCATCTGTAAAATGGGAATAAAAGTACTTCTCTACTCCCAGGGGGATTGGAGGCATCTGGATACTATGGTTATGGTAGCTATATAAACACTTAAGATAGACAAACCAATTCTTGAGCACCCATTTGATAAAATGGTGTCTCTGAGGTGAGTCTAAGTCATTTGATAGGCTGGAGTTCCATTTTTAATCATGGCCCATGAGCTGGGGTATAAATGTAGGATTCCCTGCCAGCCTTAATCCAGTGCCAATCACTCACTCATGTGAATGGGAAAAATCTGTGACACTTCCCAGGGATACCCAGGGCTGTGAGGCACCTCGCTACCACCTGCCCTTAGCAAGAGGAAGTCTTGTCTGGGCCTGCCAGGGTCAGCTTCCCAACTCCACTGGCCATGGACCACACAAACTCTCCCCTCTAGGCCTGTGTAGGCCCTACTCTCCTGTTACAGGTTAGCGATAAGCACACTACAACCCCCGAGGCCTCCGACTGTTTCCCTGGAGTGCCCGGACAAAGTATTGAAAACAAAGCGTTACATATTAAAATATTAAAAATTATAACACACATTCTAGAATCTAGACTTATTTAACTAGATACCTTACTGTCATATAGAGCAGAGCTCACCCAAAAGCCTTCCAGTGTCTTTACAGCCAGAGTTGGCTGTGATCTTCCATCATTAGACAAGTCATGCTGTCAGCTTGCCTCTTAGGTGAAAAGATGAAAGAGGGGGTATCCCTGCATCCCCAGTTATATCCCCACAATCCATTGTCCTTACTCATAAATAAGGTGTCCCCTGCTGGTGGGTTTTTTTCCTGTATATTTCTTTCTTGGTGATTTCACAATCTCATGATTAGCATTTGGCTCCGTCTTCAATAGGCATACAATACACAATACCCACAGGACCAGACAGAGAGAGATAAGCATCTATTACCTCTGATATGATGACCTATCTTAACTCCCAGACTTTAAGTGCATAATTTTCCATATAGATCAGTAGTTTTTTCTACTGGGAGGCCACAGAGTATGTATAAGGGGTCTGCCAAAGGTGGTCGTTACCATACAACAGTGATTTTCAACCTATGGTCCATGGACCCCTAGGGGTTTCAGACGATGTCTAAGATTTACAAAGGGTCCACACTTCCATTTTTAGGGGTCTGCAAATGAAAAATGTTGAAAACCACTGGTATAGAGACATAACTCTTGAAATATTATCTGTACATACATTTTGCAATGATTGATGACCAGTGGGCTACTAGCTTTTGGTAGAGACCTCAAATGCCATCCTATGGTGAACTAATATGTATATACCTGATTCAAGGGATCCCTATGCACCCCTTGTGCCCTCTGCCAGTTAGCATCAAGAGGTGCCTGGGTCCAAACCTCCCATTAAGATCAAGAGTAGAATATTGCCATTAGGTAGTGATTAAATTACAGGTTGTTGTCATTATTTAAGTGCCTTATTGTCATGTTCAGTATCACTCAGTGGTGGAATTTGCTCACCCTTAGGACCAGCACTAGATTAAGGCAAACTTCAGCACCACGATTGTCTAAATGTGAGTAAAACTGACATGGTGAAATCACACACACAGGCCACACTACAAGAACCGACACTGGGCTGTTACTCGTGCCTAAAGATCAATCAGCACTTGAATTAACAAGCTAGTTTAACTACTGTTAATCAAAGAACTAAATAGCTTTGAAGCTGCTTTCCCATGTTTGCAAATCGGGAAGCAGATTCGTTCGGTCCCACTCTGTGTTCTCAGTGTCAAGATGGCAGCTTCCTATTTGACAATTCATTTTTATTGTATTTAATACACTTAATGATTTAATTTCTTTTGCAATTAGGTGTAGTGAACAGAATGCAATTTATATTCCAAATATTCTCCTTTAACATGCTCAGGTGATGATGATTAGAGATGTAAAGATACTGCAAATGAGTATTCATGAGCATTTGTTCAAGTAAAAACCACGGCTCCACTTTGATACAAATAAGAGATGATGATTGCTGTTTTGTCAATATTTTGGTCAACAAAAGTTTGTTCCCAAGAAGGCTTTTCAAAAAGGGAAAGTGCAGCACATATGTGTGAAACTATGTAATCACACAGGAAAACCCATGCAAATGTATTTGTGCCTGAAATATCAGGTGACCATTTGTGAATGGTCTGAGAGCAATCCAGTCAGGAAGTGGAAATAATATCAGGTGATTTAGCTGACAACCACTCAAGATCAACAGTATATTACAAATGGAAATAACATGACCAAAAGTCAAGGCAAGTAGTTCACAACCAGGCATAGACTGAAATATGTTCTTGAGAAACAATTAATTGCATGATTTCAAAAATTGAAAAAAAAATGAATAAAAACCAAAGTCTGTGGGTAATTCACAACCCTGAACTTGGGCTGAATTCAGTTCTGGTGGACAGGCTGACAGCCTGAATTCCTGAATGGGAAGAGGAGTCGGAGTGTAATCAGATTGCAGTGGGTCTCAGTTTGAGATAATCTTCTTTGGTTGGTTCAAAATGATTCTTATTCCACTGTCTGTGGAATGGCCCAGGGCTGGAACTCCGCTGAAAGAAATGAAAAGCTCTCATAAAATTATGTCATGTGCCGAGTGTGCCAGGCCATCATGCAATAATAGCTAAAACATTTTGTAACTAAAACAAGTAGCTAGTTATGGTGCCTGAATGTGATCAAAGCCCTTTTGTCTGCCCTGACACTTGGCACATGTGAAAGATTTCTGCTTACATGGAAAATACTGTTGTGGTTTTTCTCTTGGTTTTAAGTGGCAAGAAACATACATCTCAGATTATCCCCAAAGTGAAAGAAAACAGTAACGGGGAACTGAGAACCAAAATGTACACGATGTAAAACATCTACAGTTTCTGGGAGACAAAACCCCTGATTGCCCGTAGGAATGACTTCTGAGTAGACGTAGAGCTGCAGTGGTGGAATGGGGTCATTTTTCGGATGAGATGGAATAAAGCTTCTGGAGTCATTCCCAAACGTGTATCGCTGCCTTCTTAAAATAAGAACTGCTTTTGCTTAACAAATATTTAAAAGTCAGAATTGTGACAGCCCAAGAGTCCCTCATTAAGGGTCTTTTTTATTACATGGACTGGAAGAGGCTTGTGATGTTTTTATAGATAAAAGTTCCTTCTCCCATGTATAATTTATACAATCTCTTCTCTGTCCTCACCTTACATCTTGGTTATAAAACCAAAGGGTGGAGCAATGAAACATATTGCCCTTTCTGCTCCCTCCCTTCCCAAAAAATTGTCTATACATCTCCGAAGAAAATTTCATTTCCTTGGGCAGGATTCTGAGAGGCTAAAGCAAAAGGAATTAAAAATACCGGTGATCAGTTTGGCTGCAAAATGCTTTGAACTGTGAAGGAAGTGACTTGGAGTTGGATAATATTGGGTATAGACAGATTTTCCTTCCCATAATTATGGCATTCTGAAGCCTTTTTTGCATTCCAGCCTTTTGAAATGTGCTTCACCTACAATTGCACTTTGTAGCTAGTGCAACTGTGCAACAGGTTAGTTTTTAGTAGAAAACAGAACCACAGCACGCATTTTCCTGGATGGGTTTCCTGAACCTCAGTATTCTCCCACCTTCTGAACCATTATTTCCTTTTATATCCTTTGCCATTAAAGCCTTCACTGTGGATGTAGGAAGTGCTTCCACTCAATTAAAAATCAGATTTCCCAAGAAAAAAAATGAAGCACCATAAGCAGAAAAGTTTCCAACAGCACAAAAACATAAAGAAAAGGTTGATTAGAAAGGTACATGAAAATGAGTTGAAGTACAAGGAACAAGATGGAGAAAGAGTGAGGGTCTGGCAGAGGAGACTATTGGAAGGAATCTCAGCACTGAGTCTTTAGGTCCTGGAAGAGGCAAAACTGAAAAATGGTCAATCCTGAGTAAGGTCATTTAAAGCTGATGCAATTGTTTGCATGAAAGTTCACATTAAAATGTAGCAATTGTATATGCGGCCAAAGTATCTGCTTGCATATTCCTGATGGGTTGGGCCACAAGGCTGAATCCATTTTAAATGTAAAATGCAGTGGAACAGTGATTGAAATAGCATTGGGATATCGCCAAGCCACCAACTGATGTGACAGTTGCAAGGATTAGCCTCCTAGGTAGCAAGAAAGGTATTGATGATTATCTGTTTTTACACAAGAATGCAACACAGCTGATATAGAGGATCAGACCATAGTTCTACCTCATTTGGTATCTGGCCTCTAGCAATTGCCAGTATCTTGTACTTCAGGAGAAGGCAAAAACAAAAAAAACTGTAATATACTAGGCCAATTTGTGAAATGCAATAAGGAGATGGGGAAAATCCTTCTTGATTGCTAGTTCGTTACCTTGTCTAATGAGATGACAGTACACATCTTTTGAATAAGAACATAAGAATGGCCATACTGGGTCAGACCAAAGGTCCATCTGGCCCAGTGTCCTGTCTTCCAACAGTGGCCCATGCCAGGTGCCCCAGAGGGAGTGACAGAACAGGCAATCAAGTGATCTCCTTTACTACATGTACTTTATCTTGCCTCACCTAAATCTGAGCACAGAGTTTTGCAAGCTGCACTTATGTATCCAGCCTTTTCTGTCCGTGAAGCTTCGTTTCTCCAGCCACCTAGTTAACCAACGTCCTCCTTGTCTGTACCCTACAAAATCAGAGTGTTGAGGGTGGCTCACAAGGTATTATCTTGATAAATATAGGGAATATTTTTTGTTTTGATCGGAACTATACATAGTATGCCCAGACACTACAGTGATGCGCACCAATATAAATGTCTGTAATAAATAAAAATAGTTGCAAATGTTAAACAGCTTCGGAGGCCTATTACAGCCCTCCCCCCCTTTTTATATCAACCTACAGAATAGATGCAAAAGGAATCAGAAATCCTGTCACCCTTGCCCTCTTATGCCAACATTTCTAAGGCATTTCTCCAACTTCTGGTAAATAATCTTTCACCCTGACAATTGGGAATACGTTTCATGTGGTCAGAGAGAACCAGAGAGGCAGGCCAGAAATTGAGCCTGTTAAGCTAAACACAACAAATCAGCAATTATCTCCATATAAATATAGTTTATGCTTTTCCACTTGAAAGAAAATCCCTTATCAGCTCTGTCTCAGATGAAAACACCCAGGGGACACTGCAAGCACAGGATTAGCCCTTGCCAAATGCCCTTGCTGAGAGGGACCAAGAGCCTTATTGGCCACTGATTTCATATGTGTGTTGCCCTTTGAAGGAAAATTTTTAACACATTGTGAAAAATAAGTTGCCGGAAAGCACTTTTCAAGGAGAAAGTAGAGCATGACTGACTTAAGAGAGAATATGGTCTGTTTCTAGGGCAGAGACTGGGGTCATGGTGCAAATATGGGGAAGTGGTTGTGAGGTCATTCATAAATGGAACAGTCTTTTTGGGCTAAATGTTTTTCTTTTCCTGTTTGATAGCTCCAGATCCTGCTTTTGCTGAAGTCAATGGAAATTTGGCCACTGACTTTAAAAGGAGCAGTATTGGGCCTTTAAAACCATCAAATACAAATAAGGCTTTTCCTCCCCATCTGAACCCTCAAATCAAATTAGTGGCTGCAGCTTCCTTTTTTCCTTCCCCCCATTCTTCATTTCCTTGTTTTTCTTTTCAAAATGTATTAGGCCAAATTCATTCCCAGTGTAACACAATTCAAGTCGATGCAGGCACATCAGGGATGGATCTGGTCTGTTTTATTAAAAGAAATTGAAAATTCACAGTATAGCAATGCACAGTTATAGACAAATAGAAAACATGGTTATATGTAGAATTATAAAGTAGAAAGAAGCATCAGTTTAAACACTGTATTTCAAAATATAGTGAATCCATCTATCACCATAAATGGAAGCCCCATAAATATACACAGTATTACTAAATGCACTCCAACAAATCAAATTCCCCGCTTTCCTTTTAAATCACCCCTAATAATAATGGGTTCTCTATGAGCCCTCCTACAGAGAGATGCCCTGCAGAATGCTTTGAAAGACCAAAAGGTAGACAGTTTTACCGCAGGAGCACATTAATTACTATGGAAACAATGATGTAATTGATCTAGAGAGAGCTTAGTGACAACCACAAGTGAAAGATAAAGGTGTTGCATAGCGTGTATTGAAATTTATGCCATAGTTTGAAGGCAGCATGATCTGGTGGACTGGACATGAGTCTGAAAGGCAGGTACTCCTCTGTGCTGCTCCTGCCCCTAGGCCACCAGGCCAGACTGTGCTTACCTTACCCAAAGTGCTTTGAGAGCTATGGATGAAAAGCTTTATAAAGAGCTAAGAATTGCTCCTCATACAAGGGGTCCCCTTAACTTACTTGCATGAGAGACCAGAAGGTGCACTCCCAGGCTTGGCCAACCACTAGAATCATAGAATCATAGAATATCAGGGTTGGAAGGGACCTCAGGAGGTCATCTAGTCCAACCCCCTGCTCAAAGCAGGACCAATCCCGAACTAAATCATCCCAGCCAGAGCTCAGACAAGCCTGACCTTAAAAACCTCTAAGGAAGGAGATTCTACCACCTCCCTAGGTAACACATTCCAGTGTTTCACCACCCTCCTAGTGAAAAAGTTTTTCCTAATATCCAACCTAAACCTCCCCCACTGCAACTTGAGACCATTACTCCTTGTCCTGTCCTCTTCTACCACTGAGAATAGTCTAGAACCATCCTCTTTGGAACCACCTCTCAGGTAGTTGAAAGCAGCTATCAAATCCCCCCTCATTCTTCTCTTCTGCAGACTAAACAATCCCAGTTCACTCAGCCTCTCCTCATAAGTCTCGTGTTTCAGACCTCTAATCATTTTTGTTGCCCTTCGCTGGACTCTCTCCAATTTATGCACATCCTCCTTGTAGTGCAGGGCCCAAAACTGGACACAGTACTCCAGATGAGGCCTCACCAATGTTGAATAGAGGGGAACGATCACGTCCCTCGATCTGCTGGCTATGCCCCTACTTATACATCCCAAAATGCCATTGGCCTTCTTGGCAACAAGGGCACACTGTTGACTCATATCCAGCTTCTCGTCCACTGTCACCCCTAGGTCTTTTTCCGCAGAACTGCTGCCTAGCCATTCGGTCCCTAGTCTGTAGCGGTGCATGGGATTCTTCCGTCCTAAGTGCAGGACCCTGCACTTATCCTTGTTGAACCTCATCAGATTTCTTTTGGCCCAATCCTCCAATTTGTCTAGGTCCCTCTGTATCCTATCCCTCCCCTCCAGCGTATCTACCACTCCTCCTAGTTTAGTATCATCACTAAGCCTTTCTGAGATGGATTCACACATGCACATGGTTTATACTGAGGCCTGGGCCCCATGCACCCAAAACTCCCCACTGGGTGAAGAGCTGGAATAGCAATAAGACAGCTCCAGTGTCTCATCCAGTGTGGAAAGCACAAAAAAGCAGGTGGTGACCTAGTGCTGTGCTGAACCATCGTGTCCCCCTTGACCATCTATGATGGTTGGGCTTCTCATGAGTGTTCAGCAGGATGTTGCTTGCCCTTCCCCACAGTGAATTGCACCCAGAATGCCAAGGGCCTTATCAGCATAGCGAGCTGCCTGTTGCACATCCCTGTACCATTCAGGGTACCTGGCTCTGTCTAAGTGAGAACAATACTTGCACCAGTCATTTCAAAATCTATTGCGTAAAGCCATGACTACTTATCACTGATCATTCAGATTCATTTCCAATAGTCTGATGATATAGAAGAAACGTATTCTTAGACTTGCTTTTGGATGAGATGAAACACATTTTTCCTTGACCCCTTGGGGTCATTTAAAGACCATTAATATTTTTTTCACAGATGCAGGAATATTAGCCATGGTGGCCTGGCAAATTTCCAGCTCAATTAATAATATTAGCTTTCCTATATTGCCCTTGCGGTTTCCATTGCATAAAGTGCAGAGCTGTAAGGTGCCACATTTTACCCCAGAGGTGGCTGCATTTCAGTGTTGGGAGACATGATCTTCTGAATAGTTTGCATACCAATTAAAATGTATAGTGTGTTGAGGTACTTGGGAGGAAGGGTTCTATTTAAATATAAGCGGTTATATTCTTATTATTCTTATTATTATTATAGATTTTTAGTCCCAAATATATCTAGAAACATGAAAAACGCAATCAGTACAGGGCCCAGCCTGAAAAGGAACTGATTTCACATGGCATCTTTATGAAGTGTTTCTTTGGCATCCAATTCATAGATGGAAAAAGTGGAGCCAAAAGTATTTTTCAAAAGGGGGATTCTTTAGCCTTTTCAGATTTCATTCAGTTGTTCCAATGAAATAAATACATCCGCCTTACACAATTGAAAGAGGTATTTACTGCCTGTGGTTTAACAACTGTACTAAGTCAAAGGAACCAGTCAACTAGAGCCTTATAGTTCTTTTCTGAAGTGAAGATGGGAGAAAAGAATGAGACTACAATGTGGTATTTATAATAAAGATGAAATGAGTGGAACTCAATGGCGCCAGCAGCCCTAGAGCTCCTGCTGTTTGGGCTAATGCATTTTGCATTAGCGAGTCTGGGTATCTGGCATCCAGTAAGGTACTGAAATGCTTTTGCAAAATAGTGACATTCTTAGAGCAGCAACGTTCCTTCCAAACACCAGCAATACACTGTCAATTGGTAAAATTCACACATGCGGCGCCTAAAGCTGGGTGAATAGCGAAGGGAGTAGAGGCACAAAAGTTTCAGCCATTTTCCACTCACCATGTTCAGACCTCCTTTGTGTTTGTTTTTTTGCCAGATTCACTCCTGTGCCCCTGGGAACAGCTGCCCCAGAAGGGAGATTTACTCTGGGGTCAGTGACTGTCAGTGCTGCGGCCGCTGCCATTCCCTGGATGTCCCATTAGGAAAGGGCAGCTATACAATGTGGTTGGGATGGTATGAGATCAGTGCCTCTTCCAACTGGTCTAGCTTTGCCCCACCTTTCCTGGTTGGTCTTACTCACTTTGTGGGCAGAACCACTGCTTTGTCCCCTTATGTGGAGTTGCTACCAGAGGCAGCCCAAGGTCTGGGTTCTGCTAGTGGATCACAATGAGTGAACTTAGCCCCGTATGTCTGCATTGTAACCATACCTGGCTTCTTTCTTATTGTGGAGAGTTCTCTGAAAGGAGCCACTCCATGTGCACTGGCAGTCAAAAAAGTAAACAGAATGTTGGGAATCATTAAGAAAAGGATTCTATATCTGCCTCTCTATCAATCCATGGGACAAGCACATCTTGAATACTGCATGCAGATGTGGTTGCCCCATTTCAAAATAGATATATTGGAATTGAAAAAGGTTCAGAAAGGGACAATGAAAATTATTAGGGGCATGGAACGACTTCCGCATGAGGAGAGTAAGACTGGGACTTTTCAGCTTGGAAAAGAGACAACTGGGGGTGTGGGCGGATATGATTGAGGTCTATAAAATCATGACTGGTGTGGAGAAAGTAAATAAGAAGCGTTATTTACTCCTTCTCATAACACACGAACTAGGGATCACCAATGAAATTAATAGGAAGTTTAAAACAAACGGAAGTATTTTTTCACACAACGCACAGTCAACCTGTGGAACTCTTTGCTAGAGGATGTTGTGAAGGCCAAGACTATAACAGGGTTAAAAAAAGAACTAGATAAATTCATGGAGGATAGATTTCAGAGTAGCAGCCGTGTTAGTCTGTATCCGCAAAAAGAACAGGAATACTTGTGGCACCTTATAGACTGACAAATTTATTTGAGCATAAGCTTTTGTGGGCTACAGCCCACTTCATCGGATGCATAGAATGAACATATAGTAAGAAAATATATATATATATACTGGGACAGGGTCGGGCCGGATGGCTACAGGAGAGTAATAGAATGCAGATATATTAGCCCCAGGTTAAGTAGGTCCCTTTTCCCTGGGTAAGGTAACAGGGAAGGTTCCAGAACAATCAGGAACCTTCTGGAGACAATTAAGACAGACAGGCTGATTAGAACACCTGCAGCCAATCAAGAAGCTGCTAGAATCAATTAAGGCAGGCTAATCAGGGCACCCGGGTTTAAAAAGAAGCTCACTTCAGTTTGTGGTGCACGTGTAAGGAGCTGGGAGCAAGAGGCACTAGGAGCTGAGAGTGAGAACGCGGACTGTTGGAGGACTGAGGAGTACAAGCATTATCAGACACCAGGAGGAAGGTCCTATGGTGAGGCTAAAGAAGGTGTTGGGAGGAGGCCATGGGGAAGTAGCCCAGGAAGTTGTAGCTGTCGCACAGCTGTTCCAGGAGGCACTCTAGACAGCTGCATTCCACAGGGCCCTGGGCTGAAACCCAGAGTAGAGGGGGGGTCTGGGGCTCTCCCCCAAACCTCCCAACTCCTGCTCAGACACAGGAGGAATTGACCTGGACTATGGGTTCATGAAAACGGCCAAACTAAGGGCTGCTGTAAAGCTCCAAGGTGAGCAAATCCACCAATAAGTGCAAGACCCACCAAGGTAGAGGAGGAACTTTGTCACAATACATACAGAGAACATGAAAAGGTGGAAGTAGCCATACCAACTGTAAGAGGCTAGGTCCATCAGTGGCTATTAGCCAGGATGGGCAGGGATGGTGTCCCTAGCTTCTGTTTGACAGAAGCTGGGAATGGGCGAGAAGGGATGGATCTCTTGATGATTACTTGTTCTGTTCATTCCTTCTGGGGCACCTGGCACTGGCCACTGTTGGCAGACAGGATACTGGGCTAGATGGACCTTTGGTCTGACCCAGTATGGCCGTTCTTTTTTTCTTTTTTTTTTGTTATTAAAAGAACCCCAATCTCTCTATCTTTTACTATTCCAGCATTCGAGTAGCTAGTGTGCTAGTTGCCTTGGAAGCGACCTGAAATTCTCAAAGGAAGAAATGTACTTGCCAACAAACAGAAGTCACCAGAGGGATTTATTTATCACTCTTTCCCCCATCAGGAGGCTGAGATGTGTGTCTTTATTTCTTCATGAAAGCAACTGTGAGGTTCCATCCTCCTGCAACTGTGGAGAGCAGATCCATTACAAAGGTGACAAAAAAAGATTAGCAGAACAAAATCTTCAGTGGGCGAAGGCCCCTGGGTTTAGCTATCACCAGAAACGGTATAACAAATGTTTCCATGTCTTTTACCTGCCATGTGGATAGAAAAGGGAAAATCAATGCCACAGCTTTTCTTTTCACTTTTGACAGCTACTAAGAAAAACTCATGGTTCTAAGACAGAAGTGAGCTCAGAAACTGACTAACTCTTCATTTCAATGATTCTCAAATTGGTGGCACCTGGAAGTATCTTTCTTTGTTGAGTGTTTCTTTCGTGTACATTCCAGGCATGATCAAACTTTCTGATGGCACCAAAATTGGAAGGTAGCAAACACAGCATAATGCAACCAAACCACAAGTCACCTAAAAAAAAATAGAAGCCTGCTTGTGCAGTTTGACTTTGGTTTAACTCCATAGTCTTCAATAGATTTATTCTTAATTCATTCCAATGAAAGTGAGAAGAGATGCTGCATGAAAAATTTCTACCCCTCTGGAAGTTCCCTTATCACTGCACAGAACTGATTAGAAATAGAGACACATCATTCTGAAGAGGTAAATCATGAAGGTACTGAAAAAGTTGCTAAAAAGTGTGGGAGCAAGGCAATAAGGAGTGATGTAGAGACCGAGAAAGGAGCAAATCCTGTGGTTGGCCTGGTGGTAAGGCCAGCCCTAGCACTGAGAAAAAAGCCAGCTCCAGTTCTAGAAGAGCAATGTGGTTCAGTGGCCTGATGAGGCGCGGTGAGCCCTTGAGTTCCACTCCCATTCTCACACTTACTTTTGTGTTCTTGGACAAGTTACTTATGGTCAGATTTTCAGAAGCGGCCAGCATCCAGCAGCGTCCATTGATCTCAATAGGAGCTGTTGGGTGCTTAACTCTTTTAAAAGTCTGGCCCTTAATGTGTCTCAGTTTGCCCTTCTGTAAACTGGGGACAATTTACCTGGCTCAGGGGGTATAGAGAGGATTAATTATTTAACATTTCCACACTATTTGGAAGCTGCTAAGTATTATTTTGTGTAGGTCACGAAAGTGCAAGCCATGCTTTCATTTCCTTTAATTTCTGTGAGTCCACCACTAGCTTTAGGAGGTGGGCCACCAGGAGTTCTATGTGGCTTATTGCTAGTCAGAAGAGAGTTCCTATGGCTTGCCAAATAGGCGTGCACTGTGATTTTTCTCCATTCAGTCACCTGTGTGTCAGGTCTCCATGGATCCTAGAAGCAGGATGGAAGTCAGAGCTTTCCAACAGGCTTTTTGGAGTATTTAACAGAACAGGCTTTCCCAGCTTGCAGGAGACTGTACAGCTGGACTCATGCTGCAGGTTCAAAGTTTATTTCCCACCACAGAGATGTAGTTAGCTTTTAAGGAAAACAGCTAAAAGTTTTACAGCTTGTTTTTTAAACAGACAAAATGAATACATGGGGGTTGCAGATGGTGTAATTCCAGGCAGAATTTTTGGCTTTGTGTGCAGACAGGCCAAGTACTTGAAACATGGAATAGAATTGGAGGGGAATGCTAAATAAAGCAGTCGTGTCTCTGAGCCTAGCCCTGCCTGTGCTCTGCCTGTGGAGCTCTCAGTGACGTCTGTGGGAGGGCCAGAGTGTGGGCTGTTTGCAGGAGCAGGCCCTCCATTTAGAATTCTCTTACATCGCAAGCAGATTTTCAGAATGCTCTCCTAGGATGTGCTCTGTCTAGCAATATCATTGTTATTGTCACCTCTCATTTTCTTTTTTCTTTGTGCATCTGTTGACATTCATTGACACTGGATGGAAAGATGGCATGCTGAGCCAATGGGGGAGTACAAATTGTGACAGATAACTTTGATTTATAGCCACTCAATTCCATCGTACAGGAAAGTGAAAACACTGTGCCACAACTCAACCACGTGCTTGCTTTCCTTGTTGTTTTACAGAACTGGAGCACCTCAGGGACTGGTATAGCTCTGTCCACCCCAGTGCACAGAAAATTCTACCAGTCCTTTATTTAGAATGATTTTGACAACGTACATAAAAGGTTTGTATACACCCAGAGGACATCAACAGCAAAATTATCTGCGACACAAGCTGAGGCAGATTGTTGAGAGGGCAGGGCAAAGGATTGGGATTCAAGAAATCAGAGTGCTGGCCCTGACTATGCCACTGACTTCCTTTTTGATCGTGGCCAGATCCTTTCCCCTCTTGGTGCCTGGATTGCCCCAGGTTATAAGAAGGGTACTAATGCTAGCCTGCCCACCCACCTTTGCACAATACTTGGCAATCTCTGGATGAAATGTGGTGGTATTATTCACTGCCCTTTCATTCTGCAGAAAGGTGATTTATTTCTTCCGTAAAAAACCCAACCCTGAATCCCATTGGCCCATCAGTCACTGGGTGATACAAGTGCTAAAGCAGGGCAGTTATAAACCCTTATTTTCAAAGTGGTGCAGCGTACGCTTTCTCCCCAGGACAGCACACAGTACTTCTCCCGCCCCTCACCCTAGGCCAGCTGCCAGTGCTGAGGGGCTGAAGCAGTGCTCCACAACCGCACCCCCTAGGGAGTGGAGGAGAGGCAGTAGAACAGAACCCTGCGCTTAGTGCTCAGAAGGCTCAGCTGCTGAGAGCCTGGCAATGGAGTCACCTGCTGCCCAAGCTCAGGCACAGAAGGGGAATCTGAACGATGTGGCTCCCCTGTGGGAATTCGGGAGCCGCCTGGAAAAACATTCAGAATCTAGGAATGCATGAAAAATTGTGTCTGTGGAGAGTTCTGCTTGGCTCACTCAGTTCCTGCACATGGTAGGGAGGTTCCTGTGCACTTGGGGTGATATTTGTCTCCATTAGAGAGGGCCCACTCAAGGCCTATGCACCATTTAAGTCCCAGTAAAGCCCACAAAATGGAGCTGAAGAGGATCTTAAGTGGTGCCTGGGTCTTCCGCACATGGGGTGAGTCTCACCATTTTTAATGAATGTGTGCACAAGGGAGTCCTGCTCTGAGACCACTTAGACTCACCTAAGGTGCATTGTGATAATGTTCAGCCAAACAATCTAGCTGATGTCATTTATGGATGCTATGTCTCATTTTTTTTGGAAACTAGCTGATCTTCCAAGTCCTGACCCATGCAGCTTGTGTAGCAGGAACTCTGCCTTTTTGTGTGTATGGACTGCAGCATGAGGTCATTAAATACTGTCTCGTGCTGCACAAACACCAGGGGGTAGCAAGAAGATTGCACAGACAACCTTAATTTTGTTGTTTGCTTACTTTTGAGTGTAAACTGTGTAACATCAGTGGCCATTGTGAAATCTGTTTTCATTGCACAATGCTTAGTTCACAGTCACAAATATGATGCATTCAGGATATTTCACATAAAAACAGGAAAACACTTCAATTTTAGGGTATGAGAATGGCATGAGACCTAGTAAAGCTAATTTCCCATTAACTTTACTTCAGATTTCCTTTTTTTTTAAATTTATTTACAGACAAAAGCTCAAATCAGATGCAGCCTCTAGATTTCAGTAATTGTTTACCCAATTTTACTGCAGGGCTAAGTCTAAACAGGGCTCGAGGGAGGCTGACAATTGAGAGAGCCAGTGCTAAGCTCAAAGGACAGCCTAGTGCTCTCCTTTGCTTTCATTACAACTGTTTCTTCCTTCCATTGCCTGGAAACATATCAAATGATACCTTAAACAGACCAGTGCTCCTTGGTTCACTGCCCCTTCTTCCTATGCCCCTGAATATTCATTACACTTTGTGTGAAATAATTTGAATAATTGAAATGGATCCAAATGAAAGTTGCAAATTAAATGATATTCCAAGTGCCATGTAATAACTGGAGCAGAAAGACTACAATTTCTGTTAAACAGGCGTGTGTGTGGTGTTGTGCTATGCATCATATGGATTCATTGAGCATCTATAATCAGGCTGAGTGTCAGTGCTGAAAGTTTTAATGATACAGAATCTTAACCAGAGAATTGCGAGTGCTTATAGATCTGCCATCAGAAAGCTGTTATGGGCATGATTCCTTTATTATTATTGCTACTGTTGTTTTATTAAATGGCACTGATTATCCTGCAAGGGAGATCAATGGAAAACCTGTTGGGAATTAGCCAAATCACAGGTTAAAGAGAACGCTCTACCTGTATAATTTTAAAAAGCAGACTCAGAGAACAGACATCATTGAAGAGAATGCTCAAACATAGACCAAACCTTGCAGTAGTATCCCCTGGCTTTGAACACCTCCACTGTTGAATGTTCACCTTAAGACACCCTGTGCCTGATTTTCAGAAGTGCCAAACACCCTCCTCTCCCATTGACTTTTGCCTGGAGTTGTGAGTGTCAGCACTTAAGGAAGATCAAGATGCTTATGCAGCTGCCTGCATGTAAATTTATGTAACTAATTGTAGACATTCAGGTGGGATTTCCCAAAGGACATAAGTGTCTTGGGAGCACAAGTTCCATTGAGTTAAGTGCTTTTGAAAATCCCATCCTCAAGTTTGAAATTTTTGGCCTGAGACGCTGAGAAGTTCAGACTGGGATTTTGATAGGACGTAGGTGTCCTTAGGCTCCTTTGAAAACTCCCATCTAAGAGTCTAACTATGTAGGATCAGGGCCTAAATGATTTGTCCAAAGTCACAGAGCAGGTCAGGAACAGAACCTTGATTCCTATTAATGGGTGGCAGGTATAATAGGCCAGGGGAGGCTAAGCCTCCCCAAACCCAGGATGTGGCCCTGCCCATGCTTCACTCCAAGGCCCCGCCCTTACTCCACCTCTCCCCCAAAGCCAGCGGGGGCTCAGCTCCGGGCTGCCTGGGGCCAGCTGGTGGCCCAGGGCAGCTCAGGCTGGCCTGCGTGGCTTGGCCCGCAGTGAGGGTCTCAGGACTACTCTGGCTCTGGCAGGCAAGGGGAGGGCGCGATGAGTCCTTGGACAGGGTAGGGGGCTAGCCTCCCTGAACAGGGTCTTCACCCACCCCCATGCTCCTATTCCCCAGCTCCAAACATGGGGCTTCATTGTCAATGTGGGTTTACAGAACAAAACACCACTGCAATTGACATAATATTGGTGCTTTCAATACCCACCTACCAGCATAGCCTACTTATTCAGGATAAAGTGGAGGTGTTTATATGGTAAACTCTTATTAGCAAACTGGAAAAAAAATGGTTCTCAAACTGTCATTATTGGAAAACAGGAAGGGAAACTGCATGCCACTCGACATCCAAAGTTTGGAGCAAAGCCCTTATCTAGTCTTAGAATCTAGCCTTAGAAAGCCTCTTTACAACAAGGATCATGTTTTCCTCCATGCTTAGTCTAGCACCAAGTAAACTGATAGTGCTCAATAAATAATCCTCAGACTCTGCTAGGCAGGAAGCAGTCCCTGACATATTCTCACTGCAGCTACTTTTAAAATGCCAGTGCAACTTGTTGCTTGTTTGTTTTGCCAGTGAGAGAGAACTGGCAGCACTGAGCCATGTACACGGACTGAGAAGAAGCTTCCAATTATTTCTCTACCCATCCCAGGCATCATCTGGAAAGGTGTGGCCCCCAACAACCTACAACGTTGGAAATCTCTTCCTGTCAGCATCCACCAGTGTCCAGCTGAGGTGTCCTTCTGGGAAAGACCTTTTGGTTCCCTGTGGATTGGCTGGTTTTTGCAGGCGGGCTGCTGAGGGTTTAGCTCAGCTGCCCCCCCCCCCCGTGGGATATTCTTTCCCCGGAGAATTATGTTAGCTGCAGCACTGTAAATTATGATTTTAGTTACTTCATGTTAAGATGCCTGAAGGCCTCCAGGCACGGTCACCTAAAACCGGAAATGTATTATTTTATTGTCCCAATGGGCAAGTATATCCTCGCTGTCTTAATACATACCATTCTCATTTCGTCTCTTAAAATGGCCTTTATAACGGTCTCCACCTATGCTGCTAATAGCATAGAATATCTTTGTATATTTTAAGACTTTTTTATATTTTCTTTATTAATACAATACAGAGTTACATTTTTAAGCAATTTCCACCCCTTGGGAATTTCCTCTGAACTGAGGAAACATAAACTGACTGCTGGCATTCACTGATTTCCATACCCTACAACTTAAGTGCTCTTGGATGAAAGATGTGATTTATATTAAGACATCAAATACATATATAATGTTTCAGAATAGATAAAACCATACTGAGGAACGTGTAGTGTACTGGTCATCAAAGGTGCAAGATTGGAAATTCTGGAGAATTAAGTCCTGTTTATTGGCAGAACAGATGTTGCACAGAGAGTGGATCCAAAACTGCAATTCTTACTTCTTTGAGTAATCCTAATTCACACAGGAGTCAGTTTTGCCACCTTCACTCACACTGCGTGGTGCTTTGCTGTGCGAGCAGTTGCACTGACATGAGCAGAACTACTTCTGTAATAACTTATCATTCAGAATGACTAAGGATGACAGAATCTGGCCCACAGGAAGTGCCCCTGGAGACAATGGAACAATCACCTGAGTAAGTCTTACTGAGTGGAGTCATGAGTAGGATCACGCCTCATGGCAAAGCAAGCTTCCTTACACCATCCTCACCACAGAGCCTCTGCCCTGACCTGGTGGCTCCACCACTAAGAGTGAGAGGGGGCAGCCAAAGCTCCATTTAGTTATTGGCCTCTCAAATGAAGTGGTTGGTTTGGAGCACTGCTGAATTTGTAATGAAAGAGGCGCCAGGGCTCAAGTAATTAGATGCTGGGGCTCAACAAATGTTTTTTACATTCATAACTCACGCAGCAAGCCCAGAGGTGCCAGGGGTATGAACTGCCAAGCCTAGAAGTGCTGGGATCAGCCCTGGCACAAATTAAGCACTGGTTTAGAGCTGCAGACGTCTGACCAGTAGCTAGGAACTGGACTGAAATCACTAAACTCACTTCACAGTGATGGCTACAGAATCTCTTCCCTACTACCCCAAGCTGCTTCCTCTCCTGTAGCTTGATGCCCATAGTGGCAAGGGGAAGTGAGGGAATAGAGGGGAAATGCTAGTGCAAACATCCCCAGAATGACACCCATTGGAGTTAGCCATACCATAGGACAGTGGCATTTTCACATCTTTCTGTCAGACTCTACCCCAGAACTGGAGACAATGCTCATTCTGTCCTTTAAGGGACCACTAATTATTCAAACCCTGATCTAGTAAAGCACTGCAGCATACGAGTAGCCGCACTGAGCAGTTCCATTCACTGCCCAAGTTGAGAGCATTGAAAATAAGTAAACAGTCTATCTGGAATTCTAAAATGCTTTTGTTATTACTAATCTATGGTCTGATCCAAAGTCCATTAGACTCAATGGAAAGCCGCCTTCAACAGGCTTTGGCTCAAGCCTCTAAAGCATTAATAATACAAGTTTTGAAAATATGGGGTCTGATTCACCACTCCAGTTTCATGCCAGTGTAACACCAATAAGTCCAGATTCCCAGCCCACTGCTCTAATCGCTAACTAGCCCACAACATCATCCATGAAAATAGCACAGTAATATTTAGGAAATGTGACCTACCTTTGTTAATTCAGGATTACAAAGTGTAAGGCAGATTCATTCAGGTTGTACGTAGAACAGATCTCAGAATCACTCTACAATTAGTAAGGTTTGATCTCACTCTCCATGCAGTAGCCTACTACCAAAATAGCAGGGCTGCTGTCAGAACTGCAATGTATTTTCCACACAACTCAAGGGATGGCCGCACAACACCTTCTTGTGTTACATCATATCTCGTTAAAGTCTCTCATTTCCAGAACCTTTTTGTTAGGAGAGAAATATTTAAAAAAATAAACAGTTGATGGTATATATACTATTTGGGGGGGGGGGGGGGGTCAGAGTCGGGAGGGGGCGGGACGACAAAGAGAAATAGGACACTTTAAATTTGAAGTGTGCACTGTTCAAGTTTCTGCTAAAGAGAATACAATATACAGGCTACAAGTAAAAATAGGAAAATTCTGAAGAAGCCCAATGAATTACTGGTGTATTGGAGTGTCACTCTCAAAGAATAAACTCTGGAAGGTTAGCACTCCCCTTGCCCCCACGGACACGCATACTAAAAATCTTTCATATTAGTCTAACATTGCAATTTATTTCTAGCTCTTACAATAATCCAGAACAAGCATGATGACTTCAGTCTATATGACATTTTGCATTAACTAAGATGACCTGTAATGGTTCCAGTTTTGCTATGTATGTGCCAGATGAGCGGAATGCAATGCTTCAATGTAACATCATCCAGTATGTTGGTTACTGATCATCCAAGTAGCAATAGTAGATTTTTAAAAAAATATACAACTGTAGCAAAGAAGTGTGGCTTCCCTCAGAGATGGACAGCGAGGCGGGGCCAGATGCTTCCTGGTGGGCAGACCCAGGAGGGCCTTGGCCACCATCCTGAGAGCAGAAGGGCAGGACAGGAACAGGAAGTATAAGAGGAGGGCCCTGTAGTTTAGTTGATCTGTCACCGAGGGAGACAGATGTTTCCAACCCCTGCTGACCCAAAGCCTGCAGAAAACTTCTGCTGTCCCAAGGACTTACTTGAGCTACCAGAACTGCTAGATACACCCAACACTGAGGAGCTGCTGGCGGTGTACTCCGGGAAGATGGAAGGAGACCCCAGGATTCAGGTACACCCCAAGGGGATGGAAGGAAGTAGCCCGGGGGCAGCCGCCTACTGTCCGGATACGTTGCTGGCAGACTCTAGGTCAGCGTGTTGTGGCTGGATCCCTGCTGACCCAGTGGCGGAACACTCCGCTACTGTTAGGGCCATGGGCTGGGACCTGGTGGAGTCAGGTGGGCCCGGGTCCCCTTGCCACCTCACCCCAGGCCAGGAGGCCTGTGTTGGTCTACTGTCCACTGAGCTAGGATGCTAGGCTGTTTGGTGCTCACCCTGTCTGAGTCCTAGACTGTTTGGTGCTCTACCCTGCCTGAGCGCTGGTGCCTTAGACTGCTCAGTGCCCAGCCCTGCCTGAGGGCCTGGGCCCCTGAACTATTTACTGCTCCACCCTGCCTGAGGGTTGGAGCCCTAAAGCTGCTAACTTCCCCTTTTCTAGACTGCTGTTCCAGGGGCGTGGCCTCCCTTGGAGATTGACAGCGAGGGAAGGCCACACACACCTACACGCTCACAACAACATGCTTAGTATTTATATAGCACTCTCCTGCTATAGCTCTCAAATCAATGGATCAGCATTGATATTCCATTTTACGGATTGGGAAACAAAAATACACAGAGGTTATGTGATTTGGCCATGTTCCACACCAAACCATTGGAAGATCTGGGAACAGAACTCATGCCTTCTGACTCCTCAGTCTGTCCTCTGGATGGATATTTGAAATTACAATTTGGTTCAATGAGCCAAGTGTCATCTCTGGTGTAACGCCTCAGTAGAGTTGCATCAGTGAGGGAGTGAGAGCACCTAGGTTCTAATGCTGGTTCTGGCGGGGACATGCTATGTAACTTTGGACACGTCATTTAACCTCAGTTTCTCCATCTTTAAAAGAGGGTCAATAACATTAACCTAGAGTACCTTTAGGTTTGCTCATTGGCTCAAAATGTAACAGCTCTCTTTCCTGTACAGCAACACGGGACCACTGAGGGTACATTCACATTGGGATAAAAGACCAGCAGCATGGCTGTGGCTGGCCCCAATCATCTGACTCGGGCTCACGGGGCTGAGGCTACCGGGCTAAAAATTGCAGTGGAGACATTTAGACTTGAGCTGGAGTTTGGTCTCTGAGGATCTCAGAGCCCATGCTCAGGCCTGAGCCCAAACACTGCAATTTTTAGCCCCGCAGCCAGAGCTCCACCAAGCCCAAGTCAGCTGACCCAGGCTCTGCGACTCGGTGCTGTGGGGTTTTTATCACAGTGTAGACATACCCTGAGAGAACATCATGCCAGTGCTCTACTCCCAGCACTGGATCCCATGGAAAAAAAAATCAAAGCCAGGGTTTGGTCCTAGCATACAAAGCTTTCCACAGCTCTGGCCCACTTAACCCAATGAAACTCCCAGCTTCTGTTTCAAGTGGATCTGTTAGCTAAATGGGTGAGACTTGTGAGTGTGGTTGATATAGGTTTCTTGGCAGCTTGCCCAAGGCTGTGGAACTCACTTCCAGAACACATCAGAATGACCACGAATCTTGCTGTCTTCACTATAAAATGCACAGCTCGTGTATTTGACTTAACTTTCCCACAATAAAGAAAAAAAGCCGATGGAGAAGGAGAGAAATCTAGGTTAACACACATGTAGGGCATGGTGATAACGGAAAGGGCAAAAACCTAAAGGCATAATGTAAATAATGTTTTCAATGGGCTAAAGAAGTTCAAAGTTTAAGTAATGCCTGCTAACGACACAGGTAGGAATAGAACTCATATTAGGAGTTCCTGGCTCCCAGCCCTGAGCACAAGCCACTCGCCACATATTTCTTTCATTTTGTATGAACAATTTTTCAGTCTTCCACAAATTCCACAAAAAATTTAAATTCTGGTGGGGCTAAATCACATGCAATGAATGAACTGAATGATTTGAATGAATTTTTCTTACACAAAAAAATTGCCATTAGTCCCCACCTATAACTGACTGGAGGCCACATACTCCCAATCTGTGGAAATGTGAAAAGAAGGAATAGAAAGACAAGGTGGGTCAGGTTGTATCTTTTATTGGACCAACTTCTGTTGCTGAAAGAGACAAGCTTTCAAGCTACACAGAGCTCATCTTCAGGTCTGGGAAAGGTATTCAGATTGTCACAGCTAAACACAAGGTGGAACAGATTGTTTAGCATAAGTAGTTAGCAGTAGTTAGTAGTTAAAGGGACCATTCAAGGTGAAGTAGCTAGTTAATACCTCTCCACTCACAGAACAAAAAAGGGGGCAGAGGGTTAATGGGCTTTAGATTGTTGTAATAAGCCATATATTTTTATTAAGTCCATGATTTTTAGTGTCTAGCAAAGTTATGAATGTAAGCTTCCAGGCTCATGTTTTAACGGTGTTGTGCCGGTTTCTTTGAGACAAGGACTGATGGGTCAGATATAAAGTGATCGCTTTGTGAAAAGTGTTCACCCACAGGTGATGTGGTGTGTTTGTCTTTTACCATTTTTCTGCGTGAGTTCATTTGAGAGCGTGGTGATTGTCTGGTTTCACCCATACAGTTGTTATTGGGGGATTTAGTGCACTGGATGAGGTACACATGTTGTGATAGGTATGTGTAGTACCCATGCTTCTTGAAAGGTGTGTTGTGTGAGGTGTTGATCATCGTAGCAGTGGAGATATGTCTGCAAGTTTTGCATCTGTTGTTATGGCATGGTCTAGTGCCATTTTGAGTTGATATGGCATGGTCTGTGGGGAGCTTGCTTCTGACGATGAGCTTGGTGAGGGCGGGTGGCTGTTTGAAAGTCAGAAGAGAGGGTTTGGGAAAGATTTATTTCAGGATGTGGTTCCCATTGGGAATGGGCTGTAATTGTTTAATGATCCTCCCCCCCCCCCCCCCCCTTATGGGTTCCATTGTGGGGTGATAGGTGATAACTCAGGTTGTGTGGTATTTGGGTGGCCCGTTCCATGATGTGATCTATTTCTCTGGTCCCATATCCTTGTTTGGTGAAAGTAGTTTTAAGTGTATTAAGATATGTATTCCAGACTTTCTCCTCAGAGCATATTCTCTGGTACCTGAGTGCCTGGCTATAGGTAGCAGATATCTTTGTGAGTCTGAGGTGGTTACTGGATCCGTGAAAGTAAGTATGGCGATCGGTGGATTTCTTGTATTTAGCTGTCTTTAGCGTTCCATTGTTAAACCTGATTGTGGTATCTAGGATGTTGATGCTGGTGTGGGAGTGTTCCAATCTAGAGAGAGTTTGATGGATGGTTGTTGAAGTTGTGGTAGTAATCTATGAGGGAGTTTAGGTCATCTGTCCACAGGAAGAAAATATTATTGATGAATTTCAGGTACATCATTGGTTTTGTGGTGCATTTTTCCAGAAATTCTTCATCGGGTTGGCGTACCGAGGAGCCGTTTTAGTACGCATGGCTGTTTCCATGGTTTGGATAAAGTATTTGTTGTTGAATGTTATGTTGTTATGGTTGAGGATGAAATGGAGCTTGTCGATGTGTGTTGAGTGGCCATGTGAGAGTTATCCATTGTCTTTTAGATAGTTGAGGCAGGCAGCAATGCTGTCATTGTGAGGGATATGGGTGTATAGGGACATGACAGCCATGGTGGCAAGGATGGTGTTCTGAGGGAGATAGTTAATGTTGTGGAGTTTCTGGAGGCAATCGGTCGTGTCCTGGAGGAAGCTGGCCTTCTGTATGGAGAGTGGTTTGAGGATGGTTTCTATGAGTCCTAATATTCCTCCAGTAAGAGTGTCAAGGCCAGATAGATTTGGGTCTGCCTGTGTTCCCTTATCTGTGTATCTTGGGAAGCATGTAGAAGGTCCCTGGGGGTGGGTTCATGGGGGATGAGGTTGTAGAGTTTCTCTTGAAGTTGTTTGGGGAAGGATTTGATGATACCCTTACGTTCCTGGATGAATTGTGGTGTGGGGTTTTCTTTGAGTTCTTTATTGTGGGTGGTGTCAGAGAGAGTTGTCAATTGGCCTTATTAATGTAGTCATCATGGTTGAGGACTATGGTGGCACACCCTTTCTCTGCTGGTTTAATCACTATCTAGTGCTTGGATTTCAGGGACTGTATAGGTGTCCTCTAGGTGGTGGTGAGATTGTGGTGGATATGATGTATAAGGATTTCATAGTAATTTTTTTCCCTAAATCAAACAATGTAATGATTAAGTATGTGGTTTTATCCCCACTGGGGTCTTCTGTCGAATGATTCTTTTTTCTTATAGCTGTTGGTGGGGATATGGTAACTTTGAGTAGCGTTGCCATTGTGAAAACTTTCCCACTCCACCTCAAAGAATTCTAAGACAAATAAGTGAATTGTGCATTTTATACTGAAAACAGCAAGATTCGTGGTCATTCTGACATGGACTGGGAGTGACTTCCACAGCCTGGGGCCAGCTGCCAAGAAACCTATGTCAACCACAAATCTCAGCCATTTAGCTAGCCGTTCCACTAGACATAATCTCTCTACTAAAATGTGGACAACTTAAGGGACAGGTTTAATTGGTGTGCTAGTTCTCCCATCTATAGTAGAGTAATACTGACCTAACTCACAGGAGTCTTGTGCAGCTTAGGACCGATTCTGAGTCCCTCTGTTGGTTAAGCAGTGTCTTACTTGCTGACATGAAGGTAACGTGACGTGGGTAAAGGCAAATCTGACCTTTAACAAAAATTGGTCAAGCACTCTGAAATGCTTGAGGGAGAGCACTATTAGAGTGCATAGCACTGTAACTATTGTTATTTAATTTTTCAGGTTATAAGAGTATTCCATTGCATGTTTACTGGGCCAAATTCACTGCTGGCATAAGCAAGCAGGCACAGTTCTATTGACTTCAATGGAGTTGCATCTGTCATAAATATTTACACTGGTCATAAAAATTCCACATTGGAGGGGGTAAGACTTGTAAGAGTACACTTACATTCTGCAGCCACACAGCTATGCCTGTAAATGTATTACAGATCTTTTTTTTGTTTTTTTGTTTTTGAGGAACAAAACTTGCTTATATATTAAATGTGGCTGTTGTCAGAAAAATTACTGTGTAAAAATGACATTGCAAGGTTCCACCTCTATTTTTTGCTCTCGCTGCGAGTTTACAAGCCAAAAGATGGTTGTCCAGATGGTCAGTGCTGAAAACTCCCTGTAAGATCTGTAAGTCAAGCTGTGTTCTCTTTGCCTCTTATTTCCTCACCATCAGTAATAAATATTCTGCAGTCTGATGTTTGTTGTTGATGTACGAGACATAATAGAATCAAGCTTGCTCTTCCATACCTATACTAACTTTTCAGTGCTGACAGTAATACAAAAATATTTTTCCAGTAAATGCAGAAGATATGACTCACAGCCACACAGGATGCAGATATAATGGGTAAGAAAATGGTTTTACGCTTTCTGACTACAACAGCACTTTACATCTTTTTATTACAGGTTGATCAAAAACCCCACACTCACCTCCCTTTTCTATTAAAATGGAACGTTCCACTTGCCAGTGCTGAACTGGATTCACCTCTGGGGTTTTTTATTTGTGCCCAGCCTGGCTAAGAATTGTTGGAATCTTTTATTTTACTAAGAAATGTCCCTAACTGCAACAGTTGTGTAACTGTAAAAGCAACTTATAACAACTGCTTGCTAGAAAATGTGCTTACTCCTCTAAAGGATGCTCTTTGTTGCAATCAGGGACATGCCTTAACAAAATTAAAGATAACCTAACAAGAAGGCCTGATCTCAGATGTGACCGATTAAGAGCTAAGTAATTGCTTCTAATTCTTCAGCTTGCTCAAACAGTAGTTATTACAGAAACACACACACACAGTTGGTCTTATTCTCAGTTACTCTAAGTCCAGGAGCATTACATTATACTTTTAGAGGGGCCTTAAAGTGGGTGTAAGTATGATTTAATGCTTAACTTTTAACTTAACTTAACTTAATGATTAACTTTTCAATGCTAGAGTAGTCTAAGGGGAAGGGGGGCATAGAGTAACAGAGAATCAGGCCCAGTCTGCCATAACACACATTCCTGTAATAGTGTGCCTTAGTAGACAGAGCAGTGGTGGGGGCTCAGGAAACTTGGGTTCTAGTCCTGGCTCTGCCACTGGCCTGCTGTGTGAACTTGGGCAAGTCTCTGTGCCTCAGTTCCCCATCTGTAAAATGGGAATAATGATACTGGCCTCTGGTGTAAAGTGCTTTCAGGTCTACTCCTGAAAAGCACCAAATAAGAGGTAGGTATTATTACTAGTAACAGTCCTAAGCCTTCTCTAAGACAGCAATGAGTGAAAACAGGGCTCTGGAACTCAAATATTTTAAGTACTAAAATTTTCAGGTTTAATTTTCAAGTGTAAAATTATCAAAAGCATTTTATAGACATTAACTATTTTATCCCCCCATCAGCCCTGTTAGAGAAGTAAATGTTGTCATTCCTATTATCATAGTATATCAGGGTTGGAAGGGACCTCAGGAGGTCATCTAGTCCAACCCCCTGCTCAAAGCAGGACCAATCCCCAATTTTTGCCCCAGATCCCTAAATGGCCCGCTCAAGGATTGAACTCACAACCCTGAGATATAGAGAGAGGGAGCACACAGACTAGAGAAGTGTGCATGACTTGAGCAGGCCAAGCATCAAGTCAGCGGAAGAGCAGCTCAAGTTCATGCAGTAAGCTAGCCTCATACTGTCAGTTGCACAGTCCATTGAAGGCAGTGGAAAGGTTCCCACGGACCCCAGTGTGTGTTGGCTCAGGCACATAGGACTAGATCCTGCATCATGAACATTAATAGGAGTTTTTCCATTGACTTGAATAAGAGCACCATAATGGGGATTAGAACTCGGGTCTTGACTCCAAATCCTGGGCCTGTCTGACTCACCAACAATGTCCCCCCTTACCCCGGCAAGCCATAGAGGCCTATGTTTTTGAAAGTGGCCACTAATTTGGGGTTGCCAAACCTGAGACACCTTGGGCCTGATTTTTTGAGGCAGTGAACTCACTGGGAACTGTGGGTGCTCAGCACCACTGAAAATCAGACCAAGCATGTCTCAGATTTGACACTTAGAATCAATGGCCACTGCTGAAATTGTTGCCTTCCTTAATCTCTCTGTGTCTTGGTTTCCCCATCTGTAAAACTAAGGTAACAACTTGTACCATAAGTGAAACATGAAATTAAACAGAGTTTAAGACATCCATGGCCACATACAGGGAGAAAACTGTCTTCCGTCCCTGTGTGTAGACCCCTCTTCCTATGTGGAAAGAGAACTGTACTGCTTCATTAGAGAATTAAGCCTCAGAACACCTTAAACCAAAAAACCAGAGGGACTGACCCAAAGTCAGAGTGAAGCTCAGGTGTTGACATAGTGAAATGCCAGGGAAGGAAAAAAACAAAAATAGATAAATAACAAATAGCTACAATGCAACAAATCCTGAAACTTGGGCAAGGACTGAGTATAAAAGGATGCAGATGGTGAATTGTGAATGGAAGAGTTCCAGAGTTAAAGACCTCGCCTCTATGGTCCTTCAAAGGCTATAACTCAGGACTGTCAGTACTACTAACCATACTATCTCAAATGATATATCAGGACATAGGGCAACTGAAGTCCCCTTGAGAAGAATGGGGCTATGTTATTTAAGACTTTAAATACTACCAATAAGACGATGGATCATACTTGATAGAAAAGAGGCAGGCAGGGCACGTGGTGGAGTGTGGCTATCACCAGCTCTCGTGGACATAAACTCTACTTTCTGCTTCTAAGTAAAAAGTTGTTTAAACCATACCATGAGGTAAACAAGATGGATCAGATTCTGCAACCCTCACTTATGCTGAATAGCTCTTATTCATAAGGGGTCTGGAACACATGACTTATGAGGAGAGGCTGAGGGAACTGGGATTGTTTAGTCTGCAGAAGAGAAGAATGGGGGGGGATTTGATAGCTACTTTCAACTACCTGAGAGGTGGTTCCAGAGAGGATGTTTCTAGACTATTCTCAGTGGTAGAAGAGGACAGGACAAGGAGTAATGGTCTCAAGTTGCAGTGGGGGAGGTTTAGGTTGGATATTAGGAAAAACTTTTTCACTAGGAGGGTGGTGAAACACTGGAATGCGTTACCTAGGGAGGTGGTGGAATCTCCTTCCTTAGAAGTTTTTAAGGTCAGGCTTGACAAAGCCCTGGCTGGGATGATTTAATTGGGGATTGGTCCTGCTTTTGAGCAGGGGGTTGGACTAGATGACCTCCTGAGGTCCCTTCCAACCCTGATATTCTATGATTCTATGATATAGTTCCACTGAAGTCAATGAGACTACTCATGTAAGTGCTATTCAACAGATGCAGCATTTGGCCTTATTAGACTAAAGAAGCGAGCAAGTCAGGTGATGGCCTGATTTTTGTTACTATGTCCTGCTCTTGTTAAGGTGAATGGATCACCAGTCTTCAAGCAGCAGCAGCTGTGCAGCCGTCACCAGCATTCTGGGCTAAAAGCGCAAACTAAACTATAGTAGTGCAAAGAGTATGGACGTCAGAAGGGAGGTGCTGAGCACCTTCATAACCAGTCTAGATTGGTATGTAAGGTTGCTCCTGTGCACAGCATATCCAGATAAGAAAGGGAACTGGATATGCTGGTGGCATGCAGAGAGCTGTGACTATGTTCCTGGAGCCCTTCAGGTGTTTTTACAATTCAGGTTAGAGAAGATTTTGAGCTGTCTCTGTTTTGGTCTTTTTTTAAATGTTAGTGCATATTTGTGCACCACTGCAATTTTTTAAACCTCTGGTCACTGTATGGAATCACATTTTGCAAACTATAGGATCATAGGATCAAGTCTTTATACAGATCCTAGACAGCCAGGTGCATTATCTCTTTTTTTCCAGTTCTTCTCATTGACATATTATCTACTGTGAGATCTTGTTATTGTTGGGTTTTTTACATATGATATTTCTGCATACAATTTTAAATTCTTCCTGGTCCATCTCACTGATGGTTAGCAGAAGATGTACAATACAATATTAAAATCTTGAAATGTAGGTATCACTAGGGCTCTAGCTGAAGGTAAACTGGAAGTTAGGGGAAATGATACATAGTATATTTGTTTATGGCCCCAATTCTGCACTGAGAGCTATGAAGGCAGACCCCTGCACCTGAGAGCCTAAATGACATTGAAGGGTCTCTGGACAGAGCCATTTCCCTATATGGAGTCCCACTAACATATGGGATTCTGCATGAGCCAACACCTGTCCCAGGGCAACCTGCAGCACAAGGCTGTGCCTACAGGGTTATCAGTGCAGGATCAGGGCCCACCTGAAGATAGGAAAGTTTCACTAATTAAATGTTTATTAATGAAGCATTTTTCCGCCTTGTGCTCCTTCATGTTAAGTAACAGGTAACAGTTCTAGGGAGATACCATTTTATCTCATGAACAGAAACAGTCGGTAACTATGCCCTAGTCTATCCATGGCAGGTTACTTTTCAGATGTGTATTCCTTAATTTCTTCAATAAAGAACTAGACTGAAAAAATCTGCTGCAATATTTAGATCTCAAGCCAAAATTATCTGTTTTTCTGAGCATCCTAAAATGCTCTTGGCTTAAGAAGAAATTTTCCATATGGGCAGGCTATTCTCCAACTGCCTTCTGCAGGGTTTCTTGCACCTTCCTCTGAAGCAGCTGGTACTGGCCACTGTCAGAGACAGAATACTGCACAAACTGGATCACTGGTCAAGTAGTGCAGTTCCTATCTTCCTCAAAGGATTAGGGGGAGGGAGCGAGAATACTTTTGTAGTCAGCCTGGGAAAGAAAATTTGTTAAAGTCTCCTGACCCACCTCAGCCTCCACAGGGAGCTGGCAGAGAGCAAGTAAACGAGTTGAGGGCATTTGCCTCCTGCTGTCCTACATACAGGAGGCCCATCTGGTTGCAATGCATAAAACATACATACATGCATAAACCACACACTGCAATACCTCCTATCATTCTAAGCAGAAGCAGGATGGAGCATCAGTTGCATAAATGAATTGCAAAGTCATGTTTTCCCGTAAACAGCTCCACAATATTGGTTTCTTTTTTGGTAAACTAGATATGTACAATATGCTATAAGCACAGCATAAAACTTCTGCATTTGCTGTTTCTAGTGCTCTGCTTTTGCTTGCTGCAGGATGTGTTTTTACTTTCCTTTTAGCAACACCCCTATGACAGCAACAGCCATCCAGTCAGGGGATGGCTACAAATATGTGTATTGTATATAACTGTAAAACAGAATTTTGAAAATATATTTGCTTATTATATTTATATCAATTATTATATACTGCTGAAACAGTTATTAAATCTATAAAGCCCATTGGAATGAAAGATGCTATACGATAGTTTATTACCTGAAGAGTTTGGACAAAGCATAACCAACAAAACAAAGCCTGTTTGATTTAGTGGAATAAGCATCAGCTCTGAAAAACAATGGGCTCAGTTTTCACATATGGGTGCATTAAAAGGTTGTCATGTTTGAAATTGAGACTCCCTGGACTCATAAGTTCACATCCCATCAAGTCTGGTTCAGATCTTTCTGGGGCAGAGTGACTGTGTGGGTCTTTGGAGTAAGACTTTAAAAGCTGTTTGTGTGTTCTCTGTCAGAACTCTTAAAGCCAATATATTCAAAGCTCACTCATTTTGGGTTCTAAACTTTAGATAGCTTACGCCTGATTTTTCAGAGGTGCTAAAACCCCACAGCTCCCATTATTTTCAGCTGGAGTTGTGATATGGTGACCAGATAGCAAGTATGAAAAATTAGGACAGGAGAAAGGGTACTATGCCGAGGGTGGGGTGTGTGTGCGTGTGTGTGGGGGGAAATAAGGTCCCATATAAAATGAATCCCCTAATATCGGGATGGTGCTGATGATATCAGGACATCTGGTGACCCTAAATTCTGAGAATCCAGCACCTCGGAAAATCAAGTCCAACATATTTCAAGTTGGTCACTCACAAATCAAAGCACCAAAATTGGAACATTTTTGGCTTCAAGATCCCATGGCCCTTTGTTGTAAGAACAGAAAGTTTACCTTGGTATCTTAAAAGCAAAATCTCCTGTGCCGAATGTATTTGCCTTACTTGCTGCAGCCCTACCACCCAGAGGTGGCTGCATTTGGTGCTGCTGTATATCTATACTACATAGTTTAGGTACTTTACCATTCTTTGTCATGCAAGGCAGTCTCTATATAACATTCCCTGATGGTGGATACATTTGTTTTATTTAGCAGTTTTATAGCTCATGCATCTGACTGCAGCGAGGGAAGGAGAGAACCATGGGGGCTGCTATTCTAACACCCTAGCATTTATCCCCAGTCCCTAAGTGAGCTGCAGCCCAGACTTCTCTTCCTCACAGCAACAATAATTCCACCAGCACCATGGGTGGATGGGCCCCTCCTCCTTCACTTGCCTGAGCCCCTCCCCCTTCACTTGCTTGCAACAAGACACACCTCTCCAAAACTATTGGCTAGTTTTTCTCTGCTTATTTGCATAGCCTCCTCATCTCCAATCAGCAGCTGCTGACTGCTTAAAATGCATAAAGCCGGCCACTCAGTGAGGCTGGGGGCTGGGCCACCACGTGCTGTTGCTAAGCTTCGGCTTCTAAATTGTTACTGTAGTGGCTGACCTATCAGGGAGAAGATTCAGATCTGTCAACATTCTGTCTCCTAACCAGAGGGCGCTTGTCTGCCCTGATTGGCTCTACCTTCGGACTAAAGCCCGCCTCTGCCTAGAAATTCTGCCCATGATTGGCTATGCCAGTCGCCTGTGTGTCAAATGTAGGTTGAGAGAGGTGGTTTATATAGGGGACTTGGAAGTCCCCAGCCTGTGAACTCAGTGCAGTTTTAATGCTCATTGCCTTCCTCAGCTGTTTGAAAGGCAGACATAGAGTTTGGGGGTAACTCAAAGAACACACATAAAAATGGAGCTGAACTCTCTGTTAATTCTCCTGGAAGCAGCTGAGTATTTGGAAAGAAGAGACAGAGGTATTCAGAGAAATGACTAGCAGGCACTTCTAAACATTTCACTCTCTTTGTTGCGTGGGTATTCGGACGCCCTTTTCTGAGTCCATATTTCCTTCACCTGCAAAGGTGCCATGGGATTTAAACATGTTTTTGTCAGATGCATTGCGGGGGGGGGGGGAACAAATGCTATTTTCTTGCAAAATCTTTGAACAAACGAGCCGTGGCTCGAGTCTGTTTGGAGCATATGTATGTTGCAGCATTCAGTGTAGCATTACATTGTTGTGCATGTTGCCGTTTGTGATTGCATTGCAGTTTCCCTTCCCCCTTGTCACAATGTTTCAAGATGTGCATGATCTAGCCAAATTTTTTTTTTTTTACTATTTACTCGGATGATCCTCCTATTTTGGCACTTTTTGTTTTGTTGTCTTTCTTTTAAAAATTCCGGAATGAAATCCAAACAAATCAACCAAAATTTTTGTTTTTTACCCTAGCGTTCCTGCAAAGGAGGAAAAAATGCATGGGAAAATATATTGCCACTAATGCTGACTTTGTCCCTAGAAGCAGAACATGGCTATGCATCAGTCTTACCCTTCGATAGTGACTATTCCAGAAAGAAAACAAAGGCAGGCACGCTGGCCAGAAAATCCCAGAATAACAGGTAATAGATGTACCGTCATTTTCCACAGTGAACTGGCAACCTTTCCTATATGTCTAGCTTTGTGTGTAGCGCATAGATGCATAAAAATAATAACTAATCCTGTGTCTCAGTTCCCAGTAGTCGCCATTTTCCCCCTGTATGGGCTTGGCTCTGTTTTGATCTCTCATATAAACACTGCCACGCGTACACCATCGCCTTAGCACTCACTGCCTTTCTAAACCATCTGCACTCACGCTTCTTCCCCCGGTTTGTTAATGGGTGTGGGCGCCTTGTTTTCCTATGTATTTTTAAAATAATAATCAAAATCCTGACTTCCCTTGCAAATTCCCTCCCAGTCCTTATTTACAATCTCTTTATTGCTGCGAGATCAAATGCAGCCTCCAGCTGCAGTGTAACGCCGGGATCTTGATGGCGGGGGAAGAGTGGAGGGGAAGGGGAATGGAGGGAACATTTATCTCCTAGTGAACTTGGATTTATGTATGTATTTTCAAGTGTTTGAGTGAACTTGACCTTTCCGGAGGGTCTGCTGCACCATTGCTCTGGTCTGTGCATCGCCTGCACGAGCGAGTCCCTCTGCATGCAGCTGAATTACAGTGCATGGTTACATTATTATCAGCTGCCTTTTTTGTTGGTTTGTTTGTTTGTTTTTCTTGCAGCCACTACCTGTTCTGTGATCACCCTTAGCTCAAGCTTGTCTGCGCAGCCTCCCTGCAGCTTTGTTTGCCTGACCGGGCAGTGCTCAGAGTGCACTGTCTACGTGCAGAAGGCTGTCTTAAAGAGACAGCGCCTCCTCTTTACGTAGGAATTCCTTCTTTTCTTGCGCTTTATGTTCACACACACACACACACACACACACACAATATGCCCAGATAGTTCCCTCCTTCTCCAAAGCATTGGTGCTCTCCTCTTTACAAAATGACTCCTTTAAAAAAATTGTTTGATTATGATGAGCCCTGCAGAATAGCCTAAAATGAACAAAACTTGCACATGACTTATTTTCCAAATGAGAGGAAAGTTAGTCTGATCGGGCCAGTTGTTTGAGCTCAGTTAGTCCAGCATAAATCCTGCACAACCCCAGTGTGGTCAATGGGATTACTGGCAAAATGGGAAAGCAGAAAACAGCCCAGTTACGGATATTAAATTTTGAAAATATGAGCTAAACAAAAATCCAACATCTCCCTTAGAAACATACAAGATCACAATGAGCTATGCTTGCAGTAACCGCTGCAGGGCAATGTGCTTGAACACAACTGAGGAAATACAGGGTGTAAATCCTTCTCTCCCCATCCCTTACTCCAAACAGTGCTGATATTTCTGGGGCTATAAATTCGGGAGGAGGGGGTAATAGTTAAATTGGTGTACAAAGATACAAGATCCGTTCATTTTAAAGGGGTCTGATCAGGCATCACAGGGGTACCTAGATTTGGAGACATTTTTCATCTCTGTACATTTCTCCATATTCTACAAAGACAGTTAATTTAAACAGAATTCTTAGGGTTTCTAGTTCTAGAGTTCATGGTCTTGTTCTGATCCTTGTTTCTTGTATACAAGAGACAGAAATCTGTATTACTTGTGGAAGCATTATTCCATCATTTCCTTTCTTGGGTTTCTCGCTGTCCACAGCAAAACAATCATTTATTTGAACTGTAAGCTGCTTTTAGGAATTTTTAGCAGAAGATATGTAATCTATCTATTTCAGCAGAATTGAAAAAACAATTGTTACAGGTTTGGTAGCATTATTTATTAAAGCCAGAACACACATCACTATTGACAGATACCATTGTCTGTCAGATATTTCTCACAGTTTTTTTTCTCACTCTGATTCTTGTCTTGTACACCCAAACACTTTTTTAAAAAATGCATAATGATATTTTTATCATTTTCCTGCCAGCTTTATCGTTTATAGACTAGAAAGGGCTCATTCATACTGTGGTAAGGCAACACCTCTGGAGAAGTAGGGCCACAGATTCAGGCTTTGTGTTTAGTTCACCATGGATATTTGTTCACACCCTAAGGAAAACAACAACCATCTCCGCTGGGCATACCTGACAATCTTTCTATAACACACACCTCTGGCTGGAAATAGCAGGATCTTGTGATAAGGTACATTGGCAGTCCTGCGTTGTGCTTGCCTACAACATGCACTTGTGTTTCAAATTTAAGTAACAGGTCGAGATGCCTGTTTTTACCTATGAGCTTATGATCCCAAATTCAAATCACACCACTGCTGTTATTCGTATTGGGAGCACAGGTGCTAGAATTAGGGGTGTTGGGGGTCTGCTGCACCCCTGGGCTTGAAGTAGTTTTCATTAAATGCAGGCTTTATAGTTTGGTTCAATGACTCGCAGCACTCCTACTATAAACATTGTTCCAGCACCCCTGATTGGGAGCTAATTTAATGGTTATTTAGATGTTGGGTCACAGCCTCAGAGTGCATAGGATTTGAATGTAGTGTTCAATTTGATCATGCAATCAAATCTTTATAAGCAATTCAGGAATTAAGAGGGGTAGACATCTGGCCAGAGTTCGGAGGATCCTGGGGTGGGGGCAATTGCATAGTGCAAAATTGCACCAATGTTATTTTTCAGTAATTTGGTTATTTCTAAATCCGATTTCTTCCAGCAGTCTCAGCAGGTTTGAAAACTAACCTTTGCATATGTCATTTGAGCACAAATAAAAGCGCACAAACAATTGTTTTTAAAGCCTGAAAAGCATCTCTTTCGTGCATGGATAACTCAAAAATCGGGCTCAGAATTGTATCAAACTTAAAAAAATTAAATTAGCCTTTGGACTGAGAACAAGTATGAAAAATTTCCTCTCCCCAAACAAGTTACAGGCAACTGGACACACGTGCATATCGGGGAAAGTGTTTCTTCAGCCGTAGCTCTGGCCATTACCAGAAAGCTATAATTAGGCAGTCCATTGAAAGAGTTCATAATTTTTACATTTTTTTTGTTTGTTGATGTGTTTGTTTAAAATATTACTTGTCAATTTTTAATTTTATGTTGATAGAAGAAACATTTTCATGTTATTGTGCAGATGGTAGAAAATGCTGCTTGATGCCATTTTTTTCCCCATCTTTGTATAATATATATTAAATTTATTTATGATGAATTGATCTATAAATTTCCTTTTATGATTTGTAGTTTCTTGCCCTTGAGTCAGGAGCACGCTCTCTCTCTCTCATATATATAATGTTCCCACTTTACACAAAACAGATTTGAAAGGTTTTTTTTATGTAAAACTTCTTTGTTTATATAGCGTTCTCTCCTGAGATTTGGAAGTGTTCCCCTCAGATGATTATGACGAAAATCCCCTAGTAGATGAAATTGGATTTTTGTTTTCCAATCTGAATGGATGATTTGAGAAAGGCGCAAGTTTGTATTTGATTTTCCAGGGTAGGGGAGGTAAACCCAGGTCAGCTCTTCTTGTAATGGTGATAACTAGACAGTATTTGGTTGTAGTGCAGAAAATGTCTCCTCTTGATAGAATAATAACTGTAGTTCCTAAAAGCAATACAGTGGAGCTCATTAACATGCTTGCTAATATGCTGTTGGAATAAAATCAGGCTAGAAAAAATGTCATATTTAGTAGAGTTGTGCCTTGGAGGTTGAAATGTTAAACTTTCAAATGTCTTTCCATTGAGTACAGTGGGTGTAATGAAATGGATGTATTGTAGATGTCTGCAATTTGTTCAGAGGGAATATTTCACAGAAGCAGAAAGTCAATGAAGTTCAGAAGCTTACTTGGTTGCAGAAAGTTATTTGTTAATAGGAATTCACTGTAGCTTTCAGATAATTGGAGCTTTCTTGTTTTGTTTCCTGTTTGTGATGCCGACTTAAGAGAGATAAGCCTATACATTTTTGTGTTTATATAAGGGGGAAAACTGGTAGCCTGAACCGACCCCCTTGTGGACAGTGGCCCACATCGTACCACCAGCACATGTAACAACTAGACAGGCCTGATTTTCCACTGCCTTGTACTTTGTGCAGTCTCTTATCACTGTGTATAGTGGGTAGCGTGACCAGAAAGCAAGTGTGAAAAATCAGGCTGGTGATGGGGGTAATAAGCACTTATATAAGACAAAGCCACAAATATCGGGACTGTCCCTATAAAATCTGGACATCTGGTCACCCTAATAGTGGGTGTAAAACGCCCATTGTACCTTTATGTGAGTGTAAAAGACTGCACAAAGCAGCAGACCATCAGGCCCAATGTGTGTTCTGTGCCCATGAAAAGATCAGAAGTTAAATTAATATGCAGAGTAAAACCTTAGTGCTCAATGCCTGTCTATTGGGTCACAGTTAAATTTACTGCCAGAGCAGGAAATGGAAGTCTGTGAAGTAGCCTGCTTGGCCTGTTAATTTAGGAGCTGATAAAAAGGAGGGAAAATGAAAGCAAAACTTGGGCTTATAAATATCCCCACTGCATCTGTTGAAACTAATCAATATTTGATAATGTTTTTGTATCAATAAATAGAGTTGTGTACAATGTACTCTGCTCTGATGAAGGGATATATGTGCAAAAGAAGGTGTTCGGTCAAAACGGTCTGATATTTCAAATGAAAACATTATTTAATGTCTCCATTCTTTTGTTAATATTGCACGTCTGTCACTGCAAACCAGTCTCTGGCCCATATCTGGCAAGCTGCTCTTTGCAGACTAGAGGTGTGTGAAATTGTTCAGCCAAAACTTTCTTAGCCAAAAAATGAAGATTTGGGTCAACTGAAACATTTTGTGAATTCATGTTGACTTTGGTGAATTGTTTCGGTTGCAGTGGAAAAAAGAAAAAACTCCAGAAATGTCAAAAGGAACTATTTTTTTGACATTTCTGAAATGTCTCATTTTGATTTTTTCCAGGCTAGATTCATATAGCAAAACTGGTGAATGTGCCCCTCTTATAACCATTAGCCCAATACTTAGGGCACTCACCTGGGTTGTGGGAGTCCCAAGTCTGAATCTCCACTCTGGAGCAGGGACTTGAATCCTAACCACTGGACTATCGAGTCACTCTGTCTCTGGCCCAATGACTATTAAAGTATT
Source organism: Lepidochelys kempii (assembly GCF_965140285.1). Taxonomy (NCBI): domain Eukaryota; kingdom Metazoa; phylum Chordata; order Testudines; family Cheloniidae; genus Lepidochelys; species Lepidochelys kempii. The sequence continues at coordinate 123,038,833 of NC_136383.1, forward strand.
TCATTTAAAGTAGCACACCTTCAGCAGGAGAGGCTGAGAGATCCACTCCAGAATAGCCTGTGTGGTAGGGCACTCATCTGGGATGGGGAAGATCTGGTTCACGTCCCTGCTCCAAATCAGGCAGAGGAGGGATTTTGAACTTGAGTTTCCTACAGTCAAGGGTGGTGCCCTAACCACTGGGCTAAAGATTATAAGAAGAGCACCACTTCCCTCTCCTCTGGCTGTGAATCTAGCCCTTTCTTTCTTTTCATTTTATTAAAAATACCCAAAAAATTTAGTTCAACCCAAAACAACATTTTTCTAACTTTTTTGATTCACTGAAAATTCTGAAAGTTTGGATTTGGTTCAACCTGAACTGAAAGCTTATTTTGATTTCCTGCCCTCCCCCCTGAACTGTCAAGAGAACTGACAATTCAGTTATGTGCCAAGCTCCAATGCAGATAGACCTCTACATCCGAGGAAGCAGCTTAGGGATCAGCGCCTATTTTCCTTCATTTTTAAAATGAAAGGCAGAGAATAAAATACCATAACAGCCAGACTGTGGAAACAAAACAATCTGCTTTGCACTCTCTAAACTCAGTGTATCCTTCTTGTTATTTTCCCCCCAGGAAAATGAGGCATGAAGGAAAATGGTCTATATTACAGAATGCATTAAAAAAATTAAATAATGCTAGTGGTACACTAATAAAATACATCTTGTAAGTTGATCTATTACCAATGAGGAACTATAGTATATACCAGAGTAGCAGTCTTTATGTGGTTTTGTTTTTGTTTTTTTAAGAAAGTTACCAAATGAGAAGCAATATCAGGCCTTGCTCTTACACTGAGATTTATCATACTCACTAGAGTCAAGGCTCTGCATAAGGAACTGCACCGATGTATCTATCTGCAGAATCCCAGCCCTCATCCATAATACTGACAAAATTCTGCTGTGAGGTGGAACTAAAAGAGAAATAGTATCTCTTAAAAATATGTGGTCAATTTTTTTTAAAAAAAAGGGTGGGGGTGGGAGTCAGAATAAATGAATGCAGAACTGAGTGAAGTTGTGCTCTAACCACTCAAATATCAGGTAGTTCCAAAGTTAGGCCCTGATCCTGCAATACACAGCCCCGCTGCAGATTGGTGTGCTGGCACCAAGTTCAAGTAAAGCCGATGGAAACACAACCCTATCTCTGCCTCACGCATGTCTATTACATTGCAGACTCTTATTAGATGATCACATGCTGTGTCTTGAATAATGCATTGTCATGTTTATTTGTTTCAGAGTAGCAGCCATGTTAGTCTGTATCCACAAAAAGAAAAGGAGTACTTGTGGCACTTTAGAGACTAACAAATTTATTTAAATATGTTTATTTGTGTGTTTTTCCTCCAGCGTGGATATATGTACGTAGCATCTTGTGGAACTTGCCACTCTTTGTTCTTGTGTTTTGGCCTGGGCTAATATTTCTAATATATTTTCAATGCTGACAGTACACCAGTAATGCTAGATGTCGCTCACCATCATTTTAAGCACACTTTCTACAATGCTGCTCTAATAGACGTGAGGCTTAAAATAATGGTGGCAGCCAGTAACTTATCTATGGCTCCCAGTGTTTGAACTGCAGTAGTGCCTGGAGCGCACAGACTAGGTTTGACATGACAGAAGAGGAAGATGAGACAGATGGGTGGGGGAAGGGGAGAGGAAGATGACTTAACAGGAAAGCAGTCAAACTACAGAACATTGTGCAGAGGTCTCTGCTCCCCACCTGCACAGCCAGTGTCAGCTGGTAGGCAGGGTCCTGGCCTTTTGACCTTAATTTTGATATTTCTGTACATCTGAGCATTTTAACATGTAGTCTTAACATTGCACTAACACGATATCTGAAAGGTAACTTCCTAAGGGTACCTTTTTTTAAAAAAAAAAATAGGAATAAAGATGAGGAGGAGAGAGAGCTTTTGTCTTCACTATTAAGAAACTGCTGGTTTGTAAAATATTGCAGTTAGAGCATGTAAATGCCATAATCTGTAATTACTTGGCTAGAGACTCTTTAGGTGCTGCCATCCCTGACTCCAGCTACAGAAGAAAACATGCCCCTTAATCCTATTTGATAATTTGCATTTTAAAAGAATCAGAGCTTAGAATTTCACACCTGGTTAATCACCATTTAACTCCTTGGTACTAGATAATGAATGCTAATGCTGTCTCACCTATATCCAGTTGGGATCCAGGAAGTGGGCAGACTGCTAAAGGACCTCCCCTCAGTCTAAGGGGCAGATCCACAGGTCCGGGATTCCAAATCATTGCAGGGGACAACTAAAGATATAACGGGAATGGGAGTGAGGTCACAGGGTTAAACGAAGGGAACAGGACAGGGACACTGAGCAGAGAACCCCAGACAGCGCCCACTGCTTCTTGAAGGTGTCAAGGGAGCCAGCGGTCGCTGCCCCGAGGAACTCTGCCAAGATACGTGAATGAACTGAGAAGCAGAAATAGGCCTCACGGCCGTAGGAAACCCCATCAGCCAACCTCCTCTCCCTGGTTTTGTAGATGGCCATTTTGGCCAGGGCTAGGAGGAGGTTGACAAGGAGGTCCCGTGACTTTGTGGGGCCATGGATAGGGAGTGCATAGATGAGAAGGTGAGGGGAAAAGTGCAACCAAAAATGTAATAATATATCTAGGAGGAATCGGAATAGGGGCTGCAACCTGGCTGACTCCAGATATAGGTGCGCCAGGGTCTCCCTCAAGCCGCAAAAGGGGCAGGTGTCTGGGAGGGGAGTGAACCATGCCAAGTACACGCCTATGCTCACGGCTCCGTGAAGGAGGTGATGTCCCCGGTGGGCGGCGGGACCAGGGTGGAATATAGGCTGGCCCACCGGGGTGCCTCACCCTCCAGACGTGGCAGGGGGGGTCCTGCCACTTTGTGTTGGGGCGGGATGCGAGGGTGAGGACACGAAGAGTGTGGAGCATGAGCATGTACAGATGTTTCCTTGGCATGGTCCGGAACCGAACCAGCTGATATTCATGCAGCCAGCTCGCGGTAAAGGGGTGGGATAGCTGGGTAGGTCCACCGGGCAGGGACCCGATGAAAAGGTCCTGAGGGCCTGTGGTGTAGGGTGGGCAGGGCACGGCCTCTCTCAGGACCTGGTCGAGGAACCCCGAGCAGTGGGCGGTAAAGCGGCCCTCACCTCCTGAAGTATGCGCCAGGGAGTATGAGGCCTGGAGAGCCCCAGGCGTTGAGTGAGTGTCAGAGGATCCAGCCAGTCTCCCTGGTCGTAGTCCAGGAGGTCTCAGACTCTGGTGACTTTGGCCAGGACCAGCCTCTGGTGCACCGAGGGGGACTCTGCCACCTGCATATGGAGCTGGGGGTTGTGTAGCAGGGGCTCCTCGAGGAGATCCACCTCCTTGGTGGCTGCCACGGACCTGGTCGCCAAGAGCAGTTTCCAGGTCCGGAGGAGGTCCTGGTAGAAGACTGGCAGCCCAGAGAGGTCTTTTGGATGGAGCTAAAGGAGCTGCTGGTCGTATTGGAGCCCTCGAAAGCGGCGCAGGAAGGCATGTGCCAGTACACTCCACGCTGGGCTACCTGCACCATAAAGGAGCCTCTTCAGGGCCTGGAGGCAGAAGACATGGACCTGAGTGTGCAGGCACTTCAGGCCCTGTCCTCCCTCCTCCAGGGGCAGGTGGAGGACCCCTGCAGAGAATCAGTGCAGTCCTGGCCAGAAGAATTCCAGAACGCCTAGATAGTAGCCATTACTATTTGCAACAGCTGCTTTGCATCTTAAAGTAGCACAAAGTAGCCAGAGTTTCTGTGGATCTGGCCTCTCTTCTTTCTCCACAGGAAATGTTTGTGGCAAACATTCCCCTACCCAGTCCCTTCTATTCTTCCTCCGCTTCTGGCTCACCAAACACAGTTTTGTGCTGAAATAACAAAAGATATGGATTAAAATCACTTATTTATTTTGGTGCAGGTATGTGTGTAAATCTGCCCTTAGATTTCTTCCCATCTGCCCTCTGGGTTGTGTGAAGAGCAGAGGATACAGGATGAGGGGTCGCAGAAATATTGGTTCTCCCTGGGGCAGTGCTCTGTGCTTCTCAGAACTGACTGGGTGAAAAATAGTAATTACTTATATCGAGCTTTATCCTCTCAAAGAACTATACAACCTTTCCTGATGAACCCTCATCGTGTGGGGAGGTAGGTATTGTAGAACTATTAACTCCCATTTTACAACTGGGAAACTGGCAGGTTGTGTCAGATCTCAGATTTTTTCAATGCCTAAACCACTAGCAGGGGTTCTATGACAATCTTTGTAGTGGGGGTGCTGAAAGTAGAAGCCAAGTATTTGGTTGTTACTACTTCAAGCCACAGGGTGCTGCAGGTCTCGGTTTGCTCCCTTCCACACCAGTCTCATGTTGGTGTAACACATGGCTAGAAAGGGTTAAACATCCTGCAAAATAAATAACCCTCAAAAGAAATGTGGAGAGAGAATGTTTGTGTTTTTGTGAATTTACATCTGTATGAGTAGGGTCCACAATGTAATCAACAGTCCCTGTCTGTGCTATATTCTGATAATTCAGAGATCAAAAGAACATTCTACCATTTAAGTGAATTGTAAACATGGGATATCTCAGTATTCATCTCTCTTTGAAATGTATTGTGAATGGTGGAGGAACAAACAAATTGCCTTATGCTAAGTACCGGTGATGGACCTTCAAAGTCATGCTAATTACCTTTTGAATGCCAACTTGTCAGAAGACAGGAAATTGTATAAAAGATCCTTGGGTCCTGATTCTGTTCTCTCAGATATGCTTAGGCTTCATCAGGGGAAGTTTGAGTCACAAGACTGAGGTCCCAGTTTTGCTGGTACATCCTGAGTATGATATTTGGATATTGGACTATAATCTGTGAACTATTTTGAAAGAACTCTTTGCAACTACAAAGCTCACCATCTATGCTATGAATCTGAACCTCAATGAATTGAACTCATGTCTGTATGTATATTGATCTTTTAACCATTCTCTCTCTCTCTTGCTCTCTTGTTTTTTAATAAATGTTAGTTTAGTTAATAAGAATTTGGGTAAGATCTGGAATATTCAATAACCTGGGAGGTAATGTGTCCGATCCTTTGGGACTGGTAGAACCTTTTCTTTTATACGATGAAATAAGATTTTCAGAAATCATCATATTTGACTTAGGCACCTGGATGGAGGCCTGAGGCTGGATCACTTTAAGGGAGCTGTGTTGTTTGGACTTCTGAGTAACCAGTGAGATAGTAAAGAAGCTGTTTTATGCTGGTTTGGTAAATCTAAGTATTGGAATATCCACCAGCTTTCTGGGGATTGTCTGCCCCATTCTTTGCAGTTCACCCTAATGGAGTGACCACACCTGGCTTCCCATTAGGCCCCGGTCACAGTGGTGTGGTCATGCTTGGATACACATTACCACAGGTTTTTGAATCAGAACCACACGCTTGTGAAAAATTAATTTTGATATTGGAGAGCTTAAGGGTTAAAAATCAGTTACAGTGAGTGACTCATGATCAAGATTCTGACAGAAAAAGCCTGGAAGAATTGTGCTTAAAGAGGGAGTTGTCATTTAAGAAAAAGGCCTAGAACAGGAACTGAAAAATCTGTTACTAGTTTACTAGTAATTACTAGTGATAAAGAAGCAGACCCACTGAAGATGCTTGCAGTGAGAAACCAGCAGCTAGCACTTGAACAAAGGCAAAAAATAGCTGATCTGGAAGGAAAAGTTGCTGAAAGAAAACGCCTGTGTTTTGACCATGAACAAAGAATGGCACATATTTGATTGCAAGAACTAGAAGTTAAGGCAAAAGTGAAAAACTTAAGCTCCAACTCAAAAGAATAAAGGAACAACAGGAACTGTATCATCCTGAAAAGCCAGCTCCTCTCAACAGCAAAGGTGGGGATAGAATCTATCCAGTTGGTAACAATGTTGGTATGTTGTTTGACTCTAAGCAGTTGTCTGTGTGTAACCAAATATACCCCAACACTGTCACCTTCTATGTAAATGCTTTTACTGTGAGCGCAGGTGGAGGTAACCCCATAACTTGTGCAGAGAATGTAAAAGTCAATGGAAAATGATGTTTAGGGCAAATTACAGCTTCTAACATCACTCTTGTTAAAGCAGATCTTGTCAAAGAGGAAGATTACTTACCAAATAGGAGTGTGAATGTTGTAATCCTCTGTGAGGTTTACTGTAAGTGTGCCTTTAGCCAGAATCCATCTTGAATGGAATGGTGTTAAACATGAAGTTATAGCTGGTGTAAGGAAGCTTATTGCCTAAGGATCTTTTGATTGGGGATGATATTAAAGCTTTGTTTGGTCAGGTTGACATAAATCAGTCACAGGAAAGAAATAATCCTGAACCTGTGTCTGCTAGGGGCAAGGATTTGCCTATGTAGGGTTTCTCTAAATGTTTGTCTGAGGAAAATAGCTGTTTGTGCAAAAAAGCAGTGCATCTGTGGAAGAAATTTCTGAGTGTCTGTCTGGTACCTCACAAGTGAATCTGGCATTAGATAAGGCTCAGGAAGATGTTTCTCTAGAGCAAATTAAAGTTGGTGACCAGGTTAAAGCCCTAACTGAGGAAGGAAGGGGTACATTCTTGGTGAGTGATTAAATTGTTGGCTGGTAAAGCTTGGGAAAGTAAGCCTGACCATGTAAAAGTGATGTGCTTAAAGAAGCTCAGTGTAATACGACACTATTTGTGGAAAACAGCAGTTTATCTGTTAAGGGAGGGAAAGGCAAAGAAGGTTTAGATGAGCGTAGGCAGCCTTCTGAGTTGAAGGCTTTGTCTAATCAGCGGTTTGGGAAGGCAAGGTTAGTGGAACATGAGTATCCCCATATCTTACCTATTATCAGTGTGGAGAATTGTGATGGTGAAGGAAATGTTCCTGTGTCTGTTAGGGGTAATGACTTGCCCATAAAGGGAGCTACACCAATCTCCAAGCAGTTGTCTATGAATAGCCATGTATGCTGGGACAAAGGAAAGGATAACCCAAGCTGTTGGTCTGTTAAAGGGGAATGTTTCTCCAGCTCTTTTCTGTCTGTAAAGCAGACAGAAGAAGCCTGTCAGCCTACGATGGTTGAAAATTTATCAGTTGACCCAAAGTTGATTCTGGATACAACTAAGCCCAAGAAGGAAGTGTTCCTAAGTTTGTAGCTGCTAGGGATGATGACACTGCAACTAGGTTACCATCCAGTTGATGTCCTATATAGCTCCCAGAGACCAAGCGATTCTTGTGCTTCTATTTTGCCTGTTGCTAGTGTGTTGCTGGGTAAAGATATGACAACCTTGTCTGATCAGGGTGATGTGATATACCCAGGGCACAAGGAAAGCATGAAGGTAATTTGACTGTTACCTACTGACAGTGTGGAAACATGGAACAAGGCAGAGAATACTTCTAATCTTGTGACTATGAAGTCCAGCAGGTTACCTGAAAGGGGGTTGTGTGAAAATCCTCCTGATGGGCCAGAGGTGATTCTGGATGTGAGTGAAATTCAGAAGAAGTTTGGTGATTTGTCTGTTGTGCCAAAGTTGGTTCTAGACCTAAATAAAGCTCAGAAGAAATCTGTTGCAGTGCATGATATTGCAAAAGAAAAGGAATTTCGTAGTGAAGTCTTTGAAGTCTGTGAAAAGGAATTGTTTCCAGTGACTCTTAATGGGCCATTGTTGATAGTAAACAGTCTCTCTTCTGAGGAAAGTGTGATGGTGCCTAATGGCCAGAGTCTTTCAAATGTGTATGAATCCAATGGCCTTGCTTCAGAAAGACCCAGTGTGGATAGCTTTGAAAAGATTTCAGATGTAATAAAAAATGTTAGGGAGTTTAAACAGCCCTATAAGCTTAATCAGCTTGTTGGGGAGATGTTGTTGGAACATGAATGTCTCCATGTTGATTCTGTAAATAAGCATTCTGTGACTCAGGTACTGAGAAAAGATCGGGTTACTGGTTTTTCAGCACATAACAGCCTTATAACTGAACCTACAAGGATGCAGAGGAGAGCAAGTAAACTCTCATCTCTAGACAATTTGAATATGATTTCTAATCTCTCAGTGGACTTGACATCTGTTTCCATGTGGAAGCAGAGGTTGGTAATGGAAGGACAAAAGAACCTTGTGTCTAACATGCTAGTGAAAATGGATGGTATCTCTTTAAGACCGAGTCCAGCCTTGGAATCAGTAAATCTTGAGGATCTGAAAACTAGTAAACAGGCTAGTGTCTGTGTTGATGCAAATTACCTGACTGACTAGGGGGAGAAAGACTTGCCCATAGCCCTTAGCAAAGAGGATGTACCCAGCCAGCCAATGGATTCTGTTATTCAAGAGTTCAGATATTGACCCTACTGGATAGGGAGGAAGGGAAGGATTAAACATTGCATATAAAAGCCACAGGTTAACCATAAAACACCAGAACCCCAAGGAAGTGGTTAAACTAAAAGCCTATGTTAAGGAAGACCCTGAGGGTCAAGAAAAAGCTACAAAGGTTCAAAAGGGATATTGAACAATCTGACCTAAAGAATGATTTGCCTAAACAAAAGACTTGGCATAACAAAAACTGATTGTAAATGTACACTTGTAATAAATTTGATGTTAATGCTAATATTAACGTTTGTGACTGTGGTGCTGATGCCAAGAACTGTAAAAATGTAGAATGTGCAGGGTCTATTGGGAAAAACCTTGAACATGTTGGGAGTAATACATAAGAATTCATGTTGTAAAAGCCTTCATGGTTATACTGTTTCATTGACAACACACTTTATGTTAAAAGGCCTGTTGATATTGATATTTTAGTTAGTGCCTGTATCTAATCTTGAAACTGTACACAGCAGAAAAACCACCACAAGCTTGAACTGCTGTGCAAAAGGGGAAACTGAGGTACAACTCCTAACAGCCTTCATGGCTGAATGCCAGAGTAAGTGCTCTCTAAAGAACATTAATGGCTGTGTTAAGTCAACATATAAACCAAACCTTGGAATCACTAAAGTGTTTCACAGAGTGTCGAATAAGTTTTTAACTTGGGCCAAAGCGTGCCTCAGTCATTTGCCTTACAAAGAATTCAGTGTAAACACAAATGATATCAATGTTGGAAGGTCTTAAAGGTGTATCCAGGAGCTCTATTTGCTCCCTTCCACACGTTGGGGGTATGACGCGTGGCTAGAAAGGGTTAAACATCCTGCAAAATAAATAACCCTCAAAAGACATGTGGCGAGAGAATGTTTGTGTTTTTGTGTATTTACATCTGTATGAGTAGGGTCCACAATGTAATCAACAGTCCCTGTCTGTGCTGTATTCTGATAATTCAGAGATCAAAAGAACATCCTAGCATTTAAATGAATTGTAAACACGGGATATCTCAGTATTTATCTCTCTTTGAAATGTATTGTGAATGGTGGAGGAACAAACAAATTGCCTTATGCTAAGTACCGGTGATGGACCTTCAAAGTCATGCTAATTACCTTTTGAATGCCAACTTGTCAGAAGACAGGAAATTGTATAAAAGATCCTTGGGTCCTGATTCTGTTCTCTCAGATATGCTTAACTTTCATCAGGGGAAGTTTGAGTCGCAAGACTGAGGTCCCAGTTATGCTGGTACGTCCTGAGTATGATATTTGGATATTGGACTATAGTCTCTGAACTGTTTCTGAAAGAACTCTTTGCAACTACAAAGCTCACCATCTATGCTATGAATCTGAACCTCAATGAATTGAACTCATGTCTGTATGTATATTGATCTTTCAACCATACCCCCCCTTGTGTTTTTTAATAAATTTTAGTTTAGTTAATAAGAATTGGCTGTAGCATGTATTTGGGTAAGATCTGGAATATTCAATAACCTGGGAGGTAATGTGTCCGATCCTTTTGGGACTGGTAGAACCTTTTCTTTTATATGATGAAATAAGATTTTCAGAAATCATCATATTTGACTTAGGCACCTGGATGGAGGCCTGAGGCTGGATCACTTTAAGGGAACTGTGTTGTTTGGACTTCTGAGTAACCAATGAGGTAACAAAGAAGCTGTTTTATGCTGGTTTGGTAAATCTAAGTATTGGAATATCCACCAGCTTTCTGGGGATTGTCTGCCCCATTCTTTGCAGTTCACCTTAATGGAGTGACCATAGCTGGTGCCCCACTAGGGCCCTGGTTATAGGGGGGCCTAGGAATTTTACTACAAAGCTCACTTAGCTACATTCATATGTACAGTGCAGTCTGGAGTCACATCATAGCTTAGTGTAGCAACGTTGTAACTTCACTTGTACCCAGGCAGACTTTCAAACATGTGTAAGACTTATAACAATTTTTTCTTTAACTTAGCAAAGCATACCCTGCACATTAAGGATTCAGTCTATGCAAAAATTCTTGTTTAAGGATTCTGCTGCTTTTGCTGTTCTGCTACAGTATACGGGTTGTTACCTTTGTCTGCTCCAATAATTCAAGTGTGATGTACGCTGTACAGTCTGTCTTATAGCAGGCTGATTTCTGGAGCGACGTTGGAGCTGATTGGCTGTGTGTAACAGGTCAGATTCATCCTAGGTTCACCTCTAGTGACTTCCATAAAGTTACTGTGCAGTAGGGATGATTTAGCCCAACACCTGTTTCATCTGCTATGTAAAACGCTTTATGTGAGCAATTTTCTCGTAATTTAAGCGGGTATGCTCATGAGAGCTTTGGAAATCTTTTCCTGCTGAAAGATTATTTCCCGGTATGTGTGTCTTTACTATACAGTTAACACGGGCTCTTACTGGGGTTTAGCCCAACCCCCCTACCATCTACACAGAAAAACTTTTTATCCAAGTTTGGAGGATGCTTTAAACACAGGCCAGTTTTGTGTAGAGTTTGCTTTAAGCTGTTCTAAGGCCAAAAATCACAGGCCAATGTCCTTCTCCTCTGCCAGTACCACCTCCTCACCCTCGCAGAGGGGCACCAACAACCTGCAGCTTCACCCTCCATCATGGCCTGGTGCGGAGGTGAGGCCCTGGATGGAAAGAGGGGGTTGGAGAGTGAGCCTGCCCCACACTCACCTCATAGTGGCAGCTCCTGTCTTCTCCGAGCCCGTCTCCCTGCTCTGAGCATTGCAACCTGGCACAAGGAGTTCCAATGCCACTCAGGTTGGCCCAGCCACCCCTCCTTCATGATGGGGGGGGTGGGGACGAAGGGAAAGGGCGGCTGGGCCAAACTTGACTGAGCAGCTCTGTGACCTCGTGTGCTGGGTCACAACACCAGGAGCAGAGCTGGGCCCAGCCCCAGGGACAGAAACCACTACTATGGGATAAGCGTAGGGAGGGCTCGCTTTCCAATACCCTTCTCCTCCTCTGGGCCTCCTCTCCACACTGGGCCTGTGACCCACCTAGAACCTTTTCATAACCCTCCATTCGGGAAACACTGGGTTAGAATCCAGGCTCAGCTTTAACTTGTGTTGGAACCTGCCCACTTTGCCGCTAGGATGCCGGCAAAATCACTGGAGAACTAATAGTGCCTCAGTGCCCTTTCCACAGTTCTCCCTGAACAACCAACAGATTTTCCTGCAGTTGACTGGGAAAGAATCCTAGAGCATTTCAGCACAAAGAAGCATGGAATATGCCCACAGACACACAGGGGCAAGTTCAGAAATGATGCACACACAGTTATATGGAGAGGTTTTTCAGTAGGGATGCCACACTGGTTGGTTTGTTGCAAGGTTGCTTTTTTTTTCTGGGAGCTAAATTCTGTCTTTGTTTTGGGGGTCTGTGTATGTAACACAACTACATAATCTTAAGTGATAAACTGATAAAAAGGCAGATCACATTTTTGGTCTACCACTGTTGTTCTGATTATGTTTAAATAGTTTTCACGTGATTAATTTGAGCAGGAAATAATGTGTATATGTATTCCCATTGTTTCACTTTATGATATGGTGCACTTAGTTTAAGATTTAAAATATAAAGACACTTTTTTTTCCCCAAAAAGATACCAACTCGTATATGATCTGTTCAACTCTCGCTAAAATCAATGGGGAGGTTTCCACAGAAGCCTGGATTGGGCTCAGAGGCCCTGATCCTTCAAAAATGTACACATTCCGACCCTTATGTGAGTAGTCCCATTTAAGTCAGTGCATAAATGTTTGCAGGATTCGGGCCACAGTGGGTAGACTTGGACATGGAAAAAAACATTTCGGGGTCTGATCATGAGTGATTACTAAACACTACCAAATTCACGGGCCATTTTGGTCATTTCACGGTCATAGGATTTTAAAAATAGTAAACTTCATGATTTCAGCAATTTAAATATGAAATGTCACGGTGTTGTAATTGTAGGGCTCCTGACCCAAAAAGGAGCTGTGTGTGGGGGGCGGCAGGCGGTCGCAAGGCTATTGTAGGGGCGGTTGAGGTACTGCTACCCTTACTTCTGTGCTGCTGGGCAGTGGCGCTGCCTTCAGAGCTGGGCGGCTGGAGAGCGGCGGCTGCTGGCCGGGAGCCCAGCTCTCAAGGCAGAGCTGCCGCCAGTAGCAGCACAGAAGTAAGGACGGCCTGGTATGGTACTGCCACCCTCACTTCTGCGCTGCTGCCTGCGGAACTGGGCCCTCAGTCAGCAACCACCACTCTCCGGCCACTCAGCTCCGAAGGCAGCAGCAGCGCAGAAGTCAGGGTGGCATGATACGGTGTTATCACCCTGACTTCTGCGCTGCTGCTGGTGGGGCGCCGCTGCTTTCCGACCACCCAGCTCTGAAGGCAGTGCAGAAGTCCAGGGTGGCAATACTGCGACCTCTCACCCCTGCAACTCTCTTGTGGGTAAGGACCCCCAATTTGAAAAATGCTGGTTTCCCTGTGAAATCTTTATAGTAGGGTAAAAGCACACAAGACCGGATTTCATGGGGGAAGACCAGATTTCACGGTCCGTGACGTGTTTTTCATGGTCATGAATTTGGTGATTACACGATCCTAGCTTTGCTTTCCCTGTGCAGCCAGATGGGTACATTGGTTGCAGTGTTCACATCAATAAGAAATTTCAAGTATGCTGCAAGATCTATGTGGGCGGTTTGCTTAAGAGCCAGCCACATGCTTCTGTAGGAACGATCGATGACCCTGTGCTGCACCTGGTAACTGCACGTGTCTTAGAATGGACTGTGCTCTTTACACCTAAGGCATGAACAAAGCAACCTCTGTCAGCACACGGTGCACGGAAGCTGGTTCGGTTTCTAGCATACTGTTGGAAAACTGATCCAACAAAATCTGCTTGCATGGATCTTGATGCTGCAGTGTGTTGCACCCTAAAAGCTGCTGCTGCCGCCTTCATATTCATGATCTTCACACACTGGAATAATAAACATCTATTTCCATTCTCAGAGAACTAGAACTACTAGTCCAGGAAATGACTGGTTTTGTAACAGTGACAATAATTTCATCTGAGAAATGTTTTTAATTTCAGTTGTATAAATAAATGTAATTAGTGTTTCTGTCTGAATCTGGTGGGTTTTTGTTTGTTTTTGTTTTTTAAACGGAGTTTTCGATAGTAGATTCAATTTTTCTAGAATGGGAAATGGTCCTAATTTCTTGGAAGTTTTATTTTTTATTTTTTTAAAGTTCTAGGTTTCTCATCCATACACAGGTTTAGCAAAAGAAAAGAGACATCTTTTCTGCATTAAGACTGATATTCACAATTACTCCAGCTGTTAAATGGTGGTTTGTTTTTTTTTTAAATGCTTCCCTCAGGGTCTCCCAGAAACTAAGTTTTGAGTCTGTTCTTTTGGGATTTCGTCCCTCTCATTCTTACAGTTCTTATCTTTTACCAATTAAATCTTGCAACTGTTTTGTTTGATCTTTTTTCCCTTTTCTCCATGGCTGAAAATGTTGTGTGGTTTGTTTCTCGTACCACTTGGGTCAGATTAAGAGGCAGAAGTGTGCTTAGTGCCTGAAGACCATTTAAGAAACTTTTCTGTACAAATTGTAGTCTGTGCAAAAAGATTTACCCATGCAAATGGAGTAGTTAGATATTCTAGGGAAACAACTAAAAAAATGTTGACACCTTGTAGTCTTTCGAAAGCTATGTTAAAAGCAACCAATTAAAAACATATATTGCATTAAAATCCATGTGAAGTCTAGGCTTTAGTTTAGTTTATAATCTGTTTTAAATTGCAGGCTTTTAACATTTCTTTTGAAAGCCATATAGGTGACATTTTTAGCTATTCTAAAATCCAGTACTCATCATTCTAAAATATTTTTTTTTCTATTTTTAATAGGTCATCACACAACGAACTAGAAAAACATAGGTAAGTCATGAAAAGAAAGTGAAATTATCTAGAAAAAGCATCGTAGATGTTAGGACGACCATGTATAGACAGGGATATGGTGTTAGAATGGTGTCCTGAATGAACCATCTAAACTTATAGTTGATTAATACTGTACTTATAGAAGTATAACTTTAATTTTAATGATGTTATTAAAGAAATTGATTCCCCTAGTTGTTTGCTAGCAAACCTTTAGAGTTATTAATACAATAGAAATTGAGTTATCATGATTAAGCTGCATGAATTTGGGGCTAGGGGAGAAGTATGAAATGCAGAATTACTTTACTGTTTAACAACACTTAAAGTAAACTTATGTGTCACAGAGGAAGGATTTAGTCTTGCAACTCCCACTCTATATAAACTGGTGCAAACAAATTTCCCATTAACTCAGCTTCCTTGTAGAGACAGCAGGGTCCATCCAGAGGATTATGTTCAGGGCTGGAAACCAGGGCTAGAAGTGTCTGCAACACTTTGAAAAACTATTACACCTCTACCCCGATATAGTGCGGTCCTCGGGAGACAAAAAATCTCACCGCGTTATAGGTGAGACTGCGTTATATTGAACTTGCTTTGGCCCCCCCATTCCTTGTTCCCTGACTGCCCCCTCCAGAGACCCCCCCCGTCCCTAATCACCACCAGGACCCCACCCCCTACCCAACCCCCCGCTACCTGTTCCTTGACTGCTCGGACCCCTATCCACACCCTCCGCCCCCTGACAGGCACTCACTGGCAGCGGCGGGAAGCGGAGCAACGTGCTCCACTATGCCACCTCCCAGCCGCAGCGCTCCGCTTCCCCCCGCTGGTGAGTGTGGGGAGGTTGGGGAAAGGATGCCCCCCGTCCTCAGCTGTAGCTGGAAGCCGAGCGACGCAGCTGGGAGCTGGCGGAGTGGAGTGGTCTGGGGCCAGGCTGCTCTGCTTCCACCGCTGCCGGTGAGTGCGGAGAGGATCCCTTCCCCCAAGCCCCCTCCCCCGAGCAGCGTGGCTGGGACTGGGCAAGGGGAGCGGGCTGCTCCCGGCTCCCCGCTAATCCCCCGGGCCACTCTGGGACTGCGGAGCCACCCAAAGTGCCCCCCACACAGCTCCTGCCTCCCAGACCCTGCGGGGGGAAGCCCCTGACCGCCCCTGAGACCCTCTGCCCCTTATCCAACCCCCGGCCCACACCCTTAACGTGCTGCTCAGAGCAGCATGTTGGAGCTTTACTGCGTTGTATGCAAACCCGCGTTATATCTGATCGCGTTATATCGGGGTAGAGGTGTATTTATTAATTAAAGAAGTTCACAAAACCCTTTAGGCCCAGAATTTTAAATAGACTCTTCATAACGATTGTAACAACTACACAAGTGCACAATTTTGGGGTTTGGACTCTATAGAAAAAAGAGGCCATGGATCCTAAGGCAGTTACTGGAGCTGAGGACAATGTATGCAAACAAACTATGGCAGTATAGAATAGGTGACAAGTATGGCTCATGAAATTATGCACACAGATTTGATGCATTCTTCAGACTACGTGAAGGGTGATTGATAGTTACTCTTACTGTGTTGCATCCAAAGGGAAGGGTGATATTTGTAATGTTGACATTTTCTTCCTGTCCTATCCCAAAATAGGCCAAAGTACCTTAATCACAATTTCTTTATTAAAGTTCCTGTCCCTGTGCTTTCACCTTGTTGTTTTTTTCCTCCTTCTTGTCTTTTGATCTTCCATTCAATCTCTTAGTACCCTTCCTTGCTCTATCACTACCAATCTGTCCATCTTTACTGAGTATCCGTTTTCCCCCATTCCTCTTTTATTATCTCAGCATGTAGTTTCCTATTTCTCCCTCTGTTCTAGTCCTGAGCACATTTAAGCAGCACGGGCTGGGGGAGGCATTAGCACTGCATGCAGGTGCAGGAAAGGAGTGATGTTTTTTTTTATATGTATATAATCACATTTCAGTTTCTCACTTTGAGTTCTGCAATGTGTCTTTTCACATGCATGTCAATAGTACTTGCCACTGTGGCATTTTCTCTCTGCAGTTTACTTATTTTCACATTGGAACTTGAAGATATAGCTTCTAATTGCATTCAGTTAAGAATATTTAATTGTAGTTACATACTGCAGGTTCTAAAGTTAAACTGTAGTTAAAGCCAAATTTTCAGATAGCCTTAATCCAGCCTGCAAACATGAATGTGTAAAATTAAGAACATAAGAATGGCCATACTGGGTCAGAATCAATAGTCCATCTAGCCCAGTAACTTGTCTTCTCACAGTGACCAATGCCAGATGCTTCTGGCAGTTGGAGATTTAGGGACACCCAGAACATGGGGTTGCACGCCTGACCATTTTGGCTATCTGCCATGAATTTATCTAATTTTTTTTTAACCCAGTTATACTTTTGGCCTTCGCATCATCTCCATGGTAACAGGTTCTGTGGGTTGACTCTGTGTTGTGTGAAGAAGTACCTACTTACGTTTGTTTTAAACCTACTGCCTGTTAATTTTGTCAGGTGTCCCCTAGTTCTTGTGTTATATGAAGGGATAAAATAATGTTTCCCTATTCACTTTCTTTACACCATTCATGATTTTATCCCCCAGTCATCTCTTTTTCTACAATGAACAGTTCCAATCTTGTTAATCTCTTTTTATGTGAAAGCTATTCCTTCCCCCTAATAATTTGTTGCCCTTCTCTAAACATTTTCCAATTCTAATATATATATATTTTTAGATGTGGCAAAAGGCGTGGGCATCCCATGGATTTATATACTGGCCTTATGATATTTTCTGTCTTATTATCTATCCCTTTCCTAATGGTTCTTAACATTGTTAGCTTTTTTGACTGCCCCTGCATGTTGAGTGGATGTTTCCAAGGAACTAACCACGAAGACTCCAAGATCTCTTTCTTGAGTGGTAAATCTAATGATTAATGACCCAATAATTTTGTATGTATAGTTGGGATTTTATTTCTAGTGTACATTACTTTGCATTTATTAACAATGAATTTCATCTGCCGTTTTGTCACCAGTCACATAGTTTAGTGAGATCCCTTTGTAACTCTTCACAGTCAGTTTTGGAGTTAACTGTCTTGAGTAATTTTGTATCATGTGCAAACTTTGCCATCTCTAGGTACCTAAACTCACTCAGTGCTTACATTTTAGGGGAAATAAACGTTTACTCAATGCCTATGTTCCTGCTTCTGGACATGAGCACCGCTGCCTCGCTCTAGGTGACTGGGTGCCTATCTGCCGCCTAAGCCCCAGAGCAATTCATGAATGGGGATAGATGTGCTCAGAGGCTGCCTACTGGATTGGGTCCCATTCAGAATCTGGCCGGAGGAGGAAGTGACGGTGCTCACCTTAAAACTTGTAGTCCAGTGATTAGAACATTCGCTGGGATGTGGGCGGCATCTCTTTTTGGCCCAGTGATTGTTTTTATCCACAGTCACTGGGCTGGAGAGAGCTAAAGAGGGAATGACTCTGTAGCCCAGTGGTTATGGCACCCACCTGGGAGGTGGGAGACCCAGGATCCCCTGCCCCAATCACGCTTTCATTGTTTATCCACAGTGGAACAGCTTCAACAGGAGAGACCTAGCGAAGCCCACATCAGAATATCCCATAACCCAGTGGTTAGAGCCCTGCTTCTGAGTGGTGTGGGAGACCCCTGTTCAAATTCCTTCTCACCCACCAGCAAAGAGGGGAACTGAGTCTCTAAAAGTTATAAGGTGGGCACCCCCCTCCTCCTCTGCCATTTCATCCTTCAAGAAATGTCTTCGGCACGTAAGCCTGTAGGCGGCAGGTTCCTGTTTGTAGAACACTAACAAGAGATAAGCGCCTCCCTGCAGCCCTGACTTAAGTGCTAGTCTCTGAGAGAGGGGCAGGGCTTTGCAACACCCTGACTGTAAGAATTTCCCATTGGCTAGCTTAGGCGGCTCCTGACCTCGTGTGCTGACTTCTGTTGATTGCATTCTAAGGTGCCCGTCTCTCTCCATTCATTGTATAGGGAGCCTGGGCGCCTGACTCGGCTTTGTGGATCACAGTGTTGTTCCTGTGTTTTTTCCACTTGCCTAAAAGTTCCGTGTTACAATGTCTAAGTCCCTTTGTGAATCCAGGCCCTAGAAATCTGGAGTAGAGTCTAGTCTTGTACATCATCAACAGAACTGTTTATTAAATTGCAGTCAGTTACAGCTTTGGAAACCTACAAAGAGCAACGGGTTTACCCAGGTGTCAGGTGTCATGCGGGGCATCATTTGAAGATCATGAGCGTTCACAAGTATAACAAAAGGTCGAATTTGGCCTGCGAATCCTTAATAGTGATAATGGCATGAGAAATCTAGAACCCAGGTTGAGTTTTCAGGGCTGACCATTAGAAATGCTTCTTTTTTTTAAATTGTATACTGAGCACAGAATCCATGATGGACAATAAACATGGAATTCCATAGTGCCTTTTCTTACAGTCTGCTTTCAGTGTGTATCCAAAGGGATCAACTTAAGTTTCAACCTTCAGTTTATTGTAGATTGAACTGGGGCCTCAATTGCAGGAGTAATAATCCTTTTCTGAACAGTGAAGCTTTACCTTCAAATTTTTTTTTTGGTGTAGAAAGACTGGAAGGATGGCCTTCTTCCCAAATTAAGCTCTCTACTTACTAAGCATTGTACAGTGTATATGTCCCTGTTGCAGCTTATGAAATATTACCCTTTTTCATTCTCGTTGGCTGGGACTTGTGCATAAAAATCTGTGTCTTAAATTTATTGCACAAAATTCTTTCGGGGTCAGTTAATTTTTAATCTGCTTTTTCCCCCCCTGAAGCAGATATGGTGGTTTAGCTTGTTGCAGACTGGTTATCCAAATCTGCTCTCAGTTTTAGGGAATTCAATGGGAGTTACGTATGCCATCTGAGAGCAGAATTGGGCCTGCTGTGTTGTGAAATATGCAGTTCGGGTTCCAGAAATAGTGCTAAATGTGAACATTTAACCTAGCAGATAATAAACAATGCTAGTGAAAAGCATAATGCTATCTCTTCATAGCAGTCTAAATTGGATCAGTTCTTTCAATGCTTTTGATCCAGGTAAAGCATCATTTTTTGGCAAGTTGTATTTTTTTTGGTTATTTTGTTTGCATTTTGTTTTGTTTTTTAATAGATTAAACTGAACTTTGTAGGTATATATATTTTATAGCTGGAGACCAAGCCCTATTAGACAGCAATAGAAGGCTTCCAGGGAGTTTGTTGGGTTTTTTTTTTTTTTTTAGTGTTAAATAGTTACTTTTTCCCTACGCTTACATACATATCACTGTAGCCCACAGCCTGCCGCTCTGGAGACCAAACAATGACAATTATATCATACACAGGAGTGCAACCCAGAAATATACCCTACAATCAATGGCCACAATTATTAAAAAGGGATGTGCAAGAGGGGACTGGCCCTTGGGATGCATATATATATGTCCTAGTTTGTCCGCTCTGGCCCTTGGACCTCTTAAAGCTGGGAGCTGAGTTGCAGATCACATGCTTGCTTTCCTAGATGGGATATAATTGCTCACTGTAAATTCCATTGGGAGGGTGGGGGTAAACACCAGGGAGGGAGAAGAGCTATTTAAATTAAAGGATGATGGTTGCACAAAAACAAATGGGTATAAAAGGCCCAGGAATAAATTTTAAGTTGGAAACTAGAAGGTTTCTAACTATCAGAGGGGTGGAATAACCCCCTCCCCCATAGGAATGATGGGGGCAAATAATCTTAACTAGTTTTAAAATGGAGCTTGATAAGTTTATGATCCAGATTATATGATGGGGGTGCCTGGGGATTTCAGGGGACTCAATGATCCAGGCGGTTCCTTTCAGTCCTTTGTCCCTATGTAGTCATGTGCTGCATAGGAAATCACATATTAAGCTTCCTGCCTCTTCGGCAGAGAAGGGAGATCCTAAGGTCAGGGAAACAACTGGGAGGGGGCTCTCTGAACCTGCTCGGCAAAAAGCCTAAGAGGGAGGCATGCAGGAAGCAGGAACTGGCTAGGGGGAAGCCTTGGCTGTGAGTTCCTGGAAGGACTTTAAGAACTGTGAATAGTGATTGGGAAGAGCTACTACAGGGGAAGGGTGTGTCCTTTCCCATCCTAGATGGGGGAAACTAGGCTACCCTAAGGGGAAGGGTATGTTCTTCCCCCTTCTGGCTGGCCAAAGCCTCTGGGGGATTAGTGCCCAGTGTGTTTCAGTTGCTTTTGTTTTGTGACCATTTTGTGGGTGGTCCAAGTTATGCTCTGTGACATACCCAGGGTACAGTCCAGACTAATGAGTAGCTGTGTCACCTCTGCCCTCTAACCTGGGGTGCCCTTTATGCTGCTTTGCTGCTATCGCCTGCCGTCTGGACAGCTCACAAACAGCCTCCAGCATGAAAGTCGCTCCCAGCGATGTCTGTCTGTGTGCTGCAGCCAACCAGCCACACCTTGGCTCTTACTAGCCTTGGTTATATTGCATGGTGACTCCATGAACCCAGCATACTTCAGAAATGTATGTCCTTTACTGCTGGACAATACAAGTTTATACAATATCGGTCATTTTATGAAAGAACAAGGAGCAATGGTCTCAAGTTGCAGTGTGGGAGGTCTAGGTTGGATATTAGGAAACACTATTTCCCTAGGAGGGTGGTGAAGGACTGGAATGGGTTACCTAGGGAGGTGGTGGAATCTCTATCCCTAGAGGTTTTTAAGCCCTGGCTGGGATGATTTAGTTAGTGTTGGTCCAGCCTTGAGCAGTGGGTTGGACTCGATGACCTCCTGAGGTCTCTTCCAACCCTGATCTTCTATGATTCTATGAACAGAAATGTGATACACATAGCTAGTTACCCCAAATGGAGTTTCCCAAACACTTCAATTCAAACCCACCAGATTAGATATAACAATAAAACAAGTTTATTAACTACAAAGACAAAGATTTTTTTGAGTGCAAGAAATGAGGCACAAAGGCCAGAAATGGTTACAGTAAAAATAAAGATAAACTGCAACTGTTAAATTCAAAGCAAAGTTTTTCTCACCACACATTCTCAGCAGTCTGACTAAACTTCTTGGGTCAGGACCCCTTCAATAGTTACTTCCTTTGTTCCTTCTGATGCAGTAAATCAATAGGCAGAGAGAGAGGAGGGTGTCCTTTGGGGTGTCTGCCACTTCTTTTTGTAGTCGTGCCCCCACTCTGAAAAGCATTTCCCCCTGGGAGCAACGTGACAGGCAGTTTGTATGGAAGGGAACTCCATGCTGTATCTTTGCTAAGATTACTCCTGGGGGAATTCTGCGCCACTGCACACATGCAGAATTCATGTCCCCCGTGGATTTCTTTGCTTCCCTGCAGAAAAATGACTTCTGACGGGGAAGTGAAGGGAAGCTGCAAAAGTGGTCACCCACCCCTCCCAGCAGTGTAGTCATGTCATTTTGGGTACCCAGAGCAGCTGGTGGAGAGGTAAATCACTGGGGTAAGGGGGGGCTGGGGATGCCCTGATTAGTGGCTCCTACCCTGCGGTGGGCTCAGCTGCTAGTCCCAGCTGGGCTGAGGGTGGGGGATGTTGTGACTTCCTATTTCCCTGCAAGAAAGGGCTGGGTCCAGGGTCAGGGCCAACCCCAGAAACCTCCCCTAGCTGCAGGGAGCTTCACCCCCCCCCTCATTTCCTGCCCACATTGCTCCTCAGCCACAGGGGAAGGGATCACTGTATTAATTAATTGCGTTTGGTTAATCTCACTGTTAAACAATAGAATACCAATTGAAATTTATTAAATATTTTGGATGTTTTTCTACATTTTCAAATATATTGATTTCTGTTACAACACAGAATACAAAGTGTACACTGCTCACTTTTTATATTATTACAAAAATTTGCAATCTAAAAATAAAAAATAGTATTTTTCAATTCACCTCATACAAGTACTGTAGTGCAATCTCGTTATTGTGAAAGTGTAATTTACAAAGGTAGATTTTTTTTTTAAATAACTGCATTCAAAAACAAAACAATGTAAAACTTTAGCGCCTACAAGTCCACTCAGTTCTACTTCTTGTTCAGCCAATTGCTAAGATAAACAAGTTTGTTTTCATATACAGGAGATACTGCTGCCTGCTTCTTATTTACGTCACCTGAAATTGAGAACAGGCTTTCACATGGCACTTTTGTAGCAGTGTTGCAAGGTATTTACATGCCAGATATGCTAAACATTTGTTTGCCCCTTCATGTTTCCATGCTGATGATGCTCGTTAAAAAAACCCAACCCATTAATCTATGTCTCCTGTTCTGTTTACCCATATTCTGCCATATATTTCATGTTATAGCAGTCTTGGATGATGACCTAGCACATGTTTGTTTTAAGAACACTTTTTCACAGCAGATTTCACAAAATGCAAAGAAGGAACCAATGTGAGATTTCTAAAAACAGCTACATCACTCGACCCAAGGTTTAAGAATCTGAAGTGCCATCTAAAATCTGAGAGGGACGAGGTGTGGAGCATGCTTTCAGAAGTCTTAAAAGAGAAAAACTCAGATGTGGAAACTATAGAACCCGAACCACCAAAAAAAATCAACCTTCTACTGGTGGCATCTGACTCAGATGATGAAAATGAACATGCGTTGGTCTGTTCTGCTTTGGATTGTTATCGAGCAGAACGCATCATCAGCATGTACCCATGTTGTCTGGAATGGTGGTTGAAGCATGAAGGCACATATGAATCTTTAGCACATCTGGCACATAAATATCTTGCGACACCAGCTACAACAGAGCCATGCAAATGACTGTTCTCACTTTAAGATGACATTGTAAACAAGAAGCTGGCAGCATTATCTCCTACAAATGTAAACAAACTTGTTTGTCTGAGCTATTGGCTGAGTGGACTTTGTTTTATTTTTGAATGCAGTTATTTTTTTGTACATAATTGTACATTTGTAAGTTCAACTTACATGATAAAGAGATTGCCCTGGCAGTACTTGTAAAAAACAAAAATAGTATTTTTCAGTTCACTAATACAATGCAAATATTTGTAATCAAAAATATATATATATATAAAGTGAGCGCTGTACACTTTGTATTCTGTATTGTAATTGAAATCAATATGTTTGAAAATGTAGAAAACATCCAAAAATATTTAAATAAATGGTATTCTATTGTTTAACAACACAATTAATCGTGATTAATTTTTTTAATTGTGCAATTAATCAAGATGAAAGTTTTTAATCGCTTAACAACCCTACTTTTTATACATATTATTAATATTCCTAAATGTAAAGGTAACATAGTCTATCATAGCAGAACTCAAAAAGCTGATCTAATACTACTGGAAGTGCTTTGGTGTTTGGTCTCTTACACCAAGCAGCATAGATAGATAAAGTCAAGCATGGTTTTAATCCATTTCTATTGGGAAATCTAAACTCAATATGTTTTATTTGTTGGCTAGAAGCAGGCAGTGGGTTAGCGTGTTTTTTTTTTTTTTTGCATTTAGCAGTGAAACCAATATTCAATCTTAGGTGCCAATGTGTGACACTTAAAACAGACTTTCAGGTGCTTGGCTGTAGGTTTAGCTGCCTAACTTTCAGTGCTCAAGTTTAAAATTTGGACTCGTAACTAGTTCTGTCCTGCTATCACCAGATGTTTCTCAGGATATTTATGAAGCAAGACAATTTTTTTGGGGGGGGGGGGGGGGGAGGAGGGGAGAAAAGATTGTAAAAGCTGTTCCCTACCTTACCACTCCAGAACGATGGCTCCAATCTTCTACCTGACCACATCCTGTCTAGCACAAAGAAATACCAGTTTCATGCTGTTAAATGTAAAGGGCAATAGAATGGAACTGCCTTTATATCAAGGCCCTACACACTCTGTGGCAAGGTAAATCTAAATTCTGTCGCAAAGCCCTTTTTAATTTGCCGTGCTCCAGGTTGGGAGACAGGGAATTCTGCAGCAGTTTGGGGGAAGTATTAAACAAATGAAAGTTTACAGTTTTTTATTTCATTACATTTGAAAATGAATAATAGAATCAGTAGAGTCCTTTGTGCTTTATATATATATATATATATATATTGCTATTATGTTCACTTTATTTTACTCTTGCCCCCCTAAATTTTCAGTTTTCTTTGTGCTGGGGACTGCTATATTAACACCTAATTATGTTGCAGAAGCTAAAGGTTTTGATAGATGGGGTTTAAGCAGTGTAGGAGAGGCTTGGGACATAAATATGTTCACATCACTGAGGAGGGTTTTTAGCTTCTCTGTTCTTGCTCAGGGCATTACTCAATCATTGCTTTGCAGAGAGATCTACCAAATGGTGTTCATTCCAGGGGAGCAATACAACTGCCCTGTTCTGACATCAGCATTATAAATATTAACGACTTCCACAGCTCTAAACACAGGCAGAAAGCTAGAGCTGCTTTAGCATTCGCTCTGCTTGTATACACTCAGGTTCCCGGCATTTAGGGTGACCCTACAGAAAGTGAAAAATCGGGACAGAAGGTTGGGGGAGCGGGTAATAGGCGCCTATATAAGAAAAAGTCCCGAATATCGGGACTGTCCCTATAAACTCGGGACATCTGCTCACCCTACTGTCATTACATATGCACACCCTATGTGCTCAGACCCTGTGACGGCTAAAACTTCAGGGGCTGAGAAGGGATTATCATGAGCAGGATGGCTCCAGCAGAGAGAGAAGCTCATCTGAGCATATACAGAAATGTCGTTGAATAAAACTTCTGTTTTTTGATATTTAAAAACTTTCCCCCCAAATATGATTTGTTTCTAGTAACTAAAATGTTAGTTATATAAACTGAGTCAGAGGCCTAATCTTCATGTGTGGGTACCTAGAAGCAGTCATCTGATTAAAAGTTACCTGATTTTCAGAGATGCTGGGCACATACACCTCCCACAAAAGCCAGTGAGAGTTAAAGGCACTTGTTACCTCACAAAATCAGATGTTTAGTTAGGTGCCTCACTATAGAATTAAATTTGGGTACCTAGCTTTGAAAACAAGGTTCTGAGCTACGATAGCAGCATAGGTGTATCCTGCCCTCGCTCCCTGGAGGAATTCCTGTTTGTCTGTGACATTTGCCTGGTATATGGATAGTTCTTAGAAGTCAATAGCTGGCACCTAAATATTTAACTTGCAATAATAAGGATATTCTACCTTGCCATGGTAACAGTAAAAACACACATGCATCTATCTTATCTACTTATCTATTCTCTAGTTAACTGTGGGTGGGAGAAGGGATTTAATGTGGATATATATTGCTTTCACCCACTGATCACTGTTTCTTCTGGGTGATTAGCAAAGCAGGGTGTGTACCTCCCACCAACTTTGTGTTTTGTCATAAAGCAAAGAGGATATTGTTTTCAGCATTTATGGATACTGTCCCTAATTAATCTCCATATCTAACTTGGCCTGTCTTGCCATCAACTCAGTACCACCTGCTAAGGGAAACTGAGTGTTTCAAAAATGCCTTTTCTTTTTAGTAAAAAAACCCCAAGAAATCCTCTATCATTCTTAGACTAAAGACTTGCTGAGAGCCCAGTACTGTGCATTGTTGATTTAGTCTGTGTTGCAGCTCAGATTTGCTAGCATTACACTTTTTTTTCTAGATCCCTTCCTCTTGGCCACAGTCCAAAGACACAATGTCCTTGTTTAGCATTTTGATGTGGGGAAACACTGATAATTAAAACAGGTTTCAAGCCATGAGCTGATTTGTAAGCAGCAACTTGCTCCAGGATGTGTGTTGTCAGTCGATAAATACCCAGTTGGTGTGTGCTGAGCGACAGTGTGTCTTGTGCCTGATTATGCACAGTGTGTGTGCGTACATGTTGATTGAACCCACACCCTAGGGGGAGTATTGTTTAAATTAATAAAGTAAATATATAGAAGACTGGCGATGCCATTCTCCCTTACGCTGGTATAAAACCAGTTTAACCACACACTGACTTTAGTGGAGTTTCTCCTTATTTACAGTTGTATAATTTAGGGCAGAATCAGGCCCTGGAGTATTAAGACATATGTCCAGGATGGGTGTATATATAAAGTAATGGAATTAAACCTATAATGTACCAGCATCTGAATAAATAGGTCGTGCAATGGAAATCTCCTTGCCCTCAAGGGTTTGTTGGACTGGGCCTTCAGTTTCCTTAGGCACCAGACTGACTTATGAAGATTTGGGATTTTCTATTTTGCAGAGTTAACAAATAAATAAAACCAAAATTAAAACAGATGGATTTGTGGAGCTGTGTTACATGGGGAAAAGAGTTCCAGCATGTTAGTGTGCAAAATGAGTGAATGAAAGGCTATGATATGGCGGTAAGCCTTTAAAAAAAAAAAAAACTTCGAAGACATGAACCCATTAAAAGTCTTATTTTTGTAAATGCTGTTTCCAGCCCTCTGTATGCTTATGCATGTATATTTGTGTGTGTATTTTCAAGAGTTTGCATAGTTCTCCAAGAGTCGTTGCTGTTCATCTACCTAAATTATATAGGTGCCATGGGATGTAGGCATGCCATTGGATTTTTTAGTATACTGAAGAGGAAATAATCTAAGCAAATCCTGTATGAATGAACCTTTTTCATTCAGATGTATTTTTTCATTGTACAAGATGTCATTGGAGTTATTGCTCAATTTCTTATACTTAAGAGGTATATACGAGGATTGGCCTCTTTCCTACTTCTGTTCACCATTTCAGTAGAGCCACTCATAGCCATATCAAACAGTATGGGGGCGGAGGAGGAGTAAAAGGGATAAAAACAGGGAATATCTTTAAATAGAATTTCCTTTTATGCAGGTGATAAATTTAATATACCATCTCAAACCTTCAAAATTAATGTCAGTTCTTCACAACAACAAAAGAATGGTGCTTTGTTTCCAGCTGTACGATAAATGGACATGCAACAAAAGATCTAGGCCCACTTCACACTCTTCCGCAAAAAAAAAAAGTCACAAAGGGTGAAAACTTACTGGTTTGTACAACCAGCAACAGAACCAGCATTGTCAGACCTTGCAGATTCTCAACCAGGTATGTGCAGTTAACTATGTGAAAACAGATTTATACATATACATTTATATAAGTTGATTCTTAGCTGCTGCCCAGATGGGCAAAACCACAAATGGAATGAGCGTTGCCCTATAGTTCAAATTGGAGCCTAACATTCTGCGTATAATCAAGATGGTACCATGTACTAGTGTTAGTAGGATAAAGGTGCAGCGCTGAGATGGTGGGACAAAGATACCTTCAAGCCATTTTTATGCCTTCCATACTCTAGGTTGCTGTGAAAGTCATTGCAGTGCTCAGAGCCTGCTTTAATTTACCACAGTCTTAGCAACTGCCTCTAAGTTATGGCAGTACTCAACATTCCTGCTTGTGTCTGACATGCCTCTATACCCCTAGTTTACACCTACTACCCGCCCTTTGAAACCCATACAGGGTGTCATCAAACAACTACAACCCATATAATCAGTGGGGACCCCATCCTGAAAGAAGTCTTTCCTGCATTCCCTCTTTTGGCTTCAAACAATCCCCCAGCCTCTCCAAGTTCATCATCAGAAGCAAGCTCCCTGCAGACCAGGACATACCAACTCAAAGCAGCACCAGACCCTGCCAAAACAGATGCAAAACCTGAAGACCTATTTCTACTGCTACAATGATCAACACTGCCCACAACACACCTTTCGAGATTCATGGGTCCTACACATGCTTATCACAACATGTGGTGTATACCTCATCCAATGCATTAAATCCCCCAACACCAATTATGTGGATGAACCCAATCACTATTCTTTCAACAGGAAAATGATAAAAGATAAAAACACCAGATGACCTGTGGTGTGAACACTTTTCACAAAGCAGTCACTCTATATCTGACCTCTCAGTCCTCATCCTTAAAGGAAACCTGCACAACACTTTCAAAATACGAGTGTGAGCTTAAATTCATAACTCTGCTTGACAGTAAAAATTATGGTCTTAATAAAAACACTGGCTTTATGGCTTATTACAGCAATCTGTAAATGCACTAACCCCCTTTTTTTTGTCCTATGACTACAGGGGTTTTAATGAGCCACTTCACCTTGAATGGTCCCTTAGCACATATTCTAACTACTTATACTAAACCATCTGTTCATTCTTGTATTTAGCTGTGATACTCTGAATACCTTTCCCAGGCCTGAAGAAGAGCTCTGTGTAGCTCGAAAGCTTGTCTCTCTCACGAACAGAAGTTGGTCCAATAAAAGATATTACTTCACCCAGCTTATCTCTCTAATATGCCTCTATTCTGGCATATACAGTCAGGTGTTGTCCCTGTGCTAGGGAATTCTCTGGGGCTGCTCTGCCTCTTTTATCATATTGCTCCAATTCTTTTTCTCCTAGTTTGCTGATGTGTCAGCACTTCACTGTTATTTAGGAAACATGGTGGTGTGACTATCCCTTTTTGTCTCTAAAGGGCAGCCATCAGTGGTACTCATCTGTGAACTGATTGTGAGAAAAACGCTGTAGAGACTTTCTGCCAGGCACTCTCTTTCTAATGAGTCAAGTACATCCCTGACACAATGCAGTCTGTGTTCACCTGTCCCCAACTTGCTCCAAGCCCATCTTTCTGGATGCTGCTGCCAACTTGCAGAGCTGGGCAAGAATTTATACATTTGTGGTATTACAGATATTTCCCCGTATTTATGTTTGCTAAAAGATGTAGGAATAGTTTCTGGTGTGTCACAAATATTCTTCTATAGCATGGACAAGCTTCAGACTTCAAAGGAAAAAGGCCCAAGTCAAAGTTTTGAACCTGGGCTCAGGATAGGTAGTATTTAATGTAGTCCCATTTTTTAAGAGCTGAAGTATGCACTGAATACTATGGAATATAAATTTGTGTACAGTGATCTAAACCAGATGTCACCATTCTTAAAAAGGATAAATACACAGGAGACTGAATGTAATAGGTAGTCAGTCTTTTCTTTGTCTTCTGCAGGAGGTTTTTGTAGTACAGGTCTAGGTTCCCAAGTCATCAATCTTCTTGTTTTACTTCATAGCCGGTAGGCAAACTTTGACAATAACGTAGTTTAATTAGGTGGTTGGAGAATGAGGTTCCATTACAACCAACCAATCAACTGGATGGTATATATGGTGGCTCTTGTTTATTCAGGGTCATGTTTTAGGGCTTGAAAAAAATACCAGTTGCCTACTTTTTAGAAAACTAAACCTATTAAAGCTAATAAAAATGACAGGGTTTCACCAATGTGGTCCCTGGTAAGAATTCAGAGAATGGATAAGGTTCTACACTGTCCCTTCCTATGGTTTCCATTTTTGAGTCATCCTCCTACATGGTTAGCTACAGTGACCCATCTCTACTTTTGCTCAAAGCTTTCTTTCCACTGTATCCACCCCTTGCTGCAGAATTGTGCTCCAAGCAAAAAGCTTTTGTTTTTAAGAAAAACAAATTTCTAGTTGTCTGGTTGTGAAGAAAAGCTTGAAAATGTGAACCAAGCATGAACTGATGTAGGGTTGTGTTCCTCAGTCTGTAGACAGCCTGAAACGTTAGCTCAAGAGACGTGAACAGCACCACTCATTTCAGTGGGGTGTATACACTGAAGCTAAAAGATCATTTTAATGTCAACATTGTTAAGTTTTTCATTGTTGATCGTTTTACAAGATTTATCCAGCCAATGTGCTTATGCCTCAAACCCAAGCCACCTCCTATACCTTTCCAAATAAAAAGCCCCAACTCATCCTTATCAAGCTGCAAAAAACGTTCACCTTCTTTCCAGATACCTTCAGCCATGCAGATGCATGGACAATATAGAAATCTGCTGTAGAACACTGAAAATGTAGGGAGAGAATGTTAAATAGAGCTACTATTAAAGTAAATAACACAGGGGCTACTGCACGGATTGTATGACTGACTTTCAGAGTTATTTCACTACAGTCCACCTCTTTAAATTAAATTAAGCAGCTACAGTTTTTCCTGTGTGCTGTGCCAGAGTAACACACACTCCACAGACCTTGCTGCAGAATTTAGGTCCGGGGGCCCACATGAGGTCTTGTGTGTGTATTTAAGGCCTGATCCAAAGTCCTTTGAAATCAATGGAAAGACCCCTTCTGATTTCCAGGGACTTTGACTTATACTCCATGCACACGGAACAACTTGCAGAATTGAGGCCTTAGTGAGCAAAAAAACGGTACATCTACCATAAAATGTGCTACATATATATATCTTTTTGTTGTTGTTGCTTGCACAATAGAAGCACGGAGGTCTGCTATAGATAGAGAACACTACTGAATGTTCAGTTTTTAGCTCTAAGGCACTAGACTGTCAGCAACTATTTCACATATCTCATAGCTATCAGAATGTTCAAGTTCAGCACACTGGGTGCCTTGCCATGGTACAGTGCCTTAGGACTAAGAGTTTCTCTTCCCTCTTCATTAAAGCGAAATTGCTATATAGCTGAAGCATATTGTGAAATTTGAATTCGACTTGGGATTCACTGTAAAATATTTGTAGGAAATATTTATAGGGAAGGCAAAAAAAATAAAAATAATCAGGACTCTTTCTGACTGGGGCCTGGACTCTTTGTGGCTGAATAAATATGGAAAAAGTAGAATGTCATGCTTTGAAAAGCAAAGTTCATACTGTCTTACACTGCAATTAATCTTTTTTTAAATTGTGTCTAGGCCACAACTGAGTTGGTTTCTCTAGAAACATTTCTTATTAGCATTGATTGATGCTTGGGTTTCTCTAGAAACATTTCTTATTAGCATTGATTGATGCTTTCCTTTTACTTACAGAATACTTTAAACAAAGATAATTTTATATTTTCATAGGTACAAAATAACTTTAATTTAATAAAAATTAGCCTGTAAAAATATTATTAGAACCATAAATAGGATATATTTGATACCTCTCCTTTAAGAAAAAGTGTTATAGAATTTAATACGGATTAAGGCTCTCATTCATCAATGCCCTTGAGCACAAGCCTATCGGTGGGCAGATAGTAAAACGCACACACAGAGAAAGAGTAAGGCAATTTACAGCAAAACCCTTAGCACAATACATGCAGTGTGACCAGGTGTAAAATATTAGTTGCTATACAGAACGATAACTATTGATTAAAAAGATGTTAACTGCAGGAGCAGGCGCAGTGGTTCAATGAAGAAAAGGCCTGATCCTGCAACATGTAAAACTCCCACTGACTTAACTCTTTAGGGTTGGCCCGTAAGTCATTACAGGGTAAACATTCCATGAATGATTTCTAAAGGTGACCTGTATTTTAAAAAAATTATATGAAGTTACATTTAACAAGGAATGAAAATACTACATATTTTCAATGTGACCAAGTTCACATTGCTGTAACACTTCCAAACTCAGTCCCTCTTCGTGAATCTCATTTCATTATATATGTAAGCGGGGGAATAGTCCTGCTATTGTAGGGAACTTTCCTGGCTTCTGCACTACCTCGGTGAAGTGGGCTAGTGAAAGGATCTGAGTCCTTGCTCCCACTTCCTTTCCCAGTGGCCTCCCTGCCCTTGAGGACTCCCCTTCCACTCTCCTGTCTGGCAGAGTCTTTGTAACCCCAACAAGGCTGGGCCCAGGATTCCTGGGAGACTCGACCCCCAACTCTCCTGTGGTCACTCAGGACAGGGGCTAGGGTGTCCCCACTCCGGGGTACTCTCTCTGCACTGGGCACTTCTCTGACTGACTGACCATTACATACAATTTAAAGCAAATGCAAGTTATTTAATCAACAATTAATTTTAAAAAGAATAAGGGAAAATGAGAAAGGTTAAAGGAAACACTCAACCCGCTCTGTGGCAGGGAACATCCCAAACAGCGTCTCTGGAATGTCAGGGCAGTTCACAGTCTGTTCTGTGCAAGTCCCAGGCCTTCTTCTCAGGCCCTGGCCGTGCTGCAGGGATGCTGTGGGTTGGACACTTGCTGTGCCGGTGGCCACACGCTCTAGGTGGCATGGCCCTTCTTCCCAGTGTTGCCCCCGCCCTGTCAGGGTTACCAATCCCCCTTCGAGTCTGGCCTGCAGAGCCTCTTGGCTGAGGCGTCTCCCTGTGTTGGGCCCGCTGTCCAGGGTCCCCCCTTGCTCTCCCCAGCTGCTCATGACACCCAGCTCCGGCCTGCCGCAGCCCCAGCTCCAGCTCCACTCTGTCTTAGCTCCAGCTCCACTCTGCCTCAGCACGGCTGCTGCTCTGCCTCCAGCTCCCTGGGCTGCTTCTTTGGCCCCTCTGGCTCTGGTTGCTGCAGCTCTGCTCCCAGGGCAAGTCTGCTGTCTCTGGGCTGTGCCTCTGGCTTTGGGGCTGCAGCTCTGCTCCCCAGCTCAGCTTGGGCCCCTGCTTTCTCCTTAGCTCGGCCCCACTCTGTCTGACCCAGGCAATTCCAGCTCACATGGAGGATGGTACCT
Organism: Lepidochelys kempii; assembly: GCF_965140285.1. NCBI lineage: Eukaryota > Metazoa > Chordata > Testudines > Cheloniidae > Lepidochelys > Lepidochelys kempii. Next base: position 123,071,441 of record NC_136383.1, read on the forward strand.
CCCCAGCCTCCTGACTCCCTGATTAGCCTGCCCGCCCTGTCATTCAGGCTGACCTGGGGCTTTGGCCTCTCCTCATTGTTCCGAGGGACTGTCAGTCTCAGGTTCCTGATTCCCCATCGACCCTTCCCCCTTTTAGTACTGGGAGCTAGCAACTACAACACCCCCACTGAATGTTAGCAAGGGGCAACCGTCCCCTTACATATAGCATTATGTAGGATTGCGGCAGGCTTTACGTGTGGAAAAAATAGTTTAATACCTAAGAGGTGGGACTGGAATTAGCTTGACAAATACAGTACTATTATCCAGAGTTCAATAGTTGTATAGTATTGTTTCCCAGAGCTACATTTTGAGTTCTTTGTTGATCCACATTCTATGCAGTAACTCCATCCTCTGTAAACCAAACTTTTCGATACCAAAAGATATGGGTGCTTAACATGCAAATAAGGGCAGAATTTGGTCCTTTGAATACACTCTAAGGCTCTGTCTGGACTAGAAAATTGAACAGTTGGTTAGGACTGGTTTAAGCACAAAAGGTTCATTGTGTCCAATCTTTAATTTAAAACCCATTGCAAATTGGTGTCTCTTGCCCTCATTAGTGCTCCTCTAAACCATTTTGTTTGCAATGCATTCTGATTCCTCCTCAGTCCCACAGGTATCTGGCAGTTCCCAGATGATTTCCCAGAAGCAGTAGATTTTGGGACATTTCAAAGGTCCCTGTTGTATGTTGAGATAGTGGGAGGACTAGTTGAACCATTTCAGCTAGTCCACATCCATGCTGGCACTAAAATGGATGAGACTGAAACAGTTGGAACTACAGTAGTTCTTAAACCTGCTCAAGAATGCATGTAAACTAGTCAGAGTACTTTTGTGTGTGAACCTGAAGTGTTTTACCAGTATTCCAGTGATAAAAACAAGTTCTTGGAATCATAGATTTCTCTAACATACACAAGACTTTTCTGCTTAGTCTAATATCCCATTGCTTGATGTGCTAAAAAGACGTTTTTAAGATTTTGGGCCCATGTACACTGGGAGAATTTACTAAACACTTACAAAACTTGTTCAGTTAAACCAATTTTAAAATTGGTTAGAGTCAAGGTGTAGACCCAGCCTAAAGGGGCCTGGCCCATTTTGTCAGAACCAGTTTCAAGAGTTGAAGTGGTCTTGAAAGCAGTTTAGTAAAAACAGCTCAGACCACCACAAACTACCTAAAACCACGTGTACACTGTTGCTCCAACCTGATTTTGAAGTTAATTTAGCTGAGCCAGTTTTTTAAAAGATTTGAAAATTTTCCCAGTAATGCTGTCACTCAGTGCATATAAATAACCAAATTGATGGCTGAATAGTGTTTGGAGTTCTTTGTGTTGTTTTTTTACAAAACCTGGGATTTAATTTAATAATTGTTTTTTCAGTTCTGACACTTTAAAAAGAATAATCTGTTTCATTACAATTATCTAAACCTGACGTTTGCATGAACCTTGTTCACATGACAATATGTAGTTTATTTGTCCTTCGTCATATGCACACACAGTGTGTACTCAAATTTTGATGTGAAACATTTATGGCTGAATTACATGAAAAGCCATCCATAATATGGATTTACAGAATTCTTCAACTGATGTTCCTTGACCAGTAGATTGGAAAGGTACAGCTGTTCATAACATAGATATTGAAAAGCCATATACACTTGGCCTTTTCAGACTTGGGGTCATTGCTTTACCTTTGTTTTATGTAAACATGTATGTACATTTGTCAGAATAGTTTAACCTTTTAGCATCAGGAATACGTATATATTGAATACATTAGAAAACAGTTTAAGGAGATCCCAACTTCCAGGCATTAAGTTGGTTTCCAACCAGTTAGAATCTCATTTATGTGGAGCTGGCTCTGAACGTATCCATGCTTTGGAATACTTAAATCAAGATTATTAAAAGTGAAGACATTTTAAAAATGTAATATACTTATCGCTGTTAAGGTCATTTGTTGTTTTATATTTTTCTCACTGATCAGTGAAAAGAGTCTAGTCAGTTTCTGTTAGTTTTTCTTTCTGGTTAGTATGCACAAATGCTGCAATCTCTGAGTTGCACATAATACAGAGGAATAGATGCTTTACAAATAAATAAATAGAAAAAACTATTTCCACTGGAATTAGTGTGTGTTCACTCAGAGAGCAAGTAAGCTTAGTAAAAAGGTTCCATTTTCATATGAGTTTTTCTGGATTAACAATACAAATCCCATTTATTAACAGTCCTGTATATTTCTACATAATTTAGCTACTCTTAATCTACTGATTGCTAACGTACAGTTTATTTAACTTTTTACTGCACCACTTTGTGTTCTAGTCTCATCTGCTTCATTGCTGCTTCTTCCTTAATCTCCACTTTCCTGATGTATGTGCAAAAATCCTGCTGGTGCATCTAAAGTCTGCTACTTGCACACACAAATGATTCTGTGCAAAGTTAGAAAATTTCCCTTTTGAAAATGTTTCCCCTAGTTTCATCCAAGAAGCAAATTGTTAATTCAAAAAAACAAAACATCCCCAGACACCTTTTAGAGGTTACAGATGTATAGACGATAAATCTCCCGGGTTGAAAGTGTCTGCATTTGTAGAAGTAGACTCTAATAATGTTATTTAACCTTTCTGATTGGTTTAAAGATCAGAATCCGGGCCCTGACTCTGCAAGCTGCTTAAGTATTCGTGTGCAATGGGCTGCTCATGTTTAGAGTTACGCATGTGCTTGAGGAGGTTGTTGAATTTGGCCCTATTCATGGGATCTTTTCCCATTTTTAAAGTTTAGATTACGAAAGTAAAGCCTTGTGTTTAAACACAAGATCCCATGCACAGACAGGAAGCCTTGTGGTGATCTTTCTCCAAAGACATCACATTTTTCTACAGCGTTCTCCTTTCCTGATTGGCTGAAGGAGGAAAAATTATCTCACATTAGCACTTTTTACAATTATGCCATTTTAATTCACACTTATTGTATTAATTATTCATATATGTTATATGTTAATCTCTGTGCAATCAATAAAAAGTAACTAATAAGTGTGTGTATCTAGTCAGACATGCAGTACTATAGACGTCATAAGTTTTGCAATTATCTGTATTTTAATAGTTCATCTGTCATAAAAAGTTAAAAAAAAATTTTTCTACGTTTGTCTTCTGTCTTTGTTCATGCAAATTACATGGCCTTTTATGCATTAATAAATTGTGTTAGACTCTGTTAAATGTTGATGTTGAATACTTATTCTAAATAGTAATAAAAAAAAGCAAAGTGTAAGCAATTTTTGTTCAGAAGCATATAATTACCATGCTAAGATGGTTGGATGTACTGCAGCATGTAGCAGAATTTAAATGAAAAGTTATATCTTTGCAGAAAATGATTATTTATGGCATATTTGTAATTTTCATTAGTAATTTTTTATTATTATTATTATTACTGCTTCTGGTGGTCTTAGGCAGCTTTAGGATCATCAGTCTATTAAGACTTTAATCTTCTCTGATGTTAAAAAAGCCCATTCATGCTAACACATGTGAAGAATGCTGATTTTAATTTCTCACTGAGATAAGATTGACAGAAAAGGGCACAAGATTACAAACATTGCTTAAGTAGTTACGTGGATATCCAGGTCATTGTAAAGATACATGGGAACTTCATATTGCTTCTTGTTCAATTGTATGTACAAAAAAGTAGGAAGTATTTATTTTTTTAAATGCAGAAATATACTCTTGGAATGTTTTGTTTTATCACTTGCTTTGTTTTAGGGTTCTAAAGTAAAAATATTGAACAAACTGTTTTACTGCCAGCCAGTTGGTGAAAGAAAACACAGAATGCTTTAAAAACACACACAGAATACCAGCTTATAGATGTTTATCATCTTTCTTTTTACTGATGAACTGGATGGTGTTTAATGTAGGAGGCTAGAAGTGTTACTTACGAAGGAATATTGTAGTAAACATGACAGAATATGCCATAGTTGTAACTCCTCATTTTCCCCTTTTGTTTTTAGTGCAAACACCATTCTTGATGTATGGTGAAAGATAGAACATATATATATATATATATTTGGAGGGGTATATTTTCCCAGGAGATAGGGCACAGGAATGGGAGTCAGGAGACATAGTGCTCGATCCAATTCCCGTTTAAGTCAATTGAAAAATTCACTCTGACATGAATAGCAGTTGGATTGAGCCTGTTTTCTCTTCCTGGCTCTGCCACTGATTTGCTTTGTGGCCTTGGCCAAGTTAATCCACATCTCTGTTTTTGTTTCCCCCTCTCTAAAATGGGGATAATGATTCATACTCACACTTGCAAACTGCTTTGAGATCTAGATATGAAAAGCACTACAGAAGTGCCAGCTATTATTTCAAGTGACCTGAAGCTTTGGGGCCTGAAGCTTTGACAAAGGGAGAGAAAAGGAAGCCATTGTTGTTGAATCAACTTCTATACAGAAATCCAGGCAAGCAGATGGTGTTTGAAAACAGGATATGCTATCACAGAGTAACTTTTCTACAACATTCTTCATTTTTAATAATTTCAGACGGGCTAAACTCCGGCTATATTTGGAGCAGCTAAAACAGCTTGTGCCTCTTGGGCCAGATAGCACCAGACACACCACTCTAAGTCTGTTGAAAAGAGCCAAGATGCATATCAAGGTAAAAACAAAAATATCCATCCATACTTTGTTTTCTTTAAAATAGAACCTTCAGGAATATGTATTGGTTGAAAAGGAACTTTTTTTTTTTTTTAGTTTTTTACAGTAAATCCACATGTAGTATTTCTGATCTTCCCTATGTCCACGTCTTTATTAAACACTGTGGTCAGATGTTTGGCTGTGTGTGTTCTTTCAGTATGCTGTCCCAGCTCTGCACAGATAGCGGAGACAGCAGACTTTGACTGAACTGCCCAATAACCACAGACTCAGTTCGTAGTGAAGGAACTTGGTCAGGTTTATTGTTGACGAAGCACGGGATTGGTGTCTTATACTTGCTACAAGTACACTCAATGCATGTATGCCTGTGACAATAGATGCAGCTCAGTTAATGATGGGACTTTCCGCTGTCCCCCTCGGCTGGCCAGAGACACTCCCTCTGAGATAACCTCTTTATACACCAATACAAACAAGTTATGTATTCCTTCTGTGGCGTATCTAGGTGTCACCCTCTGACATATTTGGGTACCACACATTGCCTTGTACCTATTGGTTTAATCAAAACATATTTATTTATCATGTTGTCATCCTGACCTCATCTTTAAGATGGGTCAGCGTGTTCCTGTTATCTTTGAGGAATGTACTAGTATCGGGTTTTCTGGTACCACCCTTTTGGAATGTGTTTGTGTGTATATTCTTGTACCTAGCACTACTTAGGAATATATGTTTCTGCAATATCAGTTCTGTTCTTGCCAGATTCTGTGAGCAGGGCCTGCCTCTTGTTCACAACTTAACTTTGCTTTATACCTATGGTTGCAAGGCATCTGGTTTAGACTGGAATGCCTGGTCAAAAAGGGTCCCTGGTGGCTCCAGTCAGCACTGCTGACCGGGCCATTAAAACCGGGTCGGTGGCGCAGCGGGGCTAAGGGAAACTCTCTGCCTGCCTTGGCTCTGCGCAGCTCCCAGAAGTGGCTGGCATGTCCCTGCAGCCCGTAGGTGCAGGGGTGGCCAGGGAGGCTCCACACGCTGCCCCTGCCTCAAGCGCCGGCTCTGCAGCTCCCATTGACCGGGCACTGCGGCCAGTGGGAGCTGCAGGGGCAGTGCTTGCAGGTGTGAGCAGCGCGTTCTGCACAGAACCACCTGGCCACACCTCCGGCTAGGGGCCGGACATGCTGGCCGCTTCCAGGAGAAGCGCAGAGCTAGGGCAGGCAGGGAGTGTACCTTAGCCCCACTGCACTGCCAACCAGGAGCTGCCTGAGGTAAGCACCGCCTGGCAGGAGCCCACACTGTGAACTCCCTGCCCCAGGTCAGAACCCCCTCCTGCACCCTAACTCCTTCCCAGACCCCAACTCCCTGCCCCAGCCCTGAACCTCTTTCCAGACCCCACATCCCCTCCTGTAGCCCAACTCCTGACCCCAGCCCTGTGCCCCCTCCCACACCCAAACTCCCTCCTGGAGCCCGCACCCCAGGCCTGTGCCCCCTCCTGCACACATACTACTTCCCAGACCCTGCTCCTGCACCCCAGTCCCCTGCCCCAGCCCTGAGCCCCTTCCCTGACCCCAGCCCTGAGCTCCCTCCCACACCCAAACTCTCTCCCGGAGCCCGTACCCCAACCCCCTGCCCCAGTCCTGAGCCTTCTCCCACACTCGAAACCCCTTGGTCCTGGTCCCAGTCCAGAACCAACACTCCCAGCTGGAGCCAGCACCTGCTCCCGCACTCCAACCCCTTGCTGCAGCCCAGAGCCCCCTCCCATACCTTGAACCTCTCATTTCTGGTCTCACCCCAGAGACCGCACCCCCCAGCCAGAGCACTCACCCCCTCGCATACCCTAACCCCTTTTCTGAGCCCAGTGAAGGTTGGGGAGAGTGAGCGATGGATGGAGGGTGACTGGAGTGAGTTGCAGGCGGGGCTTCAGCAAAGAGGCGGGGCAAGAGTGTTCGGTTTTGTGCAATTCGAAAGTTGGCACCCCTATTTATATCAGCAAAGCTTTTACTCCTACTTTAGCCCAGGCCTCGGACCAGGCCTTAGATGCAAGGCCTTATGTCTCAAGCCCTCTAGATCAAGTATTGTTTCATCTGAAGTAACACTTAAAAAATGATCTTGCAGTCCCAAGCATATAAAATGTTGATTTCTGCTCAGTCTCTGCTGGTTTATACTCTGCCTTATAACCATAATGCACAAGTCAATAATGGCTGTTCTCTGATTTTTTGAAAGGCTGGGGGCAGGCAGGTATGCTACTGCACTGCTGTTAATGTAAAAGACAACCCTATTCACGGCTGAAATAACTGATGGAGTGGAAAAGCTTATTACTATTAGTAACATTATGTGCCCTGTACCTTGATGGTCATTAAGAAGAAACTGAAAGATGGCTCCTGCTTTCAAAATATTTTTTTATCTGCTGTACTAATTGAGTATAACAAAAATTACTTAAAAAAAAATTCTGCTTTTATATCCAGTATTGTAGTCATTCAGTTGGTTCATTCTAAAGTTACAGCAAAGTTCACTGTGTAATGAGAAGAGTGTTAAAGGGAATATAATACTTTTTAGTAAAAATGTTGAAATATGATGGAAGAAGCCTGCTGTCATACAGCATTGTATTAATTATGCACCTAACAGGAGTGGAACATATAGTTCTTGTCAAATATTGTAGATGAAGTTAAGCAAAGCCATCCTTGTTAGTAATAAATATATTAGGGAGATCCTCAGCTGGTGTAAATCATTGTAACTCCCATTTCCTTCAACAAGGCTACACAAATTTATACCAGCTGAGAATCAGGCCTCTCATAGTTTAGATTAAAGTGAATGAAGGGCCGTGAATGCTCTTTTTGTTCTGGTCTGCAAGTGATACTACCTGTATTGGGCCTTTGTACTACAGAATTCAGAACTACAATTTGCTTTGAAAAGTGACAAGTTTGTGCGATTAACCAAAGAAACATCATTCAGATGCCAGTAAAGCTAGGAATAAATGCCCTTTGATTGCTTTGTTCCTTGACCACACTGAACATTATGATTAATCTCCAATTTTTGGAAAGTGAATAGTTTTTCTTTTTAAAGAGTTAGACTGAACCTATTCCTCTTGAATGGCCACTGGATTGCTTCTCTCCAGCAGGTGTAGAGGCTTTTCAGATTGTCAGCACTACTTTTCTTAAGACTGGCTGGAACTGTTCTTGTAGCTGTAATGACAGTCACACTAGTGCTTGTCTTCCTTCACTATTGCTAAAATGGCAGAATCACTTTAACAGATTTTGAACATTCCCTTCCCTTCCCCCAACAGACCTGTATTTTCACTGAAGTACTGGATAGAGTTTTCAGTCTGACTGTGAATCAAGAGTTAAAGTCAAAGTGTTCCTAAGAGCTCAAGTTTGTGGCAGATAAGTAGCAGCTGGAGAATAAGGAAATCTGATCAGCTGGGCTCAGGTAGTTTGATAAATCAACAAGTGTAGGTGGATTAATCTCTCTTCCAATTGGTATGTTGTGTGTATCTATGTATAATATATATATATATATACACACAAATGGTACCTGGCCTTGGACAAGTCTTAATATGAGGCAAATGTCCAAGATCAACAGTGCACATTATTCCCTCCTTCAAAAGGTCAATACGTCTATTTTATGATGGCTACTCTGAAACAGCAGGATCTTTGAAATCATTCAGGATGGCAACCTGCTGTTTGCTCTACACTTTCACGAAGCACTCTCCTCTAGAAAATCAGGGATAAACAAATTCATATGGTGAGCGAAGAGTCCTTCCAGCACCCATGGTCCTTCCTAATAAGTCTCTTGAATTTTGGTAATCATGTGAAGGCATGTAAAGTGGGAGTTTTCTATACATACCCTTACTGCTAATTCCTGCATCATTCTGAACCAACTAGCAAAAAGAATGACATATTTTTGATTGTTAATGGAGTTGGTCTCTGAGGAAAATATATTACATGTACACATGAAAGGTCTTGATTTGTGGATATTTTTTGCATATGATTCCAAATTTCTTTATATTTACTTCCATGTTAGTGTAGTATCTTCTTCTGTTGTTTCCTCCATAAATGACCTTATGTGACTAGGCAAAAAGGCTCAAGACAAAATCGCAGAAAATAATTGACATGAATAATGCAGCCATCTATATAAGCAACACGGTACAAAATGTTGGGGCTGTTTTTCTTTTGAGTATTAACTGATCAGTAACTTCTCTTATTAAAACTAGAAGGGAAATTTTGGGTAGACAATATAATTATCTTATTGGCTTTTTGTCTACGACATTTGGCTTTACACCTCTATTTCATAACAAATGTATGAACAGTACATACCAAGGAGAAATTTGGGGGAAAGCAAATAGACGAAACAAGTAGAAAATTCACCATTAACAAACCATTTCCAATGTAATGATATTGCAGTATTGCCTAACTAATGAGAACCTTAAATAGTAAAACTTCTCTGACCTGTGTTACGCAGGTCAGACAGTGATCAGAATGGTCCCTTCTGGCATTAAAGTCTATGATTAAAACCCCTTTTACACCTAAGCAACCATTACATTGTGACTGAAAACTGGTTCTTGCTTGTTATTTTATTCTGTATTAATCTAATATGGTCTGTTTTTCATTTCTTTTGTTAATGATTGGTACAGTGATTTAAGTATTTCCCAGCACTAATGTAACAATAATTGGGTCTTAGTCTGAGAAAGCCTTGACAGTTGCTCAGCTATTTCTAAGGGATATTTTCAAAGCATAGGTGTTCTATTATGGGCCAAATTCACTGCTGGCTTCTGCAGTTGAAACTACTGAAGTCAGTGGAACTAAAGAAAAGATTTTGGCCCACCATATATGTTTGGTTTTTTTAAAAAATATTACATGTATATGAGAAACATAGATTGAAATATTTTGAAACAAGTTACTTACATTTTAAAATTGGTGTATGTTAATGATTTAATTATTTATTTTTCACCCCCAAAGAAATTGGAAGAACAGGACCGAAAAGCTCTAAATATTAAAGAACAATTACAGCGGGAGCACCGCTACCTCAAACGCAGATTGGAGCAGCTATCCGTGCAGGGCATGGAACGTATCCGCACTGACAGTATGGGATCAACAATATCCACTGATTCTGAACAAGGTAATCTAACAAGAGGTCTCCTGGTTCATTAAAACTTTGGACCAGCTTCTTCCACCCTTACTCAAATTTAGTAGTGTCTTATGCTGCGTGCTGTCCCATTGGAATCTGTTCTATTCTGAGTAAATTCTTAAGTCATCAGTGGGACTAATTACATAGTAAGGTTACTACTTCACATGAGTAATGCAAAATCTAGCCGAGTGTATTTATGATAAATCAGTAATCAATGCAAGTATTAAAAATGAAATTTACTCCAATATAATGGATTATCGTTAAGAACTTTTATTGTCTTCTGTATTGCACATTATAATTTTGTATTAAAAATTAGATTGTAAATGTTTATTCTAATATATATTGGTAACATATTAGAAAATGTATTACAGAGTAGATGTATTGTAGTTAATATAAACCATGACTACAGCACATTTTCCAAATGCTGTTGCCCATCATACTTGAGACGAAGGGCAAGATCCTCAGCTGCTGTAAATCTTTGTGAGTTTATTGAAGTCAATGGACCGATCCTGATTTTCACCAGTTGATGATCCAGCACATGATCTAGTAGCTCATTTATCAGTTTCTACAAGGGGATGTGAGCAGCACTGTAACAAGGCAGGATTGTAAAGGCAGTAAACCATATAGAAATGTAAGAGAGTATTGGCAACTATCTTACTGAGTGAATAACAACATAAATTCCTCTATGCCATGATTTTAATAATACATTATGGGGACTATTCTCTCCTGATTAGTGAGATGAGTTCCTACTAACATTAATGGGAATTTTACACCTGCATCAAGGATAATATCCTCTGGTAGATATTTATCTTTGTTACTTCTTGTATTACATTTTTTATTTTGGCTTGAAGTTATAATGAAGGATATAGTGAGTGTTTATTTTCTTAAGAGGTAATTATGTCCTTTTTGAAGACAGGTCCCAGTCTTGCCAGCTGTGACTTAAGAGTGGCATATCAAATTTAGCTTTTTTATTTCCTGGTTTTGATTACTTGCTGTCACAAGTTAAATTTATTACTTCAATAATAGTTTTTGTTTATAAGTAACTGCAGTGCAATTTTCTTTATGTTGTATGCATGTACCATACTGGTGCCTTGGACTTGATCCTGCACCTTTCTAAGTCACTGGTAGTATTGCCATTGACTTCACTGGGATTCGTGTTGAGCTCTTGGAATTAGATGTAGATATCCTCGGTCAGGATGATAAGACTTCAGTCCAAAAGTGGTCCCACTGGAATGAATGGGACTGTTTGTGAAACAAGGTGCTACTTGTTGTGAGCAAGAATGTCAGAATCTGACTCTTCGTTAGGACATTTCTTCAGATGGCTGCTAAGTCCCTAGTACTGCTTGTCACCTGGTTGTTTCATGTTCTTCCTTCTCTGGATAATAAGCAGAACTAGTTGAGATTTTTCAAACAAAAATACTTTAACTGAAAAACAGCCTTTTCTAAATCAGAAATCATCAGAAAAATGTTTTCAGTTTTTCCACGGAAGCTGAAAGACAAAAAAAATTAGTTCATTTTTTCATTCATCAGTTTATCGTCCCCTCCCATAACCCTTTTTTTCAGTGGCAAAATCAAAAAAGGAAAAAGGGAGAAGGAAAATCAAAAAAATGATTTTCTTTTAATAAAAAATTGAAACTTCAAATAAACAAAACATTGTTCCACTTTGAACCCCGTGGAATGAAAATTTCTGAAAATTATTAAAATTTTGGCAAAAATGTCTGGTTTTTGACCAGCTGTAGTAATACATTGAGAGTTTTGTACTGCCACTTAGCATTTGTATTGCATGCATTTTTGTCAGTTTTTTTAAAATTTAGCATTACATGGTTAGAGTTGTTTTTGTGAAGGATTGGTAAAATGGACATATCTTCCCTTAAATTATATTGCTTAATAGACTGTTTTATTTCTGTGTAAAGCATTAGTCAGACCAGAAAATGCTTGAAAATTTTGTCCAGGATGATATTCACCACCAAAAGTTTGGGCTGTGTGATTCAAAGTATTAGTCATAAAATATGGATCTTTCAACTCTATGGTACCCTCCCTTGTTAGTTGTTATTACTTAAACGTGTTACCAAATGATGGATTTTCAGTGGCTTGTGTGAAATGAGTTGTTGGTATCAGTCCAATTCTAAGGGGACAGATATACCATAGCTGTCACTAGCTGTCACCTTTGTTGGTAGTGTCAGCAGAGACAGCTAGTATTAAATTGTCTTGGGAGCTAAACTATTATTTTTCAGCCCTAGAGATGATCTTTCCACATCGTGAGATGGTCTCTTCATACCAGGGTTCGGGACAGTATGAGAAAGCCTTTAGTGCTGATGTCATGTTGTATTTGTTATGTGGATAAATATGTAGAGGATTTAATTCCTAGGGCTGTCGGTCTGGTACTTTTCACTAAGACTGAATTTAAAAATATTATTTGGGAAAACTAAGTGTGGTTTGAGTTTCACATTAGGCTTTTAATAACATGTTCAATATCAGCCCATGGTAACTGACTGTATTCTCTACGTTTCTGAAAATCTGCCTTTTGTATTTCATTTAGAAGTAGACATTGAAGGAATGGAATTTACACCAGGTGAAATGGACAGTATTGGAAGTGCCAGTGATGTTGAAGACCACTACAGTTTGCAAAGCAGTTCAAGTGATGGTGGCTATACACATTCCCGCAGACTTAATGCCAGGCTCTCATAGTGCCTGAGTTACCAATTCAGCTCAGGACCATCTAACTGAAGCACTTATAGAAGAAAATTCCAGAGGTGTCAACTGCCACTCTTCCGGGAAACCCCAACCACAGCACTCTGAAATGGAAGTTTCGTACCCACGGTTCCCTGCACTGTAACCACAATATTCGATATTGTAAATCATGGTTTTGCTGCAGAGAACTGCGGTTAGGTACAGTTGTGACTTAAAGCTAGCTTGATGTAGCCATTCTGCAAATTTTAAAAAATCATATCATTCCATGCAAGAAGTATTAAATTCAAACTGTTGGAAGCATATGATGGCATAGTTTAATAAGAAAATCCTTTTGATTTTGCAGAAACCATTTTCAAATATTGAAGAATAAATGGAATCTATGATGTGTTAGTGATTCAAATCTATAAAAATTCAACTACTTTTTTTTCTTTTTCTTCATGAAAAATTATTAATGCTTTATAGCAGGCTGTAGAGTATAAATTCTTTTACTAGTTGTGTTTGAGAGAGGCAGACAGAAAAAAATCTCCAAATCTCAGATGATCTTTAGAAAAAAGATCATATTAACAAGTCACTACTGTACTTCAAAATGGAGAGGAAAAAAGCCAGCTCTAATAATGACTTCATGTGGGATTATCTCAACTTTCTTTTGCTTTTTGCATTCAGCATCCAACCAGCAGCAAATCATTCTCACCGTGATAACAGAGCTAGCACAAAGCAACATTGCAGTGTTAACCTGTTATCATGGAAGAGATGACTTTTGAAACATTTCGGTATTTTTTGTAAAGAATACAGAGCTCAAATGAGCCAGATTTTGATAATTTAAACCTCTCCTTACAAGGAATGTTTGCTAATGTTTCTTTTTTCCTATTTATAGCTACCAATACATTTTTATGGAAGGCATGGCTTATAATTACAGTATTCAGCTAGAGGATAATTAATCATTTTTTCTTCTTTTGCACGCTATAATTGCATTTTCTTTTGTTACATAAAGTGCAAAAAAATAAAGTGTATGCTGTAAAACAGCAAAGTTTTATTTAGTACTCATCAAGCTGTTCAGAACGTATTTACCCAAATTGTAGCAATACTACGAAGCTGTATTTTAATACAACTTTGGCTTAGTGAAGTCATTAGAGCTTGGCTTGCTGGGTAAGAAAAATGGACCAGTCTTTGCATTATCTGTATAAAGAAGGTCTTTTAAAAAAAAAAAAAAAAGAAAAAAAAAAGAAAAGAAAAAAGAAAAAAAGCTACAAACACTTCTAGAGAAGTGATTTTAGCAAGTGTAGTCTATATTTCCTGTAAGAGATTTTGTATTATATTTTCCTAAATGTTCTCATTTACTTGTATAGGGAGGGGAATGGTACAGACCCAAACCAGAGTCTCAGGGACTCTTCACCCTTGTCATATTGTGCCTTGGTGACCATTTATGTATGTCTCTCCTTTTTCATTGTTTAAAGGCAACTAAGCTTTGTTTCTTTCAAGACCCTCTGTTTGAATGGTCAGTTGTCCATCTTATTACAAATGAAGCACGGAGAGCTATAAATTCTCTCACATCCAATCAGTGTGTCTTTTTAGTACAATTATAAAATTAGGTTTTGGTGAGAGGGTTAACCATTAATTACGTTATACTTCATAGAGGCCCTCCCTTTGATTCTTCAGCACACAGATCTACATTTTGTTAGCTTTTTGAACCAGGGTCTCTGTGAGACCAATATTAAATGGCTATGGAGACAAATGTATTGTATAATGCTATAGGATGTCTAACTGTGGTACCATTTTAATATTCAAATATAAAAAACTCATGACATACTGACCATAATGATCAAAACAAAGATTCAGTTGTTCTTTCAACATTAGACATATGTGCCCTCCCTTTGGCTTTTACAACAGAGAGTAGAAATATGAATACATTTTGTGGCAGCTTACAATCCTTGTTTGCACTCTCGCTTACTGCTTGGAACTTGCCAACAAGGAAAATGTATACTTTAAAGTTACATAACCTAATTTATGGCCATCCGTACTTTGGCTTTGGGGAGGGGGCCTAAGGTTATAAACTCTGGCAGCTGAATAATAAAAAACAACAATTAACCTTTTCTGTAATGCAGGTTTTGGTATTATGTTATACACCTTTGCATATTACTAAAATCCTCATTGTTGGGGAAAACACACAGCAATATACTCATTGTGTGTAGCTGACAAGCAGCAAAAATTACTAGCTCCTTTGGTGCATATGTAACTAATTTCCAAATCTGGAAAAATTAAGTGTTTACTTTAACACAGGACTGTTAACAGGGGGGGAAAAGGCTAGTATATTGTTGCTGTTCATTTATTATATAATGAACACATTCATAAATTGTAAAGTGTTTCCTTTTGTGACAAGCAGCTCTTGCACAGAACCTCCTAATAAAAAGAGATTTGAAACTCACAGAAGGGGAGTAGAGATTTTAAATCCAACATTGTTGTACCTTATGTTGATCTGAAGTTCTCCTTTTAAAGATGAATGTGCTAATTTAATGAGTTCTTCCACGCTGGGTATCCATGGCTTTGTAGATCTTATATTTTCAATAAAAATTACTCCAATAATCTGAATGGAAATAAAAAGGGTTTTATTTGTTTTTACTCTTTTGCATATTATCATGGTAACCATTATCAAGACAAAGAAATATGGTATCATTTTCATGGAGTGTTTGTCTTAATTAAAGCCTGATGTAATATGACACTTTCAGACATGGGACCCATTCCTGCAAATCCTTCCTCATAGAAGTAGTTCTATTGAAGTCAATGGCACAACTGATGTACTATTTGCATGAGTAAGGGTGTGCAGGATCAGACCAATAGCCCAAACAGTATCATTCCCGTAGCAAAGTACTAACAGCTCTCTCCATCACCCTTTGACTTCTGTGGCGATGGATGGATTCCTATGATTCTGTTCCAAAACATTATTCTCCATCCTATTCAACAGTGTTATGACATTACCTTATGGCATGGCAACTAGGGATGAATACAGTTTCTTGTTTTGCTTTGTTTTTTAAATAATTTTAAGGTGAATGTTTGTCATTCGTTTTGTGTGTAATTATTAGGGTTGTGATCAAAATAGTACAGCAAAAAAGGGAGGAGGGATGGGAGAGAGACATTTAATCATTTTCTTGGAGTAACTGCATCTAATCCAATCATCCTGCCATGTTGTGTTATATTGTTTTCAAAATTGAGAATATCACATTTCTAAGTTTCTTTCTTTTGCACTTTCTAAATGTGGAAAGTTGTGAGGTCTACAGGCGTATGGGGCTGGAGCTTCTCTCCCATGGAAGAAGGCCTGGAGGAAATTGCCATGAAATTTTCTTTGCAGAATTTTCTCAGATTGTTCCATAAGGAGATAAGGAGGTTTGACTGCTCTCCTACCCATGGAATAAGGAGGAAATTCTGCCTTCAGAACCTACAGGTCCCAGGAAAGAGGATCTGCAAGAGGCCAGGTCCCGGCCAGGATCTGTGCCTCTACACTTGTTCTGGTGCCTATTATTCATCACCTCCTCAGCTCTACTTGGGTCACGTTGTGAGTATTTTCTGTACCACTGCCTGGGTGGGGCAATGAAAAAGTCAAAGCATCTTAAGGCAGCCTTTATTGTTTTCAGATTCCCCACAAGACTTAGGGAGACAATGGATGTCCCATCCTACCCTCCCCAGGTGTGTTTCCAAAAAATAATGGATGGCTAACCAACCTACCCTCCCCTTTTTAGAAGAGTAAGATCTGTGCAAGAACTGGATACTGTATTTCCTTATGCAAAGCTCCTACTGACTTCAATGTGAGTTTTGCCAGAGTGAAGAATGCAGGAATGGGCCAAAAAAAAATTAAATCTGTGATATGCTCCCCCCCCCCAAAAAAAAAAAAGAGTGATAAGGCTAAAGTTCATGTCTGGTATTTACAAAGATACCAAATGTTAATTTCTTATTGTAAAACTTTCTTCAGATTTGGAAGTATTGTCTGCTAGGGCCTGGTACAACTCACATTTAAGTTAAAGAAAAGACTCTCACTGACTTGAATGGGTATTGGATCAGGCATATCAACTGCAACTTAATTTTTTTTGCAAGCAGGTAGTTTGTAACAATCTGGAGAGTAATATGACAAATGGAGAATTTTTTGTTTGATAAATATTTACGTGGTTTTTGTTTTCTTTTTACCACAAGTTCTATCAAACCAATGTTATTTTAGTATTTTCAGTTAAAATGATAAAGTAATTAATCACAATGTTTTAAAAAACAATAAGATTGTGTACATGTGAGTTTGGTCTACAAGTGTGCTCTTGTCCACTACACCAATGCTTGCTCAACTGTGGCATACAGTCCCCAGTTTTTTTGCAGTTGTATAAAACAGTATATACGGATAGGACGAGTGATCATTTGACCCTTTTATCTATGTTAAATCAATTATTAATCCATTTAATTGTCACTGTTTTTTTCCTCAAAGGTCATTTCCATGTGCAAAATAAAATGGTTCTCAATTATGAACCCAGTCAGCACAATCGCTGAACAAAGGATATTAATTTTATATACTTGTTTTGTGAAGTCATTACCTTATTAATGTTTAAAAACCAAATTTCAGAATCCTTCTTAATTATATTTATTTACTGCTAGAGGCCAGCGCCTTGTGTTTAAAAAAAAATTGTGACAAAACATTCAATCTATCAATAATGTCCTTTCCAAAATTGAATGAATGAGGTTTCACCAACAATGAATGTGTGTTAGTGTGGTTAGTGAATGAAAGGCAATATTCCTAACTGATAGCTCCAAAAGAAATATCCAAGTTATGTGTACTATGTAACTGCTTAAAATGAAGGGAAAGTATAAGGTGGGACCTACTAGAAAGCATTTGGTCATTTGGGCCTGTCATTATCCTAAATTCTAGAAATGAATCCCAACGAAGATTCCTGGTGACCCAAGTACACCTATAGAAAACTTGGTAGTGAATCATAGTGAAGGCAGTCTAACTTCAGAACTTCAGCCTTCAACTTTGCATAGGTAATGTGGGTATAAAATATGGTAACATTCAATTTATGTGGTTTAAAGGGTCTGTGCAATAAGTCTTAATGGGTGATATTTCACTACATGTGAAGTACAGGGTAGGCATTGAAAAAGAGCCTCCTGCTGTGGAGGTTTATGTTTCTGGTGAAATTCTAGAGGTGTACTGGGTGCGTTCTGTGCCAGAGCCATTGGAATATATATCTGAAAAGGAATGCTTCATAGCTTCTAAGATGTATTATATTGTAAAGATTTATTTGTACACACATACATGGTGCATGCTACGCTGTGTAGCACACACTGAAAGAATTGTGTTATATTATTCTTTCCTTGTAATATAAATACAATTTTTATACCTGAGATTTGTGGTGGTTTTCAGTTCTAATTTTTTCATCTTTCATCATTTGTTTTGTGTGTGTACTTTTCCTTTTCCTTGCAATTCATTTCACACAGGGTTAACAAACATTTTTATAAAAAGCTCATTGGTAAAAGACCCTTGCAAGTCTTCATGGTGGTGCTATAGCTAGTTTGGAGCTACCAGTCAAAAGTTCTCTGCTAAATATACTGGCCCAAATAAAAATGCTACGTAATTCCACTTTAGTCAACGGCATTACACCAGGAATTAATTAGGCCCATTATTTTAAAAGAGTTGGGTTTTTTTTTCTTAACATGTATGCCCAGAACTACCCTAGAACATGCATACCAATACTGTATTTGTGTGAAACCAAACCAAACTAAAAAAATGAGACATTAATTTCTGCTCTAAATATGAAAAAAATATAACTTCACTTAAAATCATTCCATCTGTATACAAGGTATAACCAAAATGAGGTGTTAACACAGCATAGAAAGCTGTATGTTTGACTAAAATGTGTTTTACTAAACTGAGCATAGAGCTCACACCAAAAGTGGTAAATATCCGGAGTAAAGACTGAGTTTTTGGCCTGCTAATGTGAGAATAAAAAATAAATACAGCAATTTAACATGCAAAAGCACATTGGTTATATCATTTCATATTGAATTGGTATTCAGCAATATGATCTCACTTGTCTTTGTTCCATAGTGAGTGCTTCTTACCTATATTTCTTGTGCAGGTTTAAGACAGATTTATTTCAATACATAATAATTTAGGTTTTAACTTGTAATGAATCACAAGAAATTTGTCAAATTGCAATTAGCCTTGATTCAGATCAGTTGTATATCAGACTGAGCGTCTTTGTTCTTCTGTAGAATCACTAAAGATTCTTGCACAAAACCTAACTGAACCTTCACAAACTATTACTTTCAGTAGAGCTTTGAAAATGCAGGTGGTGCAGAAGGCGTACAAATGGCAATTTAGCAAATTACTAGATTATAAATAAATAAATTTTAATAGAAAAAAGGATTTAATCATCTTAATTTGTTATTTTGACCTCTGCATATTTTGGGGCAGTACTAAGGTTAGGTGAGTAGTGCAGGACAGCTGCAGTAATAATGAGTAATGAAAGATAATGTGACAGTACTTTCATAAACAGCATGTAGTTTGTGGATTGTACAGGCCTAATCTTTTAATGTATTTATAATTTGTTTTCTTTACAGTTAGGGTACGTTTGATCTCCCAATTAATGGTGGGCTGTTTCGCTGGTTAAATATTAAAGTGCCTACAACTTTGAAGTATTTATTAATTGGGCAAACAAACATTTTATACCACTGTGCAACTCAATTTAAATTTGAGAAAGAGCCATAGCTGGTAGATTAGTCTCATGATGAGGTAGCCAACAATTTCTTTTAGAATAACCAGTTTACAGGCGTTTTAGTGCAATGTTTCAACTGATTTGCTCCAAATTCTATGCTACCTATAGCTTTTGTAATAACCCTCTCAATTCCACAATCCTTTTCAGTTTCAAAGGATACTGGTCCAGGGACTCCTCTGCCCCCAGGTGATTATGGGTTGATGGGTGATCTAGGGATGGGGGCTGATACTAAGGTGGGTAAGCAGGCTGGGTCTGGGTCAATGGGGTAGGGGCTTCTTCCCTCTCATCCATGAAAGGCTCAGCTCCAAGGCAGAGTAAGTGGCACTGCAAGAGGCTAGAAAGCCATCTCCACAGCTTTTCGCAGTGCCACTTCCCTCATCCCCCTCACTGTGAGGGTGGGGAATAGCTACTCTGCAATTTGATGCAAGCAGAGCCAAGGAAGCAGAAACAGAAGGGAAGGGGCAAGAGAGCAAGTTACTCTTCCCGTTCTTTGCCCTGGCTCCTAGTGTGTGTACAGAAAACATGTCAACTTGTAATGAACAAAAAGAAAAGGAGTACTTGTGGCACTTTAGAGACTAACCAATTTATTTGAGCATAAGCTTTCGTGAGCTACAGCTCACTTCATTGGATGCATAAAACCACAAGTACTCCTTTTTGCGAATACAGACTAACAGGGCTGCTACTCTGAAACCTGTAATGAACAAAGACCACTTAGTGATAATTAAAATGATTTTTTATTAGCCCAGCTATGGGCTTTAAACAGGGTCCAAGAGAATAACCCTCCAAGCACGCCAACTTCGTGCATCATATATGGTAATTACACTAGCTAAACCAGTATCACTGGTGGTAGTAAGAGAAAGACAGGGTAAATAGGGACCTGAAGAAGAAACAGAATAATGTAAATGATGCCATAACACCTCTCCCTTTTTCTATTTACTCGTTTTTAGAGCCAAATTTTGCTCTCTTACATACCAGTATAAATCAAGAAATTACCTCCAGATTTACACTAGAGTCTGGCTTTACCAGTTTTTTTAGTTTCTCACTACCATTCTAAATGATATTGGTAAATATCTGTTACACAAAAAAAGTTTGTTTAATCCAACTGCACTAACATTTCAGGTTGGAAATCAGCAAACCCAATATAAAATATTGGCACATATATTCTGTATATGAAAATTTATATCCAACAGCACACAAGGAAAATAATAAGCACTGTGATTTTTTAAAAAAGAAAAGGAGTACTTGTGGCACCTTAGAGACTAACCAATTTATTTGAGCATGAGCTTTCGTGAGCTACAGCTCACTTCATCGGATGCATACTGTGGAAACTGCAGCAGACTTTATATACACACAGAGAATATGAAACAATACCTCCTCCCACCCCAATGTCCTGCTGGTTATAGCTTATCTAAAGTGATCACTTTGGATGAGCTATTACCAGCAGTATAGTGAGTTTGTGTGTGTGTTTTTTGGAGGGGGGTGAGAGAACCTGGATTTGTGCAGGAAATGGCCCAACTTGATTATCATGCACATTGTGTAGAGAGTTGTCACTTTGGATGGGCTATTACCAGCAGGAGAGTGAATTTGTGTGTGTGGGGGGGGTGGAGGGTGAGAAAACCTGGATTTGTGCTGGAAATGGCCCAACTTGATGATCACTTTAGATAAGCTATAACCAGCAGGACATTGGGGTGGGAGGAGGTATTGTTTCATATTCTCTGTGTGTATATAAAGTCTGCTGCAGTTTCCACGGTATGCATCCGATGAAGTGAGCTGTAGCTCACGAAAGCTTATGCTCAAATAAATTGGTTAGTCTCTAAGGTGCCACAAGTACTCCTTTTCTTTTTGCGAATACAGACTAACACGGCTGTTACTCTGAAACCTGTGATTTTTTTAGCATCACCAGAGTCTCAGCATTGAATCTCTACTGTTCCTGTAGATTTTGCTTACGGTTTGGTTGCCAAACTGTTTTACATAGTAAATGTATCATTATAGAATTGTTAGAGACCTCTTAGAAATGCTACATTTATAATGAAAATGAATCCACATAACAATGACGTGTTCTGCACACCACATTACCAGATAATGGTTAATACAGCAAGGATCTGCTTCAAGAATTCCTTAACTACTGCTGTTTGCCTGAAGTTACAAGCTGATGTGGCTGTGAGCAAGAGTGATGACACTTCTGTTTGAAAAGGACTGCTGGGACAAATGCAAAAAAATAGGTTGCTAAATAGTTACAAATAAGTTCAAAATTTTTATTTCAATGCTTTCATTTCAGTTGGTATTAACCATTTGTTTGCATAGTAAACATTTGAAAGCAACAAAAAGCCAAAGCCTTCCATGAGACAATGTAAGAAACAGCAATTGCTCTCACCTAGCACTGAACAAAGTACTTTATTAGAATAAAGAAAAGTATTATTCCTAAACCTACTTTCTCTTTCCGATGCAGAGCACCTACCTTGGACTTTCTCCATCCCGTTGCCTGCTTAGTTTCCTTCTGCAAGTTAAATGAAAACAATACACGTGCCTTGCCTTCATATCTGCTACCCATTTTTATTTACTCACCCTTTTTTCAAAGGCAATAATGATTGACAATTTTTCTTTACAAACTTCGGTGAAGATCATTTATGAGACTTGGAATGGAAATAAGGCCACATAGTGGTTTTGCAATTGTATCCTATTAGTCTGGGAGTTTAATGAAGAAAAATCTCACTCCACATGCAAGTTAGTGACAGAACGGTAAGGAAGGTGTCATTTGGTTCATAAAAATCTACAGAACCATAATTTCAATGGTGTGGGAATTTGCCCACCCCCCTCCTTCCAGCTCCAAGATCCTCCAGTTGGTGGAAATTCTGATAATACAGTATCATTGGAAATGGGTCAAGTGGGGTATCAACTTTCTCACACAAACACAATGGTAACAAACATGGAAAACCTAGAACTATTATGTGGATATATATTTGAGAAAATGTTTAGAAGTCAATTGTTTTAAATTGTACTTTAACACATAGCTGCACCATATTTTATGTAGAGTTGCCGTTGCCATTCTAAGCACTGGTCTATTATGTTTTGTAGAGTGAAGATCTGGTCTCTGCATCCCCACCCTTTCCGAAAACCAGATTGCTCTTTTCTGAGAACGCTATCGATTGCCTCTGATATACGCTGGACTATGATCTTACACAATACTTTGCTTGGCACAGATAAAAGTGTGATACCATGTCAGTTACCACAATCACTAAGAGGTCCTTTCTTTGGTATCTTCACTATAACCCCATTGGTCCACTTATCTGGCACTTTTTCCCTTTCCCAGACTGATGTAAATTGAGAGTCCAGGATAGACGCTGCTAATTTAGGATTTACCTTGAACAATTCTGCATTCAAATTATCCTTGCCAAGAGCTTTCCCATTTTTTAAGGATATGATGGCTTGAATGATCTCTTCCTTAGTTGGGACGTCTGTGTTGATATGAGGATCTTCTTCTGCCTCCTGGATGTTTGCTTCCTCTTTAGGTGGCTCCCTGTTCAGCAGTTCTTTGAAATACTCTGTCCAGTGCATTTCTCATTCTTTCTCAGTTGTTAGTGGGTGGCTTTGTTTGTTCCTGATGAGAGTGTTTATTGGTGTCTGCCATTTACCACTGATAAGCCACATCATTTTGTAGATGGTTCCTTGTTCATGGGCTTTGGATGGAAACTAATTCCATCACCAGAGTAGCAATAAGATGTACAACTGAAGGCAAGAAAAACAAGGCCATCCAAAAACAACATGGCAAAGAGCTGTGGAAGCCAAGCTGAAAAATCTGGGGCACAGCTGGGGAACCACTGAAAGACTTGCCAGAAACAGACAGGAGCGGAGGAGCTTTGTATACCAGGAGCATAACAGGACCATGATGATGACACAGATGCACTCCTTACATAAAAATTAAAAAAAGACCTTAATCTCTGACAATCTTAGGGAACTGAGCCTTGACATTTAGGACTGAAAACCTTTAGTTGTGCCTACACGTCCCTCATGCCTTACAGCTCTGGAACCAAGTGAGCTAGGATTAAAAGTTCAGGTTGCTGCTCTCCTCTCCCCTCAGGTGTTCTCAGAACTAAGGGCATTGAGGTGTTTTGTTCCGATGGGAGTTAAGCACCGGCAGCCTCAGCTCCCTTCTAGCAAACTTCTCCCATTTCAACGTGGAACCTAAAAATGACCCCAGTGGATTCCTTATGCTTTGTCTCCCCTCCCCCCCACCCGCCAGGCTCCTAAGGCGGAGAGCCCTAACTCAGTCAGCGGCCCCACCTCCGCGAGAAGGAACGCACCCCGGGAAACGCCGTTTCTCTGCCATACCGGGCTGACGGGGAAACCTTGCATGCTGGGTAGTTTAGTCGATGCAGGCCGAGGCGTTCTCCGGCGAGCGTTGCATTCTGGGTCGTGTAGTCTTTCCCCGCCCCCCTGCCCCTCGCTCAGTGTGCCGGAGAAATCGTGGCGTACGGCGCTTGCGCCGGCCGGCTGCCAGAGGCCCCGAATAACTCCGCCCAGTGCTTCCCCCTCAGAGCGAATCCGAGGCGGGCATCGTGCTCCGCTCCCGCCCCCCGTCCCTTCGGGGCGGGGCAGTTTCCACCGCGTGGCAGGAGTTTGAATCGCTCTCGCGGGTGCCGCGCTAACGGTTTCCCCTCGCCACAGCGCGGCCGTTGGCCCGGCCTTTCCCTCGGGCAGGGCGAGGTCACGGTGCCCTTTTGGGCGGTCCTGTTTCCGAACCGGGGCGAGCCGTGTGGTGTGAGTACCTGGCGGAGGGGTGGCCGGGCTGGCGTCTGCGGCGGCCTCTCGACATCCAGGCCGGCAGGGACCTCCGGTCCCGCGCGGCGCGAGGGGGCGGTGGCTAGCCGGCCGCGAGTCCCTCCCCGGCTGCCGGCCAAGCAGGGAGCGCCCGCGCGGCCGCCGCGTGGCTCGCGGCCGGAGTGGGGGGCAGGTCGTACTCAGCGTCGCTGCCTTCGGGCCTGGCGCGGTTATGACTCCCACCCCCCTTTCCCCTCCTGCCCTGCCAGGCCTGCCCCGTCGGCTGAGCTGCCCGCGCCTGTGGTGGCGGCCGCTGCGGCTGTTGTCGGGGGTGGGCGGCTTGGCTGAGTGAAAGGGCCCTTTAGACTGACTAATAGGAGTGGGTTTGTCGCTTGTTTTTTTAGGTGGGTCATGAAGTCCTGAAGGATTTTATAATCCCGGATTTTTTAAAGTGATTCCTTGCTTGTTTCAGAGTCAGTCTGTATTCGCAAAAAGAAAAGGAGGACTTGTGGCACCTTAGAGACTAACCAATTTATTTGAGCATGACCTTTCGTGAGCTACAGCTCACTTTATCGGATGCATACTGTGGAAAATACAGAAGATGCTTGTTTTTATACACACAAATCATGAAAAAATGGGTGTTTACCACTACAAAAGGTTTTCTCTTCCCCCCCCCCCCCACCCAACTCTCCTGTTGGTAATAGCTAATGTAAAGTGATCACTCTCCTTACAATGTGTATGATAATCAAGATGGGCCATTTCCAGCACAAATCCAGGTTTTCTCCCCCCCCCCACCCCAAACAAACCCACTCTCCTGTTGGTAATAGCTTATCTAAAGTGATCACTCTCCTTACAATCAGCAGGAGAGTGGGGTGGGGGGAGAGAAAACCTTTTGTAGTGATAAACCCATTTTTCATGATTTGTGTGTATAAAAACAAACATCTTCTGTATTTTCCACAGTATGCATCCGATGAAGTGAGCTCTAGCTCACGGAAGCTCATGCTCAAATAAATTGGTTAGTCTCTAAGGGGCCACAAGGTCTCCTTTTCTCCTTGCTTGTTCTTACCCCAGAATTTCTAATGGATCTGGAAGGTAGAAATAGGGTGATGACATCACAGTTAGTAACTATCCCTTCTCACCACCTTTCCCCCCCATGCTGTAGTTAATTAGGTGTTGAAAAGACGAAAATTCTGGGTGTTCAGCACCTTTCTCTCCTCCTGCCCCAAACAAGTAGTCCAGCAAAAGTAGTGAAGGCCCATATTTGACATTCTTGGTACTCTTAAGGTAATAAACAGAAAAAATAAAAACAGAACCGTTTTGGGCTTTATATGCCCTAAACAAGCAAAGGGGTACAATCCATAGTGGTGCAGCTTCAGGGCAACAGAGAAATTAGCAGTGTTTCTCATGGTGGAGTGTGCTCTCCTTAGTTGCTGCTGATTATTCAGGCCCCTTCTTTAATTTAAAAAAAAAAAAAAAAAGGTTGGAGACTTTGTATTGTAATAGAGCTTGGCACACCAGAGTATATACACTGGATACAGTTAATTCATATTCCACACTTAACAATTAATAGGTTTTATTATAATATTTAGAGGTGTGTGTGTGTAACAGCAAGATCAAACCTGGGACATCTGGAGCTTAGTGCATGAGCCCCTACAGCATGAGCAAAAAGCCAACGGCCTGTTAGGTAAGGCTGTAGAGCAGACTCATTTTCTCTCTCTAAGTGGTCCCAGTGTCACTAGATGGAACAGAACACCATACCCAGGAGACGTGTGGGTTATATGTGCACCTACCCCCCCCCACCACACAATTGACAGCTCTTCTTGTTCTTAATCATTCAAAGTGGCTTTACTGAAATACTTCTTCCCTGTCCCCAAACAGGAAATAATTGATGAACATTGGAGTATTAAGAGAAAAATAAAAAGGTTTTAAAGGACACATTTCTAGGGGCTGAAGGAATAATCTTAAGTAATACTTCGAAGTGAAAGGTAACTGACTTTTTTGTGTTTTATCACATTATATAATATTGGTAGATTTTACACTTTATTGGATATCTGTTCTTAAATACCATGTTTTAAAATGTTGCTGTGATTCTAGGATATCTAGTTGTAGGTCTGGATTGTAGGGAAAACTTTTAATGTAAATCAAGCAGTTTTGCATAAAAGTGCACTACTTTCTTAGGCTGTAATCCTGCAAATACTTACTTGCTTAACTTGACTAACACTGAGTAGTCCCACTAAAATCAGTGGGACTACTCACAGTAGTGAAGTTAAGCAAATGTTGGGACTTCACTTGGCATCAAAATTGCAAAGCAACTGAAAATATTTTTGTTAAATGGTTATATTTAGAAAGCAATTATAATTCAGGGATGGCTAATTCAGTTTTGTAAATGTGGGAGAATTGATATACACTGTGCAAATCGTATTAGCATGGTATTTCCTTATTTGTGATCTGACACTTGCTTTTTTCTGTACAGTGCCTTTCTTATTAAAATCACTGTATACATATTTTAAACAACTTCTTTTTTTTATTTATCATTGGGCTAGCAGACAGACTCCAGATTTTCCTTGTGTTTGGATAATTTTTTAAGACTGCTTGTAGATCTTTATATTCATAGCAAAAGTGTTGCTTATAATCATGAACAGTGGAAATCAATTTGTGGAAACTCTGAAGAAAGTTGGTTATCCAAAAGCTGCTCAACTTAATGGAGAAGACTTTGACTGGTTGTTTGAAACTGTGGAAGATAAATCATTTTTGGTGTGGTTTTGTGGAAATGTGAATGAGCAGCATGTGTTAGCTGAAAAAGAACTGCAAGCTTTTGATGCTCTTCTTAAATCTGGCAAGCCCATTTTAGAAGAAGAGGCTTTGGATGAAGTTCTTAAAACTTGCAAAACCTTTGATTCAAAATCAAGTAGCATGGAAGAAGGAGAACTTCAGAAGCTAGAGGAAGAGTTTCAAGCTCTTCAGAAAATTAAAAACCTAAAAATTCATCGTCGTAATAAGCTTCAAATGATGGCCTCAACAAACAGCCATATGTCACTGAAGTTAAATGATAAAGCAGAAGAAGCAGTTAAAATTCTGAAAGAGGGACAAGGAATTTTCACTGCTGTAAATACTAAGATAAATAATGAACTTCACTCTCTTACTGAAGGAGTTAAGAAGTTGACCTTTTTCTTCACCTTTTCTGACTCAGAACAAGGGTTAGGTCCTCATCCAGTATTTTTATCCCAACTTGCCTTGGATAAATATTTGTGTCAGGAAGAGAAAAGCACTGCAGCACTTACTTCATACACAAAAAAACAGTTTTTTCAAGGTATATCAGAATTGGTTGAAAGCTCAAATGAAGAAAATTTCCAACTTGTAGATATAAGCAAACCGTTAATTTGTGATGAGAACAATGAAGTCTGCAAGGAGAGACTTGAGATGGCTAGGCTGCAGATGGCATATATTTGTGCTCAACATCAGCTGATTCAACTGAAAGCTAAAGATATAAGCATAAACTCAGCTGTACAATGGGCAGAGAATAATCTTCAATCCTTAAAGAACAAGGTAAGCTGTTAAAGAGAATTATGTAATCTAGTGGACGTCTAAAAACCTAGACTTGTTCTGGATTTAACAAAAGAATAACTGACGATTACTCACTTTTTAACTTGAATTGTATTTCTTTAGTAGTAATAACAAATTTTAATAGTTATGAAATAGCACCAGATTCTGGTGCATTTAGCAAAATATAATTTCTTAGGTATCCAATGATGGTAGTACCACATTTGCTAGCTTTCTATAAATGTAGTAATTCTAGAAATATTTTTAAATAGCTGGTTGGTCCTTTGATTATGTACTGTTGATTTCATTTGATCGATACTGTATGACAGAATATACATGCAGAAGGCTCTCCATAATATATGAATACAAGTAGAGGTTGAGTTTAAAATTTTTTGTTGCCTGTTGGGCAAAAATTAAAATAGGAAACATTTTCCTGCCCCTTTTTCTTGTTTAGCATAACTTTTTAATACCTGCCACACCCCATCTACCTTTTGTGTGAAGAATTTTTAAAGTTACAAATTACTGTTTTGAATCTGGCTAATCACAAATAGGATTCCGTTTGACTAAAAAGATTTTCTTCCTTTATTGATCAGACCATTCAGGATTTTCTGTTTGTTTACTTTTTGGAATGGTAGTTCTAGATATCCCTTGACTTTCACAGAGGAGCCATCATTCCTTGGGAGAAAGAAGTCTAGTGGCTGGGAAAGTGGGGGGAAACAAGGATCAGAGGTGTCTGCAAAAGTTTGGCTGACTGAAGGAAACATTTTGTTTGGGAGGTTTGGCATGGGGAGCTAATTTGTAAGGCAAGAGTGCGTGCAAGGGAGCTGGGTTGGCCTGAGGGAATCAGATTGGAGGCCATGTCACACTACTAATGGAAAACGCTACATACAGAACCAAGAGGAAAGGGTGGGTTAGATAAGACTGGTATCTCAAAAAATTTCCAAAATAAAACTCCAGTCATTTTGGAATCACCTTATAAAAGTGTGGTGGTGATTTCCCTCCCCACCATACAACTTTAAAACCTTGGTTATTTATCTGGTACCATAAGAATTGTTTGCATATGGCATAATGGTTCAGGCTACGTTTTAGTCACGGGTATTTTTAGTAAAAGTCATGGACAGGTCATGGGCAGAAAACAAAAGTTCACAGGAACCTTAGTCAATGGGAGCTGTGGGGCCATGCCTGGCTGCCAGCACAGGCAGCATGTGGAGCTACAGGAGCTGAGGGAGAGGAGCCCCCACCCAGGTAGGCAGCGGCTCCAAGCCCTGAGCCCCCTCACACTCAAACTCCTGCTGCTGGAGTTGGGAGGTGGGACAGAGACTGCCCCAGCAGCAGTCAGTGCGACTGACCCCGGGGCTGCCCGAGCTGCTCAGGCAGCTCCTGGGCCAGCCACACGGTGCTGCTGCAGATGTCTTGGAGATCCTGGAAAGTTGCAGAATCTGTGACAAACACGGAGCCTTAATAATGATTGATGAGTAGGACTGTGGTTCTGGTAAGAGAGACTGCAAAACATGTCTGTTAAAAGTTTTGTTCTCTTGGATAAGAACATGTCTGCCTGTTCCTACTCCTTTCCTCAGCAGCACAGAGATAGCTAGCATTGTTGTGAACGAGGTCATCAGGCACTACCTTCGGTGGTTGTGATTTTCATTGTCCTGAAAAACTTAAGTATTAAAGAAAAGTGTTTAATGCATATACATTGTGATTCACTTTTAATTGTATTTACTTCTCAGACATAAAAAGGCTCACATTGTCTAAGATGAAAAGCTGCCAATTCTAAGTAAAATACAAACACAATAACTGAGCTGACAAATGACCATTTTTTATCTAGCCTTAGAGACTGATATGCTAATGTTTTAGCTTCAGCACCTAGTTTATTATGAAATATTTAGAAAACCAATCTGAAAATGTGGTAAAATACGCTGCATGGTGTGCTGTCTGGACATCAGAGCAGGTATTAATTGACAAAACTCTGAACTCAACTGTTCTGTCCTCTGATTTTACTTCCATAATTTTCTACCACTTTGATTCAACAAATGGTGGCAGATTTAGGGTAGAAATCTGGATCTTCAATTTTATGCAGTTTATGGTGTAGGATTATGTTGCAGCCTATTCATGTTACAGAAGTCATAGGGTTTTGAACCTGAATTTGGAATCAGTCGTGTTAACTAAATAATGGAAAAGTTCTATAATTTCTTTGAATTATTTTTGATTCCAGTCTTGCTTGTTCCAAGTTTTTTTGTAATTATTAGATTATGCCAGATTTCCATGTGACCGTAGAGTCATCAGCCTGTAATCTTTCTGTGTAGTCTCCTCCACTTGATTTTGGAAGTTTAGTTTCTTTAGAGTTTCTTGTTGTGTAAAACATGAGCTATTGTTTTGATCAGTCCTTCTTGTGCTTACTGAAAACAGCATACTTTAAGATAGTTGTACGCAAATATAAAGACACAGGTTTTCTTGACTGTTCCATCTAGTGTTACTGGAAAATAGAGGATCCAGTCCCCATACAACCAGCTGTGAGGCTGATGGTGGTTGCAGAAGAATTTCTGAATTTCCAGAACGTATTTTTGGCACCTCAGGTGTATTTTCAAAAGCTCAGACACTGCATCTCTTGAAATTAAATCATCATTATTTGTTTTATAATAGGATTGGGGCACTGTACAGACAAATAAGACATTTATTGTTCAGAGAGTTATAATCTACATGTCACATTACTACAAGACACACAAACAAACTTGGTTGGGGGCAAGTATAGATGGTGAGAGCCATAACATTAAAATTTAGCTGAAAAAAGAATCTCAAATCACCCACCATTTGCCCAGTCAATACCAGAGAGAAGTGACTTGTAGCCATCACATTAATTCATGTACAGTATTTCTATTTATGGATGAGTAACTGAGATGAACCTGATAAGTCTTCATAAAAAGACAGAGCTTCTGCTATCAGCAGTGTTGTGAACCCATTGTAAACTAGCTTCCATCAGCTGAGCATGTTAGTTGTCGTATTTGTACATGAAGGATTTTCACTATGCAAAATTTAATATATATTTTGTTCAGCACACCTTTCTCATTAACTGCCAGCAGCAAATGGTTTAAATTATAACACTTTAATGTTCTAAGATGGAATCCATTAGTAGGTATTGAAATATTAATATTTGAATCTATTTTTTATCTCTGTAATAAAATATCTGATTACTTTCCACAGTCCTATGGAAATATTTCTTTGGGTCTTTCCTTAATCTTACATCTCCTCAGCTATTTTCCATTTGACTTGTTAATTGTATGATCCTTAATATGGAGTTAAAACTAAATTCTTTAGGGAAAATGGGAAATGCATGGAACATGAATAAAAATGTTAGTCGTCTTTGAATATGTTCTTACAAGTACTTTTGCTTTTTATAGACTTTTGGAAAAGAAGAACACCTTGAGGCTAGAATCTGTAGCTTAAACAGTGAAATTTCAAAAACAAAAAAACAGCTAACTCAAATAAATAATGAAATACTGCCTTCCCTGGTGAAGGAGAATGCACAGCTATTGAACATGCCTGTGGTGAAAGGAGATTTTGATTTGCAGATTGCTAGACAGGACTACTATACATCAAGACAAGATCAAGTATGCAATCAGTTGCTAAAACAGAAAGCATCATTTGAACTTCTTCAGCTAGCTTATGAAATTGAATTGAGGAAACATCGGGATATCCATCGTCAACTCGAAAACATAATACAAGATCTGAAACAGAGCAGCAAGGCCCTAGAACAGAGACTGGAGGTGATGTCTGACCCACTTATATCTCAGCATGCAGTACCAAGGAACACTATTGATTCAAGGGATGATGTCTCTCATAGGTAAATGTTGTACAGTGGTTGTCAAACTTTTATATGAAGTATTATGTGGGAGCTTGTAGATCTCCATGTAAGTTGCCTACCATTTGTCATTATAATCTTCTTGCTATCTCTTACTGAGACGCTCTAATTAACTGCAAGAGGCCTTTAAAATTCCTACCAGGGACAAATCCCTGTGGCTAGAGACTTGCTTTTACTTGTCCTGTGAAATTCTGTTTGGATTTGGCTGAAATAGTTCAAATTGCCATTTCCCTCCTTTCCATGGTATTGCTCCGGAAAACTTTAGCAGCATGCCAGAATAACTGAGTGTGACTGTTCTAAGGCCAGGCCCATGCTACAGTTGGGGCAGCAGAACACACTGAACTGGGAATACCTAGTACCAGCTAGAGCAGGGTAAAGAGGGCGAGTACCAGGCTGGAATGAACTGCCCCTTGGATCAAGGATGAGGCCCCATCAGCCCAATCCCACCCCTTTAGGTTACCATCGGGGGCAGGATCCTTCCCATCTCTGAAGGGGGTACAGAGCTGGGTTTGGCTCCCTCCCAAATACTCCCAGGCCCGACATAGCCCCAGAGACCACCGCCCTACATTGGAATAATAGGATTCTCCTGCTTTTAACTAATATAGCTATCTAGTCCTGTAGCTCAAGTGGTCGGAATGTGGTGGGGTGCTGTAGGTTCAGGATTCAAACCCGGCTGATGAGACACATTGGGGGCTTTTGTTCCAATTGTATATTTATAGACTTATTTTTACCTTTAAAAAAAAAACCTATTAAAATACATAGCAAAATAACTATATTAAAATAACACTTTGATTACGGTGAAGCTCTCAGAAGATAAGAAAAGTTGGATTTATGGTTCCCTGTACTATTTTAATTCTGCTCCCTTGGTAAAACTGCATGTATATTCATAACTTGAGTCTCATGGTATTTGTGTTTTACTTAAAGCCTCAACTTTTTGAATCCGAGTATTACATAAAAATCTCACTTTTCATTTAAAAACAACAATGAAGTCCTCATGGTTGTGCAGAAAAGCTTGAAAACAAGAATAGAGTGCACCCTAAAGGCTCAGAAACCAAAAGGCACATGAAAAGAACCTTTGGCTTAAAAATTAAACATATTTGTAAAACGCATATCTTATGATTTTGGGGGGCACAACTCATGAGTTCTGAATGTTTGCAGTTAGCAGTAACTATGATACGGTAGAACAGTGATTCTCAACCTGAGGCCCAATCAGCACAGAGCTCTGGCCCATGTGACATCCTCAAGGGCCATACAAGTAGTATTGGATGCAGTCCACAGTAGTAAATAAGTTGAGAAACCACTACAGTAGAACCTCAGAGTTACAAACTCACCAGTCAACCACATGTCTCATTTGGAACTAGAAGTATGCAATCAGGTAGCAGCAGAGATGAAAAACTAAAAAAAATTGTTTAACACAGTACTGAGCTGTACTTTGAGTTTTTTTTAAGTAATTTGACAGAGTAAGGGAACTGTTTCTGTGCTTGCTTCACTTAAATCAATGGTTCTCAAATTTTTCTACTCGTGACCCCTTTCACACAGAAAGCTGCCGAGTGTGACTCCCCCCTTTAAATATATAAAAACATTTTTATATGTTTAACACCATTATAAATGCTGGATGCAAAGCGGGGTTTGGGGAGAAGGCTGACACGTTGCGACCCCCCACGTAATAACCTCGTGACTCCCTGAGAGGCCCCGATCCCCAGTTTGAGAACCCCTGATTTAAATTAAGATGCTTAAAAGCAGCTTTTTTTCTTCTGCATAGTAAACTTCCAAAGCTGTATTAAGTCAATGTTCACTTGTAAAACTTTTGAAGGAACAGCTATAATGTTTTGTTCAGAGTTAGTCTTTGTTCCTGAGGTGCTCATAACTCTGAGGGTCTACTGTACAATCTTTAATAACATGATTACATTTTTTTTCCCACCTCATGCTATAAGCATGCAACACAATATAGGAGACATCACTATTTGCTGAGTAACTGCTATCCCCTCGATGCAGTCAATTAAAATATTACCTTTGGCCTAGTTCCCTCTTCATATTTAGTCATAAATGCCACGTTGAAAATTTAATGAAGATTAGTATGGATTCATGGCAGGTATGTCAAGGTCCAAAAGTAGATTGATTTACAGAGATACTGAGAGTCTCCCATTTCCACTGAAGTGACTGTGAACTACAGTTGCACAGCACTCTTGAAAAATTAAGTCGTATTTTATTTGGTGTCAAAATAGGGACTGAGGTTTAGGCACCCCAATTTGAAAATGTAGGCCATAATGTACAAAACTGGCTTTGTTTTGATTCAGATTAGCAGGTACAGCAGTGTGAGTGGGTTGGGATGCTAGAGAAGTGCAAGGTAATTTTATTCTACAGATCTATAAACTACTAAGTGATAAAGATTTTCTTTTTAATACTGTTAATTATATTCAATTTTTGATTGTATTGCTAAAATAGTAGAATGTATGGCAACATAGAGCAGTAACAGTGTACTTTTGGGACACTGATGTGTCTGAATTTGGTAAAGAATACCATTTTAAATAGGTTAGCGGTTGAGTATCTAGAGTTCTACCATTTACAGGAAGGAACATATGTTACAAATTCACAAGTACTCTATATTTTTAGGGATACTTAAAAATTACTGCCATTAGAGAGTTATCTTAAAATTCACTCCTGTCAGAATCAGTTTTACCATCTATTAAACGAGTAATTCCTAAGATTACTGCAACTGAATAGAGGACAAACATTTTTCTGATTTTTTTTTCAGTTTTTTTAATGTATTTGAAAGTACTTTGTGGCTAGTTTCACTGCTTACCTTTTTATACAGTCTTTTTTTCTTGTTTGTGTAGGTTTTTTTTTCTCAGGGAGAATTATTTTTCAAATATAAGAAAATGCTTGCTGAAGCACAAAAATTGGCAGTGGGACTTGGGTAGGAGTATTGTCCTCAGACTACTTTTAAACTAATTGTTTTTAATAGACTAGATTTCAAGATGACAGTGTCCCTTTAATTGTAGCTTGAAATATTTCCGTCTCCTACCAACCAAGGCTTAAACCAAAAAATTAGGGTGGTCTTAGAAGTGACCAGGAGCAGCTCAGAAGTTAGCAACACGCATCACTCTGACATTGTTGGGCAGGACTGTACTTGCCTTTTCATCAGAATGACTTCCCAGAGATGAATGTGCAAAAGCTCTGCCTTACCTAATCAACTGATGGCATAAATATGTACTGAATTTTTTAAAAGATGAATGCTGCATCTCAAATTTTTGTCACTGTAGGCTATACCAGCTTTTGGAAGGAGAAAATCCGAAACAACAATTGTTCAGAACACATGAAGGCATTGAACAAATGGCTCAGAAATTAAAGCAAGACATTACTTCAGTGCAAGATCAGCTAGCAGTATCTTCTCAAGAACAATTTCTCTTTTTGTCTAAGCTGGATAGTGATTTAGATGCACTTTGTGACTCTCTGTATTGGGGAGGAAATCAGATCTTGCTTAGTAACCAGGTAAGTCCTTATTGTAGAATTACAGCTATTGCTACATTAGTAAGCATATTTTGCAAATGATTAGTTATACAGACAAAAGGGTCTGAACATGTAATGTAATATATTTTTATCTATTTCATGAATTAATACTTCCTTTAGTATTGAAGTAAAAGTAGCTTTTTTCCAAATGTGTAATGATCATATATAGGTCATCATTAGCCATGGCAGTTTAACAACTGATGTATACCTCTTTGTAGGGTATATGTTTCATCAGAGTATATTATGTCATAAATTGCATCTATGAATTTCTAATAGAAAAACTTAAGATGTTTCTTTCCTGCTACTGTGGTATGGTTCGATAGAAATCTTTGGGCTGAAATATAATGTTACACTACCACTTTAACAATCTATAGTAATATTTTTTCCTGGCAGCAACTCTTTCTAAGAATGTCTTTGTTCTGTGGTTCATATAGTGCAGGGGACGGCGAACTATGGCTCGCCGGCTGGATCCGGCCCATCAGGGCTTTCAGTCCGGCCCACAGGATTGCCAGCCCTGTGGTGCAGAGAGGTTAAGGCAGGCTCCCTGCCTGCCCTGGCCCTGCGCCGCTCCCAGAAGCGGCCGGCACCATGTCCCTGCGGCCACTGGCGGGGTGGGGGTCAGAGGGCTCCGTGCGCTGTCCTCACCTGCAGGCACCGCCCCCACTGGACAGGATCTGGGAACCGTGGTCAATGGGAGCTTCAGGGGTGGTACCCACAGGTGAGGGCAGCGTGCAGCGGAGCCTCCAGCCTCCGCTCTGCTGGAGCCGCTGCCAGACATGCTGACCACTTCTGGGAGCGGCATGGGGCCAGGGCAGGCAGGGAGCCTGCCTGAGCCCTGCTGCGCGCTACTGCCATTCCAGAGCCGCTTGAGGTAAGTGGTGCCAGGCCAGAGCCCGCACCCCTCAGACACCCCAATCCCCTGCCCTGAGCCCCTTGCCACACCCTGCACCCCAACCCCTTGCCATGAGCCCCCTCCTGCACAACACACCCCCTCCTAATGTAATGTGGTCCTGGCCAGTGACTAGGCTCCATGATAATACAAATAGTAATAACAAGACATTTGCATTGAGTGCTTATAACATAATAAAATGAATAGCCTACCTGCGCTACAAAAAATGAAGATTAATTCAAACTATGAAGCAGTGAAAGATGAAAAAATACAGGTGCCAATAATCTGGTTCCAGTTTAAATCTACAAAGTATTATTTTTGTCTAAGTGCGAGGAGTAGTTTGTAGAATTGTAACCACTTTTAATGTGAGTAAAATTGTTCTACCATCTTGATCCAATACAAAACAGATGCATAGATTCTGATACCCTTGTTCACATTAAGTACTAGCTGTCTCTATTTGTAATCTGACTTAGTTGAGTGGGACTATTTGTAAAGTAAGATACTACTCAGTGTGAGTAAGGGTATTACAGTCTGGCCAGATGAGCTCTATAAATCAAATGAGATTCATTACCTTGTACTTTTGCTTCCTTTCATTAGGCATATCCTGTGTGCTGTGCAAACCTGCCTCCAAAACTTAATTTGTTTTATATTTTAGTTGAATTAATGTATCAACAATGCAAATGTAATAAACTTTCCTTTTTTTCTTTCTTTCTGTTAGGAACTAACAGATCAACTTTATCAACTAGAAATGAACTTAAATAAACTAAATCAGCTTATTATGGATCTTCTTGCTGATGTAAAGGCCAAAAGAAAGGTTTTAGAGTCACATACACTGCATCAGATGGAAAGAAAATTGTATGTGTATTTTTTCAAAGATGAAGACTATTTGAAAGCTATTGTGGAGAAGCTAGAGCATCAGTCTCAGGCTCAAACCATTGGTCTAGAGGATTAAACATTAAATGCATCTTTGTTCTACTGTTAAGATGTGGAAATATTTAGTGTAGACTTTTTATGATTCAATGGGAAAACAAACTGTTTTGATAAGGCTAATAATGATATATTAGTTTATCAAGAACAGACTGTAAGCCCCTTTTATAGCTTTTGGCATACAGAGACTTTGGGCTCATACTTCAGTTTTGAGGGTTTGCTTTACAAGAGAGAGGGAATGCATTAAGTATCTAGATACTGCTAGACTACATATTATCCTCTATTACTTAATGTGCAGAGTAAATGCAGATTCCTGCTTCCATGATGTGCTTTTCCTTTGTCTTCAGATGTTATGAAATCCTCTTCATGTGTGATCTGCAAAGTTAGTGCAGAGAGGGCATTTTAGGGGTTGGAACAGCTTTTGAATATAGTATGCTTCCTTCTGAAGCGGA
This sequence comes from Lepidochelys kempii, assembly GCF_965140285.1. Taxonomy (NCBI): domain Eukaryota; kingdom Metazoa; phylum Chordata; order Testudines; family Cheloniidae; genus Lepidochelys; species Lepidochelys kempii. Next base: position 123,108,575 of record NC_136383.1, read on the forward strand.
TGGTTTTCCTAATAGTAAAATTTTACACTAATTTCTGTCCTGCGATCCTTTGAGAGGACGTAAGGTGCAGTTGTGCAAAAGTGACAGCATGTTTGGTTATAGACCAAGTGTGTCTGCATTTTTTTTCTACAAACTGTCCAAAATCCTTTGGATTAATTGATTGCCCTTCTTTCCCCTTCATGCTACTCTTCCTAGAATCTTGAAGCTCTAAGAGCAAGAGTTTTGAACTTGCCTTTTTTAGCAGGGTGTCCCAAGGATGTTTGTGTTCAGCAGATAATTAATCTGCTATGGTCTGTTTCTTTTTTTGGCTCACTGTAGAATTTGTAGTAACACAAATTTCAGAATGTTTTAATAACTCTGCCAGAATTATTGAATTTTTAATAAGAGAGATTTTTTGGCTCATCAACTGCAACCCCAAGATATGTGTAGCAAACTATATAGGAAACTTACTACAGATTAAAGAAAATTTAATGTGATTGCACACAATTATGATGCCTTTTCTCTACTGTGTCCATTGGATCTGGATCCTGATGGGAGCAGCAGTTCTTGCTTTCAGGTCATATACAGATATGTTTATAATATGTATTTGATAAAGGGAAGCAAATTAAGACTGACTATTTTTATAACTTCAGGTAAAATTATTTTTAGTGTATAAATAACATTTTAAATTTGTTTTTAACTGTAAAATTGTATTTGATTACCTTTCATGTTTAAATAAGAGCATAACCTCTGTTAAAAGTATTAAGTACTTTAAAATATTTGATGTTTGTAAGTCTGCACTGTCTTTTTTGAACCCTATTAAATGTTTAATCATCTTGACTATAAACATTAATAAATCATATCAAGGGTAAAAACACTACAAGTTAATGGAATGTGTCCTACACCCTTTATTAAAAAGAAAAAACACAATATGTGCATTTATATCCTTAATATTAAGTGATTTAAATCCACAAACATAAGAATGTTTCAGATTAATGGTGGGATCTGGTTGTGAAATGCATAACATTTCTATATATTCTGATCCATGGTATATTGTACCTTTTTGCCTGCCAAATTCTAAATCTAATCTAGGTTTGCCACCTGAGGTAAGACTGACCCCTCCCACAAGAGAAAAAGTTTTTTTACATTTAAAAAATCTCTTCCTTTAGGGAGAAGCTACAGACCTAAGGAACAATCTCTTGACTGTTTTTCTATCCAAGGTAGGAAAAGAGGCTTGGTCATGACTATATGACCATTCTTGACCTGAGACACATACTGGACAGAGATGACCATAGGCATTGCAAATGTTTCTCCTGAGCTAAGATGAGTGGTTCCCTTTAAAGAGGGAGAAAATACTGTCTGATAGAATTTGATTTGGAAATGTTCTAGTCATGTGAAGGGAGCCAAGATTGGCCAGTGAATAGTCAAGACCTCTGTATGGGAGTAAGTTATTTAACCACTACTGAACTGCCAGTTGTATCCACCAACACTATGGAGTTTGAACCCCAGTTGAGAACTTGACCCCCTAGAAATACTGTAAGGCATGCTATGTAAATATTTGTAGTATGTTGTAAATGGTTCAAAATGTTATCCCTATTGTCTGAGTCTCCATGTTATAATTTACACTGATAGTCTTCTCTACTGACATGAACGATTTTGCTTCTCATGCTCCCCAGTGGCCCATGTGATTACATTCTGTACTTACGTTGCATCTAGATATTATAGAATGTGATTAAATGCAGGTCGATTGAAATATAAGATTCCAGACCAGTAGTAATATATGTGGAGGTTTAAACATCAGAGAACAATTGAAAATGCTGAACTTTGTGTCTAAATAATCAGCTCTTCTTTCCATCTTTTAATGATGTTTCAGCCTTCTGAGGTTTTTTTGCTTTTAGCCTTAAGACTTGAAAACTGTTTAGAGGTTTGTGCTTTGCTGTAAGGATAGAAAGTAATGAATATCTGCATGCATTAATTTTTAGATCTTCATTAGAAAACAATGTGGGAGACTTTTCAAAGACACATGACATTGATTTGGAGTTCTTGTCAGACTGATTCTTAAAGGCACTGTGTGTTGCTGAATACACCTCTTAAAGGCTGTGACTACCTCTTTTTGAAAATCTGTTGGTAGCGTGTATCAAACTGTTTCAGTCATGCTTCAGTGCTTATTTCTCTCAAATTGGCAGCTGCCAGTACTCATAAGAAACTGTTTGACAAACCAATGTGGATACATGGTAGTAAGGAAAAAAAATCAGTTTGTATATATTAAAGTCTCTAGGTCAGTGGTTCTCAACCTATTAACCATTGTGGACCGCATATGCAGCTCTCTGTATTATGTGGGCCCTGTCCACACAACATATATATATTACCTGTATGGCTCTGAGGATGTTACATGAGCCACAGCTGTGTGCTGATTCAGCTGCAAGCAGGTCACAGGTTGAGAACCGCTGCTCTAGGTAGAGGGTGGATATACTAGATATTATGTATGCATTATCCATTCCATCTTCAGCCTTATGTAATAGATGCTAATTATTTCATGATCTTAATGTCTCTTGTATAATACACATGTGATATCTTGTATTCAGGGTTGATGAGAAAAATGGAGGGTTACAAGGAGTACATAGGACATGACCTTTGTAAAGTGCCGCTATCAAATATTGCTCAAAGGATTATGTCAGCTATGCAGTCTGTTCCTTTAGAGGAAGCTCAGAATAGCAGAGAAGGTGAACAGAGTGAGTAACTTGTTCAGTTTTTAACTTTGTACTATATTATGTATTTTTGGAAATGGATCATGAAAATGGAAAGACTTAAGGAAAAATTATCTTTCTAAACACTCACTTTGGCATCTTGAGGGGTAAAAGTAGAATTTCAATAGTTTTACATAGAAATATCTCCAACACTAAGGCCTTGTCTAAACTACACAGTTTTGTCAACAAAAGTCAACTTTCATCAACAAACCAGTGGAGGTGTGCACACTGAAATGCTCCTTCCACTGATGTAACTCCCCTGTTATGCCGACATAATACAACCACCTCAATGAGAGGCATAGAACTGTTTGGGATGTAGTTAGTGATACAGCATTAGTGTGGACACTGCGCTTGCTTATGTTGCCATAATTGGCCTTCAGGGGTGTCCCACAATGCCCATTCTGACCGCTCTGGTTAGCGCTTTGGAGTCTGCTGCGCTGCAGGTACACAGACATGCACCCCATCTCTGTTTAAAGGCCTGGGAACTTTTGAAATTCCTCTTCCTCTTTGCTCGGTGTGTACTGTTCACACAGCATCTTCCCAGCTGACTATGCTGGCTTTCCACAACAGATGCACTCCTGCCTGGAGTATGCCAGAGCTGTTGGATCTGCTAGGTCTGTGGGGAGAGGAGGCTGAGCAGTCTCGGCTTCACTCAAGCTGTAGGAACTTTGATATCTAGGAGCACAATGCTCGTGGCATGCAGGAGAACAGACTTGAAAGGGACATGCAGCAGTGCTGTGCTAAGATCAGGAGCTGAGGCAGATGTACCAGAAGGCAAGGGAGGCCAACTATTGCTCTGGTGCATTGCCGAAGACATACCACTTCAAGGAGCTGCGCGCTATCCTCGGCTGTGACCCACTGCCAAGAGCCCTGTGCAACAGGGTTCTCTGGTGCGATGGCAAGTTAGCAGGGAGTTGGAGCAATCAAATTTTTGAATTGCTCTGCTCCGGCACCAATAGTGACTGCTCCAGCTCCGCTCTGACTCCGCTCCGTACTCTGACTCAAATTAATTTTTAAGTAAATAAAAAAGTGCATACTGTAATTTTGAAAAAACATTATTTTTATTCACTTTTAAAACAATTTAAATGTCATCAACAATGATACAAACTAGAATCATTCATAATTCATTCTGTAAAAAAATTATTGCAGCAATCAAGTAGTCTTTCATAGCCTGCCGCAAATCATTTAAAAAACTTTAAAGCCGAAAACTGTTGCTCTACACAATTTTGAGTTGTTGGCGTGCTCGAAGCAATTCTACAGGCAGCCTGAATGCGGTGTGGGTAGTCTCAAAAACAGACTTAACTTTTAGCTTACCAATAGACTCCATCGCCTCACAATCTTCCCGAAAGTTTCTCTTGAATAATGCTTCATTACCATTATGAATTGCAGAAACTCGCCGGCGTCTTTCTTGTTTATCCAATTCGTTTTTGAAGGCATCATCTTCTGAAGAATTGGTGCTTGAATTATCTCCATTTTCCTGTAATGGTTGAAGACATCTCAGGGACTGATGCTTGAACAAGTTCAGAGTGGAGACAAAGTTTGAGAACAGCCTGCTATTTCTGAAGGATGTGAACTTTCCGAAACCGCAAATTCGATTGATGACTCCTTTTTGTTTTGTTTTCTTCATCCTCTTTTGCAGAGTTCAAATGTAGCAATAGACCTTGGGTTTTGAGTCATCGAGCAGTATCCAGGAGCCCTTCCTTTGCCTTTGGTATTTCCCTTGAGGTAAAAAGAATCCGATACCGTGGGTCAACAAACCCCAGCAAGAAAATGAATATTGTTAAAAATATTGTTCACATTTCTGCATGGAGGATAGAATTCCTTCTGCAATTTGTTCACCATTTTCTTGCAAGAATTTTGACAGTTTTCACTATCCCTTCATTAAAACTCCTGGGATTACATCAACAGCTTGAAGATTCATGGTTGTTTGGTTTGGCTTGGCTTTGCCAAGAGGTCTCGCAAGTTCTTCACTTCGTCCCATTCAGCTTTTGTTAACTTGAGTTCTCTTGTTCCAGCAGCAGCCACTTGTTCACAGTAAGATTGAAAAACGAAGCCGACCAATCATCGCAAATGTTGAACCCCAGCAAGTTACAGTATCCAATGATTGAGTTACCCCAGGTAGATCAAGCAGAACACTTTGAATACTTGGGGTTCGTAGTTTGACAACGACTTGTCGAATTTTTGCCAGTAATTTCTTCGCATTTTCTTTGTTCAGTCCATCCCAGATTCACAGGTGAAGAGTGTGAATACCACCCCTCATTAATTGGACTTTTGAGTCGTCCTCCTGAAGCCATGTTGGAAATATGAGGCTAGGGTCATTAACCCATTGCGCAGCAGCATCCATGTTGAGTTTAATTCATCCATTCCTTTAGTTCCTTCATCAGGCAAAATAGCTTCAGTTCTGTCCACATCCCTGTTCTCAGAGGTAGAAATGGTTTCATTGTCCTCGCTGAAATTTTTGATGGCACACATCATGTTTGCTGCATTGTCAGTGCAGATGCTCAGCACTTGCATTTGACCCCAGATTTTTCTAAAATAGCTTTTACTTGACTTTTCACATATGAAGAATTGTGACGCCCTTCTGTGTCGATTACTTCCAAGATTTTTACCACAGCTTTATCTTTTCCTTCTTTGTAGTATTGAGCATTGATTGCAAGGAAATTTCTGTCTCCACAGATTGCCACATCCATTTTCAGGTAGCACAGTTTTTGCTCCAAAGCTTTCTTGAGCTCTTTGAAACCAGACTCAGCTGTGTTGACAACTAAATGACAAACCGCATTGTGCCCCATCGAAACACAAAGCTGCCGACCCATTTTACCTGCAGTTTTTTGGAATCCTTTGTTCCTTAGCCTGAATGTAGTGAGCAGTGTTGAACTCAAGCAAACCATTTCCATCAGCCCTTCATGGAAAGTATTGGCATCCATGGTGACTGTAACCTTTGAGGACTTCAAATATGAGTCAAGTTTTGTTTGCTCAGTTATGGGCTTCTTCTCAGATGAAGCTCCACGAAAAATCTTTTCTCCAGGAGTTTTCAAAGAGCCAGATGAATGTCATTTAGCCGTGTCAGCTTTCTGTTTTTGCTTCATCTTCCTGGTCCTTTTTGGTAACCAGAGTCGCATAAGTTTTCAGGATGGTTACGTGTTACATGCTGCCAAAAGTTGTAACTTTTCGCGCATTTGCTTCACTTGTCTTGAAGCTACATGGTTTGAGCTCGCCATTCACTTTTCCACTTTGCACGTTGCTGATTTCTTCTTTGCTTTTCCCAAAAGCTCAAATTTGGGCTTTTTTCAAATTCAAAAGTAAAGACGTTGTTTAGATCCTTTTTCCGTAAATCGGCTATAAGCCATGGCCAAATCTTCTTATACTGCTACTGCAGCCAAATGTTTCTTGTAATGCTTTTGTTCATTGCTTTTTGAAGATCATAACATTTTTTTTATAATGTACCTGCTTGTGATATCTTAACCACTGAGGTACTTCAAATTTATTTTGGATTTTCTGGGCAAAAATGATCACATTTCTTTTTACACAATTATTAAAGTATATTTTAATATTTTAACATGTTTCTTGCAGTTTACAATACAACAAGTATTTTTAATATACCTTTTTTATAAATTGCAAGTTTTTAATATCTCAAACTCTTTAATATAGATATATCAATGAAATTTGGTATGCGCTGTAGCATTAGTACATGCTATCGCTGTTCTACAACATTAATTGTTGAAGTAACGAGGCTACACGTTACAAGGTTGAAAATAAACTTTAACGGGAAAGTGGATTCAAATTGCAAGTACAGTCCTTTTAGTAAAGAGAACAAATTTTCAGAAATATGTTTTTGCTTCATCAGCCTGATTAGATTATACAAGATAGAGCAAATAACAGGTTCTGTCTTGTATAATGTTTCCAGCCTGATGAAGGAAAAAGATTTCTGAAAATTTGCTCTCTTTACTAAAAGGACTGCTTGCAATTTGAATCTGCTTTCCCATTAAAGTTTATTTTGAACATTCTATCATACAACATCATTAAAAAAAAAAAAATTTAAACTACAGGCATCGTGAACTGGGGGGGGACTGGGCCAATTTTATTTAATATTTTTAAATCTTCGCTGTTTAACAGGTACAACCATGGAATGTGGTTTAATGCTAAAACACGCATTAAAATGGTACTCTTAATTTATTTTGTATAATTAACCATTTCCGAGAACTGTTTAAAAATTTTAAACTGCTTAGATGCTTAGAATGATACAAACAATTTTACTTATTTTTAAAATTTATGGTTCCAAAGTTTTAAATGTAGTATTAAATAACCAAAAATTATTACCTTATTATGGAACATATTACCGCTCGTAGCCAGGGGCAGTCAACGACAAGCCTTTCAAAGTGTTTTTGAGATATTAATCAGCAATTAACTTTTCATCATCTCCTTGAAGGGACTGTAGCTCCCTTAGAAAGAATTTTAGGACACGTGTTCACAAATGTTTTTTCTTAAAATGACCTAAAGATTCACCCCCAAAGTTGTGTTGGACATTTTCCAATCATTCTGGATATATCACAAAAATCACTCCTAATTTATGCAAAAGTTTACTGTATATTTATATGCCTGCTGTACGTGACTTTTTCAGTAAATGTAAAATTACAAACAACGCTACCAAAAGACAGTTGAACAGATGACCTATAAAATAAGTCTGCCAGAGTGATATGGGAGCAGGTACAAATGAACAAATGTACTGGAAACGGGAGCCCGTGTGAGAAATGAGCTTAAGTGGTTAATATGTCTTGCAATATTTTAATATATCAGTAAACATATTTTTTTCAATATACCTGTTTGTGATATCTAAAATGTTGTGTCTTGCGTCACACTTTTCCATAATCGCAGCGCTCATAGCGTGTCGTTGATCAACCCTTACAAAAGAAGTATCAACACATACTAATCTTAACTATCTAATTAATCTACGTGAGTACGTACTCGCCTAACGTTGGCACAAGGGTGGGAGCAGTCTGCAGTGTTGCCGGCTGTCTGATAATTATCAGATTCTTTAATAAAACATATCTCCAAAAAACTTGGTAATTTTGTATCTGTACATTAAATCTTGATTTTGGCCAAAGTGAGAATAACTGTGACATATAAAGTAGATGTTAATATCAATTGTTATACAAGCTGAAACTTTTGGGCACCTTTAGGACTTCCTTGCTAAATATCATTCATTTTGGATTGAAAATGGAGGGGAAAAAAAAAAACTGGAGCAGTCAAGATTTTTTGTGCTCCAGCTCCGCTCCAGGTCCGGGCAAAAACCTGCAGCTCCACTGCTCCGTGCTCCAGCTCCAGGCTCCGCTCCAAAGCCCTGCAAGCTAGGACCTATTTTTGACTCCAGAGGGGTCTATCCAGTCCCAGTACTCAGGCTCCGGCACACAGGAAGCAGGATAGGCAAGCTCTGGTAAGCACCCATTTTGCTTTCATACTGCACGGTGACTGAGGTCTCATTTACTTAGTTTCTATCCCTTATCCCTCTTCTACTATATAACAAACAATAAAGCCTATGCAGCTAGGTAGTGGGGGCTTGGTGAAAAAGTTTGTTAATGTACACTGTCCAAGAGATCTCCATAGAGATCTCTAGGAAACTTTCATGTGGGTACTCTTGAAATCCTGTGCTGAAGATTCCTTGGCAGAGCTGCCTTGTTTCTCCCCTTGGTGTAGGAAACTTTATCATGCCAACAGGCAATTGTTTCTGCAGGGACCACAGTGGCACATAGGTAAGTAGCATATGGACCCGGTCTGAAGGCATATGCATGCAGGAGATGGACCCTTGCAGCCGGGTTACCCTATGGAATGAGATATCAGATTTGATTGTCCCAGCCTGTGGAAAAGGGTGCCAATATTCAGAATATCTCCCTAGGCATGTCTAGTGACCCTCTTTGCAAATCACCCATACCCTTTGTCTCTTCTTAGCCATTCCCTCTTCCCAACCCGCCCTGACTCACCGAACTCCCCATATTTGGGACTCTCACCAAGCTGTGTGTTAGCAAAGGGACAGTGAGAAAGAGGTGTATGTGGCTTTTGTGATTCATGTCTGAGAGTGCAGTCATAATGCTGTGTCTGTTCATTGTTTCTTTGGCTTCTGCAGATGTGCCCTTGAGGACCAATTCCAACACATCAGCAGAGCTCCTCCGTCAGATTAAGGAGGCAAACCAGGAGGAGTAAGAAGGATATGTTTCTCAAAGTACTGCAGTCAATAGATACAGCAGATAGCAAAAAGAGTGTGGAGGAAGACCGTTAATGAAAAACTCAGGCTGGATAGCCTGGAACGGAGACAGGGGCAGGCGTTGATGATAGATGGACAGGAATGGATGATAAAGCCACTGGAGGGCCAGACAGAGATGCTCAAGTCCCTCACAGAGCTGCAGTCTGAGCACATCCGTGCTCACAGAACGCTGTTCCATGACTTCCTCAAACTCCCTCAACACATTCCTCTCATGTTTCTGTTGTGTCGCAGTACTCCTTGCACTCCACCCCCAGAGACTGGTTTCATGATGAAAGTTGGAGTTACACACAGCTGTGAGAGCCTTGACCGTGAGACTGTTCCTCATTGCCACTCCTCTGTGCAAAAAAAAAATAAAAAAAAAAATTTATCCTTTTAATTAAAGTGTAGTTTTTGAAACAAAATGAGTATTTGTGTCATGCACACAGTAGTTGCTGCTAAAATTCACAGTGGCTACAGGCAAGAACATTTGCTCATCACAGTTAATGCTCAGGAAGGAAGCATTACAGGGGTCATTCAAGGCAGTAAGTAAACATTGCCTAGCTGAATGCATCACATAAAGACACATTACTGGGGCACATTATCAAAATGCTCCTTCAAATAGCCTCCTGCTGAGCCCCTCTAATTGCCCTAGTATCTGGCTGCTCCAAATCAGCAGCCAGCTGATCCACATCAGCACTCGAACCCTGGGGAAACTTCTCCCTTCACTTTGCAAATGTTATGCAGAGCACAGCTGCCTGCTGTGACCATTGGAATATTTTCCTCATTGAGGTTTAACCTGCCAAAAAGGCAGTCCCAGCAACTTTTTAATCTGCCAAACTGGCACATTCATTTGGCACCTGCTGAGCCTGTTGTTGAAGCGTTCCTTGCTGCTGTCTAGGTTCCTTGTGTAAGGCTTCATGAGCCATGGGAGCAAGGGGTGGGTGGGTTCTTCCAGGATCACTATGGGCATTTGCACATCCCCCACTGGAATCTTCTGGTCTAGAAAGAAAGTCCAAACATGCAGTTTTCTGTACAACCCAGTGTTCCTAATGATGCATGCATTTTGAACCTTCCCGTGACCAGCCCTGCACTGATGTCAGTGAAACGGCCCTGGTAATTCACCAGTGTCTGCAAGACCATGGGGAAGTAGCCCTTTCAGTTGATGTATTCTATCGCAAGATTGTCTGGGGCCAAAATTGAGGTATGCATGCCATCTATCGAACCGCCACAGTTAGGGAATAGCGTTGTCACAAAGCCATCAAGTATTTCCTGCACATTACACAGAGTCACAGTCCTTCATAGTAGGAAGCGATTAATGTCCCTGCACACTTGCATCACCATAATCCCCATGGTGGACTTTCCAACTCCAGACTGATTAGCAACTGACAGGTAGCAGTCTGGAGTTGCCAGCTTCCACACAGTGATCACCACTCGCCTTTCCGTTGTGAGCACAGCTCTCATTCTGGTGTCCTTATGCCGCGGGGCAGAGGCGAGCTTGTTGAAGAAACTTGTTGATGTTGAAGGTACCTAGTGCATGGCACAGCAATATAGAGTATTCTCATGTAATGTAATGTGGCTTCAGTCTTAACCAATTTAGTTTGAAAGCTCTATGGTAGGATCTATTGGACAAAGAAAGCTGTTGGTGTGGTGCCTTTCTGGTGTGCAAGTTCATGGTGACTTGAACAATATGGTCCAATTCTGAACACTTGTTCAACCTCAACAGTTTCGCTGAGGAGTTGCATCAGTATTACAGAATAGAATTTGTCCCCATATGTGGAAGTCATCTTGGAAGTCAGTGTACAAGTCAAACATGTTAAATTTGTGTAGTTCCATTGCTGCAAGTCAGAGTTGATAATGTGTGCACTGACTACTTTCACAAGCAAGACTGCACTTGTTTCAGGATATTTACAAATTTCATGGCATTACTGCAAGAGTTGTTGAGTAAATTAGTTAACTGTTTAAAATTGGATATCTTAATCCCATGTAAGAATATTGTTAAAGCATAGAATTATAGAATTGTTGGGCTGGAAGGGACCTTGAGAAATCAAGTCCAGCCCCATGTGCTGAGGCAGGACCAAGTAAACTTAGACCATTCCTGACAGGTGTTCGTTCAGTCTGTTCTTAAAAAACCTCTGATGATTGGGATTCCACAGCCTCTCTGGAAGCCTATTCCAGAGCTTGACTACCCTTGTAATTAGGTTCTCCTAATATCTATCATAATGACAGGTTTCAGAGTAGCAGCCGTGTTAGTCTGTATTTGCAAAAAGAAAAGGAGTACTAGTGGCACCTTAGAGACTAACCAATTTATCTGAACATAAGCTTTCGTGAGCTACAGCTCACTTCATCGGATGCATTCAGTGGAAAATACAGTGAGGAGATTTATATACACACAGAACATGAAAAAAATGGGTGTTATCATACACCTTGTAAGGAGAGTGATCACTTAAGATGAGCTATTACCAGCAGGAGAGCGGGACGGGGGGAGAAAACCTTTTGTAGCGATAATCAAAGTGGGCCATTTCCAGCAGTCAACAGGAATGTCCGAGGAACACCCACCACTGCTCCTCGGACGTTCCTGTTAACTGCTGGAAATGGCCCTCCTTGATTATCGCTACTAAAGGTTTTCTCCCCCCCTCCCGCTCTCCTGCTGGTAATAGTTCATCTTAAGTGATCACTCTCCTTACAAGGTGTATGATAACACCCATTTTTTTCATGTTCTGTGTGTATATAAATCTCCTCACTGTATTTTCCACTGAATGCATCCGATGAAGTGAGCTGTACGAAAGCTTATGTTCAGATAAATTGGTTAGTCTCTAAGGTGCCACTAGTACTCCTTTTCTTTTTGCTAATATCTAGCCTAATATTTCCCTGGCAGCAGATTAAGCCTGTTATTTCTTGTTTTACCGTCAATGGACATGGAGAACAATTGGTCTCCGTTTTCTTTATATCAGCCCTTAACATACTTGAAGACTATTATTAGGTTCCCCCTCAGTCTTCTTTTCTCAAGACTAAACATACATAGGTTGTTTTTTTTAATAGGTCAGATTTTCTAAATCTTTTATAATTTTTGTTGCTTTCCTATGGACCATCTCCAATTTGTCCAGGTCTTTCCTAAAGCTTGGTGCCCAGAATTGGATACTCTATTCCAGCTGAGGCCTCACCAATGCTGAGTAGAGCGCAACAGTTACCGCCCTTGTCTTACATACATACAAAAGCAGTCAGGTATAGTATATACATGTACTCTTGCTTGTAGGTTGTTGGTCTTGAACTTTTTTTTAAAATGGAGTTAGTTGGGCACTGTTCTAAAGACCAACCAAACCAATAAAAAGTTCTTACTCAAAGGAACATAAAACATTAGGAACTATACCACAGTCAAATATACCTAAACATGACACACATGTCATCTAAATGTTACATTGCCATGAGGTGGACTGACAGAGAACATATTACTTATTCCAGGCCAACAGCTGGTAGTGTAGATCTGCTTTTTGACCCCCACGTTTCCAGTTTTTAACTTTTTTTTTTTTTAAAGTATCTTGCCTAAGTAGATTTTCCTTTCCGTAGTCCATTGAGGCAGTAACCTCTGTAATGTGTTCAGACATGTCATGCTTGAACCAAACTCTTCCATTTCTTTATTTGCTTCTTGGGTAGGTGACTGACCCATCTGAGAAAAAGAACAGCAATGCTTCAGGAATAATTAAAGCAATATGGAAACTTGTGTTTGGAAAAAAATTGTGATTTGTCAGCAGCAATATCTCTTGACCCATGCTTCAAAAACTTGATAAAAACCATTGGGCTACTTGCTAAATCGTATCTTATGTATGACGCAGTAGTAGCTGGAAAGTTAATTTTTTATCTAGGACGTACTTTCTAATTCTAGAATGGTAGTGATTTGTCCCTAAGCATTACATCTCAACAAGAACCTAAACTGTCCTCAGTTAGCCTAATGAAGTTATGCTTTTCATGTTATTGCTTGTTATAACTTATATATACCTTTCAGTACTCTTAAACTGTTAGAACTATAAAAACATAATTAAGAAAAAGCTACAATAGTAGATTTAGTCATAGCTGTAAATTTATGTAATACAATTTACACAAACTAGATGACAATCTAAAGATTTCCAGTTTGAGAAACATTAACAAAAATAGTCCCTGTGCAAAGGTTGCAGTTCTGACTTGGCCTGTTATTACATCCTGACAACCCCAAACATACCTACCAAATAAAAGTATACAAATACATATGCAACAATATCCATAACACTTTTTAATCTGTCTTGCCCTCCAAGATCCCGGCCCTCCTCTCAAAGGGATAAGCTTCCTGCCTCTATTCTGTTCTCAAGCCCCTACTTCCTTGGAAACGAGGGACTGAGTTCTAGTGTAGGTCCATTTTTCTGTGTGATATTATGTTGCTCTGCTGCTAGATCTTTGTGATCTCTCTTCTCTTCATATTTAAAATGAGAAATTAAAGGTATTTTATAAAAGAAAATGTAGACAATTCACAGAACTCTTTTGTAGGTGGAAAAGAGAAAGTAGATATAAAAACAGTAATTTGTAAACTTGAGGAAAAACAAAAAATAGAGTACTTACTTCTAAATAGAATTGTCCTACTTACCTAAAACTGGATACTTTTAAAAACAAACTTACAGAAAATACAACATTTTTGTGAAACCACTTTCAACCTAGTAAACAAGGTCTTGATTATTCCTATTCTATACTTTTAAAAATAAGTTTACAATTTGTGCTCTATTCTGAGAATTTCCTAGGTTTAAGCCTGTTAATTTGTATGATAGATGGAAAAAGAAGTCAATTCTCAAGAACAGGTAGACTCAAAATGGAGAGGAATCACAATTTTCTGTTTTAACTGTTTCTCTTGTAAGACACACACACTTCAACTTCTGAGATAAGCCTTTTAGAACCCCCTCTATGGAGACACTTTTAGACCGTATTTTATTGTGATACATGGAGAATTGAATGTGATTTTGCTAATCTCTTGGAAGTGCCTGTTGGAAAGTTTGTATGTCTCTATTTCATCCAAAAATTATGGGCTTTATGAAGGAATTTACTGAGTGAAATTCTATGGCCTCTGGTATGAGACTAGATGATCACAATTGTCTTTCTTCTAGCCTTTAAAATCTTTGAAAGCAAAGATAGGTTTATAGTGCCATCTAGTGTCATTTTTTTCAGACTGCAGGAAAAAATATACAAAACAGAACTAAGGTTAGTTGGATATTAAGATACAGGTGAGAGCCACTGAGCAGTGCATGGTGAGGAAGGTATAAGTGGGTAAAACTAGAGATTCCCTTGAATAAAATCTAGAACGTTAATGGATTATTTTTTTAATTGCATTAAATGAGGTCCTTAGCAGAATTAATAAAAAGAAAAGGAGTACTTGTGGCACCTTAGAGACTAACCAATTTATTTGAGCATAAGCTTTCGTGAGCTACAGCTCACTTCATTGGATGTGTAGCTCACGAAAGCTTATGCTCAAATAAATTGGTTAGTCTCTAAGGTGCCACAAGTACTCCTTTTCTTTTTGCGAATATAGACTAACACGGCTGTTACTCTGAAACCTAGCAGAATTAATGTTTTACAATTTTTTCTCATTTAATATTGTCCACTGATCTTCATCCTATAATGCAACAGTGTAGTATAATTTATTTGATGTTTATTAGCTTTATGTTTTTAGTGTCTGGCCTTACTGAAGGAAAGGTCCCACTTACTACAATAAGAGTTTTACCTGAATAAATACTTCAGAATTTGGCCAACTTGTTGCTTTTAAATAAATAATAGAACTTACCTATTGGTTGCCTGTTTCATTGTAATAGCAGTTTGATATTCAAGATATAAATAAATATAATTTGTTTTATAAATATATATACTCTGTATATATTATGGTTGAGCTGTAGTGATACCATAGTTAAGGTTGTGGCAACATTTATATTTTGACAAAACTGTGAAATGTAAAAGTATGTGTGGAGCAGGGAAACGCCATTGAAATTAAAAGTCATTGTATTTGAATTTTTATGTTGGTTTGGTGCAGATCAATTTAATACATTTGGATACATTACATGTTGATGTAAAAATGATCAATTTTTTTTTAATAGGATAAGGACTATTTTGGGTGCCTTTTGTTAAAAACGTATAAGTTCCAAGGGGTCTGAGTTTTGCCTCGCACATTACATCTGCTAAGTAGGACAATATTAACTAGAAGTAGGTACTCCTATTTTTTGTTTTTTGTTTTTACGTTACTATTTTTTAATTTTGTCTGCATGAAGCAGACATATTAAGCACTCTCAACACTATCATCGGCATGTGACAAGTGTTGTCTGCATTGTAGGACTTTTCTGTAATATAATATATTATATAATATTGGTCTATGGGAAAGTTCCCTGAGCTGCAAAATAGGAGACCATGAGGTGAAATCTTCTCTACTGAGGGTGCTTTATATTTCCTTACATTCACCACCTTTATTACCAAACAAGGCTGTGATCCTAACCCTGGAAGGCAGGTAAGTATGAGCTGCTGCTTCTCTGCCGCCCCCCTGGCCCACATTGGTTCCAGTTTTACAAATATGTTAACAGCAAAATTACATAAGGTCATTCTGATATTTGGGAATATAGAACCCAGTTCTGTAATGTGGTAGATCCAAACCTTACCCACTTAATCCACTTTTATATGCTTTGGTTATCTCCTCAAAATCCATTATAGTGGGAATAGAATCCAGGATTCCTCATCTCTGGTTTTCTACAGTTGTCTAGCAAAGAGTGGTGTAATCCAATGGGAAATTGCCAAGTCTCCCCCCCTCCCCTCCCCGCCCCTTACTGTCTGGTCCACAGAAAGGCTAGCTCAAGTCTTAAGGGCATAAATCCTATGGCTCTAGCTCAGGGTCTCGGGATTCTACAGGGCCAGGTTTCAAACCCTTGCTGATGATCCACATTGGGGGAGAGCAGGGGGAAGCTATTGTGAATGAATGTGATACTAGAGGGTTGCACGTTTCATTGTTTCTGTAGCCCAAGCTCATTGTGCAGACCAGGGATGTAAGTTACATACCTCCATGTGCCATCCCCACTGTGGCTCATGCAGGCTGAGGTCTGTGTATTGTTTAACTCTTTAAGTGCAAATGGCTTTTGAGAGGAAAAAACATGCAGTGAGAATCCGTGGAATGTATGGCTAGATTAGAGCCTATAGCCATTTTACAGTGTACTGCCACAGAACTTAAATTCAATTGTCATTTAAGCTGCTCGTCTTTTTCTTATATATATATAAATGTTAGTTATTGAACCCAGGGTCAAACATAATTCCCTCAAATGTTTGGGCCCATGCTATGATAAATCATAACATTCAAAAACATAACATAATACACCTACATATGACATAAATATAAGTGGTGAATTTAAATTAAGTACCTCCAAACAGCCATAAGAAGGAGTGTTGAATAATCCAAATATCTAAAGCAGGAGTATTTTCAGTTCATCTTGCACTCACCCCACCTCATGCCAGGGGTTGTGCATCTCCCCTCCACCTCTCCTCCCATGCCAGAGTCTCTATGTGTCTCCAAAGTAAATTTAGTCTCCCACTGGATTGGAAGGGATGGGCAGATAGCTGGTGCCCTCTCCCACATGGAATTGGCTTTGGGGAAGCAAAGTACTAAGAGGGAGGAAGGAATAAAACCTCTTTCATTCTCCTCTCCCTCTGGCTCCCCCTGATATTTCTTTCCTTTCTGTCTGGGAGATAAATCTTACAGGATATCAACATTTTAAACTCTATTGGGATATGGGCAGAGCTGAGATGGAGGTTGGGGTTAGGGGTTGGGATGGAAGGTCAGTTACTGAGCTGGTTAAAACAGCTAAGTGAGCTACGCAGATGCAAAGGGGCTCTGTGTGTCCCTCATTTCCACTTTCCTGTTTGCTGATTCTCTCCGGTCCCAAAAAGTCAATAAGGTTCTGCCCAGAACTTTCCTTGAAATTTTGGAATCGATCAAATATGGTGCTCCAAAGTTATTGGTTTCAGAGTAACAGCTGTGTTAGTCTGTATTCGCAAAAAGAAAAGGAGTACTTGTGGCACCTTAGAGACTAACCAGTTTATTAGAGCATAAGCTTTCGTGAGCTACAGCTCACTTCATCAGATGCATATCGTGGAAACTGCAGCAGACTTTATATATACACAGAGAATATGAAACAATACCTCCTCCCACCCCACTGTCCTGCTGGTAATAGCTTATCTAAAGTGATCATCAGGTGGGCCATTTCCAGCACAAATCCAGGTTTTCTCACCCTCCACCCCCCCACACAAATTCACTCTCCTGCTGGTGATAGCCCATCCAAAGTGACAACTCTTTACACAATGTGCATGACAATCAAGTTGGGCTATTTCCTGCACAAATCCAGGTTTTCTCACATCCCCCCCACCCCCATACACACACAAACTCACTCTCCTGCTGGTAATAGCTCATCTAAACTGACCACTCTTCAAGTTTAAATCCAAGTTAAACCAGAACATCTGGGGGGGGGGGGGTAGGAAAAAACAAGAGGAAACAGGCTACCTTGCATAATGACTTAGCCACTCCCAGTCTCTATTTAAGCCTAAATTAATAGTATCCAATTTGCAAATGAATTCCAATTCAGCAGTTTCTCGCTGGAGTCTGGATTTGAAGTTTTTTTGTTTTAAGATAGCGACCTTCATGTCTGTGATTGCGTGACCAGAGAGATTGAAGTGTTCTCCGACTGGTTTATGAATGTTATAATTCTTGACATCTGATTTGTTTCCATTTATTCTTTTACGTAGAGACTGTCCAGTTTGACCAATGTACATGGCAGAGGGGCATTGCTGGCACATGGTGGCATATATCACATTGGTGGATGTGCAGGTGAACGAGCCTCTGATAGTGTGGCTGATGTTATTAGGCCCTGTGATGGTGTCCCCTGAATAGATATGTGGGCACAATTGGCAATGGGCTTTGCTGCAAGGATAAGTTCCTGGGTTAGTGGTTCTGTTGTGTGGTATGTGGTTGTTGGTGAGTATTTGCTTCAGGTTGGGGGGCTGTCTGTAGGCAAGGACTGGGCTGTCTCCCAAGATTTGTGAGAGTGTTGGGTCATCCTTTAGGATAGGTTGTAGATCCTTAATAATGCGTTGGAGGGGTTTTAGTTGGGGGCTGAAGGTGACGGCTAGTGGCGTTCTGTTATTTTCTTTGTTAGGTCTGTCCTGTAGTAGGTAACTTCTGGGAACTCTTCTGGCTCTATCAATCTGTTTCTTTACTTCTGCAGGTGGGTATTGTAGTTGTAAGAAAGCTTGACAGAGATCTTGTAGGTGTTTGTCTCTGTCTGAGGGGTTGGAGCAAATGCGGTTGTATCGCAGAGCTTGGCTGTAGACGATGGATCGTGTGGTGTGGTCAGGGTGAAAGCTGGAGGCATGCAGCTAGGAATAGCGGTCAGTAGGTTTCCGGTATAGGGTGGTGTTTATGTGACCATTGTTTATTAGCACTGTAGTGTCCAGGAAGTGGATCTCTTGTGTGGACTGGACCAGGCTGAGGTTGGTGGTGGGATGGAAATTGTTGAAATCATGGTGGAATTCCTCAAGGGCTTCTTTTCCATGGGTCCAGATGATGAAGATGTCATCAATATAGCGCAAGTAGAGTAGGGGCTTTAGGGGACGAGAGCTGAGGAAGTGTTGTTCTAAATCAGCCATAAAAATGTTGGCATACTGTGGGGCCATGCGGGTACCCATAGCAGTGCCGCTGATCTGAAGGTATACATTGTCCCCAAATGTGAAGTAGTTATGGGTAAGGACAAAGTCACAAAGTTCAGCCACCAGGTTAGCCGTGACATTATCGGGGATAGTGTTCTTGATGGCTTGTAGTCCATCTTTGTGTGGAATGTTGGTGTAGAGGGCTTCTACATCCATATTGGCCAGGATGGTGTTATCAGGAAGATCACCGATGGATTGAAGTTTCCTCAGGAAGTCAGTGGTGTCTCGAAGGTAGCTGGGAGTGCTGGTAGCGTAGGGCCTGAGGAGGGAGTCTACATAGCCAGACAATCCTGCTGTCAGGGTGCCAATGCCTGAGAATTATAACATTCATAAACCAGTCGGAGAACACTTCAATCTCTCTGGTCACGCAATCACAGACATGAAGGTCGCTATCTTAAAACAAAAATACTTCAAATCCAGACTCCAGCGAGAAACTGCTGAATTGGAATTCATTTGCAAATTGGATACTATTAATTTAGGCTTAAATAGAGACTGGGAGTGGCTAAGTCATTATGCAAGGTAGCCTGTTTCCTCTTGTTTTTTCCTACCCCCCCCCCCAGATGTTCTGGTTTAACTTGGATTTAAACTTGAAGAGTGGTCAGTTTGGATGAGCTATTACCAGCAGGAGAGTGAGTTTGTGTGTGTATGGGGGTGCGGGGGATGTGAGAAAACCTGGATTTGTGCAGGAAATAGCCCAACTTGATTGTCATGCACATTGTGTAAAGAGTTGTCACTTTGGATGGGCTATCACCAGCAGGAGAGTGAATTTGTGTGGGCGGGTGGAGGGTGAGAAAACCTGGATTTGTGCTGGAAATGGCCCACCTGATGATCACTTTAGATAAGCTATTACCAGCAGGACAGTGGGGTGGGAGGAGGTATTGTTTCATATTCTCTGTGTATATATAAAGTCTGCTGCAGTTTCCACGATATGCATCTGATGAAGTGAGCTGTAGCTCACGAAAGCTTATGCTCTAATAAATTGGTTAGTCTCTAAGGTGCCACAAGTACTCCTTTTCTTTTTGCAAAGTTATTGGGTTACTTACAGACAAACTGAGAAATTCCATCAAGTTGAGTAAAGGGCCTTGTTCACTCTGCCAATAATTTTTTGAAACAATTTAATTCAGCAAACTGGAAAAAAAATAATTCCATCATGTGGAATGGTGCTGATCCCCACATGGGTCATTAGCACGGTTAGGATATTTAGATACACGGCACAGACCTCTATCACTTGAGCTAACTGGTAGCTGGTAACGGTAGTAAGTTGTTATCCTCTGGGCCAGCAACTAAAAGGGGCTGGCGTGCACTTTGCCAGTGGGTTTTATGTCTATTTGCTAGACAGCAGAAAAATGCTGAGACTTTGGAATACCAGTTTCAATTCCAGGTTCTGGAGGGAGATGTTCTCTAGAAGTTATATACCCTTCTGTCCCTGTTCACCCTTCTGCTCCTGTTCTGTTGGCATCTATCCTTGTTCTCCTTGGTTCCTATCTTCCTATCAACTACCCTGGCTCCTGTCCCTGTTTCCCCTCTGTTTTAACCTCTCCCAGCCTACCCCTTCTTCTCATCCCTTTGCATTTGTTGCAGATTGTTCTTGTTCCTCCATCTGTCTTGAGCTCTGGTAAGCTCAAGAGGAAAGAATTTCCTTGCTCTCAGTTCTTGTGCCTGGCACCAGAGTGCATCACCTGCTGCCAGAAGGGTCAGTTATAAATAAAATCCTGCTCAGCCCTAGCAGTTCTTCTGGGATAAGGCATGCTCAGGCACTCTGTGGGGATGAAGCATGCGCAGTCTGGTTGACACACAGGATTTGTGTGCACGAATGGAGCCTCTTGGTGAAGGAGGACTCTTTGGAGAATAAAGCTGCCAGCCTCTAAGGGTTAGAATTGTATATGAATTGCAATTTTTCAGATGCTTATAACTTGCCCAAATGTGAATGAATGGCTTTTTCACAGGAATGGGAAAACGCACATCCTTAACACCAGAGACTGACCTCTGCCAAATGTCAAGCCCTTGCAACAGCACACAGAGGTATTAATGTATCTCAGCGAAGTTGTGCAGGTTTTTTCAACATGGGAAAAATGTATTTTTCCTTATAATTATTCTAGGAAACAGCTGAATCACTTTAACACAATCTTTTTAAAAAAAATTCAGCCTGAAGCATATAAATGGCAGGGAAAATTTCAGTGCAAAAGCTTAAAGTTTGGTGAAGTTAAAAGCAACTGGAAATAGGGCCTTTTAAAGGAAAGGTTTTGAAGATCTTAGCCATAGGTATTGCTGCCACTTTTTTTTTTTTTTTAAGGTAATAGTAAGAAGATGAATGAGTATAAATTCAGGGGAAAGAAAATCACTTTGGAAAATGAAGAGGCAAGTATATTGTAAAACTAAGGAAAAAGTTCAAAAAATGTATTTTTTATGTTGTTTTATTTTCCATCATAAATTTTATAAACAAACTCTGTGTGTATGATTAGTCACCCATTCAGACAATATGCATCCTTCTTCTAGCTTTCTGTCTTACCTCTGTCATCCAGTTAGCAGCAGGAGTCTTGGTTCCAGTTCTGCCTTCTTTGTCAGCTCACTCTAATGACTCCCAAGTTGTCTCTAGCTGTTTCTCCAGGAAGAAGCTGGTATTACTTTTGAGGTGCCATTTCTTTCCACCACTAGTATAATATGGGGACTGTTTACCTTGCTTCTTTGTGGCTCCTGGGGACATAGCTGTAGTCAGCCATGGGAGGTGAGTGGAAAGGGTATATTGTGCATGTGGAGTCAACCCCGTCCCACCCCCAAAATAAACACACTCAGAGGCGTATATTCTAACTAGCAGAAAAAGAATTCTAGTGAGCAGAGGAGGAAAGGAGACATGCCCAAATTTCTGCTTCCTGTTTCCAGCAAGAACATTTTTTACCCTAGGAGCCATAGCCTGGAACAGTCAGGATTACAGTATTGCCAGCCCCAAGTGTTGAAAATTCATGAGTCAAACCTTTCCTTCCTCCCAAAATGACATTTTGAAATAGAGTAAATTAATCATTTTATTTGTCTGTTCTGCCGTTGAGCCTTTACAGGAGAACTGTCACCCACAGTTTTATGTGTAATACTTCCAGTGTCATAATTCAATTTTACATGCACACAAAGTGAACACCAAAAATGTAGGTTTCAGAGTAACTGCTGTGTTAGTCTGTTTTCGCAAGAAGAAAAGGAGTACTTGTGGCACCTTAGAGACTAACCAATTTATTTGAGCATGAGCTTTCGTGAGCTACAGCTCACTTCATTGGATGCATACCGTGGAAACTGCAGAAGACATTATATACACACAGAGACCATGAAACAATACCTCCTCCCACCCCACTGTCCTGCTGGTAATAGCTTATCTCAAGTGATCATCAAGTTGGGCCATTTCCAGCACAAATCCAGGTATTCTCACCCTCCGCCCCCCCCCAACAAACGCACTCTCCTGCTGGTAATAGCCCATCCAAAGTGACCACTCTCTTCACAATGTGTATGATAATCAAGGTGGGCCATTTCCGGCACAAATCCAGGTTCTCTCATTCCCTCACCCCCCTCTAAAAACCACACACACAAACTCACTCTCCTGCTGGTAATAGCTTATCCAAAGTGACCACTCTCCTTACAATGTGCATGATAATCAAGGTGGGCCATTTCCAGCACAAATCCAGGTTTTGTCACCCCCCACCCCCATACACACAGAAACTCACTCTCATGCTGGTAATAGCTCATCCAAAGTGACCACTCTCCCTACAATGTGCATGGTAATCAAGGTGGGTCATTTCCAGCACAAATCCAGGCTTTCTCACCCCCGCCCCCCGAAACACACACACACAAACTCACTCTCCTGCTGGCAATAGCTCATCCAAACTGACCACTCTCCAAGTTTAAATCCAAGTTTAACCAGAACGTCTGGGGGGGGAGGGTAGGAAAAAACAAGGGGAAATAGGCTACCTTGCATAATGACTTAGCCACTCCCAGTCTCTATTTAAGCCTAAATTAATAGTATCCAATTTGCAAATGAATTCCAATTCAGCAGTTTCTCGCTGGAGTCTGGATTTGAAATTTTTTTGTTTTAAGATAGCGACCTTCATGTCTGTGATTGCGTGACCAGAGAGATTGAAGTGTTCTCCGACTGGTTTATGAATGTTATAATTCTTGACATCTGATTTGTGTCCATTTATTCTTTTACGTAGAGACTGTCCAGTTTGACCAATGTAAATGGCAGAGGGGCATTGCTGGCACATGATGGCATATATCACATTGGTGGATGTGCAGGTGAACGAGCCTCTAATAGTGTGGCTGATGTTATTAGGCCCTTTGATGGTGTCCCCTGAATAGATATGTGGGCACAGTTGGCAACGGGCTTTGTTGCAAGGATAAGTTCCTGGGTTAGTGGTTCTGTTGTGTGGTATGTGGTTGTTGGTGAGTATTTGCTTCAGGTTGGGGGGCTGTCTGTAGGCAAGGACTGGGCTGTCTCCCAAGATTTGTGAGAGTGTTGGGTCATCCTTCAGGATAGGTTGTAGATCCTTAATAATGCGTTGGAGGGGTTTTAGTTGGGGGCTGAAGGTGACGGCTAGTGGCGTTCTGTTATTTTCTTTGTTAGGTCTGTCCTGTAGTAGGTAACTTCTGGGAACTCTTCTGGCTCTATCAATCTGTTTCTTCACTTCCGCAGGTGGGTATTGTAGTTGTAAGAAAGCTTGACAGAGATCTTGTAGGTGTTTGTCTCTGTCTGAGGGGTTGGAGCAAATGCGGTTGTATCGCAGAGCTTGGCTGTAGACGATGGATCGTGTGGTGTGGTCAGGGTGAAAGCTGGAGGCATGACCATTGTGAAGAGAGTGGTCACTTTGGATGGGCTATTACCAGCAGGAGAGTGAGTTTGTGTGTGTGTGGGGGGGGGGGGCGGAGGATGAGAAAACCTGGATTTGTGCTGGAAATGGCCCAACTTGATGATCACTTTAGATAAGCTATTACCAGCAGGACAGTGGGGTGGGAGGAGGTATTGTTTCATGGTCTCTGTGTGTATATAATGTCTTCTGCAGTTTCCACGGTATGCATCCGATGAAGTGAGCTGTAGCTCACGAAAGCTCATGCTCAAATAAATTGGTTAGTCTCTAAGGTGCCACAACTACTCCTTTTCTTTTTACAAAAAATGTAGAACTCGCTGCTTGCTATTTGGCAGTAGAATTCACTCCACTGCAGCAGCTGATAGAATGTTTGGGTGTCATGCTAAGGATATTCCCTCTCTTTCAGCCTTGGTGTCCTATTGGGAACAGGGGCTCTGGAACAATTTTTATAGTGGGAGTGCTGAGAGCTATTGAACCAAACTGTAAAGCCTTCATATAATGGAAACCACTTCAAGCCAGGGGGGGTTCCAGCACATGTGATTGGGAATGCTGGTTGGGGCAAACTCTTTTTAGTGCCCCCCACTCTGTTCACTTCATTTTCATTCAGTTTGTCTTCTTCCCTAACCAGATACTATCAGTCTAGGGTGACTAGACAGCAAATGTGAAAAATCGGGACGGGGGTGGGGGGTAATAGGAGCCTATATAAGAAAAAGCCACAAAAATCGGGACTGTCCCTGTAAAATCAGGACATCTAGTCACCCTATATCAGTCAGAACCATTAGCTACGTTGATGGCAGACAAGCCACGTACAAGAAGACAGATTTTTCTGTTAATTGTGTTTGGTTATCAACTTGTTCCCAGAGTGTGTAGTCTCAGGCTAGAGAATTGGTTTCATAACTTTGAAGCTAGGAAGCATGAGGAATAAGCTGAGGAAGGGGAAATTAATGTCACATTTTTGGTACCCTGCTTGATAAATGAGGCGAAAGAGTGAATGGGCATGGAAAATAAACTTCCATTTGGCCTCTGAAGACTGTCTTTCCAGGTCATGGATGAAGCACTTTAATATGAATGATAGAGAAGCTTGTACAGCAGCTGCTAATACCAGTTTTGCAGTCAGTTAACTTTGCACTTTCCATGAGCCCTTTAATTCACTTAAATATGACCCCAACAGCGACAATTGAAAAATAATAGTAATTTTTATTACAAATAATATAAAGGAGTAGAGTGATTTTTTTAAAGGGATGCATATTTAGTCTTTATAGTGTTTTCTCTTTGTTATATAGTCTTGTTAAACTGAATCTTTCTATCTTAATAGAACTCATAAAATGCATCAGGCAGATTTATTTTAAAATGAAAGTAAGACAATATCAACATATTTGAGTTTTTTCCTGCATAAATCATTTTGAAAAGCTTTTCAGGAAATGTTAAATTTATATTTGCTTAGTTTTCTGACATATAATACTAAGGTAAATAATATATCCACTAAAAAGTTTTTGATTCTTCCAGGAGATCCATGATTCTATGGCTGTATCATTAAATATGAATACCAGCACTGCAAAAAGCAGTAGTCTGTTAGCTAGTACAGAACTTACGGACAAAATGTTCTGTGATCAAAACACTAAAATAGTGAGCTCAGTATTGCTCACTTCTAGTATGAGCACTTTTATAAATTACCAGGATGTAGACCTACCAAAATGGGACTATAGAGAGAGAAACTCGTCAGCACAAAGAAAGAAAAATAAGAATAGTGAAAATAATAAAATCACCAGTCTTAAAAGGAAGCAGGATATATCTACTTATTACTCATACAAGATGGAACGGTGGTTACCAATGAAAGAAGATGTTAATTCACATAAAACAAAGCATGATTGGGCTGCTGAACAAGCAGAAAAAACATTTTGTGACATCAGAAATTTAGGACATGAGGAAAAAAGCCAGTTAATCACAACTATAAAAGAGGCAGTAGCTCTGGTAGTTACTATGGTATTTCAAGATGGTTCTTCACAGCTGAGCTCAGATCAGGTTAGTGAATAACAATAGTTTTTGTTCTATGAATTTAAGAAAATGTTCATACTAGAGCTGTGAAAAATGTGTGAAACTTGCCTGATTTTGAGTTTTGTTAAGCTCTGACAAGGATCAATAAATGGTTTGAGAGAACTTGGCCAATTTGTGGAGTTTTGAAAAATATTGATGCAAAACCAGGTGAAACATAGAGGTTCCAGGTGAATTTTCTTTTTAGATTCAAAGCAAAACTCATGGAATATAGAACCATATGGGTGAATATGTTGATGGGTATACAGATCGACTCACTCAAGGAAAGAGGCTTTATTGGGGCTGATTGTACAGAGAAGCCTGGAGTCAACATGGAATGGTGTTTGAGGACTTCAGAAATCTGCATAGGTGATGATTCTTTTGGATTAATCAAGAATTTTATGATTGTCATGCCAACAATTGGTCTGTCTCAGGTGGTTATAGAGTCTTCTAAGGCTGGATACACACTAGATCTAATGTTTGGGTTGAGAGTGCAGTATGGAGGGTTGGATATTACCCATGTCAGATACTTATGGTTTCCTTTGGTTTGAGGTTGGGGTACATGTATTCCAACTGGAGAGGGACTTGATCTGATGATCCTCCTTGAATGGCGGTTGGAACCAGGATGTTTTCAGGTATCCTTAAGGGACATGGTTGATTCCCAAATGACTACTCACAATAGTTAGGAGTTTTTTGTCTTCCACTACTGGTACAATAGCTCTTAATAGCCACCCCCCTTTGCTGGCTTTTCTCTCACAGATTAGTCATCTAGGTAGGGTATACCTGCACCTGCCTCCTCTAGAGGAAGTCTGCTACAACCGACATGCATTTGGTGAATACTTGGGGGCTGTTGACAGATCGAATGGGAGGACCGTGAACTGATAGTGTTTGAGCGCAAACTGGAGAAAATGTCTGTGTGCAGGTCAAATGGTTATATGAAAGTATGCGTCTTTCATGTTGAGTGCGGCGTACCAGTCTCCCGGATCCAGGGAAGGTATAATAGTGCTCAGGGAGACCACGCGGAACGTCAACTTCACCATGAACTGGTTGAGTCCTCTCAGGTCTAAAATGGGTCTGAGACCCTCTTTTGCCTGGGGGATTAGGAAATAATGGGAGTAGAAGCCCTTTCCCCTTAGCTCCTGAGGAATCTCCTCCACTCCCCCTATGGCGAGGAGCGATTGCACCTCCTGGATAAGGAGTTGCTCATGAGAGGGGTCCCTGAAAGGGGGGGGGGAGAGGGGGAAGGAACAGAATTGGAGAGAGTATCCCACTTCTACCATGCAAAGAACCCAGTGATCCTATGTTATTTGGGATCAAGCATGGTAGAAGTGGGATAGATGATTCAGAAAACATGGTAGCGTGGTGGGTGCGCCATCCTTGGGCACATCTTCAAAAGGCCTGTTTAGAGCCTGTTTAGACTGGCCATGACCTTGCCCAAAGGGGGGTTGGAAGGTTTCTGCCTGCCGTTCCTGCCCCTTCGTCTATAAAAATCCTGCCTCTGACGAGGAGGATATACGCACTGTTGTTGTGGTTGAGACTAAAGTGCTTGCATTGGGTTGCCGGCGTATGCATTCCCAACGGCTTCATGGTCGCCCTGGAGTCTTTCAAGCTGTGTAGCTTGGAGTCTGTCTGCTCTGAAAAAATCCCCACGCCCTCGAAGGAAAGGTTCTGTAGGGTTTGCTGCACTTCTGGGTATAACAATTAAAATATGTTAATTCGCAACTACATATACTATAATATACATATATGCTAAATATTATACATAAATCTTTACTAAATTTGGTGGTTCTCTTTGCTAACCAGGAGGAAACACTATATCTGTAAATATTTTATTTAAGCATTTATATAGCTCAATCTGAATGTATTCAGATTTTAAATGTTTACATTTTTATTGTGTTAGAATATGAAAATTTATCATTGATTCTGAAGCCATAAGGGACCATTGTGATAATCTAATCCATGCGTTCTCAAACTTCATTGCACTGGAACCCCCCTTCTGACAATAATGTTACTACATGATCCGTGGGGTGTGGGGAGGCGTGGAGCCCAAGCCCTGGGGAGTGGGAGAGAGGGCTTCAGCCCTGGGTCCAAACAAGTCTAATGCTGGCCCTGGCGACCCCATTAAAATGGGGTCCTGACTCACTTTGGGGTCCCGACCCACAGTTTGAGAACTCCTGATCTAATCTGATGTCCTGTATAGCACAGCCTATAGAATTTACTCAAAATAATTCCTAGAGTATAGCTTTTGGAAAAACAGCCAATCTTGATTTAGAAATTGTCACTGATCCATTTCTTATTGTACTAGATGCTTAATTTTGTATTCATGAGTTGTATCAAGCTGCATTTGAATTGAAATTGAAATTCAATTAAAAATACACAGAACTAGCACTTAATTTTTTTTTAATTAAACATGGCTACCTTAAATGTGTTGGATACATAAGGAAAAAAAAAAGTAAATATATCAAAACATATTTTGCATTTAAAACTGATTTATTAAGCAAAGTATTAACTGTAGTTAATGAATTCACAGATTGTTTCTGGTTTCCATGGGCCAGATTATCAGAGGTATTTAGGTACCTAGTAGGATTTTCAAAAGTCCCTAAGCAGGTTAGGTGCCTAACTCCCATTGAAATCTGTATTTTTAGCTGTCTAGCTGCATCTTCTGGTGCCTAAATACCTTTGAAAATCTAGCCCCATGCCCTTCAAGTTTTTTAGAATTAGTAGAGCTCATTGTCTCTCAGCTGGTTTTTGTTTTCCAATCTATAAATAATCTTTTCTGCTTTTTCATCTCCCGCTCTGTTTCTCAACTTTGAATGAAATATTCCCAATGAAGAAAATATTATCTCTGTACCTCTTAACTGAAACCAAAAATAACCAATGCAAAAGCTTTTCTGCACAACAGAAACTGAAAATACTTATATTTGGAAAAATGTAAATATCAGCATCCACTCTATTATGAAGACCACAAGTATTGTAGATACTTATTGTAGTACATGGTTTTGTGGCATATTTATAAAGCTTGTATTGATCTTAAAAAGTTATTCCCCCTCTCCCATTTCTGTATGTACTTTAAAAAACAGCATCCTCTAACTCACTAAAATTTGAGAAGGGTGCATTTTGATGCAGGGTGGTTTTTTTTTTTTTATTTTGCTTATTTAAAAGATGTTAATACACTATAGTAATGTTAGGCCATACTGCAGTTGTGAACAGGTAAGGTGCTTGAGCAGAAGCTCCCTCAACACAAACTCAGAGAGTCATTGGCAGGTATTTATTGAGATTTCCCTAACTTTGAAATTCACTGCTCTACCTTGGTCCACCAGAAACTTCTGGACAATAAGGCAAAGACCATCTTTTTCCTCCAGGTTTTTGAGAAAGTGTGTGCCGAGAGTTGGAAGGGTTAATTTATTCTGCTATTCTCATATTAGTAGTTGGATGTGTATGTATTTATATGTCAGGATGTTATGACTAGTCTTTAATATTATATAGTATTTTATACTGTGTTTGTTTTTAAATGGGATGAGTATCCAGGGTTAATGACTTAAATTATAAACTCTTGGGTCAGGGACCATCTTTTTTATTTGTGTTTGTACAGCGCCTATGACAATGAGGTTTGGTGCATGACTGGAGCTTATAGGTGCTACCATAATAGAAATATGTAATAATATGTAAGACTGTCAAGCTATTAAAAATGAATTGTGATTAATCGTGTGATTAATCGCACTGTTAAACAATAATATAATACCATTTATTTAAATATTTTTGGATGTTTTCTACATTTTCAAATATATTGATTTCAGTTACAACACAGAATACGAAGTGTACGGTGCTCACTTTCTATTTTTGAATACATTGCACTGTAAAAAAACAAAACAAATAGTATATTTCAATTCATCAAATACAAGTACTGTAGTGCAATAGTACTGTAGTCTCTTTATCATGAAAGTTGAACTTACAAATGTCGAATTATGTACAGAAAAATAACTGCATTCAAAAATAAAACAATGTAAAACTTTAGAGCCTACAAGTCCACTCAGTCCTACTCCAGCCAATTGTTTAGACAAACAAGTTTGGTTACATTTGCCAGAGATAATCATGCCTGCTTCTTGTTTACAAGTGAGAACAGGTGTTCACATGGCACTGTTGTAACCAGTGTCGCAAGATATTTACGTGCCAGATGTGCTAAAGATTCTTATGTCCCTTCATGCTTCAACCACCATTCCTGAAGATATGCATCCATGCTGATGACTGTTTCTGCTTGATAACAGTCCAAAGCAGACTGGACCAGTGCATGTTCGTTTTCGTCATCTGAGTCAGATGCCACCAACAGAAGGTTGGTTTTCTTATAACGCCAGCTACAACAGTGCCATGTGAATGCCTGTTCTCACTTTCAGGTGACAATGTAAATAAGAAGTGGGCAGCATTATTTCCTGTAAGTGTAAAGAAACTTGTTTGTTTTAGCAATTGGCTGAACAAGAAGTAGGACTGAGTGGACTTGTAGGCTCTAAAGTTTTACATTGTTTTGTTTTTGTTACGTTAAAAAAAATCTACATTTGTAAGTTGCACTTTCACAATAAAGAGATTGCACTACAGTAATTGTATTAGGTGAATTGAAAAATACTATTTCTTTTATCTTTTTTACAGTGCAAATATTTCTAATAAAAATAATATAAAGCCCTGTGCACTTTGTATTGTGTGCTGTAATTGAAATCAATATATTTGAAAATGTAGAAAAACAGCCAAAAGTATTTATAATAAATGTAAATTGTTGTTCTATTATTGTTTTACAGTATGATTAAAACTACGATTAATCGGAACTAATTTTTTAATCTAGTTAATTTGTTTTGCATTAATTGTTTGCGTTAATTGCCATTAATTGACGGCCCTAAAATATGTTTGTTTTTTAAATAAATGTACTGTACGTAACACACTGCATCTAGGGAAATGTGGAAATTTCTATATAGAATTGCATAAAGGTGTTCAGTAGAAAAATATTACTCATCTTAATCAATTGTACTTATAGGGCGTAGTCTCATCAGTAAGAGGAATTGTTATGTTAATAAAGAGACAGACAGACCAACTTCGTCCTTCCAATGGCTCTTCAATTGTTAATCCAATTGTTTGGGATGCCTGTACCAGAAATGATAAGTTTATTTATTTAAAAATAGAGCACTCTTCTGTTTGGGAGCAACAGGAACAGACTCATAAGAAGTACATCAGGTGAGGGAACAGACAGTAATCTTTGTTCTGTATGTGTGTAAATAGTAGTGATGTTGATTGTCACTGTTGTCTAATACTACAACAAATGTCTAAGTAATTCTTCTTTGAGTGCTTATTTGCATATGTTCCATTTCTGGTGGCGTGAATATGCCCCATGTGTAGGGTGACCATATTTCCCAAAGGGAAAACGGGACACTGCGTGGGGCCTGCTCATCCAAGCCATACCCCCTCCCCCTCTGCACCTGGGGCTGTCTGTTCCCTACCCTCTTCCCTCCCTGCACATGGGGCTGGCCTGTGCTCTGCCTCCTCTCCCCACAAGCACAGGGCTGACCTGAGTTGCTGGCCCCAGCCCTGCCACCACCATGCACAGGGCTCTCACCTGAGCCCAGCCTGCTCCCCATGTGGGGCTGGTGTCATTCTTCGCCTGATCCCTGCTGCCTCCCACAAGGCTGGTGTCGCTGCTTGCCTGAACCCTGCCTCCCCTCATGCGGCTGGCATCACTGTTTGTCCATATCCTGCCTGCCCCTTCTCCCCTGGCTCGCATTGCTGCTCGCCAGAGCCCTATTCACCCCCCCTCCCTCGCCCACACACACACGCACATTCCTCTCTGCCTCTCTGGGGGTGCACTCTGAACTTTTGCCAAAAAAGTCAGGACGGCTGGGACAGGGCTTACAAAAGGGAGTCTCCTGGCCAAAACGGGACATATGGTCACCCTACCCACGTGCTAGAGATCAGAATGCTTTAGCCAGCAATGTTGTTTGGTTGCATCTGCTCCGCTGGTGGCCTCAAAGGTATAAAGCGGGGGGGCAAAGTGTCCAACTGGCCCTCAGTTCCTTTCAGCTGCTCCTGGATGTGAGACTGAGCCAGCCAACAATGTCCACCCTTTTTCCAGTTGCATATTTTATTCTGACTTTGTAAATAGTTAATTATTTAGACTACATATTTAGTATAGTGATGAGTGTAGGTTTCAGCTTTCTCTAGGTTCATTTTTTACCCTGTACAGAAGGTGGGGATGGGTGGGTCTGGCATGATGTTGGGACAGAAAAACCCAGGCTTTAAAGTGAAGGATATGTAAAAGAAAAGCTTAAGAATTGTAAAATCCTTACAAGAGGACAACTAAATCTAGGGACATCAAGATGAAGTTCCTTTTAGAGAAAGCTATAAGGCTGGTCTCTGACTGGATGGGAGACAGGATCCGTCTAGTCTGGGATTGTCCTCAGGGAAAAGTGTCCCAGTAACTGCCTTTATTTCTGGGGCTCTGCCTGCTCCTACCTCTGTGGCTGCGAGCAGGGATAGGCATCACACCTCTGAGGAGCACAGAGGAAGATCTCTCAAGAATCCCTTAAAAGAAAGAGGATTGGGTCACTTCTTTATGTCTTCAGGAAGAAGAAAACTCTGAAAGCAGCCCCTCCCTTCTCTTTCCAGCAGGAGGCATCCTGGAAGGCTTCTCTGGTGTCCATGTTATTGGACAATTGGTTGGTGAGAGGATCATCTCCAGAGCAGGTGATAAGCAGTGTTCAGTACATCATACTTCTGTTGTCCAGATTGGGACTGAGAATGAACATGGAAGTCTCATTTAATTCCAACACAAAAGATAGTTTATTGGGACTCTAATCGATACCATGATGGCTCGAGCGTACCTACTGCAGGGCAGATTCAACAGTAGGTCAGAGTTGATAAATGAACTGCAAAACAAATCTACTTCAAGGACATGTCTCTGGTTTTAAGGTCACATGGCTTCAGGTACTCTGGTGACCCCAATTATAGATTTTTTTTCTTTCACAGATTCATAGATTCCAACACTAGAAGGGGCCATTGTGACAGTCCAGCCTATCTATATAACACAGGTGTACTAGTGCATATCTTTTAGAAAAACATCTAATCTTGATTTAAAATTTCCAGTGATGGAGAATCCACCATGACCCTTGGTAAATTGTTCCAGTGATTAATTATTCTCACTGTTTAAAAAAAATTACACTTTATTTCCAGTCTGAATTTTTGTCTATGTTCAACTTGTATCGTGTTGTACCTTTCTCTGCTAGATTGAAGAGCTCATTATCAAATATTTGTTCCCTGTGTAGGTACTTATAAACTGTAATCAAGTCACCTCTTAACCTTATATTTTGCTCAGCTAAATAGATTGAGCACCTTGAATCTGTCACTGTAGGGTATGTCTTCCAATTCTTCCAATCGTCTTGCTTATGACTCTTCTCTGGACTTGTCCAGTTTATTAACATCCTTCTTGAATTGTGGACACTAGAACTGGACACAGTATTCTTGTAGAGCCAAATACAGAGGTTAAAATAACCACTCTACTCCTATTCGAGATTCCTCTGTTTATGCATCCGAGGATAGCATTATCCTATTTGGGCAGTGTCATTCTGGGAGATCATGTTCAGCTGTTGATACACTAGACCGTGTCTCTGTTGTCGTAAGGGGTGGTAATGGATGGCTTATCACCCTGATGGCCACAATATAGATATGAGGGTACACATACCTCAAGAAGTTTTGAACTCCTTCAACTGGTGGAAAGATCCATATTAGGTCTGCAAGGGATTTCTGTTCTCCTCAGAATTTCCCACTAAGTCAGTAGTGACAGATGTGTCGTTGCTTGAGTGTACAGTACAGGGTCAATGGTCTCAAAGAGATGCTTGGGTTCATATCAGTGTCCTGGAGCTCAGAGAAATATGGCTTGCCTGCATGGCCTTTCTACCTCATATCAAATATCAGAGTGTACAGATGAGAATCAACCATACCACCACAAAGTTTTATGTAAACAAACGTGGGAACTAGATCAACAATGTTGTGCAGGGAAGCAGTTGATCTATGGAATTGATGTATCCTGCACAACAACTGTATATCACCTTCCAGGACTATACGACAGGCTGGCAGACAATCTAAGCAGACCTATTGCTCCGAATTGTAAATGGTCCTTAAAGGATTTGGTCATCAAGTCCATTTTCAATCAGTAGTGTCTGTTTGCAGCTGACCAGAACAAGAAATACAAAGTATTTTGTTCCAAGGGAGGACAAAGTCTGAGTTCTCAAGAAGATGCCTTCCTAATCCCCTGGGTTCAGGCCATATTGTATGTTTATTCCCCCAGTTCCTCTGACCCTACGTGTGTTAAGGAAGGTCAAACCGGACAAGGCCTCAGTCATCCTAATAGCCCTAGACTGGCCCAGGCAATACTGGTTCAAGGAAATCAGAAATCTCTCTGACACCTCCAGTATCTACCAGACTTAATTACTCAGAACAATGGGACAACATTTCATCTAGATTTGTTGTTCCTAAACCTCACAGCATGGAAACTCTCTGGCTAACAGTTCTGTTGATATATACAGCATATTGATTCAGAGCAGAAAGGAGTCTCTGAGGACTGAAAAATGGAAATGTTTTTTATCCATTCAGTAAATTCTTGCCCATGAGAGACATCAGTCCCTCATATCGAGTATCTATTATTCTTAAAAACCTTTGGTTTGTTGCTAAGCTCATTACGTGTGTGTTTGGCTGCTATTTCTGCACATCATCCACCAATTCACGACCATCTCATCCTTCAGTTAAAAAGTTTGTGAAAGGTCTTCTGAGAGTTTTTCCTTCAATAACTTATTTTACAATACTTACTTTTATCTTGGAATCTTAATGTGGTACTTATCTACTTGGAGGGACCTCCATTTGAGCTATTAGCCTTGTGCTCATTACTCCATTTGTCTATGAAGATGGCATTTTTTGTTGCAGTTATATTGGTAGGCCCTACCAGTTTTATGGCCATGAAAAACATGTCACAGACTGTGAAATAAGCCTTTCCACGAGAAATGTGATCTCTCCCATGTTCCGGGGAGCACCCCAGCTGCAGGCTCCTAATTGCTAGTCCAGGCTTGGCTGGCAAGACACAGGACTTGTTCTTCCACAGCACAGCCACTCTCGGGGGGAGATCAGACCCACCTCTGCATACCTCCCGCTGCTGCAGGAAGTTCTGGGGCTGGGCAGCATCCCCGAAGCTTTCTGCAGCCAGAAGAGGCTTCTGGAGGTGGTGGTCCAATCTTCCATGTACTGTTGGGAGCACCTCAGCCAGGTGCTCCTAGCTGCTAACCTGGGTTGGGTGGGGAGATGAGATCTACCTCCAGTGGCAGCGCAGAAGTGAGGGAGCACAGGGAGATCAGTCTCACCTCCATCTGAAATCGTGATATTGACCAATTTTAAAATCCTGGGGCCTTGATATCGACCAAAATGGACTGTGAATTTGGTAGGGCCCTATAGATCGGCATGCAGGGTCTGGGAATCATAGAATATTAGGGTTGGAAGGGACCTCAGGAGGTCATCTAGTCCAACCCCCTGCTCAAAGCAGGACCAATTCCCAATTTTTGCCCCAGATTCCTAAATGGCCCCCTCAAGGATTGAACTCACAACCCTGGGTTTAGCAGGCCAATGCTCAAACCACTGAGCTATCCCTCCCCCCAACCCATGTTTTCCACAGTCCAGGCTAGTGCTCTAACCACTGGACCATCCTTCCTCAGATAATTGCAAGCTCTATGGTGAAACCCCCCATATATAATTTTTCACAGGGTTAAAGTTACACTCTGGTCACAACCTAAATTTCTTCCCAAAGTAATCTCTGACACTTATTTAAATCAGTCCATTCACTTACCTATTTTTTCCCAAAGCCTCATTCAGCTAAGTGTGAGGCTGCATTACATACTCTGATGTTTTCCAAGCTCTGTCTTGTAGGGTTGCCAACTTTTTAATTGCAGAAAACTGAACACCCTGGCCCCGCCCGCACCCCTTCTCCAAGGCCCCGCCGGCCGCTCACTCCATCCCTCCTCCCTCCATCGCTTACTTTCCCCCACTCTCGCTCACTTGCTCATTTTCACTGGGCTGGGGCAGGGAATGGGGTGTGAAAGGGGATGAGAGCTCCAGCTGAGGTTGTGGGCTCTCAGGTGGGGCCGGGGATGAAGGGTTTGGGGGTAAAGGAGGGGGCTGCAGGCTGGGGCCGAGAGGTTCAGAGTGCAGGAGGGAGCTCAGAGCTGGGGCAGAGGGTTGGGGTGCAGGAGGGGGTGCGGGCTCCAGGTGGCTCTGACTTCAGGTGGCCCCAGCATTTCTTGGGGACTGAGGAAGACCGCATGGCTCCCAGGAAGTGATGGCATGCGCCTCCAGCTTCTAGGCGGAGCGGCGGCCAGGTGGCCTCTGCAAGCTGCTCCCGCCCACAGGCACTGAACGCAGCCCGGAGGCGCTGTCCCAAGCGCTGGCTCCACAGCTCCCATTGGCTGCAGCCACGGCGTTCCCAGCCAGTGGGAGCTGTGGAGCTGGTGCTCTGGGCAGCGCCTGCACGCAGAGCCTCTATGGCTGCCCCTCTGCCTAGGAGCTGGAGGGACATGCCGCCATTTCCTGGGAGCCATACAGAGCTGCTGGGCACAGAGCCTGCCTGCCCACCTTAGGCCAACCAGACTTTTAGCGGCCCTGTCAGCTGTGCTGACTGGAGCTGCCAGGGTCCATTTTCAACTGGGTGTTCTAGTCAAAAACTGGATGCCTGGCAACCCTATCATTTTGTCTAGAACAAAACCATTCAGAGAGCCTCCTAGGCTAGGGAAGTAGAGCCTGAGCCCAGGCTGCCTCCCGATGAAGGATTAGCCAGGGGTGGGGAAGGAGAGCCCAGGCAGGAGGGGGTCTGGCAGTAAGCCCCAGGCAGTGGGAGGTCTGACTGTCCCCTTTATCCCCTCCATCCCACCTCCCGGGTGTGCCCAGCTCTTCTGCAAGAGCTTCAGCCACCAGGGGCTGACAGCTGGAGCTCTTCCAAAAAAAAAAGGGGAGGGGGGAGCGGCAGCACAAAACTTGCGCCTCCCTTGACACATTCCCATGCCTTCCTTGGAAGGTGCGCCCCATAGTTTGAGAACCGCTGTACTAGAGCACAGGCCACTTCCGCAACCTCTTAGAGGGATAACTGTAGCTGATATATGTAGGGCTACTACTTATAGTAGTATACATACTTTCACTAGCCAAAGCCATTATACTTTAGTTCAGGAATCTCATTCAGATGCCCAGTTTGGGAAGGCTGTGTTGCATTCTCTATTTAATTAGACTTGCAGTACTCTGCTCCATCTATTACTTACTGCATGGGAGCACATGTAAACAAGCATTCAAAATGGAAAGTAAAGTTACTTTTAGTAACTGGAGTTCTTAGAGATGAATTGTTTACATGTGTTGCATAACCCACTCTCCTTTTCCCCACTACTGTGCAGACCAATAGCCTGGAGTTGATAGTGGTGCTGGGACTGAGGATGGTTGGTCACCCTTTTATATCACATAGTGAGAAGGCCTCAAGGTCATCGGGGAGCAGGTGTGACTAACAGACACTGCTGGCTAAAGCCTTCCAATCTCCAGTGCATGGGGCATATGCATACAACTCGAAGTGGAACACATGTAAACAACACATCTTGAATAGCTCTAGTTACTAAAGGTAAATAACTTTCCTTTCCAATTTTATTTTTCTTTCTTGCCTATGGATGTTGTACTTCATTTCTGGGAGATTTTTGATAGGCGTTTGTAAAGAGACCATATGAACAGGATTACAGCACAGCTTTTTGAACTGTATTCATAATTTTTTAAAATTTTTGAATAGAGTAGATTTTTTAAAAATAGCATTTAACATTCCTGAGGATATTTCTTAGCAGCCAGTAGCAATTTTTATAACATTATAGATCAAAAGTTCAGTCAAAATTATGAGATAGTGTTGTTTAAAGTATAAATCTCTCTTTGCTATTGCCACTTAATTTTAAAGATTGCATTTATTTCTTTTAAATATCCATTTTTTTAAATTTAATCAAATTCCATTGTTAGTTTATTTAAAAAATTAATATATTATTATATGTCAGACTTTGGGAGACACAGGACTTAGAATTCTAAAGGGACCAGAATGTAATGTTAGTCAATTTTTTAAAATTTATTAGAATTTAGCTAATTTACCCTAATGACTGGGAGGTCTATTGTGAATTACTGAATTTTTTAAATGAGCAAAAAGTAAAAAACAAAACAACAACAACAAAATCAGATTATAAAGTATAATTAATTTTGACAAAGTATAAGATGGGGGACAGGGACTTCGGTTCTGTCACAGTTCTTGAGTTAACTATATCAAAGGGCAAGTCACTTTATTTTTTTATGTCTCTCTCTCTCTCCATCTATAAAATTGTAAATATAAAGGTGCTAGTTATTACTATTCATATTCTGCTAGTAATTTTAATGTAAATTATTATTGTTTAATACTTACACTGGGCACTGTGCTGTGCAATTCATAAAAATAGAATAATCCCTTCCTTAAAGCACTTTTAAAAGTGAAGTTTCAGTAATATGAAATCCCAGCATTAGTTTTTCTTTCAGATTATAAATTGTGCAACTCATCAGTGTACTACTGTATACAATAGTTCACCTCTATAAAACCAGCATATCATTTTAATGTGGAATCATTAGCATTTAGACAAAACCTATATCTATTAGTCCACTATTATTTAAAGCTTTGTTTACTATTAAACACAATCTTTTTTGTCCATGAGAACTCCTTTTAGTGACATCCTAGTTTTGATTCATAGCAAAGTCTACATAAATCTCTCTTCTTTTTATAACTGTGCATCATAAATTATTAAATACAGCACAGGCAAAGAAACTGTAACTAGTTTGAGAAGGACGAAAAGTAGTGTGATGTGCTTATGCTTTCCCAAGGGATCTTAGAGCAACAAGCAGGTTATATTTAAATATCACTTTGTACAGTGTTAAAATATTGACAATTTGTTTGTAGCTTTCAGTAACTGTTTAAATCATGGTTTCACTAATGTGCCTGCATAAACTGCTGATTGAATTTATTTTAGCACCATTAGCATGGTTAAGTTTGTTATGGAGATGCCAGTTGTGGCTTGATAAGAATATTGAGTTGAGTTTTGCATTTAAAGTAGGGATTTTTAACCCCTTTGCTATATAGGAAGAATACATCATATCCTTCCTAAAATTACACCTCTTTGAATATAGAATTTTTCTGAGAATTTATAAGTGAATCTGTTAATTAGTCTAGGAATGGTTAAGAAACAGGCCTTAAAATCTAACACCGGGTGCTATTTTTTTTTTTTTAAATTTGGACTCAGATTCTCTTAATAACAGAAAAATGCAAAGGTCTGCTCGAGCCGTGTCAACAACCTGTGGCATTCCTGCACAATGTATCCATTCCAGATATTTGCAAAGCCGCCACATGGGCCTCAGACCATACCTTTGCCAAGCACTATGCCAATACACACGACCCCAGGGCGGATGCCATAGTAGGCCTTACTGTCCTTTCTGCTGCTACCATGCACATAACTCCAAAGTCCCCCCAACCATAGTGGGTACTGCTCTACTTTCACCTTGAGTGGAGCACCCACAGAGACAGCACTTGAAGAAGAAGAGAAGGTTGGTTACTCACCTTGTGCAGTAACTGAGGTTCTTCGAGATGTGTGTCCCTGTCTATGCTCCACTACCCCTCCCCTCTACTCTGGAAAAAAGAGGACTCTACAGTAGAGAAGGAACTGAGGGGGTCATGCTGTGTGCGCACTGAACAGACTCCAGTGATGCCACGAGACAGCAGCTGCGCATGCGTGGCCTGGCTAGGCACTGCTACTGAAGATGTCTAATCAATGGCGCTGGGACGCACCATCACCTAGAGTGCAGCACCCACAGGGACACACATCTCAAAGAACCTCAGTTACTGCACAAGGTGAGTAACCTTCTCTTATGAAAGCATATCAACTAAGTGGTTGTTATTTGAAAAACATAATTTAGGGGAAAAAAGTTAACTTAGTAAAATGAAAATACAATCCTGTTTTCCTATTCATTGCTCAGCAGAAGCAATGGGGAGGGAGAGGGAAACCACATTTATTTCTAATCCCCGATAGCCTATTTGTACAAGAAGTAAGAATCCTTATTTGTTTTAACTAAATAAGTGATATTAATTCATGTTCAACAGAAATGTACATAATGTAAATTTTGCATTCAGTAATATGAAAAAATGAAATGCTCAGTTAGTGAATTTATTTTTATATCTTATATAGGGAAATACTATTTCAAATACTACACTGTACTGTTGTTTGCTTCAATGCAAAGGATTTTTTGAGAACACTGCTTCATGTTTATGGTGATGATATTAACTGGAAACAAGGTAAGATGTTTTGTGCCTAATTATGCCATCTTTGCATTGGCAAAACTTCCATTGAAATCAGTGTATAATTGTTAATAAATATACTTTATTAAAACAATTATACAGTGACATTAATCGTTTTACATGTAATTTTAAAGACAGAATCATATCAGAACTGACCCTTACCCACTCTTTCTGGACCGGGGCTCAGAGACTTTTGCGTTGCTCTGCCCAGATCATGGGCCAGAACCTCTAACTGTTTGCTGCTCTGTTCTGACTATAGGCAGGAGTCAGAGACTGGTTGGTGCCTCGCTCTGCTTGAGGATCTGGGGCCCAGAGACTCATTTGCTGCTCTGCCTGGACTGCAGGCCAGAGCCATAGGCTGTGCAGTGATCTGCTAATTCCCTGACAGTGAGCAACGCACAGTGAGTGGCCTCCCACTGACCCCGAGTGGGAGGGACTACTGCTAACCCACTACGCAACCATAAATCTCTGACTGCCAGAGACTGGGAGGGGAAGATAAGGGTGGATCTCTCCAAAATTGTTCTGTTCTGTATATTCCCTTTGAAGTTCTGGTATCTGCCATTGTTAGAGACAGGATACTGGGCTATATGGACCATTGGTCTGACCCAGTATGGCAGTTCTTATCATTTTGGAAGTCTCCAGGATTCTTTGAATAGTGTCCTGATGGGTGCTCCACTGTCGGTGTGTCTGCATCCCTGCACTGCTGATCGGAGAATTTTGGTAATAGTATCCATTCCGTTTGCACATGTGCTGCTCCTCGCCTGGCACAAAATTAGCCAACGTGCCTGGGTGAGTCCTTCTCAGTGCCTTCTCAACCATCCCTGGTTAGAGATGGAGCTGGAGCTGTTCGTTTGCAGATTAACTCTTTTAGAATTGCTATTTTTTATCTTCCCTTGAAGCCTTTTTTCTTTCCCAACTTTGTTTGCATTTTATTTTGGCCTTGCTTTAAAAAACAAACAGTCTTCTGCCAACACCCTGGACAAGGGTATGCCCGGCTCCCCGGGCTTCAAAAAGTGCCTCAGTTGCAAGGAATCTATCCCAGCGACTGACAGACGCTCGCAGTGTGTTCACTGCCTGGGAGAGAAATACATTCCACAGAAAGAAAAGGAGTACTTGTGGCACCTTAGAGACTAACCAATTTATTTGAGCATAAGCTTTCGTGAGCTACAGCTCACTTCTGAAACCTGACATTCCACAGAAGTGTTTCTTGTGTCAGCGACTGAAGCCCATATCCAGGAAAGAGAACTGAGACTCAAACTTCTACTCATGGAGTCAGGCCTTCAACCTCTGGAGTCCTGGCAGGAGCCCTCACCGCAACCCTCTCCTTTGAAGGGAGGTGAGTCCAGGGAGACACCTGCGAACCACTCACATAAGGCCTCTAAGAAAAGGTTTGTGAGGCCGCATAGTGAGCCCCAATCAAGCCCAAAACAATCTCAGGCTCAATCAGTATCATTGGTACCAACGGCACCAAAGCCATCTATATCTGGTACCATGGGCATGGTGGTACCGAGTTGACAGAGCAATTTGGGCTGCCTAAAGACCCAATGGGCACAAGCAAAGAAGCACCAGTACTGCGGGGGCATGAAAAACATAGGCGTGCGCAGCACAAAGGTGGACAGTCTCAGCCACAAATTCCCACATGACCACGAATGGGAAATAGATTCAGTGTTCCTCCATGACATATTCCAACAATGGGGGACACCGACAGTAGACCTATTAGCTACTTACAAGAACAAGAAATGTCCACAGTACTGCTCTAGAGTGGGGATCGGACAACACTCCATGGGAGATGCTCTCCTCCTTTTCTGAGACAAGGGTCTTTGTCAAGGTTCCTCCCCCACTCTGAACTCTAGGGTACAGATGTGGGGACCTGCATGAAAAACCTCCTAAGTTTATCTTTACCAGCTTAGGTCAAAACTTCCCCAAGGTACAAAATATTCCACCCGTTGTCCTTGGACTGGCCGCTACCACCACCAAACTAATACTGGTTACTGGGGAAGAGCTGTTTGGACGCGTCCTTCCCCCCAAAATACTTCCCAAAACCTTGCACCCCACTTCCTGGACAAGGTTTGGTAAAAAGCCTCACCAATTTGCCTAGGTGACTACAGACCCAGACCCTTGGATCTTAAGAACAATGAATAATCCTCCCAACACTTGCACCCCCCCTTTCCTGGGAAA
The DNA here is from genome assembly GCF_965140285.1 of Lepidochelys kempii. Classification (NCBI taxonomy): domain Eukaryota; kingdom Metazoa; phylum Chordata; order Testudines; family Cheloniidae; genus Lepidochelys; species Lepidochelys kempii. The sequence continues at coordinate 123,150,722 of NC_136383.1, forward strand.
TGTTGGATAAAAAGCCTCACCAATTTGCATAGGTGACCACAGACCAAACCCTTGGATCTGAGAACAATGAAAAAGCATTCAGTTTCTTACAAGAAGACTTTTAATAAAAATAGAAGTAAATAGAAATGAAGAAATCCCCCCTGTAAAATCAGGATGGTAGATATCTTACAGGGTAATTAGATTCAAAAACATAGAGAACCCCTCTAGGCAAAACCTTAAGTTACAAAAAAGATACACAGACAGAAATAGTTATTCTATTCAGCACAATTCTTTTCTCAGCCATTTAAAGAAATCATAATCTAACACATACCTAGCTAGATTACTTACTAAAAGTTCTAAGACTCCATTCCTGGTCTATCCCCGGCAAAGACAGACTATAGACAGACAGGTTTCAGAGTAACAGCCGTGTTAGTCTGTATTCGCAAAAAGAAAAGGAGTACTTGTGGCACCTTAGAGACTAACCAATTTATTAGAGCATAAGCTTTCGTGAGCTACAGCTCACTTCCTCAGATGCATATCGTGGAAGTGAGCAGTAGCTCACGAAAGCTTATGCTCTAATAAATTGGTTAGTCTCTAAGGTGCCACAAGTACTCCTTTTCTTTCTATAGACAGACACAGACCCTTTGTTTCTCTCCCTCCTCCCAGCTTTTGAAAGTATCTTGTCTCCTCATTGGTCATTTTGGTCAGGTGCCAGCGAGGT